>NC_140585.1:356412116-357612116 GCF_964204655.1 Triturus cristatus
AAATTGTACAGTATTGTCCGCCCGAGCCTGGAAACCAGGACTTAGGTCCCCACGGCCCTTGTCAGGTTGCTAGTGATGAATAGGAGGTCTGCTGGGTTTCTTTATTTATTAGAGCCTGAAAGGTCCACGACGGTGCAGAAAATTAAACTAAACAAAAAGCCCAGAAACGGAGCAACTGAAAACATGAGAACATGAACGCTCGTGTTATGGCCAGAAAAAAGACAGCAACTCAAAACATGAGAGCTCGTGTTACGAACAGAAACAAATGAAACAAACAGTGTGCCGCAAGTAAGATAAACGCCCTGAAGTGAAATGACCCATGTAGCAGGGCCAGTCGCCATGGGCATGACAAACACACCAAAAGGAGGAACAAAGGGCACAGATTCACCACACAAGTAAGACATTTGGAAAGTCAGTCTAAGGAACAAATGAAAAGCAATGGGCATGCCCAAAGCCCATAGAGTGAATATAGCATGTCTCCAAGACAGTGGATGAGTGCTCCCTAGGCTTCACCTAAAAAGGGCCACTGGAATTATGCTATTCTGTCGCTGCTGCAATTTCTGCATGAGTATAGATTTGTCACACTTGTCATATAATTATTTTCTGCAAAAATTGAAACATTTTAACTGAAAACAATTGTTTCTGGCTCGAACCAATCAAAATTTACTAAAAACACTCCACACAAGTTGCCATGTAGTGGCAAGTCACTTACTGTGCAGTGGCAGCTCACGTTTTAGTTGTTAATTGCTGAATTAAAAAAAAAAGGATACTAGTGAACTGAAATATTTACCAAGGGAGTTAAAATAACAAAATAGTGATGTACTACTGTCACAAAATGTGCTGCATTATGCCACATAATTTTTATTTTCCTGCTGCACAATTTAGTGAACTCTGCCACATCATTTTGTCCTCAACTGCAGCATAACTTCAGTGTCCATGAGTCTGATGGAGCGACTGACCCCCCTTGACAGGTTAAAGCAGCACTGGGAGGAGGATATTGAAAGGGAAATTCCTGATAAGGTGTGGGCTGAGTTGCTAGAGCGTCCTTGGAAATGCTCTAGGAATGCTCGTTTTCAGCAGATTCAATTTTTTATTTTGCACCGGGCTTATCTCACCCCAACCAAGATCCAGAGTTATTTTCATACTCTCACGGCGCTCTGCCCTCGCTGTCGGGCGGAGGGTGCCGACCTCTGCCACATGCTGTGGGGTTGCCCCCAGATTAGGGAGTACTGGCAGGAGGTGTGGACATTGCTGTGCACTATCACGGACAGGGAGATAGATTTTGGCATCAGCCCGAGCTTATTACACTGGTTCCCCCACACCTCCCGGAATAAACTGACTAGCAAATTTATTGATCTGGGGCTGGTGTTAGCTAAGCGGGAAATAACAGCTAACTGGAAGTTGCAGCGGGGACCACGTTTGCAGAAGTGGAGGGCGGAATTTACTCGATGGGCGGACTGCGAGGCGGTCCTTCGAACGCAGTCGGCTGCCCGGGTGCATAGTGATAGGGCGATGGAGTCGGCCCGAGCTTGGGGTGTGCTGGTGGATCTGCTGAAAGTGGCTGACCCTACTGTGGATGAGGCCTCTGAGGCGGAGGTCGGGCAGGTCCCGGCCTCTCCTGCATCTGCTTAGGGCAGAAAGTAGCGATTGGGACATAGCACAACTGGGGGGTCGGCGGGCCTGGATTGGGAAGGTCAGGGATATAGAGTTCTCAACTTTAATGTATCATCAGGTATCCTGTCAAGCAGTCATGCCGGAGGGGGGGGTGGGTGTAGGGGGGGGCGGTTGGGGGAAGGGTCATAGTAGGGGGTGGTTGTTTGAAGTTTGAACTTTGTTTGGCTGCTCCAATTTCACGGGGGTACTATCTGTGTGGGGACCCCGCGCCCTGCGAGTCTATACTATGCCTACGGGGGGCCGCCAGGGGGCGGGCCTCTAAGGATTATCCTGCAGGGTGACTGGGGGGAGCAACGATTTACCCATGTACTGTGGACTCATAGCTGGGAAATTTATGCGATGGAAATTGTATTTTGACATGCCCAGGCGGGGGATAGTCGTTGATTGTATTGTTTTCTGAGTGTTTAAATGCCAATAAAAATATTCAACAAAAAAAATAACTTCAGTGTCCATGAGTATAAGATAGGTTACACACAGAATATCATAGAGAGTCACAAAATGGGCAAATGTATTCAGGGCCTGATTCACGAAGGTAAATGTACACATGTAGTTTACTCTTGTGTGAATCTACTACTGTACGTAGGTGTAAATCTACACTATTTTGCCATTCACCATTTTCAAGTATAGATTCTGACCATGTTTCCGACCTGGGTGAAGTCTCCTGCAATAGGATTTTAAAGTGTAAAGTTAATACTAGTAACTTTTTATATGTAGGTGGAGATCTCAGCCACTGTCGCAAAGATCTCCCTATGGGAAAGTGCAGGGAAATATATTAAAGTTTACTATTCTTTAAAATATAAATATTTCAACTTAAAATGCACATGTAATATCATTTCAAATATTTGTATAAACATACAACTACTAAAATAAAATGTTACTGCACATTTACTCATTAAATTAAATGAGAATTAAACAATTAATTAATTAAAATATATTTACGTTATTAATAAACTTTCTTAGAAATTATTCCAGTAATGTCATAAATCTGATTCTATTATTTTGTCTTCTTAAACACATTCAGGGCAAGTTCCAGTTTAGCTATAGTCTTTGTTAGCCTGTCCAGTTTGTCTACCTTTGGGCCCGAATCCATCCTAGGTAATGAGGTTGCCATCTTAAACCATGGGGGCTATCACCTTTGACAATGGAGGCTGCCGTTTTTCCCTCAAGCTATGCAGAATCATCAACATGTCTGCCTTTGACGGAGATACAGTCTGTGCCTATCTTCCCAAGAACTGTGAAAGTGTCAAGTCATTATGATATAGACATCAGCAAAAAACCCCAGTGCAACATCAGTCTGGGACAGCTGCCTTTTTCAAGGTCCTATAACAACCATAATCCAAATACTTTAGTCTATTGTGACGTATTTTTACTTTAGTGATACATCCATTGATGTATATGATTATGACAAAATATTCCTAAGGTAATACTATGAATTCCATCTTAGATAAGTTAAATATATAAGGACTACCACTTGATCACTTAGGAGAGAAACTTCACCCAGGTCGCAGACGCAGATCTAGATGAGCATGGACCAGATTTCAACTCAACCAAAGAAGCATCCCGCAAGACTCCCCAAGGCTCTGCGAAGCATTCCAACCTGACTTCACAAACTGGTGCCAGGATTCTGCTCTCTCGGAGACCGAACCTCATAGCTCTTGACCTTGTGCTCAAAATAGCTGACAAGCTATTCCAAACAGACAACAAACCCTGTTGTCCAGGTTTGCGCCCCCCTCCAAAACTCAGGTTTGTTATTTATTCATCTACTCGAACTTCCATAGCACTTAGAGGTAGCACAGTGAGGATGTAACTGCTATTAATTGTGATGTTACCATTTTCCTTGTTTTCACTGTTACTGAAAAGCTTAACTGCTTTTTGTTATATTTTGTGATGTTACCAATATTATGTGCACTAGGTCTCGACATTTTTAAAATACCTATTTTAAAATAAATATGTTGAAATACACATTCCATTTCTAGTGATCTTGAGTATGCAAATCAGTGATGAGCGATCATTTGGATTGCCACTGCTCCATATTAGTCACCCAAAAGTATTGATACCACCTCATTTATATATTGGGTGGGGTTTTGCGGGGCTACAATAACCTGGCTGTCATAATCTGTCTTTCACATTGAGCGGTAATGCATTGGACTAAGTTCATCCGTGTCACCCGTTAACAATAAATAACAATATAATAAATATTGAAAATCCACTCTAAGCAACAGTAGGGGAAAAGTTGGACCTCAGAGGGACTAGATTTACTATTCCCACTCCTGTATAAGCAATAATAGAGAAAGGGTTGGACTTCGGAGGGATTACATTTACTATTCGCACTCCAGCCTAAGCTACAGTAAGGAAAGAGTAAGACTTCGAATGTGTTAGATTTACTATTCCTATTCCAATCTAAGCAACAGTAGGGAAAGCATTGGACTTTGGAGGGATTGAATTTACTATTCCCACTCCAGGCTAAACAACAGTAGAGAAAGCGTTGAACTTCAGAGGAGTTAGATTTACTATTTCCACTCCAGTCTAAGCATTAGTAGGGACAGCGATGGACTTCAGAGGGGTTACTTTTACTATTCCCACTCCATTCTAAGCAACAGTAGGGAAAACGTTGGGTTTCGGAGTGGTTAGATTTACTATTCCTATTCCAGTCTAAACAACAGTAGAGAAAGTGGTGGACCTCGGATAGATTACATTTACTATTCCCACTCCAGTCTAAGCAACAGAAGGGAAAGTGTTGGACGTCAGAAAAGTAAGATCAACTATTCCCACTCTCGTCTAAGGGCCTGATTATGAGTTCAGCGGTCCACCAGAACACCAAACCCATGGTGGAGGTGCGGAGGCGGTCGGGAACAGCTGCACCAATGGTCCGACCGCCATCTTACGAACACAGTGGTCAGACCTTCAGAGAACCGCTGCAGCCGCCAGGGATCCGTGATCCCTGGTGGTGGCACGGCAGTCTAGGGATGCAGTATGCTTGGCAGTACCACTGCAGCACTGCCAAGCATATTACAAGCTTCCCACCTCCGGCCTTTTCACGGTGGTGAGTCCACCATGAAAATGCTGGCAGTGGGGAAACAGAGGGGGCCCTATTGGGATGCATGCAGGTGGGCACATGTTGTTCTCCCCTGTGTGCAGGCACCCCCTTTCCTGCACGGCATGGATTAGACTGTCCATGCCGTGTAGGAACAGCCTTTGACGCTCCCATTGTGGTGCCATTCTTATAGGCACCGCCCTGGTGCTGCCTCTTTTCAACTCGCAATCTGTCGTGCAGGAGGCAGTCGGCTTTGGCGGTATGGGAGCGGGGCGGTGGCGTAGCGGCGCGCTCACACCGCCAAATTCGTAATCAGGTCGTAAGTAATGGTAGATAAATTGTTGGACTTTGAAAGAATTACATATAACAATAAAATTTCATATAATTTATTCAAATTATTTCAAAACCTAATAAAACATAATTAATTATAGTACATAGAAAAAAGTAATACTATATTAATTAAGAAAAATAAAAACAAATTTAAAATATATATCAAAAATGTGAAAACAAAAAAATGAAATTACTTACAATCATGTTGACTTAAGTACAAACAAATGGCAATATGTTAAAATAAAGAAAAAAGTATTTAATTTAAATTGATACTGAAAAAAAATGCAAACTATTGCAGTAAAAATCATTCCACAGGTAAAATTTCAAAATTACTTACACATGAAATAATTAATAAATAAAAAACTGTGCAATAATTAACCCAAAATACAGCAGTAAAATTAAACATAATCAATTATAAGTGAATCAATCTCATACAAAAACTATTCCTTAACATATCACAATTTTAACATCTTCCAAACCTATGCCCTTTAAAAGACAAAGAAATGTTAAAATATACAAAATACATATATTAAAATTACATAATTAATATTTAATTAGATATGTCATTAGCATAAAAAATATATTAATTTTAAATATATTTTGATTTAATTAGCTTCCCACCATATTCCCCTACAAATCCAACCATACTAAAATATGACATGATATTATTAATAATAACATTAAACTATACATCAAAATAACAATATAATGAAAATATTTAATGTAACAATAAATCAACTAAAATAATTAATAATCAATTAATTAAATAATACATTTGCAATAAAAATACTTACCATTACATTTAAATTAATTACAATTTAATTAACTTCTCACCCAATTCCCCTACACACCCAACAACCCACTACTAAAATATAACTGACTATTAATACAAATAAAATTAAAATATACATTAAAAATAACAAAATAAACAAAAAATTGTAAAGCAACATTCAAACAATTAACATAACAATCAATTACATAATTAATTTAGAATAAAAAAAGAATTATCATGACATTTTAATAACTATAATTTAAATATCTTCCCAACCTATTGCCCTACGAACTCAACAACCCACTGCTAAACTTAAAGAATTACTAATCACATTTAAAATAAATGACTAGACATGCACCATGCATTGATGGATTAATGTGCTTCCAGTAACTGTTAATTGACAGGCTACCTATATCACATTGTGTTTCCATTGATGTAGCTCAGATTTCATCTGGATTCAGGCATTGCTTTATTTTTATGTTTCAGACAGACTGCATTTTAAAATGGCACTTTTGGTGCATGCAAAGTGAAAGACATGAAATGAGGCCTGGTCAAAATGCTTTCAGTCTGAAATGCTTTCATTTAAAACCATGCTCAATTAATTAATCCAGGGTGGTAAAAAGTAGAACGTACATTTAATTTAAGAATTTTTTTACAAATTTTAAAGTAGCACATAATTGTGCTGAAATAACAGGCATTTTTTTTTTTTAAGTTTAAAAAGCTTTATTAAATATAATAAACCAAGTAAAACATCATTGCAAAATAACAACATTAGGCAATGAAACAAGATAATAAAATCGTTTAAATTCTAACAAGATAAGAGATGCCTAACAGAACTAGGGGATATACTAAGGGAAAAAGCTTTTTTGAAAGGTATTATGTTTAAGGGGCAAAGGGAGGTAAAAAGGAAGAGAGGGAGGAAGGGGAAGGGAAAGGAGGGGAAGAGAGAAAAAAAAATAGTCAATATAGTGGGTAAAATATAGAAACAATATAATCAAGTGGTAACTTGAGAAAGATAATTAGTTAAAGGCAACCATAGCAAATCTTTCTTGATCAAAAGGGGTACAATGGTAGCAAAAGCACGGTCAAGTCTATGATGATGGCACAATAGATTCCACCAGGCATTGTATGAGATCTTGGAGGTGTCTTTCCAATTCGTAGTAATGATCTGTAAAGAAATGGCTATATACAAATCTACAAATTTGCGTGCATTACAATGAACATTCCATATAGGTGAGGCACCACCCAGAAAAATATGGACAATCTTAAAGGGATAGTCAGTAGCTAATATTTCATTCAGCTTTGACCAAATACGCGACCAGAGAGATTTAACTAGCGGGCAGTAAAAGAACATGTGTAAAAAATCACTATTGGTGTGAGGGCAGGACCAACATTGTTTGGAGTCAGACAGTTTGAAATTATGTAAGTCTGAAGGAGTGAAAAAAAGTCTGTTGTAAAAAAAGTACAAAGTCTGTGTAGTGCTAGCAGAACGGGAGACAGTGTGTAACTTAGACCATAAAGAATTCCAAACCTGAAGGGGAAACTCTTGGGCTAGATCCTTTTCCCAAGAAAGTTCAAGTTTGGACTTGGTTCTATCAACGCGGGGGTTTGCAAGAAGTTTATAAATAGACGCAGCCTTAAGAGGAATAGAGAAATCTGGTAGGGACAGAGAAGGGGTTGTATCAGAAGGCGGGAGGGAAGTGATTTGAGGGAGAATGAGACTTAAGGAGTTTTTGAGTAAGATATATTGAGAAGAGTATGCGTTGGAAAGGTGAAAAGAAACACGAATATCAGCGTAGTCTAGTAAGGAATTATTTACAAGGAGATGATTAAAGGTAATAATACCTTTGTCAATCCATTCCTTCCAAAAAAGTGCTCTGTTATTAATCTTTAAGGATTTGTTATACCAAATTGGAGTTGAGGAAAGAAACTCTGACTGTGAAAGAAAAGAGCGAAACAATGTGAGGGCAAGTGTTCTGGAATGTCGAAAGATAGGAGTAAGAAAACGCTGCGGAGGCTGAGATAAGCGAGTAGCAGCATTGAAGGAGAAAGGCGAGAGTTGCGCAAGTTCTACAGAGCTCCAGGCTGTCAGAGGAGCAACAGATGAGTCAGATAAAAAGGGCCAAATCTGTTTTAAAGTAAAGGCAGAATGAAAGCGAGTGAGGTTGTGAAAATTGACTCCGCCTGATTCTTTGGGTTGTTGCAGACGGGAAATAGAGATCCTGGCCTTGCGGTTATTCCATAAGAATGAAGTAAAGATACGATTTATTGTTTTAAAAAAG
Source organism: Triturus cristatus (assembly GCF_964204655.1). Classification (NCBI taxonomy): domain Eukaryota; kingdom Metazoa; phylum Chordata; class Amphibia; order Caudata; family Salamandridae; genus Triturus; species Triturus cristatus. Next base: position 356,420,209 of record NC_140585.1, read on the forward strand.
TAAAGAGGTAGGGAAACCGGAAGCATAGAAAGATAGAAATTTACAATGGGGAGAAGCATCATTTTAATAGTGGCTAGCCTCCCCCACCATGACAAGAAAAGCGGAGACCAATTAGCAATCAGGGAGGAGAGCTTATTAACAATTTCCTTCTGATTAAGCTTAATGGTATCTCTAATATTGTTAGTGTAGAGAATACCAAGGCATTTAATACTGCCAGAATTCCACTCAAAGCCGGATCCTTGAAACATATAAGGAAGGCAAAATGTGTTAAGGGGTAGAACCTCCGATTTGTCTATATTGAGTTTATAACCAGAAACTAGAGAGTATTCATGAAGCAGCGAAAAGAGTGAAGGTAAAGATGTGGTCGGATTAGAGATATAAAGTAAAATATCATCGGCGTAAGCAGTAAACTTAATATGAATGTCCTGAAATGTGAAGCCAGTATATGATGGTGAGCGACGAATTTTTTCTAAGAAGCGTTCTAATGCTAGAATGAAAAGGAGAGGGGAAAGAGGGCAACCCTGTCTAGTGCCTCTATGCAAAGAGAAGTAGTGAGATTGAAGACCATTAACCCAGATAGAGGTAGAGGGGGCAGAGTATAATAATTGGATATATCGAATTATAGTAGGGCTAAAGCCATGCCACCGTAATGCACCAAACATAAAATCCCAGCATACTCTATCAAATGCTTTCTCAGCGTCCAATGTAATAGCAGCGACTGGGGAGTCCATCCTTGAAGCAAGGTGAATGATATTGAGGAAGGTTCTCGAATTGTCAGTAATGGATCTGCCCCTGACAAAGCCAGATTGATAAATATTGATAAGATTAGGAATGATTAAGTTGATACGGGAGGCGAGAATTTTAGCATAAATTTTACAGTTGGTATTAATTAAAGAAATAGGCCTATAGTTTTTACAAAGGGAGGGGTCCTTATCTTTTTCAGGGATTAGACATAACATTGTCTGCGTAAAGGAGCCTTTGGATTCTCCTTGGGCCAGAAAATAAGTAAACAAAGATAGTAGATGCGGCAAGAGGAGATCCTTGAAATGCAAATAAAAACGGACCGTAAACCCATCAGGGCCAGGTGTTTTATCTTTAGGGAGAATAGTAATAGCGTTGAGCACTTCTTTCTCCGAGAGGGGAACATCGAGGGAAGAAAGATCAGGAAAACTATCGGAGGGCCTGGGAAGAGACTGAAAAAAAGCATCAATTTGATCCTGAGAGGGGACGGATTCTGGAGTGTAAATGGAAGAGTAATATTGAACAAAACATTCAAGGATTTTATCGTCAGTGTGATGGTGCTTCCCACGTGAATCAGCAATAGTAATTATTTTGAATTTTTGCTTTTTGATTTTAAGATAGTTAGCGAGGGATTTGCCAGCTTTATTGCGGCCCCCGTACATCTTTGCATGGAAATTAAGGAGGTTATTACATGCAGAATCCCAGGAATATTTGTTATATTGCATTTTTGCTTTGATGAGAGAAGAAAGTACATCTGAGGAATTTGTGGTGAAATAGAGATGCTCCAGGTCTCTAATTTGTTTAAGAATTAAAGCAGACGTAGATAGAGCTTTTTTCTTTTTTCAGGATACAAAATCAATAATGAACCCTCTGGAAGAAGCCTTAAAAGCGTCCCAGACAAAGTGAAATTGAGAAGTAGAGTGAAGGTTATTAGTGAAAAGGTCTGCTGCAAAAAGCTTAAATTGTTCAACAAACTGTGAGTCAAGGAGGAGCGAGTTATTAAAGCGCCAGCGCCTAGAGGCACGAGTAGGCGAAGGAAAATCCATGTCAACTATGACAGGGGCGTGATCGGATATTAGGATGGAACCTATTTCTAAATTAGTCATGAATTGAAATGTGTGTTGAGTAAGAAAAATATAGTCAATACGGGAATGTGATGCGTGCACTGGAGAAAAAAAGGAAAATTCTAAAGCGTCAGGGTGGGAGAGTCTCCATGAATCTATTAGACCTCTGGATGAAACGGCCCTGAAGAAAGACTTTTGCATCTTATTAGGTACATATCTGGTGAGCGATTTGCGATCCAGAAAAGGGTCCATAAGTGGGTTACAATCACCCCCTACCACTAAATCATCAGTCGCATGAGAGGAAAGAAGCATGGAGAAATCATTCCAAAAGGCTAAATCTACACCATTAGGGCCATAAACATTACAAAAAGAAAGATTTGTATTATTAACAGTAACATCAATAAACAACCATCTACCACAGTTATCATGAAACTCATTCAGTAACTGAACAGACGATTTATGAAATAGAATAATTACACCATTCTTGCTATTTGCTGCCCGAGAGCAAAAGGCTTCCCCAACCCATTGCTTACGTAAGGAAGATAAATCCTGTGAGTTAAGATGAGTTTCCTGTAATAACGCCACATGACATTTCAGTCTTGGAAGGTGAGACAAAACACGCTGCTTTTTAACAGGATTACGAATACCTTTAACATTCCAAAAGATAACACGAAGACCATTCATTTCTGGAGGTAAAATAAATGTAAGCAGAAGAAGGTAGAGAAGTTAAAACAGAGTGGAAATAGACAAAAAAAGGGAGAAAACGTGATGGGACAAAATAAATGATGAAGAGGCGAGAAGAGCAAAAAAGCTAACACATGTGCCCACCACAAAAAAGGTAACAGGAGTAAAGGAAGGAAATCGCTGAGTACTAAAAACAGTAAGAAGAAAAGAGAAAAAGAAAATAAGATAGAATAAATATTGTACATGTTGCCAAAAAAGTAGAGAAAAAAGGGATAAAAAGGGAAGGGAGAAAGGATGAAGGGTAAGAAAGAGGAAAGGAAAGGGAGAGGGAAAAGGATAAAATAGAAAGGAGAATAAGAGGGAACCAAGTCCCCCAAAAAGTACCAGAAAAAAGATGGCAAAAAGCTAAGAGGCTTTAACCATATAACACATCCAAGCAAAAAACATTAATGTGGGAGAGGGGCAACGCAGTACAAGACAGCCGAACTAGGAGGATTCAACAAGAAAGAGCAAGCCATCGTGAACAAATAAAAAAAGACAAACCATGGAGTGAAATATTTAACAAAAGGCAACCAAATAGAACAAATGAAGGAACTTACCAACCAGTTAGGGAAAAGGAAACAGCAGCAGGGTAAGACACACATTATAGACCACAGGGCAACACAAATGGTAACCTTGACAACGACACCAAATGGGGAAGACCTGCAAGAAAAAAAAGGAATGAACACAAGACATATAAGAACTAACCTATACAGGTTAAAGTAGGGTAAACAAGATACGGTATGTCAGACAATAGCAAAACAAAACAATTAGGGTTTGCTCAATTCCATGAGTTCTCCTTTGTGAGTATGGATAAACTTCTTCCAGTCTGCAGGGTCTTCAAAACTGTAGGATCTATCTTTATAAGTCACCTTGAAAAAACAGGGGTGGATCAAACCATAACGTGCATTCATGGCTCTCAACGCAGGCCGGAGGTCCAAAAATTCCTTTAGACGAGAAGCAGTAGGCTTGGAAACATCCTGAGTGAAGAAAACTTTGTGGCCAGACCAGATCATTTGCTTATGTTGCTTGGCAGTTTGAAGAATCGTCATAAGGTCTGAGTAAAGAAGAAACTAGGCGATGATTCCCCGAGGTTTAGATGTAGTAGAGGTGTTCCGTGGCCCCAGACGATGTGTGCGCTGTATATTAAAGTCTGAAGATTTCGGGAGGCCAACAATTGGAAGAACTTGAGTTTTCAAAAAATGGATCATGTCCGCCCCTTCAGAACCCTCCGGAATACCATAAATGCGGAGATTATTGTGCCTGTTGCGATTTTCTAAATCTTCTGTGACTCTTTTGAGCTGGCTGATCTCCCTAGTGAGTGTGTCAACTCTTGCGACCACATCCTGCGCATCACTAATCCTCTGCTCAACATCAGAAAGTCTCGTGTCTAGACTGGACCATTTGTCATCAGTGTCTACTAGCAGTCCCTTGACTGTGTATACAAACTTAAGTAATTCAAAGATATAATATTCACACTCTCACGTTTTTATAAAAATAATTGCCATTTATTATTTATAAAGCATGTTATGCATCACCATTAAAAACACAATCTATTCTAGTCCCTACTTAACATTGATCTAAGCAGAAGATTTAATCCCAACAATATATTCAATTTGAACATAAACAAATACAAAAAAGCTAAGAAATCATTTGATACTGCAAATAATCAAAATGTAAACAGAACAAATTGTTACATTAAAAACGCCTCGTTATGAACCCGCATAACTGAGAAAACACACCATACAAAAGACATTACACTCTGTCATATATTAACACATCCAAAAACACTACTGGACTTCAACCACTTATGGGATGTTTTGGGCTCTTTATCACTATAAGTGTGTATCCGTTTCTGTGGATTGTGTGTTTCATAAGCGTCGACGCGTTTCGATAGGCTTAGTTTTATGCCACTATCTGTCACCGTCCAATAGTCCTCGGGGTCGCACGATGCTGTAAGGGGTCCACCTCCAGATAGCCCCTTGGTCTGATATAAATATGACAGACACAGAAGGGCGATCAGGCGAGGGAAGGAAAGGATGGGAACTGCGGGGAGGGAGACCTGAAAGAGAAATAAACAGTAGGCTATGGTTAGAACCGCCCTAGAACCCTGGGCACATTGCTATCCCCAGCTACCCTGCAGTACCTGTAAAGGAAATAACGGCTTGGGAGACGTGGATCCCCTTGAAGCTGATGTTCGTGAGTCCTACAGAGAAGGCAGGGATTAGCATAGGGGTCACCCTCTCACTCTACTCCCACGCTCACGTATCTCCCTAGGTTTTCAGTACCTACCACCAATCCTGGGTTTTCTGACCGTACAGGGGGGGGAGGACGTATGCCAGAAGTCACCTCACCGCCCCTGTATGGAGTACAAAATAAACAAATGACGTGCAGATGGGACTAGCACCCCGGGTAATTCCTGCACCCCTGTGAGGTGTTCAACACACCCCTATAGCACTGCTCCAATACGTCTTGTGCAGTACTAGCAAGTAACAAGGTATGACCCCCACCAGTATCGCAGAGGTCTTACTACCACAATGTTCAGATAGTAAGTACTGCTAGCTCTGGGAGCCGTCGCTGAGTCCCTTCTAAGACGAAACCGCTGTATGCCTGGTTTCTTACGGACTCGAACCTCTGATTGTCTCGAGGATTCTATACCATGAATTCGCGACCCCGCATGCCTCGTAAGGCGCCCAACGGGATCGACAATGGTCTATCCGGAAGCAGAAGCAAAAAGCCTTGGCGATCCCGCAATGCCTTGATCGGCGTCCAACGGGATCGACTACGTCCGAAATCACTACCGAGTAATTTCAGACCGGTAATGCTCAAGAAGTGCAAGCCCTTGAGCCTGCGAGGAAAAAGTAAGTCGGTGCGGAGCACCCCTACCAGTACGCAGCACTCTGTCTTGCTCGAACCAGGAAACCAAAATAACCGGCACCTGAGTTCCGCCGGATGTTCCTTTTGTTCTTGATTGCGCCGAGCGCGCTGACGTATGTACGTCTGCCCGCCTTGCGCCCTGGGAACTGTAGTTCCCCTTACTCCCGTTTACCACGGGTGTTCTTCCTGTAACCTGGCAGTGCTCGTCGGCGCCCTCTGTGGGTCGTGACAGTACATCCCTCCCCCGAAGAGCACCGACATAAACATGCCTTCTTCGGATGGGCCTTATGAAACTGAGCAATCAGCTCGGGAGCATGGACGTTGGAAGCAGGTTCCCAAGAGTTCTCCTCCTCCCCGTATCCCTCCCACGCCAGCAGGTACCACAACCGGTTGCGATAGATCTTGGAGTCCAATATTCCCTTCACCTCGTATTCGACCTCACTATCTATGATGGTAGGCGCAGGGGTTTTACTGGGCCCACCCACGGCAGGTTTCACGAGGGACACGTGGAATGCCGGGTGGATTCTCAGCGAGGAAGGCAAGGAAAGCTTCACCACTACAGGGTTTACTAACTGCACCACCCTATATGGCCCGATGTATTTGGGATTAAAGCTGCTATAGCGTTTGAACCGTATGTGTTTTGTGGACAACCACACGTAATCTCCTACCTTATAAACAGGACCCTGCCTTCTACTCCTGTCCGCATAAGCCTTGTAACTGCCCTTCGCTGCTCTTAAATTGGATTTTGCTGCCTGTAGGTTCTTCCGGATGCGTTCTATTCTATACTGCGCCTCAGGCACCTTAGTAGCAAGAACGGGTTTAAGGAAGGGAGAAAACCAGGGGTGGAAACCATACGAGCAGAAAAAAGGAGTAAGCTTGGTGGACGCGTGGGAAGCGCTGTTATATGCCACCTCCGCCAACCAGAGTAAGTCCACCCACTCGTTCTTGGATGCGCTGGAATAACACCTAAGATATTGTTTCAGGGTTTGGTTCACTCGTTCGGTTTGCCCATCCGTCTGTGGGTGGAAGCTGGTGGAGATGTTGGACTCGATCCCCAAGGCCGAACACCATGCCTTCCAGAAATGGGCAGTGAACTGACCACCTCGATCCGAAACAATCTTCCTTGGCAATCCGTGCAGTCGCACCACGTTCTCTAAAAGCAGGTGCGCTAATTGTCCTGAAGAGGGTAGTGTCTTACAAGCCACGAAGTGTGCCATTTTCGTCAAATAGTCCACAATGACCGTAATCACGGTACATCCTTTATCACTAGGCATTCCAACGATAAAATCCACTGAAACGTTTTCCCAGGGGAGGTCGGGTGTGGGGAGAGGATGCAATAGTCCCGCTTGTTTCGTATGTGAGGATTTCATCTGACTGCACACTCGACATTCCTCAACCCAGGCTGTGATATCTTTGTGTACCGAAGGCCACCAGAATTGACGCAAAATCCTGTCTAGAGTTTTCTCTTTGCCATTGTGACCTGCACAAGGTAGTTGATGACACCATTTAAACGCCTGCAGGCGTAGAGATCGGATTGGAAGGAGCAACTGCTTTTCCCTCATCGGCAGGCCTTGCACTATCTTCCATTCAGCATTACTTCTCAGCCAGTCCCTCCACCTGGGAGTTCTGACGTTCTGAGCTATACTCCGTAGGAACGGATCCGTGCAAGTAGCCCCGATGACGTGCTCCGAACTGATGATGGCTCCTTTGGGAACTGCCGAGGGGATACCCTGAGAGGCTTGTCGGGATAAAGCGTCTGCTTTTTTATTCTCTCTCCCGGGCCTGTAGGTAACAAGAAAGTTGTACCCCGCAAAAAAGAGAGTCCATCTCAGTTGACGGGGTGTGAGGTGTCTCGCGGCCGTCATGAACTGTAAGTTCCTGTGGTCGGTGTAAACCGTGACCACATGTCTGGCGCCCATCAAGTGGTGCCTCCATTCGCTGAACGCATCCTTGATGGCAAGCAACTCTTTTTCTGCGATGTTATAATTACACTCCGCGGGATTTAACTTCCTGGACATGTAAGCCACTGGATGCAGTCTGCCTGTCTCGAAGTGTCGCTGCGATAACACCGCCCCCACGGCTGTGTCAGAGGCGTCTGCTTCCACGATGAATGAGTATTCCGGGTGAGCATGAGCCAAGACCGGGGCCTTTGAGAATGCGTCCTTCAGCTCTTCGAATCCTTGTTGGGCTCTTGCAGTCCACTGAAACACTGTTTTCTTGCGCAATAGTTGAGTGAGGGGATTTGCCATGTCGGAGAATCGATCGATAAACCGACGATAAAAGTTGGCAAACCCCAGGAAACATTGAGCATCTCGAAGGTTGTGAGGGGTTGGCCAGTTCTTCACTGCCAGTATCTTCCTTTCCGACATTTCTTGGCCCCAGGGGGTGAGGTTCACCCCTAGGAATTCCACCATGGTTACCCCAAACTCACACTTACTGATCTTACAAAATAAGTGGTGTTTTCGCAAGGTGTGTAGTATGATCTTTACATGGCGAGTATGATCCTTGGTGTCTTTAGAATAGATCAAGATATCGTCTATGTAAACTATGACGAAATGATCAAGGTATTCACGAAGGACGTCATTTAGGAAAAACTGAAAGGCAGCCGGGGCGTTGCACAGCCCAAACGGCATAACCAAATACTCGTATAGGCCGAAGCGCGTTTTAAACGCGGTCTTCCACTCGTCACCTCTCCTCATACGGACCAAATGATAAGCTCCTTTTAGGTCCAGACGCGTGTATATCACAGCCTCCTTCACCTGCTCCAGCAGCACATTAATTAACGGTAGAGGGTACCGGTTTTTGACTGTAATGGTGTTTAACGCCCTGAAGTCCACACACGCACGGAGCTCGCCATTTGCTTTGGGAATAAAAAAAAGAGGTGACGCTGCGGGAGACTTAGATACTCTGATAAACCCCAGGCCCAAGTATTTATCAAGATATTCCCTAAGGTATTTATGTTCGGGCTCCGTTAGGGCATACACCCGTCCGGCTGGAATGACTGCTCCGGGTATCAGATCTATTTGGCAATCGTATGCCCTGTGCGGAGGTAAAACTTCAGCCTTGTCTTCATTAAAGACGTCTTCGAATTCGGCATAGGCTTTCGGCAACGCAACCACGTGTTCCACCGCAGTCGCCACTTGATAACCAGTTGCCAACGAGGAGGCTGGGTTCCGAGGGGAAACGGAGCAATTAGCCATGCAGTAATCCGAGGCGAACTGTAGGGTCTTATCGTGCCAGTTGATGAGCGGGTTGTGGAGACGTAACCACGGCAACCCCAAAATGACTCCGTAATGGGGGGCCGGAATAACATTAAAGGAAAGAACCTCCTGGTGCTCCTTTCCCTGCCGCACCGACAAGGGTCCTGTATGGAATCTCACTGGACCGGAATCCAACTTCTTTCCATCCACCGCAAACACCATCTCTGGCTTACTCTTCTCCTGTAAGGTTATTCCGAGACGTACCACCTGGTCCTGATCGATAAAGCACCCTGTGGCCCCAGAATCCACTAACGCCTGGACTGGAAGCCACTCCCTCGCTACCAGGATATGCAAGTCCACATAAAAGTGATTTCTGTTCGGTGTTTTCAGCCCTTCCAATGAAGGGATTTACAAGGTGCTCAAAGAATTCCCTTCCTTCTTCTTTAAGCCGAGTCGTTTCCCGCCGTAGAGAAACTAGTTCGGGTTACTGCTGCCTTTTGATCGGGACGCGAAACTTTCGGCCTCATACTGCATTCCCGTATGAAATGACCCTTCCGCCCGCAATACAGACACAGGCCTCTCTTCCTCCGATACTCTCGTTCCTCGGCGGTGAGCGGGGACCGTACCGCTCCAATTTCCATGGGCTCTGGTTTAATGGGCGCCACGTTGTGGGTCGACCTGGTATTCTCCATGTTAGGTACTGGTCTCTCTCGCCTTCTATGCTCCCCTTTTCTCTCGCTCATCCTATGGTCCAGCCGAAGGACCAGACTTATGAGAGCCTCACAGGAAGTGGGTTGTGGGTCGATCTGTGCCAAGACGTCTTTCATCTCGTCGCATAAGCCCTGATGGAATATAGCCGCGTGTTTCCCTTCTGGCCACTATGATTCCGCTATTAGTCGCCTGAAATCATTGAGATATGAGATGACATCCCTATTGCCTTGTCGCAACTCCAGCAGATCCCTGTCTGCCGAAAGCGTAGCGGCTCTGCGATTGAAGGTTTTCTCGAATTCTGCCAGAAAGGCGGTCCAATCGTACAGGAGCTGGTCGTCCCTCCTCACTAAGGGAACTGCCCATTGGGCTGCATCCCCAGATAAATAGGAGAGAAGGAAAGCGACCTTCGAATGGTTGGTATTGAACGCCCTGGCCTTACATGTAAAATGCAACATAATTTGCGCCAGGAAGACTTGCAATTTACCGCTGTCCCCGCTGTACCTTTCCGGGGTGGCTAAAGGAATTGGCGTGGGGATTTCCACCACTACAGGGGCTACGGGGTGAAGGCGTTGTGAGCCAGCATCAAAGGGATTCCTAAGCGGTCTGTCTGCGCCTGTAGTGTGGCAGTTTCTGTTCTAGAGGCAACCACCTCGGCCTGTAACAGGTCCAAAGCGGCTAAGACGTCCTCTAAGGTGGCCATCCCACCGTGCGACTGGGAGGGCAGCAATTCGTGGGCCGGTTATTTTGTCACCGTCCAATAGTCCTCGGGGTCGCACGATGCTGTAAGGGGTCCACCTCCAGATAGCCCCTTGGTCTGATATAAATATGACAGACACAGAAGGGCGATCAGGCGAGGGAAGGAAAGGATGGGAACTGCGGGGAGGGAGACCTGAAAGAGAAATAAACAGTAGGCTATGGTTAGAACCGCCCTAGAACCCTGGGCACATTGCTATCCCCAGCTACCCTGCAGTACCTGTAAAGGAAATAACGGCTTGGGAGACGTGGATCCCCTTGAAGCTGATGTTCGTGAGTCCTACAGAGAAGGCAGGGATTAGCATAGGGGTCACCCTCTCACTCTACTCCCACGCTCACGTATCTCCCTAGGTTTTCAGTACCTACCACCAATCCTGGGTTTTCTGACCGTACAGGGGGGGGAGGACGTATGCCAGAAGTCACCTCACCGCCCCTGTATGGAGTACAAAATAAACAAATGACGTGCAGATGGGACTAGCACCCCGGGTAATTCCTGCACCCCTGTGAGGTGTTCAACACACCCCTATAGCACTGCTCCAATACGTCTTGTGCAGTACTAGCAAGTAACAAGGTATGACCCCCACCAGTATCGCAGAGGTCTTACTACCACAATGTTCAGATAGTAAGTACTGCTAGCTCTGGGAGCCGTCGCTGAGTCCCTTCTAAGACGAAACCGCTGTATGCCTGGTTTCTTACGGACTCGAACCTCTGATTGTCTCGAGGATTCTATACCATGAATTCGCGACCCCGCATGCCTCGTAAGGTGCCCAACGGGATCGACAATGGTCTATCCGGAAGCAGAAGCAAAAAGCCTTGGCGATCCCGCAATGCCTTGATCGGCGTCCAACGGGATCGACTACGTCCGAAATCACTACCGAAATCACTACCGAGTAATTTCAGACCGGTAATGCTCAAGAAGTGCAAGCCCTTGAGCCTGCGAGGAAAAAGTAAGTCGGTGCGGAGCACCCCTACCAGTACGCAGCACTCTGTCTTGCTCGAACCAGGAAACCAAAATAACCGGCACCTGAGTTCCGCCGGATGTTCCTTTTGTTCTTGATTGCGCCGAGCGCGCTGACGTATGTACGTCTGCCCGCCTTGCGCCCTGGGAACTGTAGTTCCCCTTACTCCCGTTTACCACGGGTGTTCTTCCTGTAACCTGGCAGTGCTCGTCGGCGCCCTCTGTGGGTCGTGACACTATCTTCCTCAAGACCATAGATAGAGGTCCAGTCCAGTAGTGTTTTTGGATGTGTTAATATATGAATAATTGAAGACTCAGAGACTCAATTCAGACAAAATACAATTTTGGAGGAGGCAAAGAAAAAATTAGAAGAATTGGAAAGTGAAGCCAACAGCTACAGAGAGTATCTAACCAATAAAAGGACGAAAAAATTAAGAAAAGATATAGAGAGATATAATGAAGAAACAGTGTATTCCTATTTAGGTAAAGAATATTATAAACAGAGACAAGATCAGAGATGGGAACGACCTCAACAAATCAGACCTGTATATTCTAGAGGGGGAAACAAACGGGTAACATTCTCGGAAACATCAGGTTCCAGTAGCGAGGAAGAACGAGAGGTTGAGCATAACAATAGAACTACACCAACATTTGAGAGGGAACCTTTTTTAGGCAGGCGCCAAAATCGGGGACAGAGGGGGTTCAGAAATTTCAACCGACAAGAACCCTCGAGACACCATCAACCTCAAAATGTAGGACAGGAATACCTGACAACCAGAAACAGACAATATTGGAGGTAGAGGAATTGCCCATCATAAACCTGTCTAAAAAGATATTAACGAAAAGTGAAATAGAGATTTTACAAAAAGGGTTTAGTTTTGCACCAATAGCCCCTCACAACACTTATGAACTTGAAAGTGATTTAAAGTTGTTTTTCAGAAAGATAAGGCTAAATAGGTTCTTTGAAGATAAACAGTATGTACAACCACCTAATGTCTCAGGCCTCAAACCCAAATCCACATTTACCCCGAACCTGGGACAGGTAGACAAAAATGTGGAAATTTTTGAACGGGTTGTGGAAATGGAGATCAAAAGCATGAGAAACAACATGCTGAAACATAACAACAATAATTTGACAAAAAATCAGAAAACAGCATTAAGATCATTACAGGAGTGTGATGACATAATAATCAAACCCGCCGATAAAGGCGGGGGAGTTGTTATTTTTGATTCTATTGACTATGAGAGTAGAATGAGGGATCTTCTGGGTGTGAGGGAACATTATCGACCAATCCACCTCACAGCTACAAGGAAGTGTCTGCCCTCTTAAAACAGGGGTGTGATGAAGGGTGGATTTGTGAAAACTAATACAAATATCTACTAAATATGCACCCAATAATACCAGCTATATACGGTCTACCTAAAATTCACAAAAACATTAATAATCCCCCGATGAGGCCTATAGTTAGCAGTTTAGGCTCAATACTAGAACCATTGAGTAGATACGCTGACCACTTCCTGAAACCCATAGTACAAAAACAAAGATCCTATATTAAAGACACAGCCCATGCTATCTCTATATTCGAAGGGCAGAGCTTCAATGGGGTGACCCAAATTCTGGTCACCCTAGACATTGAAGCATTATATACAAATATTCCCCAGAATGATACTATTAGGGTAATCTCAGATATATTGGAAGAAGAAGACCTGGAAGGGGCCAACAAACACTTCATTATGTCATGTATTGAAATGGTTCTAAAAAATAATATTTTTCTGTTTAAGGAGGATACATATATCCAGGTCAAAGGGACCAGCATGGGGGCTACCTGTGCTCCCAGCTTGGCATGCCTCTATGTGGGCAACTTTGAGGAGAAACACATATTCAATGAAATGGCCCCTTATTATGAGAACATTCAAGGGTGGCACCGTTTCATAGATGATATCATCTTCATCTGGAACGGTGCCACCCAGGATTTAGAATCCTTTTTGGAATGGATTAATTTGGGTGATTCAAACCTTAAATTCACAGCGCATTTTAGTAACTCTCATGTCAAGTTTTTAGATATCAAAATTAAGAACGTGGCCAATGTCTTACAGGTGGAGCTTTTTACTAAACCAACCGACAAAAACACATTACTAGCATATGACAGTAACCACCCGAAATCTCAGAAAGACAATATTCCCTTTGGGGAATTTCTGTGATTGCGACGAAATTGCACCACACTGGATGATTTTTATTATCATGCAGAGGTTTTAACCAATAATCTGAAAGCTAGAGGATATCCCAAAAAATTAATAAAACATTCATTGAAAAGAGCTAGATTTTATAATAGAGAAAGCCTATTGGAGACTAACAAAAAGAGAAAGGACAATGCAATCAACAGAATTGTGTTTGTTTCACTATATTCCAATATGAGCAACAAAATAAAAAATATAGTGAACAGAAATTGGAAAATTTTAAACCACGAAGCCAACAAGACATTGGAAAAACCTTTGTTTTCATTTAGACGTAACAACACTATTCGTAATTCCCTAGTAAAGACTTACAAACAGACAAATAATATCCAAAAGAATCTGACAGGAGAGATAGTAAAGGGCAACTACAAATGCGGGACCTGTTCGATCTGCCCACAGTGCATTGAAACAAAAAATATAATGCACAATAACAAACAGATATGGGCTAAATCTTTAAATAACTGCCGCAGCAAAAATGTTATCTATCTCCTCATATGTCCCTGCGGCTTAGGTTACGTAGGGGAGACAGGTAGAGAACTTCGCACCCGCCTGGTTGAACACAAATCAGCAATCAGGAATAAGAAACAAAATGCTCCGCTAACGGACCATTATGAACAAATGAAACATGAATGTAATGAATTCAAATGGTACATACTAGAGAAGATCAGAATAGATAGGTGAGGAGGAGACTTAAATACTAGAAGAAAACAACGAGAACAGTGGTTCATGTGCTACCTTAACACAGTGGATAGGGGCCTTAACTCAAAAGAAGATTGGATGAGTATCATTACCAGATAGTGGTATGAGGACCATCAAATTATTTTAAGGTACATGTTGGAAAGCTGAGCAGGCTCCCTTATAACATCTCCCTCAATATTGGAGTAATGTAGAGCGATGATAAAGGAGCCATATTATTCAACTTAGGAATGCGATGTAAAAAGTGGCCACATTATGGATAAAGTTACAAGGAATATGAAAGTGCACCGTAAATAACTGTATAAAAGATCAATTGAAATAACTATTTGAAGGTGCATTATAGAAACACAGTGTACTGTAGAATTATGCGTGAACAAAATATAAGGGTACTAAGAAATTAAGTTAAACATGGACAAAAAAAAGAATATACAAACTTGTAACCAATAGCACGAGATTATGAAAGACAACCAATAGCACTGCAGCTTGCACAAGGGATTCCAAAAAAAGTAGCAAGATGTTAGGAACAACGATCCAGCATTGGCCGAAATGATCAATTGAAACAACTATTTGAAGGTGCATTATAAAACACAGTTTATTGTAGAATAATGCGTGAATAAAATGTCAGGATACCAAGGAATAAAGTTACACACGGACAAAAAAAGAACATACAAACTTATAACCAATAGGAGGAGATTATCAAAGAGAACCAATAGCACTGCAGCTTACTCAAGGGATTCCAAGAGTAGTAGCAAGATGTCAGGAATAACGATCCAGCATTGGCCGAAACGAGTCACATGGTAGAACGGTCCAGAAATAAAGAAAGGCCGACAGGTAGAACAGCGTAAGCAGGACCAAAGACGTTTTCCCCGCATTCATGAAACAATCGGCGTGCTCAAGGTAAGATTAAGGGTTGAAAGATAACGGGCCGGAATATATTCCGTCCCTTAGATAGATGGGGTAATGGGAAAAATAAGAGGACCGCATGTTCCGGGAGAGATACAGTAATCTTTTCCAACCCCTTTACTTTAGGCTATAGGGTGCCAACAATACGAAGGACAATTGATCCATAACGGTATCGTCTATAAGCCTCCCGCTGATGCAGCTTATGACAGTCTATATTTAATAAGGACAATGCGGGAGAACAACAGTGCATAAATAGAAAGGTAGGAACGCATTGGTTTTTTCTTAGTTTTAATCCACTGAGTACATTATTTGCACAAACTTCTATCGGACTAAAGATGTAGTATAAAAATGGTAATGGAAGCAAGGAGGGGGCACAGAAACCCAAGGGAGGTTACATATAATTAGAAAAGTTTCTCTTCAATTTTTATTCTCAGGATACGGGGTGTAAGGTACACGAAGGATTTCACACAGGCTTGATCCCCAAAAGCATCCGAGTCGTACAGACGGATCGAGATTGAATCATAAGAACGATGTCGGCATAATAACGACATTAATAACGTGAGTAGAAAGTTATTTCCTTTGTCCCAACTTTTACAACTGACAATTGGGATATAACCACAGGCAATCTTTACAGATTAGCAACAAGGCAAAATAGGACTCACAATGTTGTCTACTATATGAAAACAAGTAGCGTTTAATAAAATACGGATGAAAGGGTGATGTTTCCTAATACATGAGAGACATTTTTTTTTTTTTTTAAATAACAATGGAAACACCAAAAGAGGAAAGAAAGAAAACAAGAAGGGTGATATATATGTGGATAATTAGGCCCTACAATAAGTGGAAAATATTTTTCCTTAAAAAAAACATCTGGTGAGACTAAGATGGTTTAGAGAATACGTAATCTAGGAGTACAATTACTAAGATCCCAGTCAATGAGGAAGGGTAAATAGAAATAAATAAAGTAAATCGCAAACAAATAGTAATTTACATTGGAAATCGGTTATTCCAAAAAACTATAACAATATTTCTTTCTTAAGACAGGAAAGAAGCATTGAATACCGAGAGAGAACCTCTATCTATGGTCTTGAGGAAGATAGTGGCATAAAACTAAGCCTATCGAAACGCGTCGACGCTTATGAAACACACAATCCACAGAAACAGATACACACTTATAGTGATAAAGAGCCCAAAACATCCCATAAGTGGTTGAAGTCCAGTAGTGTTTTTTGATGTGTTAATATATGACAGAGTGTAATGTCTTTTGTATGGTGTGTTTTTTCAGTTATGCGGGTTCATAACGAGGCGTTTTTAATGTAACAATTTGTACTGTTTACATTTTGATTATTTGCAGTATCAAATGATATCTTAGCTTTTTTGTATTTGTTTATGTTCAAATTGAATATATTGTTGGGATTAAATCTTCTGCTTAGATCAATGTTAAGTAGGGACTAGAATAGATTGTGTTTTTAATGGTGATGCATAACATGCTTTATAAATAATAAATGGCAATTATTTTTATAAAAACGTGAGAGTGTGAATATTATATTTTTGAATTACTTAAGTTTGTATACACAGTCAAGGGACTGCTAGTAGACACTTGTAAAAAGTATCCTATTCCCTTGATCTTAGAAGGGATCTCTCTCTACTTTCTTATAACCATTTGTCATCTAGCCTCTGAAGAGTAGTAACAGTGTCTGTCATAAAAGGACGGATAAGGCGTAATTCCTCCATGATGTCTTCAAGAGTAAGAGGCAATGGAGACTTACTTGGGGAAGGCGGGCCTTTCTTAGACCGCTTGACAGACGAAGAGTTAGAATCTTTACGACCCCCTGAGGAACCTGCTTGAGGTTTACCTGAATGCGCAGTCTCCATATTGAAGATGTCGCAGCAGAAGACGGCAGAGGAAGGCAGACCACTACAGCAGCCAACAAAGCAGAAATGGCGAAGCCACAATAATAAGAGTAAATATGGCGCAGAAATTTGAAGGCTCCAGCGTAACACAACAGCATACGTTGTGGAAATTTGAGGCGCTTAGATGGTACCACAGGGAAGCAGTAAATTGTTGACAAAAGTGGACATCAGCACCAGCAGCACCAGAATAGACAAGACCATCCGTCCCGAAGATCCTGCACCACAGAGACTATATACCCACACGAACAGGGCTCCTCACAAAACAGATATCACGTCTCGCCGTGCCGCGCACATTCCATACAAAGGGTATTTGACAATGTTCCAATGAGCAGTGTTCAAGACCGTTAATCACATCGCCATTGAGGGAGCCATCATGCGGAAATCACTTTTTTTTTTGACAGAAAAAACAAATGCCATAAGAAGAAGAACATTGCACCATCCGTTGTTAGGCAAAGATGTTGAAGGAGAAAAAAAAAAACAACAACCTGCAGTAAAAATCTCGTCAGAAAGAACTGTACTTTGCATATTCAGACAATACAGTATTAGGCATCAGGAATCCCACTGCTCAAACAAAACCCGATATTCAGTTGTACCAACAACTGGAGGTAGTACCTGTTGGATTTGAGGCACCATGACAGGAAGAGAAATGTCCAAAAAGCAGTTGGGCAAAAAGTGCAGCTCAACGCGCCCGTGTTCCTCGCGCCGCCGCCATCTTAGGTGACGCGTCTGAGGAAAACACGAGCGCAGCGAAAAAAAAGATGAAAAGGCACTCCATGGGCGTCGCGAAACCTCCGTCGTGATCCTAAAGCATTCCGCCACCGATAGCCGCTGAAAGAGCCGGCTGACACGAACTCCGAACTTCAGAGCGCAAGCATTGTAACGGAGACGCCCCGGAGCTCAGATGTATGCGGCCATCCTGATTGCGTGCAAGCCACGCCCCCGAAATAACAGGCATTTGCAGTGTAGAAAAATCTCGTGATTTCAGTTTTGTTTGGAAGGTTCACTGTGGCCTCTCTATCCTTGAGATAACAAATGGAATGTTTCCTTCCGTTCCTCTCTTCCCTTCTCAAGAGATGTTGGCTTTGTTGCATATTTAGACAATGCATATTCAGTTCATAACACATCTTTCTTATAATGTGTATTAATAAATCAACCATTCACCAACACTACATGTGGGGCAAACGCATTTTGCATGAAAAGCTATTTAAAACATTAGAGCATGTTGATATTAGCATGTATTAACTGTTTGCGCTTTGAAAATTTGCACTAGTGCATGTTTATGCTATGTTGCACATTGCACATTTTGCATGTTGTGCACAAATAATAGAAAGGCTACTTTAAATTAACCCCTTCGCTGCTAGGCCTTTTCCCCCGTGCTAAGCCTTTTTTTTTCTTTTTTGGCTGTTTGGGGTAGTGCGCGCTTAGGCCCCTGTAACTTTTTGACCACATAAGGTATTCACGCCAAATTTGCGTCCCTTTCTTCCAACATCATGGGGATTCTAAAGGTACCCAGGGTTTGTTGATTTCCCTGGAGGGGTCCCAGAAATTAGCCAAAATACAGCTAAAGTTTTTTTTTGGGGGGGGGGGGGAATGGGGAAAAAGGGCTGCAAATAAAAGCGTCTGGGTTTTTCCCTGCAAATGGTATAAAAAAAAAAGGGTTTGTGGGGCTGAAATCACCATTTTCCCAGCTTTTAGGGAATGACAGACTTTTGTCAGAGAACTAACATTTTTTACACTGTTTTTCTTTTCCCGGGCCTATTTCTGCTATTTTTTGTGCTTTCAACCTACTTCCAGTTAGTGGTAGAAATGGGTATGAAAGCAATAATGGATCCTGGAAAGATATACATTTTAGAAAAGTAGACAAAATTCTGAATTGAGCAAGGGGTCATTTGTGTAGATCCTTCAAGGTTTCTTTATAGAAACTAACAGTTAAATATAGGAAAAATTAGAAATTAGTTGAAAAAAAGCCTTGTGTGTCAACATTTTCACCTGTAACTTCTTCTAATTATGACAGCTCTTTGAAAGCAATATACTTTTACATCCGCTGGACCTTTATGGTTGTGGGGATATATAGGACTTGTAGGTTCACCAAGAACCCGACGAACCCAGAGTAAAAAACTGAGCAGCAATTTGCAATGGCTTTTTATTATGAACCGGGTATATAGCAATTATTGTGGGAAAATGTATACATGGAAAAACCAGTATGAAAGACACCTATGTATTTCTGAAATGGGAAAAAATTATAGAGTTTAGAAACAGTAGATATTTGCACATTTTCAAAATTGGGAATACTCATACTAGCTTGAGAATTATCGGTCATTTTTCAAAATGACTTCTTTTTTCCACAATGTCTTTCATTTGGAAGGCAGAAATGCATCGAAAGTCAATAGGTAATAACAGTTGCTTTACAAATCTGAATTACCCTAAGTCTCCCAATAAAGATGGTACCTCACTTGTGTGGGTAGGCATAGTGCCCATGACAGGAAATGGCTCAAAACCCAACGTGAACACACCACATTTTCACAATGAAAAATTACCCATTTTGTTGCAAAGTGCCTAGCTGTAGTTTTTTAACCCTAGCTCTGCCGGCACCTAGGGAAATCTAGCAAACCTATAAATTTTGGAAAACTAGACACCCAGGGGGATCCAGGATGGGGTGACTTTACTGCCTCCCACCAGGTTCTGTTACCCAGAATCCCTTGCAAACCTAAAAAATTGTCCAAAAAAACACATTTTCCCCACATTTCTGTGGTAGAAAGTTCTGAAATCTGTGTGGATCCACAAATCTCCACCCACCCCGCGTTCCCCAAAGTCTTCCAAGAAAAATGGTACCTCACTTGTGTGGGTCAGCCTAGTGCCCGCGGCTGGAAACGGCGCAAAAGGCAACGTGGACACACCTCAATTTCACAGTGAAAAATGACCCTTTTTTGGCAAAGTGCCTAGCTGTAGTTTTTTAACCATAGCTCTGCCGGCACCTAGGGAAACCGAGCAAACCTATACATGTTTGAACACTAGACACCCAGGGGAATCCAGGATGGTGTGAATTGACTGCCTCCCACTAAGTTCTGTTACCCAGAATCCCTTGCAAACCTAAATAATTGCCAAAAAAACCACATTTTCCCCACATTTCTGTGGTGGAAAGTTCTGGAATCCACGTGGATCCACAAATTTCCACCCACACCGCGTTCCCCAAAGTCTTCCGAGAAAAATGGTACCTTATTTGTGTGGGTCGGCCTAGTGCCCGCGACAGGAAACGGCACAAAACGCAACGTGGACACACTTCAATTTTGCAGTTGAAAATGACCCTTTTTTGGCAAAGTGCCTAGCTGTAGTTTTTGAACCATAGGTCTGCCGGCACCTAGGGAAACCTAGCAAACCTATACATTTTTGAAAACTAGACACCCAGGGAAATCCAGGATGGGGTGACTTGACTGCCTCCCACCAGGTTCTGTTACCCAGAATCCCTTGCAAACCTAAACAATTGTAAAAAAAAACACATTTTGCGCACATTTCTGTGGTGGAAAGTTCTGGAATCCACGTGGATCCACGAATCTCCACCCACCCTGCGTTCCCCAAAGTCTTCCGAGAAAAATGGTACCTCACTTGTGTGGGTCGGCATAGTGCCCGCGACAGGAAACGGCGCAAAACGCAACGTGGACACACCACAATTTCGCAGTGAAAAATGACCCTTTTTTGGCAAAGTGCCTAGCTGTAGTTTTTGAACCATAGCTCTTCCGGCCCCTAGGGAAACCTAGCAAACCTATACATTTTTGAAAACTAGACACCCAGGGGAATCTAGGATGTGGTGACTTGACTGCCTCCCACCAGGTTCTGTTTCCCAGAATCCCTTGCAAACCTAAGAAATTGTTAAAAAAAAAAACACATTTTGCCCACATTTCTGTGGTGGAAAGTTCTGGAATCCGCGTGGATCCACAAATTTCTACCCACCCCACGTTCCCCAAAGTCTTCAGAGAAAAATGTTACCTCACTTGTGTGGGTCGGCCTAATGCCCGCGACAGGAAAAGGCGCAAAACACAACGTGGACACACCTCAATCTCGCATTGAAAAAGGACCCTTTTTTGGCAAAGTACCAAGCTTTAGTTTTTTAACCCTAGCTCTGCCGGCACCTAGGGAAACCTACCAAACCCACACATTTCTGAAAACTAGACACCCAGGGCATTCCAGGGAGGTATGGCTTGCGTGGAACCCCCAATGTTTCCTTACCCAGAATCCCCTGCAAACCTCAATTGTAGCTGAAAAATGCACTTTTTCACACATTTGTGTGTGGGAAAGTTGTGGCATCACCGGGCTGGCACAAATTTCCTACCACCCAGCATTCCCCAGGGTCTCCCGATAAAAACGGTGCCTCACTCGTGTGGGAGGCCCAAGTACCCGCAACAGGAAATGGCCCAAAACGTAGTGTGGCGACATCAAAATTGCCTATCTCAAAACAACCTCGTTTTGCAAGGGGGGTACCCTTGGTTTTTGGCCCGGTGCTCGGCGGCCACCTAGGGAAACCTACCAAACCCACACCTTTCTGAAAACTAGACACCTGGGGGACTCCAGGGAGGTATGGCTTGCGTGGATCCCCCAACGTTTCCTTACCCAGAATCCCCTACAAACCTCAATTTTAGCTTAAAAAATCATTTTTTTCACACATTTTTGTGTGGAAAAGTTGTGGCATCACTGGGCTGACACAAATTTCCTACCACCCAGCATTCCCCCGGGTCTCCCGATAAAAATGGTGCCTCACTCGTGTGGGAGGCCCAAGTACCAGCAACAGGCAGGGGCCCAAAACGTATTGAGGCAACATCAAAATTGCCTATCACCAAACAACCTGGTTTTGCAAGGGCGGTCGCCTGGGTTTTTGGCCCCGTGGGTAAAGAAACGTTGGGGGATCCACGCAAGCCATACCTCCCTTGAATCCCCCGGGTGTCTAGTTTTCAGAAATTTGTGGGTTTGGTAGGTTTCCTTAGCTGGCCGCCGAGCACAGGCCAAAAACCCAGGTGACCCCCCTTGCAAAACCAGGTGATGTCACCTCAATACGTTTTAGGCCCCTGCCTCTCACGGGTACTTGGGCCTCCCAGACGAGTGAGGCACCGTTTTGGTTTTTTTTTTACAAATGTTTAGGTTTGCAAGGGATTCTGGGTAACAGAACTTGGTGAGAGCTAGTCAAGTCACCCCATCCTGGATTCCTCTGGGTGTCTAGATTTAAAAAATGTATAGGTTTCCCTAGGTGCCGGCAGAGCTAGGATTCAAAATCTACAGCTAGGCACTTTGCAAAAAAGGGGTCAGTTTTCACTGTGAAAATGTGGTGTCTCCACGTTGCGTTTTGGGCCGTTTCCTGTCGCGGGCACTAGGCCTACCCACGCAAGTGAGGTACCATTTTTCTTGGAAGACTTTGGAAAGCGCGGCTGGGTGGAATTGTGTGGATCCACGCAGATTCCAGAACTTTCCACCACAGACATGTGAAGAAAATGTGTTTCTTTTTACGCATTTTTAGGTTTGCAAGGGATTCTGGGTAACAGAACCTAGTGAGAGCCAGTCAAGTTACCCCATCCTGGATTCCCCTGGGTGTCTAGTTTGTAAAAATTTACAGGTTTGCTAGGTTTCCCTATGTGCCGGCTGCGCTAGGGCCCAAAATCGACAGGTAGGCATATTGCTAAAAACAAATTTGTGCCTTGTCTGCTTTCTGCAGCCCTGGGGGGAAATCGGAGGGTAGGGTTGCCCAGATAGGGGGAATTTTTTTTTTGTCTATTTGTTTGGGGGTGGGGGCATTGGTATGCCCATTCTGGGAAGCCCCCACCCCCACACATAAAAAAGCCAGCGTAATCGTTGGCGTCTAGTGGGCTTTTTGCCCCCCGGGGGGGACAAATTGGGGGCTACTGCCCCCATCTTCCCCCTCGGGGGGTGGAAAGGCTGTAATTGTTGCAGGTGGGGGTGGGGGTGGGGGCATTGGCATGCCCGTTTTGGGCAGCCCCCACTCTAATTAAATTTTGCCCAAAAAAATCCCTGGTGTCTAGTGGGCGTTTAGCCCCCCCCGGGGTGGCTGATTGGAGGCTACTGCCCCATCTGCCCCCCAGGGGGGTAGGAAGGCTGTAATTTTTGCGGGGGAGGGGGTGGGGGCATGGGCATGCAAGTTTTGGGCAGCCCCACTCTAATTCAAATTTGCGCCCCAAAAAATCCTGGCATCTAGTGAGCTTTTTGCCCCCCCCCCGGCCGGGCAGTTTGGGCGCTAATGCCCCCATCTGCCCCCCGGGGTGGCTGAAAGTCCACTAGATGCCAGAGATTTTTTGGAGCAAATTTTAATTAGGGTGGGAGTTTCCCAAAACGGGCATGCCAATGCCCCCACCCTAATTAAAATTTGCCCAAAAAATCCCTGGCGTCTACTGGGCTTTTTGCCCCCCTGGGGGGGCAGATTGGGGCTACTGCCCCATCTGCTCCCCAGGGGGGCAGGAAGGCTGCAATTTGTGTTGGGGAGGGGGTAGGGGCATGGGCATGCCTGTGTTGGGCAGCCCCTACCTTAATTCATATTTTCCCCAATAAAATCCCTGGCGACTAGTGGGATTTTTGCCCCCCCGGGGGTGCAGATTGGGGCTAATGACCCCATCTGCCCCCCAGGGGGGACAGAAAGCCTACTAGATGCCAGGGATTTTTTGAGAATTTTAATTAGGGTGGGGGATGCCAAAAACGGGCATGCCAATGCCCCCACCCTAATACATTTTTTCCCCAAAAAATCCCTGGCGTCTAGTGGGCTTTTTGGCCCCACAGGGGGGCAGATTGGGGGCTACTGCCCCATCTTCTCACCCAGCGGGGGCAGGAAGGCTGCAATTTTTGCAGGGGAGGGGGTGGGGGCATGGGCATGCCTGTTTCGGGCCGACCCCACCCTAATTCAAATTTGCCCCAAAAAAATCCCTGGCACCTAGTGGCTTTTTTGCCCCCCCGGAGGTGCAGATTGGGGCTAACGCCCCCATCTGCCCCCCGGGGGGGGGGGGGCAGAAAGCCTACTAGACACCAGGAATTTTTTTGAGCAAATTTGAATTAAGTTGGGGGTTGCCAAAAATGGGCATGCCAATGCACCCACCCTAATAAAAATGTGCCCCAAAAAATCCCTGGCATCTAGTGGGCTTTTTCCCCCCCTGGGGTGCAGGGGCTACTGCCCCATCTGCCCCCCGGGGGGCAGGAAGGCTGTAATTTATGCGGGGGAGGGGGTGGGGGCATGGGCATGCCCGTTTCGGGATGCCCCACTCTAATTCAAATTTGCCCCCAAAAAAACCCTGGAGTCTAGAGGACTTTTTGCCCCCCCAGTGGGGCCGATTGGGGGCTAATGCCCCCATCTGCCTCCCAGGGGGGGGGGGGGGGCTGAAAGTCCACTAGATGCCAGGGAGTTTTTTGGGCATATCTTAATTACGGTGGGGGCTGCCCAAAACGGGCATGCCAATTCCCCCACCCTAAATAAAATTTGCCCAAAAAATCCCTGGGGTCTACTGGGCTTTTTGCCCCCCGGGGGCAGGAAGGCTGAAATGTTTGCGGGGAGGGGGTGGGGGCATGGGCATGCCTGTTCTGGGCAGCCCCCACCCTAATGCAAATTTGCCTAAAAAAAATCCCTGGCGTCAAGTGGGCTTTCTGCCCCCGGGGGGGCAGAAAGGCTGTAATGGTGGTGGGGTTGGGGGCATTGGCGTGCCCATTTCGAGCAGTCCCCACCCTAAAAAATGGTGCAAAAAAAATCCCTGGCATTTAGTGAGCTTTCTGCTCCCCGGGGGGGGGCAGAAAGACTGTAATTTTGTGGATGGGGGCATCGGCATGCCTGTTTTGGGCAGCCCCCACCCCTAATAAATATCCATTAAAAAATCCCTGGAGTCTAGTGGGCTTTCTACCCCCTCGGGGGGGCAGATTGGGGGCTACTGCCCCTATCTACCCCCCAGGGGGGGCAGAAAGACTAATCATGCCAGCATTTTTATGGGGAGAGCAAAGGCCCTTGCCCAAGGGGCCGCTCTCCCTCCCTGGTGCCTAGTGGGTGAATCCCTGCTTGGGGATCAACTAGGGATCCACTAGTGAGGGGGGAGATTCTCCCCTTTCCAACGATACCTCTCCTGAGTTTCTATGTGCTCAGGGGGCTGAGATAGCCCCCTGAGCACGTAGAAACTGAAATGAGCCAAGAGTCTCATTTCAGTTTTGGTTTCACTGAAATGACATCAGCGCGACATGCGTGCCGATCGTCATTTCAGGGAAACCAGGGTGGGGCCTCGGGAGCTGGGGAAGTTCTTCCCCAGCTCCCGAGGTTTTAGGGGAGAAAAGATAATCCCTCTGGTGCCCACACCACAGGGATTTCAGGTGCTGGGTGTCATGATGAGCTGGACTCGTCATGAGCACACGCCCACTGTGTGACATGACGAGTTCAGCTCATCATGAGCACCCAAGGGGTTAATAGCGTTTGCTAGGTAAAAATTAACCTTAGTCAAAAAAACAGACCTCCTTTGGATCTATATATTTTTCACCAGCCAATAATCCACACAGACCTCACATTAACCGGATGAGAATGGACATCAAAAATGCAATCAAAGAAATACATTATTTCATTATTTCTTTGATTGCATTTTTGATGTCCATTCTCATCCGGTTAATGTGAGGTCTGTGTGGATTATTGGCTGCTGAAAAATATATAGATCCAAAGGAGGTCTGTTTTTTTGACTAAGGTCATTTCTGGTACCCCTCTCCTTTGGTCTAGGGGTCCTTCTCTCTCTGTTATAAACTTTAGGTAATAATTAATACAGGGTATTAGAATGGTGGGAGGTGAACATAATGGCCTTTACTTCTTAAATTAATATTCTTTTGTGTTTGTTTTGCATTTGGGCCCACAGTAAAATGGCTGCCTAGGAATCCAGCATGGCTGAGAATTGTCAGCAGTGTGCTGAATGGGAGACACATGCGCAGAACCAGCTACATGAACTGCCAAGTGGCTCAAGTGAAGACACATAGGTCAAGGCCACAATGACCTGCACACTCTTGTCACCGCGCCAATGTATCAGTGTTTGTGGGAGAGTGTCATCCCTGTGTGCGATGTGAAAGTGAGACAGAAATTGATTGATACATTTTGTTGCAAGAAATGTTCTTATTGATACATGTTATGTATATTGTTCTTAGCATTAAGCCCCTATTGTCAGAACTGGTATTGGTTGGACTTGCGATGAGAACAGCATGCTAAGATCCCTATGTCACCTGTGCCAACCAATCACAGTGCGAGTTTCTACTGAAACTGCAATATTGTTAGTATAGTCAGCCAGGAATTAGGCTATAAATAATGACCCCTTAGGGGGCGTGTCAGTAGAGGAGAAGAAGCAGATCTGACCAGACATAATTTGGGTTAGCTACGTGTACGTCGCGGGTGCAGCCTGGGAGGAGATTTCGTCCGAGGAGACACAGAGGGAGGAGGGGCCCTTGCTCATATTTTTTCAGAGAGGCGTAGGCTAGCCTTGCACATTATATTTTTGGCAAGGCAGATCACATTCTTCTGTGATCTTATGAAGTGAGGGCCTTTTCAAGGAGCCGCCTCTCTGTCAGACATAGAGAGGGAGAGAGACAGATGAACAGACCAGCGAAGAGAGAGCAGCTGAGAGAACAGGACAGGTTTTTGTCTTATGCATTTATTTCTCTTTATGGGAGATTTTTGCTAATTATTAACTATTGAAATTGTTGTGGCCTGGGACTTCAATGCTCAGCTTCCAAGAAATATATGGCAGGTAGAACAGCGAAAGGGGTATCTCGCCAATCAAAGGGGTCAGGAACTGAGAGCCCTTTTAGATGAGCATATTCTTAGTAATATAATGGATTATGGACCAAAATTATCGCCGCAGCAGGCACCCACACATAGAGAACCAGTCAGTACCTCAACCATTGATTTTATTTTTGTTTCCCCTGGTTTGGCTGACCGCATAACGGAAACTGACACGGTAGTGACAGATTTTGGGGATCATAACCCTACAACTGTAACATTTAAACTAGCGCCAAAACCGGTCTATATTTCAATGCAGGGAGCGAAAGACCTAAGTGTAACTACTGATAAATTACGGTTAAAGTGGAAAGGTATAGACAAAGCAGGAACCATGGAATCTTTGTTAAGGGAAAATCAGCAGTCTATAGATTTTTGTCTAGATCCAACAGCTAGTGGCCAGTTAATTATAACACATTTTAGTAAAATATGTGCCACAGTTAGGACTATGCTGCTGGTCCCAGCATCCCAGAGCCCCAAAGATCCCAGGTGGTTCGACCACAGTTGTTCTGTGGCAAACAGGAACCTACGTAAGGTACTCACAGAAATCCCTAGAGTTGGGGCAAAAGTAAGTGTAGCAAGGAAGGCTTACAAATCAGCCCTAGAGAAAAGGAGATCTATGCTCCTGGGTGAACGCTGGGAAGCATTGGCAATGACTGAAGGAAGGAAATCAAGTAACTTATTCTGGCCAGCAGTAAAAGAAACTCCGGAATATGGGCCAACAATTTACCCCAATTAGCTGTACCATCTCTGCTAGCTCCTGGGAACTACACTTTTCTAAAATTTATGCCGCCCCGGTAAAAGGCTCAATCACTAACATCTCCAAAACCATTGTCAATTTAAAGATAACTGCGGGAGAAGTGGAGGAGGCAATTGCCCAGAGTCTCGGCAATAAGGCTCCTGGCCTAGACGGGCTTCCGATAGACCTCATCAAATGGCAACCCGATCTTTGGGCACCCATATTGGTGAATGTTTTCAATAGTTTGCCCGAATCAACAATGCCTGATACATGG
Source organism: Triturus cristatus (assembly GCF_964204655.1). NCBI lineage: Eukaryota > Metazoa > Chordata > Amphibia > Caudata > Salamandridae > Triturus > Triturus cristatus. Next base: position 356,447,766 of record NC_140585.1, read on the forward strand.
GGCACCAGCATAATCGTCCCCATTTACAAGAAAGGGGATAGGTCTGATCCTATAAATTATAGACCAATCTCATTGTTATCAATACATTGAACATATTAGGTTGCGTCATTTATAATAGGTTCATTACATGGACAGAGGAAACTGGGATAATATCCCCCTATCAACTAGGATTTAGATCAAGGGTTGGCACAGTGGAACCATGCCTTAATCTTAAATTAATCATTGATAAATATAATATTGCCCGTTCTGCACCCATTTACTTAGCTTGTATGGATTTGTCATCCGCCTTTGATTTGGTTAATCGGTCCAAACTTTGGTTTATTTTATTAGAGTATGGTTTGGATATCTACCTGGTCCATTTTTTAGCTTTTTTACACACGGACCTAAAGTCCAGAGTGAGAATAGGCGTAGGTGGGGAACTGTCTGAACCCATTAAAATTGGAAGAGGAGTTAGGCAGGGGTGCGTTTTAGCACCCCTGCTTTTTATTATTTATATAAATGGGCTTAGTAACTATCTTGTAAAGTCAAGACCGGACGTACCCTTAATAAATGGCAAAGCCATACCCGCTCTTCTGTACGCAGACGATGCGGTGTTAATGGGCCGTACGCCAAACTCACTTCGCTCTTTGGTTCTTAATTTTACCACATTTATGGATGACCTGGACTTACGAGTCAATTTAAAAAAAAATTTATAATGGCATGTGGTCCAGGTAAACGACAATTGAGCTCCATACAGGTCGGGGGAGAAAAACTTATTGCAACCAATACCTTCCCGTATTTGGGCGTGACCTTTGCTGCGAATGGCTCGTGGTCTGGGCATTTGGCCCAGGCGGCGAGCAAATTCTCAAAGGCCACGAACTCGATTTTAAGCATTCCTAAACCAAAGAGATCAGGAGTTACTAAGGCGATTGTTAAGATTTTTAAACTTCAATGTGTCCCAGTGGCAACTTATGGAGCAGAAGTATGGGGCACTGGGAACAGCATCTCTATTCAGCAAGTAGAGAATCGGTTTTGTAGGAGACTATTAAATGTGCCAATTTTTACGTCCAATTTTATCACACATCATGTATTAAATTTAAATTTTATCTCAGATTTTGTCAGTTCCCGACCAGTGCTATTTTGGCACTCGGTCTGGATGAACAAATCAGCGTCACTTATGCAAGAGATATTAACTGATTGTTTAAGTTGTGACAGGGGGTTGAAGATTCCGTGGATTTCTTATGTATACACAAATTTGCGAGAAATAGGCATGGATAACATCTTTATTAATCCTAGCCATGCCAGTAAAACTAAGAAACTTGAATTAAAAGAGGCATTAAGCGCACTGTACTCTTTAAGGAGACTTAGGAGGGAGCAAGAGAAACCCACAGTTACGACGTACATGGATATAGTAGTACCCAGATACCCCCTTGCATTATATTTAACTTTACAATTGACAAATTGGGAAAGAAGTCTTCTATGTCGTTTGAGGGCTGGAACTATTAGGTACCTGTTAAATTTTCCTTTGGGCTATCAGAAAAGTACGATTATGATGAGTTGTCCTTGCAATGGGCAAAGTAAACAAAGTGATTTGCACTTCTTTTTCCTCTGTAATTTTTACTTGAAATATACAAAAAGGTTTTTAATTCCTTATTTTAAAAAACTTAGACCAATTAATTTGGTCAAATCTTATCAGGCACTGTTAACACTTGAAAATGAGGAAATAATCCTTCGTGTTTGCACTTTTTTAAAGATTGCTGTCCATGCGCGCAGAACGATGGAAATGTGTAAATAATAATTCGTTCTAATCTGTATGTTCCTAAGGAAATTAGATGTTATCGTGTGTTAGAAGATGTGCTTTTATGAGTTGCTATAATTTGAATAAAGATTCTTTGAAACTTGAAACTATTGATTATCCTTGAAAAACTCACTCTTGAATTATATTTTTCCTGAAACTCTTTAAAGAGTTCTGACATAGCATTAGGGGTTTCCCTTTCCTTATGGAGTGCTTTGTTTGCAATCTATAATATGTTTTGTATTAATTCTATTTTCCTATTTTTCAATTCTGTAACCTGATTGAAAATTGATTAATGAATAAAGAATCAGAGAAACGTAACTTTTGACTAGAAAATAAAACCCTTTAAAATACTCACAACTCTCATTATTGGCTTAAATAGTAATTGCATTTTGATTTTTCATGTTTATGTAAAGTCTCCTGAAGGTGATACATGGTGGCAAGGGTCCATCACCTTTAAAGCGGTAAACTAGAGGTAAATGATGTTTTGCATTGAGAAAATACAGTGAAATTACAGCTGGATCAGTTTTGGTAGCAGAGGTAAGGTTTACACCATCACCAAAAGGAGCATAGTTTAGTTTAAAGCCTAAATAGCGCTAGAAAAATAATTGCACAAGTTAGATAAATATTCAGATTTTCAAAAAGTCCTGATTCCTGATTCCAGTGCTTAGAACCTGAAGACTGGCTAAGCAGTACTGGAAGGTAATGCAAGAAGGCGATTGCTGGAGTGGTGTGAGTATCAATAGGGTTGTGAAATGTCGTTAATGTGCTAGAAGGTATGTTTTTTTTTTTTTGTTTTTTTTTAATAAATTCTTTTTATTGACAAAAATAAACCTACCGGTCACTTACAAATTTCAGATCGTTTTGAGTTACAGTGGCACAACTTTGGACTCTTAGACATTCGTATCTCTTAACATGGCACAACAGATCAGGAGCGTAAATTATCCCCACGTTCTTGGGTTAGCCGTTCCTCAACTGAGGGATAGGTTGGGGGCTCACAGACGTTACCACGGTAGGTATTCCAGGGAGACCAGATCGCCGCCCACTTCCCAGGGCACCCCCTCGAGACATACACTATCTTCTCCTGCAGCATACACCAGTCCATGCCTCTCTTCCACGCTCCAAGTGTAGGTGGCGCCCCCGCCCCCCACAGCCGCGCTATGTTACGCTTTGCAATCACCAGCCCCAGCGTGACCCATATCCTGCCCTTTACCGGCAAGTCTGTGGGTTCCCAGATGTTTAGGAGGCACCTTTTGGCTTCAGGTCGTAGCTGCACTCCCCACACATTGCTCATACAGTCATGTAGTTTTGCCCAGTATGTGCAAACTTGTGGGCATTCCCAGAGTATGTGAAGAAACGAGCCCCTTTCCCCACAGCGCCTTCGACAAAGTTCATCCGCACTCCGTCCCATCACTCTCAGCCTGGTGACCGAGACATACACCCGGTGTAGTATTTTGAGCTGTATCAGCCGTAGCCTCGCCGAGATCGCCACCTCTCTGGGAGAGGAGAGCGCCTCCCTCCACTCCTCCTCGTCTATTTCCAGGCCGTCCGCCTCCCACCTCCCTTTGAGTAAGCTCAGTGGATCTGGGGAGTTGTGTATGAGCTTCTTATATGTGAGGGATATCGCCCTATCCGGTAAATGCCCATCCAACAGTCTATCCTCTAGGGGGGAGGATTCCCGGAGCCCCGTCCCCGGTGGGATGTTGGATTGAAGGGAGTGCCGGACCTGCAGGTAGCGGAAGAATTCCGTGTGCGCCAGGTCATGCGACTGCTGGAGGGAGGCGAAAGACACCATCCCCTCCGCCCCCCAGAGATCTCCTATACGGGATATACCAATCAGATCCCACTCGCGGAATCCCTTAGTGCGACCCAAGGACCCCAGCTTTTCTGATGCCCAGAGCGGGGTTGCCTTGATAAGCTTGTCAGCCCATCCCAACTTTCGATACGCGATGTTCCACAGTTGGACCGAGTGTCGTGTGGGGCCCTTGAAGCAAAACTTATTGGGTCGCGAAAAGAGTGCAGCCTCAAAGTTGCCCCCAGGGAGGAGCCACTTATCCATCCCATACCCGGGTTCATCCCCACTACCATATGTGCCCTGATTAATGGCAGCGAGGTGTGCTGCCCAGTAATATTTGCGGATGTCTGGCAGTGCTATGCCCCCGTCATACCACCCCAAGGTCAACTTCGAGAGAGCAATGCGCGGCGCGCCGCTCCACAGCAGATCCCGCAGAGCGGTCTCAATTTCTGTGAAGTATTTATGCGGTACCAAGTCCGGGTAGTTTTGGAGCGCATATAGGAACCGCGGCAGGGCCATCATTTTAAAGAGGACCGCACGGCCCAACAACGATAGCGGGAGCTTCTTCCAGGTCGCCGCATCACTCTGAAGTCTCTGCAGGGGGGGCCTGAGATTGTTGTCAAAACGCATTTTTTCGTCTCCGGATATGTAGATTCCAGGATATTTGAACGCGGCCGCGGTTATCTGGATCGGGCATCCACGCGGAATAGACGGTGGGCTCCCCCAGAGCACGTATAGCGATGACTTTCCCCAATTGATACTATACCCGGAGTTTTTCCCAAAGCTTGTAAAGATGTCTAAGGCCACCCGTAGCGACTTGGCGGGGGAGGCAAGATACAGGAGGATGTCATCTGCATACAGCGAGATCCTGTCCTCCCGCCCCCTCAGCCCATCGCAGCCCCGTATGGAGGGATCCTGCCTGATCCAGACCGCCAGAGGCTCCAGACAGAGTGCAAACAGCAAGGGCGAGAGGGGGCAACCCTGTCTAGTCCCCCTTTCAAGTGCAAAAACTCCAGAGATCTTATTATTGACTACCACCTGCGCCAAAGGTTCAGTATAGAGGAGGTGTACCCACCCAATGAAGCTAGGGCCAAAGCCCAATCTTGCAAGGACCGCCATCATATAAGGCCACTCCAGCGTATCAAACGCCATAGTGGCATCAAGCGATACCACCACCGCGTCTTCCTGGATCGTGTGCCGGCGTCCCATCACTCCATGGAGCCGCCGCAGATTGAGAGCCGTGTTCCGGTGCGGCATAAAGCCCGACTGATCGGGATGAACTAGCTTAGTGATGACAGGCTTAAGCCGGTTCGCCAGAAGCTTAGCCAGTATCTTAGGCTCGGCGTTCAGCAACGATATCGGCCTATAGGAGGAGCAGCAGTCCCTGGGTTTCCCATACTTGGGGATAGCCACCAGGGTGGCAATGCGTTGGTCCCTCGGTAGCTTCCCAAGCGCCTTGCTGTCTTCGAACATGCTTTTGAGATGCGCTCCAGGCAGTCAGGTCGGAGCTTGTACAGCTCAATTGGTAAGCCGTTCGGGCCCAGGGCCTTCCCGGGCCGCAGATCCTGAATGGCCTTGGCCAGTTCGGCGACGGTGAGGTCGCTTTCTAGGGTTTTGCGATCGTCGTCGGAGAGCTCAGGCTACCTAATGTCTTTGAGGAGCGCGGCGGAGTCCTCCTCCGACCTGTCTGTTCCCCTGCTGTATACCTCCCTGAAGTGCTCCACAAAGGCGCCCACTATCTCCTGCGGTCCGGTCAGGGGGAGATTCCCTACAGAGCGGATTTCAGCCACCACCCTCTGCGCCATCTGTTTTTTGTCCAGCCAGGCTATTAATTTGCCCGCCTTATCCCCTTGGTCGTATAACCGGCCTCCCTTCTGGCTCGCTAAAGTGTTCGCAGCTTCCGTGGCCAGGGCCTTACACTCAGCTGCCTTGAGTTGCATTTGATGTTGGGCCTGCTGGGTCGTGCGCTCTTGCACCTCTTTCCAGTGTGAGAAGGTCTCGCTCCATCTGGAGCATCTGTGCTTGTACGGTCCGTATCACTATGGCGTACGCATACGCCAGCACTCCCATAGTGATAGGGACCCTACACACGCGTGTACGGTCCGTATCACTATGGCGTACGCATACGCCAGCACTCCCATAGTGATAGGGACCCCACACACGCCTGTACGGTCCGTATCACTATGGCGTACGCCTACGCCAGCACTCCCATAGTGATAGGGACCGTACACACGCGTGTACGGTCTGTATCACTATGGCGTGCGCATACGCCAGCACTCCCATAGTGATAGGGACTCTACACACGCGTGTACGGTTCATATAACTATGGCGTACGCATACGCCAGCACTCCCATAGTGATAGGGACCCTACACACGCATGTACGGTCCGTATCACTATAGCGTACGCATACGCCAGCCCTCCCATAGTGATAGGGACCCTACACATGCCCTCAGAGCGTATGTACGGTGCGTTTCACACCTGACAGTGGTGACAGGCGGCACACAGACAGGAATAGAGCTGTCATACTTGGCCAAGGCTGGACATCAAGGCATTGTCTGTGCAGTACTACATGTGTCGGGCACAGGTGTGTCAGGCTGTGATGTGGCACATTACTCCTGAGGTGTGAAGCAAATAAAAGTATGATGAGCTGTGTACACATGTCATGTGTGATGGTGCCCTATGCGCCACACATCCCCTTCACTCCTTTGACATGTGTGCATGTAGTACAGACTTGTTGAGCCATGCGTCACTGGCATGGCACAGTCACCGACACCCGCAACTGTCCCCTGATGCCAGGTACACGGAATATTACCCCCGACATGTGAATGCCCGCGTTGCACGCTGTAACTATGTCATGTGTGTGTCATGTGTGTGTCATGTGTTCCCATAGGTTTGCTGTAGGTGTTTGGTCAAATGCATCTGCAGTTACGCACACCAGCCCACATGTGTAATCCAATGTAAGGTGTGTATGTATGCATCGACACGGAGTTTCAAAACAAGGACATATCTACATACTCTCAATGTATGTGTGATCAGTCTTGACATGTACTCCTTCATGGCAAGGTGTGCGGTCTGTCCTTTTTCTATGACATGTGACCTGTGCATCTAGTGTTCCGCAACCTGTCTGTACAATAAACATCCTTCTTCTGCACATATGTGGATGTCTGTAACTCCTGTAATGCGTCTGCCTGTTCACTTACACTGGCCCACAGCTAGTTTCATGGCATGGCATATTGAGGTTGAGAATCGACGTTTGTAGCTGGCTCTTGTTAGGAGTGTCACCTGCCTGGCATACGTGTCCAGGGCATATTGCACAGACCTGACTCTGTATGTAGCATATGTGTATTGCCTGTTGAACATGTGCTCAGTACATTGACATTGGTGGTGTACTGTACTCACTCTTCGTTGTCCCTTCAAATTCACTGCGGGGCTCCGCCTCTCCCTCGACCAATTCCGGACTTGGCTGACCTGAGGGAACATGACTGTATACGCCGCTACCGCTTCCCCCAACAGTTGATTGAGGACTTGACGACACGGCTGGCACCACACCTCCAACCGCTACACAGGTATCCTACTGCACTGACACCCAAGGTGAAGGTGATGGCAGCCCTACATTTCTTTGCCACGGGTACCTTTCAATATACCATTGCTCATGTTGGTGGCATGTCCCAAACCATGTTCAGCCGTGTTCTGCATGATTTTTTAGAGGCCATGTTGGATCACCTGGATGAGTTCATTAAATTCCCAACTCCTGAGCAGTTGACAGGTGTCAAGCGTGAGTTCTATGCCCTGGGAGGGATGCCCCATGTCATTGGGTCCATAGATGGAACACATGTGGCTTTGGTACCACCACAGGCACAGGAGGTAGCGTATAGGAACCGCAAGCATTACCACTCAATGAATGCCCTTGTGGTGTGTCTTGCCAACATGGTGATTTCACATGTCTGTGCTCGTTTTCCAGGATCAGCACACGATGCCTACGTCATGAGGCGTAGCAGGGTTCCTGAAATGATGCTGCAGCTGCGCAACGAACGAGCATGTATTGTTGGTGGGTATACTCTGGCAGTCCTGTATTTAACGTCATCTTCCTGTCTTACTGCTTCTCCTGACCCACTTTTGTCCATGATGTTTCCATGTAGGGGACGCTGGCTATCCCAACATGCCATGGCTGATCACGCCTCTCCGCAACCCCAGCACGGCTGCCGAGCACCGCTACAACAACGCTCATGGGCGGACCAGGCGAGTGATAGAGAGGACGTTTGGCCTCCTGAAGAGCCGATTCCGTTGCCTCCACAAGACCGGTGGCGCACTCCCATATGCACCGGTGAAGGTCTGCAAGATCTTCCTCGTGTGCTGCATGCTGCACAACATGGCAGTGGAGAAAGCTGTGCCACTCATCCTGGATCCGGATGAGCAGGACCATCCACCCGTGGAGGATGAAGGGCTTGGTCACGAGGCAAGTGATGTGGAGGAGGAGGAGGCAGTAGAGGACATCCGGAGTCGGCTCATACGCAACTTCTTTGCTTAGTGGTGAGTTCCAGTGTCTGAGTGTGCACGCATTGGGCCGTGTGTGGCATGTGTTGCAATGTGTGTGTCCATCTGCATGTCTGCCAAGTGAGCCAGAGGTGTGTTTGGATGTGTCACTCGAGTAATGGTGCAATAGAAGAATGTTTTTCCAGAGTCATCATTGTCACCTAGCATGTTGACAACCTTATACGTGTCAAGTACATGCGGATGTGCTTCTTTTGGCTGACTTCTGGTGTGTCTCTCATCCACAGGTACTTGCGCATGCTGTCTGCTGGTGGCATTGTTGTGCTCCTGCTATTCCTCATGAACACAGCAACATGTGCTGAATCAGCGTTACATGCACGGACAAGTTTGAAAATCTCCTTAGGGTAAGGGATGCAGCACGGCTTTTTGGGAGTGGTATTTGTTTTGAATGTGTGTGCACTGCTCCTGTTCATGTTTGGATACTTTGCATACATGTAGAATCACCATGTGGCACATGACATGGAGCTGAATTCACCTGAATTGATGGTCAGACTTGGTGACAGTCATCTGTAATGGGATTGTGGATTGTGATGAAGCCATCAATGTGTGTAACACTGCCCTCGGAAATATACGGGTTGCACCGGGTTAACATGGTGTGTGAATTCCCCATTAGAGGCTCAATGGTGTATAGCAGCCTCTCCGTGAGCAGCAGGGGGTGTTTAGCTGTAACCCGTCACTTGTGTGCCAGTTCTATGGATTTCCAGCATCTGTGGTGCAAAGGGAGGTGCCAGTGTCGGTCCCACATGTTCATCCACATGACCTGTGTATGTGTTGACAGAGTTGCATTAGCATTCCGACACACATGACTAATAAAGGTGTCCCTCTGCCTCCAAGGTGCCTCATCTCTGTCAATGGTGGTCTGTTGCCACTGTGCATGCGGCATGTCTGGCATAGTTATCAGAGATAGTGCATATGAGTCCATGTGTAGAGTAGCAAGATGCAAGCTGTTTGTCAGGGATTAGAATCTGTATTGTGCATGATGTCCATGGCTGTGTAGGTATTGTGGCATGTCAGTCTCCACGACGGCCACTGGGCTGCATGTGCATCCATTTTGTGTATATGTGCCATGTTGAACCAGACATTCCTTCCTTGACATACACCTTTTGCATAGTTCCTTCCTGAGATCCTTGTCTTTGTGTACAACTTGTGGCATTGTTTTCTTGACATGGCGCATGCTGCTGCAGGCCCTGCAGCAAGGGCACCCAGTGTCCACGCAAACGAGCTGGTGTTCATCATGGATTGCTTGCTGACATGTGCTATGCTGATCAGCAGCGTCTGTGCCTCATGCTGCAGCACACTCTGCATTATGCACAAGATCCCCAGTTCCATCCACCTCAAGGCAAGAGAGACCATCCCCCAGGTCAACTACGACATCCGTGTCTAATCCTACCCTGCACTCTACGGACATGTGCGTTACAACTCCCATGATACTTGTCCACATCCAGGGTGCATCTGCACAGCTCTGCTTCTACATCCGGCGACCAGGCCACATCAACGTCCAACAGAGATGGGGGGAATGGATCACTGCCAGCTGCAGGATGACCTTCACAATCCACGCACACACTCAGGATGCAGCCCACAACCACAACACAACCTTGTGGCACTGTGATCCAACACCCCATTGTGCCATCTCCATGCATCCAACCTTGGCCGGCCCACCATTCTCCACATCCACCTGACTCAAGCATGCAGGACATGGTTCTGCCACGTGTCTACACATACCTGGGAGTAGCACCCCAGGACACTCCACATGATCCCTGACCTCTGCGCATGACTGTTGCTCTTCTAAATAGGTCTGTAGGCACAGTTGTGCGGGCACCCCCTCAGCTGGTTGGGCCCATCACGGGTGAGTATGGTGCTCCATGTCTGTATTGGATGATACATTGGGACACATGTGTGTCCTGTGCCAGACTCAGACCCCAGGGTATGGATGGTTGGAGTTACTTCTGAAATCAGGCATGGTTTGACTTTACAACACACACATGTAGTGAAATAATGCAAAATGACGGCATCATCTCGTGATTGTGATGATTTTTATTTGTGGTGGGGTACGTGTTTGGGGGGATGACAAGAGGTGCTTGGCGGGAGTGTAGAATCCAAAGTTCACAGGGGGAGTTGGTATCCTTGCCATTGGAAGTCATCAGAGTCTATGCCACAGTCTTTGTCAACATTGGTCAGACAGTGACCAGCAAGTCCATGTGCCAGAGAATGTCATGTGATGATGTGCTGCTGTTGGGCCAGAGGGCCAGGTGCCAGGCCAGGTGACCTGGGAGATGGTGATGTTCCGCTGACTCTCGCGGTCTTTTGCGTGGACGACCCACCTTCCTGCGGGGACCCTCAGAAGCAGGCCGTGACGATGCTTGTGATGCTCCGTCGGATGAATCCTCCTCCTCCTGATCCCTCCCTGTGGGTGGTGATGTTCTTCGCCTGGTGGCACAGGGAGGGTTGCCCATGTTTTTGGCAATCCGACTGAGTACACGGGTCATGTCCGTTTGCACCGCCACAAACTCAGCCTGTCTTGCCTCCATCCGTCCTTGGTGTCGCTGTTGACAGGTATGTTGCTCGGCCTGCAGGGTCTTCATCTCCTCGAGGGTCCTCTTGATGTCTGTGAGGGTCGACGCAATCTGGACCATGCCCCTGGTGTCACGCCGGTATGTGTCCAGGATGTTGCTGACGTGTGACATTACCGGTTCCTGAGCCAACTGGTCAGGTTCGCGCCTCCGCCGTCCTCCACTCCCACCACCGCTGCCCACTTGCGCCTGGCCTGCCGTTGTGGGCACATCGGGTCTCCGGGACCCCTGAGGGATGGCATTTGCGGTGTCGCCTGCCTCATCCTGGGTGCCCGGAGAACCTTGTCCCTCCTGGACAGACTGGCTGTGTTGTTGTGTGTGGGCAGGGCTCCTGGGTGTCTCCTGGGATGTGGCAGGAATGGGGGTGGGGGTTGGCACAGTTGTACCTGACGCAGGTGCTGCAGGTGGTTGGACACCAGAGGGGCCAGGCTGGTCTGGGTCATCCACGGAGTGGTGAGAGTCGTCGCTGCCGGTGGGGTCCTCTTCACGCAGAGCCTGGTCCTGTGAGTCTTCCCCCCCCCAGTGTTGGGGGGAGATCAATGACGTTGACCTGTGTGTGAGAGAGACAATGTTAATTGTGTTACATGCGACATCCATGTTTCATTCATTTTTGAGTTGGCACAGTTCCTTTGGGTGGTTGGATTTGGCTTGCATTCCTCTCACAGTGCACTTGTGCATGGGTATGTCCCTTGGCCACAGCTTTCAACACTTTACCTATGTGTGACACAATCTTAGTTGATGCATCTCTTTGGAACGCAGTCAGCAGTGTAGTGAGCGGGCGTAGCAAGCCATGCAGAGCCGCCTTACGTGTTGCACTGTACGTGGCCAAATGGTGTTTTTTCCATGCTATTTGAGAATGCAGGTAGGTAACTTAAGCATTTGTGACAGGGTTCTGAAAAACACAGTGGGTGGGTATACTGGGTGTAAGGTTAGGTTTGTGCCTGCAGCACGGATGTACTCGTGCACAGATTGACACATGGCCCAGTGTTTATCAAAGGTTAAAGGGGGGGTTCACGCACTGCCAAACCTTGTCTACATGCACACAGTACACCTGCTGACGAGCGGACATGGCCACACCACCCAAGGGTGATTTGGTCTCCCTCTGTCTCCCTTTCTCCCTCCCTCTGTCAGACTCCTCCCTCTGTCAGTCTCCCTCTGTCAACCTCCTCCCTCTGTCCGTCTCCCTCTGTCTCCCTTTCTCCCTCCCTCTGTCAGCCTCCTCCCTCTGTCCGTCTCCCTCTGTCAGCCTCCTCCCTCTGTCCGTCTCCCTCTGTCTCCCTTTCTCCCTCCCTCTGTCAGCCTCCTCCCTCTGTCCGTCTCCCTCTGTGTCCCTTTCTCCCTCCCTCTGTCAGCCTCCTCCCTCTGTCCGTCTCCCTCTGTCTCCCTTTCTCCCTCCCTCTGTCAGCCTCCTCCCTCTGTCCGTCTCCCTCTGTCTCCCTTTCTCCCTCCCTCTGTCAGCCTCCTCCCTCTGTCCGTCTCCCTCTGTCTCCCTTTCTCCGTCCCTCTGTCACCCTCCTCCCTCTGTCCGTCTCCCTTTCTCCCTCCCTCTGTCACCTTCCTCCCTCTGTCCGTCTCCCTCTGTCTCCCTTTCTCCCTCCCTCTGTCACCCTCCTCCCTCCCTCTGTCTGTCTCCCTGTGTCCACCTCTGTCTCCCTCCCTCTGTCTCCCTCCCTCTCTCTCCCCCTCTCCCTCCCTCTGTGTGTCACCCTCTGTCACCTCAGCCCAGCTTCCTGGGCACACACAGTTTGCAGGTCTTTCAAAGGCCATTGGCTTGTTCATGTGGGTTTGTTTCTTATCTCCGGGCACCCATTGGGCGGAGTGTCTGAGTCTGCGCTGCTGCTGTGGCGGTGTGTGCTGACACTCTTTCAGAGTGATGCGTCTTCATTAGCTGCTGTTATGTGCAAATTGTGCGTTCATACCCATGTCATCCTGCAACGTGGCCACCATTTGTAGGCAACACAGTATTGTGTGGGGACACACTGTTTGTATGGCTGTGCCCTAGGCCATATGGGCTGAGGGCATTGTTGTGTGCTTCAGAGTTACTCTATGTTAGTTTTGAGGCCCACCCTCCCGGCATCGGGGACATCCTGTCTTGTGTTGGTGTTTTGTGTGGCCTGTGACTTGACATGGCCTTGCTTGGGGCATGGGGCATGGAGGCGCTAGTGGCATGTGTGTGTTTTTGGAGTGTGGTTGTGTCCGGTGCTGGCTTTGGGGGGGTTGCGTGCATGATTGGTATTTTGGTTGTGTATGGCGTTCCCCCCATGTGAGGTGAGTTGTTTGTGTACTCACCAGGCTCTCGGACTCCTTCTACTCCGTCTACTCCCACCGGCGGCAGCGTGGCCATCACCTTCTCCTCCCAGGGATGGTAGTGTACCGGTCTGCGGGGCGGCCCTCCTCCAGTGATATTCCCCTGGTTGTGATCGTCCGTCATTTTGCGGCGGACCGTCCTCCGCAGATCGTACCACCTGGCTTGACACTCATGCCTGGTCCTTCTGGTGACCCCAACAGCATTCACAGAATTGACAATCCTCTGCCACATGGCTGATTTTTCGGATATGCTGGTCCGTCTGACCAATGTTCCAAAGAGCTGTGGCTCGACTCTGACGATTTCGTTGACCAGGACCTCCAGCTCCTCCTTTGTGAACTTTGGATTCTTGTTAGTGGGCATGGTGTGGGGTGTGGGTGTGGATGGTTGTGGGGGTGTTGGTGTGGATGGTTGTGGGGGTGTGAGTGTGGTTGTGAAGGTGTGTGTGTGTGAATGTGATGAGGGGGTGTTTGTGATGGTGGTTGTGTGAAGAAGTGCAAGTGTAAGGTGTATTGATGGATGTAGTATGGTGCAGTGCGTTGTCTCTGTGGTCTGGCAGTAGTGGATCTGTTGCAAAGGATCATGGTTTGTGTGTGTTGGGCCTTTTTATTGGTCCATTTGTGGGTGTGGCTGTGATTGAACTTTGGGTGGGTGTGTTATAAGGAGTGGTTGTGTTTTGGGCCTCTGTTTAGCTGTTTGGCAGTTGCAGGTAAGTGTATAGGATGTATTTGGGCTTGTTGGACATGTTTTGTGGTGTTGTGTGAATCGAATTGACTCTCCTTGTGTTGTTTTGGTTTGTCCTGGTTCAGTACGAGTGTTTTTGGCGTCTGTACGGTGCGTACATGGGCCATGTTGTTGTACAGTGCTGTCCTTTGCTATGGCTTAGTACGACTCGTACATGCGCGATGTTGGGTGAGGGTGCTGGTGTAGGGGTCTGGGGTAGGGTGCGTACAGACACGGGCAGGGTGTTGGTCCGCACCGTCCATCGGTGGTGGTGTTTCGCACCGTACATACAGGGCGGGCTAGGTGTACGCCCCGTACATACACTGGTGGGGGTACGCTCCATACATACACGGGTGGGGAGTTGGTACGCTCCATGCATACACGGGTGGGGGTACGCTCCGTACATACACGGGTGGGGGTACGCTCCGTACATACACTGGTGGGGTGTGGGTACGCTCCAATCATACACGGGTGTGGGTACGCTCCGTCCATACACGGGTGGGGGTACGCTCCATTCATACACGGGTGGGGGTACGCTCCATACATACACGGGTGGGGGTACGCTCTGTACATACACTGGTGGGGTGTTGGTACGCTCCGTATATACACGGGTGGGGGTACGCTCCGTACATACACTGGTGGGGTGTGGGTACGCTCCATTCATACACGGGTGGGGGTACGCTCCGTACATACACGGGTGGGGGTACGCTCCATTCATACACGGGTGGGGGTACGCTCCGTACATACACTGGTGGGGTGTGGGTACGCTCCAATCATACACGGGTGGGGGTACGCTCCATTCATACATGGGTGGGGGTACGCTCCGTACATACACGGGTGGGGGTACGCTACATACATACACTGGTGGGGTATTGGTACGCTCCATTCATACACGGGTGGGGGTACGCTCCGTACATACACTGGTGGGGGTTAGGTGCGTACATCCGCGGCCGTGGGGACGTTTGGCGTGTACATGCGGGGGCTGGGGGGGGTGTTCGGCGAGTACATACGAGGGCTGGGGGGGTGTTCTGCGCATACATACGGGGTCTGGGGTGGGGTGTTCGGCACGTATGCGGGCACATGTCTCCATGGTTGCTATAGGAGTTCGGTCCGTTCGGTGTTTTTTCCATACGGTTGTGAAATCGGAAGGACGGGACGGATCGTACTTGCGCGGTCGGACTTTATTTTTCCGATTCGTACGGTAAATCGTCCGGGGATGTGTCGGACACATTTTCCGACCCGAGGACGTGTGGGGAAATTTTCCCAATGCGATTCGTATGGACTTTTTCCCATACGAATCGTACTTGGCAGTTTGTACGCTACTTGTACGATTCGTACGGTAAAAAATCCGGATACGATTCGTACGGGGAAAATTTTTCCAGGATCGGAATCGGCCCCTTAGTTGTAAGAATTGTAAAAAGAGAAATTACGAACCCAGTTGTAGAAGAATTTGCAGCAATAATAGGCCCATTTGATAAAAATTACCAATTTGCTGTTTGTGATACCGGTCTGGCAGGAAAACAATTGTTTTGCAAATCAAACAGCACAGATTACCGTACACCAGATTATGTCAATTTTCAGATTCCTGATGAGGATGTACATTTTAAAATGGCCCAACAAGAAACAGCTGTAGCATTGTTTTCAGAAATGACAGTTGAAAAATTACCTTCTGATTTGAAAGAAATAATAAACACAGAAATAAGAGAATTCACAGAGAAGGATGTCAGATTAATAAAATGTGCAGAACATGTCTTATTCAAATTAGAATCAGGTGACATGTATTCAAGAACATCATCAGTTGAAGAAATGTTACCCATAATCGGAGATAAACTGAGTAAAGGATTTTTGATGGAATTGTTTGGAAGTTTTTGTAACTTTCTGGTCACAGGTTCACAGAAACTAAATGAAAAGAACAGAATAATGCAGGAAATTAGAAATATAACTGTTCTATGTTGTCCTATGGTACCGAATCCAGCCAACATATTTTTTCACATTCCATGTGCTGAAGAATGGCGTACTGTTATAGATTTTTGTCAAGTTCATGTCACAGTGCCATTACATGAGAATAGTCAGGAGTACTGTCAAAAAGAAAATGAATGTCTGGGACACATAATTGGAAAAGGAGCTAGAAAGGTGTCACCAGAGAGAGTGGAAATAATTCATGAGATAAGTCCACCTCAAATCCAGAAGGAAGTCCGGATCGTTTTGGGAATGGTTAGCTGCTGTAGAGAGTGGTTACCAAACCTTTCCCCAGTGGCTAAACCTTTACTGAGGTGACACACAAGGATGTGTCTGATCCGCTTCCATTGGACAACAATTGCACAAGAGCATTCCTAGAGTTGAAAGAGAAAAAGTATTGTGCCCCGGCACTAGAAATGCAAGTTTATTTAAAAGAAAATACATCAATTTGCAGTGAGAGGGAGGGGTGCGCTCTCTCAGTGCCTGTTCAAAAACATGAATGTGTTCAAAGGTCTGTGACATATTTCCCAATTACCTTTGACCCCAACGTCATAGAAATGCCAGCAAATTAAATGGTTTGTGATTAAACTAAATATGAGTGTCTAGATGTCATGAATATATGCATGAAGCCAAGATCAGACTTTAAGGATGAACGTCTGATTCAGCCCAACAATATCCATTTTGTAGATGGCCCATGTTTGAAAGGTAATATTGACACATTAAGAACAGCACATGCTGTGCTTCCTATACATTATGTTGTCAAAGCTTCATGGCTTTAAGTAGTTACCTCAGCCCAAAATTCGAAATTGATTGCCCTTACCATAACATGCAGTATAGCTGCTAAAATGGGAGTCACTATCGTCATGGGAGAGACAAATTCTAATTCAGGTGCACAATATTATATCCTGTTAGCCTATGCATTCAATTGAATTTTTACAGGTGAATCTGAAAAGGATACTGTTTATCTAATGCTAAAGATAATGGCCTACACTTTTAAAGAACTAATAGAGGTTCAAGAAAATGTTTCAGGAGCAGAACAACAGGGTTGTATCAGAACAGATTTTGAGAAAAATGAAAACTCCATAGTAGCAAATGTGTTATTGCAAAAACTGATGCCTAGGTATAGATTGCCAGTTTCTCTGAAATCAGATGAGGTCTCAAAGATGATGTGTGCAGAATCACAGATTGGACAAAGATTGGATTGTAGCTATCTGCCTGAAGTTTCAAGCATAAAAAGTAACACAAAGACAGTACAGAGTTTCACTTTGCAAAAAACTGTGTTTCAGCATCACTGAAGTGGCTTGAATATGTACATGCAAATGCACTTGTAAAAAAACAGATGGAAAGACTACCCATTACCGTGAAGGTCTGGCTGATGTGGCGCGTGCAAGATCTACATAATGGATGGTGCCAAAACTTTGATCTGAAAGATGCTGTGAAATGGAAAGGCCTGTTCCAAATGATCCTGGCAAAGACTGTTGTGAAATGTGGTGTTCCAAATTGGGTGCATGCCTATCACACACGTATGGTCCCGTGTCTTCCTGATAAAACAGCTCCTCTTCAAGAAAAGATGCCAGCAGTGGTCAAAAGCCCACAGAAGAGGGTCAGTCAAGCTGTAAGGGAACACACAGAGCATGAAGCAACACTAGTGAAAACTGAAGTGGCGCTGGAAAAGCAAACAGTGGAAACTGACTCAGATGAAAGCGGTGTCAAAAGGGTCAATGAGTCAGGTGCAGCTTCTGAAGAAGGAATTAGTGCTGTAAGCCTACGAGTGGAGCTAGGAAAAAGCAGGCTGGAAGGGTATCCAAAACGTCTGCAGTGGTCCCTTGAAATATCATTTGCACCCATAGCTGAAACGTCTGAATCTGATCAAAGTGAAAATAAAAGTGAAAGGCTTGGATTGAAAAAGTGCAAAGAATTGATTGTGCTCTGTGAGAGTTTATCAGCACCCGAGTAGTTAAATTGCATGGAAAAAGTACAGAATGTCACATTGAATGAACTGTGTAATGCAAGGCTTGAACTATATGAGCCACCCTGATGGCAAGCTGATAACAAAGAGCCAAGAAATGCTGAAACAATAACTGAGAACTGTCAAGAGCTGAAGAGAAAATTAAAAAGAGAACTGTTCTGATGAATTTTCCTTTTATTATTTTAGTTATTTATTTTAGAGAAGACTAACAGTTCCAAGAAGCTACTTATAGAACACTGCACTAAACATTTGAGCTTGGCTATATATGATCTGATTACAGACAAAACCCGTGTTGCCTTAGAAATGGAGGTAACATTGTTATATATTCAGCTTTTGCAATAAAAATATCACCTGTGAAATTAAATAAGTGTGATAAAGAACAAATCAATGAAGGTATCATGATTTGACTTTATCAAAGGGAGGATTGATGTAGCTCAGATGTCATCTGGATTCAGGCATTGCTTTATTTTTGTGTTTCAGACAGACCGCATATTAAAATGGCACTTTTGGTGCATGCAAAGTGAAAGACATGAAAGGAGGCCTGGTCAAAATGCTTTCAGTCTCAAATGCTTTCATTTAAAACTATGCTCAATTAATTAATCCAGGGTGGTAAAAAATGTGTGCAGTTTAAATATAGATTTAACCTCACTATAAAACGTACATTTAATTGAAGAAATGTTTTTTTTTTTAACTTTTAAAGTAGCACATCATTGTGCTGAAATACCAGGCATTTTGTAGTGTAGAAAAAACTCGTGATTTCAGTTGCCTTTGGAAGGTTCACTGTGGCCTCTCTATCCTTGAGATAAGGAATGGAATGTTTCCTCCCGTTCCTCTGTTCCCGTCTCAAGAGACCTTGGCTTTGTAGCATATTTAGACAATGCATATTCAGTTCATAACACATCTTTCTTATAATGTGTACTAATTAATCAACCATGCACCAACACTACATGTCGGGCAAACGCATTTTGCATGAAAAGCTGTTTAAAACATTAGAGCATGTTGCTATGAGCATGTATTAACTGTTTGCGCTCTGAAAATCTGCACTAGTGCATGTTTATGCTATGTTGCACATTTTAAATAATAGAAAGGCTACTTTAAATGAATAGCTTTTGTTAGGTAATAATTAATACAAGGTATTAGAATGGTGGGAGGTGAACATAATGGGCTTTACGTCATAAATTAATATCATTTGTTTTGCTTTTGGGCTCACAATAAAATGGCTTCCTAGGAATCCAGCATGGCTGAGAATTGTCAGCAGTGTGCTGAATGGGAGACGCATGCGCAGAACCAGCTACATGAACTGCCAAGTGGCTCAAGTGACATAGGTCAAGGCCACAATGACCTGCACACTCTTTTTTTTTTTTTTTTTTTTTGAAAATTTTATTGAACAATAAATCAATTACAAGCATGGGCCTACAACCACCGGGGCCGGCCGCTAGATTCAGAAAGGCTCATACAGTACTTAAGGCAGTAGTCGACTCCCGGGGCCCAGTCCCGTACACGGCTCCGGATAGTCCTAGGGAAGCAGGATACATAGGTTTATCATAAATAACAAATAAAAAACAAAAGGCGAGGCATAAGGACAAAAAAGTGTGGGTCAGGCTACCTCCGGGGGACTCTACTTCAGACCTTCAAATAGCTATCAGGAGGAAGGAGTACTGATAGGTCGGGGGGGGGTCACGGGAGAGGAACGTCTATAGTCGGTTATTCCAAAAGTCGCAAGGAACCATCAAGGGTCAGGGGGACAAAGCAATATCGGTGTCCACTAGGGGGGGAGTACAGATACCTCCACGATACGCGTTCCATTGCCCCCAGATTCTACCCCATGCCCCCGGTTTACCACGAGCCACATACACAGTCTTCTCCCTGAACATGCACCAGTCCATGTTCTCCTTCCATACGGACACGGTGGGAGGCCGCTGGGAACCCCATAGCTGCGCTATATCTCTCTTGGCAATCATGTTCCCCAGGGCCGCCCACCGAGTCTGAGCCGCGTTATAATCATTGGGCTCCCACACATTCAGGACACAGCGACGCACCTCTGGCAACAGCGCAACCCCGGTGACTTGTCCCATGACCTCATGAACCCGGCGCCAGTATTCAGCCACCTCGCGGCACTCCCAAAGGATATGGAGAAAGGTGGCACTGAGCCCACATCCCCGCTTACAGAGCCCGTCTTCAGAAAATCCCATCGAGACCAAACGGGGACCCGTCACATACACCCGGTGGAGAATCTTAAGCTGGACCAGGCGTAGACGGGCTGGAATGGCCACTTCCTTGGGGGACGACAGTGCGGACTGCCAGTCCTCGTCGTCCAGTTCCACCCCATCCCCCGTCCACGCCTCCCGGAGGCGCACCAAGAGGTCAGCCCGATTATTGATAAGTTTTTTATAAATTAAAGAGATAGTACTGTCGGGGACATGACCATCAAGTATGCGGTCCTCGAGGGGCGAAGAAGCCGGGATCTTGGTCCCCTCCCCAAAAACCGAGAGCAGGGCATGCCGAACCTGGGCGTAGCGAAAGAACTCTCTTTCCGTAAGTTCGTATTCGCTCTGGAGCGCCGCGAATGTTTTAACCGCACCCTTTATCCATAAGTCTCCCACTCTACTAATACCAATCGTGTCCCAACGTTCAAACCCCTTCGTTGTCCAGAGGCTTCCCAGTCGGTCGGAGGCAAACAGGGGAGTAGCACATGTTAATCGCTCACTCCAGCCCATGGCTGCATTGGCCGCCCTCCAGATCCGTACCGCAATCTTAGTAGGGCCCGTAAGGGTCCGTCCAGCCGAGCTGGAGTAAAGTGCCCTGTTATAATTTCCGCCGGGAAGCAGGAATTTATCCATCTCATACGCCGGATTCAAGCCAGGCGCATACGTGGCATGGTTAATGGCCGATAGCTGTGAGGCCCAATAATACCTGCGAATGTCGGGAAGCGCGATGCCCCCGTCATACCAGGGGAGAGTAAGTTTTGCCAGAGCGATACGAGCCCGTCCGTCCCACACCAGTCTCCTCTGCAGGCTCTCCACCTCCCGAAAGTAGGACACAGGAATGACATCGAAGGAGTTCTGAAGTGCATAGAGGAATCTGGGAAGGGACATCATTTTAAACAGCGCTGCCCGACCCAGCGGGGACAAGGGCAGCTTACACCACCGAGCCGTGTCCTCCCTCAAACGCCGAAGTGGAAGCAGGAGATTCTGCTCATAGCGAGCCACCGGGTCCATCGAGACGTATATTCCCAGGTATTTAAAGCCGGACAGAGATAATTGGATCGGAAGCCGAGGCGGCAAGAGAGGAGGGTCGCCGGAGATAGGATAGACACAGGATTTAGACCAGTTGATCGTTAGACCCGAATTTCTCCCAAAGGAAGTCAGAACATCGAAGAGAACATTAAGCGAATGCCGCGGCGAGGTGAGATACAGGAGAATATCGTCTGCATACAACGAGACCCGATCCTCGAAGCCCGGGGCCCACCGAATCCCTCTGAGCGAGGGCTCCCAGCGGAGCCAAGCAGCGAGCGGCTCCAAGGCAAGAGCAAAGAGCAGAGGGGACAACGGGCACCCCTGCCTCGTACCCCTACCGAGAGCGAAGGGCCGAGAGACCCGACCATTAACCACCACCTGAGCCATGGGTCCCGTGTAAAGAAGCTTCACCCAGCCAAGAAATCCTTCCCCAAAGCCGAATTTGGTCAAAACAGCCCAGAGGAATGGCCACTCGATGGAATCAAAGGCCATCGTGGCGTCTAAAGAAACCAGCACGGCCGGTTCGGAGAGGTACGCCGCCCTGGCGAGGGCGCCGTGAAGACGCCGCAAGTTAAGAGCGGTGTTACGGTGAGGGATGAAGCCGCATTGATCAGGATGAATCAGATCGCAGATAACGCTCAACAAACGATTGGCAAGGACTTTGGCCAGGATTTTAGGCTCTGCGTTTAGCAGTGAAATAGGCCTATAGGAGGCACAGCGGTCTCGTGGCTTACCGTCCTTGGGGATCACGACTATCGTAGCCAGACGCTGGTCGTCAGGAAGGGAGCCTGCCTCAAGGGATTCCTGAAACATACGACGGAGGAAGGGAGCGAGTTTATCCGGGCGCAACTTATATAGTTCAATAGGCAGACCGTTGGGACCCATCGCCTTGCCCGAACGAAGGGACCGAATCGCAGATGCAATTTCATCTACAGACAAGGGGGCGTCCAGCTGCTCACGGTCTTCGACGGACAGGCAGGGCAAAGCAATATCCCTCAGCAGAAGGCAAGAGTCTTCCTCGTCCCTATCAGTCACCGGGGAGTACACGGCCCGGAGGTGGTCAGCAAAACATTCCACAATCTCGCCAGGCTCAGTCAGACACACTCCATCCGAGACACGCAGCTCCGGGACCACACGATTCACTCTCTCCTTCTTATCCAGCCACGCAATCAACTTTCCCGCCTTGTCCCCGGCATCATACAATCGACCCTGCTGCTCCCTATACATCGTTTTGGCAGCGTCAGTGACAAGAGACCTGTATTCAAACTGTTTCAGGCTGAGGGCATGGAGCCCGTCCGGAGTGACACCCGTCTCCAAGGCCGACTCCAGCCCCGAGATGTCAGTCTCCAGCTTCACCACTGCCTCACTCTTATGCTTCTTAGCCACCACTATCTGGGAGAGGGCGTGTCCGCGGATTACGGTTTTAAAGGCTTCCCACAGGGACCTTGCGGACGACACCGACCCCTCGTTTTCAAGGAAGTATTGGTCCATAGCCTTAACCAGACTGTCGCGAGTCGTAGGGTCTCGCAGGTACCACGGGTTGATGGGAGCGATCCGCCCTGCAGACCGCGACTCGGTGTCAAAGAGCAACCACAGCGGGGAATGATCGGAGATACCCCGCGCCAGGTGCCTAATCTCTCGTATCCGACCAGTCTGTGCCGCGGGCATAAGGAAATAGTCTAACCTAGAAAGACTCCCATGCGCCCCGGAGTGAAAGGTGTACTGACATTGGTTCGGATGCATTAATCTCCAACTATCTACCAGACCGAAGGTCTCCAGCAGTCCACCAAGCCATGCCTGGGCAGCGGGGAGGGCC
This sequence comes from Triturus cristatus, assembly GCF_964204655.1. NCBI lineage: Eukaryota > Metazoa > Chordata > Amphibia > Caudata > Salamandridae > Triturus > Triturus cristatus. The sequence goes on from NC_140585.1 coordinate 356,470,465, forward strand.
CTGGGTGGGTGACGATCCAGGTCACCCGAAACCACCGAATTAAAGTCCCCGCCCATAAGCAAAAGACTATCCGGAAGTTCAAGCAGCATTCGACCCAAGTCCGCAAAGGTGGAGTTCTGGAGGCCCGGGGGGACGTAAACTGAGACCAAGGAAAGGGGCTGCCCCTCCCACCTTCCAGTCAGACACACATAGCGCCCTCTGTCATCCGAGATTACCCTAGTGATATCCAACGGAAGTGAGGATCGCAGGAGAATGCCCACCCCCCTGGAACCAGTTGTGAAACCAGAATGGGCCACGAGGCGGTATCCCCCCCTGTTCATTGCATGACAAACATTACCAACCAGATGCGTCTCCTGGATAAACACCACATCAGGAGTCAGACGGCGCAAATACTGCAGTACTACACCCCGTTTGATACGGTCCCCCAACCCATTGACGTTCCATGACATCAGCCTCAACCCGTCCCCCCCCATCCCCTCCGATAGATCAAAGGCCCCCCATTCAGTAGCACAGTTCCCGAATCTGGACAAAAATCAGTACCTCGCCCTGCAAACGAAAAAAACACAGCAAAACAACCCCTGACCTGCACACTCTTGTCACCGTGCCAATGTACCAGTGTCTGTGGGAGAGTGTCATCCATGTGTGCGATGTGAAAGCGAGACAGAAATTGATTGATACATTTTGTTGCAAGAAATGTTCTTATTGATACATGTTATGTATGTTGTTCTTAGCATTAAGCCCCTATTGTCAGAAACGCTATGGGTTGGACTTGCGATGAGAACAGGATGCTAAGATCCCTATGTCACCTGTGCCAACCAATCACAGTGCGAGTTTCTACTGAAACTGCAATATTGTTAGTATAGTCAGCCAAGAATTAGGGTATACATAATGACCCCTTAGGGGGAGTGTCAGGAGAGGAGAAGAAGCAGGTCTGACCAGACATCATTTGGGTTAGGTACGTGAATGTCGCGGGTGCAGCCTGGGAGGAGATTGCGTCCGAGGAGACACAGAGGGAGGAGGGGCCCTTGCTCATATTTTTTCAGAGAGGCGTAGGCTAGCCTAGCACATCATATTTTTGGCAAGGCAGTTCACATTCTTCTGTGGTCTTGTGAAGGGAGGGCCATTTCAAGGAGCAGCCTCTCTGTCAGACATAGAGAGGGAGAGAGACAGATGAACAGACCGGCGAAGAGAGAGCAGCTGAGAGATCAGGACATGTTTTGCCTTATGCATTTATTTCTCTTTATGGGAGATTTTTGCTAATTATCAACTATTGATTAGCCTTGAAAAACTCACTCTTGAATTTTATTTTTCCTGAAACTCTTTAAAGAGTTCTGACTGACATATGTATGCAATCTGTAATATGTTTTGTATTCATTCTATTTTTCCTATTTTTCAATTCTGTAACCTGATTGAAAATTGATTAATGAATAAAGAATCAAAGAAACTTAACTATTGACTAGAAAATAAAACCCTTTAAAATACCCACAACTCTCATTATTGGCTTAAATATTAATAGCATTTTGATTTTTCATGTTTATGTAAAGTCTCCTGAAAGTGATACACGTGGCAAAGGTCCATCACTTTTAAAGCGGTAAACAAGTGGTAAATGATGTTTTGCATTGAGAAATTACTGTGATATTACTGCTGGATCACCATCAGCTGTAAAATCAGAATGAAATATCCCTGTTTCACCCAAAAATGTTACTAAAAAGATTTACATAAAACAATAATTACTAAAACACTTAAAATTACAAAGTATATTTTTGAAAAATAAATAGCACTTATACTGACTCACCACTTAAAATAAATACATTAAATTAAACATATTCAATTAATTGAAAACCAATATTTTTACAACGATATTCATGAAGCAACATTTCTAACAACAGTATTAAAAATAATAATATTATTTTTCATTAAACAAAATTATATTCTTGACAGCGATAGTCTGTACGATGATACTTTTGTAGTAGTAGTATTTTATGATGATATTTCTGTATCATGATATTTAATACTCAATATTTTGTCCAAATACTCTTAAAATTACACCATCAATTAAAGCATATACTGGTTCAAATGTGGCTTTTTGCTGATTAACCAATTGCACATATTTACGTTTCTTTCAAGTAGCAGCCAGGCGAAAAGGCTTATTTCTTCTTTAGCTGTCTGTCCCTTCTCTTGCTTCGTGGTGCGGGGAGCTCCTCTCTTTCAACCTGGGGCAACTCAAAGCCAGTATTAAATGTGCAGGAATGGTTGTATGGGTAAAATTAAAAAAACAGGGAACTTCATTCCCAATAGGCACTGTTCACGTCGACCTCTGGGCATTACTGATTCAAGCCTTGATATAAATGAGATAGATCCTAAGCTTTTCTCAATATTTTAGATTTGTTTATGCATCTTAGTTTGAGGAGGGAGTTTTGTATGCAAATAAATAAAACAGCGCATGGAGGTGTGTGGGGGCACAACATGTGGCTCACGGGTCACTTTACAGTGGCCCATAACAAGCGAGGCCCTGTTTGAGCCCCCCAATATCCGTTTCCGACAGACTTTTCATGGAGGTCTTCCCGCAATGAAAACGCTGTCAGAAAGGGATATTAGAAACCCGACACGGTGATGCTTGCCTTGGCACTGCAGCCAATTGGGACTACGAATCCGACCGCCATCCTGTCGGGATCACTGATCCTGGTGAAGGGAGGGGTCTTCCCCCGACCACTGTGGGTCCAACCACCAGTATTGTAATCCGGCAGTCGGACCGAGGGACTGACGGCCGGCAGATCACCATTGACTGGTGGGGGTTCACATGCCATCAGAATCAGGCCAATAGTGTTCATTAAAGAGGTGTGCCCAGTGCAGTGTTTAATTTGTAACAAAATAAAAAAAAGGAGGCCACTGCAGCTTGCATGACACATTGTGCCTGCTATGTTGCGATTGATAGTAACAACAACAACTACTAGCCATCATAGTCTTACATTGTGACAATTCAAACTATTTCAGCTCCCCAAAGCTATAAGAATGGCTTAGGCGGCAGGTAATAGTATTTTTTAATATATATTGAATTAATAATTAACTGTTGTTATGGTCATCTCTAAATTAGCCGGACAGCGTCACCTTGTGGCAGACTGTCATAAGTCATAGGCGCTGATGTTGACAATTGAGGGCTGGTGCCGAGCACCAGAAACTACCAGCTCAAATTAAGCACTGAATGTGCATTCAACCCTTACCTAAATTGGAGCAGTGTTGGTACAGTCCTGATGGAAATGGGGATGCTGTTCCTGATCCTGGGTGCATAGATGAAAAAAGACCTTCTGCCTTTTTTTTTAAATATATACTTGTTAAGCTGCTGTCTGTTGATGTTGGTGTGCTGAGCACTACGAGAGATGGTAAGCTTGTCTTCAGGGAAATTGGGAGGGGGCGTTCTGGCCTTGATGGCTTTGTAAATGATGCAGCTAGTTTTGAAGATGTTTTGGGTAGGCAAGCGGAGCCAATGGTGTTCCATTAGGATGGGGCTGGACTTGCATATCACTGTATTTGCTGTTATTTCTCAATTCTTAGTTTTACCAATAAAATAGTTGATATACAGGATGGGGCTGAGGTGATCATATTTCGTCAGCCCCTGCATGTGGCCGGTGGCCATTTTGTGTAGTCTGTGTCCATATAGGTCTGCATGTGTCCTTTCGTTGTTGTCCATGCCTCCTTGCTTGTTGTTTGAACAGGAGGCTGGTGGTCGTTTTGTGTAGCCAGCCAGCGTGCTTTTGCTGTAGGCCTACATGTGTTTTTTGTTGTCCATGCCTCCTTGCTTGTTGTTGTTTTAAGTTGAATGGGTGGCCGGCGGCCATTTTGTGTAGCCAGCCAGTGAGTGTTTGCCATAGGCCTGCATGTGTTTTTTGTTGTTGATTCCTCCTTGCTTCTTCTTGTTTGAACATGTGCCGGTGGCCATTTTGTGTAGCCAGCCAGGGTGCTTTTGCCATAGACCTGCATGTGTTCCTTGTTGTCCAAACCTCCTTGATTGTTGTTGTTTGAAGTTGAACATGTGGCCGTAGGCCAGTTTGTGTAGCCAGCCATTGTGCTGAATCCTTTTTTTCCAGTTCTCAAAGCCATTGTTTAGGGACATTGATAGAAGAGGGATATGCCTTTTTGGTTTTTGTTAATTCTTTCCCCTGATATCAGTTTAATGTGTTTGGGGATGATTGTAGTATGTTTGAACAGTGTTTATATGCATTTTATTTATTGTTTATCATTTTCCCCTGTACCATGCCTCCCTAAGGATTTCCATATTAGTAGTGACTGACACCAGCAATTAATTGTTTTACATTATTTGATCTTTCCCTGCACACCCTGCCTGCCATTGGTCTCTTAGGCCATAGGCGCACACCAGCATTCGTTTTATAGGGATTATTTCATTCTCCCCAGAACCCCCTGACTGCCATGGGTGCACACCTGCTTTAATGTTTTAAGGATTATTTTTTCCCCTGCATCCCCTGCCTGCTATAGGCGCACACCAGCAGAAATTGTTTAAGGAGTATTCAATTTTCTCCTGCAGTCCCTGCCTGCCATAGGCTCACCTCAGCATTAGTTTTTTAAGGATTATTCCACTTTCCCCTGTGTGCACTACCATTGGCGCACACTAGCATTAATTTGTTTAAGGATTATTCCATTTTCCTCTGCAGCCCTTGTATGCGCTGCCATAGGCACACACCAGAATTAATTGTTTAACGATTACTCCATTTTTCCTCTGCATCCCCTGCCTGCGCTGCCATAGGCTCATGCTAGAATTAATGCTTTTAAGGATTATTCTATTTTCCCCTTCACCCCCTGCCTACCATAGGCGTACACCAGAATTAACTTTTTTAAAGACTATTCCATTTTTCCCTCCACCCCCTCCCTGCCATAAATGCACACTAGCATTCATTATTTTAAGGATTATTTCATTTACCTCTGCATCCCCTGCTTGCCATAGGTGCACACCAGCATTCATTTTTTTTATACACCCCTACCTAAGCCAACACCTATGCCTCTCAACGAGCAGTCGTGGTGACAAGCAGTGAGTCTGAATTGCATGTGTCTCGCCCGTAAAGTACCCCCTCGTCACGGAAAAATGAGCAAAGTGTACAACAAGATCCGCAGCTAGCAACAGTTCTTCCTCAAGTAGGAGCAGAACAGGAAGTTGAACTTGCTGCCGAGCAAGATGTAGCTTTTCACAGTCTCCAGCAAGAAAAAGAAAGGTTACTCCAGCATCTTCTCCAAACCCTGCTTCAGATGATCAGGACATGGATTGGACTCTGGCAGATTCAGAGACCCACCACAACAGACAAGGGAATGGGAAATTTCATGAAAGCCTTAGAATTACGGAAAATGACAATGATGAGAATGAGCCAGTGATTATCAGTATGCAGGGTAGCTCAGAGGACTGGGAGATGACCCCTCCTATTCAACCTGCTCAGAGGGATGTGGCACTGGTTTCACCACTACCGCTCGCTTCCATATTTGTAAGGCCCGCGCTGAGACTTGCATCCTCAGTCAAAATACGCACTGCAGAGATGCAAACAGCACACTGACCTACCTCCAGTTCTTCAGGCATTAGCAGTGGCACACTAAAAAAGTTCTCCTCCCCAGTTTGGGACTTCTTTACGATAAGAAAGCAGGAGGTTAACATTGCAGTATGCTCCATTAGTTACACAAGTGTTCGTTGTGGTAAGCCAGGTTCACACTATGGTGCTGGAGGCCAAACGTCCCATATGAAAAAACCTCACACAATCCGGTGGGAGGAACACCTTAAAAAGGTAACTGGTGGTGGTTGTGGTGATGAGAAAAGGGAAGCAGCTGTGATTATGGTGATAGAAGAAGGTGATGAGGAAGAAGAGGAGGATAGCTTTACACAAAGCATCTCAGTCCCCTGCTGTGTGCCAGCATCACCCACATCAGCAACCTACAAAGGGCACAAGACTCAGATGCAGACACCACCACATACAGCAATTCCCACAAGAAGCACATTGAGTCTATCCCCTCCTGGTTCTCTCCGGACGTCGCCTGTGTCAGTAGCACCAGAAATGAAAAAAATCCAAGCTACTATTTATGCAGGAGGGGCTCTACGAAAGTAACCACCCAAAGGCACATTTGTACAATGGGAAACTGGCTAAAATGTTAGCACTGGACCTCCTCCCTTTTTCTTTTGCGGAAGGAGTGCGATTTTTACAATTTGTGGCAGCCATCTGCCCAAAATGGAAGGTTCCCAGCTGGACCTACTTTGCCAGAGTTGCTGTTCTAGCACTCCATCCTGATGTGCTGCAATTGGTTGGCAGAGTGCTGTTCAAACTATCCACCTGACGACAGATGTGGACCAGTTGTCAAGCAAATAATTACATGTGTATCACTGCACACTGGTTCTCTCTTATAGGGGTTTGGCTACAGCTATCTGCAGGTCTCAGTGCTGAAGAAAGTTTTAAGGGCGTTCGGTGGCATGCAATAGTAGCTATGTTCACCATGGAGAAATTCCTTACAGCTGCAAACATCTTGGAAGACATTAACCCCAAGGCGTTTGAATGGCTTCTACCCAGAGGTCTCAGTATTGGATTTGTTGCCAAGGACAATGACAGTAAAATAGTGAAGGTCATAGCAGAGGGGGAGATATTTCAGGGTCCTTTGTTTGGCACATTGCAACAACCTGATTGAGCAAGACTTTCTGAAAAAAAAATAAGAAAAGACATAGCAACATTGTACAATCTATAGAAGAATCTGCTCTAATTTCAATCATTCTTTTAAAGCCCAGAAGCAGTTGATGATCGTCAGCACGCTAATAGAGTACTGGTTCAGGCCCTCATATAGGACGTGCCAACATGTTGGAACTCAACTTACTACATGTTGCAACGTCTGTTGGAGCAGTACAAACCGATCCCCGACTATGGGCCCGATTCCGATCTCGTTCGGAAGGCAATCCCAGATCCTTCTGGAGCCTGACAGTACAACCGACTCATACTGGGAGCCGGTTAAACAAAACGACGCAGTACGATGCCCAAAACCCTTTACATACAGAATGACCTCGTCACTCCGAATCTGTCCTCATTTTGAAAACGAGAAGCCTCTGGAAGCACCGAATGGAGTCGTACAGAGGCATTTCCAAAGCCGATACCGAACGCCGAAGTACGATGAGTACTTTCCGTGCGCCGAATCGGTCGTCACAACCAACACGTCAGAGCATCCGAAAGGGGAGTATTTCAGCTCTGATTCGCGCCACAACACAATTCCTGCGAACGATACGGTGCAGCCATGAATCCCATCGTGCATGTCATCCCTATACTCTTCCTCTTTGAGCAATACTACAATCACAACCAACGCATTTGTCACAGAAGGTAAGTCCGACACCTACCCATACAGAATAACGTAAATACCACACGATAAACAATACAACAGAAAGCAGGGCGCAACCACAGCCAAAAGGGGGGGAATACTACTTGCATTGTAGTGTCAAATTGGTGGTTGAAGGGCAAATACCCCCAGCAATGTAGAATCAATATGGGGGGTGGAAAATACTCCCAGCAATGTAGAGTCAATGTGGGTTGGTCAAATACCTACAGCAATGTGGAGTCAGTATGGGGGGGTGGCAAATACCCACAGCAATGTAGAGTCAATGTGGGTTGGTCAAATGCCCACAACAATGTAGAGTCAATATGGTGGAGGGGTGGCAAATACCCACAGCAATGTAGAGTCAATGTGGTTTGGGCAAATACCCACAGCAATGTAGAGTCAACCTGCGGGTGGCAAATACCCACAGCAAAGTAGAGTCAATGTGGGGATGTCAAATAACCACAGCAATGTAGAGTCAGTGTGGGTTGGGCAAATACCCACAGCAATGTAGAATCAATATGGGTTGGGCAAATACCCACAGCAATGTAGAGTCGATATGGGGGTGGCAAATACCCACAGCAATGTAGAGTCAATGTGGGGATGGCAAATACCCACAGCAATGTAGAGTCAATGTGGGTTGGGCAAATCCCCACAGCAATGTAGAGTCAATGTGGGTTGATCAAATACCCACAGCAATGTTGAGTCAATATAGGGTGGTGGCAAATACCCACAGCAATGTAGAGTCAATGTGGGTTGGGTACATACCCACAGCAATGTAGAGTCAATGTGGGTTGGGCAAATACCCACAGCAATGTAGAGTCAATATGGGGGGTGGCAAATACCCACAGCAATGTAGAGCAAATCTGTGGCTTGGGGGGAAAAAGGCCCCATATGTGTAGAAGCATATCTGTTTTTTTGGGGGGGGGGGGGTAGTTTTATATAGTGCAAACTAGACCAGAGACATCGGGTATCAGAGCGCTTTACATAGCACCAGTTGCGTTACAGAAGGACACATTCATTTTTTTGTTAGGCACGGGGAGATTGAGTGATTTACCCAGAATCACAGGATGTTGAGTGTCGTTGCTGAGACTCGAACCAGGTTCCCCAGCTTCGAGGTCAACCGCTCTAGCCATAAGGCTACATTCTCTCCCCTAAGTTAGGTTAGGGGGCAAATACCCAATACGTGTAGATGCATATCTGGGGTTCGGGGAAATACCCCCATTCATGTAGATGCGTACCAGGGGTTGGGGGAAAAATCCCCCCATTCACGAAGATGCATATCTGGTGTTTGGGGGAAATACCCCCATACGTGTAGATGCATAATTGGGGTTGTGGGGGAACTACCCCCATTCGTGTAGATGCATATATGGGGTTTGGGGGGAAATACCCCATACGTGTAGATGCATAACTGGGATTGGGGGAAATACCCCATACGTGTTGATGCATATCTGGCAGTGGAGGGGAAATACCCCCATTTGTGTAGATGCATATCTGGGGTTGGGGGGGAAATACCACTATTCATGTAGATGCATATCTGGAGTTTGAGGGGGAAATACACCCATTTATGTAGATGCATATCTGGGGTTGTTGGGGCAATTACCTCCAGCAATGTGTACATGAACAATGTAACTTCTGCTCAAACAAAATCACTAAATTCCTACAGGTGCAGTACATGCTGCAGGAATGTCTACATAAACAATCACATAGGTCTTTTTCAATGAAAAGCATTCACATACTGTTGCAGGAAAAGTAACTGGCAACGTTTAGGAATGGGTAGAGTGGAGATGCAAGTGCTCCAGGGACCGTTAATAAACAAACAAAGACTCATCATCTACTAAATGGTCTCTTACAAACCTGTGAAATACTGGGGGCTGATATGCAAACAATACAGACCAGCCACCAACAGCAGCTCACGGACTGTGTGTGTGTGTGGGGAAGCTGCCTTACTCTGGGTTGACACATACAGCGGAGGACTGAAGCCCATGACCCCTATGGGTGTTGAGATCCAATCAGAAAGTGTTCAGCATACCCTTGATAAAAGTGTTCAGCATTAAGCGTGGGCGTAGTGCTCCGCTCCGCCCGCGGAGTGTGTGTAGTGCTGCCTACTTCGCGGTCCACGAAGTAGGCGTAGCAGGCAGGCTACGCACACGCCACAGCGGAGCAGAGTTGCCCGCCACCTGCCTCTCACCCGCCCTCATTTTAAAATCACTTACAACGTTTAAAAGCATGTAAAAGTAATGAAAATGACTTACCTGAGCTGCGGCGTCCCGGGCCTCCCTCTTCCTGCTTCACATGCGCATTTGTGAGGAAGAAGTCGGCGATGAAGAAGGAAGAGGGAGCCCCAGGACACCGCAGCTCAGGTAAGTCATTTTTATTACTTTTACATGCTTTTAAACGTTGTAAGTGATTTTAAAAGAGGGCGGGAGGGAGGCGGGCAGGGCGGAGTGGGGCTACGCGGAGTGTGTGAGTGTGCGTAGATTTCGGCCCACTCAGTGATGCTCTGCGTATCCCCAATACGCCCACTACGCCCAGGGTTATTCAGCATACCCTTGACCTCGCTATGATGGCAATTGCACATTGGTCGATGGGCAGCTGCACCAGAGTCACCTGTGGGCCACGTTTTGGGGGGCCTTCATATACAACACCAATGGACTTACTCACTTACACAGTCCCCACCAGGCCACTGCAACATTGTGCCAGGATTTCCATGGCTCACCAGCTGTTCTGGAAAGAGAGCGGTACAAAAGGGGGTGGTGATGGACGGAGCATCAGAACCAATCAAACACTCACACCCAGTCAACAGATCTGGGTTTGATCCATCACCGTTCTTTAGCCCACTCTGCCACCCCAGTTCAGACATGGCCATATGCAAATCAGTCTGACCCTGTGCCTCATGGGAACAGTCCAGCCCTAACTGCCAAGCCATGCCTTCCCTGGACAGGAAACAAGCATCCTAGGACCGGTTTCTGGCATTCCAGCCGTCTTCAGCCAGGCTTGCTTGAATCCAGTGGCAAAGTGAGCAAGGGACTCACGTCTGAGTATACCCTGCCAACTTATGGCGAACAAAGCGGTACAAAAGGGGGTGGTGATGGACGGAGCATCAGAACACTCACACCCAGTCAACAGATCTGGGTTTGATCCATCACCGTTCTTTAGCCCACTCTGCCACCCCAGTTCAGACATGGCCTCATGGGAACAGTCAAGCTTCCTAGGACCGGTTTCTGGCAAAGAGAGGCTGGGGAACAGCCTTTGGAGCATAGCCACCATGGTGCACTGCCTTGAAAGAGCTAGTGTCATCTCCACCACACGAGAATCACTTTCAGGTCATGGCAGTTGCCGGGAGGTCGCATTGTATGTAGGGGCCTTGCAGGGAGGCAAGTCACAACTGAACAGTCTGACCTACATACCACCCCCTTGATCAGCAGCAGTGTGCATTTTACAACATAACCTCTGACAGGTAAAAGCACAGATGCCAGGTTCAAGAGATGATCACAGATTATGTGGCAATTACTTTCTGAGGGCCTGAGCCTCATTGTGATCACAATCCAAACGTGGGTCAAAAGCATGTCGTGTATGTTTAAAAGTCATCATCAGGTAGGTACAGGTAGGTACAGTTTGCATGCTAAATACTGGGGGAATCACACATTTGACGCTGGACCAGGAACTGCAATAACCACACATGTGTGTATCACAAAGTGAATGCATGAGTCCTCCACAACATACACAGAAACATTGCAGGACAAAAGAACTCCAACGTACTCACAAAAGTATGACATTGTGATGCATCTGTGTACAGTAAAGCACAGACGATATAGGCCCACACAATACACATGTCCACAAACACAGCCACTCAGAACTGATTTCAGTGTCTTCAACTACAACACAGAATTGGTTGTGTCACACTCGTCAGGGAAATATCTGTTGTAAAAATACATATTGATTTTGAAAGAAGCATGGGTCTACAACAATCTGCATGTGTCTACCGGAGAATGTTAATCGCAGCTAATCTGCATCTAGCCCCTCAAGCTGTATTGTGTGCCGTAAATTAATATTCACATTTTTAATGTGCAGATTGTGTCCTGCATAGTAGTAGGAGTATGCATGAGTCTCACGGCGTAGGATCCACAAACAGTGCTGGTGTGTCTAGTGTACAGCTGATTGTGTAAGGTAAGCTGACAGCACGGGTGAGGATGCTGGGGGGCGGGTGGCTCAAAAACACAATTGACACAGTCATCCTGAAGCCAGGGTATAGGGGTACATATTGTGAGGATGAATGACATGTACAGAATTAAGTCCTCCTTGTCCACATTTGGCACTGAAACAATGTCCAAAATCCTTGAAAACATCAAGGAGACTTTGAACAAACACATATAGCCATCATGCTCTAAGGCAGTATTTTAATGGGCACAATGGGAGCCCTCATGGACACACTTGCAAAACCAGATCTGAGGTAACAAAGGTTTTGAGAATGCAAGCACTCATGGAACTGGGTGTACTGTTCTAGTGTCAAATGTGTGTTTGTTCACAGTGCAATGTGTTTTCCTCAGCACATATATTTTAAAGATTGGGCGTGCACTGCTGAACGTTCTTCAACTAGTTTATAAGGTTCTCCATGCTCCTGGGTATCACTCTCTGAACCAGAGTGTGTGTTAAGATAAACTAAGAATCATCCCCATTAACGTGGGGTATGTGCCCTGGGCACTGGTTCATAGTCCTCTCATGAGGTTTTATAAAGTTTGATTAAATAAATTCAATCACAAAGTAGTCTTTCAATAGTTTCCAAAATGTATATTTGTTTATATACACAGGAAATTATACATCATCTCCCATAATGCATCAATTGTACACCATAGTTCTCAAATATCCCAATCCATTTCGGCCATATCGGCCTTCATCTGGGGACAATCTGGAATTAATGGAAAAAATGCATCTCAATATACAAGGGCCACAGGGTCACAATGTAGAAAATATACATAGTGACCACACCGTCATCCGCTTCAGACAACACGCATACACAGACGTCACCCAAAGATTACACTGACACTTTATTTGTGGGTGAAAACTGCTGCAGGTTTATTTTCATACAACACAGTATGATAATAAAATTGGGTTATCTTACGGGCGATCCAGGGCAGGCAGCCCCTTGCTGCTCCGCCCGCCTGGTGAGCCCGCACACACGGTGGGTCGATGCCCGGCAGTGTGGCACATAATTATTTACAGATCATCCACGGGGTCACGTGATCTGTCTCCTTACTCCCGCCCCTTCGGACAGGGGCGGAGCGTGTTGTGGCACACCCCCGGTTGGTCAGGCCCCCCAACCGCCCGAAGGACTAACGGGGCGCCGTCGCGGTCTTCCCAGAACCCCCTTCGGCTCCTGGACCTTGGCTCGGGCACCCTTACTGTGCCGGACAGGGGTACCCTTACTGTACCGCCTGTCGCAGAGGTACCCTTACTGTACCCGTCTGCATCCAGATCGCCCTGTAACTCCGCCTGCAACGCAAAAAGAAAACATTAAAACATTCCAATGACGCCCTGCGCCTGACACGTGGGGTAAGCGGAAAGGGTGGGAAATCGCGTGTCCAGGCTGGAGCGGCGCGCAGGGAACAGAGGAGGAACTGGGCGAGAGGGCCACCTAAGTAGAGGGGGCGGCCGCGCCCCCCGCCCCCAGTGGCCCGCCTCCAGTTCAAAACTATAGGTGGGTCCTACCTTAGTGGGCGTAGCCTCGCGCGCGAGGCAGCAAGGGGGGAAGGCTCCGACGGGCGGCCACTAACATGCTGCCCTGCTTATGTCCCACTGCTTGGGACGCGGGCAGCGGCATAGTCGGTACAGGGTAAAGCGTATGGGAAAAGGAACGTTTATTTTCAAAATGACCAATGTGCGAAGTTAGTTGCATAGATAAACTAACGTAAATGTTAGAAAGGTGCGGGACTAATGATCGGTGCTTATTCATTAGTGTGGTGGCGAAGGATCATGTGAGCGTGTTACAGGGTGAAGTGTACATGTGGAAGCGGTTATAAACTAGTGAGGTTCGATGAGTTATATACGCATTTAATTGATACAATGTGCTCCATTAAAGACTGTTAAGAATTGATACGGTTCAATGAATTAAACCAAAGTTGCCAGCGTGTCCGACGCGATAATTTCGTGGGCGGAGGGTGCCTCGTATATTGCAAGCCATAAGTGTTCGAGTTAATAACGGTTATGGTGGCATGCTGCGAGCAAGGCGGTGACTCACTCGTGAGGTTAGGTGTGTATAATTGAGAATCCTGGCATGTTCTGCGTGGTTGAGGAAACCACGGGGATTGCTCTGTGTGATCATGAAACAAAGACGTGACTACGTGAATAGTAGAGGTAGAAATGGGACTCAATAATAAACAGTGACTACACCTCATGAGAGGTCTATGAACCAGTGCCCAGGGGACATACCCCACGTTAATGGGTATGCTTCTTAGTTTTTCCCCAGCAAAACCAGAGACATCATCACAATGACTCTATCTCCCTTGGTGTCACTATACCTCGGACATTCAAAGTCAGAATGCCAGCAATAACCATGCGTATATAGTGCACTGGCAAGTGTGGGCATGGGTACCCGGGGTAGTCTTACCCCAGGTGGAACAACAACACACATCCTTTACTTGGACATTGATGGGGCTGTACCCCTCAAAGGAGTGGTCTGCCATCCAATGTTCTAGAATTATGACATTGCAAATGTAGCAATCACCATATCCATCCCAGGGCAATTTCCAAGGCCAAGAATGACCAATTGATGAGTACAACTAACTACAAAGGGTGAAATGCCACATATGCCAAGACACAACTCAGACAAGTCAAGGCTAGGTGGAGCCAACTTTTCCAGTGATGCCAATAGGTCTTGCACATGACAGTGTACTCAAAGTGGCCATTCACACAATCCATCATAAAAATACATTGGCAGACAGCAAGCTGCAGACAACACATTACACATCTTCATATTTACTTTGGCAACTGACTACGAACATACACACAATCTACACAAATGTACATATCAACATTACATCATGGTCTGCATGAACTCTACTTGTGCAGTATGACCCCTCTCAAATCAACCCCAAAGTACATGCTCAATTTTCAAAACTAGCAAACACACAAGCATGTCATAAACCACCTCTGCTGCGGCTAGATGGAAAACATGTCTGACCCGCAAGCTACAGCCTTGTACTCAAACTGTTCAAACACAATTCTCACAATCTCAACTTGTCTCTGCCCTTCTCACATACACACCTACATGCACAGCACTACTCTTCATCACTACGTACACCTCAGCTCTCACATACATGACATGCACACAATCTACTGTACTCATCACCTCCTCTTCAGATGTAAAATGTAACATGTCAAAAGGAACACGCTTCTCACCAGTTGCACCCTCTGTAATGTCTTGGACAGCACTCATATCACAACATGCAGCATCACTGCTCACTCTCACATGCACACTTTACACATCAACACCAACAAGACACTTGCATTGCTCAATGGATGTGTCCTTAGTCAGTCACAGATCACCACACACACACCCCACTCTGATTAAGGTCTACAGATTGTTATTTCTGACATACATGCAAATACAGACGCAAACACAACAAACATCAACTATACAACAGCACAGATCTCACCGTTCTACACACCAAAGTACACAACTGGCATATACCCTTAACACACTTATCCACTTTGTCACATCCACATATGACTTACATGCTCAATACCACCATTGACGTATGCACCTCGACAACTACCCTCACTCATTACGAATGTCTGATTACACTCATCTTTCACTGTAGAGGAACAGACTACAGCTCACCTCCTGCCCAAATACAACCTTGGACAAGTGCTTTAACACCTATCACATCTACCTATTCATCCTATGGCTTGCACAGGACTTAACCAGTTGCATACCCTGAATCACATTATTCTATCTGTAAACACTCACATAGGGTGAATCTGGATACCTCATGTCTACATCACAAGAGATTCCTAAGCACTCAACTTATACCATTCAGTCTCTGACAATCACTTAAATTGTCATGCCACCATGAAGTATGGATCTCCACTCAAAACAAAATTTACAATACTACTCACTCTCACCGTTACCCTTGTTTAAGGTAGCTCAGCACATGCAACATGAAGCCTTGGCTATAGATCTGCAGCCAGGACGCTTATTCACATTAACACATCCTCCCATGTGTGTCAAATAAGAGCATGGTGGAGACTCCAGATCTTGGAGCATCTGCACTGTAGACAGACACACATCCTTTCTGTGCACTCACTGTCTACTTGCCTAACCACATGTACCACCTGGCAATTCCACAGACATCACAGCACTCATAGCTCAGCTTGGTGTGACATGGAAAAGCATCAATCTAAGCTAGCTCTAATCAACACCCTTGGCAGTCAGCCACAAAATTCAAATAACACACAATTCATATGCACAACTATGACAGGTGTATGGCTGCCAAATGAAAACCAAGCTGGGACAATACATAAACACCATACTTGTAATGTCACGAACAAAAGCAGGATGGCATGCTCAACTTGTAAATGAGTAATCAATAGACTATTCAAACAACACACACCTTGCCTAACAAAAATGCATGCAGAAATTGGAGTCCTGTCGAGGCAGAGGGTCGGAAGACTGTGAGAACAGTGCTCACCTTACACTCACCATGGGCTCACGTAATGTAACAGAAGTGTTCACAGACATGAAGGCTTTTTGTCCAGAGTGGCATGACACTTGATGCAAGGTTGACCTTGCCACAATTCTACAAGATTTGAAGAAGACACATACATTGAATCACCACTTTAAAGTCACATACAAGTATTGTGAAATCAATTTGTGAACATGGGTGTGTACACAGTCACAGCCATACACTCAACATCCATATGTATCACAGATTGATTGACTCATTCTTTCGCCTTCCAAGCCAGTACTGGATAGCTTTAGTACGGTGCTGATGATCTCCATAGCCCCTTTCCATCTACACCCTGAGGGTTGTCCAGTTGAGCAAGAGTGGTGGAGTTGTTCCCCAGTAGAGCCTGACGATTTCAGCTTATCAATATCAGCGTATACTCGCTCTCAGGTCAGCGATCTAGATAGAAGGACTGACAGTGGAGTTGTGCCTATTTTGCAAGTGTTATCATCTCTCCAGGTCCGGGTAGAATCAGTTAATGGGGACACGATGAATATCCTCTCATGGAACCTGGCAGGTATTAGTCGAAAGTGTAACTGTCCGCATTGGTTGGATCTGGTTTCTCAACAGAAAATATGTCTATTTCAGGAAACCTGGTCCTTGACTCCCATACTTATTCCTAGGTTTAAGTCCTTTTTTAAACCAGCAGGATCTGCTAAAGCGGGTCGGGCTTGAGGGGGCCTACTGATCTTAGTAAATCTTTCCCTGAATTGCGAAATAAATGAGCTGGCTACCAATAACCCGGACATTTTGGGGATTAGGCTAGCCCAGGGGAATGGATTAACTGTCGATATGTACAATGTTTATGCCAGGAGCGCTAGAGGTGGTAGCTCACCGACTCTCATTGCCTTGGATAACCTATTGGGAGACAGGAATGTCAGCTATCCGCTGATAATTGGTGGTGATTTTAATGTTACATTCTAACCCCTTGATTGGGTCGAGTCCATTGACGTGTCCGAAGAGGACCAAGTTTGGAGGGTACCCTCGTTGGAATTACCCCCAATCAAAAAATGGTCCCATGCTGCCCTCCAACTGAACGCAATCTCCCTGGAATACAGGCTAAGGGCTACCAATGGATGTACCAATTCCGACAGAAGTGGTGGTGGGATGACCTTTATAGGAAGAAAGGGGTCAAATCTGATCGACTATATATTAGTGGATCTGACCCTGTGGCCTCAAGTTCAGGACATGTTTATACACCAGGCCTGCGACAGTGATCCCAACTCCCTACACTTATCTATTAGCTATGGGGGAGTATTCGGCAGGACTCTACTGCCCCATATGTACAAGGGAGTTGAGTGCCACAAATAATAAGCGTCGGCTTAAATGGCCCATGGTCCTGGCTGACAAACTTAAGACCAATGAAGTTCTAGCCGAGCATTTAGCGACATTAGAACCAGCAAGTAGCGACTCTCACTCTTTGAACACCTGTAGTGCCCTTCACCGAGCATTCTTCGAGCAATTGGCTACCTTCTTCTACATCCCCTTTTCAAAGACCAGATCCTTCCGGGGTAGCCGCCTTGGAGCAAATCCGTGGTACAATATAGACTGTAGGCTTGCTAGAGCAAGATTGACCACAGCTATTAAAAATAGGGAACAAGTAAGCAACCGTGACTGCAGAAGGGCCTATAAATAGGTACAGGGCATAGCCAAAAAGCTATGGGATGAAGGCAGATGGGAAGAGCTAGAGGAGGCTATTGGTCATCCTGACCCTCGACAATTCTGTCTGCTAGTGGCCAAGACAAATTTTGAACACAACCCTCCCCTGGCTAACAATTTTACATCACTAGAATGGTACAATCATTTTAATGAGCTATATTCTTTATGTAATACTACCGATAGTTTGTGGATGCCCCCCAGCTTGGACGCCCAACGAAGCATAATTGTATTTACCAGGAAAGAGATTATGAGCTCCTTAGATGCCATTATACCTGCTAAAGCCCCAGGCCCAGACGGCATCCCAGGCGATCTCTTCCGCGCTGACAGGGCGAACTGGGCAACTTATTTTATGAACTTGGCCAATGAAATCGCCGGAGGAGGAAAGATTCCAGACTCGTGGAAGGGGGCGGAAGTGATTACAATCTTTAAAAAAGGGGACAGGTCTAAGCCCTCCAACTACCGCCCAATTAGCTTGATAGATTGCGCTCAAAAGGTCATTTGTCGCTCGCTTTTAACTAAAATCCAAACCTGGATGGATGAGAAGAACATCCTCTCTCCCTTACAGTCAGGCATTCGACAGAAGACCAGCACTATTGACCAGGCCTTTCGCCTTCTCTTGCTATATTGAAAGGTGGTTGTGTTGGGCAAAGGCAGCTTATATCTTGCCTTTATAGACCTCAAAACCGCCTTCGACCTTGTCCCCAGTGACCAAATCTGGTAAACCCTCATAAATATGGGAATGCCCCTCAAACTTTTAGATCCTTTGGCCGGTTGCATGATGATAACTTTGCACGTGTGAGGTGGGGAAACCCTTTATGTCAACCAGATTGTCGACCTTTTATGTTCAACTCCAGCTGATGCCCCTTTGTTGGCGAACCAGAAGATAGCTACTTTGCTGTTCGCTGATGATACAATTTTGGTCTCTAAAACTCCTATTCGTCTCCAGAAGCTCCTGGACAAATTTAAGGCTTTCTAAGATGCAAGGGGCTTGGTTATTAATACCCTCAAAACCAAGTTGATGATAATGAACCCTCATAAATCCTTTAAACGGAAACTGGTCCTAGATAATGTCCCTTTGGAGAGGGTTAGCTCCTTTGAATATTTGGGCATAGTGGTCTCCGATAGGATGACCTGGAATAATCAGTTGAACAAGGCGTCCCTAAAATTCTCTCAGCTAGCAGGGGCATTGCGGCACGAGATTTGCTTATCATATACGAAGCCCATAGCCCCAGCTCTTAAACTCTATAGCTCAAAGTTTGTGAGTAGTGTACTCTATGGGGCAGAACTGTGGGGTCTGGTGGACGCAAGGAAATTAACAACAGTTGAAAACAAGTTTCTTAGAAGTCTTGTTGCCCTGCCTCAAAGCTCCCCCCTCCTTCCATTGAAACTGGACCTGGGAGTTAGGTCCATACATGACCAAGCGAGTCTGCGCCCCTTGCTTTTTTGGTATAGGTTGGTCATTACCCCCGACCTGGCCCCTTATGTTGCTGCTTTTAACGAAGTGTCCGCCCTAGACAGGAACAAAAAAAATTGGGTGGATAAAATATGTTAACACTGTTCGGGCAGCAATTGGCCTCCCTAAAGAGCCTGCTAGCTCTCCACCACGGTACTCAAAGGACCAGCCAAAGCGTCAATATTGGCTATGGGTAGAACAGGCCACCTACTCGAGGATTCGTCATGGTTGTTTAACCGATGCTTTTTTAGACATAAAATCCTCGAAATACCTTGAGAAATATCTTGATATTATCAAAGTGCCTGGGGACAGGAAATTGTATACCCAGTTTAGGTTTGGCTGCATACCCATCAATGCCTTTATCAACCTTTGGCTAAACAACACCAGCCAGCCCAAGGGATGCCCATCCTGTCCAGACCCAAACAAAACTGTGGGCCATGTTTTCTTTGCATGTCCAGCCTACGATAGACCAAGAAGGAATTGGTTGGTCTCACTATGCAGACAGTTGGGAACCATAGCCATCTTGACGCACTACGGATTTTAAGATCGGACACAAGACTATCCTTTGTATGTGCCATTGCAACATTTCTTGGCCGGTTCTGGGCCATTAGCTGAAGGCTCCTGTCCACTTTTTCTTGTGCCAGGGAAAAGCTGTAGTAAAAACCTTACGACTCGAGGGTGCTTCAATCCCCAGGATTCTGTTTTTAACTTCCTTCTCAAAGTTTTATCAAAATCTTTTTAAATTGTGAACATTGTTAGTCATTATTGCACTCGCACTTTATTCCTGTTTTATCTTTTTACTTGATTTTTAATTGAGTACACACATAGAAATGTTGCATCTTAGTGATTTCCTCGGTGTTTACAATTCTCAGTACGTGATACTTGTCCATTTGAACCTGGTGTATTAAATCTCTACTTTTCCTTGTGTAAACTGTATCATGGGC
The DNA here is from genome assembly GCF_964204655.1 of Triturus cristatus. Taxonomy (NCBI): domain Eukaryota; kingdom Metazoa; phylum Chordata; class Amphibia; order Caudata; family Salamandridae; genus Triturus; species Triturus cristatus. The sequence goes on from NC_140585.1 coordinate 356,490,585, forward strand.
TCCACTGCCAAGGAAGAATATGTGTGTATCTTTTATGGTTTTACAACCGAAATAAAGATTATGATGATGATGATGAGACAGGTACCTTTCTGAACATCACAGACATATGCAGCATGCTTCGCAGTATCTGTTCCACCTTGAGACTCTTGCACTACGTTGACAAATGACAGCATGACCTATGTGTAAGAGTGCTAAAAATATTAAAAGGTTTGTGACTTCATGCCACACTCTTATCCAAAACTGAAGTTGCCAATGACACCTATGAAATGTAGACCCAACATTCTTCAATACATACTGTCAAAGTGCTCATACACCATGGAACATATCCTATCCATGCCATACTAACATCATTGTACATATAAACAACCAATTGCACATGTTATACAGTTAACTCAGAAACAAGTTGGTGGACACAGATATATGTAAACAAAAAATGAAAACATGCTTTGATCAGCCTCAAAAACAAACTTCAATGAATAGAAAAAGGCCATTGGCCAGGCCATCAATGTTCATTGTCCTGATGAGCTTAAAACGTAATGCCCATTTAGTCTTGCCTGCACAAGTCCTGCAAGGGGACACCTCCCCTGGGAGGGGCATCTAGGGGGCATGCCAGGCACCAAAGGGGACAAACTAATAGGGACTGCGTTGTGTTTTGGGAGGGGTGGGATCAGGAGGGGTGTCAGGGTCCACTGCAGTGGTAGATTCTGATGGCGTGGGGTGGGACTCCACTGCAATGGTTGTCTCTAATTGTGAAGGTAGGGCAAATGTAGTTGTATGGGCAGATAGAGCTGGGGATGTTGTGATCTGAACTAATTTGGGAATTGTTTATGTTTTGAGGGGTGTTGGACATGGGGATGTGACAGGTCTTTTTTGTGGTGGGTTTTCTGGAGATAGAGGTACTGGGCATGTCTGGGAGCTATGGGTTGCAGGAGTGGATGTTTTATTCTGGGACTGGGGCGATTTTCTGACAGGATTTTTTGTTTCTGTCGTTTTTGTGGGGAGGGCAGATATTGATGCCGGGTCAGGTAGGAGGTACTTTACCTTCTCGGGGGAGGGGGCTGAGGGGGTATATGTTTGGGGATGGAAGAATTCTATGGAAACAAGGGTGTGTGCTTGGGCTGAGGGGGAACAGGAGAGGAAAGGGTAGGGGTTTTGGAGGCAGAGGGTTGTGAGGTATGTGGAGTATCTCTGGATGCATGTGTGTGACATGATGTCTGTCCCCTGCAACTTCTGTCTGTGTGTTTGTGTGCTGCGTGTAGATGTTGAGGTGTGTGCATGTGTGTGTTTGCATGTGCTTGGGTCAGGGAGGGTAGTTAGATCAGTGGATGAAGAAGAGGTAAGAGGGGGAAGGTAGTGCTGGAGAAGCTACAGTGCTGCCGTCAGTCTAGAGGCCACAGCCTGATTTGATCTCTGTAGGGCAGACATGTTAGAGTGAATACACTCCATGTACACCTACATTTATGTCAAAAGAGTGGTGTGTGCATGGAAGAGACTCAGCATGGATGTCTACCTCACAGAGATCTGCCTCAAGAGGTGGTTGGACTCTACACTGAGGGCAGCAGGGGAGACAGGTGCAGGGGGTGAGGTGCCTGGCCCAAAGGAGAGTTTTCCCTTGCCACAGGAGTTGCTACTTACACTGGTTCTGGGAGCAGCTGGGAGGGTGGAGATGGTAGTGGTGGTGGATTCTGAGGTTGTTGATGCAGTCACTGTATCCCCCACCACCACATCGGAGTCGTCACCGGAGCTATAATCTGATTCGGACCCTGCAGATGGAGTTGCAGAGCCAATCCCAATGAGGCTCCCCTCTCCATCACTGGTTCCCCCCTCCGACGACACGTCACTGGACCCAGACTGACGTTCTGCTCCCACCACATCCGTAGCACTGTCTCCTCCCGTGGCCACTGATGATGCTGTGACCAAGAATAAAAAAGAATTTCAAGATTCATCCATATGTACTTGACACATAGTTAACATCACATATGTTCACAGATCCAAGATATCAGACATAACATTGAGTTGTTCTATTAGATCATGCTACATTAACACACATGGCACTTGTTAGTCTGCCAGTTAACCATTGCTCAATCACACATGATGTGATCAGGAACATTGGGTGTATCAGCATCAAAGGACATAACCAAAAGGTTGACTAATGGAGTTTGTAGCAGGGGATGTTTTGTCTTGTTCTCATGACGGTCTCGTATCCTGACAATTCTGTCTCCTTTCCAGCAAGTGAGTACAGCCATCATAATGGGAATATGAATCTCAGATTTGCATTGAGACATGGTATACATTCTGCTATCCTTATTCATCAAATGTGGAACCATTGGCTCATATGTCACAGCTCAAATGTCTACGTTGTCAAACATTCACAATGCATAGTAATTGCATGGGTCTTGTCACACAGTTCACAGTGATTTTGTCTAGTAGCTTTGCTTCCCTACTATAAGTTCACACATATGAGTATTATTGTGGAGACACCAAGGCAGTACGCATAGCTGGGGTGACAGGCATGTGGCACACTGGTCTGTGTCATCTATGTACAGTGTCATGTAGCAGAATCCAAATGATTTGCAAATTAAAAACAGCTCAAGTTTCACAGATGTAATAAATGGTTTACAAACTTCAAAGTCTGATAACTGCAGCTTCACAATGCCTTACGTGGAACACCATTCCACTGGCACATGTGGGCAGAATGACTGTAGAGACTCTTGTAACTGAAACAATATCCATCATGAGTACAGTCAAAACTGTGGAACAATCTTGGCTCGACTGCAAAAGTCCAGATTTGTATGGACCACGTCTGAATGCCCCTGACTTCGATTACACAGTATGCACACTTTGTACTGCTGATATTGCTCCTGTCTAACATCTCATTTGGGTAAACAACTCACATTTGATGCACATTTTACATCTCTGAATCAGACAGAGATGCATCAAACACATTGTTTAGTATGCCATCAAGTTGGAATAGTCAAGACCATTAACACACATGTCAACAGTTGTGACTGTGTACCTCACATCATACTGTGGTCACCTAGTGAAGTAGGATACTTAGACAGGAGTGGGAGTTGCTGTAGACTTTAATAGTCAAATCAACAAAAGAATGTTCAGGAGTTGATAAAAGTCAGGACAGGGTAGAGGTTATAATCAAACAAAAGACAAGAGGGTTCCTTTAGGTTCAGTTCAGTCACTGTGTCTGAAGAGGGTCCTTGTTTGCTGCTTGGGTCTGGGACCGGTGTTATAGTCGTTTTTCCCCTTTCTAGTCTTAGCCAGGACTGCTGGAGGGAGGGGAACTGGTGTATGTGACCCTCGGAAAAAGAAACAAATGATAACGATCAGTACGGCATCTGTGGGGCAGTTTATACCGTCACCTACACCCAGGGGAGGGATTGTGCAGGGTTTCTCAGTGACTAGGGGTGAAGGTAAGGGTCTCAGTGTGTAGCCCACATGCGGCGCAGATAATACCCCAGTCTCCACCACCCCGCAGTGAGATAGCAGATGATGGGTATTTGCCTGAGGCCACGGCCCTCCTGGGTCGTGGCAGAGGAACTCTCACCACCCTCCTCTTCTCCAGGTCGCCTAGACTCTAGCACGTTGCCACTGGGCGGTTCCTGCAGTTGTGGTGTGTCTTCTCCTCCTCCGACGTCTTCTCCTCGATTCCCGTGGACCAGTGGCAGTCTTCCTCAGTCCGGCTCCGCTGTCGAGACGGCGAACACCATTTCTTCATCCTCGGCGTCCTTTTCTGCCTCTCCACGCTCCTATTCCCAACGGCCGCATGTTCCGTTCTGCGCGGTATCTGGAACGCTCACCTCGCACTACTGATACTTCTTCCCGGGTGCCATGTTGGAATCCCCGCTCGGGAGAAGCACGGGATTACACATACCTCACAAGTGCAGCCATGTTGCGATCAGTGACAACCTGTGTTTGACACTGAATGGCTTGTGTTTTCACCCTCACAAAGTTCTACACATTGACTCACACTTTAGAATGTTGTGTATGGAGTTTTCAACAATATCGTAGGTAAGGTCACTGTGACATGTGACCAGAGTTATCCTAGCTGTGACTGTCCCATGGGATACATGTGATTACACTTAGCAGCACGTCAGGGACAAAACATTGGCACACGGACCAAGCCAAACTAATCTAGGCCTGAACATAGACAACACATTCTGCCAAAATGTTTAGCATGGGATTTCCATTAAAAACTGCTCCAATCACAACATACTTCAATGATTTATTAAAACCACTCTGAGAACAGGCTTACCCATCAGTGAATGTGCAGATGCATGTCAAGCTATGGGATTCATGCTGAAGCTCATCCACATGTGTTCAGAAATTTTGGATGCACACATGTGCATGGCACTACTCTTCCTACCCTGAACTTAACTCACTCACATGTCCCTGATGAATTGGGCATTACCTGTCATTTATTGATCCTTCTGCATTTTCATCATGGGAAAATAACTGCTGGACCTCAGCTATCTTATTGGCCCAGCCACAAAGGTCCTGCCACCTCTTGCAACAATGACAGACACGACGATTAGCGACCCCCACGTCACACACCTTTTTGGCGATCGTCAGCCACATCCTTGCCTTCTCATGGGAGTTGACCTGGAAGGATGACATGGTTAAAGTCCCTTAGTTTACATGCGTCATGTTTCTGAGTCATACACTACTATACCTAGGTCATGGTCAGATTGGCAAAAATAACTAAGGGAAATGCATGTGACATCATGTGCATTAGTCCTATGTTAAATAAGAACTCTGTTCCATGAGAACTGTGATGATATGTTTGTCTTAGTACACACACTTCTACAGCAGTGTACCTGCGCAAACATTTCCCTACAGACATTTAAACTCTAAAGGAATATTTACAAAAGAGATTCCTAATGCCAGTGATGCACGTATTTGCACATGTCCAAGGGCAATGCACTGTTATCCTCACTCACCTGCTCCTCGGGTTTGCCATATATCTAGCAGTGTAGTGGCAGGAGTGTGTCCAGCAGGGCCTGGTTCTCCTCCTCAGAGAAAGCTTTGGCCCTGGGCTGTGTCCGTGCCATAGTGGCTACCAGAGGATGTGGTCACAGCAGCAGAGAGATGTGAAGGTGGAGGAATGAATCAGGTAGTGTAGGCAAGTGCAGTCTCTAGAGACCAAACAGACATATCTCTACAGCAGAGGTGGTATCAAATCCATGCCTCAAAAGTGATAGATATGCGTCGGTCGCATCGTCCGAATAGGTCTAATGCATCACATTGCTTGCAAATGACACGCCTACCGCGACGTTCAAAAACTCTTTATCTACCCGTGATTGACTTTGATCCATTGGTGATGGGAGGTAACTGAATCGGTTTCCACGCGCTGAAGACATGAGCCAAACGTGTGTCGCTCACCATAACAACCAACAGCCAATGGCTGTTACCGAATCGTTTTGTATGCGGCTACCGCATCCTTTGAATACTTACCCGTGTTGCTCACCATAACAGCCAATGGCTGCGACCTGATTGTTCTGGATGCGGCTACCGCATCCTTTGACTACTCACTGCGTCACTCACCATAACAGCCAATGGCTGTGACCGAATCGTAGCGAATGCGGCTTCCACATCCATTGAATAATCGGTTGTCAGAGCACACACTGCTGTGATTGTTGTATTTTTGTCCAATACATATGTGGATGCACTTTTTAAATGTTAAAAGTGACCTTTAAATGGATAAGACACACTCCCATGAGGAGCTAACCTTGAGGTGCACATGACACACAGTTTTATGGGCAAATACAAGCATGTTAGGAGAGAACTCCAGTTATCCACATAGTATTGGTCACAGTGCCCATTATGTTTGTGTGGATGTACATATGCATTCTTGCCTTGTCACTGCATTTGTGTACTGTATGACCCATTGTGTAATTGTTGTCATTTCAGACTGTAGATGTCTGTTGTGTAAGTAATGGCTAAAGCTTTTACCATTGGATGAGTAGACAGTGAAATTATTCTGCATCTTCAGCTTGTTTATGAAATGTGAAATAATAGTCTATCTTGGTGCCCACAACTGCAATGTATGGTGTCGTTACATATTATAGCATCATCAACATTGAACATAGTCTGTGTATGGGATTGTATGTATAATGTAGACATAACTACATGACAGTGTCCAACCTGTGACAGTGGTGGGCATGATTGAGTGTTTGAGATGGTGTGTATCTCAGGTGTCACACATCTCTTGCATTACATGTTCCTATCCTGTCTACCTATTGAACATGTAAATTGTTCATGAAAACATAAAAGTATATCAATTCTTATGTGGAACCTTTGAGTATATGATGCTTGCTCATATTGATGATGTCCGACACTAGTGATCTGTACACTACACCACTCTAATTGCTGTGTCACCATACCTTAGTAACATGTCTGGGTAGGGTACTGATGCTGTGAGATGTATGTACGGTCCTCCTTTTTAATTGAACTATGTATTTCAAATGATCTGTAGCTTCAGTTATGTTCACATTTCATGTTCTGTTTGACTCAATGCATGTTGCTTTATACATTGTCACCTGACACCAACTGTGTTTACACTCTACACACAGATATCGCAGACGACCTCCAGTCCACAGGCCCTTTCCAGACCTAGAGACCATGGAAGACCGTGACACCATCAGGAAGTACCGATTCACGAGGCTAATAATTGAACAGTTGTAGGTGCAATTATCACCTCATCTGCAGCCTCGTCTCACATATCCAACTGCACTGATGGCCAAAATGAATTATGGCAGCTTTACATTTCTTTGCCACTGGTTTATTTCAATACACAGTGGCAACATCTAGTGGAATGTCACAAACCATGTTCAGCCGTGTTCTTCGTGATGTTTTGGGGGCATTGCTGCAATACCTGGGCCAATACATTAAGTTCCCAACACCTGGAGAATTGGCATGCATCAAGGGGAATTCTATGCATCGGGACGGATACCTCATATCATTGGCTCTATTGATGGCATCCACGTTGCATTGGTACCACCACAGGCAAATGAGGTGGTGTTTTGCAACCGCAAACATTACCACTCCATCAATGTCTAGGTGGAATGTTTGACTGATATGTCTATCTCCCATGTCTGTACACGTTTTCCTGGATCGGCACATGATGCATATATCACGAGGAACAGTGTCATCCCCCATTTGATGTCTCAGCTACAACCTGACCATGCCTGGCTTGTTGGTAGGTGATATGGCATGTGTGGGTTGTATTGTGTGTACATTGTATGTCAAATAATGGTCTGTTAACCAACAACTGATTCTATTTTCTGTTTTCAATGTAGGAGACTCTGGGTACCCCAACCAACCTTGGTAACTGACACCACTCTAAACCCAGTCACGCCTGCAGAAGTGCGGTATAAAGAAGCCCATGGTAGGAGCCGGCGAGTCATTGAGAGGACTTTTGGCCTCCTGAAGACAAGATTCCGCTGTCTTGATCAGACGGGAGTAGCCCTACAATATGCACCATTGAAGATGTGCCAGATCATCACCGCTTGCTGCATGCTGCACAACCTGGCTATACGGAGGGAAATCCCACTCATAGAGGACGACAGAGACCAGCAGTCATCATCGAGGGAGGATCCTGGACTGGGACATGATGACAGTGAGGAAGAGGATGATGGTGTTGATTTGAGACAACAGCTCATCCAGAACTTTTTCACATGAGTGTAGGTATGCAATGAAAGTAGGGGACTTCACCCTAAGTGTTTGTTGTTGTGTTGCTGGTGGACAATGCGTATATGTATGCTTGTGAGTCTATGAAGATTGCCATGAAGTTAGTTGTATGATACATTTTTGTGCGATGGAAAAGTTGACATGTACAGTGTTACCGTGAATCATGGCTAGGGTCCACACTGTAAATCTTGTGCTTCAGGTGACATTGTTTGCTACATTGAACAGGCTTAGGGGCATATGTATGAGGAAGTGGTGGAGTGAGGCGTTAGACATCATGGCTTAATGCCTCACTCCGCCACTTCTGAAATGCAAGGCTGCACCATATTTACAAGGATATGGTACAGCCTTGCGTTTCCACCTGTGCTGGCGCTACACTTAGCAGTGTAGCGTCAACGCAGGCACCCTTGCACCATAGTGCAAGGGTGTCTGCATGCAGGGGAGGATTGTTTATGTGTAGGAACTAGGAAGGTGTCCCTTCCTGCACATAAACAATCCTAAAATGCCATTTTGTCACTTTTATGTGTGCTGCTTAATTTTGAAAGTGAAAGTCACAAAATTGCATTTTTGTTTTACAGATTGTTTATGTACAGAAAGGGGGACCTTCCTGTACATAAACAATCCATGGCAGCTTGCTTTTTCCATATGTGCTGCACAAGGCAGCACACATGTAAAAAGAGAAAACGAGGAGAAATAATGCATTTCTACTCTTTACGCTAAGTTAAGACCTGGTTTTCACTGGTCTTAATTTTGGCGCTGCCTCCTATGTACGCTGCCCTTGTACAGAGGGGGCAGCGTCAAAATCAATGGGTATTGTGGTGGAACGCCCACCGCAACACCCACTGCCCACCCCTTTCACGCTAAGCATAGCTTGAAAGGGGGCCTTATAAATGAGGCAGCATTAAGCCACGTTAAGTGGTTTACCGCTGCCTTGTAAATAAGGCAATGCCCCTATCGCCACCACAAAGTCGTAAAAAGTGACGTAGTGGCAATAGGGGCTTGTACATATGCCCCCTAGTTCTGTGTGCCTAACTCTGTTCTATGTTTCTTCTTACCAGGGTACTTTGCCGTGTCAACCTGCAAGTTGTGACCTCACCAGACACCTGACGCTGTGACCTAGTTCAACATTGGACTGTTTTGTAAATCCATGGCACCCACTTCCTTTTGGGCTGATGTACATTTATCTTTACTTTCAAGCATTTTGTTACTCGTGATGTCTTTTAAAATTGGGTTAAGGCGCTAGGTTGTATCAGGAAAATAAACCTAGGCTACACAATGAGTTGAGCCTTGTCTGTTTTCACACATCCAAAGGTTATTTTTAAACTAAACATTTATTTATTTATTTATTTAAGTATTTATAGAGCGCGACAGCTACTTCCAACGGAAGTGTCCCGGCGCTAGCGTCCTACAGGTACAAGGGATAGAGCAGGGAGAGGATAGCGACGATCTCTAGGGCATTCTGAACAACCAGGTCTTACGTGCCTTTATGAATGGCAGTTCCTTGTCCAGCTGTCTGATGTCATTGGGTAGGGTGTTCCATAACATTGTAGTTTTCACTGTGAAGGCACGCCCACCTGTCCTAGCCTTCCTAAACCTTGGAATAATTAAAAGATTTTGGTTGCAGGATCTGAGAGTTCTTGCGGGAAGATATTTCTGAAGTCTCTGTCTCAGATAGTGGGGGCCAACCCCTCTCGATGCTTTGTGAGCCAAGACAAGGGCCTTAAACTGCACTCTTTTTCTTACCGGCAACCAGTGCAGGCTGTGCAGATGAGGCGAGATATGATACCGTAACGGCACATTCCTCATCAGCCTGGCTGCTGCGTTTTGAATACGCTGCAGTCTACCCATCAGGTAATCCGGAAGGCCAATATACAAACTGTTGGCATAGTCGAGTTGGGACGTGATAAGGGCATGCACCACTGCCTTCCTACAGTTCATAGGAAGGAAGCGTAGGAATCTTCTAAGTGTCTTCAATCTCCAAAAGCATTGAGAGGAGATATGCATGACTTGAGCCTTGCCAGACAGTTGCGAGTCAAACCTGACCCCTAGATTCCTCGCCGCCGTTACCGGTGTTGGGGGCGGATTCAGTTCTTCAGGCCACCACAGCTCCGCCCGGGGAGGAGCGGATTGGTTGAAGAATAGTACCTCCGTCTTATCAGCATTTAGCTTAAGACAATTTTCCGTCATCCAGGAGGAGATGTTAGAAAGGCATTGCTTAAAGTTGATAAAGGCAGTATCACTATTTTCCTTAAAGGAGAAGATCAACTGCGTGTCGTCTGCATACGAGACAACTCGCACCCCCCATTTCTCAATAGTGGCAGCAAGGGGTGCGAGATAGACATTGAAGAGCGTTGGACTCAATGCCGAGCCCTGTGGCACCCCCTGCGCCAGAGATCTAGGACTGGAAACATGAGGGTGCATAGCAACCTGTTGTGACCTCCCCTCCAAGAAAGACTGAAACCAATTCAACACGGTCCCCCTCACTCCAATTTGGTGTAATCTATGTAGGAGAATCTCATGGGAAACCGTGTCGAACGCAGCAGATAGGTCCAACAAAACCAGCATAGAACTTCTGCCTTGATCCAAGGTTTCACGGATCGACTCGGTGACTTCCAATAGGGCGGTTTCTGTGCTATAACCCGCCCTAAACCCTGATTGTGAATCATGAAGGTGATTATTAGATTCAAGGAAGTCCGAGAGTTGTCTCTGGACTTCTTTTTCAAGGATTTTAGCAGGGGCTGGCAATAGTGAGATGGGCCTGAAATGTTTAAGCTCCGAAGGGTCAGCACCTTCTTTCTTAAGAATTGGTCGGACCAGTGCCTTTTTCCATTCCGATGGAACGATACCCGTCTCCAAGGAAGAGTTCCACAGAGAATTCAAGGAATCGTTAAGAAGAGGAGCTAGGAGTTTAAACACTCTGGCCGGGCAGGGGTCCAGAGGGGAGCCAGACTTAATTTCCTGAAGCTCCTTCAAAGAGGCTGCCTTCTCAAATCTACAAAAAGATGACCAATTGGCTGCCATATTGGTCAGAGGTGGCTCGCGAATACCTGTTGAAGGAAAGGTGGAATAGATCGTCAAAATTTTGTCCTGAAAAAAAGTGGCTAGTTGCTCACATAGGTCCAGGGAAGGTGTGATCGTTCTCTTGATGGCTGTGGGTTTCAGAAAGCACTCCACTATCCTAAAAATCTCTCTTGAAGGATTATCAGTGTTCATAATTTGTTTAGCCATGTACTCTCTCATAACCTTACGTTTTAGAGTATGGAATTTTTTTAGGGCGATCTTATAAACTTCTTTGGCCGTGGAGTCGTAGTGTTTTCTCCAGCTCCGCTCAAGTCTCTTACAGTGACTCTTTTCGCAACGAAGCTCTGTATTGAACCAGGGTGAAGATGGTTTATTCCTCACCACCTTACAAGGTTTAATCGGGGCCAGTATGTCTAAGGCTTCCTTGACCCATGTACTGACCAGGAAAGTGTCCAGGTCCGGGATCCCCGACAAAGTTGGGGGAGTCTTATCGAGTTCTTCTCTCATGGATTGCAGCGTAACTTTCTTCCAGTTCCTCCTGTTTTCTATCATAGGTTTACTAGGATTGTTAGCACACTTATAACTCATCCTAAACAGGACTACCATGTGGTCAGACCATGTAACCGGAAGCAACTCTTCAACTGTGAGAAGGGGATCATTGGTAAAGAGAAGGTCTAAGATATGACCGGCTGCATGAGTAGGAGAGGATATTTTTTGCGCTAAGTTAAGACTACTTAGGGAATCTTCTAGTTGGTTGGCTAGAGGGCAGCTGGCATTGTCCATATGGACATTAAAATCACCAAGAACGGTGAAATTAGCATAACGTAAAGATAGGTTGGCAATGCAGTCAAATAACATTTGCCAGTAGCTGGCCAATGTATTAGGGGGTCTGTAGACCAATAATCCCGCCATTGAGGAATTGTTGGAGAATTTGATATGAAAGGTCATGGCTTCAATAGGTCCCATGCCTTCAGTTCCCATGTAGTTTATATCCCACTCTTCCCTTAGAATTATAGCGAGCCCTCCTCCCAACCTATTGTCTCTCCTATTTACATTACACAGTCTATAGCCCACAGGGACCGCTAGGCTAATATCAGGGTTGGAGCATTCTCTTAGCCACGTTTCTGTCACAAACAGTATGTCCCAATCATGGGTCTTCAATAAAAGCCAGACGTCTGCAGCATGCTTGGGGAGCGATCTGCAGTTGATCAGACCGGCCCTAATCTGCTGATCGTTCTTCCGATTGTGAGACATGACAGCACGAGATGGCCCCATATCCCTCTCACGAGTCCTGACCTCCCTCCTGACTCCTCTCTCAAACTTAAAATTGCAGGACTGACAATGAAACTCTACCTGTCCTCTGCCTGCACATGATACAGTGTCTAGATCGTAGCGCATAGGCGCGGAACATTGAGGCATTGACAAGGCGAGTAGCTGGTTGCGAGTCCAGTGCCTCATCGGTTGGGAGGGCTGACGAGCAGCATGACTGGCACTGAGCACGGGTCGAGCGCGGACGGGCGCAGACGGGCTTGCCTTAGGCGCGCCTTCGGCGCGCCAGCGGCGCGCCCGCTGCGCGCGTCCGCTGCGCGCCCGCTTCAGTGCCATAGAAATAGTCTTTTCGCCCCGATAGACCGCCCACCTAACCTCCCACCAAAGATGGCCGCCGTAACCCCGAGCGCCCGATCTACAGGAAGCGCCTGCTCGGGACTGGGATGGCTGTGAGGCAGGTTAGTAGGAGACTGAAATGTATGTGACTGCCCCAGCGATTAAAATGACAATCTTCAAATACTTTTGTGCAAAAAACGGCAGATGTGCAAAATACGCGTATAAACAGTAAAAACAGTTTAAAACCACATATAAGCAGTCAGTCACCACATAGCATACAGTACAGAAGTTCAATAAATTTAAAAATGATAGAAAAGCGCTATCCTGCTCTCGGCTCAAGCCTCAAGAGCGAGTGGACGCTGCGCGCCCGCTTCAGTGCCATAGAAATAGTCTTTTCGCCCCGATAGACCGCCCACCTAACCTCCCACCAAAGATGGCCGCCGTAACCCCGAGCACCCGATCTACAGGAAGCGCCTGCTCGGGACTGGGATGGCTGTGAGGCAGGTTAGTAGGAGACTGAAATGTATGTGACTGCCCCAGCGATTAAAATGACAATCTTCAAATACTTTTGTGCAAAAAACGGCAGATGTGCAAAATACGCGTATAAACAGTAAAAACAGTTTAAAACCACATATAAGCAGTCAGTCACCACATAGCATACAGTACAGAAGTTCAATAAATTTAAAAATGATAGAAAAGCGCTATCCTGCTCTCGGCTCAAGCCTCAAGAGTGAGTGGACCTTGATGCACTGGTTTATTAACAATGTTTGTTTATTGTGCTTGCAAATGGTGCTAGTATTTTAAGCAATAGACTTGCATTGCATCTGTAACATGTCCTACGGGTTGTGTCATGACCTGGTTGTGTCTATCTATCATGCAGTGACAAGGTACATATACTCACAAGCCAGTAATTTACATCTTAAAAGTGATGTGCTACCAATGTTGTGGACTCTTTCTTCTTTGAGTTTTTCAACATCATTACAATTATTACATTTGGCATTCAAAGTCACAACTTGACCACTTTTTTGGTGCAGAGTGATTTCTTTTAGTGCATAATGTGATGAAATCAGTCCACATCATGGTGGTGTACGCAACCAAAAAACATTTTAAAAAGTGCAGATAGGAGTTGGTAGTGTTTGTAGATTCGCAATTCCAAAGTAGATCCACAGTTATTTGAGTCCATAGTCCAACTTAGACCCTGCAGCCAATGTGGGAGAGTTCAGTGACAGTCAACAAAGTGAATGCTTGGCACACAATGGAGGATATCAGGAGCAGGTAGTCACTTCCTGGGGGTGATGCGTAGCTATCTGTCTCTCACTGTTTCTTCTTTGGACGACCGACTCCATGTTTTTCCGGGGGACCCTCAGGTGCAGGCAGCAACGGTGCAGGGTGCTCTCCGCTAGAGTCCACATCCCTCCCTGAGGCTGGTGCGGATGTTGTACTGGATGCGGTAGGCACACAGGGAGGTTTGGATATGTTGGTGACAATCTGGCGGAGGAAGGTGACAATGTCCCTGAACACCACAGCCTGGTCATCAATTTTGTCCGTGAACCTGTCCAGTTTTTCATTTTGTGCTGCCTGCTGCTGTTGGATGGTCCTGAGGATTCCTACGACCTGGCCCATCTCACCTTGTGAATCCTCATATCCATGTAGAATAAAACATTAGACACAAAATTATAAGATACAAATAACGGATGAACAACTTCTTGGTGACATAATTCTATTCAGTCTGAACATGGCCACAGCAGTATGGCGGCCTCCATATTTCGACAGAATGAACGCGGTAGAAAATGGCGTCTTAAAAAGTGAGAGCACCTTACCTGTAAATTGAAGACTGAGCTCTGAGACTCGTGTCTTTCATTCCCAGTTCATCTTTATACACACAGCTGCACTTTCTTTACCAAACAAGGCCTTATGCTCCTTATTCATTACTAATCTACATTTCGCATCAGTGTCGAAGGCAGTGGGATTAACGGATCAACGTCTCTTATTATCCTGCACTCAGGGGGAAACAAAACGAAGTGTAGCTTAAAGCTATATCCTTTGCAGTTTTGGGCATGACAGATAAATATTCTGTCTCACCGGATGCCATGTACATTCTGACTGAGTATCCCAGCATGCACCACACTGCTCTGCAGGCCAGGGATCTTGCCTCTGATGAGCAACCCGACTCTGTTTTGATTCAACCTCCAAATAGTACTGGTTGCCCGTCGTTTCAGACTGTGACTATAAAAACAGTAGAAAATTCAAGGTAAAACACTGCAGATATAGAAAACAACGAGCGAAGGCGAGCGAGCGCGGCAGGAAAGTGAACGCACAATATTTATAAACACATGGTGATGATAAGAAACAGATGCTGCTGCTGCGGGTAACTGACACCAATAGGCCATGGGCGGTTACATTTGTTGAGAAAGGTGGGACATGCACCCGCCTTTGACCAATTGCGTGCTGTCTTTGTTAAAAATACGCACGCAAAAGCCAATAGCCTGAAACAATAACAAAAGCACACGCACAATCGTGTGGTCAGCTTTCTGAAGCCCTTATATAAAGTCTCGCAGAGCAGTACATGCACGCTGCGCGAGGCTCGACCTAAAAAGGACTGATTTGCATCGCTGACGTGAAAAACAACCAAGGCTAACATAGCCTTGACATTTTTGCAAGCATGGGGATAACGAGATGGTCCAGCACAGAAATGTTAGCTGGTTGTAACCACGGCAGATATAAGAAGCCCCGTCCGTAGACGACTATGTGACTAATTGTAATCATTTGGTTCTATAAAAGTATGTTTTTCAAAATACTTTGTAGAATCAAACATCGCCAATACAACTGATATGAAAACCTGCATTTGCAATGTAGGTGCATTTGTTCCTCACAGTTTTATTGTAATCTACATTTCACTCGAAATTAACCTTACATACGTTTTCTCTGTTTGAAGTAGGCAGAGCACCCTCCCTCCACTTTTAATCCCCTTTCTCACTGCTTCATAATCCTGTACCGGACATTCTCTCCTTTAATTTATTTTTCTCCTTTTATTTATTTCCAAGCAGTTGCTCGTCCAGTTATTTTACTCTTTTTACACCGCCTCTGCTCCTTCCCCAACCCTGTCCCCATGCTTTTTCCTCTAACAAATATTTTCATTCTTTATTCTCATTTTTTTATTTCCTCTGTTTTTTCT
This sequence comes from Triturus cristatus, assembly GCF_964204655.1. Taxonomy (NCBI): domain Eukaryota; kingdom Metazoa; phylum Chordata; class Amphibia; order Caudata; family Salamandridae; genus Triturus; species Triturus cristatus. The sequence continues at coordinate 356,506,084 of NC_140585.1, forward strand.
CTATTTTTGCAGCCAATTCTTTTATCACTTTTTGTCATTTGAACCATTTAATTGAACCATACGAAATTTGAGCCAAACAACACGAACTAGATGTCCCTGTGTATTCGCTAGATTGCTACTTTTCAGGCCCCCAATACCTTTTACCCCTTGGTCCTGAAATGGGAGGGTCCTACATGTGAATGCTCGATGGCACACCACCAGCTATGTGGCTACATTGCCAAGCATCATTATTTCCCCCTCTTTGCTGTCAGTCCCAATTCGTTTGTCACAACCTGTGTGTCGGGTGTATCATTGAAGAAACAAATACTGAATAAATATACAACTTGTATCAATGACAAATGATGAAAATTTACAAATAATGGTGATGTAGCCGAGCCCTGGGTAACACCACATGAAACCTTGGAAAATGAAGAGCAGAAACAGTGCTTAATTAGTAACAAATTAAGTGGCAGTGCCCAAGATATTTCACACGGGTCCACTGCAGCTGGTGCTACCCACGTCGCATTAAACTGTAAGTTTAAGTCCTAGTTTTTGCATGTTTTGAAGACATATTAAATAGCTAAATGCTATACTAATTAACTGTGTTACAATAAAAAATATACACAGTGCCACCATGTGGTGGATTCTCTTAAATACGAGCCGTGTTTACAAATAAGTGCCTATGCTGAGTACTGGCAAACACGGGCACAAATTAAACACTGCAAAAACTGTCTGCTTGCGATTCGATTAACGAGCCAATGCATTACAAATGCCATTGGAAGAATAAACCAACCTCACTTCCCATACTTGCTATTAGGTAAGAACATGCAGACCAGGAGAAACACGGGATATTTACAACAAAGTGATGGAGTGCGGTGTTAGCCTTCTTCGCTTAACGCTCCACTCCGCCACTTCAGAACCGCAGAGCTGCACCATATTTACAACAATATGGTGCAGCTCTGCGTTTCCCCCTGCACTGGCACTAAACTTAGCAGCCTAGCACCAACGCAGGCACCCTTCCTGCACATAAATGATCTTTAAATGGCGTTTTGTAACTACTATGTGTGCGGCTTAATGCCCCTTGCAGCTTTCGACGTTGGCGCGTCACTTTTAATATGGGAAAAAGTGACCTACCGGGGGCGTAAGCAGAACTCTTCCACCTGGTTCACCTGCGGAAGAGCGTGCATTATAGAAAAAACTGATTGCTCCTAGGGCTTTACCTCATACGCTATGGTGTGAGCAGATACATTTCTCTTTAAAACTGCTAGACATTTTTAAGGGAACGCATCTTGTCTGGAGTGCGCCTTTCACTGCTGATAAATAAGATAGACAGAGAGAAGAAGCCAGTCTGTCACAGGGAGCAGATGGCAGCCAGAAACCAGACTCCTGGGGCAATTTTGTTTGATATTAATGAACAAGTAATGACAAGGAGGCCCTGCTAGACGCACTACAGGTTTCAAAGTCTCACATCTGGCAGCTGGTAATGTAGCATGAGGTAACTGTGCAACATGGGCAGTAACCCGCTTTACTAACTATGAAGGGAACTTCTTTCTTTGATTCACTAACTCAAAAATAATTTAAAACGAATATTTGTAATGATCAAAAATGTAATTGAAGACTTTTGTCTATTTCAGTGTTTGCTTTTTAAAGTCCCCAATGGCATTAAAAGCTTTTCATCTAAAAAAACACAAGCAAATAGGTCTCGATTATGGGTGGACACTAGAGATGGCAATTTACTAGCAAGGGAGGCACGAAGATGTGGTGTGAGTAGGAGTGTCACATGTAGAAGTTTCCCAAATTTTAGAGTAGAGAATGTCTGACTTTTAGTAACTAGGTTGTGAAATCAGTACATTTGACGCACGTTGTGGCGGTTGAGATGTTCTATGAGATTGTGCTATGTTCTGTACAGAAATGAATACTATCTCTATAATAATAACAATAACAATGAGACTTGTAAAAAGCATAGCTACTTCGAAAAAGAAGTGTCCCAGTGCTGCACTCCAAGATCCCATATGCTACTCACCCAAGATCCCATATGCTACTCACTCGCAGAGAATAACAGATTGATCAAATCAAATCAGGTGTTTGTTAAGAGCGACTACTCACCCGTAAGGGTCTCAAGGCTCTGAGGGTGTGGGGGGGTGGGGGGGGTGGTTCGCAGATTCCAGTCCATCAAGGAGGGGGTCTGTCGAAGAGCCAGGTTTTGAGGTTTCTTGCGAAGATGGGGAGCGTTGTTATCTGTCTCAGGTGGAGCGGAAGGTCGTTCCTGGCTCTGGCCGCGCGAAAGGAGAAGGAGCGGCCTCCCGATCTGGTCTTTCTGGTGCGGGGGGCCACATCGTAGGACAGCTGGGCTGATCGTAGGGTCGTTTGGAGTGCGTGGAATTTGAGTCGGCTATTCAGGAATGCTGGTCCGGTGTAGTGGAGGGCCTTGTGAGCGTGGGTTAGCATCTTGAAGGGGACTCTAGCTTCGATGGGGAGCCAGTGGAGTGTGCGCATGTGCTGGGACATGTGGCAGTGTCTTGGCAGGTTGGGGACCAGTCTTGCGGCGGCGTTTTGGATGTTCTGTAGCTTGCGGGTGAGGTTTTTGTTTATTCCGGAATTGAGTGCGTTGCCGTAGTCGAGCCTGCTGGTGACCAGGGCGTGAGTGACGGTCTTTCTGTGTTCGAGAGGGATTTGAAGGTCTTACGTAGGAGGCGGAGGGCGTGGAAGCAGGAGGACGAGGTAGAGTTGATCTGGCGCTCCATTTTGAGCTCTGAGTCCAGCCTTCTCGAAAGTTGTGTCTGGTGGTGTTGGGTTTGTTGGATAGGGAGAGGATGAGTTGGGTGTCCTCTGCGTATGACACAATGTTGAGTCCGTAGGTTCTGACGATGGGGGCGAGCGGAACCATGTAGATGTTGAAGAGCTTAGGGCTGAGGGAGGACCCCTGGGGGACTCTGCAGGTGGTAGGTATAGTGTCCGAGAGGAAAGGGGGGAGTCTGACCCACTGCATTCTGCCGGAGAAGAGGGAGTGGATCCACTCGAGGGCCTTGTCTTGGATCCCTGCGTCATGGAGTCTGCATATTAGGGAGCGGTGAGAGACTGTGTCAAACGCCGCTCAGAGGTCGAGGAGGATGAGGGCTGCTGTTGCTACTTTGTCCAGTAAGGTACGGATGTGGTCTGTTGCGGCGAGGAGGGCGGTTTCGTACTTTCGGTATATTAATAAAGGTTTTTTTCTCTCACTGCTCAATTTTAATTCACTATTGCAAATCATTCTGCACTGCACATTTCACTCTCACACAAATCAATCGCTCACGTCTGTAGGTCTAAAGATAAGCGGGTGATATTGAGCGCTACATCTATAGCTCTTGATAAAAACATCCGCGAGCTCCCCTTTCCTTTTGAAAGGGTTGTAGCCCTTAGTGCCACCAGTGTGACACTAGGAGGAGACCCAGATGATGAAGCATGTCACCAATGGTGAGTGATGGGAATCCGTCCTTTTTAAAAGGACTTTTGTTTTGTCTTTTATGGCCTGCTAGAGTTAGAAAGGTCAGTGGTTACACTCTTTCAGGTCTCTTGTGGTTCAATATGACTGTTTAAACCAGTGGGTATAGTTGTTTTGTATAGATCTCTGCCACCTTGTCAGAAAAAACTGAGTTAGGGAATTACAACCCTCCTCTAAAGGTGCGGTGGATGCTGAGGCTCGGGACAAAGAGGTAAGAGACTTTACAATAGCAATCACTTCTCGTGAGGAGTTCTGCTCCAAGATAATTTTATTGGAGTTAAAATCCGAGTAGACATACTTGATGCGCCCATGATACTGTTTTAGCACAGCCAAACATTTGTTTTTGCTGTCAGGATCATCTGCCCTACACCAAACACATTCAAGGAACTTACAATTCTTGTTCAGCCCAATGAGTTCATCACTGAACCGTTTAGTAGATTGTTTCTGTCTTTGAATGGACCAGCGGGTCAAAGGGGCTATTTGATCCAGGGCACCGGAGATCCAACTTTCCAGAAGGAGATTGTCTCCCTCAACACAACAAGCAAAACTAGGTTGGCTATCATTTTATGCTTTGATGAAATTATCAGTGGTCACTTTCACCCACTGATGTACTTGTGCTGTCTGGTAAGGAGGCTGATTTGCAGTTGGTTTCTGAAAAAAGACTGAGAATGGGATAGCCAGATGGTCTGACCAGACGACTGGGATAGGAGGGCCAAACACCAACTAGGCCAAGTTTGAGAATATGGGGTCTAAGATATGCCCCAGTCTGTGAGTGGGGGCAGAAACAAACTTAGAGAGCTTTAAGCCCTCTAAATATGCCAGCAGGGCTGATGGTGCCACGCACCCTGAATCAACAAAATGCATATTGAAATCCCCTGCTACCAAACAACTGGTGTAGCGGAGAACCAAAGGTTCAGAGCATTTTCAAGAGAGGTGCAGAAATTGGCCACTGGCCCAGGTGGGCGGTAGAGCAGAATCCATGAAACTCTAAAATTCTTTGTGAGAGCAAGGGAAAACAGGGCCGCTTCGCACCGCTTAATAGAACACTTCGAGAAGGAGCATAGCAAAGATTATTTAAAAATAATAGCAATTCCTCCCCCTGTGTTAGAGTGCCTATCCTGTCTCAATATGGCGAAGTGCATACAAAAAATTATCAAAGCAGACAGGAGCTGTGCAAAACTAATTTATAAGTAAACTGCACAGACACTTCACACTAACTAGCAAAAGCAGACACAAATATGGTGACCACCTGGCATGGAGGCAAATTCTGGACAGGACTGTAAAAAATTAAAAACAAAAATTCAGGACAAAGGGTCACAATTCAGGACAAAAAGTAAATTTTACGGACCATCCAATGAGAGGCCACACGCCACAACTTTATCAGTACATTTATTTACTATTTTCTACATAGCACTATTCAGTCACTATGGTCTTTCTGTTTTTGCCTCTAGATATGCTGCATACATGTGGCACATTATGTCCTTGTACAATAGAAAATTAATGCCCTTGAACACGGAGGCAAGGGCATCCACCCTACCCAAATTTACCCAATATTTCTTGGCGAAAAAGTTATAGCAACATTTTTATAATGTTTCAAAACATTTTAAAACCTATGGCAAACAGTTTGGGAAACATTAAGGTAAGTGACCTTCTGCTAGTTTAGACAAGTGGAATAAAAATATCTGGCTCACCTGAACCTCCAGTGAATTTTAAACCTAAAACCTTTTAATGAAGCAGAACAGATGGGTCTGGGCAATAGTCTCACACCTAGTGCCAGGATCTGAGGTACCCACAACTTGTCTGTGGTCTCACAGCACTATCATGTGTATCTGGAACTCTACATTTATCTCAAAACTGGAAGTCCGATCTACCAACCAAAAAAGAATTATAGAGCAGAATGAAATCGAGATCAGTGGGGAGATACACAGCAACTGATTCAAAGGGCTGTTGCTAAGAAACGGACAAATAAGGAAGAGAAAATTAAAGGTGGGGCAATTCCTCAAATCAGACAAAATGAGTCTGCCATGAGTATCAGAAAGTAGTGCGTACTAGGGATTTGTCTCAGCAGAGAGGAGAGAAACAGGAGAGGCACTGTCAAGTGGTTGAACAAGCAGCACCCACCCACCCTGCCAAACTCTGTTGGTGCAATGGTCCGCTGGCTGTGCTTGTCAAGGGTGAGCAGGAGCCGGACTCGGACACTTTGAAAGGTTGTGCCCTGGGCTATTGCCAACCCTGTCCATGTCTTAAGATGGTTCTGCATCGAGCCAAGGCTGAACCAGTGATCTGGCTCATCCATACGTGCCAAAGTACATATAGAATCTTCACATTTTTGGGACATAAATTACACCAAGCAAAATGTAAGAACATGTAAGAACAGATTTTAGAATGTAAGAAGCATTTCTTTAACATATGGTAGTGTTTTCCCCTGTTTATACCATTAGACCCCAGATTGAAATGGGATTCAGTTACCTTTCGATATCTAAGAATTAATATCTACTATTCCCCCACTGATTTGCAGGATGGACACAGTCCCTCCAAGCCCAGTTTGCTTTTTGGTCTTCTCTTCTGTTTTCAGTAATGGGCCGCCTGGCACTAGGGAAGATGTTGGTTGTACCCCGGTTGTTGTGTTATTTTGCAAACATTGCATTGCACATTTCTTGTCCCTTTTGCAAACATGTTCCAAATCTGATTCAGGGGCTGGGGTTGCCACCGGTTAGCTCTTTCCACTCTAAAGCAACCTGTGACTGCTGGTGGATTAGCACTTCCAGACTTAGAATGCTATTATTGAGCTACACAGCTCCAATGGGTGGCTGTCTGGCCGCCCCCTGCATGAGATGGGGTTTACCCGTAAAGACTTTAAGGAAGGTTGCTGCACTACTCATTGTTTCCCACTGACCATTCTACTGAATGCTACCCAGGATTATTCCACAGAGCTTTCTCTTCCCTTACTAAAACCCATAAACTCACTAACACGAAGAAACCGTATGTTCCTGCACTACCTTTGCTAGGTCTCCCCACTTACACAGGATGGGTTCATTCAGGGCCTCTCTATCAGTGACATACTGAAGACCTCTTCAAAAATGGGGGATTCATTTGTTGATGGCAAGCTACTAGATTTCCAAACCCTCATGCGGACTACAATCTTCACCCAGGTTAATTTATTACTTACGAACACCTTAAACAATCAGTAAATGCCTTATTCTATGTCTGCCACCTAGCACCAATCCCACATGAGGTGTGCTAGATAGATATATGATGGAATTATCAATGCCATTCCAATGAATTGCTTAGCAACGCATTTTTGAACGAAAATGCCTTCCAACTAAAGTCTTTTTCAACGATTTGTTTACAATGGATATGCCTTTGGAACGGAAGCCTTTACCACAAAATTGTAAGTATTTTACAGGTAAGTATAAACCCACCAATCCCGCTGAACTCACGACGGGTGCCACCAGTTGTGGGGGTGAGACCCGCTTCATTTCCACAACATACAAAGCACACCAGGAGCACTTGCGGGGCATCTAATACAACTTTTAATAACCGCATACGCGTTTCAGCAATGAGCCTTCATCAGTGCGGCAAGAGAAATGTCAAAACATGCACAGCCATCAAAATTTAAACCATCTGATGCCACAATTAGCTGATCTTAATCCAATCTGGAGGCAGTCATTAAGCCGGTATGGGGATGACGGGCCGGCATCTCCGTTAATGATTTGAGGGATTATGGGAATTGTATGCCCAATGAAATTAATGTCTTGCAAATATATATATATATATTCAATGAAAAAACCAAAGGTTTCACACATGTTATAGTTAGCTGGACATTTCACTCGTAAAAAACCAATGAAATTCCCCCGTTATAGTTAGTTCAGCTAACTATAACTCGCGCGCCCGCAATGCACTGCTGATGACGTCACATATTACATCACTCATGACATGGTCAGTGACATCACTCATGACATCACTGATGACATCTCAAATGACATCACTGATGACATCATCCAGTGAATGTGTGTTTTTCTGAAAATTAAATATGTTTTATATATGTATATCTCAAGGTCGATGGAAGAATAATTGGGTATATAAGTGTCTAAATGGATGATTTGTTTTTGAAAAATTGATTGTGTAACTGACTGATTAAGTGTATCATAGTGAATACATGGCTTAGTGAGTAATGTTTAAATATGTAAATATCTGTATCAGTCTCTCACTTTGTGTATAAGTGGCTGCATGGGTTGGTGAGTAGCTACATGGGTGTCTATATAGGTTATTAGTTGGTTTTTTGAGTATCAGTCTGAGTGTCTGCATGGTTCGGTGGGGGGTATTACGTAGTGCATAGGTGCATGAATGAGTGACTCACTGTTTGTATGCGCTGAACACAGCATGTGTGCAGGACTGTATGGGTGGATGAGTGTGTGTATGGGTGTGTTAGTGAGTGAATGACTGTCTCAATAGTGTCTTTATGAGTAACTACATATGTTTTAAACTAGTATATGTGACTATTGGTGAGTATATGTGAGAGTGAGAGATTGAAAGAGTTCCTGTATGAATAAGTATGTGTTTCTATAGGTGATTGTTTAAAAGACTAAGTATGTGTAAGTTTCCGTAGAAGTACGTGTGGTGGTGTGTGTATAACTGTATATGCAAGTAAATGTATGTTTGATTCTTTATTAGCATGAGTGACTATGTGTGTGAGTAACTCTATGGATGAGTGGCATTGTGTAACAGGATGTATAGGTGTATGAGTACATATGATGAGTGAGTACATGTATGAGTGACTGTATAGGACTGTTGGTGAATGAGTGGATGTGTATGTGGATCTTAGAATTACTGAAGAGGTTGTTGTAACTGGTATTGGTATGTCCATTGTTTTGAAAATTTTAGTCTCTATTTTTGAATGTGTGTATCAAAGGTTATATTAGGGTGAGAGGAGGTCTGCCACTCTATCACAAGGATGATGTCATCAGTGATGTCATCAGTGATGTCATTTGAGATGTCATCAGTGATGTCATGAGTGATGTCACTGACCATGTCATGAGTGATGTAATATGTGACGTCATCAGCAGTGCATTGCGGGCGCGCGAGTTATAGTTAGCTGAACTAACTATAACGGGGGAATTTCATTGGTTTTTTACGAGTGAAATGTCCAGCTAACTATAACATGTGTGAAACCTTTGGTTTTTTCATTGAATTTCTAAGGTTTTTTAAATGCAAATTCCTAACTATAACGTGTGTGAAACCCATGGTTTTTTCAGTGAATTTGCAAGGTTTTTTAAATGCTAATTCTTAGATTTACCTTTTTTTTTTTTTTTTTTTTTTTGCAATGTTTTTTACATATTTTTATTTTAATTTTATATCCTTTTTTAAAGACTATGGTTAAATTTTAAAAATTCTACAATATATTTTTTATTTTTACCTTTTTTTAAACTAAACAGGTAAGATTTAGTGGTATAACATAGTGAATCTTTTTTTCCCTTTTCTTTTTTTTTTTTAGTATTTTTTTAACGTGCGCGTACGGTAAGCGCACGTCATGCTTTTAGTACGTTAGATTTCTACGCTGTTTGCGTTCAGTTACGCAATTTGCGTAGACGTGCGTCACACGCATGCGGCGCGTAACGCGTACGCTGCACGCGCATGTTACGCGGAAGTGAAGGGGCGTGCCTGTTTTGCGCTTGTGCGCGTGCGCGTGTCTTTTTTACGCGCATGCGTACTTTTACCGTAAGCGCTCCGTAAGCGCACCGTAAGCGTAACGTACGCGCACGTTGGGTCATGTGATCAAGAAACAACACTTTTGATTGGTTTTTACTACTTTCAGTTCTAGAACTCTCCTACACCACACCCATTCCCCTCATTTCTGCTTGTGATCCCTTAGGAGAAGGAGCTGAGTTGTCTTTGTGATACGATGGCAGAACAGCAGACCTCTTCTGAGAGTGAGGCTAGCAGCACTACCATGAGGCAGAGAAGGAGGAAACAAAAGAGCTCTTTCATATGGGAGTATTTTTCTTTTCCAGAGGGCTAGAAAAAGGTAAATGCACCTTTAGTGACTTGTAAGCTTTGTGACCGTGTACTTTCAACAGGGAATCCTAACAAGAAGTATTCCTTCGGGAATCACACTATGTTGAGACACCTTCATGATGTACACGGTAGGACATATGCTCGACATACTGGAGGAAACCCTTCAGTAAGTCAACCAAGCACATCCACAGCAGCTCAGCCTGGTCCATCATCTGCAGGGCCGAGTCCATCTTCGGCAGGTCAGCTGAGCCCTTCATCTGTGGGGGGAGCATCTCCTTTTTCTGGTCCTCTTGAAACTAACGATCGGTTTGCGAGGGTTACAATGCGGTGCGCCACTTGTTATGGTCTAATTTGTCATAGGGAGACCAGTGTTGCCCTAGTTAACAATAAAATAGACCAGCACATTTGTCCTACCGACTAATATTCCCATTCTTTCTTTCCTCTGTCCCTGTACGAACACAACGGCTCTTTAAGGAGCCAACCTTACCTTTCAACTTTTTTAAAAATATTTTTTGTAACTTTTTTTTGATTTTTTTTTTACCGTACGCGTACGGTACGCGTAATTTTTTTTTTTTTTTTTTAAAAACACTAAAAATCAATTATCACATTACAAGGTCCTTGAGAGACTACAATGAAAAACTGAAAATGTGATTGTGGAGAAGTGGAAAAAAGGGACCATGAAATTTCTGACTTACCATACCCACTCAAAAAATTATTTATTAATTAAAATATAATTTTAATTGCTATAAAAATGGTTCAAGTTTTCGAAAATTTTCTTTCTCAATCTGAAAAAAAAGAAAAAAGTATTAATATTTAATAAAACATTTTATAATACAGTACACATATTTACATATTTTCCAAAAACAATTTTTTGCCTTTTTTTTGCTGTTTTCAGAATATATTGCATTTCACTATAAATCGTGAAAGCAATTGCATTCATCACTTAACAGCGGGCAAAAAAAAAATAACAATCTCAAAGATTGTTTAAAAAAAGCCCAGAATCTCTTCTCAGTTAAACATAACATTATCGAAATGCAAAATATTATTCATTAAAAATATCATCTAATAACAAAAACTATTTCTAAAAAATACCGTCTGACAATTTTCTTACAGAAGCATAATCTCAAAAATAATATATCTCAAATAAATCCACAATACATCTAGTTTCCTTTCTTTTAGGCCAAATGTTAATTTTTGAAATTATTTTTTGATTAAATTTCCAACGATAATCCAATAAAATTCCAAAATTTAAATTGTACAGATGTTACCGATTCTCTCTAAAATTTTGGTTTCCGAAAGATTAATTAGGATTTAATTAAGTCCACAATACAATTGGATACCTTTCCTTTAGGCCAAATGGTAATTTTAAAAATCTTTTTTGATTAAATTTCCAACGGTAATCCAATAAAATACAAAAATTTAAATTGTACAGATGTTACCGATTCTCTCTAAAATGTTGTTTTCCGAAACATTAATTAAGAATTATATAAGTCCACAATACAATTGGTTACCTTTCCTTTAGGCCAAATGGTAATTTTAAAAATCTTTAAATTTGAAAATTCCAATGGTAATCCAATAAAATGGTAAAATTGTTTTGTACAGATGTTGCCAATTCTCTCTAAAATTTAGGTTTCAGGAAGATTTGATAGGAATTTGCTAAATCAAACGGCAAACGTTGCTTAAAAACCAATTGACAATCATTACACATTGTCCAGCCTTTTTTTACATTTTAGATAAACTATGTAATGACCAGAAGTTACAGTAGGTCCATCATGGAAAATTATTGCAACTGTTACAAAAGTTTTTCCTGAAATTGATAATTGCTGTCCTGTAAACTTCTTTATTAAAGTATCCAATTTTGAACCATCAGCTCTACATCGTTGCATCATTAAAATTACATACTGTCCGTATTCCTTTAAAATTAACGTTGAAAACATGTCAGATTTACACTCACCGCATTCCATGCTATGATTAGCATCTTTAACTAATTTAGCAAAAGTGACTGTTTTACTCTCTGGCAATGTTAAATAAATAAACCTTTCAGAATCAACATTAGAGCCACATGTATTGAAACAGTTTTCACAACTATGTTCCCATTTATAAGAGAGACCAAACAAATTTTCAATGTGTACACCTTCTTCTTCCAGTACCTGAAGAAAATACAACAAGAATTCCTGTGCGTCTTGCTGTACATTTTGAGAAAACTGTGTACATCCTGAACATACATCTAAAAGTTTTCTAATTTCAGTAGCACTTTCTATTTGAGTTTTATCATTACTCAGCTTTTGAAAAAGGAGACTCAACTCAGAACAGAATCTTTTTCTCTGATTTACTATTATCTGCTCTTGCAAACTTTCCAGATAAAATGCAACATTCAGCACTACATTAGCGTAGCAGTTGACACCAGAGCTATTTTCAAAATGACATCCTACAACCTCTTCTTCATTTTCCTTTTTCTTTTTGCTTGCAATTACATCACTCCTCTTTTTTTTCCTCCTCTCTACATCCTCATTACAGATATTCTCATTTCTCCTTTTACGAGAAACTACACGTTTCTCTAACACAGGATACTGACCTAAATGAGGAGCATAGGTTCTTCTTAATCTATTGTACTCCTTTACACAATTTGCATCAGCACTAACTTTTGAATCATCAAAGTCTATCATGAATAAACCAGATAATGTTTTCACTCGTGACAAAGCTACATAAGCCATACCTTCTTTGAACACAGTTGAACCAATGTTTACAAATGCACAATCTACAGTCAATCCTTGAGACTTGTGAATAGTTACAGCATATGCTAGAGAAAACGGAAACTGTTTCCTTTGTACATATAAGTCTTTTACAAGCATGAAACGAACAGAACAACGACAAATGTCTATAACTTCTTCTATCTGATCAAATTTTATTTTTAAACATTCAATTCCATCTTTTTTCTGATAATTAATAAAACCCACAACTCTTCCCATAGCTCCATTAACTAAACCTTTTTCAACATCCAAATTTCTCCTTAAAAATACTCTACAGTTCATGCAAACATATAGATTTTTTTCTAATCCAGCAGTTTTGGAAATGTTCTTCTCTAGTGAATCCAATTTATTTTTCAGTTTGCCTGTTAATGTGATAGTAATTCTTCCATCCTGAATTTTGTCCACTGCTTCCAATTTCCTGATATCTTCCTTTTCCAATTTCAAAAGCTCCTCATTGAATATTGAGCATTCACGTAGAGTTGGCATTAAGCAGATGACACTTTTCTTTTCTGCAATGTTCTTGTATATCTTCTCTGCAACTATTTCTTCCTTTGGAAATAAATTATTTAGCAACCGACTCTGTAATGCTTTTGTGCCAGCTTCAGTGAGTAGTCCAATTCTGATATCTTTCAGAATTCTTCCATATTCTTCATCGTTTGCTTGTCTCATATTAGTAGTAAGTTCCTTGTACTCAAAGAAGGACCAAATATTTGCATTACCGATGCTTCCCAATGACTTCTTTGTGTCTTCATGTGTCACAGTATTAAACACTGGTTGTCCTTTAACTGGAGTAAGCTGTAGAAGATCCCCAAAAACTATGACATGTTTTCCACCAAATAACACGTCACAGTCTGTCCTTAGAGTTTGCTGCATTCTTAAATGCACAAAGGCAAGCATTAAGTTTGATACCATGCTCACCTCATCAATAATGAGAACTTGCATCTTCTTCAATACTCTTGAAACTTCCAAGCATGCTTCTCCAGTTAGCTTGTGGTATTGTATTTTGTTCTCATGCTCCACTGGTAACATTAGCAAACGATGTAAGGTGATTCCTTTTATGTTATATGCTGCTAACCCAGTTGGAGCAGTAACCACACAAGACAAAGTAGAATCCGTTTTTTGCTGTAGGTAGCTTCTGATGACTTTTATTAGGAAACTTTTTCCAGTTCCAGCTTGTCCGCTTACATACATCCTGATTGGATGAAATGATGTGCATGAGCACTCTTTTTTTTCATGTAGTAATCCGTGATCAATTTTGTTTCTGATTTCTTCATAAATTTGTTGCTGCTCTTCATTCAGTTGTCTTTCCAAATTTGGTAAGTCTATAAATTCTTCTTGAGCTTGATTCATAGCCGTTTCCACTTCATTCATGGCTATTGCAGCTTCATTTTCAACGATTGGTTGTCCTAGGGGATCTTGACTGAGTGTTCCTGAACTTTGGCTGTCTTGAGAACTGTCTCTAGCTACTTCAGCTGCAATTGTAGTTTCCTGTTCAATTTCTTCATTTAACATTTCCACATAAGTTGTGAATGTACTGCATTGTATGCTGTCTTTGCAAGCATTAAATGAATCTTCATAGCTTTGAAATTCTCCCAGTAGTTCGTCCTCTGTACGCCATGGTTTAAACAGCTGTAAAAGAGCCAAGTAGTAAAATTCCTTTTTGTCAGTAGTGTCGCAACTCAGCTTCCTGTGATTTATCAAACTTCCTTTTGTTTGCTTCACCAAACACCCTTCCTCACCAATGACTTTATATTTTCCATTGTTGATGTCTTCTGCGGCTTTCCGTGAATAAATGTAGTTCTGCAGCACTTCATAGAGACACATGTTCTCCAGATGATGACTTCTCTTGGGATAATATGTGTCCAACATGTTTGATTTCAAAATATCTGTACTTTCTGGGTCATTCTCGGCCAAATATTCAATTTCTCCAACAGATTTCAGTACCCGATTTCTCATTGCTGCAAGGCCTAAACTTGCCCAAATTATTCTTCTTGATTTCGAGTAGAGACTTGCAGAAGATAACCTATCTGAACATTCGTAGGATCCAATTTCTCGATGCGATAACATCTTTAAACTGAAACTGTACAGCTTCTTACTGACAGTCTTCTCGTGAGAAATCTCTTCCCACATTTCCTTCAATTCACTTTTTTCTGATTTAGTAATGTAAGACGTTACATATCGAGCAACAGCAATGGAATTGTCAGCTACATACTGTATATCCATGTTAGCATTCCACATGGATAAAATGACTGGGTTGTAGTCATTTATATTTTTTGATTCTTCTTTTCTTTTAAGGTTGTAGGTATTCTTAGTGTGAAGAAGTGTGGCTCAATGATTAGAGCGGCAGACCCTGATGCAGAGGTCTAGCCCGGGACCAGAGTTCAATTCCCCGCCTCGGCGGGTCTTGGGCTCAAAATTCCACGGACCTGATTATTCTCGCCTCGGTGCCATTCCAATCATGGAGTCCCACTCTGCAACTCTGGGCAATAGCTTGCTTAATCTCCACAACGGCCCCCACAACGCTAAGGATGCCTGGCCTCCACCTTGGGGGTGCCCAGGAGTGGACGTCTCACAGGGAAAGCCAGGATGGGTTCCACAGCGGTATTCGTACAAGCGCCTTGAGACCCTTGCGGGTGAGTAGTGCGCTATACAAGTATCAATTTACATTTAGGTGACTTTCTTGTAATAGTATGTCTCACAGATGACATAAAACTGTTTACTCTTCCATTTGAAAGAACAGGTCTAGGAAATCCAAATCGACATTTAGGTGCCGATCACGATCCGGCAAAAACCGGGTACGAACCGTCGGACGGAGCATATTCTCCGTCCGACGCGTACCCGGTCGTCAAAATATACAAACATGGAATTACGATTCGCACGGGTACACCATTACCGTACGAATCGTAAAAAAGACCGACCGAACAAAAAACACCTACCAATGCGATCCGGGAAAGCGCCGACCTGACGTCGGGACGCACGCAGCCAGCCATTCACGACCCAGGAATCACGATTCGCACCGACGTCACCCCGCACGGTGAATATTTTGCGGCAGCCAAAAACTGCCGGGAAATCAGGACGACGCGAACAAGGACCACCAGTACGCGACGGACAGACGGCGACGCGAACAAGGAGGACCAGTACGTGACGGACACACAGGACGACGCCACCAAGGAGGACCCGTACGCGACAGGACGACGCGATCAAGGAGGACCCGTACGCGACAGGACGACGCGAGCAAGGAGTACCAGTACGCGACGGACAGACATGGACCCGAACCTACGAGTCATCCCTGCCCTCATAGCAGTACACCTCCTCTACAGGTTACGACGCAGACGCCGCAGAAGGTCAGAATAACTAAGGGAGGGGGGAAAGTGGGGTGGGGTGGGGGTGGCACGACCAGGGCAGGCCACAAAACAACCACATGAGTGACACACTACACATGGCCTGGACATACCTGACTCCCATGCCCTGGTCACCACGAGGGGGTGGGGGCGTGTCCTGAATAGCCAGCGACCGCCACAACGGAAGTCCGTCACCACGCGAACCGGCAACACAACCAGACAGGTACGTCCCGTACCCACGCCTGAAGAGCGTGGGTACGAGTCGGACCACGCCCACACACGTCACCCCAACAATGGCGGGACGGATCGCACCCACGTGGCAAAGGCCTGGCTACGGGCCGCACAAACATCACATAGCGTGGGGACGGATATGTACGGACCCTACCCCCACCCCGTATGCAAGGAGCGTACCCCCCACCCCAACAGTGCAAGTACGACCCGTACCCCCACCCGCGTATGCAAGGAGCGTACCCCCCATGCCAACAGTGTAAGAACGACCCGTACCCCCACCCGCGGACGTACGGAGCGTACCCCCCATGCCAACAGTGTAAGTACGACTCGAACCCCCACCCACGAATGCAAGGAGCGTACCCCCCAGCCCAACAGTGTAAGTACGACCCGTACCCCCACCCGCGTATGCATGGAGCGTACCCCCCATGCCAACAGTGTAAGTACGACTCGAACCCCCACCCACGAATGCAAGGAGCGTACCCCCAGCCCAACAGTGTAAGTACGACCCGTACCCCCACCCGCGAATGCAAGGAGCGGACCCCCCTGCCCAACAGTGTAAGTACGACCCGTACCCCCACCCGCGGACGTACGGAGCGTACCCCCAGCCCAACAGTGTAAGTACGACCCGTACCCCCACCCGCGGACGTACGGAGCGTACCCCCAGCCCAACAGTGTAAGTACGACCCGTACCCCCACCCGCGGACGTACGGAGCGTACCCCCAGCCCAACAGTGTAAGTACGACCCGTACCCCCACCCGCGGACGTACGGAGCGTACCCCCAGCCCAACAGTGTAAGTACGACTCGAACCCCCACCCGCGGACGTACGGAGCGTACCCCCAGCCCAACAGTGTAAGTACGACCCGTACCCCCACCCGCGGACGTACGGAGCGTACCCCCAGCCCAACAGTGTAAGTACGACTCGAACCCCCACCCACGAATGCAAGGAGCGTACCCCCCTGCCCAACAGTGTAAGTACGACCCGTACCCCCACCCGCGGACGTACGGAGCGTACCCCCAGCCCAACAGTGTAAGTACGACCCGTACCCCCACCCGCGGACGTACGGAGCGTACCCCCAGCCCAACAGTGTAAGTACGACCCGTACCCCCACCCGCGGACGTACGGAGCGTACCCCCAGCCCAACAGTGTAAGTACGACCCGTACCCCCACCCGCGGACGTACGGAGCGTACCCCCAGCCCAACAGTGTAAGTACGACTCGAACCCCCACCCGCGGACGTACGGAGCGTACCCCCAGCCCAACAGTGTAAGTACGACCCGTACCCCCACCCGCGGACGTACGGAGCGTACCCCCAGCCCAACAGTGTAAGTACGACTCGAACCCCCACCCACGAATGCAAGGAGCGTACCCCCCTGCCCAACAGTGTAAGTACGACCCGTACCCCCACCCGCGGACGTACGGAGCGTACCCCCAGCCCAACAGTGTAAGTACGACCCGTACCCCCACCCGCGGACGCACGGAGCGTACCCCCAGCCCAACAGTGTAAGTACGACTCGAACCCCCACCCACGGACGCACGGAGCGTACCCCCCTGCCCAACAGTGTAAGTACGACCCGTACCCCCACCCGCGGACGTACGGAGCGTACCCCCAGCCCAACAGTGTAAGTACGACCCGTACCCCCACCCGCGGACGTACGGAGCGTACCCCCACCACACCAGTGTCAGTAGACTCGTACCCTCACCTCTAATGCAGTGTGCGTAACCCCACCGTGTATGTGCCAAGCGCACATATCCAGAAATCGGAGGTGTGTGTGCAGACTCCACCCAGCAGTGCCCTGAGACAGGAGGGGTGGGTGCCCATCACTCCCAGCAGTGCCCAGAGACAGGAGGGGTGTGTGCAGAGTCCTCCCAGCAGTGCCCTGAGACAGGAGGGGTGGGTGTGGAGTCCTCACAGCAGTGCCCTGACACAGGAGGGGTGGGTGCAGAGTCCTCCCAGCAGTGTCCAGACCCAGGAGGGGTGGGTGCAGAGTCCTCCCAGCAGTGCCCAGAGACAGGAGGGGTGTGTGCAGAGTCCTCCCAGCAGTGCCCAGAGACAGGAGGGGTGTGTGCAGAGTCCTCCCAGCAGTGCCCTGAGACAGGAGGGGTGGGTGTGGAGTCCTCCCAGCAGTGCCCTGACACAGGAGGGGTGGGTGCAGAGTCCTCCCAGCAGTGTCCACACCCAGGAGGGGTGTAACACATGTGTGTGATGCCACAATTACCCACATCCATACTGCCTACAAGGGAACATGTCCCCATGAACTCATGTCAACTGACTCCACACACAAGTACAGTGATCAGCAAGGATGCCACGATTGTTGCAGGTGGAGACATGGCCATGCATGCATGGCCAAAGTAGAAGGGCTCCGTCACACACACAGCTCATGTAGACACAGCTCTGCGCTAAACATTGGGAACACCCTGCAGGGAAGAAACTGGGTACACAGAGGAAGGAATACACCCTGGGACAATTGAACCATGCAGTAACTGCTGACATGACCTAAGGAAGTTAGCCAACACCTTGTGATGGCACACAGATCCTAGGGTGGCCCCAAAGAGCAGAACACTACTACAAATCCCACACACCCAAAGCCTTAAACACCACCCAAAACAATGTAGCAGCCCCACCAACACCAATACCACCATAGCAGGAGTGTGATAATGAAAAAAAAAATAAAGCTTTAATCAGCATTAGCACAATGTCCGTGGATCAACGGCAGTTCAAAGTCAACAAAGGCCATAGGGCAGTCAATTATTCCCAGCTGCATGGGGGACACAGTGGGATGTGTGTCCCCTACCTTGCCTGCACAGTCAAATGCCATCGTCTTCCATACTGGTGAGGGCATCAGGGGGGGGGGAAGCAACAGGCACCGCAGGGACATCAGGGCAAAGGGGCGGCGTTGTGGGTGCAGGGATGGAGGACTCAACCACAGGGGGTGTGTCATGGCCAAAGGCGGAGGCCAGGATGGCACTACACACCTTAGCAAGGTCCTCCAGGGAGTCCCCTGCACCCGAAGTGACCTCAGGCCCCAAGGAGGGGGGGGGTTCAGAGGGATGGGTTGCAGCGCCACCGGGGGAGGGTGGAGACAGGGGGGGAGACTCAACCACCCTGACCGAGGACTTCCTTGACCGCTTGCGTGGTGGCGTAACTGTGGGGCTCAAGGACAGAGCGGCCATGAAGGAGTCCTTGGGGGAGATGTGGCCAGGAGAGCTGAGGGGAGGGGATTTGGAGGGAGTGGATTGTGTGGAATGCGGACTCCCACTCTGGCTGCGTGTCACACGTTTGCCCCCCGACCCAGTGTGTGTGCCTATCTCACCCTGTGTGTGCGTGTCAGGAGGAGTGCGGTGGACCTTCCCTGCTGGTGTGGTGCCTGTGTCTGTTGTGGTGGGTGCATGCCGACGTCTGGGTGTACGTGGGACAGGCATGGAAGTGGGAAGTGTGGATGGGGCAGGGGTAGGTGGGGGGAGGTTGCGCTGCAGGAGACCCACTGCTGCAGTCAGTGTGGAGTCTAGGGACCTCAGCAAGTTGCGTTGGTCAGCCTGCAAAGAATGAATGCCCTCCAAGAATGCCTCGATGTTGCTGAGGGTTTTCCCGTGGGAATGGAGGACATTCAGGATCGCAGCCTGACCAACCTGCATTTGCCGCTGGATGTCCATAGACTCAGCATTGGCGGCAGCAGTGGAGACAGGGGCAGGGGGTGCGGTGCCTGGCAGGAAGGAGACATGCGGTGACCGGGCACGCTGGGAAGGGACACGAGCAAGTGGGAGGCGGTTGGTGGGAACTGAGGGGGCGGTGGCAGGTGTTGTTCCACTGTCAGCTGCTGGTGCAGCCTCCGCCAACTCTGAGACATCCTCCTCGGACCTGTCAGCTTCGTAGTCTGATGTGCCAGTCGACAGGTCCTCGGCCACACTATCCTCCGCCTCTGTCCCACTCGATGTGCCAGCCCCGATGTCACGGCTGCCACTGGTGCTCGGTCCCTCCGCCTGGTCCGTGTCCATGTCTCCCTCTGTGTCCCCCGACGATGCTGTGGGCAGGGTGGAGAGACAGAAATTAATCAGACACCTGTACACATCTGTCACATGAGTCCAATCTACATAGTCAACATTGCATAGCCTGAAGAGGCAGATCCCTAACATCTGCAAAACAAGGTACCGATGTAGGGCATGAAACACAGTTGGTTGAGCCACCATGCCACTGAAATACCATGGAGAGCATGAGACAATAGCTGATGACAGGAAACGGAGTCTGACATAGCACCCAGGCCCTGGGGACAATCCTGCACTGCCTCTGCACCACACAGCGTTTGTGAAAATACCTATGACCAGGGACAAAATCCATGAACTTGAGACACATGCTGCATAGGTAATGCTGCAAACATGCCCAACATAACTCGGTCACTGCACCTTGCGTGTGTGTCCAGTAACATCACACACTGTCCAGACCCAGCAATTAGGAATCAGGATTTGACACATAGGCATTGCCCGCCCCAAGCAACCCCCACACGATGCTAATTGCTGAGACACAGGTGGCACCAACATCTCATAGTCTGGGTGATAAACACAGTGGCAGGCAAAAGGCAAGATTGGACGCAAATCTGCAAAGGTGCGCCTGTACAAATAATGAGGTACCAGTGCCCATCCTCAGATGAGTACAACAAGACACACAGGCACTGGCAACTGTGAGTATGAAGAGGGACAATCAGGTCAGGCTGCACAGTGGACACCTGTACATAATAGCACGTCTATATACATGGTGACAGGGGACAATGGCACAGAGCACAACCTACGCTGTAGACAGTGAGAGTGTCCACGTTGATGATGACACAAACAACACTGAGGATAAGGTGCCCCAGGGGACAGTATTGGGCACGCAACTACATGCTACTGAATGGCTGAATGGGAATGACTGCTACACACGTCACCATCCCTGCACTATGCGTAGCGCACACTCATGCACATCATGTCACAGGCCACTACATAGGACATGCGCGCTGTAAGGCATGACACATGAGAGACCAACTCCCATGTCTGGAGCCAGCATCAGTGCCAACTGACATGGAACCCACATGCAGTGAACTTGACAGTTCACAGGCAAGGTCCCACAACCTGTTACCCACCACTACCACCCATGATGCTACAGTCATTGTTCTCGTGGACAAAGCGCCAGCCTACATTACCTTGTGAAGGAGTGACTACACACAGACCAGGGAACACATTGCAAGGAGGGGAAGGGTGGCAGGGGCGCAGCGCTACACTTGGGCAAACTGGATGGGCACAGCACCTTTAAACCCTGCCAGTGAATGAATGCCACTGTGCCCTTACAAATGCCGGTGACACACAACAAACGCACATGTACCTACCCCCTTCCGCCTGCTGCATCGCCTGTAAGCGCCTCTCCAGGTCTGGGAAGACCACCGGCAGCACACGCCTGTGGAGGTGGGTCAGACGGCGGCGGCCGCGGTTCTTGTGGCTCTCAGGTGAGTCCCCCAGCAGGAGCCGTGCAATCCTCCGCGTCCAGCACCGGATATCCTGCCAGCGTTTCCTCACCTGGGACAGGCTCCGCCTCCGACCATCCACACGCCTCACGGCACTGACGGCGGTCAGCCAGATCTGCTCCTTGGCAGAGGCGCCTACCTGTGAGGAAGTACAAGTGACACCACATCAATACACCAGCCACATGTCACAGAGAGACATATGTGAACATAATAGCTGGTTACTACATGGCATGTAATGCAGCCAACGCATTGCACCTCTGTCATAGGGACATCATCCTCTGGTGAGGGAAAAGGCAGTACGTGCCATAGTGGGTACTCAGGTGGAATGATGGCAATGTCACAATCAATGATCAAGGCTCACACTGTGCATCACACCCACCCCTCCTGTCTCAGGGCACTGCTGGAAGGACTCCACACCCACCCCTCCTGTCTCAGGGCACTGCTGGGTGGACTCTGCACACACACCTCCTGTCTCAGGGCACTGCTGGGAGGACTCTGCACACACCCCTCCTGTCTCAGGGCACTGCTGGGAGGACTCTGCACACACCCCTCCTGTCTCAGGGCACTGCTGGAAGGACTCCACACCCACCCCTCCTGTCTCAGGGCACTGCTGTGAGTTATAGGCCCCCACCACTCCTGTCTCAGGGCACTGCTGGGTGGACTCTGCACACACACCTCCTTTCTCAGGGCACTGCTGGGAGGACTCTGCACACACCCCTCCTGTCTCAGGGCACTGCTGGGAGACATCAGGCACCCCCCCCTGGTACCCCCCCGACAGTACATGGCATGTGTGTCACACCGGGTCACAATGCCTGAAGACACAGTCACAACATAGGGACAGTCTGTGGCAGTGGCCTATGCACTCACCTGATACCCTGGTCGCCCATACAGCATGGGGTACTGTGGGAGGATCACATCCAGCAGAGCCATGTTCTCCTCCAGGGTGAATGGCTGTGTCCTCTCCACAGCCCTTGACATGTTTCCAGGGAATCAGTAGCAGCAGCTTGGTCGACAAATGCAAAGATGTGCAGGCAAGTAATCCCTCATGGGACCTGGCTGCCTTATATGTGGCCTTCTGCCCAGTCTCATGCACAGGAGTACAGAGTGATTGGTCACTCACATTTGCATCCTATGTTTCCACCAATCCCTTCAAACCTAGCAGTCTGTGGGTTCTCTATCGGTTTCATTCTCCTGCATGATGTCAGCCCCACAAACACATTGCAACAAAGTAGAAGAATTCCAACTGACTTCTGCTGTGCACCTTCCAGAACAAAATCGAAATTTGAACCTGGTCGCCATGACAACCAGCATGCATGTAGGCCTTAATACTTGTCCCCTATGTAATTAGGAGAATCACACACAGGTACGGTGCGTTTCCGGGCCCTAGGGCACCCCAAAAGCATGGCAACGGCCCGTACATGCATGCCTACGTTCAAAATCACTATGGGTCTGCACGCGTATGCGTACACGTAGTGGTACGGACCGTACACACGCATGTACGCTCACTATCACTATGGGTCTGCACGCGTATGCGTACACGTAGTGGTACGGACCGTACACACGCATGTACGCTCACTATCACTATGGGTCTGCACGCGTATGCGTACACGTAGTGGTACGGACCGTACACACGCATGTACGCTCACTATCACTATGGGTCTGCACGCGTATGCGTACTCGTTGTGGTACGGTCCGTACAAATGCCTGTACACTCGCCATCACGATGGGTACACATACGGCAGCACTCCCACAGTGATTGGGGAACATACACAGGCCCTCTTAGCAGCAGTACGCCGGTTTGTACACATCACTGTGGTGATAGTCGACACACAGGTAGGAATAGGGCGGACATACTTGTCCATGGATGGACATACTTGTCCAGGAATGGACATCTAGGCATCGTCTGTGCATTACTACATGTGTGGGGCACAGGTGTGACAGGCTGTGATGTGGAACATGCCTCCTGAGTGGAGAAGGCACCAGATGTATGATGAGATGTGTACAGGTGTACTGTGTGAGGGTGCAATGTGTGCCAGGCATGCCCTTGACTCCTTTGACATGTGTGCATGTCGTACTGCGCACTTGGGGTGAGCGTCACTGGCATGGCACGGACACCAACACACGGAAGTGTCCCATGATGGCCGGTACAGGGGTCATGAAACCTGACTTGTCACTACCCACAGTGCACAATGTGACTATGTCATTTATGTGTCCGGGATTTACATCAGGTTGATGTTGTAGCACCCTCAAAAGCTGCAGCCGTTGCAGCAACCAACATGTGTCTGTGTGTAGATTATCATTGCACACTGTTCCGCACACCATGCCACATGTGGTGTCTGATGTGAGGTGCACATGTATGCATGGGACACGGAGTAGCGTGACAAGGCCATGTCAGCATCCTCACAAGGAATGTGTGGTGAGTCATGACATGTGCACCTTCATGGCAAGGTGTGTGGGCAGGCCTAGTGTAATGTCATGTGACCTGTGGCTCAAGTGTTCCGCTGCCAGTCTCTGCAATCAGCATCACACTTCTGCTGATGTGTGGGTGTATGTCACTTCTGTCTTGCGTCGGGCTGTTCACTTGCACTGGGACACAGCTATTCCCATGGCGTGGCATGGGGAGGTTCTCAATCACCGTGTGTGGCTGGGTCTTGGAAGGAGTGTCACCTTGCATCCATACGTGTCCTGGGCATGTAGCACATGCCTGACTCCCTATGTGGCATGTGTGTATTGGCTGATTTACATGTGCTCAGTAGACATGAGTTGTTCTCGTAGTGCACTCACTCTTCCTTGTCACTTCCAAATTACTGCAGAGCGCCTCCTGTTGCCCGTAGAATTCCAGACTTGGCTACCATGCAGGAGAATGACAGGATCCGGCTCTACCGCTTCACCCAACCGTTGATTCTGGAGCTGACGGCGAGACTGGCACCACACCTGCAACCGCAGCACAGGTATCCTACGGCACTGACACCCCAGCTGAAGGTAATGGCTGCCCTACATTTCCTTGCCACGGGTACCTTCCAAAATACCATAGCTCATGTTGGTGGCATGTCCCAGAGCATGTTCAGCGGTGTGCTGCATGATTTCTTGGAGGCCATGTTGATTCACCTGGATGACTTCATCAAGTTCCCAACCCCTGAACAGATGACTGAGGTCAAGCGTGGATTCTATGCCCTGGGAGGGATGCCCCATGTCATTGGGTCCATAGATGGGACACATGTAGGTTTGGTACCACCACACGCACGGGAGGTGGCGTACCGCAATCGGAAGCACTACCACTCCATCAATGCCCTTGTGGTGTGTCTGTCCAACATGGTGATTTCACATGTCTGTGCTCGTTTTCCAGGATCAGCACACGATGCCTACATCATGAGGCGTAGCGGGATGCCTGATATGATGATGCAGCTGCGCAACGAACGTGCATGTGTTGTTGGTGGGTACAGTCTGTCTGTCCTGTATTCTGTTTGGCCGAGCAGCACTACCGCTTCGCCTGTTCTAACGATATCCATGTGCTTTCCATTTAGGGGACGCTGGCTATCCCAACATGCCTTGGCTGCTGACACCTCTCCGCAACCCCATCACGCCGGCCCAGCTCCGCTACAACACCGCCCATGGCCGGACAAGGCGAGTGATAGAGAGGACGTTTGGCATGCTGAAGAGCCGATTCCGGTGCCTCCACAAGACCGGCGGCGCACTCCCATATGCCCCGGCGAAGGTCTGCAAGATCTTCATGGTCTGCTGCATGCTGCACAACATGGCAGTTGAAAGAGCTGTGCCCCTCATCCTGGATCAAGATGACGAGGACCATCCACCCGTGGAGGACGAAGGGCTTGGCAATGGGGCTAGTGATGTGGAGGATGTGGAGCCGCAAGAGGACATCCGGACTCGGCTCATACGCGACTTCTTTGCTTAGTGGTGAGTACCAGGGTCTGAGTGTGCACGCATTGGTCCCCGTGTGGCATGCGTTGTGATGTGTGTCTCCACCTGCATGTATGGCACGTGGGTCAGAGGTGTGTGTGGGTGTGTCACTGGAGTGATGGTGGCAGTGATGGTAGTATTTCCCCAGACATAATTGTGACATAGCATGTTGTCATACATACATGTGTCGAGTACATGCACATGCAAGTGGCTGTGCTTCTTGTGGCTGACTTCTTGTGTGTCTCTCTTCCCCAGGTACCTGCGCATGCCGTTTGCTGGTTGCATTGTTGTGGCACTGCTATTCCTCATGGACATGGCATCGTGGGCTGACTCAGCGTTACAGGCACGGACACGTTTGGAAGTCTCCATGGGGTAAGGGATGCATCTGGGGTGTATTGGGTGTGGCAGTTGTTCACGATGTGTGCACACTGCCCCGGTCGGGGTTTGGGTCCTCTGCAGACATGTGGCATCCCCATGGGACACGACATGCAGCTGGGTACACCTGAATAGATGGGCTGCCTGGTTGTCAGTCATCAGTGATGGGATGGTGGATTGTGATGAAGGCATCAATGTGTGTGACACTGCCCTCGGACACATCCGGTTAACATTGTCTTGACATGGCGTGGGACTTCCACATCAGCGGATGTATGGTGTATGGCAGGCTCTCCGTGAGCAGCTGTGGGTATTTAGCTATTATCCGACACTTGTGTGCCAGTTCCATGGCTATCACGCATTTGTGCTGCAGAAGGGGGGTGCCAGTGTTGGAGCCACATGTTACTCCACATGATGTGTTCATGTGTACTTCAAGTTGCCTCTGCAATCCCAAACACATGACTATTAAAGGTGTCCCTATGCCTCCAAGGTGCCTCTTCTCAGTCAATGCTGGTGTGTTGGCACGGTGCATCCTGCATGTCTGGCATGGTATTCCCTGATTGTGGCTATGTGTCAATGTGTCGAGTGGCAAGATGCAAGCTGTGTGTGTGTGCTGAGACTGTGTAATGGGCATGATGTCCATGACTGTGTGGGTATTGTGACATGTGCCATCCCCATGCATCCAACGTTATCCATGACCCCATTCTCTGCATCCACCGGACTCAAGCTTGCAGGACATGGTTCTGCCACCTGTCTACACGTACCTGGGTGCCCCCCAGGACACGGGCCAGGATCCCTGACCTCTGCGCATGACTGTTGCTGTACTCAATGTGTCTGTCAGCACGGTTGTTCGGCCACCCCCTCAGCTGGTTCTGACCATCACGGGTGTGTATGGTGCTCCATGTCTGTCTTGCCTAGAAAACTGTGACCCATGTGTCCTGTGCCAGACTCAGGCCCCAGGGTGTGGATGGTTGAAGTGAACAGATGACTCAGGCATGTTTAGACTGTACAAGACACATGTTAGGTAATAATGCTACCAGCAGGCATCTACTCTTAATAGTGTGATTTATTATTGGGGGGGGGGGCCAAGTGAGGGCCTTTCCGGGATTAGGGAATCCAAAGTTCAGTAGGGGAGTTGGTGTCCTTGCCATTGGAAATCCTCAGAGTCCATGCCACAGTCTTTGTCAACATTGGTCAGCCAGTGACCAGCAGGGCCATGTGGCAGAGAATGTCTCTTGATGCTGTGATGCTGTTGCTCCAGTGGGCCAGGTGCCAGGCCAGGTGTCCTGGGAGATGGTGATGTAGCAGCCACCCTCACGGTCCTTTCCGTGGACGACCCGGCTTCCTGCGGGGAACCTCAGCAGCAGGCCGTGACGACGTCTGGGATGCTCCGTCGGATGTTTCCTCCTCCTCCTCATGATCCCTCCCTGTGGGTGGTGATGTTCTCCGCCTTCTGGCACAGGGAGGGTCGGCCATGGTGTCGGCCATCCGACGGAGTTCAGCGTGAATCCCCTGGGACGCCGTCACTTGCTCAGCCTGTCTGTCCTCCATCCTCCGTTGGTGTAGCTGTAGACAGGCTATTAGCTCCGCATGTTGCTGGGCCTGCTGGACCTTGATCCCCTCGAGGACGGACACAACCTGGGCCATGCCCGTGGTGTCCTGCCGGTACGAGTCCAGGATGTTACGGACATGGGAAAATACCGGATCCCCAGCCAACTGGTCAGGCTCGCGCCTCCGCCGCTCTCCACTCCCACCACCCCTGCCCACTTGCGTCTGGCCTGCACTTGTGGGCACATGGGGTCTCCGGGACCCCTGAGGGGTGGCATTGGCGTTGTCGCCTGCCTCCTCCTGGGTGCCCGGGACACCGTGTCCCTCCTGGCGAGCCTGGCTGCATTGTGGTGTTGGGGCAGGGATCCTGGGTGTCTCCTGGGATGTGGCAGGAGTGGGGGTGGTGGTTGGCACGGTTGTACCTGACGCAGGTGCTGCAGGTGGTTGGACACCAGAGGGGCCAGGTCGGTCGGGGTCGTCCGCAGAGTGCTGAGAGTGGTCGCTGCCGGTGGGATCGGTCTCCTGCAGATCCGGGTCCTGTGAGTGTTCCCCCCCAGTGTTGGGGGGTGCAGCACGACGTCGACCTGTGTGTGAGAGAGACAATGTTACTTTTGATCCATGCAACATCCATGTTGCATCCGTTACAAAGTTGGCACATTTCCTCTTGGAATTAGGATCTGTCTTGCATTCCACTCACAGTGCACTTGTGCATGTGTGTGTCCCTTGGGCACCAATTTGTCCCCTTTAACTATGTGTGGCACAGTCTTACTTGCTGCGTCAAGTGTGACTGCAGTCAGCAGTGGAGTGTGCATGTGTGCCGAGCTATGCGTTTGCGCCTTCCTTGTAGCACTGTACATGTGCACATGGAGTGGATCCACACACTTATATGATGCAGGTGGCTGTCCTTGTGCTCGCGTACAGGTTGTGACATGGCCCTGCGTTTTGCCATGATGAAGAGGGGGGGTTCTGGCACTGGCCACCCTTGTCTACATGCACGCAGTCCACCTGCTGACGAGCAGACATTCCCACACACCAAAGGACTGATTTGTTCTCCCTGTGTCTCCCTCCTTCTCTGATCCCCTCTCCCTCCCTCTCTGTCCCCCTCTCCCTCCCTCCGTGTGTCAGCCTCCTCCCTCTGTCCATCTTCCTGTGTCTCCCTCCCTCTCTGTCCCCCTCTCCCTCCCTCTGTGTCCCCCTCTCCCTCCCTCCGTGTGTCACCCTCTGTCACCTTGGCCCAGCTTCCTGGGCACACACTGTTAGCAGATCTTTGAGTGGCCCTTGGCCTGTTGATGTGAGTTTGTTTCTGATCTCCAGGCACCCATTTTGTCTGCTGTGTGTCTGTGCGCTGCTGCTGTGGTGGTGTGTGCTGCCACTCTTTCACACTGTTGGCTGTTCATTAGCTGCTGGCATGTGCAAAACAGTGCCTTCACCCCCATGTGTTGATGCAAGGCATCCGCCATTTGCTGTCAAGTCATTCCTGTGTTGGGACACAGTGTTTGTCTGGCTGTGACCTAGGCCATATGGGCAGAGGGCATTGTTGTCTGCTTTGGAGTCGCACTATGTGATTCTTGGTGCCCAGCCTCCCGCCATCCGGGTTACCGTGTCATGTGTTGTTGTCTTCTGTGGCCTGTGACTTGACATTGTCCAGCTGGGTGCATGGGGCATGGTGGCAGCAGTGGCATGTGCCTGCTCATGGAGTGTGGTTGAGTAATGCGATGGCTTGTGGTGGTTGCGTGCCTGTTAGTAATTTTGTTTGTGGTTGCAGTTCCCCCCATGTGAGGTGCGTTGTTTGTGTACTCACCCGGGTCTCGGAGTCCTTCTACTCCTTCAACTGCCTCCACCGGCAGTATGGCCATCACCCTCTCCTCCCAGGGATGGTACTGTACGGGTCTGCGGGAGGGCCCTCCTCCGGTGGCGTTGGCCTGGTCGTGTTCCTCCTGTCTCTTGGCTCTGACCCTCCTCCGCAGATCGTACCACCTGTTCTGGCAATCCTGCTTGGTCCTCCTGGTGTCCGCAACAGCATTCACAGCATCGACGATGGTCTGCCACATGGCTGTTTTGGCTGCCTGGCTGGTGCTTCTGACCAATGTTCCAAAGATCTGTGGCTCGACTCTGAGGATTTGATCAACAAGGACCTCCAACTCTCGGTGACTGAACTTTGGATTCTTGGTAGTGGGCATGGTGAGGGGTGTGGGTGGGGATGGTGTGGGTGTGGGGGGTGTGTGGATGTTGGGGGGGGGTGTGGATGGTTGTGTGTGTGTGTGTATGTGATGAGAGGGTGTTTGTGAGGGTGGTCGTGTGAAGGTGTGCAAGTGTAAGATGTGGTGTCGCTTGTAGTCTGGTTCTGTGGTGTCTGGCAGCAGTGGGTCTGTTGCAAAGGCTCATGGTTTGTGTGTGTGGGCCCTTTTTATTGGTCCATGGGTGGGTGTGGCAGTGTTTGAATTTTGGGTGGGTGTGTTATAAGGAGTGGTGGTGTATTGGGCCTCTGTTTGTTTTTGACAGTTGCAGGTCAGTGATTGTGTTATTTTAGTGGTTGTTGGCCATGTTTAGTGGCTGTGTGCCTTGCGAATGGTGTATTGTTGAGTTGTTTTGTTTTGTCCTTGTTGTGTACGTGCGTTTTGAGCGTGTGTACGGTGTGTACATGGGCCATTTGGTTGTACGATTTGGTCCTTGTGTGTGGCTTTGCACGACTCGTACATGCGGTTGTGATGTTGGGGCATGGGGTGCGCTCCGTACTTAGGAGGTTGTGTTGGGGGTGCGCCAGGAACGTACTGGGGTGGGGGTACGACTGGAACGTACTGGGGTGTACATGGACGGTGGTACGACACGTACAGGGGTGGGGGGGTGTACATTGACGGTGGTACGACACGTACAGGGGTGGGGGGGGTACATTGACGGTGGTACGACACGTACTGGGGTGGGGGTACGACTGGAACGTACTGGGGTGTACATGGACGGTGGTACGACACGTACAGGGGTGGGGGGGTGTACATTGACGGTGGTACGACACGTACAGGGGTGGGGGGGGGTACATTGACGGTGGTACGACACGTACTGGGGTGGGGGTACGACTGGAACGTACTGGGGTGTACATAGACGGTGTTACGACACGTACAGGGGTGGGGGGGTGTACATAGACGGTGGTACGACACGTACAGGGGTGGGGGGGTGTACATTGACGGTGGTACGACACGTACTGGGGTGGGGGTACGACTGGAACGTACTGGGGTGTACATGGACGGTGGTACGACACGTACAGGGGTGGGGGGGTTTACATTGACGGTGGTACGACACGTACAGGGGTGGGGGGGTTTACATTGACGGTGGTACGACACGTACTGGGGTGGGGGTACGACTGGAACGTACTGGGGTGTACATGGACGGTGGTACGACACGTACAGGGGTGGGGGGGTTTACATTGACGGTGGTACGACACGTACAGGGGTGGGGGGGTTTACATTGACGGTGGTACGACACGTACAGGGGTGGGGGGGTTTACATTGACGGTGGTACGACACGTACTGGGGTGGGGGTACGACTGGAACGTACTGGGGTGTACATGGACGGTGGTACGACACGTACAGGGGTGGGGGGGTTTACATTGACGGTGGTACGACACGTACAGGGGTGGGGGGGGGTACATTGACGGTGGTACGACACGTACAGGGGTGGGGGGGTGTACATTGACGGTGGTACGACACGTACTGGGGTGGGGGTACGACTGGAACGTACTGGGGTGTACATAGACGGGTGGGGGTATACATATACGGGGGGTACGTGTCGGACGTACGGGGGCTGGGGGGAGTGTTGGGCGCGTATGCGGGCACATGTCTCCATGGTTGCTATTGGTGTTCGGTGCGGACGGTGTTTTTTCCATACGGTTGTAGGCTCGGACGCACGGGATGGATCGTGATTCCTCGGTCGGACTTGGATTTTTACGTTTGTAAGGTAAATCGTCCGAGGACGTGTCGGACACATTTTCCGACCCGAGGACGTGTGGGGAATGATTCCCGGTGCGGGTCGTATGGACTTTTTACCATGCGAATCGTGATTGCCAGTTCGTACGGCATTTGTACGATTCGTACGGTAAAAAGACCCGATACGAGTCGCACGGGGAACTTTTTTGCCGGATCGTGATCGGCACCTTAGTGTAGTATTTATCTTTGCTCTTGTATTTCCGTCGACAGTATTTTCCACACCGATGACTTTGGAAACGTTAAACTTGCTCCTTTAACTTTTTCTCTTCTGTGCTTTTTGGTATAGCACATGTTGCATATTCTTCAATGAAAGATAACACTGCTTCTTCAGTATCTGTTCCAAACTTTGGGGCATCCTTGATCCACAACAGCATATGAATATGAGGAGCACCTCTTGCCTGGTACTCTTTTCTCCAAAAGAAATCTTCTACTTCTCCAAGAGGTGGATTTTTTTTATTGCAGATGAAGGACATCATAGCCTCAAATCTATGATTGAAATCAGGGGCGGCTGGTGTACACGGGCGAAATGGGCGTCGCCCTGCCACCCTGGGGGATTAAAAAAATGTGAGGTGGAACACTGAGCAGCCAGCAATAAATTGTGCTGGCTGCTCGGTGAACAAACATGGGCAAATCCGTTTTTGTTTTTGAGGGGGTGGGGGAGGATGGCCCTTGGCTCCTCTGCTGCGCATGCTTTTGGCTGGGCGAAGATTTCTTCGCACTTGAGCCAGAAAGCAGGGCAGTGACGACAAACAGGTGGGAAAGGCCTGGTCTTCACTGCCAGAATAGCTTTGGATTTTGGGCGTTATTTCTAAAGCCCAGGGAGGAGTCAGGATCTCCCCATTCATTCCAATGGCTGGGGTCGGGGCAGTCCGGCTTCAGGGAAAGTTGTGGGGCGTGGCAGTGGCCTCTGCCTCTTCCTCGATAGAGACCCAGCAACAGTTGTTTATTATCAGGTGATTGGTTGGTGAGGTGTGCTGGGGTCCGGGGGAGGTGTCAATCCAGCATTTTCCAGTTTGGCTCGTGCTCATTGCCATGCTGTCTTCTGCAGTCACGAGGAGCCCGACCGGAGCGAGAGAACACTGGTCAGCGCGTTATCGAACTTGCAAGTTGTAGGATTGGATCTGCGGGTTACAGTTACAGGTAGCTTGTACTATATATGACCAGTCCTGTTTGTATATGACTTCTTTCGGTGTGTTCAGTGAGTTCAGTTTACCAAGACGTGAAAGCGTGCGTGACTAATTTAGAAGGAACACCGGCCTTTCACAGGCAGTCTGCCTGTGAAAGGCCGGTGCTCCTTCTAAATTAGTCACGCACGCTTTCATTGAGGCAGAAGCCTGGTTATTACTGACTCTCGTCTCGTCCCTGCGTGGAGTCCGTCCCACTTTCCTTCTCCACGTTTCCTCCACGTCTGTATGTTAAACTTTAAAATCCCTTGCTGCATTTTGCAATCCATTTGCATCCTTTTAGGACCTCATTCCTCCGCTTGTTTATTATTACCCTAGTAACACGTAATAAGAAAACTTATATTCAGAGTTACTTTCGTTGGATGCCTGCCTACTTTTTATATTTCTGAGGTTGGTTTAGCTTGCATTATTCGTTATATAAAAAATGAACATGTTGATGAATAGTGCATTACAGGTGGATTCGTTTTTTTAGTTGTGGGTTAACCGGCCTGCATTATGCACGTCAATCCTTTTCTAAGAAAACAAATATTACTTTCTCTTTTGGGCAAAGTTAAGTTGTGGTTTGGTCCCTTTTTATTCTGTTCACACTTTAATTCAGAGCTTAATTTGCTGTAATTTGAGTGAGTTATAATCTAAAACAGAGCTTTTCAATGCTCTTTAAAAGTGATTGTCCTTCTTAGGTACAATAGTTATTCAGAAAGAAATAGCAATTTTCAGTGTGGCTGATCAAAATGCAGAAAGAGCCCAGCCCGTTCTTTTATAAGCAGTTTGCCTCAATGATTCGTATTTAATATGCTGCTTTTCATTGCCAAAGAGGCAGGGTATGATATGATTAGAGCCTGGGCTTTCAAAGTCAAAGATCTCATTTAAGCCCTGACATTTGTTTCTCCTGAATCCCCCTAGTCTGATGTTAATACAATGACTTCTGGAGCGCTACAGCAGACTGAACAACACATCTATCACCCGTTTCAAAGGCCTTCTGTGCTTTCTTAACAGGGCCAATGCAGAAGAACATAATTTGGTAATTGTAACTTTCAAACCTATGTAAATAAAAAGTTGTTTTGCCAATGTTTTTTTATCCTTTAGCTTTTACAATTATTCAGTTGTTGGCTTCTAATAAAAATTGTAATGCATGTTGACAGTTGCCAGGTTCATGAAAAAGCACCAAGTCTTCTATTCATGAGACAGAAGGAGCTTATCTCCATCCCTGGATTCGCTTTACTGTATCCGGTGAAGCTGACTACACCTTTCTATACCTTCTTCATTGTTTAATATTAAGTGCCTAGACTGGGCCCTTTTTTCTTAAAGGGGGTTTCAGATTGCAGAAAAATAACAATTCTCTTCTCCTAGTCCTGCATTCCTAACAGTCACGAACTATTGGCAATCTAAAATGTTGCTTTGTTTGATGTATTCTGATGTTGTGGGCTGTATTGTGGCATCATTCACCGGTTTGCCCTTTTAAGGAATACATTTATCTCCTCTCTACCCTTGTGTTGCTTGTGTTCTCTAGATTCTCTATGTTTGGCTAAACCCAGATACAAAAGCTGTTGTTTGTCCCTTATATGGCCACTGTCCGCACAGGTAAAAAATTACCTGGAATGTACTGCTAGACACAATATGTATGGATACTGCCTTTCCCAATGAAAAATAGCTGCCATACGTTCACATTTTAACATTTCGCAAAGACTTCTATATAAAATTGCCAATATTCATTTTTTACATGCCCTTCCCGTTTTTGTTTACTTTAATTATCGGTCAAGTATTATTATGGAAGCTTTATAATACATTTTAAAGTGCTTTCTTCTTACATTTTCTTTTTAAACTATGTACTGACAAGGAGAAGCAATAATAGCTCTTGGAAATTTAACTAATTTTTGTGCCAGCCAGGACATTACAATCCTTGTCATGCCGGTAAAAAACACAGCCCGGTGGCAACCCTAACAATGTACAACTGTTGCACATTCCCCAGAAAGGTGAAACATTTCTTTTTCCTGCATTGAAAAAATAATCTATGTGAGAAGAGCTGCAATTTTGTGTAGTAGATCAACCTCAACGTTCAGAGTCAAGCAATGGGAGTAGCCACAAAAATAAATTACCCCACCTTGACTTTGAAACTCTGAACCGAATGGCAGTGAATGAAGTCGGGCACACGTCAGGTGATTTCCTGGGGGAATGCCAAAACCATTGTGGCCCACGATGCCTTTTACGATTTAAATGTCTATCCATTCAGCCAAACATCTGTTCACCTCTCTAATCTACCTTCCTTCTCTCCATCCATACTTCCTTCACTTCCCCTATCCATCTTTCAAAATATCCTTCCGTTCTCCAGTCATCTTTGATTCTCTCCATCCATCTTTTGCCCATGACATACATTCTTCCCTCCATCATTCTATCCTTGCTTCTCTACATTGATTGCTCGATCTATCAATCCATCCATCCTTCTTACCATTGATCGACGCAGGCATCCATCCGTTTATTGATTCACCCATCTCTTGATCCAACTATCCATTCATCCACCCCTCCTTCTCTCAGTTCACCCATCCTTGTCTCCAAGTATCCAGCCTCTTTCCACCCTTTTTACTATCTTTCCACTCATGTTCCCTATTTGCATGTGTTCCTTCACCCCACAGCTCCATCATACTATTGTCTTTCATAGGTATTTATGGCGTCTTTGACTTTGATTGAAGATTCTGCTCATAGACAACATTTTAAAGATTTTATGTTACATATGCTAGCCAGTGGCATCTCCCTCCCTCGCTCTAATTGCTACAGTGCGGGCTTTCCTGACAACTCTGTAACGTCACAGGGTTTCTGTATGCATGGATTGGAACGCCATGTAAAATTGCACAACAAAACGATGCATGCTTGTATACTGTGGCAATATACCTGAGGTATGTGAACGGTTGCGTGGAGAGAGGTGTGTAAAGGCATATCAATAAACATCTCTGGATTAATGAATTTAAAATCATTTATACAGCTCTTCGTGTCGCTTTTCTACCACACCAAAGCGCTATAAAACATATTATTATTGGCCAACTTAATGATACTCAATTTATAGACCACACGTGAGTGGAAGGCTCAGTCGACCATGCCCAGGTTCGAAGTTGTGAACGACAGACCATCACACATCTCAGCAGCAAGTGTACCACTTACATAGCTATCCATGTGTAAGTAGAGCACACAGAAATGTATCAGTGTACGTGTTCGTGTATACGCAAACAGAAGTGTGCAATATTATTGATTTATTTATATTTGTGCTTTGCTGAATGCTTGGATGTCCACTGACCGATTCAAAGCGCAAGTGGTTTTTATGACAAGTGCAATGCTATATATTAAGCAAATAGTTGGGTATGTCCGTGCTGAGTAAATAGTCGTAATAATGTCTTTACTGACTTGCAGAAACCGTGCCCACAGTGCCTCGGGCGGCCATAATGGCAGGAAATGTGGCAGACTGGCACTCAGGAAGAGCGCTTCTTCTGCGCTCTTGACCTTTTGGCGTTTTCTCCCTTCACCCACTCACTAGTTACTTTCTGCCTGCACTCCATTTCCACAGACAGCAGCAGCCATACCTAGCGCTTCCTGGAGCACAGGAAACTCCTCAGCCACTACCATGGGCAGCCCGACGTTGTGGAGTTTAATTGTGGTCTTATCTTGTCTTTTGTTCAGGATTCGTTTAGTGGAATTTTAATTATATAGGTGTTGCTCGTTTTATTATTCTTCACGATACGGCAGATTGTTTCTATGAGCTGCACGCATGAATGGTTTGATTTCAGTTTCCTGAGTAACAAACTCGTATCTAACTGTACACAAAGACACGCACGAAGTATCGCTGAACGCTACATTCCCTGAAGGTGCACTTACTGTACTCTTCACTAGTTTCGGTGCTTCCACTTGGCAATGGACCAGTGCCCTCTGTGAGAGGGAAGAACATATCAAGGACCTTCAAACTGCCTCTCTCTCTCCATCCATTCATTCTCTCTCTCTCCGATGGTCTTCTCTCTACCCCCCTCTCTTTCTCTCCGTCTTTCTCTTGAAGCCCCCCCTTGCCTGCTCATAGCTGCCAAGTTTCCAGTTTGCTTATGTGTGACATTTCCAGTGATTGTGTTTGCTTATGTGTGACATTTTAAGGCCATATGTGTGAGACTTTGAGTGACCCTTTATTGTGAATTGAATAAAGCCGATATAACCATGAAATAAGATAAATATTGGGAAACTCCCACTTTGCATATTAAAATGGTTTAGAAATTGCATTAAAACAGACCAGAGCGCTGATGGATCTTCTGAGTAAAACAAGAACAGAGTGAAGTTTCTTTATTGAAAAGCGGTTTCGGGAAGAAACTCATTTTAGTGCTGACAGGCCAGTTAGTAAAATAGTGGGCACTCTGCTGGTAAAATACACAAAGATTGTCCTCTATAACTCATAAAAATTGGCAATTTCTTAAATGATAAATATTTCAATCGTAGTGCTTTATTAACCTTCCTGCTTCCTCAAGTTTGCATGAAAATGCACCATTTGTCCACTCTTATTTTCAAATTTTTCTCAGGGTAATACCCCTCCCGAACCCCACTTAAGTTGTTCAGGCTCGCTCGCTATGCTCGCTCGCCATACTGCAGTACGGCAATAATTTTACGCCCCACCACTTTCAAATGTCACCAGCCGCCCCTGATTGAAATATCTGCAAACAT
Source organism: Triturus cristatus (assembly GCF_964204655.1). Classification (NCBI taxonomy): domain Eukaryota; kingdom Metazoa; phylum Chordata; class Amphibia; order Caudata; family Salamandridae; genus Triturus; species Triturus cristatus. The sequence goes on from NC_140585.1 coordinate 356,543,056, forward strand.
TAACCGGATCCAATGAGCACAGTTCTCCAGCTGTCTTGTATTCGATGTTTTTAATGTTTGAATTTGCCTCTCGTAGAAAATCCAGTAAATCATCCCAAGCGTACTCAGCACAGCTTAGAGTAAGGAACCATGTTGGTGTTCCTAAATTTCGTAACATGCATTTTAATTCACCATGGCGTCGGTACCAATATTCATTTGTCCCACGCTGACAAGCCATCAGATTGATCAGTTGTGTTTCCAAATGATCATCTCGGTGCTGCACTTTCTCCATAAAATCCTTAGCAGACACATTTTGTAAATGTACTCCACTTTTTAACATGTGATTTACTGCATATGATAATGCAGACAAGTCGCTTTCAAATAAAAGATGGAATAAATAAGGAATACTTTGTCGAAATCTTGGATCTTCTGCATATAGTCTTGTAGTCCGATACTCAGAAGCTGGAATCTGTTCTGGACGTTCATCGTATCGTCCTCCTTTTCCTGTAGGAAACAGCTGGGGAAAACATCGAGCTTCCAAGCTTTCCTCCCATACACTCACAGGAGTTCCTTTTGCTTTCTTCATCTGAAACAGATCAATATTGTCTCCCATAACTTCTTTTGAATGAAGAGGATGTATGCTAAAATGTTCATAAACTTCTTCTTCCTTTGACTTGTCCACTTTTTCAATTTGTCCAGTTGGTGTTTCTGTGTCTTCTTGTAAATCTTCTTCTTCTTCTATATAAATTGATTCATACCATTTGTTATTCCTTTTCAAATACAAATTTGCTCTTTGTACTTTCCGTATGTCTACCAGCTCCTGCCAAATCTTCTTATTCTTTGTAGGTACACCATTAACCAGAATAACTAATGGTTCAGTTTCCAAAGTATCTGCATTAATAGTTTCCATATTTTTTTTCAAAACCAAGGGCAAATACACCACTCTTCCTTTTAAACCTCTTACTAAATCTGAAGGAGGTAATTTACCAGTTTTTGGTCTCCATACGCACTATGGTCTGGAACGGATGAACACATTGAATAAGTATAGACTCATATGTATTTAATTCAGAAAGTTCGGCAGGAATAGCATCCAATTCTAAATTATTATGTACAGCTCTGGTCGGCATTCTATTTTCTTCTAATTTGTTGTAACAGTATTTACAAATACGCTGATCTTCACCCAATTCAAAACAATTTTCAAGAAATATATATGTGGCAAAATCCTTCCACTTATAATTATCTTCATTTTCACTTTTTCTGTAGAGATCAACATACCTGGTTTGTTTTCTATAATGAGTTCTGCGGCAACAAATACAAGTAATATTTGGTCTTTCATTAGAGATTATTGCAAATTTTGTTATGTGATCATTAAATGTCTTACTTACAGAGGGATCTACATTCTCTTCCACTTCTTCCTCATTTACTGTGTCCTTTTCTGCACTGTCTTGTTCAGGACCAAAGTAACAAAACTGAATTTCATCAATAACCTTCTCTACATCTGATACCGATCCACGGAACAGAGCCCTATTCAATTCATCTAACTTTATTGCTGGACTTTTAGCAAAATACAACCGTCTCACAAACTTTCTCATTTCAGTATGATGAACAGCCAGCATCCTAAAATGATGAAAAACACTTTTACACACTTTTCTAGATAGACAAGCCAGAGAATGACCCTGCAAACCAGTATTCTCTCTCACTCTGCATGGATCTAGACTTTGAAGCACCTTAATCTTCTGTTTTACACTTTTTTTACTATATTCTCTTAGAAACTCACGAAATTTATCAATAGATTCCTGACGCACAGTGCAAATACTACTACAATTCCAAGTGTACACTGGGGCTTTAGGACGTCTCCCCATAGCCTCATCCGCCATCACTTGTACCTCATCTCTTGGAACCATTTTCTCCTTCTCCATTATACAACCATTTTTCACTTCGTAAGCACGACCTCTGGTGTCAACTGCATGCAGCAAACTATTACTTTGAAAATAACTCTCTTCATTAAAAAAAGGTTCACTACTTGAACTATGCATCCATTCTCCTAAAAACACTTTACAAAAGTTTGTTCTTTTCACTTCTCTTTTCCTTTTGGTTTGTGATTTCAGTACATTAACCATTTTATCTAATGTACGCATCCTATTCAAAATTAAAATGAATAGTTTCCTTTTTAATTCTAATGCCTTAGCTGCAATGGCTTCAATTTCTTTTTTTCTCTTATAAAATTTAGCCTTTTGCTTATATTTCTTCACATCCTTTATCAAATTGGACATAACTCTTCTCTGAAACATTTTTCTACGTATCTCTTTAAACGCTGTTTTTCTGTTTAAATTAATCTTTATTGTTTCTGAAGGTATATTTGCATTAACTAAATGCTCAATTTGTTCCTGTTCTTTTCTATTTAAAACATTCTTTCCAGTACAGACATTTTGTACATTTTTCCTTTTTTTGAAGATGTTCTTTAAAAAATCTTTTGTCTTACCAGAAGACTTTCTCTCCCAACATGAGCATCTCCAGCTAACTTAGGTCCTCCAGTTGTCTTCAAATATAGTTTTTTTTTGTGGTTTCTCCTTAGTCTGGATTTTGTAGGCATCTTAAATTTTGTTCACTGCTCTTCAGCAATACCTGAAAAAAACTAAAAAAAAATTCTTTATTTTATTTAAATATATTACTACATTTTTTATGATCTTTTCAAATCTTAAAATACTAAGTACCCCTTTCCTACAAGTGAAAATCACAATAACACCTTCACAAATTAAATATCTAAAAACAATTCCTGTGTGCACACAGAGTCATGGTTTGAAATTAGGCAAAAAACGAAATTTCTTTGCCAATTGGAAAGCACACTTCCTACTGCTTTTTTGGCAAGTGATAAGTACTTTTACAATCTGACACATTTCTAATCCACTTTTCAGATTCTCAAAAAAGCACATGTCCAAACAGCTTTTTCAGACCAGAAACATCTATAACCTGGGTGACTGACTACACTCCAGCAAGGGCAACCAGCCTTAGTGATGCTGAATGTATTTGCATTACTAACTGCAACCTCAAACCCCACTCGGTTGTGAATACTGTGCATGATTCCACAGGATAAGCAGCTGGCTGTGTGCTAAGAATCTGCTTCTGCATAAAAAAAATAGTTCCCCCTTTCCTACTAATGCAACTGTAAAATTACCAGAGCAATACGCAATAAATCTCTGCCTGTAATTCCTCTTTGCACGCAGAGTCATGTTTTCATATTAGTCAGAAAACAAAATTTCTTTGCCAATTTGAAAGCACACTTACTACTCTTTTTTTTGGCAAGTGATAAGTACTTTTACAATCTGACACATTTCTAATCCACTTTTCAGATTCTCAAAAAAGCACATGTCCAAACAGCTTTTTGAGACCAGCAACATGTGTAACCTGGGTGACTGACTACACTCCAGCAAGGGCAACCAGCCTTAGTAATGCTGAATGTATTTGCATTACTGACTGCAACCTCAAACCCCACTCGGTTGTGAATACTGTGCATGATTCCACAGGATAAGCAGCTGGCTGTGTGCTAAGAGTCTGCTTCTGCACAAAAAAATAGCTCCCCCTTTCCTACTAATGCAACTGTAAAATTACCAGAGCAATACGCAATAAATCTCTGCCTGTAATTCCTCTTTGCACACAGAGTCATGTTTTCATATTAGTCAGAAAACGAAATTTCTTTGCCAATTTGAAAGCACACTTACTACTCTTTTTTTTGGCAAGTGATAAGTACTTTTACAATCTGACACATTTCTAATCCACTTTTCAGATTCTCAAAAAAGCACATGTCCAAACAGCTTTTTGAGACCAGCAACATGTGTAACCTGGGTGACTGACTACACTCCAGCAAGGGCAACCAGCCTTAGTGATGCTGAATGTATTTGCATTACTGACTGCAACCTCAAACCCCACTCGGTTGTGAATACTGTGCATGATTCCACAGGATAAGCAGCTGGCTGTGTGCTAAGAGTCTGCTTCTGCACAAAAAAAATAGTTCCCCCTTTCCTACTAATGCAACTGTAAAATTACCAGAGCAATACGCAATAAATCTCTGCCTGTAATTCCTCTTTGCACACAGAGTCATGTTTTCATATTAGTCAGAAAACGAAATTTCTTTGCCAATTTGAAAGCACACTTACTACTCTTTTTTTTGGCAAGTGATAAGTACTTTTACAGTCTGACACATTTCTAATCCACTTTTCAGATTCTCAAAAAAGCACATGTCCAAACACCTTTTTGAGACCAGCAACATGTATAACCTGGGTGACTGACTACACTCCAGCAAGGGCAACCAGCCTTAGTGATGCTGAATGTATTTGCATTACTGACTGCAACCTCAAACCCCACTCGGTTGTGAATACTGTGCATGATTCCACAGGATAAGCAGCTGGCTGTGTGCTAAGAGTCTGCTTCTGCATAAAAAAAATAGTTCCCCCTTTCCTACCTATGCAACTGTAAAATTACCAGAGCAATACGCAATAAATCTCTGCCTGTAATTCCTCTTTGCACACAGAGTCATGTTTTCATATTAGTCAGAAAACGAAATTTCTTTGCCAATTTGAAAGCACACTTACTACTCTTTTTTTTTTGCCAATTGATAAGTACTTTTAAAGTCTGACACATTTTGAATCCACTTTTCAGATTCTTAAAAAAGCACATGTCCAAACAGCTTTTTGAGACCACCAACATGTGTAACCTGGGTGACTGACTACACTCCAGCAAGGGCAACCAGCCTTAGTGAACCAGAATGTATTTGTATTACTGACTGCAACCTCAAACCCCACTCGGTTGTGAATACTGTGCATGATTCCACAGGATAAGCAGCTGGCTGTGTGCTAAGAGTCTGCTTCTGCACAAAAAAATAGCTCCCCCTTTCCTACTAATGCAACTGTAAAATTACCAGAGCAATACGCAATAAATCTCTGCCTGTAATTCCTCTTTGCACACAGAGTCATGTTTTCATATTAGTCAGAAAACGAAATTTCTTTGCCAATTTGAAAGCACACTTACTACTCTTTTTTTTGGCAAGTGATAAGTACTTTTAAAGTCTGACACATTTTGAATCCACTTTTCAGATTCTCAAAAAAGCACATGTCCAAACAGCTTTTTGAGACCAGCAACATGTGTAACCTGGGTGACTGACTACACTTCAGCAAGGGCAACCAGCCTTAGTGATGCTGAATGTATTTGCATTACTGACTGCAACCTCAAACCCCACTCGGTTGTGAATACTGTGCATGATTCCACAGGATAAGCAGCTGGCTGTGTGCTAAGAGTCTGCTTCTGCATAATAAAAATAGCTCCCCCTTTCCATCTAATGCAACTGTAAAATTACCAGAGCAATACGCAATAAATCTCTGCCTGTAATTCCTCTTTGCACACAGAGTCATGTTTTTATATTAGTCAGAAAACGAAATTTCTTTGCCAATTTGAAAGCACACTTACTACTCTTTTTTTTTGGCAAGTGATAAGTACTTTTACAGTCTGACACTTTTTCAATCCACTTTTCATATTCTTAAAAAAGCACATGTCCAAACAGCTTTTTCAGACCAGAAACATGTGTAACCTGGGTGACTGACTACACTCTAGCAAGGGCAACCAGCCTTAGTGATGCTGAATGTATTTGCATTACTGACTGCAACCTCAAACCCCACTCGGTTGTGAATACTGTGCATGATTCCACAGGATAAGCAGCTGGCTGTGTGCTAAGAGTCTGCTTCTGCATAAAAAAATAGCTCCCCCTTTCCATCTAATGCAAATGTAAAATCACCAGAGCAATACGCAATAAATCTCTGCCTGTAATTCCTCTTTGCACACAGAGACAGCTTTCTGAGACCAGCAACATGTGTAACCTGGGTGACTGACTACACTCCAGCAAGGGCAACCAGCCTTAGTGATGCTGAATGTATTTGCATTACTGACTGGAACCTCAAACCCTAAAAGTATTCCTTATTTATACCAGTACACCTTAATTTATGGTGAAAACATAGTCCATATTATTTTACATGTTCCTCACATTTAAATTTCTCCCAAAACACAAAATGATAAACACAACTTCAACAAAAGGAATTCCAATGCTATTATTCATTTCTTAATTTACCATATACATCCCCTCTCAAACTCTTAACTCACCTTTAAAATTAGTTAGTTGTGAAAGAAATGTGGCACTCAAACAGCAGATTATCAGAGCCAGGATCTCTGTTCTGTACACCTCTCTCCTCTCAGCAGAACCAGATAATGGCAAAGTTTCCCTCTCTTTTTCCACACATATACATGTTAGGTTCAAATCTCAGTGCTTCCCCCTTTTTTTCAAATGTAATCACACATTTCTATTGGTTGAAAACCAACCCTTTTCAAAAAGTACCCTTCCCCCAACTTGACTTCAGCCTAGTACCCTTCCCCCAACTTGACTTCTGCCTGCTACCATAGCAACAGCTCATGGAACACTGCTGTCTACAGTCAGGTCAGAAGTTCACCACACAATGTTTCATTTTCAATGAGCAAGAGTGCTTGACTTTTCTAACCTAACAGCAAATCCATACTAATGTTCTTTGGTAACACATTTTTCTGTACCAATACAAATCATGCTTCTATAAATTGACACACACAGCCTAGTTTTTAGTGTAGAATGGTATGAAACAGCCAATGAGTTCATTTTATTTTAAAAAAATATGTATGCCTCCATTTCCAAACTGTCTTTCATTTCATTTTCCCATTCTACTGAAATACACCTCCTGAGTGCATCCAGATCTCCTTGGAAGATGTTCACAGTGTGGATTGTAGGGCACAGCTATGTCTTCTGGAGTGAAAAGTTTGCAGAGAAAACAGGTATGGTGAGAGACCTTGCTTTGCCAAATGTAGACATTAAATGGATTGGTCAGAGAGGGTTAAAGTGGCACCAATTAATGCCATTGGTGAAATCCTTCATGCAAATCCAACACCCTGACCTCATAATAGTGCACTGTGGTGGCAATGACCTAGGCACTTTGACTGGGGTAGGTCTGGAAATGCTTATGAAGGAGACCTTTGCACAACTGTTTTCACTTTTCCCTAAAACTGCCTTTGTGTTTTCTAACATATGCCAAAGGCAAAAATGGAACTGGTCCAATCATTTTTGTCCACAGATTGACAAAGCAAGAAAGCACGTCAACAAATCTGTTTCTGCTTTCCTCCGTGACTATGGTATGGGTTCCATTTACCACAACAACTTGTGTTACGACATGCAAGACATTTATAGAGGAGATGGTGTACACTTCACTGATGAAGGGAACAGAGTCTTCCTCTTGAACCTTAGACTCTGCATCGGTACTTACTTGTAGGTACCACTAAAAAATCACTTAATAAACACAACGGCTCTTTTTAGAGCCCCCTAATATCTAAACACTTAAATCTGCATTTCATTTCATTTTTTATTTTTTTTTTACCGTACGCGTACGGTGAGCTTACCGTACGCGTACCCCGCGATTTTTTTAAAAAATTAATAAATGTTTTTTTTGTACTTTTCTGTCCTTCTTTGACCCCCTTTCAAATGTTAGGGGGTCTGTAACTCTCTTCCTTGCCCCCTTTTCAAGTTATCACCCTTTTTTTTCTGAGTGAAACACACAAAATGGCGGCCGCCGCTTCCTGGTTTCGACCGATTCGAATGTTTACTAAGATCTAACAGCCAATCAGAATCGCGCTCGTGCACGTCACCGTACGCGTACGGTAAGCGCACCGTAAGCGCACCGTAAGCTGGCTCAGATATATATATTGATTTAAAGGCTATTTTCTCAGAATCTACTGAACAGATTTACACCAAACCTACAAAAGGCACTTCCTTGACCTGTAGACTACCTCTCTGCCAAATTTCAAGGAACTCTGTTCAGCCGTTCGGGCTGTAGCTGTGTCTAAAGGTCCTATGGAAAAATGCATGGGAAAAACGCGTTTTGGGACCCCCCTTTTATCTCAGCCCCCGCTTGACGAATCCCCCCGAGACTTTCAGGGTAGGAGCGGAGCGTAGCGCCCCATTAGTTTTGAAAATTTCGCGAGGATTCGTCGACCGGCGCCAAAGTTATTCCAAATAGAATGTTGCGGTTTTCCTATGGAAACAGGGTCCTAACTATAACTACCTACTGGCGACCGCCAGTAGGTAATATATATATATATATACATATATATATATATATTTGTTTCTATATTTCCAACCAAATGCTGCCGGTTTCAATGTGGGGATGCCACAGCTACACGAGGGCGGACTCGCATACTGTGCGTTTTCACCAAAGAACGTTGTGCACTCCAGGACCAATTTGCAAATTAATATTATTTGTTACGCCACAAAAGATTACAAAACTGACAGACATGTTTCGGCCCCTTTGTCAGTGTCAGTGTTTTCAAGTCCTCACCCACTTTAAATACAAAATGTAATATGATTGGGTGGCAGTGTCACAGCATGGAAACTAATGTTGGAGCCAGTAATACATCGGTGTAACACTAGCTACCAGGGCGGCCATTTTAAACTAGTATAATGACGTAACACAATGGATCGCTTATATCACATTTCATCACGTATTATAAATACGAGGTCAAAAAATATATGCATTATTGTTAAAAAATGAGTAAAAAATCTATACATATTCAATTAAATAAATACATAAATGCTCAGTCGAAGAATTTTGGTTCATGATTAGAATGACCATGTGGTGGAGATGCCCAATCATAATATGCTAGTTCGCAATGACAGCCAGCCGCCCTGTAAATTGTAGAACAAGATCTCAGTTTGAAACCTATCTGATGATTAACAGATTTGCCAGATGGCAACCACAGATTGTATTACCAATGAATACCTATGAGGCCCTTTATGGGATGATTATCTGGTCTGGAATGTATGTTCAAAAGTAGGCCATCAAGCCCTGAGTGGGCCTAGGCTCCCTGGGGAGACTCCTTCCAAGGTGTCCCTGTCTAACTATAAAGTGGATAAGTGAAATAATAATATTCATGGTTAAAAGTGCTGAAAAAGTGACTGGGCTCTAAATAGTGTGTAACCACCCAATGTGTGTCCACAACTCCTCATCGCTGTTGTCTCCACGGGCTCTGGTTCTCATCTCTATGATGTACCGGGACTCTAGTTGTAACATTGCCCTGACCCTGTCCCCACCTTTCTCATTGCGGGAACTTGATCTATAAAAAAAAAGCAATAGCTTGCTATCACTATTGTGCTCAATAGAGAAAGTACTGGCCATTGGTTACATTCTACCTTTGTTTGTTATGGTCCACATAAGCTCCACCACTCTTTTCTTTACTGGATTAACCTTGCTGTCTATGTATCTCCTGTCGCAAAGGCACACCAGACAGTAGAACAAAGATTGAATTACAATTGAGGAGCTTTGTGATCTGTTTTATATGCTTCCTACCGGGGGCCTCATATGCCTTTATCTTTCTGCTGCCTCTTCATGCCTTACATCTAGTACTTGGGGGAAAAACTCAATAATCTTTGGTTTCTCTGTTACCTTGTCAGTGTAATGACTGTGTACGAGTAGATCTTTCAGAGATGTACTCTTTCTGTGTGTGATATTTGGTGCCAGAGGTCTTGTAGGACCAATCATGGGATCTGTTTGCAAAATATTCCAGTGTCATTTGACCACTTGTCAGTTTTCCTTAGACTGGGCCAAAAAATTCAAAATGTATCTGGTCACAGAGTTCTCTTCTTCCTCTTTCTGTTTGGGATTAAACTTTCCGTCTATCCATAGTTTGTACCTTCTTGGCCGCTTCTCTCAAGATCTTCTTGGAATACCCCCTGTTCTCAAACCTGACTAGGGCCTCCCTTTCCGCCTGTATGTAGGTCTGTGTTGTTGAACAATTCCGCTTCAGGCGTAATTGTTCCCATATGTGATACTATTGACGAGGCCTCGCGGGTGTTGACTTCTGCCATGCAATATCGAATTGCTGGCTGTTGGTTTTCTATACAGCCTTGTTTGCAATTGATTGGCCTCCACATACACAGATAGGTCTAGAAAGGATAGTTGTGTGTCTCTAATGTGGCTAGTAAACTGAAGATTTAAATTGTTGTCATTCAATGTTTCAATATATTTCTCAGTTTCTTCCCAAGACCCCTTCCAGACAGTGAACAGTTTGTCTATGCATCAAGCCCACAGAGCCACTTTGTCCACCCAGAAGTCATTGGGATCTGCCCAGGCCACGTGCTTCTCCCACCCGCCCTAAACTAAATTTGCATAGCTGGGGGCGAAGCATGTGTCCATCACGGTCACCTGCCTTTGTCGGTACTGCCCTGAGAACAGAAATATATTATTATTCAGGCAGAAGGAGATTATTTGTCATATCATCATGTTATGCTCCTGGAATTTCAATGGTTTCCCTTCACAGAAAAAGTCCACTGCCTGAAGGCCCTGTTGGTTTGATATAGATGTATAAAGACTTGTGATGTCAAGGGTAACAAGTAAAACATTATCCTCCCACACTATGCTTTGGATAATTCTCAAAAAGTCAATGGTATCTTTTACATAAGAAGTTAAATCCTTAACAAAAGGAAAAAGGAAGAAGTCTAAAAAATCGCGGCACTCTCTAAAAGACTCTCTTCGATGACACAATTGGACATCCTGGGGGGGACTTCCCCATTCATGTGAATCTTGGGTATATGATAAAAGGTAGGAACAACTGGATGTTCCACCTGTCAGAACTGGTAAAATTCCGTTGGGTTCCTCGGGAGCAGTACCCTCAAGAAGCTCACCTTCCAGCAGCCTTGACACAAGCTTAAATGCACTGAGTATCAAAGTGGCTAGACAGGGGGAAGGGAATTAGGGTGGGTACTGCGGGGAGGGAGACCTGGAACGAGACGTTGTCCTTGATTAACTTTCCTTCCGTGCTTCGTAAACTCTTTGACTATATTTAACATGGGGTGAGCAATGAAAACATACCTGTAAAAGAAAAGCAGGTCATGCATGTGTACGTCTTCTCGGGCTTCACTGACAATTTCTGTTCCTATAATTCTCAAAGATACAATGTTATGGCTAAACAACCATGTTTCAAAACGAACCACACATTCATATAAAGAGCCACTTGGCTTTTAGACACAATGTTTCCGTAATAATGTACTTTAACCACTATTAAATATCACAATGGTACTTCCAACAACCTTTTTGCAATACACAACACGTTACATATGCTAATGAGGAAGATTAATATTCAAACTCCCAAGGGAGTGCTTCAGCACTATGTATCAGAGTTCAAAATATGCAAATGTCCAGGAAGCGCTTCAGCGCGATGTAACACAATGCCAAAGTCATCAGGTATGCAAATGCCCCCAAGAGCTTTTCAGCGCAATGTGCTCAAACTGCCAGAGTCATCAACATGTAAATGTCCAAAGAGTGCTTCAGCGCGATGTGCCAAGTTGCCAAAATCACCGAATATGTAAATGACCAAAGAGCGCTTCAGCGCGATATACAAAAATGCCAAAATTACCAAACATGTAAAACACTGCCAAAATTACCAAACATGTAAATGACTAAAGAGCGCTTCAGCGCGATGTACAACAGTGCCAAAATTACCAAACATGTAGATTCTCAAAAGCACTTCAGCGCGATATGCAACTTTCTTTCAAAATGCAAAATAACAAAAACAGCACCATGCTGTTGGTTAAGAAAGGAACGATCCTACCTGACTGTAGCTGAGAGAGGATCTACAACCTGGGAAAAGAAAACAAAAGTCTTCTTGTATCACGTAGAGGGAGACAGGACACACCTTGTAGCCGGGTACAGCGGGAACGATGAGTAGCTAATTAACCCTCTCCCCTTAGGGGTGACACCCATGCGTGCTCAATAAACACGACACGTATAACACCTCCTCCGGGGGAAAGGGAAAAAAGGGACAAAGAAACCAAAACGAAATAATCTACTGCTGGTATAGGCTGGCACGGGATGTCCTCGCTAGATAGACCTTCTCTCGCTAGGCTCCACCCCAGAGACCCTGTAAGTGAGACATAAACACACAATGCATCATGCGAACTCTATGTACACACCTCCCCTCTCCCCGCACTCCTAAGGAAAGCGCACTTACAGAAACAGGCTTATAATCTTTTGTACAGCAGTCACGTCCAAAACCATAACAGAAAGCCTAGTGGCTTAGGCGGTCTTTAGTAATACTGAGAATGTACTTATCTCCAGGGTTGCAGAGTCCAGAGGGCAGGGACAGGATACGTAACCTGTTTTCCTTTCTTGGTTACCTCACCAAGTAACAGGCTTAGCTGAGCAATGTGTCTCCTGCGTCATGCAACTCCCTAGTGTCCTCGTGGAGAAGGCGCTGTATTCACCCTCGCTCTTGTAATTCAAGTGTTCTCCGCAGTGCGGAGGCTTAGCGCTAGCAAACGCGCTGTGGGACAAGTTACGGAGAGCCGGCGCGCTCTCTTCGTCCTCGATAGTAGTGTCCGCGTTCTCAGCAGTGCAGAGGCTTCGCGTCAGACAACGCGCTGTAAGGGCAAGGTACGAGGAGCCGATACGAGCTCCTGGTCCGCGATCAGCCTGTCAATGGCGCAGGCGCCCAAAGCGGCTCAGGTAGCGCAACGCGCTTCAACAAGGAAAGGTACTTGAGAACGGGCCACACGCCCGGTGGTGTTTCCGTCGATAGTAGACAAATGACGGTCTCTTCATACGAGTGAATTACTCGTCGGCTAGATCCATTCCTCAGGGAATCCAGGAAGTGTTCCGAGTGGCAAGCCCCGCGTTCCTGGTGGGCGGAGTTTAAGTAAGCCAATCGCGTAGCGCTCTTAGATTGTTTGAATAATAATATAATCCCGGTGGGGTTACAAGTACGGAATGTTCCAGTCATTTTTGTGGATGATGAGGACTTCAAAGTAGGGTTCAGCTTCGTTTCAAACAAATGCTCACGAAGCTGGATGGTTCTCAGCATAGAAACAGCTTTAAAACATATAGATAAGCTGAAAGCAGAGATAGCAGATTTGGAAAAACAGATTCTAGAAGATACTACAGTAACGGACGCTCGAGAATTTTTGCAAAAGCTAGAGACTATTATTTCTGATTTTCAGAAAAATAATATACTCAAAAAGACAGAAAAATTGCAAAAAGACATAAAGAACTACTCTAGAGAACGGACCTATCCATTTTTGAAAAAAGATTTTTTCCAACAGAATCCTAACCAATCTAATTGGGTACCTAAACACACAACGTTCTCTGATACTGGTTCTTCCAGTTCAGATGAGAATAACAGCCGTGGAGGTACTCCCAATTATAGATACGGCAGAGGACAAAACCAGACCACTTCATCGTCGTCTTTTTTAGGAAGGGGCACACACCCACAAAGAGGCAGAACACGCAATACCAGGAGAGGGTGGTTCAGGAACCAATACACCCCGGGATTTCGACAGACCAGGAACACATATTACGAATGGTAGAGCCAAGGGTAACTGATAGTTCAACTACAATGAGTAAGCATAATCATCAGAACTTGGAGGTAGTTCCCATATTTAATCTATCAAAACATGAACTCTGCAGCAAAGAGATCGAGTTGCTTAGCCATGGGCTATCGTATGTTCCTACTAATAGAAATGATATGTTTGTAACACAAATTGAATTACACAAATTTTTTAGAACTATTCGTTTGAAGTATATGTTCAGTAAAACTCCTTTTGTTACACAGAACAGTGTTACAGGTCTACGTTGTCCCTCAACTTTCTATCCACCAACTAATTTGATTCCCAAAGAATTAGTCACTTTTGAAAACATAGTATTGATGGAAATTGACCAAATGTTTAAAGACAGACAATATGTAAAATATAATTTTACAAAAGACGAACATCTTACATTGAAAACCCTTGCAGGCAGGGATGATATTATTATCAAACCTGCGGATAAGGGCGGCAGCATCATTATACAGGATAAAATTGATTATGATGCTGAAATTTTGAGTCAACTAAATAACATCACCCATTACGTGAAATTAGCAAGAGACCCCACCGACAGGATCAGAAAAGAGATCCTGGATCTGACAAAGAGTGGACGTGACAACCTTTGGTTGAGTCCCAAGGAATTTGATTACCTGAATAAAAATGACTTTTCCATACCAGCGTTCTATACGCTGCCTAAAATACATAAAGATGACAAAAAAACCCCGGGAAGACCTATTGTGGCTGGCTGTCAATCTATTTTACAACCTCTGGCCGAATATACAGATTTCTTCATCAAACCATTTGTAGTGTTGACAAAATCTTACACAAGAGACAGTACACAAGTGATTGTGGACGTGGAGGGACAAGCTTTCGATAAACATCTTAATATCCTCGTGACGATGGATATAGAAAGCTTGTACACTAATATACCCCAATGTGAGGCCTTAGAGGTGATTAATACTGTATTAGAACAGAGAGCCCGCCCACACCAGGTACCGTCAGATTTCATCGTCAAATGTGCAAGAATTGCACTTGAACAGAACTACTTCATTTTCAATGGCGATTTCTATGTCCAAGTGAAGGGAGTCGCTATGGGCGCAATTTTTGCTCCGGATATAGCGAATCTATATGTAGCCGCATTTGAAGAGAAGGTGATCTATAATAACAACCCCTTTGAGAAAGAGATAAAAAAATATCTCCGTTATATTGATGACGTATTCTTAATATGGGAGGGTTCCGTTGACAGATTACACGAATTCCTGTCCTGGATCAACCAACAGAATAACCACCTAAAATTTACTATGGACTATGATGTACAGGCAGTCAATTTCCTGGATTTGCGAATCTGGAATGATGACGGCAACTTGTCTACTAGTTTATTTACTAAACCGACAGCAAGGAATACATTGCTTAAGTATTCCAGTCACCACCCACGTAACCTACGAGATAACCTCCCGTTTGGACAGTTCCTTCGCATCAAACGGAACTGTACTAAACGGGAGGATTATTTCAGAGAAGCCAAAATATTACAGTACAAATTGGGGATGAGAGGCTACCCTTATAGACTGGTCAAACGTTCTCTCAAAAGAGCTTGGTACTATGATCGACAAGCACTATTGGAAACAAAGAACAAATTGGTATCCACACAAGAGGTTATTACTTGTGTTACAACTTTTGGAACTGAATCCAATTCTATCAAGAAGATAGTAACCAAAAATTGGCATCTGATTCAAAAGGTAGAACCCCAGTTGGCAACACCTCGTTTTGCATTCAGAAGGGCAAGGAATCTTAAAGATTCCCTTGTCAAGGCATATAAAGAACCAGCTCCCACCACTTTGACTAATTTATGGGGACTTCCACCCATAATGGGCCACCATCCCTGTGGACATTGCGCAGCTTGCCCCACAACATCAGTGGTAAAATCCCGTGTCTTGAATGGAAAATAATGGGCATTACGACAGCATACAAACTGTCTTACTAGGAATGTGATCTACTGTATAGAATGCCCCTGTGCCCTTTATTATATTGGCAAAACTACACAGGAAGTGAAAAAACGTATAATTCAACATCAATCTCGTATTAGGTGCAAGATTACAACAGCACCCATGGTGGAACATTACATGGAAAAGGGGCACACCCCTCTTGATATGAAGTGGTTTGTGTTAGAAAATGTAAAAAACACTAAACGCAGACAAAATGTTGATCGTCTCCTTACAATGAAGGAAAACAGGTGGATCTGGTCAGCTAAAACTGTTGAGCAGGGATTGAACTCTTATATTGAATGGCAAACTTTAGCCACCCTGTAAATTTTGGAGATTCCTCTGTTTTGTATTTCCGATATACTTCTGTGCTCAGGCTCTTTTGCTAGATAACGAATGAGTGTAGCTGTATTTGGAGTCACGAGTTTGAACCCCGACTACTATGCAGTTTATGGTGTATCAATTACTAGGCCAGGATTGAGTTCGCCAGTCTATATACCTATATGACCATGGCTTATACTCTCATTACTCATAATTAGTTCCTTCGTGTTAACATTATCTATTGAGATATGTTCCCAATTGTGTCATGCTTTGTGAAATTTAGGACACTTCGTGTGCCCGTGGACATGGTTGTGCCTGACTAGTAGGCTCGATTTATTGATAGCCGATATTATACATTTTTAAATCTAGGTCACATCACATACGAGTAGGATTTCTCCATAGATTGGCGCCTTATTAGATATCCAGGTGCCCAAATCCTTGTTACAACTACTCTTAACCTTAAAATGGTGATGTTTAACATTTCGTGTGAAAAGTTTTGTATTTGACTGTTATTAATTTCGTATACACTTAATTTTGTATACACTTGTGTTGTTCATTCAATTTAAAAGAGAGAAGTTTATGAGGCTATACGAGGATATATTGAATTTACCTTGCTATGTCGGAGTAGATGACTCCGTTCAAAGATGGCCGCCACATTTAACATTGAGTCAAGGCGATTTGCGATGGTGCTTACGCTTAAATGATTCCTACATGTGGGGGTCGTGGCTTCTCGGATTTGTTGGGCGAGCGGTACGAAGAGAGCAGACTCGGTGGAGACGAAGTAAGCGCCTTTCTGGGGAGGGCTCTACAACCTCCACAGAAGAGTAGGTGTTGATCTCTGTTTGACCCGGTTTATTTTATTTCAGAGTACATAAGCGCAGACGAAGGTTGTCGCTGTATGTGAGTACTGCCAGATAGCATGTTTACTGACTTTCTTTCTGAAATAGGTCCTGTGAAGAGACTTAGGACCTCCTTTCTGTTTTTGATTCTGTTGTAGATTGAGCACTCTCATAGAAAATTGGATTACGTGAGCCTAAGGCTTCACATGAAAGTTTAAGTAAGTGTATCTATTTCTGATAGAGGGAGACGTAGTTGCTATTTGACATCTTTTTGGTAGACATTATTTGTGGTTGAAACTATACACTGTAGAGTTTACTTCACGGCACATGTTTGGTGTTACTTAGTTGGTGTTTTGGGTCACTAGGTGTACTGACACGTTTATTATTTTTATTGGGTGGTCTCAATGAGAGACATCTGTTTTCCTTCAGTGTAGTGACAATAATAATTGATAAGCTCAGATAATTAAAAATGTTAGTAATTTATGTATATTTCTGTGATAGATACGAAGTGCAACTTGAGTCCTGATGATGGTCTCAGAAATTGAAGGTTAAGAGACCGAAACGTCGACGCTGTGACACTTCTTCAACAAAAATAATTTTCATGTGTTGTGTTGCATACATTACAAATGTGTAAATTGGTTTAATGTCATATGACCAACTGTGTTAGGTGCATATTTGTGTAAAAGTGTCAATGACTACTGCCTAAATTGTGAAACAAGACAGTGGTTTTGGTTGCCAATGTTGAAATTTAATGAAGTTTCTATACTTGATTAATGAAAAGTGTTGAAACACTATAAAAAAAGATTTATTTTTGATATAAAAAGAACACAAAAGAATGAATTGTGGTCTTGTCTGAGTTCCTTGAAATAATGCTCACTTCGGTGACGATCCAATTGATAAAAATAAGTTAAATAAATCCTCAAGGTTTATTCTTGTGTTTAGTTAGTATACCCAATCCCTTGGGGTTTAGTGGGTTGCCCTATTGTTGTGTACACTTAGAATTGTGGGAGCGGTAGTTCTTTCTCCCAGTGGCATGGGAGATGTAGTTCTGAGTCCCCTTTCGGCATTCACACCGTACTTATGTGCCCCCTCTAGCGCTTCTCCTCACCGAGGACCTGACAGCTTGCTGCAACCTGAATCTTCTTTCAGCAATCGGAGAACAGGAACACCTGCTGCTCAAGCTCAGGGTTCTCAATAACCAGCAATGAGAACAGGGTGTGGCCCCTATTTAAAGGGCTCAGGAAGAAGCTTCTAGAACAGGGTGTGGTCCCTATTAGCTTACTGATTCCAGCTCACAGGTAAACTACTGGAGCCGAGAAGAGACAAAAGGCCTTGATAACATCATAGTGTGCAACAAGCATTGGCACAGACAAGTGGCAAAGTCACAACAATCATTGGCAAAAACAATAGAAAACAGTAAACAGATAACATCATAGTCTACAACAAGCATTGGCACAGACAAGTGGCAAAGTTACAAAAAGCATTGGCAAAGACAATAGAAAACAGTAAACAGGTGCCAGACAAGGCGCACCATGAATCTGAAGTGGCAGAATCATGACACCACCCTTAAAAATTGATACTCATCATAGTCAAAGACCCCTTTGTCCCTCCAAAATTCAATAAGATCAAAGAATGTTTGTATACTACTGTTGTAGTCTTCTTATGTTATTGGCTGATAACATTGGCTGTTTCCCAGTTGCCTTAGAGCTTCCTCATGGTATTTGGCATTTGGGTTACATCAATGTATTATTAGCTCTATCACTGGTTTCCATGTTGTGACACTGCTGCCCAATCATGTTACATTTTTGTATCTAAAGTAGGGTGATGACGTGAAAACGCTGACATTGACAAAGGCTGGGGAGCCGAAACATGTCAACTTTAGAATCTTTTGTGGCGTAACAAATAATATGTGTGAGCAAATCGTCCCTGGAGTGTGCAACGTTCTTTGGGTCCTTGGGGGCCAATTAGCACTCTTGTTACCTCCAGTAGGGCCCACACAGCTGGATTGCTGAGAGGTCGTCAGAGGCCACACACACCCTTTCTTCATCACCCTGCAAACTCACCTCCTGGCGCACTGCTGCTTGGGGGAAAAAGCCCAGTTTAGTCCTGAGGCCCTCAGGAGCCAAGGAGACCTCATCCCCCCCACCAGCAGTGCGCTGAGAGGCGCATTTGCAGAGTGGTGGAGAAAGGAGGCGGGGCACCCTCGCACCTCTCAGCAATACCATAGTTAGGACCAAAGTTTCCATAGCAAAAGCATTTTTTGTTTTGCCAATAACTTTGGCGCCGCTTGACGAATTTTCACGAAAATGTCAAAAACTTCCTTTTTTTGGTTCGCCTGCTGTGTTGAAAGTTTCGGGGTAATCTGTCAAACGTGGGCCGAGAAAAAAGGGGGGGTCCCGAAACACATTTTCCCCATGTTATATCTATGGGCATTTTTCATTTTTTGAACACGACTACAGCCTGAACGAAATTACACCAAATTTGGCAGAAAGCTAGATGTTGGTCCACAAAGAGTGCTTTTTGTGGTTTGGTGTAAATCCGTTTAGTAGTTTCAGCGATATTAAAGTTTTAAAAATATAGATATCTGGGGAAGCGAGTCCTTACTGTGGACTTGCGGATCCTGCTAAAATTTGATTGGCTGCAACAACCAGGAAGTGTTGGCAGCCATCTTGGGACTCACCTTAAATCCAAGTCCCTCAAAAAAAGTAAAAAATTATGAAAAGGGAACAGAGTAGGAATACCCTGCCCCCCCCCCCCCCCCCCCCCGATATCTTCCACAGGGACCCCACCTGGGGTAAAAAGTATTTTTGTTATTTAATTTTGCCCCCAAGTCGCGGCTGGACCTTTGGCAAAATTTAAAAAAAGACTGCGTGCTTTTTTTATTCACAGCCCCCGGGTGGGCCAAATCCCGGGGACATGAAGGTAATGAAGGAGGGAGGGCTCATGGGCCCCCCTCATAGGCTTATCCAAAGCCCTGGGGACCGCCACCTCCCCGGGGCAGTAAACAGTAGAAATACGGGGGGCCCGCTTGACCCTTTCCCTGCTGCCCCAGAGACCGCCACCTTCCCGTGACACATACATTATTTTTTTCTAAAATGTGGGTGAGGCCCTAGGGCCTCCCCTACAGCCCCAAGGACCGCCACCTCCACAGGGCACAAACACAATACTAAAAGGGGTCAGTTGTAGACCCCCGACCCTGGGAACCACCACCCCCCAGGGCCAGCTCCAACATTGTCTTGGGGTGCCCACCCCCGGTACATTGCTGTTTGCTATGGCTTGGTGGGAGCACCACTCATTCCAAACCATAGCAAAAACTGCTCCGCTTCTAGTAAGCAAGGAATGAAAATGCACTCGCTTACTAGAAGAGTAGCAGACTTGCTTTTGTACAGAGGGAGCTGCATGTTAACAGTTCCCTCTGTACAAAAAGAAATGCCAGCTTCCGCAGGAGGCGAGGAGCCGTCAGGGACTGCGGGGGCCTTCAGGATCCTCCACGGTCCCCCAACCTTTACAAAGTGGGTGCCCTGGGTGGGACAAGGGCACCCACACTACAGGCTCGGCCCCGGGGGGTGGGGTCTCCATGGCCCAAATCGTCCCTCTTTCTTTTTTTTTTAAATAAATGAAATAAGGGGCAGGCCCTGGGGGATGGGCTCCACGATGCAGTCCCCCGCCCTCAAAAACAAAAATCGAAGGAAAAAAACCTCTTGCAATTCGCCAAAGGCCATATCCCCTTCGCCACCACTCTGCAAATCCAAATCCTGTCACAGTGGTGGTTGGGGGATGAAGTCCTCTTGGATGCTGAGTGTCCTTGGGGTCCAAGAACCCCTCCTGTTACCTCCATTAAGTCCCAGGCAGCGGGATTGCTGAGAGGACTTGGAGACCATGCCCCCTTTCTCCACCAATCTGCAAACGCATCTCTTGGTGCTCTTCTGGTTGGGGAATGAATTCCACTTTACTCCTGAGGGGTTCCGGACCAAAGTGGATTTTGTTCCCCATCCAGTAGAGCCCCAGGAGGCGCGTTTGCAGAGTGGTGGAGAAAGGGGGCGTGGCCTCTGATGACCACTCGGCAATCTAGCTGTGACTGACTAGAAATAACCAGAGGGGTAGTTGGCCCCGAAGGACCCTCACTAGCCAAGGGGACTTCAACCCCCTACTAGTAGAGCATCAGGAGGCACATTTGCAGAGTGTTGGAAAAAGTGGGCGTGTCCTTCGACAAACTCTCAGCAATCCTGCTATGTGGGGCTTACTGGAGGTAACAGGAGGGGTAGTTGGCCACCAAGGATGTCCTGGGGGGACGCCTACCTCTCCTGTTACCTGCAGTAAGACCCACACAACGGCATTGCCAAGAGGTCTTTGGAGGCCACATCCTCTTTCTACACCACTCGGCAAACGTGGCTTATGGTGCACTACTGATTGGGGTATGAAGTTAACTTTACTCCTGAGGGACCGTGGGGGCCAAGAAGCCCACCTGGTGCCTCCTGTAAGTCCTTCACAGCGGGATTCCTGAAAGCTGGTCGGAGGCCACATCCCCTTTTCCCACCACTCTGCAAACAAGAATACTACTTTAAAAACCATAGAAATTCACTGAAAAACAAAGGTTATAGGGACGTTATAGTTAGGAAATGGAATAAAAGAAAACATCGAAATTCACTAATAAAACTAAAGGTTACAAGGACGTTATAGTTAGGCTCAGATTTTACTTGTACAAAACCAGTGAAATTCAGCAGTTATATTTAGCTGAGCTTACTATAACTTGCACCCCCGCAATGCACTGCTTATGACCCCACATATTACATCACTCATGACATGGTGAGTGACATCACTCATGACATCTCAAATTACATCACTGATGACATCATCTACTGAATCACTGACGTACCCACTCACACCCCCTTAGAACATTTCATACACCACCTCCCACACAATTATCCACAAACCCATACCAGTACTTACACATGCACTCACTGATTCACAGATCTAACACACATCCAATCACGTACACATACAGCCACTCATACACCCACCCATTCAGTCACTAATACAGCCATTGCCATAGCCACTCATACACCCATAGAGCCATTCACACACTGAGTCAGTCACCCATACAGCTACTCACACACCTAGTCACTCGTCCATATAGTCAATCACACAGCCACTTACTCACCCATACAGATACACACACCCACTCACTTACTCATACAGATAATAACACATACTCACCTATACAGTCTCTGACCCAAGCACACCCTTACAGTCACTCTCATATTCACTAACTCACCCATACAGTCACTCATATGTCCCATTACTCACCTATACTGCCTTTCAAATACCCAGTAACTCACACCTATACCACTGACACATCCACTGACTCACCCACACAGCCGTACACACACTCACTCATATAGCCCCTCACAAAAGCACTCACTAACCCATACAACCACTGACTCACCCACTCACTCATCCATACAGGTAGTCATACACCCCCTCACCCACACACGCAGACACTCTGACAACCATACAGGTACTCAGACAACCAATCACTCACCAATACAGCAACTCACGTACCCACTCACTTCTGGGTCTTGATAATGCAATGGCAGAGACCATATCAGTGCACATGGCATCATCGCAGGCTGCACACCCGCTCAGCCCTATAGGTGCCACTAACTCTGTGAACCGCTAGGCAACGCCACATGGCGGATAGGCCCGCACTGCCCGCTGGCTCAGGCCTACACTGCGGTCCAGCAGGGCGCACACTAATCCTCACCAGTCTGGACCGCCAGGACGGCACATCATCGCAGGCTGCACACCGGCTCAGCAGTTCAGGTGCCCCTATCTCACTGCACCGCAAGACACCGTCCCGTGGCGGTGTGCCTAAGCCTGGCGCAGTATATCGGGTGCCACCAAGTCTGTGCACCGCTAGCCATGGAGTCTTCATGATTGAGTCCCATGGTGCGGACGCCATCATGTCACCTCCGGCACTGGGCAATGTGAGGTGGCAGGGCCCTAGGCCCTCACGCATAAATAAGAACCACACGGAGACACCCAGTTAAAGAGTGGAAATGGCATCCAGCACGTTCGCCCGGCCCTTTTTATTGGCAGGGTCACATGTTCTGTGACACCTGTGCTGGATGGGTGTGGTATGGGTGTAAACCAGCCGTGAGGGAGTGGCTGTGGAATGCCGACAACTAGACCTGTGAGCAGCAGATCCCTACATGGAAGACCTGGGACATGTAGCGTTGTCGTCCCCCCCTGTGAGCGTAAGTGGAATGAGCTGTCCTGGCGTATGTCAGTCCAGCGTAAGGGTGTGAACAATGACCCCGGGACTCTGGGCATGGTTCCGTCCTGGGCTGGACAAGGAAGTAACTAATGGATGTGTCCCTGTTGTTGTGTCGGTGCCACCCGCACCGCAATCGGCAATGTGTCACCCTGTGACCCAAGTCCCACAACATGAGCAAAAAGGACGCAAGGGGGAATCACTGACCCTACATACATCCATACTTCCACACTTGAAGGCTCATGGACATGACACATCTGAGTTAACATGAATGTTTATTGCACATTCAGTGGAGTGTTGCAGCTGGAGCAGTACAGGGCCATGCAAACCCCACTTCATATTGTTAGCCCGTGGAGGGACTGCCAGAGTCCTTTAGGGAATGACAAGTACATCAGTAGAGGAGGAGTTCAGTCCGCAGTCTGAAAGCTGTGTCATTTGTGACCAAAAAGAATATGGCAGTCCATGTCGAGGTCCAAGGTGAGTGTCGCAGAGTGCATTGGGGGACAGTGGAAGATGATGATGCAGAGGGCAGAACCAAGCAGAAACAGGCCATATGGCGGAGATGAATGCTACTGCGTCCTTCTGACCACGGAGGCAGATTCATCCGCATCTTCATCCTCTGCTGTTGCTTGTGTCTCACATGTGGATGGTGGTGTGCTGTCTACAGCACTGTGTGGCAGTGACACCTCAGGGGCCAGATGTGGAATGTCTGATGCACTGTGTGGCACTGACACATCAGGGGCCGGAGATGTGGATGGAGTGGTAGCAGCAGCATACATCAGCGCCAGGCCTTGTGACAGCAATGCCATGAGGAGGGTCTTTATGGTACTGAGGGACCGAGCTACCTCTTGCAGGTGTGCAGCTGTGGCAGCCGCTCTTTCCACCCATGTCCGCTCCATGTTCTCCATGAGCCTCCACATGAGTCCCAACTCCAGGGTGAGTTCGCTGGAGGCACTCTGACTAGACAGTCATTCTTGTCGCAGAGTCTGGACTCTAGTGATGTCAGCCATAGTTCATTGGAGAGCATGGAGCGGACTGTGGGTGTCCATTAGGGACTGTGAGTGGTCCCTGTAAGGCTTCTAGTTTGTCTGCCATGCGGTCGAACCCCACCTGCACCTGTTCAGCCAGCTTCTCCTGACACCCCAACACACGGCGTTGGAAGGCCATGTGTTCGTCGTGGGGGTCCTGGGAGGCAGCCGTATTGGTGGGTGCTGCTTGCTGTGTGTTCTGTGCAGGGGGTGGGTTCTGCTCGTAGCAGCTGGGCTGCCCTGCTCCTGGAAGTGGGCTGCGGAGGCTCTCCACGAGCTGTTGGAGGGCGTCAGAGTCGAAGGTGTGGTGGTCCTCTTCGTGGTCAGAGAATAGAGCTTCAGACTGCTCTGCAGGAGGTGTTGGATTTCCCCCTGCAATGTGAAGGGGAGATGCAGTTTAACATTTTGTTCACATGTATGTTGACGCATTGTACATGTTTACATTCAGACTGCATGACAGTGTACATTGTGACTGTTTGGGGGGAGCTGCCTATTTGATGCGGGACAGTGGCCATTCCGACTACAGCACGGATGTGTGTTTGTACTTGTACATTGTAAACTCACAGTTCCCTGCAATGCCAAATGTGATTGGCCAGTTTCTATGCACATGAGGCACCAGTTGTGTCCTCTGTTCTGTTGTGGACGTGTTGCGGTTTGTACCACGGCGTTGTCAATGTTGATGTCCTCTGCATGTAGTGTGTGTGTGCCGCATTTAGGGGGAGTCGCCCCTGCAGCTCTGATTTGGCTGCCCTTTGGCCCTTACATGAGGTGTGCCTCTGGCTTCTGTGCTTCTGCAGTGCTGGAATGTTGCATAATTGGGTGCATTGGCCTCTTGGTGGGATTTGGGGATCTGGGACATGGTTTGTCCGCATATGTGCTATGCTTATTTGTTCATGTGTGCCATTGTGCCCATCTCCCCGGTGCCCCTCGTCCCTGGTCATTACTCACCCTGTTGCTGTTGTGTCCGGTCATGTTGAGCAGTGTCCGGTCCCCCAACACCTGCACCGTCTCCCCACTGATGACTGTGGACACCATTTCCTCCATCTCGTCCAGCTCCTCCTGTGGTGCTGGATTGCCACCTCCAGGCTGCATTGCTGCCTTCCGGTTGTTTGCGAGTTTCTGCTTGGTTTTGTGCTTGACATCATTCCAGCGCCTCTTGACCTCTTCCATTGTCCTCTTCAGCACTCCAACTGCATTCACCTTGTCCAAGATGGTCTGCCATACTCCACTTTTTGTTGCCAGTGACACAATGGAGGTGACGAAGAGTAGTTGATGGTATTCTATCACCTCCGTAATCAGGATTCTGTTTTCCTGTGGACTGGACCTCTTCTTCCTACTCTTCTTGTCCTTGCCCTTCCCTGACCCCGAGGTCCCAGTCTGGTCCTCTGGGGGGGTTTGTGGGGTTCTGGTTGTCCTCTGCACTTGCTCCGCGCTACCTCCATTGTGCTTCGCTGTTGTTTGGCTTTTGTTTGTGGTTTTTTTGTGTGACTTTTATGGTGCATTTTCCCGCATGACGCGTGGGATTTGCAGGCCTGCGGCTGGTTTTCGCTGATTTTTGTATCGCGATTGGCGTCATCGCTACTATTTTTGTGTTCGCGTTTTGGTGGCGTCGCGTTGATTTTAGCGCGTTCATATGACGCGTTGTCGTGGGTCTATCGCATTGTGCCGCCATGTTGAGAATACCATGTTAACACGGCATTATTTTCCCGCGATAGACTGCGATGTGAAGAGTTGCGTTAAGCTAAATGTGCGATGGTTTTCACACGTTCTTGAGAATATGCCCCTTAATTTTCCCAGAGACTTTCCTTCATTGTCCTTAATCAAGGACATTCAAATTGTGTCAAGCTATTGCTATGCAATGTATCGATTAGCGTGTTTGAATAAACTGTGAGAATGACCAAAATCCAATGTAATACTACTATGAGAGAAGCTCCGAATGTATTCTGTAGTTTCTTCTTGCTTGTCCCTTATTGGTACATATCCTGAGAACCATGTACTTGTGTGGACTGTATGAAAACCTTTGTTTAAACACCTACAAAAGGACGTGTAATTTTATGTACCCCGGAGCCCTTATTCCCCACATTTAGAAGGCGAACCTATGCCGGGTTTCGTATAGAATTTCACTGAGTTCTTTGCACTTATGATTTGTATTCTTTGCTGTTAAATTTATTGATGGCTTTTTTCATGTTTTTGCCTGTAAATTCTTTTTATATATCTCAAACACCCCTGCCTGTCAATCTTAAAAAAATATTTCAGCATTGATTACTGAATTAGAACCACTGGAAATAGCGACTACACCTCTCCCTGTCCTAGCTGTTGGAGTGCCTCTTGAGTAAGATAATTTAGGATAAGTTTGCACACCAATACAACAAATGACCCCATGCAATCTGAAGACCTCTTTTCACAGTCCACCTTGTTTCTTTTCTACTTACAGTAAACAGATTTTGAACATTTTCTTGTGTGACCATGTCATCGTGTTGTGCAAACTGATATGCAACTGGTTGGGCTGCACTGGATTGAGAAATGTATGTACCTGTCACATCTATTACTACACTCCCTTATTTGTGTTAACACTCACTCAGAAGGAGTGCCGCAATACTTTATGCACCAGAGAAACAGTCTGCAATCTAGTATTTGGCCTCAAAAGCAGCAGACAAGAGGTGGAGAAGAAGTGAACACTCATTTTGGCTGCTGCATGCCCCCTTATTTTATTTCTCCATGGGTCAGTGCAGAGACATAAAAGGAGGCATGTACTTTTAGTCACTATAAATGAGGCTTTGTGAAAAGGCTAGGGTTTGTACATAAGTGCAGATTTTGGCCAACTATAAACTTTATACTCCGTACGTTTTGTACAGAGGAGAAATGTAGAGTTTGTATTTTCTTTTTTAGGTTTTGCTAGTAGAATGTATTCGATGCGGCATCGGAATTGAACAAATTCAGAGACTGGAGAGCTGGTGGGGGGGGGGGGGCGGGGGGGGGGGGGGGGAAGAGGAGAAACTGGTGCGGGATGGGGAGGAAGAAATCGGGGGGGGGGGGGGTGATGAAAAAAATAACGCTATGATGTTACCGGTGGTGACAGCTTCATAGTGCTTTGAAAAGAAAAGTAAAGTAATACTACCGAGTAACAACGCAATAAGCGGAGGGACACTAATTAAACATAATTAATCCGTGCTTCGTCCATATGCCACCAAAAGGAAATATAGTGACGCATGGCAAGAACTGCCCAATTGGAAGGCAACAAGGAAAAGTGACAGCAATCCCAAACATTTGGAATAGAGGGTAAGTTTCAAGCACATTATAGAACACAAGAGTCTTGCAAGCGAGAGCTTAACCTAATGAAGCAATAAACTGCCAGTTTAATGAGTATACATATTGCACAGGGGTGGGGGACTTCAGTGGAATGAAAATAAATCAAATGCCTCTAAATCATAAGTTCAAGTCGATTGAGCTGCTAACATTTTTCAGAGTCTTGTTTTTAGCTTAGTCTTTTCAAACATACCCATGTTTCAAGACTTTCTGTTCATTTCCTTCCACTGGTATTTTAATAGCACAGCTAGTCTGATTTGACATGACCATCTAGGGAACCCTTCACCGTGTGTGTGTGTGTGTTATGTATGTATATGTATATAAAACCTACTGGCGGTTGCCAGTAGGTAGTAATAGTTAGAACCTAGTTTCCACAGATGAAGCGTTTTTTGTTCTGCCAATAACTTTGGTGCCGTTTGATGAATCTACCCGACATTTTCAAAAAATCAGTCTGCAACTCACTTCAGCTGCTGTGTGGAAAGTTTTGCGGTGATTCTTCAAGTGGGGACCGAGAAAAAAGGGTGTCAAACACAAATTTTGCCCATGCAATTTTCTGTAGGAATTTTAAATACAACTACAGCCCGAAAAGTTGAACAGAATAATACCAAATTTGGTAGAAAGCTTTGTGCAAAAAGAGTGTTTTTTGTAAATTGATGTCAATCCCTTCAGTAGTTTTGGAGTTAGTAAAGGAAAAAGAAATCTGTATATCTAGGGATGCGAATCCTCCGCGGATCCCCAGATCTCATGGAGGAAGTGTTGGCAGCCATCTTGGGACTCCGGACCTTGCCCAAGTCCCTAAAAAACATAAAAATAAACAAAAAGGGAGCAGGGTAGGAATGGGAAGATCTGCAAATCTGTGTCAAAATTGAAAAAGCCTCCCACGCTTGCTTTGCATCCCCAGCGTGAAAACCTTTTATATTAAGGGGAATTCCTCCAGGCTGATTTAGGCTTGAGTCATTATTGGCCCTAGGGACCCCAACCCCCAGGGCCAGCCTCCTGCTATGTCCCAGGGTGCCCACCCCGTCACATAGCTGTTTCCTCTGTTTGCTCTCGCTTGGCAATTAAAGGCACCTGCTAAGCGAGAGCAAACACTAGGTACGCTCCCAACGGACGGGAGCAGGAAAAATGGTCCCGCCCACTGGGAGAAGACTTTTCATCTGTTTCCGTGCCCGCTGTGAAGCTCTGGGTAGGATGAACATATGGTAATTAAATATTACTTTAGTAACGCAAGGTATTTCAATATTACTTACGTTAAAAAAAACTGAAATTCACAAAAAAAACAAAAGTTACAGGGATGATATAGTTAGGCTCACATTTTACGTGCACCAAATCATACAAATTCACTAGTTCTAGATAGAGTTATCTCACAAAACTATAAATCGTGCCCTAAGATAACTATAACTATAACGAGCGCCCTCGGCCAAGAACCTTGGTGTTAAGTCAGACATCGGACTCTTTTTCCAACCTCAGATCTTTTCTGTTGCCAGGATGTACTTTGGTTTGCTCTATTCCATTAAACATTTCTGCACCTTCTCCCTCTTTCATCTTGTAAGATGGTGGTCCATGAACTCAAACACGCCACCTGGTTCAGCCCAGAACTCCTGGCATCAAAAAGAAAATGCAAATGAATAGAAAGATGATGGCGATCTAGCAGAAACCCTACAGAACACTCCGTGCTGAAGTCCGCCATCAGGAATGATCACCGCTCCCTCAAAGAAGCCAAAAAGGCGCTCTGGCCAACCGCCTCGAAACCAGCAGAAACCACTCTAAGGAACTTTTCAACATCATCAGGGAATTCTCCACCCCAGCGGCTGTGGAAAACACAACCCCACCCAGGACCTCTGTGACGCCCTATCAGAATACTTCCACAACCAGATAGCAGACATCTACGGCAATTTCAACCCTCAACCTAAGGAGTTCACACCACCCACAACCCCAGCGGAAATCCTGCACAACCACCTCCCCAACTGGACACCCCTCAACAGTGAGACCACTGCGACCATCATGACCTCCATACATTCTGGCCCCCTGACGGACACCTGCCCAGACCACGTCCTCAACCTAGGATGGGAGGAGATCTGCCTTCCACTCACGCACATCCTCAACTCGGCCATTAATTCCACCACCTTCACGGAAACACGCAGAAGTAAGACCCCTACTAAAGAAACCCACCGTAGACACCAGCGACTACAAGAACTACCGCCCCATCTCTCTCCTCCCATTCCTGGCAAAGGTCCTTGAGAAAGCCATCAACCACCAGCTCACAGACCACCTTGAGTGAAACAACCTGCTGGACGCCTCCCAATCAGGTTGCCTATCGAACCACAGCACTGAAACAGCCCTCATAGCTGCAACAGATTACATCAGGACCATCCTCATCCATGGAGAATCAGCTGCCCTTTTCCTCCTTGACCTCTCTGCATCCGTTGACACTGTATCCCACCACATCCTGGTCAACAGACTACATTGCATCGGCATCAGCAGCAATACACTCAAACTCATCACCTTGTTTCTGACAGGACGCACTCAAAGAATACGCCTCCCACCTTTCACGTCCGAACCCAAAGTCATCATCTGTGGTGTCCACCAAGGCTCCTCGCTCAGCCCCTACCCTAATCAACATCTACATGACTCCGCTGGCCAACGTCACCCACATCCATGGACTCAACATCATCTCATACGCCGACAACACCCAACTCATCCTCTCTCTCACCAAAAACACCTTCACCACCAGAGCGAGCATCTATAATACTATGACCAACGTCCTGGACTGGATGAAGAACAACTGCCTAAAATTGAACACGGACAAGACGAAAGGGCTCATCTTAGGTTGAACCCCTTTTCCCTGGGGTGACTCCTGATGGCCCTCCGCTCTCGGACCTGCACCAACCCCCACCATCCACTCCAGGAACCTAGGCATCTGGCTCGACAGCAAGCTCTCCATGAAGTGCCAGGTAAATGCAGTAGCCTACTAAATTTTCAACATCCTACGAATGCTCCGTAAGGTCTTCAGGTGGATCCCACCCAGCACCTGGAAACAGTAACACAGGCTCTCATCACCAGCCAACTGGACTATGGCAACACACTCTACACCGGAATCACAAACCAATTACTGACACAACTCCAGACCATCCAAAACTCATATTGGATCTCCCAAGACGTTCAATCATAGCCCCCCCCCCCACATCAGAGACCTCCATGGGCTCCCAATCAAGAAGAAATACCACTTCAACCTACTCACCCATGTGTTCAAGGCCCTCCACAACATAGGAGCAGCTTACATCAACCACCGACTGACCTTCCACCAGCCCACAAGACAACTCCACAGTTGAGGTTGTTCTTTTTTGGTGCTTGCCAGCGCCGATTGGAACCGGCTTCCATTAGTGCTGCACACCACTCATTACAAAAGTTCATCGAGGAAAGCTCTTAAAACTAATTTATTTGTCCTTCTCTGACTTGCCTGATTTTATATTTGGCTTTGCTTTTTAGCGCCGAGACACTCCTTGGAGTAGCCACACATTTTACAAATCCTCATTCATTATGTACCACGGACAGAGAAAAAGTTACTCACCTTTCCTTTCTAGATTTTTTATGTGACCCTGTTCAGGGCTCCGCTGCCTTTTCCCTAGGTTTGTGTTATAGAAATACAACAAACGTAAATGCATGCATCAATTATTAACGTCCATTCAAGAATGAGATTTCTCATGCCAAGGAAAGTAATAATGAAAACTATTACAATAAACATTGTTTAGAACATGACAGAAAAAACCCAAACGATTTGAATAAAGTTGGAGACAAAATAGAGCCCAGAGGGATCCTGCAGGGCAATGGAGCCCTAAGTGTTCCCATCTTTACTGCTAAAGAGGAAAGAGAAAAATATTTTAGGTTGGCCAATGGATTGCTATGTTGTAGTGAAATGGGATCTGCTCATTTAATCCGCCTGGATTTTTTGCTTTTGCATTACCTGGTTTGGGACTTTTTACTGTGGGTGAGCCTCAAAACTGTTGACTCACCCACAATAAATGGACTGTGCATGTTTATCGCCAGTGTCCACCTTTTAAGATAAGAGCACTGCGATGCATCAAGGGCAAGGGGCACTTGTCTGGTAACGTCATGCACAGCCCAGTAACTGTGCACAGCAAGCCTGGCATAGATGGGACTCTAAACGGGTTACATATTGACCTGGGTATAATATTAGTGGACACTCATGGGGAATGCCAGTGTGGTTTACTATTTTTTTTGCACTGACATTTTATTAAAGACAGCCGTAAATCTGTCTTTGGGAGCACTTTCGCTCCCCTTTGGCCTACAAAGTTCAGTGAGATTGCTAACTAGGGTGACAAATATGCACCAAAATCAAATATTCATTTTCCAAGCAGATATATGTATACTTTAGGGGTCATTCAGAATTGTCATATTTCTCTGGCTCAGGTCAGATTACAACCCAGGCCTTTTGCTACCCTGCTGTGCCACATTAATTACATTGCTCTCTAGCAGAAGGCACAAAGGTCTCCTCACCCAAAGGGGGCAATTAGCAATGCTTCACTCTTCTCTCGAGGAAGGGGTAGGTAAGAAAATCTGCATGCATTAATTAGATGTCACACTGTGCCAGGTGTGGGACAGCCTAGGGCCACTGACAAAGGAGGGAGCCCAGAACTCTGGAGCCAGCACAGGAGGGGGCTCCTCTTAGAGGTTTTGGTGGGCAAAGGCGTGGCAGTGATATCAGCAAGGGGAGAAGCTGAGGCTCCCAGTTAAAATGTGACCAGTAGCTTCTGGATGGTGCCATCTTGATTTCTCCCACCCTGCTGTGCAGGATGGTTGGGACAAGGGTGGAGAGGTTATGTAGCACCATAGGATTGGCCAGGGAGGCCAGGCTTCTAGAACTTTCCACCTCCACTTAAAAACTCTTGCACAAGAGAGAGAGAGAGAGAGTGCCTTTTGTTGCAGCTGGACACAGGGACTGGATGGCAGCAGCCATGGATAACTGGAAGGAGAAACACCCTGATGTCTTCATGGACGCAGGACTTTGCCTACAGCTGACTCCTGGACCAGGGAAGCTGGTCCCCTTATACTCCCTAAGTTGGGGGAATACTGGACTTATTCTCCCACACAGGAGGAGAGAAGCCCCAGAGGATCAGATAAAGAAGAAAGGCCAGTACAGGGAGCCAGTGGAACCAGCTCCCTGAAAAGTGTGCCACCTTAGAGGCCAGGAGGCCTGAGGAAAAGGCTCAAGGTGACTAGGACTCAAGCACTAGGAGGGAAATGAGCCCAAGGTTTCAAACATTCAGCCCAACGGGGCCTGAGATATGCAGGGAAGAATGATTTTGACATTTGACCCTTCCCAGCTGATGGATGAAATGTGTGGAGGTTTGCTGCCAGTCCCGAAAACACCATTGGGATGGGCCAGAGCTTGATGAAACTGCCATCAATAATTTATGGACCTTGGGAGGGTGCGTTCCTGGGCCTCCTCCACAGATCTCTTGTGGCCCAGGGATCCCAACCTTCCGGCCAAGAAGAGGAAAGGGTCCTGGACCAGATCTACTGGCCCCTGACACCAGATAGAGTAGGGGGAGTGCCACTGTGCTTCACTCAGCTGTGATGGGCCTACCCCCCACTCCTATGTTAGGGGAAGCGGGCCAGGCACCAAAATACACCCTACCCGTGTGGAGTGGGCAGGGGAGAGGCACTCTGCTGGCTCCCATGCCACCAGAGAAGATTTCTGGTCAGGCGAAGAGCAGCAGATGCGCTAACCGAACTATCCCCAATGAAGAGGCCATCTGGGGTGCCCAACCAAATAATAAAAAAAAAATCAAACAGGAAGCCGCGGGGTGCAAGGCTGCACAGCAGCTAGAGGGAATGCGGCTTGAGCCTTCTACTTAATATTCATGCTCCCGTTGGGGAGCAATTCTATTGTTCTGTGGGGCTTACTTTGCAGCCCCCCCCCCCCGACCAAAGAATTTAAAAAGACTAACTTTGCAAGATCGGATAATTATGACCTCCTCTCCTGGTGTTCTGCATTCAATTCAAGCACTCACAGGGCTGCAACTTTTGTTGTACAGCCTGGGAGTGTGGTGACCTCTGTTGGTTGGTTCTATGGCTGAATACTTATGGCCTAAGTTGGTCCCAAAAAGACACAGACACATGTTTTGTGATTTTGCAAGGTTTCATTCTAATATGTATGAATACTGACAATAGTGATTCTTCATGAAAGGTTGCAATGCTTTGTTAGTTATAATAATTGCAAATGGTTACAATGCTTATTAATTATAAATATTGCAGATGGATTACAATGACTATAGTCAGTGAAAGAGTGGTGCAGTTGGACATGTGATTCTGGTCTTTAAGTGTGGTATCATTGTCTAGGCCAATAGACCTGCTTCATTTCTTTTTTAATTTTTTTTTTATTAAGGATTGATAGCAGACAAAATAGGCATGTTGAACATTGTATATAGCAGAGAGAACAAACTTTCATAGTACCCAAATTCATATTTCAGTTGACAATAAATAGATTCACAAATAGTATAATTAGCATTCTAAAAAGCCCAACACATGGAAGAAACGTATTGCAAACTTGCCTTAATTCAGTAATTAGAAATAAGAAAGGCAAGCACGCTGTGAAATAAAAACCTCTTATTTCTCGCTTTTTTTTTTTACCCATATAGATGACCTGTCATACATATTTTCTTCTAAACATGAATTTCGGGCATAGCCCTCCCATGTTGTCCTGAATGTCCGAAACACCCCTATCCTTTTTGCATATGCCTCTTCAAATTGGTCGGTCCGGCCTAAATTGGAGAGCCATTGACCCATTGTAGGCACCTTCTGAGATCTCCAGTTTTGCAACACCAACGGGGGAATTTCAATGGTTTTGTACAAGTGAAAAGTCCAGCTAACTATAACACCCCTGAAACCTATGGTTTTTTCAGTGAATTTCTGAGGCTTTTTAAATGCTAATTCCTAACTATAACGTGCCTGAAACCTATGGTTTTTTCTGTGAATTTCAAAGGTTTTTTAAATGCTAATTTCTAACTATGCCTACAGAGATAGGACATGTGAAGAAAGAAGAAAAAATGCACAGAAAGAAAACAGAAAGAAAAAAAAGAAGTGCAGAAAGAAGCAACAGAAGTCCTCAAAGACGAAGAAAAGTGCAGGAAGAAGGATAACGTGCAGAAAGAACAAAAAGAAGAGCAGAAAGAAGCCTTGTTGCAAAATCATCCTGTACCCTCAACTTTTTCAAACGGATACTGGTGGTAACTGAGTCTGACTAACCAGTCCTAGAGCCAGTGCTATGTTAAAAGACACTTAGAATACAGTGAAAACACCTACATATACTAGGGAACATTATGCGTTGGGGTCCCCCTGTGATTAGCATGGCCTCCTCTGTAAGCCCCTAGTATATAATAGGGCAGGGGGATTAAAACTACCTCTTAAAACAGGCCACAGGGCGTTTTTGCACACGTTAACTTAGGCCCCGTCCCCTCCCTTCACCACTGTGTAAACACGCCCTGTGTCCGTTTTTAGTTGGGAGATTAAGTTCATTTGAATCCTGAGGGTCCCTAGGGTCCAACTAGCCCACTAGGTACCTCCAGTAAGTGCCACAGAGCTGCGTTGCAGAGAGGTGTAAAAAGTGGCACGGCCTGGACCACCTCTCTGCAATGCAGCTCAGTGGCGCTTACTGGAAGTACTTGGTGGGCTAGTTAGCCCCCAGGGGCCCTCAGTATTGAAGGGAAATTATATCCCCAATTTAAAACGTGCCATAGTGCGTGTTTGCACACGTCACCTCAGGCCCCGTCCCCTCCCTTCACCACTGTGTAAACGCGCCCTGTGGCTGTTCTAAGTTGAGAGATTAAGTCCCCTTGAATCCTAAGGGTCCTTAGGGTCAAACTAGACCACTAGGTACCTCCAGTAAGCGCCACAGAGCTGCGTTGCAGAGAGGTGTAAAAAGGGGCTTGGCCTCAGAACACCTGTCTGCAGCGCAGCTCCCTGGCGCATACTGGAGATGTCTGTTGGGCTAGTTGGCCCTCAGGGACCCTCAGTATTGAAGAGGAATTAATTCCCCAATTTACAACTCGCCAGGGGGCACGTTTGCAGAGTGCTGCAAGGAGGGGGCGTCGCCTCCGGCACGATGCCAGTCTTTTATTTATTTTAATTTTTTAAGAAGGGGAGCTGTGTGGTTCCCCTTCTTATTCTAATTTATTGGCCCTGATGACCCCATCCCCCAGGGCCTGTCTCCTAATTATATTTTTTTACCCCAATCCCCAGGGCCGGCCACTGTTTTTTATTATTTAAAAAATATATATATTTATAGACACACCTAGGACATGCTGGACAAACCGTACGTACCTATCACCATGACGATTTGCGTGATATTCATTAAAAGGCGACTATGCATACAATGAATCCACGTGGAATGTATTTACACCACTAGTGAAGCTCTGACATGTCTGATGCCCTACCGTGCCTAATCCCGGTAGACACCCTTGTCGTTTATTTATACAAACATGGGTAGCTATTGACGGGCACATTTAATACACATGCACACCAAGCCATTCAAAGGGGATTCGACAAAAATTCAACCAAAACTATGCAAGAAACCCCCCTCACGATTAATAAAACACACATCCACTGCCGGATGTGTAATACTTTTTATTTTACTCTCTGGAAAGGGGACGAACATCACTTGAGAGTCACAGCGCGCTCCTGGCAGAGCCCAATGCTGTGTTACACCCACCATTGCCTGCTGTGTGCCACACACCTCTGTGTTGTATTCCACTAGCTAGTGCATATGCTATGACACTCTCTAGCCCATGTGCATTGTAACACCACCCCGTGAATATGTCATGCCACACTTGTCTTCGCACGGGTTATATTGCCCCATCTAACGTGCCTTCCTCGATGCCTATGTTATAACGCACAGTGCTTCGCGCTGCCCGTGGTCCCTAATGGATCCTTAGCGCTTCGTCAGGACCAAAAGTGAGAAATTATAAAAAAAATTACAAAAAACTGAGATATAGGAGCAAGTGTATCCTATAGTCCCATCTTAAAGGGAACACGTATTGTTCGTGTCCCAAGAAGCGAACCCAATATTATGTGGGTCCAGGCTGTACCGGATAAAGATCAGCTGGGGCGGGGGCGCCAGTTAAGCCCCGGGTAAACTGTTCCGAAAACCTACGTGCCTCCAGGATCGCCGGTCGATCCTGGAGGCACGTAGGTTTTCGACATCTGGGTGATATTTGGGCTACATTTGGGCTCTTTTGTCTCTGGTGGCCATCTTGGGAGATTTATTTGTTATGAAGTTTCCTAATTTCCTCATTTACTGCAGTCTCCTCAGTAGGAAATACTTTCAGTTTTTTACTTTGATTCCATCAAGAAGGCATTCAGATGTGTCACACATTTGCCATAGATTCTGAATGTTAGCACTCTTTTTGCTCATTAGAACACTGTTGTAAAGCTACTGCTCACCAGGGAAAACTGCTGCTGGTATTGAAAGTGCATGTTTCAGTCTGCATGTCAGAATTGTTTAATGAAATAGAAGAGGATTTGAGAAGTCACTCAAAATGTGTCCTAATTTTTCTTTCTGCAGCACTAATCATAATTCATATGGCAAAATGAACCCCCTCATTTTGTTCCTTTGTAAATTAAATGTTTTAAGTGTTACCACTTTATTCCAATCAAGATGGCTTCAGGTGTGCCATATTTTTGTCATAAGTAAGACTGTTAGCGCTCTAGTTGTTCTTTAGAGCACTCTGGGAAGCTGCAGTAGAACACAAAGGAATCAACTGACAGTCTCTGCCCTTGTTGGATGTACATGTTTTACTGAGAATTTCAGACTGCATTCTTACATGACTGAGAAAGATAATGTGAATTTACAGAAAATATGCTCTCAGTTTCACATGGTAAAATCACCTTAGAACACACCACAATTCCTAAAATGAGTATGGTACCATCAACAAATGATTTATAATGTAACTAAAGTCTTAAAACCTTCTATTAACTGCAATGCTTTTTAATGAGGTGCTATCATGTATATTGGTCCCAAGATGGCTGCCAACACTTCTTGGATGAAGTACTGACAGCCAATCAGATCTCACGATGAAATGTGTGGTTAGGCTCCGCCCAGATATGTATGTGATTTTACTTTTGATTTTCTCAGGAACTACTGAACAGATTGACACCATATATGCAAAAGGCACATGCCTGACCAGAGGACTACCTCTTTGCCAAATTTCAAGTAATTCTGTTCAGCCGTTCGGGCTGTACCTTGGACTAAAGGTCCCTATGGAAAATTGCATAGGGAAAACGTGTTTTGGGACCCCCCTTGTTTCTCAGCCCCCGCTTGACGAATCCCCCGAGACTTTCAGGGTCGGAGCGGAGCGCCCAACCTATTTTGAAAATTTCGCGAGGATTCGTCAACCGGCGCCAAAGTTATTCCAAATAGAATGTTGCGGATTTCCTATGGAAACACGGTCCTAACTATAACTATCTACTGGCGACCGCCAGTAGATAATAAATATATATATATATATATATATGTATACAAGTACCAGGTGCATTCATATGTATATATATATAGGCCATCTTGCGCTGTTTCTCCTGGCCATGCTCTAAAAAACTTAAAACTAGAAATAGGCAGAACTACCCGTCTTAATCAGCATGGGAAAAGAAGGTTGGGATCTACTTTACGGTACTCCCTAGCTATTCGAAAAAAAACTACTACAAGCTTGCCACCTCTACAGCTGCAGACTACTATACCTCCTCCTCATGGAGATGAAGCTAAAGTGCCATAGCCAAAGTGAATGTCGTGCAAAAAAATTGCATGAAGTGCATAGAGTGCAAATACCGTTAGGTTACCTCATATTAAAAAGGGGACCCTTAAAACATCACAAGATAATAGCAGCATATACCTATCTCCCATACAGGAAAGCAGAATACAATCGTAAAATGCACAAAGTTAAAGTGAACAAAGTGAGTAAAGTGCCTAACGTACTGGAAGAAAAGAGACCGCAGCCTATGAGAAATATCTCAAGCTTGCATTGGTATCTATAGTGTC
This sequence comes from Triturus cristatus, assembly GCF_964204655.1. Classification (NCBI taxonomy): domain Eukaryota; kingdom Metazoa; phylum Chordata; class Amphibia; order Caudata; family Salamandridae; genus Triturus; species Triturus cristatus. Next base: position 356,581,240 of record NC_140585.1, read on the forward strand.
AGAGTTCTGAAGTCCTAAGACTCAAACTCTGCTCCGATAGTAACCATTTCCCTATTTGCCATGTGCTTGAATAATCATTTGGAGTAGTTCTTGAGCTTCCTTCAAAAAGGAACACAGATGGAACTTTCCTTCCCACAGAACTTTGAGCTTGGACTGCTGGACGATGGAGACCTGTGTTCCTGCACTCTTAAACAGTCCCATCATAACCACAAAGTCCCTTTGTCTGTGTGCTGCGAATGACGAAATGTCGGAGAACACTCTCACTTTGGCTCCATCTGGTAAAACAATGTCTCTTTTTTGGATCGCTTTGGTTAAGATAGCCTCTCTAATCCGATAAGCTGAAAAATTAACAATCATTGTCCTAGGATACTTGGCCCCCTGAGGTCCCTAGAAGGGTGCTCTGTGGACCCTCATTATGCTGAGGTCCTCCGGAGCTTTATCAAGTATATTGTCTCTGATCAATGACTCTATATAGACTAGGGGATTGGACTGGCCATTTAGACGTTCACTATCCTCCGGTAACCCTGTGAAACGCAGATTTGATAGTCTTGCATAATTTTCCATATCGTCCAACTTTAACTGTGAGGCCTGTAGCTTTTTCTGAAGAGAGGCAATATCCGAATCGCACACCAATATCGGAGACACATTGTTCAAGCTCTTTAAAGCGCTTTAGTATTTGCTGTACCATAGATTCGATTTTGGCCAATCTCAGATGTAATAGTGATAATTCCTGGGCCTGTGAAGATTTACATTTGCGTATTTCTCCCAGGATAGTTTCAAACAGCTTGTGCATTTGAACCGTCCAGACCAACAACAATTGGGGCGCGATACTGCTTCCTCCAGCAGCTAAATTTACGCTTGCACTTGCATCCCCTTGCTGAATAGATGAATCGCGCTCTTTAGCCCAGGATTTTAACTGGCCTCCGCTGGATGCTGATGGAGACAGGAGACCAAAGGTCACCTGGTGTCGCTGGCTCCTGAGTAGGAGTGTCACTGTCTTCCCCCAAAGGGTTGTTCTCACATGGAGCATGGCCGTCATGGACCGTAGTACTAACCGTCAACATACCCAAGGTTTTTTGCGTTGACCCAGCAGGAGATACCTGATTTGCCGAGGGGAGTTTAGTGACCACCTGGGTTACCTTATAATTTTTTTAAAACAAGGGATAGTCTTTCGAAGGGTTGGCCCACTCCGACATTACGCTCTTCAACTCAGTAGCTGCCTCTATGATATTTTGCAGAGCCGGGGCCTCGCTCCCACTTGGTTGTGGAGATTTCATACCCAATATCCTGCCTAGGGCCATGGCTCCTTCACCCCCAGTGGCACTAATATTGACGGAGCTAATGGCAGTTTCTGGTGAGGACCCTGAGGTGTCTGAAGACCTCCCTGGGAAAGTATGTGCCAGGGGGGAAACGCCTGAAAGTGCCAAATCACTTGTCATGCTCGTTGCTTCGCTTTTTGTTTGTATGGCTCTTCCTCTCTTAGCCGCCAGTAGACGTGCTTGCGCTGCTTTTCTTTTTTGTTTTTGAGTCAGTGCTGGCAGGGTAGGGACCTCGGCTGTAGCTCTTGCCCCTAGTGCTCTCAGAACCATCTGGTGCATACTTTGTGTCCCAAACTCCAGAGTAAGTAGATCTCTGCTACAAAGCTCCACTAAAGGGCTATGAAGAGCTTAATTTGGCCAGAGACCACTAACGTCAATCTTTGTGCCCACCATCACACAACTTGACCACCAAGGCTCTGTATAGAGGAGACAAAGCTGTCCACCAAGACAATCCTGCAGAAGCCTCCGGCTGAAGTATCACCCTTTCACACGCTTTCCTCTTCAGCCACCTCACCAGCAAAGGCTCTCAAAATTGTCCAAAGCTGTATACATGCTCAAGGCTACATATCGGAGGCTCCCCCCCCGTCCTGCACCAAGTTACCTCGTTGTACCCGCCATGTCCTCTCTACTCCTCCTGGGATCCGCAGCCTCATAGCATTCCTGGCCCTTCACCCTCAACCAACATATTGGGGTCAGCTCGGTGGCGCTTGTCCACCCTAATGTTCACCTTTTCTTTTCTATCACTCCTTGTTCTTTGTTTACTCTTCCTACCTCTCCATCTTTATTTTTCATGCTTATTTTTTCTTTCTCGCTCAAGCTCTCTTTTTCCTATTTGCAATTAGTTTTTTTCCCTAATTCATCATTTCGTTGTTTTGATTTCCAAAAATGTACGTTTCAGCCATTACCCACAAGCCTCTGTCAAAGTGTTATTTATGAGCATTTCTGCAGGCAGATGAGGCCCATAAATAATTAATTAATGTATTGGTGGGACTTTGTTTACCAACCTGGCACAAACCCCCATTATGCTGCGAGAGTAGGGGTTCCCTACACCACTGCTCCCATACGGTTATGTGCTATATTGTATGGGAGTGGGGTACTGTGATTTCTGGGGTCAAGTGTAAGGTTATTAAAAGTAATTCCACCAGCCTTATGTATATTTGTACATTACTGCATAGTAGTAAGTACTCTATGTGTGTGTGTGTGTAATAAATGTACTTTTCCTTGTCTAAAGAAAAGCGCAGACTGGACAATAACATATTGAGTGTTATTATTACGTCAGGGAGTTGTGCTTACTAGTCCACACCACCTCCCTTGGACTGCTCTGCTTTGCTACCCTGAGAGTAAAGTGCTACAATGGGGTATTTGGTTGACAGTGCGGGGGGATTGGGCACACATGACTTGTACAGGCCACACAACTAATAGTCTGCTTCCTTACACATGTTGTCTGCAAACAGGAACATAAGTACTTAATGACTAAATTGTCCCCATCCTCCAAGATGGACCTTCTCCCTCCCTCACCCCGGTCCCCTATTCACCATGCTCACAGCATCATCCACCATCTAAAATGGCCACTGTCCCCATGCCACATCTGCACCAGAAAGCAGATAATAGGGCAATAAGTGTCCGAATCCTGTGGATCTAAAGACAGCTTGTTTGATGAAGGAATGGACTCCTGATTTTGTCGTGTGTTTCTCGCATGGCCCATTGTCGTTTTCCCTATGTTAGCCTAGTTGTACATGTTTAAGTCAGCATTTTCCATTGTTTCTCTGGATAGGTTAGGAGGGCAAGTGAGGCCCTATAAGTAGTCAGACACAGGCTAATAGATACTGAGGTAGTATAGTGACTCAGTCCCTACATGCCGGCGTTCTATGGTTCCAAGCATAGTTCTATCCCTGAGCAGAATCCCTGTAGCATGGCACCACCAATGTTTTGGTCAGGTACTTTCTTGCGGGAACCCGGATAGTCCTTGTGCTTGTCCTAAATACCCTCGCACCTTTGTATTGGAGACATCCGTGGTGTTGGGGATCCTCCACAGTTTTTAGATAACACCTAGTTCTGTTGTTTTTTTTCAAGTATGAATAATAAAAGGTTTTATACCCTGTTAGTGAAATGCTTTGTATCCATTATACCATTACTTATGGCGCATGATACAACGATTGCGACCAACTGCAGACTGGCAGTATATGCTTATTTACAACAATATGGAGTCCCTAATGCGGGAGCTCCTGTAATTTTTGTTGTGGAAGTGGACGCTGCATTCCGCTTTGAAGTTTGATTATTCCAGAGTTACATTTCTGGCTGTGGACACCAACACCTTTCATAAATATACTATAACCAGGCACCTGCAGCATATCAACCTTATACTCTTGTTGAAACTCCTCTTACTTTCTGGCAGTACTAGACTTGGTTTAATGGGGCACTTCCCTAAATGCCTGAGCGAGTTCAAATGGGTCATCTCAGTATGGGGCAACCTAGCCGGCATTGGCTGGCTATAACACCATATCCAGATTTAGGTCATTTAAATCTAGTACAAACCTGTGCTCTGTATAATGTTCTTGTCATCGTATATCGACAGCTACCAATTCAGTTCACGTACATTACTAGCTGGTCCAGCTAGAATTTGCCTGCAAGCACAAGCCCAGTTGCCTGAAGGGCCTGTAATAAGGCCTGTAATTGTTCATTCAGTCATGGGCAAATGGCCCACTAATTGTGGGGAACTACTGTTTTGGATTGCCCAAAACAAATCGATCAACTTGAAGCTGCATTTCTCCTTACATGACCACATGATGAGAACAGAATTATAACTATGTGCTTACTCACTCAGCTGGTTCCCACTCCAGCTGACTGCACCACCTGGGGGTGTTGCGGGGATTCTGCTCATACACAGAACTATGCAGAAGAAAACAGGACCTCAGTAAATAGGGGTGTACCTCCTACCACTTTAGTACCCAAAATCCCAACCGACTAGCAATAGTGTCTCATTTGGTCTCCTACAAATATCAAGAAGCTACAAATGTGTAGACAACCTGAACACAAGCACTCCCGAATCACCTCAGAGTCACGGAAACAAGACAATCTTTCGTTCTCTCATACTTGTCCTCAATAAGAGTAATCTGAGTCACTAAATAAGTTCAAAATGTTAATTTTGACTATGGTGATTCATAAAACAGTATGCGAACCACGACCAGCAGCAGAATACATAAAGCTAGCATCATTAGCATTGTTACAATACCATAGAATACATAAGGAGTCGTCATTTTATAAAGACTGTGAAAAATGAAAAATAACCAGGCCTAATCACCCTCCCCTTGGCAGTAAGAAGTTATTTTATATAACAGAAGATCTCTAGGCGTTATTTGCTGGCCCCCTACCTGAAAGCATAAACGCAAAGGTTTACATCATAGAAACAGCAGAGCTCAGCTCCATGGAACGGCTTTCTTTGAGTGTGCTTTAAAAACATTCAACAACACTATATCAAAGCACGAATCTTCCATATTGCAGCTGTTGGTAACATATTTTGTCTAGGTAATAGGGACTGACCAGAACAGAATAACAAGAGACATTGTTGATCGACCTTGCACATTATGTTCAGACAGAATTGAAGGGAAAGCTGAGAACGTGAAAAACGTCTGTTATGTACAAGGCAGAGGCAAAGCGTCGCGAAAACAAACTCTAGCAGAGGCTTGCACAAAAGCAGCAGCATTGGGCAAGCAAAACTCATGCTAACTTAGCAATGTCGACAATGTATCTAAGGCCCACATAACCCCATATAACAGGGGACTATTTTTGTCACAGTCACAGTCTACACTCTTTGTCACTCCCTCAGTGGCCGTTCTACCGAGCATCCTCAAACTCAAACAGGATGAGAATGGTGCAGATCCTACCCTCGATTTGGGGATGAAACTCATGGGTAATTTTCCCAATGTCTCCAAAATGATTCTTTCTAATGTTAAAGCTGAAGCAGTGTCTTTAGCTATATGCCAGCAACTTGCCGGGGTGGCAGTTCAGACGACAAATGTGAGTTGCCAGTTATCAGAGCTAATGTATATTCATCTTTAGAGTGCAGTAGTTTGGGAACCAGACCTTCAGTACTATCACTTGGCAAGCCTAGTTCTGACAAGGATGCCAGATCAGCCTGTGAGTTTGCTACAAAAACATGGGATAAATCTAAACAACAACCACAATAGAAAGGTAGACAACGTGGAGGTTCTCCACCCCTGGAGTCCTCTGAAAGACAATATGATTTTTGTGATCACACTAAAATAAAGACACCAGACAGGTATCAGGCTTCTGATCCACGTTCTCTTTGTTCCTTTCAGGAATTGTCTGATCAACAGTACGACAGAGGAGGCAGATCTGACTGCAGACCAGAAGAGTACATGAAACCAAAAAGGGCAATGCAACGCTCATCTGACGTAAAGATAAAGGGGGAGGACAGGCCACCTCCATATAAAACCCCTTTTCAGAAAAAGAAAGTTGCAGCGTTGACTGTTAAATATGCCACAGACAGTGAGAACCCTCCACCTGAACAGGAGTTGGGCCGTGACTGTCCTCGACAGTGTGGCAGAAGTCACCATAGCACGACGGACTCTCCACCAATTTCTGGTAGCGAAAGCAACTGAAACATTTATTATGGTTGAAACCGTGGATACCCGCGTGGCCCCTCCAGACAGACTATATTATTTAGATATTCACATTGAAGGTGACGTTAATCGCACCATTAAACGATATTTTGGGACAACTTAACTACGTCTTATGAGCTACTTTTGGCAGAGGTTGATTGGTCTCCCAATTTTGTTTTTTCATCCCCCCAGGGTGAGGATGCGATTCTACCTTCCTTTTCACACCTTGTCCCGGACAAAGTCAAACATGCTTATGCATCTGAATGGGCCCTTGCATTGGTCCCTGCACTTTATCTTAACCATACTGGTTGAGATAAGATTTCCCATACCATGTCATTTCTATACAGTCCACACCTCAAGTACAACCACTTTGGATATTTCCAATGGGTTTTTCAGTCACAATTTGCCACTGAGAGCATTCACTGGTCCGTCTTTAGCACCTTAGGCTTTCAAATGCGCTATGCTCAACTTCCTATGGGCTATAAAAATAGGGTGGGGGGTTTTGCAGCAGAAATTGTGTTGATTATTGATGATAATGACCCAGATGCTATGTCCTATGTGGATGATATCTACCTTGCAGACAATGAATTAGTGGATTGCATAATATTGGGATTTGTTGAATTTGGCTACAAGTTCAACTTTAAAAAAATCAAACATAGCTTTTCTCAGGGTCCTTTTCTTATGCTATGAACTTACAAATGAAGGAAAGAGTCTTGCTCCTCATTTTGTGGGGAAATGTGCACAATTGAAACCTCCAAACCCACTTAAATAGAAAATTGCAGTCCCTGCTGGGATTCTTTCATTTTGGCAGAACGTACATACATGAGGGTGAAACAGTTCCTATAGTATATAAATCACATTTATGTTCCACTGCAGAAATGCGTTTTACTTCCACTGAAAAAATACTGACTGCTGGGCAGATGGCCATCTTTAAAGAATGGCCACTTGCACAAGGGAAATGCATTATTGTTGTTACTACCATGCCGGCATTAGTGGCTGTCACAAAAGCTAGCGTTCCTAATGCTAGAGCCCTCCATCCTCGATGGATACAATGGGCTGTGTCCTGAACAGCTGTAAATTTGGGCTTGTCATCCACCCCTCTTTGAAAACACAAGAATTTCTACAGTATGAGCATGTCTATACTTTGCCCTCTACTGGCCTGCCTCTTCATCAGTATAAACATGTTATTTACACTGATGGATCAGCGCAGCCTGCTATAGGTTCTAAGCAGCAGTACTCAGCTGCATGTGCCATCATTATTGGCATTATGTTACTTGGTGTTTTTCACCCTCATACAACCCGCACACAGTCTTTAGGTGACTGCACTGCACAGTTAGCTGAACTGAAGGCTTTGCTTCTTGCACTTGAAAATACAGATCCTAAATTGCCAAAACTTATTGTGTGTGATCAATATTACGGTGTACAGTCTTTTAGAGACAATTTACATTTTTGGTGACAAAATGAGATCAGAGATTCAAAGGGTAGCACAATCAAGCACAAACTGCTTTGGGTTAAAGTAGCAGATCTTAAGGATAGATACTTGTAGTAATACATACATAGAGTCATCAACGGGTGGGAACACTCTGTATGGAATTCTCTGGCTGATGAAGCATCCAAATTTGCAGTAGCCACAGCTAAAATAGCAGCAGTTACATGCTCAAACTCATTTCAATAATGATATCTTGGCATGAATGCATTTAAAAATGGCCCCCCATTACCTAAGGATTTTCCTTCTAAATACTCTCATCACTTAAATGACCAGAATGTTCCCTTTGGAACTATTCCCTGATTTGGCAATCGTGTGATTCCCAATTAGGATCACAGACTGGCTTTAATTGTTGCTGCACATGAAGGTGTAGCTTCTGCCCATGCGGAAACTGCAGCCACTATTTTGTTCTTACAGCATTGCTATTGGTGGTAGGGCTTATATGAACAGTCGAACAAATGTGTCATTTGTGCGATATTTGTCAGCAAATTAAAAGCACTACTGTGTCTCGTCCACCACAGATATCTCTTTATTAATTTCGAACAAGCCATTTGGTTGTGTTTTTCTTGATCGTTGTGGTCCACTGACTTCAGATACTTTGTTCAAATTAAATTTGGTTGCAGTTGTTTTTTGCTCAAGTTTTCTCTGGCTTTAGTCACAGCGCTCTGCTGGACACTCTGTTATTAAAGACTTGCACGTCTTCATCAGGACTTATGCATGTGGTGCTTTCCATTCAGACCAGTGTGAACTGTGACTTAAAGCAGTCCTTAACGGCTAGAGTATTAGGTAAAGGGTGTGGGTGGTTGAACCTTCTCTATGGAGTTCAGCGAGCACTCAATAATCTCCCAAAAAGATCTCTGGGTGGGCGGACAACGTATGTCTTTCAGAACCTACAAAAGTTCTGCAATGCTCAGTCTCACAAACACGTGCCTGCAACTCTCTCATTGAGTACTGAAGACCAAACTCCGGTTTACGGCTGGCTTCCAAAAGATGGAGATCTGGTTCGAGTGAAGGTGGCAATAAAATGGGATTTGGCCAAACATACTGTGTTCATGTTCCAGTTTTTGGCATACAAGATACCCAAACTGATCTTGCCACCACTTCTAGGCTCAAAAGACAAGCGCTTTGTCTCCATTGAACATGTCGAACTACACTATGTGGGTAATTCTCAGTAGTATGCCACAAAGTGTTCCTACGCTTCTGCAAGACTTTCCTTTACGCCCATGAGCACCACTGATGCTGATTTTCACCGGCTGGGGAGAGAGGGGATTGGGGGGGCAGGGAGGCTGAGTCCTCCGCCGATATTCTGACAGACACAGTACCCATTTCTATTGCGTCTTCTACGACAGATGCTATTTATACAGATCCACCATTGGCGATTACTTCGAAATAGATATTTAGGGTCCTACAGCTGAGTCACAGCCTCCAGTTTTCCAGTTGAGCAGCTCCGGGTACTATATGGATCAAAATGATTTTTCTTCAGTCAGTTCTTCTGTTTCGCATCCGCGTCCGGCACGGATTTGTGTTTTTATTTCATGGTTAAAACGCACTTATCTAGTCCCGCCTTGGATATATGTCTAGATCATACTCTCCTTGGTTTTTCTTTTCATGTGGATTGGATTTGTGACTAGTTTTTTCCTGTTAATCAATGGCCATTACCTTCCAGAATGTCTGCTATGGAACTGGTCGACCGGGTGTTGGTCCCCCCATTTTTCCTTGCATAAACTGAAAAGAGACTTGTCCCTCGTCAACATTTCAGCTGTTCCAGTGACTGATGGAATTGTTTGGGATAAAGTTCCTTTCGACTTATTCTTGGCAGGTTCAGTGAATGGAAATATTGTTTTGAGCCTGTTTAATCCCCACCCAAATAATTTTCTTGAATGAAAGGATCCAGCAGACTACCTGTGGGGGATTGGCAAAAATTAAGCAAATGAACGCACCAACAATTCCCTCTATTGTCTGCTTTGATAACTGGCAGAGTTTCACAAATTACAAGGACGAACAGTTAAATAAAATGGGTGCAGAATGCCACATTTAATTCCTCATTTTTGAATCCTGACGGGTGGTTGTCGTGGCCAGTAAATGCTAATGGTTGCCACACTTGTTTTCTTAATTCCATACCTGGATTTAAATCAAACAGACCTTGTCCCCGATATGCTCAGTCAACACATTCTGGTATTATTGCCAACTATTCGGTGGGAAGGTTAAGTCAACAATGGTTGGAACATTCCACTGTCTGCAGTGAAGCAACATATTTCTCTCTTGTCTGAAGACATGAATTTATCAGATTTTCTTTTAGGTCCCAAATCCCCCTGCTCTAGAAGATTTATATATGGTACATATACTGAAATTTTGAAATCATCCCAGATGGCAGCTGCTGCACATTTGAGACAAATTGCCGAAGATAATTTAGATAAAGTGTTTTCTGTCGTGGATATTAGTATTAATACACTGTCATCTCGTGTTTACTATTTAAACAACATTGCGTTATCTGTTATTGATATTGTGCATAGTGACATGTCAACACTGTATCTGGGCAAAGTCAGATTAGATCTATTATGCAGTTTAGTTGGACGCTTCAAACACTTAAAAAAAATGAGCGCATTCCATGGTGTTACGTAAATTGCCCAGATTTATTTCTGCCTTTTAATTTAACAAGCAAACAACAGCTGATGCCATGAAAGACACAACCTACACAATACTGCATTTAGATAAATTAGAACCACTTCCATTCACTATAACTGGAACTCTTTCGGCTGTATGGTTAATACACTGAGTTAGTTCTCTGCCTGTCTGGACATTTCAATTCATGGCTCGCATGAAACATTTCCATGTCGGTAGATATGAAGCCCTTGGGAGCAGCTTCATTCATGAATTATGGTCACTTCCTTTTACACAGCGTTGTAAACGTGCCAACAAGGTAGTTTTTATTACGGGAGAAGAATGCAACTCTACTGTAGGACATTCACTCGTTTGTAAACATGTTAAAATTCACGTTGCATGTAATATTTCAGCACCTAATTTGGCCAGTTTTAGAAAAGGAGTCCCGGATCCTGAAATTCTCCCCCTTGTTATGACACTCTCTAATGGAAGTTATTTAATGCTTAATAATCAGGATTGTCGCGGAATGCAAGACAGAGTTTCATATATGTTATCAGTTTCCACAGTTGCAACAATGTCTTTTTTCCCCCCTCCGCATGGGATCGTAGATAGCTTGTTGTGGCTTTCCATTCCAACTTTGAAGGCAGACTTCAACAAGTTAAGCAACTCAAAGCATTATTGTTCCAAAAAGAAGTAGATCTCACTGTTATATTCCCCGAGTTAGGCCCATGTAGCGAAGCAGCTAATTTCTTACATTGTCCTATTTTTCAGCTGTAACCTTTTGCATATATTTGCATGCGCCACAATGTTGGATTAGTTTCCCATAAACTAAACTTGTTTACACATCTAGCTTTGCACAACATTACCACAATGCTCTGAACATCATGTACAATGTCTCATTTCACTAGACATCTCAAATAGATTTTTCTTTCGAACTATATTGCCGGGGAGCAGGTATTTGACAGCATTCTCAGCACTAGGTTCTCAACGCCAATTTTGTCAATTAACCCCGGAGTATAAGAATAGCACCAGGCTGTTTTCATCCAGGGTAATAGAGTTACTTCAAAATTTTGATGAGGAGGCATTGTCCTATGTAGATGACTTCTATCTGAGGTACGATTAATTAATGGAACACTTGTCTAGGGTTAACACCATAATACTTGGGTTTCCTCACCTGGGTTACAAATTCAATTTAAAAAAAAATAAAAATTGTTCACCTCTGTGTACTATTTCTAGGGTACAAGTTGTCAAGTAAAGGAAAAAGCCTGTCGGCACAGTTTTTAGAAGAATGTGCACTGCTCCAACCTCCAATGACTCTGAAGGGACTACAATCCATTTTAGGTTTTTTGAATTTTGGCAGGACATACATTTTGGATTATGCAGAAATGGTGAAACCTTTTTACGATCTAATTATACCTGATTTTTCAGTGCATCATTGGACACAGGAACATACAGATATTTTAGGTTCTGTACAAGCTGACATGATAGCTTCTAAACATTTGCACACACGTGTTAACACAACTAACCTGGAGATCAGCGTAGTCGCTGAACCAACTGGGCACACCTATATCACTTACATTGAAGGCATTACAAACACAAGCATGTCTGCAGTACGAACAAGATTATCCTCTGCTGAATGAAATTATGCCTCTGGATCGATATGAATGCATCATTTATACCAATGGTTCTGACCAGCCAGCCATAGGAACGAAACAGCAATATCCTGCGACATGCACAATCGTAAAAGGGTGCATGCATGACGGAAAGTTCCGTCCTGGGAAAACACCCAGTCCCTGCGGGACTGTACGGCGCAGCTGACAGAACTAAAAGCATTAATACTGGCACTGCAAAATACGGATTGTGAACTCCCCACACTAATTGTGTGTGATTCATTTTACTGTGTCCAGTCCTATAACAAATATTTACATTATGGGAACCAGAATGGATTTAGAGATTCCAAACAATGCACAGTAAAGCACAAGATGTTTTGGGAACAAGTGGCATAGTTGAAAGAAGTTTTGAAGTCAGCTATCCCTTGGAGTATAATTAGGACACATGCAATAATCCCATCATCTTTTTCAGTCATACAATAATTGTATCCTCTGAAAAACACCCCCACATGTTTCTAGAGTGATATCTAATTTTCAACTCTCAGTTTTGTCACAAAGGACTACTTTATTAAAAACATAATGTATACAATTTTAAGGACATTACAAATTTCATAAACTATGTGTGACACAATTTTTTCTAAGTAAAAACACAATATTACATAAAGTACTGTACAATTAAAACATCATACAAAACAACATTTCATATGCAGAACAGCTTTTTATATGCAGAGAGGAAGAAAATATTGACAGCACAATTTGTCATTCAAAGAGCACATCGATTGGGACAAGTTTAAAAACTAAGCCTTGATGCACTTAGTCTTACACCATTTACAAGACCAAGAGTTCCCATAGATTATGCTATTAATTGCGTTGACGCGTTTCCATGGTTTCTTGTTAATAGTTCATCTTTTTCAAGACCATAATAATTTCACATCTCTCTGTGTATCTCATTATACAGTCGCTGTAAGCATCCTGTATAGAACAAATATGAACAAAAGATTTTTGTTTAGAAAACACTCTATATGGCACAATTCTATGTTCAGTCTCGTGTTGCTATCATCCTTAAACCATGTGGTTGATATCACAAAAATTTCAATTATAATCACACTATTTTCATAGCTCATTTTTGTTAAAAAAAACATTTAAAATTTTCCCTTAGCTTAAACACTCCTTATTCATAAGTGACTATACATTATTTCAGCATTATACTTTCTACTTATTCACATGGCCTGTTAAGTTCTTCATCATTTACCCATTATTATCAAACCCTCGCCACCTGGCTATTCAGTTGTACGTACATACGATCTGGCTCACATTATTATCATCATGTCGCAATATGATCCTTCTACTTTCAATCCTCTACACCTACCCTACAGTGTAACCTACAATCATCCCTTCGCCACAGGAGGAAGGCATTTCTTATGTAAGGAAACCGCAGGATCATCCCTTGGGCATTTGGTCCCTACATCTGCTTTATTTTATCAATTTGTTTCGAGAGATAATATTCTCATTATTTCTCTCTCTATGTTTATTATTATTCACCGCCTGCCTTGATACTGGCAGTTTTTATTGCGGTCTCACCTGATCATTGCAAGTACCGGGTCCCTGCTGCTATTTAGCACGAGTTGGGACCATATGTCAGCCCTTCTTATGTCTGCACTGTTTCCTTTTTATTCAATTGGCCTGCAGAAAAAAGTTTATGATTACATTTCACTAAACTTGTCCTTTGAATAAATATGTGACACAACTGCATATTTACTGAAGCAAATCATACCTCTCTATTAAGTCAGTGCTCACGGCTGCCTTACAAGATTTTCTTTCTATTCCATATAATTTAAAAACGTTGTGGACCCTTGGTATTTTGCTTAACCTGAAATAAACATAACAATTATTGTCACTAAAATCTATACTTCGTCTATTTACGTTGCCACTCAGGAAATTTATAAAAAAGGGGAAATCGTACCTATAATTAAAAACAGCAGAGAATCGTAGTGTGTCTCAGATCACACCTCCTCCCATAAACGCAGCTTGAGGGACTAAATCTTACAAGCCTCCTCTTGCTTGTTGCTGAAATTCACTATTTGCAAAAGAAAAAGAGACAAAGGAATAACTCATTATACTAAGGGCCACGCAGTCAGAGCTCTCCTAATTCTGCTACCTCGCCTGCCTCACGGATGTCTTACCTTCCGTATCGACGGAGTGACTCATATGAGGTCCCAGCCAATTAGAAAACAGGCATGCATATTTAAACTCGGCGTGTTCCTGTGATTCCGTTTATCTGCCAATGGAAGACAACATGTGTAAGGCCCGGTCACTCCGTCGATACGGAAGCTAAGACATCTGTGAGGCAGGCGAGGTAGCAGAATTAGGAGAGCTCTGACTGTGTGGCCCTTAGTATAATGAGTTATTCCTTTGTCCCTTTTTCTTTTGCAAATAGTGAATTTCAGCAACAAGTGAGAGGAGGCTTGTAAGATTTAGTCCCTCAAGCTGCGTTTATGGGAGGAGGTGTGATCTGAGACACACTACGATTCTCTGCTGTTTTTAATTAAAGGTACGATTTCCCCTTTTTTATAAATTTCCTGGGTGGCAACGTAAATAGATGAAGTATAGATTTTAGTGACAATAATTTTTATGTTTATTTCAGGTTAAGCAAAATACCAAGGGTCCACAACATTTTTAAATGATATGGAATAGAAAGAAAATCACTTAAAGGCAGCCTTGAGCGCTGATTTAATATAGAGGTATGATTTGCTTCGGTAAATATACAGTAGTGTCACATATTTATTCAAACAACAAGTTTAGTGAAATGTAATCATAAGCTTTTTTTTGCAGGCCAATTCCATAAAAAGGAAACGGTGCAGACATAAGAAGGGCTGACATATGGTCCCAACTTGAGCTAAATAGCAGCAGGGGCCCGGTACTTGCAATGATCAGGTGAGACCGCAATAAAAACTGCCAGTATCAAGGCGGGCAGTGATTAATAATAAACATAGAGAGAGAAATCATGAGAATATTAGCTCGCGAAACAAATTGATAAAATCAAGCAGATGTAGGGACCAAATGGCCAAGGGATGATCCTGCGGTTTCCTTACCCAAGAAATGCCTTCCTCCTGTGAGGATGAGAGATTCTAGGTTACACTGTAGGGTAGGTGTAGAGGATTGAAAGTAGAAGGATCATATTGCGACATGATGATAATAATGTGAGCCAGATCGTATGTACATAAAACTGAATAGCCAGGTGGCGAGGGTCTGATAATAATGGGTAAATGATGAAGAACTTAACAGGCCATGTGAATAAGTAGAAAGTATAATGCTGAAATAATGTATAGTCACTTTTGAATAAGGAGTGTTTAATCTAAGGGAAATTTTAAATTGCTTTTTTTAACAAAAATGAGCTATGAAAATAGTGTGATTATAATTGAAATTTTTGTGATACCAACCACATGGGTTAAGGATGATAGCAACACGAGACTGAACATAGAATTGTGCAATATAGGCTGTTTTCTAAACAAAAATCTTTTGTTCATATTTGTTCTATACAGGATGCTTACAGCGACTGTATAATGAGATACATAGAGAGACTTGAATTTATTATGGTCTTGAAAAAGATGGACTATTAACAAGAAACCATCGAAACGCGTCGACGCAATTAATAGCATAATCTATGGGAACTCTTGGTATTGTAAATGGTGTATGATTAAGTGCATCAAGGCCTAGTTTTTAAACTTGTCCCCATCGATATGCTCTTTGAATGACAAATTGTGTTGTCAATATTTTCTTTCTCTCTGCATATGAAATGCTGCTCTGCATATGAAATGTTGTTTTGTATGATGTTTTAATTGTATTGTACATTATGTAATATTGTATTTTTACTTAGAAAAAATTGTCACACATAGTTTGTGAAATTTTTAATGTCATTACAACTGTATACAATATATTTTTAATAAAGTAGTCCTTTGTGACAAAACTGGGAGTTGAAAATTAGATATCACTCTAGAAACAAGTGGGGGTGTTTTTTAGAGAATACAATTATTGTATGACTGAATAAGGTGATGGGATTATTGCATGTGTCCTAACTATACTCCAAGGGATAGCCGACTTCAAAACTATTTAATAGTACTCCAGTCCCTTTGTGTTTGAAAGGGGTCTCTCTCTATTTTTATATAGCTGAAAGAAGGCCTGCCACAACCTCATGTTATTCATACATTGAGTTCCTCAACGTGTTGGCATTCACACTGAAGGGAATTCGATGGCGGGTGAAACCACCATGGCAGCAGTTCGTACTGCTGCCGTTGCTGCAATAACTTGCTCCAGTACGAGGATAGACGGAACAACTATGACATGTCAATGTACCACGCAACAGTACAGCCCTGCTGAAAGGCTTTCCACTAAAGTACTCCTACAAGTTAGATGCACAAAATATTCTGCATGCTCAGATTCCAGGAGTGGGGCGATAGATTAATACCAAACACTGATCACAGATTGGGATTAATACTAGCTGCACACGAGGGTCTGGGTTCAGCTTATGTAGGGATTACTGCTACAGTTTCACTACTAAAGCAGCGCTATTGGTGGCCGGGTCTTACTAAACAGACCAAGGACTTTGTCCTCAAATGCGACATCTTCCAGTAGATGAAAGGATCCACCGTAGCACCTCCACCACAAACCGCTTTATTGATCTCAGACAAACCTCTTGAGTGTGCATATTTGGATCACTGTGGCTCCTTACACTCAGATAGGGCTTACAAATACATCTTGATGGCAGTAGAGTCATGCTCCAGATTCCTGTGGGTTTGGCCTCAGCGCTCGACTGACGCTCAAACTGTTAAAAAGGATTTGCGAGTCTTTATCGGGACATACTCAATTGGCACGCTACATTCAGACCAAGCTCTAGCATTTAGGTCTCGAGCTTACAAAGAAGCCACAGGAAGTTTTGGTATGGCCTTGTGGTACCCCTCCCCCTACCATCCTGAGGGAAATTCGGTCATTGAGAGGAAGAACCAGCACTTAAAGCAATCCTTAACAGTGAGGGTATTAATTGCAGGTGGCAGTTGGGTCAGTCACCCATATATGGTCCAGAGAGCCCTCAACAACATGCCAAGAAAATCCCTTGGGGGTCGTACACCTTATGAACTCCTGTTTGGGATGAGGATGTAGGTACCTGACCTCGATAGTGTCAGCACGGTGGCAGCTCAAATCTCATTTGACATCAATGATCGTTTGGATGTTTTACAGGACTTTACAGAATACCGAGGTTTACAAATCAACGTCCAAGTAAAACGCACCGCCACTGGGAAAGTGAAAGCAGTACCGGCAAGACCAGCCTGGGTCCTCAAGATTTGGGACCTGTTCAGGGAGAAAATTGTGGACAAAAAAGAATTTGGCTCATCTTACAGAGCGCCTGTATCTGTCCTGGCTGTCAAAGGTACCAGATCTGTACTTCTTCAGCCGCTTGCAGAGACAAAAGGTTTGTCTCAATTGATCTGATCAAACCACACTATGTGGCCGATTCTCAACAGTAGGCCATGTGGGCTCCTGGGTAACTGCCACAGTCCTCTTGCTACTGTACAGGAAGTTCAGATGGAAACTTTAATAATGACTGAAGACTCTACTCTCCAAAGAAAAGCTGTAAGCAACAATGAAATTATACTTCTCACTGTTGAAACAACTACAACTGTACAGTCAACAAGTACAGAAATTTCAATTAGAAAAATGGATGACGTCTATGTAAACATACCACAGAACTAGTCATCTACCAGTTCTACAAATCTGCTGAGCTACCAAGAATAGACCACACAGCGTCTGGCTACTTCTTGCATTATGACTATTTCTCATTGGATCCAAGTGAACCTGAGCTACCATTGCCGCCTCTCCCCTTCAAGCCTCGAATGTATGCTCTCTTTCATTGGCTGAAAAAGACTTACTTTGTTGTTCCCTGGATACATCTCTTGATAACAATTGGGTTACTTTTCCTGGTACTTTGGATTGGTATAGTAACTGTCTTTTTCCTACTTCTGAATGGACACTTTCTCCCAGAATGCTCCACAGTACAACTGGTGAACTTGGTTTTAAACCACATGCATCATCGCACCGTGAACTGAGGGACCTGTTCCTGGTGAACATTACAGCTGTTCCAGTTCCTGAAAGAATTGTATGGGACAGGGTATTGTATGATGTGTGTGGTCCTACTGAACTTTGACAAATTCCTTATTTGTTCAGAATTTCTTTAAATGACATCACCTCTAGTACTTTCTCTGATGATTGGGACATTGAAACTGGGCATAATTTGCTTACACATCTAGAGCAATCAGCTGCATTTTCTAATGATGAATTATAGTATGGTACAAGTAATTATGGAGACATGTTATCTTTTCAGCATTATGGTCACCATTTCTTACACAAAGCTAGTGTTCCTTGCGCTGTTTATAATACACAATGGGAGCATTGCCCAACACAGTTGAAAGGAAGCTCAAAGACTTTTACACAAAAGTTTGCTTATTTTTCGGGTTTTGATACAACAGACCCAGCTTATTATTATAGGCTTGCACCTACACCCTCTAAGAAAAATATGCTTACAAATACAAAGCTGGTATACTCTGCTTCCTTTATTTCCTAACTGTCTACACAAGGTTTCGACTTTTGGAAAGACACCATAGACACAAAATCTGTCTGAGGGACAAAAGATTGGCAGGTTCAGTGAACAGAGGCTTTATTTATAGCATGCCTCATACCACATCAAATAATTTCCCTGTAAAAACAGTGCAACAAACTTCCATTCTTGGAATAGCAAAAATTAAGGATTTGAAAACACCACAAATTCCTGGATTCCCATACTTTGAGAATTGTCAGCACTTAATACACTTCAGTGATGATACAGTGAATACCATAATACGTGATGGTTCTTTCAATTCATCAGACCCCAATTGGAAGGGATGGTTGGTTTGGTCGATAGACAAAAACAGCTGCCAATCTAGATTCCAGGGTAATACTGAAGGATTTAGGATCAATAAGCCTGATCAGCTATCTGTACAGACAGGACATTTGGTGTGGTGACATCATACAGTGTTGGGGAGTTATGCCTAGATTGGCTAAAGACGTCAACACTTGTCCCTTCTTTCTGATGACCTGGATCTCAGGGATTAGGTTCTCAGAACCCACATCAAAAGCGCTTTTTTTGTATGGTATATACAACGATCTGTGGAAGATTTCGCAACAGGAAGCTGTTGAGAGATTGCACTAAATCGACAGGGTTAACTTAGAAAAGGCTTTGGCTGATGTTGACAACGGTATGACTACTTTATTATACAGGATTTATTCACTGGGCAACATAGTGTCTTCTGCAATTGACATACTACGGCAAGACATGTCTTTTTACAACATGGTCAGTCACAATTGTGGTCAATCGTAATACTGAGCAGAACGTTACAAATGTTACATTCTAGCCACGTGCCATGGCATTACATCAATAGCACAAATATGTTTTCAGCATACAATCAGAGATGCGAAATATACCATGTTGCACAATGAAAAATTATACCACATCAGATAATTTTGCTGAAAAAAACAGTGCAACAAACTTCCGTTCTTGAAATAGCAAAAATTAAGGATTTGAAAACACTGCAAATTCCCGGATTGTCTCCAATACCAACAGGTAGGCAGATACAAAGACCTTGGGGAAGGTGAACTGCATGAGTATTGGGAATTACCGTTCAGGTTTAGAGGCAGGAATGGGGACACAGATGTTTTCCTCAGTGGTTCTGATTGTGAAGATGCTTTAAGCGCTTCCTTAGTCTGCAAAGACATTCCTCTCCACAGGACATGCAATGATTTAATGGCAAACTTGTCCTGTTATCTGAAGGGTTTTCAAGCTGCCGTGATTCATTCGATTTTCAGGTTGATCTCGAATGGGAGATATTTGATGCTGAATGATCAACGTTGCTGCGGAATTTAACTGGGCATCGCTTATCTAATGACCGTTAATTCCTTAGGGACTTGTTGTACATAAGTACTGTTTTTACCTGCCTACACAGTTAAGGAGACAGCGCTATGACCTTCGATAAATGTTTCCGAAATACAGTTTGATTCTTTGAGCGAACTGAAAGCCATGCTTTTACAGAAGGATGTGGCCTTAACTTCAGCCAGAGAGACATTTGATCTCCAGGTTGGAAGGTGTTCATCTGAGATACAGACGCTACTGCAGATTAACTTCCCGCTGCATTTTGGGGAGCTGGTCCACCATGTTTAACATGTCTGATACAAAGTGGATAATGCACTTTTTCAAATGTATAGGCTCTGGTCTGGTTAGCACCTTTCAGACAATTTCCGGAGTTATACCATCTTTTATATACTCAGTGTTGGGAAGCGTTGTTGGAGGGCTCCTGCTTGTCCTGCTACTTGTGGCAGGAATTCTGATTTTAATTTATCTGCTCCACAATGGACGTCCCAGTTAACCCAGAATGGAGACAGCACAACTGTTGCTGCGTTGCCGTGAGCGCATGGTACACTGCTTTGGCACACCTCGGCTTTCAGAACTGAAAAAGCAGTGGTTCTTATCCTCCAGGCCTGTCTGGCTTGACTGCATACAACCTGTCTTCCGCTGTATAGTTAGCACCCATGAATGCGTCCTGGATATATAAATGTCTCGGATCAGAATTGGTCGCGCTACCGGACATTGCAGTACTGATGGACCCCTTGAATGCCCATGTGTATTGATGTGCCCAGCGTATTCCATTGATGATGAATGCATTCTTAGAGCCACCCTGGGATGCTTCAGCTCCTGGTGATGTGAACAATGGCTCTACAGGAAACGTATGGGATACGTCGCCTCCCTCAGTGGCTTCTATGGGAAGTGGATGGAATCACCTTTGCTACGAGGTGCGCCACTGGGAACGTCTGCGGTTAAGAGCAACAGTAATGTTGCGTCTTCCACTCGGAATACATAAACAATTGGACTTTTTAGTGTAGAAACAACAGCTTTTGTTTTTTCTAGACACCATGGCTTTCTGAGTGCTTGAGATTTCAAACAGTATATTAATTCCTAAGGCTTTTTAGGACATTTTTAAGTGAAGCTTGCTTTTAGATGATTTTATATCAGCTTTCACGTTTTTTATTTTTACCGTAAATATCATAATGACGCATACTTTTTAGAATAATTCTAGATTTTTTTTGATGTTTTAACAAATAGTTTTTTTACACGTTTTTAAATGTTCTGCTGGCTTTATAAATAGCTTTTAGGCATTGACCCTTAGTATGAGGAGTGGGTGTTATAGTCCAGAGTTTAACCCATGCATCTAAGCAGCTTATTTCTTACATTGTCCTATTCTTCCGCAGTAATCTTTTGCAGGTGTGTGTGCGTGACAATGTTGGATTTGTTTCCCTGAAACTAAACTTGTTTACACACCTAGCTTCGCACAACATTATAACAATGCCCTGAACCTCCTGTACAAGGTATCATTTTGCACTAGGTACAAATGTCATCTTTATCTTCATCCATGGGGTGACAGGGCTATCTACATATCCTATAACTAGGACCGCTCCAACACTACCATTAGCGCATGCTTCAAATCTTTGGAATATTTCCACTTCAAGAACTGGATCTTGATTGGTCCTTCATATTCCGGCCTGCCTTGTTTACTTGCGTGCAATCCGTGTTTCACTGTCTCTGGTGCCCCTTTGAATAGATATTTGCATGGCTTCCCTTGGACATTGGACTGCTGATGAGTCCTTTTAGCGATCCATTTTTAGGACGGTCCATTAGGTTTGCAACTTCTACACAAATGCGAGATTTGAGCCACTCACTTTTGAGGAACCATGTGCATTGGCACATGACTTACAGGAAACCGGCTCTACCAACATGGTTGCATATTGCGTGGTGACTGTCTAAGCATCGGCTGAGACCAAAGATCATGTTTGTTCTTTGCAGCTTGTGACTTGGACTGCTTACCAATCCTAATATGCAGAGTCGGACTCCTTCATGTAGTCCTTAGTCTTTGAATTGGCGAGTGACACAATGGATTCTTCCAAAACACATGATTTGCCTTTTTTTTTCTAAATTGTCATTGTAGTTATTGCTTTCAGTGTATCTTATTTTTAAACTGTGCTTTGGGTTTGTTTACTTTCAAATTCTATTCATTACATTTAGTATTTGATTTTGTGCTATTATCCTGACCAATGAGAGGGAGTCGTGTGTTTCCTGCAAGGCCCGTTTTCATGTTCCCTATGTTCGCTTACTTGCACACGTTGTAGGCTGCATTTCTTTTGCACACAATACTATATAAACACGCTTGGCATGTTGTATTTTCACACAAAACCTGTATATGTTTTTGTGTTTTCTGCTTTTCCTGGGATTTAGTCTGAACACCCTAGGCAAGGTCAAACAACAATACCCCTTGTTATTCTCTCTGATTGGACACTAGCACTTCGACATAACATGAGAATGCAGCTGCTGTTTGTGAGTACACGTCTTGTCATATAACTAAGGACGAGAGTTCTAAAACAAGACACACCGATATAAGGTCTTGAGGTAAGATTACCACGTCAGCTGAGATGTAGAATGTCCAAATATGTATGCTAAGATCCGTCACTCATCCTAGAGATCTTTGATATATAATCATTAGCATTAGTAGAAGGCAGGGGGTTTAGGAAAATCTGTCTTATAACATCACAGGGCTTTTTATGGTTTATTAACCATGACAGCGATATTTTTGCCCTCCGGTTGTTTACTAATTGGGGCACAAATACTG
The DNA here is from genome assembly GCF_964204655.1 of Triturus cristatus. NCBI lineage: Eukaryota > Metazoa > Chordata > Amphibia > Caudata > Salamandridae > Triturus > Triturus cristatus. Next base: position 356,603,620 of record NC_140585.1, read on the forward strand.
CATCTTAGAACACAACAGTTTGAATACATATTCAAAACATCCTTCATGTCTTTTAGTTATCTTTTTGTGGACAAGTGACAGAGCAAAAGGGTGTGTCCTGTTACCGCGATCTCAGAAAGGATCGAGAATGTTGTGTTCTGGGGTGCCAACTCACTTGTTTCTCTGGAAAGGTTAGGAGGGTAAGTGAGACACTATAGCTAGCCGGACTTGGGCTCATAAATACAGAGGTAGTATGGTGACTCACTCCCTACATGCCAATGTTATATGGTCCCAAGCATAGTTCTGTTCCTGAGCAGAATCCCTACAACAATTTGAAAAGGGAGGCAAAAGAAGAACATTTTACTTACTTCCTTCTAATTTAGTTCAGCATCATAGGATCCTTCACTGAAGTTAGGAAAATAGAATATTCGTGTCTGTAGGTGGGACCCCAGAACACCTCAATTCCATTGTAATAAGATTCCTATTTAAAAGAGGTGAGGTGTGGCATTTAAAATGCAGGTACAACATTTATAGCTTATAAATTATTTTCCATACTGCTGCACATGGAAGCTCAAATGATCGAAAGAGTACAGCGGAAATAAGTAGAATGAAGACAGAATTTAATGAGAAGCTTTAAACACACACTGCTCCGATAGAGCCAGCAGCTGCCATGTGACAGCATGCTTTGAACTGGCAGTTGCTTGAGAGCCTCAGTTCTTTTTGAGTTGGATATGCAAAGACAGTCCAACTCAAACTTAAAAGCGAGGTCCTCTCTGAACTAGAACATAAGCAACCCAAGATGGGTCCTTTAAATGGGACAATGAGAGAAGAAAAAGAGAATATATTGATAGGGATACTCATTGAAAGGAGCTTTATTATATAGATTGAATGATGTGTTGATATAGTGTATGTTCTCCACCTACAGAATTTGGTGACTATGCCTATATGTGGGATATGATGCAGATATGGATTCTAGGAGAAATGCACATTATCTGAAAGCATAACAATATACGGTATTCCGGCTTACATTAAGTTCTTATATGTTTGATAGAGTGCCCCATAGTAAGATACTGTGGTAATCAATATAATCAATAAAATGCTTTCAAGGGATGATGAGGGACACTATTTATGATTATACTTTATATTTTATGAACATGCATTGTGATTTCTTAAGACCAAGTGTCCTGGAACGGTCCACTTTTCATCTTATGATGCAATACTTTTATAATAACCTATGATCACGTTTGGGAGTGATGGTTGGGGTGCTGAATGATGTACAAGTAGATTGAAATGATAAGAGTGGAGTGGTCATACCCATCCATACTTCACACCCTTGGTTTTAAGGAGTGTATATATGGAAGTTTTTACATTTCTATGTGGTTAATGTATGTATATATGGATTTTATTGTAGCCCTGAAGACTTTCGTAGAGAACGAAACACGTTGGCTCTAGCTACTAAATTAAAAACTATATTCAGAAAATTATTTGGCAATAAAGGATGACTCATTAATGAAAATTGTGAATCATCGTGAAGTTCCTTGAAGATGAAGATTACATTACATAATTGAATGTGATATGTTCCTCATCTATTATTTTTGTGTCAAAATGTTTTTATTGGTTTTAAAGTTGAAACAGTACAAGACAAACATTGCTAGGAGACACCAGTATAGGTTACATATCAAGAGTTACAGAAATCTAGAGTACAATATTCAGTTTGTGTACTATGCAAGCGACTCACATTGTTGGTCATGGTATTCTTTAGTAAACTCCTCTCCCACACCACTCCCCAAACCCACCCTCCACAATTAACAATAAACAAGAAGAGGAAAAAAAGGAATAAACAAACTATGGTATCACGGTAGGAAAAGAAAATGTAAAACATTTTCAGGCTTGGTCGCGCTTGAGGACAAGTTGATGGGGACCGGGGAGGCCCCAAACCTCCAGGGACTCCATCCCCAAGCCAGGGGCCACCCAGGGGAAACTAGATATGGAAGAGGTGAAGGGCCCTCAATCTAGGCCCACATGCAAACAAGTTGACCCTCCAACAGGTACTCCACCAAGGGGGCCCAAACAGTCAAACCCCTTTCTCGAGTCCTTTACTATGTCCACCATTCTCTTCATCGCCAGTGCCCGCCATAACCTGGTGTGCCATTGTGTGAGGGAGGGGGCCTCCACCTTTTTCCAAGCTGCCACTAATGCCATCTTTGCCGCCCCTAGGCACAGCCACATCATGGAGCGATCCCCTTGTGTTTGATGTTTCAGGCTGGAGCCCGAACCCCCAAGAGGGTGTGTTCCAAGGTTGCAGGAATTGGATAGCCCAGGATCAGCTTGATTTGGGATAGTATTTCCTTCCAGAAAGGCTTGATGCATGGACAGTCCCACCAGATGTGCCTGAAGTCCCCCAAGAGCCCGCAACCCCTCCAACATCTATGTAATGCAGTAGGGAAGACTGTGTGCAATTTCTGTGGGTGCAGGTACCAGTCGTACATAATTTTATAGTGAGCTTCTCTTAAGAACATAGACCGGTTGTATTCGGGGGTGTCCCTGTATAGGGAGTTCCATTGTTTACCCTCAAGTGGATTGGCCAAGACTGAATACCAGAACCTTTTGTGTCTAGGTGTTGAGTGAGATCCCAGACCCCGTATGAGTGAGTAGAGGAAGGAATGGTCCCCTTCTTGGCGGCCCCCGATTGTGCAAACTTCTCAATGGGGAGTAGCTCCCTGGTTGCGGCTTGCCAAACTTCTGGTTGTTGAAGCCAGTGCTATTGTCGGAGGGCTGTAGTTTAAATATTTTAGCGCAGTCCTCAAATGTCAGTAGCTTCCCCTGTATGTACAGGTCAGTGATCATGAAGCAATCCCTCTCCCGCCAGCTGTCAAATGGCCCTTCCTGGAGGGCTGGTGGGAATTCGGGGTTGAAGTGAACTGGGTCTAGGGCGACAGGAAGGTGGTAAGGGGCATGGCTCTGGCAAGGTCATCCCAAACCCTCAGAGTGGTAGCCGTGGGGGTGCTAATATAGGCATTTCGTTGTTGATGGTGTTTCTGCTTTCACAAGAGATCCCAAATTGTCCTGCTCACTATTTGTCGGTACATGTGAAGCCAGAGTTTTTTTTTTTTTTTTTTTTTTTTTTAGAGTTTTTTAGATTCACTGAGTGACCAGTCCAGGATCACTCTTTGTTGAGCCGCTCTGTAGAACACCTGGAAATCCGGCAAGGTCAGTCCACCCTCCTCCCGCGCCCTAGTTAACACCCGGTAGGATAACTGCGCCCTCTGACCCTGCCATATGAACTTAGAGATAATTTTTTTCAGGTCGTGAACGAGAGCCCTGTCTACCAGGATCGGAAGACCCTGGACAAGATAAAGCAGCCTAGGGAGAACATTCATTTTGACAGCGCTGACTCGCCCTATCCAAGCGATGTAGGCTGTTCTCCATCTAGCCAGGTCTGCTTTAAGCTGGCGTAGTAATGGAGGATAATTAGCTTCATAGAGGTGTGTTAGCTTGGGAGGGAGTCTGATGCCCAAGTATGTAATGTCTTTGTGTGTGGTTTGGAAAGGGGACATTACATCTATACGCCGCATAGTCTCCTTAGGTAGAGTTAGATTAGGGAGGTAGGACTTTGAAAGATTTACCTTAAACCCAGAGGCTTGCTCATACTGGGCGAGTTCTGATTGGATGGCTGGGAGAGAGGACAACGGTCTTGTGATTGGAAGCAGCACGTCAACCGCAAAGAAAGAGATCTTGTGCTCGCCCGTTCTGAAAGTGATCCCCCCTATGCTAGGGCTGGCTCGGATGCGTTCCGCCAGGGGCTCGATGCTGAGAGCAAAGAGCAAGGAAGATAGAGGGCAGCCCTCCCTTGTTCCCCGGGAGAGGTCAAAAGGTTCGGAAGCCACCCCATTCACCAAAACGCGGGATCTTGGTGCAAAGTAATTGGCATGCACCATACCTATAAAGGTCTTGCTGAACCCAAATCGCCTCAATGTTCGAGTCAGAAAGTCCCAGTCGACCCAATCAAAGGCCTTCTCTGCATCTAGAGAGAGAAGGACAGCAGGGATTCCTTTCCTCTGAATCTTCTCAATGATGTGTACCACCCTCCGAAGATTATCGTGGGTTTGCCTCCCCTTGATGAAGCCCGCTTGATCAAGCTGAATGAGCAGTGGCATGAGGTGCTCCAAGCGAGTGGCTAATATTTTAGAGTACAATTTGGTGTCCAGGTTCAAGAGTGCGATAGGCCTATAAGAGGCAGTTTGTGGGCTCTTTTCCCGGTTTGGGGATAACGGAGATCAGTGCTTCCCCCTTAGAGGGGGTCACCAGCTGTGAGGCCGCCATGTCATTATATAGCATCACCAAACGGGGGACCAGTTCTGGCGCAAAGGTACAATAGAAGTGGGCATTCAGCCTGTTCAGGCCAGGAGCTTTGTGAAGCTCAAGCGTGTCTATCGCTTTTTGAATCTCCTCAGCAAAAATAGGTCTGCTCAGGTCCTTGTTCATGGAATCCAGTACCTGTGGCAGAGCAAGAGCCTCTAGATATTGCTCCTGGGCTGCAGGGAGTAACGAGTCCGCTGTATATAGGGAGCAGTAAAACTCCCCAAAGGCTCCGGCTTTACCCTCTTCGCTTTAATGGGAGATCCCTTTCATATCTACTATTTGCGCGATATAATCTTTCTCCTGCTTCACCCCAAGTTGCAGTGCCAAAAGGGAACCAACCTTGTTTCCTCCCTCATAGCGATGGGCCTGCAGGCGCAGGAGGGCTTTTTCCACCCCATTAGTGTAAATGGCCTTCAACTTCCCCTTAATCTGCGCAACTTTCCTTTGGGAGTGAATCGAGGGGTTAGTCTTGTGGTCATGTTCAGCATTCCGGAGTTTCCCCTCTAGCATCAGTCTTTCCCCTTTGAGTTGTTTTCGAAGAGTGGCGTCTAGGTCAATGCACTTCCCCCTAATGGCTGCCTTAAAGGCATCCCAATTGTTAGCCAAGGAGGTTTGGGCAGGGTCGTTAAGCTCAAAGAACTCCTTGATTGTGGCCCGAGAGGCAGATTAGGTGGAATTGACATCCTGAAAGTGTATGAGAGCGGGATTGGCTAATGAAAGCATGATCGATCCTGGAGTATGTCCTATGTGAGTGCGAGAAGGAGTAGTCACTTGTCGTGAGGTGGCAACCCCTCCATGCATCACGAAGTCCTAACACTTGTAGTGTGACCTTAAGGGAATTACTAAACACCCCCCCTATCGCCCTGTGTGGATGGGTAGTGTCCAGGGACGGGTCCCAAATTGAATTAAAATGTCTGAGCAGCAGTATGTCCCTCCTGGCAAACTCCTCAAGGGAAGCCAGAAATGATTTCAAGAAGTCATGTTGCCCTTTGTTGGGTGCATGGACTGTAGCGACGGTGCAAAGTCTTCCCCTTAATTCACCACTGATCATCAAGAATCTCCCCACCTTTTCTGATCTAGAAGCCTCAAGAAGAAACGGGATGGAGGAATGAAAGAGGCGAGCCACCCCATTGTGTTTAGTGTGTGCTGAGGAGCGGAATATCTGTGGGAAGGCCTTATGCTTCAGCCGTTGCTTGTTAGTGTGCCGTAGGTGGATTTCTTGCAGCACAGCTATGTTAACCTGGTGGTCCAGCAGGAATTTCCAAATCCGCTGCCTCTTATTGGGGGAATTAAGACCCTTCACATTCCACGTCAAACAATTAACCCCCATTATTCTACGTGGGACCCACCTACCTGCCCTGTTGAATAAGCCTGTGAAGGCCAAGTCTCTCCCCACCCTTGCTCTACCCCTCCCGCGACCAGATATTTGCCGTAAACACAAAGCAACCCATGACACCAAAACAAATTTAACAATACCCAATACAAACCATAACTTTGCGCTCCGAGGCTCTCAATCACTGAAGAGAACCTCATCTTGAGCGTGTCCTGGGGCATACCGAATTCCACCTCCATGGCCCGCAGTACGTTTACTTGGCATGGTTGCAATAGTAGACATCCAATTTCTTAATGAGTAATCATGACTTCACCCCTTCAGGCCCCAGCCCCCGCATCTCCAGCATGACAGTCAGGTAACAGTCAGATTAGACAGCGACCGACACAGGTGTTAGCAGGCCACCAGCAAAGTCAAGCCTTTAGTGAGTCATCTGGGGAGACCTGGACAGAGCATATTTGTATCCAAACGTTGAGATTGCGCATGAGTCACTCCGAGGCGCTCCTGTTCTGCTGCATCCAAGGTCCTCCATCCCGCTTCCTCTGTTGTCGGTCGGATCCTGCTTCACCCGTGTCCGTCGTCTACTTCAGTGCTGCTAGTTCTATTCCCAAGGCAGACGCAACATCCTCCAACTCTGTAAAATGACAGTTCTTATTGTCCAAGGACAAAGCAAAACTAAAGGGATAGGTCCAGCGATATTTCAACTTGCGCTCTCTCAAGACTTCTATCACGGGCCTGAACTGCTGGGGTCGAGCAAGCGTGGCCTGAGCCACATCCTGGAACAGTAAACAGGAAATGTTCTGAAACGACACCCTATCAAGGGCCCGTGCTTTCTGGAGTATCAATTTCTTAGTCTTGAAGGAACTGAATTTCACCAGCACATCCCTGGGCTTTCTGGAATCTCCGAGTGATCATGGTCCCACTCTGTGCACCCTCTCCAGCTGGACCTCTGCGCTTTTTTCACCCAACACCGTTGAGAAAAGTCCCACCATGAATGCTTTGAGGTCTGGACCCTCGCAGCCCTCCTCCAGGCCTCTCACGCGGATACTATCCCGGCGGGAACCATTCTTGAGATCCTCGCGCCGGAGCATTAAGGCCTTCAATTGGTTTTGCAGGTCCCCAGAATGGGTTTCAAGAGGTCGTCTCCGGTCAGCTAGATCTTGGCATTGAGCCTCCAGGTCCAACGTGCTGGCTCCGATCGAGTCAACATCCGCCTGCAGGGCCACCAGTCGGCCCTCCATTTTAGCTTTTAATGCATCGAATGAGGCTCCCATATTAGCTTTTATATCATCTCGGAGCTCCTTCTTAAATTCTCTCAGTGAGATCACCAGGTTTTCCCTTGTGAGCACCATGCTTTCGCTGGACTGGGCCGTCCCTTCACCGTCCGCCCCCTTGGTCGCTGGGGTGAAGGAGACCTTTGCGGGTTGGGCCTTTTTTGGTGGCATAAGGGCCTTAGCCCGGGGCCCCCCTGCAGCAGGAATGAGCGGATGCCATGTCGGATCTCTCCACAAGGACACCTCAGAACTGACCCCAGAGTCTTCCGCCAAGGGCCTCCACCACACGTCGCAGATTATGTGTCAATCCCATAGTGCCTAGATTCTACTGGATCCGGAGCACTCACAGGTAGGGAAGCAGGACGCGTGAGCCTGGTGCTTCGAAGGAATATGGGATCTCCAACCAAAGGCCCCAGCACAGGGCTGCTCGTCAAGGGCTCAGGTGCCCGACCGGTGCCATGTGAAGGTTAGGCATTACATTCTCAGGGCTCAACCATGGGCATTGCTGTTCTATGGGTGACCCCCCCAGCAGCAGGAACAGCCAGGGGCCTTGTGAGATATGTCCAGGGACGTCTCAGATCAGCCCCGGGATCCACCTTCGGGGGCTCCTATCGCCTCCCGCAGGAGATGTACTAAGCCCTTAAGGCCTGGGCACTGATGATGCTGGGGCTTCTCAGGCTAGGAAACAGGACGCACAAGCTGAGTTATGTGTGGTGTTGTAAAGTTCTCAACTGGAGGCCCAGACACAAGGCTGCTATTCATGGAAGCTGGCGGGTGCCTGACCGGCGCCATATTAAGGTCAGGCACCACATTCTCAGGGCTCTGCCAAGGTTACTGCAATTTTTGAGGGGAGCCCCCAGCGCTCCCCAGGACATCCCACAAGGGCAGATTCTCCCGGGGCCAGCCTCCGCCACACACAAAGCCCCGTCTCTCACCTGGGGGTCTGTTCGCGCAGTACACACCTGTTCCCAAGGTTGCCGCAAAGACCACACTGCAGTGAGCCCGGTCCCTCAAAGCTTCACGCGGCCCGCAGGGGGAGCCCCCCAAATCTCCGCAGCAACGGTGTCACCTCCTCGCCTGTTAGCCCCATCCAGGACCGCCGAGCTGACTGCTCCATCACATCCGCCACCAGCCGCCGTCTTGTCTCGTACCTCACGGCCCCCGGCTCCAGGTTTCCACCCCACCGTGCACACCATTAGCGGCACCAGATGCCGCCGCCGGGGGAGGGGGGTCTCATCGTCTCTGGGTGTTCAGGAGGCTGGGGCAGCCCACTTCTTGGGTGCCAAGCACCGGAAAGTGAGCCAAAGTGGCCAGACCTGGAGCGGAGCCAAACAGGATTACGTCCGGTCGGCCATGATGGTTGGCCACGCCCCCATCCATTATTTTTGGACTATATAAGAAATGTTGTCAGTATAAAATTTGGATACTAAATTGGAGCGCTGGACTATATTTTGTATAATAGTTTGAATTCTTCAATTAAGGGAGATGTGTAATGGTTGCCTTCCTCGGTCCATGTGAACCTAATGCAAATTAGAATTAACCTTGGTGATAGTGACAGGAGTGGTGTTGCTTTTTAAACCCCAGCCTTATCTTTCATTGTGCTTATTCAGATCTTTGCCAGTTCTGCCACACCATTACAAAAATGAGCTTTGAGGATGATCGTGAATTATTGGCAGATCTCTTCCAAATCAAGTAAAAGCAAAACCAATGAGTGGACAAATGGTTAAAATCAGAAGGTTTGAAAGATAAGTTTATCCGACTTGAGACTCTCAAGAAACAGGAGCTTGCCAAATGGTGGGATGGGGCACCCTCAAAAAGTATACTGAAAATGAAAGTGTCCACAGGGGTCATTAGAATTTTGATTTTCCCTTTATTTGAGGAATTGGATAGGGACCTCCTGGAGGAGTAGGAGGAAGAATTATATGCAACATCCTACTATACGATGAGGATCTTGATTAAAAACTCTGAAAGAAAAGTAAAGATGAAATAATTATCCTAGAAAGGGAAAGGACGGACTTAAACTTAACAGAGACAAAAGTCACAAATTATAAAATCTTGAAGAATGAGATGTCTATCAATTGCATTTGAAAGAAAGACATTGAAAAAGATACAAAGAGGTGAACATGATTATGAAAACTGTAGAATTCTTATCTTTGCTCACAAATATGATAATATAAATGTTAGAACTGAGGCAAGGGTACAGATAAATGGAATGACATCAGTGTCGATTAGCAGTGTATCTCTTTCATTGGTTGAGAGTGTTCCTGGGGCGGACACGAGTCCAAATGAACCTTCGAACAGGAACCCTTTCACTTTTTTAGTGGAGCTTCAAAGATATGGAATAGGTAACAAAAAGAACAAGCACTGGCATAGCCAATGGGTCTCGCCTTTAGGACCTTATAAGTGTTTAGTTATCCAGCACAATATCCTTGGTGCAACAACATCAATTGTTATGAAAATACGAACATGGATAAAAAAGCCTTTTAAGCAAAGTGAATAGGGTTGTGTAGATTGCTCCCTTGTGGACTAAATCAAGTCCAAATATAAAATGAAATTGTAGGGATGGATACCCTACATATAATATGTTCTTTATAAACATGGAGAATGTATCATGTACGATGCATTTCAGGTGGTTATATGCATATTTTTGATCACATTGACTTACAATAATTTTGTGGATACTTTAGGATACATCCACTAGTAACATGAACAATATACGACATTAAATGATGCAAATATGGTTGCATAAGATCATTCCCTTATAGACATTATGTCCAAATACCAAACAGAACTGGGTTGGAATGATAGAGATGGGCACCATCTCTATAACAGAGTCTAAATGAATACTGGGAGCATGTCATATACCATGCTCTATTTCATCTGGTTATACGTATATTATCAATTACATTGATTTATAATGAATATGCTACTTACCAGTATGCATCTGTTCTTGGCATGTAGGGCTGCTGACATTCATATCTGTGCATAGATCGCCGCCTAGTGTTGGGTCCGGATGTTTGCACGTTGTTGTCCTGGAAGAGTCTTCGAAGTATCCGGAGATAGGTGACTCCTCCCCTGGACCACAGTGCGCATGGGCATCCTCTCCATCCTTAGATTGTTTTTCGCCATTGTGGCAGTGATGGAGTAGATACAGAAAGTGATGACCATGCTATACAGTAATTCTGAGAGCTGCAGCTGCTACAGGCGCCGGGGAGGAGGGTGGGCGATATGAATGTCAGCAGCCCTACATGCCAAGAACAGATGCATACTGGTAAGTAGCATATTCAGTTCGAGGCATGTGGGCTGTTGAATTCATATCTGTGCATAGAATACATAGCAGTACCTCCCATTAGCGGCGGCTACCAGTGCCAGCTGCAGCGGTCTGAAAAAGAGTTTTGAGAACAGCCTGTCCTACAGCTGCCTGCTGTTTTGATTGCACATCTACACAATAGTGTTTGGTAAATGTATTTGTAGTGGACCAGGTGGCTGCTCTACATATATCATGCAAAGGAATGTTTCCCAGGAAAGCCATGGAGGCCCCTAACTTACGTGTTGAGTGGGCTCGTGGGGGAATCGTTAATGTGCGTTTAGCTTTTTGATAGCAAATTTGAATACATTTAACGATCCATCTGGCTATACCTGCTTTGGAGATGGCGTTACCTTTGTGGTGTGGGGCAAAGGCAACGAAGAGTTGTTTTGTTTTCCTAAAGACTTTAGTCCTGTCTATATAGTACATGAGGGCTCTCTTTACATCTAGTGTATGGAGTGCTCTTTCTGCGACAGTTTGAGGGTTTTGAAAGAAGACAGGCAGTTCAATGGTTTGATTCATGTGGAACTGCGAAATCACCTTGGGCATGAATTTGGGGTTGGTACGTAGTACGACCCTGTTGGCGTGAACCTGTATGAATGGCTCTTGAACGGTTAGTGCCTAGAGTTCACTAACTCTCCTCAAAGAAGTGATTGCTACTAGGAAAGCTACTTTCCAGGTGAGGAATTGAATCTCGCATGAGTGTAGAGGTTCAAAGGGTGGACCCATCAGGCGTGTGAGGACCAAGTTGAGGTTCCACATTGGAGCTGGTGGGTGGCTTGGAGGGATTACTCTTTTGAGTCCTTCCAAGAATGCTTTGATGGCAGGCACTCTGAATAAAGAGAGGTGCTGCCTGTTCTGGAGATAGGCTGATATTGCGGTCAAATGGACACGTATTGAGGTGTATGCCAGATTGCATCGGTATAGGTGTAAGAGGTAACAAATTATGTTTTGGATGGATGCGTCTAGCGGGTTAATGTCATTATTATTGCAATAAATGACGAACCTTTTCCATTTGGCTGCATAGCAAGCTCTGGTAGTGGGTCTTCTAGCTTCCTTAATGATGTCCATACAGTCAGGTGGCAGGTTTAGGTAGCCAAACTCTAGGACTTTCAGGAGCCAGATTGCCAGGTTCAGCTGTTGCGGATCTGGGTGCTGAATCTCTCCATGGTTCTGCGTCAAATGCGCTGGTTTGATCCGCAGCCTTTGATGCGGCACCACGGAAAGTTCGAGAAAGGTGGTGTACCATGGTTGGCGTGCCCATGTTGGAGCAACCAGGACGAGTGTCAGTGAGTGTTGTCTGAGTTTGCGTGCCACCAGTGGTATCAATGGTGCTGGGGGAAAAGCGTACGCAAATCTGCCGGACCAGTTCATCCATATCGCATTGCCCTGCGACTGCGGATGTGGGAACCTGGCGGCAAAGCTTTGGCATTTTGCGTTTTCGCTTGTGGCGAATAGGTCTATCTCTGGATGACCCCACTGTTGGAAGTACAGTTGGAGTACTGACGGATGTAGCTCCCACTCGTGCATCTGGTGGCTGTGTCCGCTGAGCAGATCCGCCATCTGATTGTCCTTGCCGGGGAGGTGTTCCGCCATGAGGAATATGTTCCTCTGAATGGCCCACTTCCACATGCTCTGAGCCAGATGAGACAACTGTGGAGAGTGTGTTCCTCCCTGCTTCTGTATATAGTACATGGCAGTCATGTTGTCCGTCCGGATCAACACGACTTTGTTGCACAAGTGTACTTTGAATGCTTTCATTGCCAGGAAGATTGCCATCAGTTCTAGAAGGTTGATGTGCATCTTCTTTTGCTGTATTGTCCATAGTCCCTGCACTGTGTAATTGAGTACATGAGCTCCCCATCCCTGGAGAGACGCGTCCGCTGTCAGTATTATTTGTGGAACAGGCTCTTGGAACGGTCGGCCCTTGCAAAGGTTTTGTGGATTCCACCAATGCAGAGAGTTGTATGCCCGACCGCTCACCAACACTAGGTCTTTTAGTTGCCCTTGAGCCTGATTCCATTGACGTGCTAAGCACTCCTGAAGCGGGCGCATATGTAGTCTCGCGTGTGGGACTATGAAAATGCAGGAGGCCATCATGCCTATCAGCTGCATGAACACTCGCGCGGGAAGGGAGTGTTGGGGTTTGAACTTGGAAATCAGCATTTGCATGCTGTTGATTCTCACTAAATTTGGCTGAGCTGTGGCTGCCAGAGTGTCGATGGTCGCACCTAGGTACTGTTGTACGTGTGCGGGTTGGAGATGTGATTTCGGGTAATTTAGTGAGAACCCCAGACTGTGAAGAAGGTGAATGGTGCGGGACATATGGCTGGCACATTGCTGGGCTGACTTTGCCTGAACAAGCCAGTCGTCCAGGTAAGGGTAGACGTGAATGTGTTGCCTCCGTAGATGTGCAGCCACAGTAGCTAGGCACTTTGTGAAAACTCTGGGTGCTGTTGTCACGCCGAAGGGAAGAACCTTGAATTGGTAGTGCTGCCCTTGAATAGTGAACCTGAGATATTTTCTGTGTGAGGAGTGAATGGGTATGTGGAAATACGCATCTTTGAGGTCTAGCGTGGCCAGGAAGTCTCCCTGTTTGAGCAGCGGGAGGACTTGTTGTAGGGTGAGCATGTGGAAATGCTCTGAGAGAATGTAGCGGTTGAGGGGTCTCAGGTCTAGTATAGGTCTGAGTGACCCGTCCTTTTTTGGTATTAAGAAGTACAGGGAGTACACCCCCGTACCTTGCTCGTGGACGGGTACGACCTCTATTGCGCCTTTTTTCAGCATACTTAGCACTTCCTGCTGTAATAGCGCTAAGTGCTCTGAGGACATAGGACGGTGTTTTGGTGGTATGGTGGGTGGAGTGGAGGTTAATTCTAGGCAGTAACCGTGTTTGATAATATCTTTGACCCACCTGTCCGTGGTGATGGAGTTCCACGTGGACAGGAACCTTTGTAGCCTTCCCCCGACAGGTGTTATGTGGTCGGGAGGAAGGGAGAGGGCGTCACTGTTTGTTCTTGGGGGAGGACCTGGTATTGCCGTATCCGCGTCCTCTACCCTTTGTGCTGGAGCCACGATATCCACCCCGGGTGTTTTTATCGTAAGTACTTTGTGTGTTGCCCTTGTTGAAGGTTTGCTGTGACCCCTGTCCTCTACCTGCTCCTCTATTTCCGGGGCGACGAAATGAGCCACTCCGAAAGGTCTGTGTTTGGAGAGCCCCCATGGACTTTGCAGTGTCTGTGTCCTTTTTTATTTTTTCTAGGGTGGTGTCAACCTCTGGTCCGAACAAGTAGTCGGGGTTGACCGGCTGATTGAGGATGTTATTTTGAACCTCAGGTTTGAATCCGGAGATTCGTAACCAGGCGTGTCGTCGTAACATGACGCTGGTATTTATTGCTCTGGCAGCTGTATCTGCGGCATCCAGTGCACACTTAATGGATGCGTTCGTGAGGAGTTGTCCCTCCCTGATGAGGATCTCTGCTCCCTCTTTGTATTGGTCAGGGAGATGTTGGAGTAGGGTTTCTAATGTGTCATAGTGGGCGCGATCGTAGCGAGCTAGGAGCGCCTGGGTATTGGCAATACGCCATATATTAGCTGCCTGGGCTGCAACCCGTTTGCCGGAGGTCTCTAGCACCTTGGACTCCTTGTCCGGGGGAGGAGCTTCCCCAGTAGTCTGTGAGTGCGCCCTTTTGCGAGCATTAGCGACTACGATGGAATCTAGAGGCAACTGGCCTCTAATGTACGTAGGGTCCCCAGGCGCCGACCTATATTTTTTGTCGATCCTGGGGTTTATTACTCTTGCCCTAGTGGGTTCTTTGAAAATGTCCTTTGCTGGTTTAAGGACACCTTTCAGCATGGGTAGAGTTTTGATATTCCTTTCTGAGGATGCGAAAGTATCCATTAGAAAATCGTCCTCGATTGTGTCAGAGTGGAGTTGCACACCATGATTGGCCGCAGCACGTTCAATGAGGGCGTTGAATGCGGCAGTGTCCTCTGTGGGAGACGTTTTCGCTCCATATAGCTGCGTGTCCTGTGTATCCATAGGCGCACCCGGGTCTACAGGGTCATCCCAAGCCTGGTCAGGGTCCTGTTGGCCTTCAGGGTCCATCTCTCTGGGGTAGGGGACATCGTCACCCATGTAGTCCTCCAAAGCATCGGTTTCGGAGGGTGTCGGAGAGAAGGGCTGTGGATCTAGGTAAGAGGTATGGAGACGTTCGTAAAGAACTGGTTCCGAATCCGCTGACAGCTTTTTCTTTAGCGGGATCCGGTAGGAGTCCAAAGGCTGCTCGGAAGATATTCTCCGCTTGTGGAGCATAAGTCTGCCGGTGTCGGCATCGATGATGTGGGACGGTGACGTCTCCGTAGGAGAGCGTTCGGCAGGTGTGATCCTAGTTTGGGTGACACGTGTCCTGATTTCAAACAGTTTGGGCGCTGTGGATGGTGGCAGTCCAAAAGTGATGTTGGGTATTGCTGGAGAAGCTTTTTGAGCTTTTTTCGGCTCGGAGCCCGACGTGTCCTGGAGGGCTGCCTTTTCTTTGATGCGTTGCAAGGAAGCTGCAACTTGTCGAACCTGTAACGCCGACGGTTCTTTGGCGCCGAGCGGTTCTACAGAGGCAGGCGTGGACTTCCTCGGGGCCACGGGGTCATCGAGTCGAGGAGAGGTAGTAGCTGTCGACGACGTCGATGATTGGGCCTTCGGTGCTGCTTTTGAAGCGATGTGCGACGCAGCGGCCATTTTGACCTTCGTGGCCGGAGCCGATTGTTTCGGTGCCGGGGGCCGAGGCGGCTTGGCGGTACCGATGGCCTTTTTCCGTGTGTCGGCGCCGACGTCGGCTGCTGCGAGTTCGGCACCGAAGTCCCGTTTGGTGCGGTCGGTGCAGACGGGTTTGGCTGGCGTCAAAGGTGTAGTGGGCTTCGATCCGACTAGTGTCAGTTTCACTTTCGGTTTCTGTGGAACCGATACGACCTTTGGTTTCGGTTTCGAGGAAGGGAAACCAGTCATTTTGGGTACTAATGGCTGTCGCTGAATGTCCGAGGCCGGGCCAGAGGGCGGGGCCGAAGAACTGCGGGATAGGTCTTGGGTAAGGCCCGAAGGCGATCCCTCGACCGGAGCCATTGACTGACGCACTGGGATATCCTCCGTCTGTACGGGTAGGCCTTGCTCGTCACCGGAGCTACTTTCTTCGGCCCCTAAGGCCTCATCGTAGTCTCCTACCTCGGTGTCGGCTTCTTCCCTGTGAAAGAGTTGTTCTTCGATGTCTTCCAATCCGGAATCGTGTTCGGAAGCGGGGCTTGAGGGTAGGTTCTTCACGCCTTCCACATCTTCGTCCTCGGCGCTGAAGATGTTGGTCGGGGCCGGTGCCGCTTGCTGCGCTTCAAGTCTCGCTGCTCGTCGATTCCGGAGAGTCTTTTTGGATCGGAATCGGGCACAGGCCATACATGTGGATTCGTCGTGATCCGGTGAAAGGCATTTGTTGCACACCGGGTGGACGTCGACATGGGGATATTTCGCATTGCAAACAGGACACCGCTTGAATGGTGTCCTCGATTCCATCGTCGATGTAGGGTCGATGGTCGGATACGATGCGAAAAACTTGTTGTTGAAGTCAGTAAACTAACAAGTAACTGTCGATACCGATCGGGAACAGTACCGACGCGAACTAAAGGCCTTTTGGCCTGAAAATTTTTTCCTTCCTAACTTGAGTCAAGATAAGCACATCCGAACCCAATGGCGGAAAAAACAATCTAAGGATGGAGAGGATGCCCATGCGCACTGTGGTCCAGGGGAGGAGTCACCTATCTCAGGATACTTCGAAGACTCTTCCAGGACAACAACGTGCAAACATCCGGACCCAACACTAGGCGGCGATCTATGCACAGATATGAATTCAGCAGCCCACATGCCTCGAACATATTGTATCAACGTACAACTGAGGCTTTTTAGTGCCCTATCTAATAATTTGAAGATTGAACATCGTGTGGGTCTCAAAAGGATCCGTTAAATGGGAAAATGAGAGAAGAATCAGAGAATACATTGATAGGGATACTGATTGAAAGGAATTTTATTATATATATATTGAATGATCTGTTGATATAGTGTATGTTCTCCACCTACATAAATGGTGACTATGCTTATATATGGGATATAATGTGGATATGGATCACAGGAGAAATGCACTTTATCTGAAAGCAAAGAATTATAAGATTTCTGTTTACATTAACTTCTTGTATGTTGATTAGATAGAGATTGCACCTTTGTAAGATACTGTAGTAATCAATATAGTCGATAAAATGCTTTCTAGGGATAATAAATGACACTATAAATATACTTTACACTTTATGAACATGGATTGTGATTTACTAGGATATGATGTATTGGAATGGCCCACTTTTCATCTTATGTAATCATTGTATCATAAGCTGTGATCACGTTTGGGAGTGATAATTAGGGTGCTCAATGATATGTAAATAGATTAAATTGATGAGTAGAATGGCCATACTTATTCTCTGCACGCTTGTTTTTAAGGAGTGTATATATTGATGTTTTTAGATTTCTTATGTGGTTAATGTATGTATATATCTGATTTTTATTGTAGTACTGAAAACGTTTGTAGAGAATGAAAACGCATTGACACTGGCTACAAATGAAAAACTGTGTTTGGAAAGTTATTTGTCAATAACGGATTACTCATTCATGAAAACTGAGGCTCATTGTGAAGTTCTTTGAAGTTTACATTACATAATTTAATTTGATATTTTCTCATCCATTATATTTGTACAGTATGGTATTTGGATACGAAGTTAGAGTGCTGGACCATATGTAGTATAATAGTTTAAATTCTTCAATTAAGGTGGACATGTAATGCCTGCTTTTCTCGGTCCATGTGCACCCAATGCAAACTGGAATAAATAACATTGGTGATAGTAAGAGAAGCGGTGTTGTTTTTTTAAGCCTGCCATTATCTTGTAAATCTTTCATTGATTTTGGTGGCTGAAAGAGAAACAGCTCTGAGAAGCCCAGACTCAAGAGAAGCAACAGCATGGGAGAGGCTTGCAGCTGTAGTCTCCTCATAATTACGGTCACTGTTCATCCTTTCAGCATGAACTTGAAACAAGGCTGTGAGGCAACTGTTATGTTAAATTTAGTTTATATAGTGCTTAATACCTGCAGGTCTCTAAGCGCTGTGAGCAGATATACGGAAGTTCCAGGAGGGGCCGTTTCGCAGGAAGGGGGATTATGCCCAGGCTTCAATGAATAAGAGGGTCTTTAGCTTCTTCCTGAAAGCCAGGAGGCAGCATTCAGAACAAAGCTGACCTGGCAGTCTGTTCCAGAGTTGCGGCATAAGGGTGGAGAAGGCTCGACCACCTTTAGAGTAGTGAAATCGTGGGCATTTTAGAAGGCCCTCCGTGGAGGACCTTAGTGTGCGACAGGGGGTATATATCGCCAGGCGTTCCTTGATGTAATTGGGCCCTTGCCCAAACAAGGCCTTGTGTGTAATGCAGAGGCCTTTAAATTTGACCCTCTGCTTGATGGGTAACCAATGCAATTTTTGCATTAGGGGAGTGGCCTGAGTATACCTGGGTAGATTGAAGATCAGCCTGGCCGCATTGTTCATTACCACCTGGAGTCTGTGCAGCAATGAGTCTGGTAGTCCGATATAGAGCGAATTCCCGTAGTCAAGCCGGGCCAGGATCAAGGCAGTCACTACTGTCCTCATTGTTGAAAAGGAGAGGATGGGGGAGAGTCTCCTCAGCTGCCTGAGTAGGCTCACGCAAGTTCCGAAGACGGTGGTGATTTGGTTTGTCAGGGAGAGTTTGGCATCTATCTTGATTCCCAGTCTTTTCACCACCAAAGCTGGTGCAGGGATGACACCCAGCTCGTCTGGCCAGAACTGGGAGTTCCAGGGATTGTGACAGCCATCACCTCCGTTTTGTCCGGGTTAATCTTGAGTGAGTTAGCGGTCATCCAACTGACCACAAATCTCAAGATATCTTTTACCCGAGCATGGGCTTGAGGACTGCTATCTATTTGGACAATGATTTGCGTATCGTCCTCATAGTTGAAGACCTGGCAATTCATCAAGGCGAGCTTCTTAATCAGGGGTCTGAGGTAGATGTTAAACAGGAGGGGGGGGATAGTGCTGACCCCTGCGGAACACCACAGGTGATCAACCCCCCTCTCTGACACCCAGTCCCCCATCTGGATTTTTTGGGTGTGGTCTGTCAGAAATGACTTGATGCATTGGAGGATAGACCCTCCAATGCCGATGTCTTTTATTCTGTCCAAAAGTTGTAGGTGGTTGACCGTGTCGAACGCTGCCGACAGGTCTAGGACGCATGGCTTTTTATTATCCGCTTTAGTCCTAATTTCATCCAGTACGGATAACATCACTAGCTCCGTACTGTGGTGGGCCCTGAAACCAGCCTGCCTATCTCCAAGCAGATGATGGATCTCCATGAAACTGAAGAGAGTTTGGAGGACATGTTGCTCCATACTTTTTGCCAGGAAAGGCAGCTGAGATATGGGTCTGAAGTTCTTCATGTTAGAGACGTCAGCTCCTGTCTTTTTAAGAAGGGGAATTACTCTAGCTTCTTTGAACTGTGTGGGAACTTTCCCTGATTCCAGCGAGAGGTTCATCATGGCGAGGATTTCTTCCTCGATCGCTGGGAGGGTGAGTTTAAAAATCCTCGGTGGACATGGATCTGCCGGTGAGCCTGATTTAATTTTTGTTGCGATGACTCGCAAGGTCTCAAGATCGAGGGGCTGGAAGGAGGAAATCAGCTCAGCCCTATTTTCCTGTGACTCCACCTCCGCGTTGGGGGGGAAGCTTAAAGGGGGAGTTTTTAATGTCAGCCAGGATGTCTTGGACTTTATCCGAAAAGAAGGATAGAAATGTATTACATGTTTCCTGGCTATACGGTGCAACCGGTAGCTGTTTTTGGCTCAATTCCTTAAGGATATTGAATGTTTCTTTTTGTTTGTTGGTTGCCATCAGGATCCTGTTCTCGTAGTATTCGGCCTTCCTACTGAGCAAAGTCTTTTTGTAGGTGGCGAGTTTTTCCCTGTATTCTACGCGAGCCTGTGGCTCATAGGCTTTACGCCATCATCTTTCATAGTGGCAAAGTGTGCATTTCAGAGCTCGGAGCTCCTCCGTGAAGCAGGGTGAGCCCTTACCCTTGTTTCCTATTTTTATTCTCCTTGCTGGGGCTAATTTATTCATGGCCGATGTTAACTGGCTGCAGATGGAGTCAGTCCATTCTTCCATATCCAGTGTAATTGGCCTCTTAACTCGGTTTCCACGAAGGGTACTCTCTAAACTGGGACCCATAATTTTATTCCAACTCCTTACTAGCTTCCAGGAGGGTGGCGGTCCGAAGTCTTGTCTGACTCGAGGAATTAAAAGATTAATAAAATAGCGGTCAGACCGACCGCAGGGGGTGGTGTCCACTAGATTCACAGAGGAATGAGTTGTCCAGACCAAGTCAAGAGTATGTCCTTTCTCATGGGTGGGGGCTGATACTAACTGGTTAAACCCGAGGGAAGAGAGCATGTCCTCGAGCTGTTGGGCCTGTGCCCCTCTGGGTATCTGGTCCCAGTGGTAGTTGAAATCTCCTACCACCAAAAGTTGTTGAAAGCGTGAGCGGAGGTTGGTGACACATTCGGTAAAGAGATCTACGAAAGATGGTGGGCCACTAGGCGGGCGGTAGACTACCACGATTGCTATATTTGAGGAGCTGTGGCAGACTTTTGTTACTAAAATATCCGCCGCTTCTAGATTTTCTCCTGACAGCTTCTCAATGGTCATGTGATTTTTGTAGAGTAGCGCCACCCCGCCGCCTCTCTTCCCTGCTGCCCTATTGTGCCAGGTAGCATCATAGCCATCGGGAAGAGATGCGATTAAGGTGGGTCCAGAGACCTCGTCGAGCCATGTTTCGGTCAGGGCGAGGATGTCAGGGGCGTCTTCTTGTAGAAGAGTAAAGATTTTGGGGGCATGTTTCTGTAATGATCGTGTGTTGAGGATGGAGAGTTTGATGTCATTGCTGCTCCTGGGGTGGGAGTGGTCCGGGTTAAGTGGAGATATGGTGCTTGGTGTCTCCCTCCCCTGTGAGATGACAAGTCCTTCTCTCTGGAGAATATTTACTATATCTGACTTTAGCGGGCTTAAGCCAGCACCCAATGCTCGTAGTTCATTGCCCGAGTATGACCGGATTTGGCCAGGGTTTTTGGCCCCCGGGCCCGTTCGGTGGCGGACGGGCTTGCCTTAGGCGCGCCCGTTGCGCGCGTCCGCTCCAGCGTGCCGCTTTTATGTTTCTCGTGACCCCTGGCCCCTCCCCTTCAATCAGCCCTGCTGTGCACAGCTGAGACCCCTGATCGCATTGGGGGAAGTGGGGGAGGAGTGCAGGACCGGTCGGGAGAAGCCCTGGTGAGCCTAATCAAGAGTGCGTGGCAAGCGCGAGTTTAAAAAACACAGCAAATACACTTTACAAATGGTTAAAATGTTTTAAAAGCGAGCGAGTTTTAAAAGTTGTCATTTCCTTAACAAGCAATACGGTCACTGCCTGGGCTAGCGCGTCTGCTTTACCTGCGAGTCCGCTCCAGCGTGCCGCTTTTATGTTTCTCGTGACCCCTGGCCCCTCCCCTTCAATCAGCCCTGCAGTGCAGCAGCTGAGGCCCCTGATCGCGTTGGGGGAAGCGGGGGAGGAGTGCAGGACCGGTCGGGAGAAGCCCTGGTGAGCCTAATCAAGAGTGCGTGGCAAGCGTGAGTTTAAAAAACACAGCAAATACACTTTACAAATTGCGAGGCATGCTGTGATATGGAAGTGGCTGGCTCCTAAAAAGCAGTGTTTGTTTTCAGCTTTTCTTAGCACTGAGGTTATCAGGCTACTATTTTGTTCTGTTCCTCCTAATGATCTTATGGCTTCTCTATGCAGCATCATGGAAAACAGATGCTGCAATGGGGGTCTTTTGTATAAAACTGGAAATGAGTTGAATGGCCGCATAGACTACTGAGGTTGCGCCTACATTGTAAATGCCAGATCTCATCTGTTTCCAAATACACAATCCATTGTAAGGATTTGAAGTGTTCTTCAATTCCGCATGTAGGTGAAATATTCTATGTACAGGTTTATCAATGCAGACCTACTAGATTGTATAAAACTAGAGCAACCAGATCTGTAAGCATCTAGTTCACCCCTGAAATAATATGGCTTGATCAAATATGGGCCATAGTTGAGGAAACTATTGTGCTATGGTTAGTTTTAATTACGAAACAGTAATCACAATACTCACATTTTTATTGACAGTCTTCCAGTTTTATTTGTAGATTACAAGAAATGCTGTACTTAAATATATTCCAAAACCTTACAAATCCATGTCAGTTTCTGTTATGTATTAAAGTGCTTGATCTAGTAATACTCCAGCCAACCTATGTCTCTGGGCAAAAATCCAGTTCAGATTGTTAGCAATATTCTTTACATATGAATAAAATAAAATGAGATACACATTTCAGAAGCCACTTTTTCCTTCAGTTGTCTTGTGCACTATGATCTATTTCAAGTGGTATAATTTAAAAACTTACCTAAAAATCATACTTTCATTTGATTGTAAATAGGAAATTCTTTAAACATGCCTAGATTCAATAATTCAGGAAAAAAGTTTAACAGTAACTAAATGCAACACTGTACGTTAATTTGTTAGAACATACTAATCCAATGGAACAAACATATCCACATTTAATTCACTTAAAAATGCATTTAACCAGTATTTGTTTCAAAGATATAAGCTACAAATCTTTAGAAAGGCTAGTACTATACACAAGGTTCCCATAGGCAGAGCCAACTGAAAGATCTCCTCAGGATGCTTATATTTAACATGCACTGGTGTAAATACAATTTTAACTATTTTCAATTATAATTACTGAAATGCTCTGGATAGGTCTGGTGCATTTATTCAATGATGTTCATACTCTAATTAAATGTTCTCTATTTATTGAATGTGCAAGAAGAAGCTTAAAACCTTTATGAGAATATGCCATAACTTAAAATGATATGGGAAGTAAAAAAGACTTGGAAAAATGTACTACTAGAGCCAACAGAGAAAGATTCCATACAGCCAAAACCTACACACTATAGATATCCAATGTAGTGGGTATTTTAGTGTGCTGATTTATATGACATAAATGTATCTTTTCTACTGCGCAAACAGGAGAACAATACTGATTCCAGAAACTATCAGAACAGATCACTTTTCTGACTCATACATTTAATATCTCTGGATTCTACAAAATAAATGATTTTAACTGTTTGGACTTTATTCAGAAGAACAGGCAAGGGCTGCTTTTTACCTGAGCATTCAGTGAAGCACAGCAGAGAAAACACAAGAGTGATGAACAAGCATATTTTAGGTCTGTTTTGGTGGTCCATTAGTTTTAAAACATTGTTTAGCCATCATATGTTGTAAATTACACTTGTGTGTATGCTCACTTGCAAATGTCTTTAGATACAGAATTGAAAAAGGCTCAGAGAACATTAAATGTTAAGTCAACACTCCTATTTATACTCTACACAAAGTAAACATTTTCTTTTCAGAAGTACTGTAATGATAATATTGCATTCAAAAATATAAATATGTATCTTTCGGAAGGTAAACATCTTTTCAATTCCAAGAACATTTTTTACACCTCAAGTTCAACGGAAGAGGCTGTAGTAATACTGATGTACATAAAAAGTATGTGCTGTGGAAGTAATAGGGCTGGCCGTTTTTCTATTTTTCTTTATTTACAAGCATACTAATTGGGCAGACTTCTAAACATATTTCACATCTGAAAAACAGTTCACATTTTCATGGATCACAGTAATCACACAAAAATATTAAACATAAAAACACCATAATGATGTGGATGCAGTTCCAAAAATAAGTTGTTTTAGTGAAGCATAAGGGGCACAGGAAGTCAAAATACTATGATGCTATAAAAGCAATTTGCCTTGCTCTGTATGTGTGCATACTCTTAAATACTTTAGATTTCTCTGGTACCATCCATAAAGAATTAAAATACCTATACCTCGAATTACACAGGGATTGATAGCACCTTTGCTAAAATATTCAACGTAGAATATTTTATAAGCATTAGAACTTTAGTAAAAACAAGACATAAAATACAAATATCAGTTTTAAAATACTGGTCATACCAACTTACTTATTTTACATTTGCAAGGAAACTTCTTGTCAATACCAATCACAATCTGAATTATTGGCTTCAGGCAGGAAATCTATATTGACCCACTTGTCGCAGTCTTAAATAGTATTCTTAATTTAAAAAAAAGGAGCATGGGCCACAGAATGCAAGAAAGGTGAACTCTGAAAAGCTCTACTCTCTTCTGAGCATTTAACTGCTAACAAGCTGAAGGTAGAGTAAATGAAGGTAAAGAATGTGGCTCAGCATAATATAAAATTTCATGTCGTTAACTCTCAGCAGCATGTGTACTGTGATTTTCATGCAAAAAATGACGTCACTAGTTGAAAGCAGTACCAGCAACAATGTTGCCAAGACCATCAAACAAATAGCGTGGGTAGCAGAGAAAACGGATTTAAAAATAGGGAATGCACAATAGGCATGCAAGAATAGAATTAGTGAGTCTGGAAAAAGATAGGGGTTGGGAAGCGTCACTGCAAGGGGAAAGTCAGGTGTGAAAACCTAAAAGGATGTGTAAGAGATTAAGCAGCCCTTTAGAGAATGTCTCAGCACAGAGGACATCCACGGGACACCCCACGCACAATGCTTTCAAAGGTGAATATTCAAGCACCATTTAAAATGCTTTGGTGCAACTAACAATATAAAGCAAAAAATGCAACTGGAACATCACCCTCTTATTCAGGCCGAGTTCCGATATCAGGTAACACTGGCTATATCTTTAAACAACAAGGCAAGCTCCATAAATGAGTTTAGCTTTAATAAACACAATTCTTGCAAGCCACCTAAATACTGTCACAGAAAAGGCATGAACCAATTAAATAAGGAAGTGGTCCCCTGGTTTTGTAGAAATACTCTTATGATAAGATATTTAACCTCGACAGAAGGGCAATAAAACTGACAGGAGACAAAAGTGGCAATGGCTCTGTTGTTCTACAGAATGGCTTCTGCTTTTTATGGGACGCAGACATTTGTCAAATGCACTCTGCTGCCTGTCAAGCAGCGCATTTTACACTAAGAAATCGGGAAAGCAAACCCGTTACACACCACCAGTGGGAGTTTAATAATTGTAGTCTCAAAGGCAGTCTTTGGAGGGCAGTGATATAATATAATTTGAATGGAAATGTTGTAAAATATTATAAAAATAATCTTTTGCATGATCAAAACCAATTGGATTTCATATGGTTTCGTGTGAATTACTTGTTAAACAAACATAAAATATAAGGTTTACAGAAAAAAAGCATGATATGACGCGGTGACATGTTAATGTTAAATACATTGTGCACGTTTAGTAGGTAGCAGTGGCCATAATGTGGAAAGTCACGACTGTACTGTATCACATTAGGATTTCTATAATTTAGAAGTGAAAAGTGTGGTTTGAAATAAGAAAACAGTGCATGGGGTTTTACTAAATGACTACGTTCAGAAAATGTGAAAACTCAACGTGGAAGCAAATAAAAAAATTAAAGGGACACCCACATTACACCTTGACTGAGTACCCATTTTGCAGGCAAAGAAGAGGCTGTGAAGATGAAGATATCACTCTCCATCTGAAAAAAACACTACAAAAATAGCTGAGATCTTGTTGCCGTTCCGTTTGAAATCTTCCAGCTGTGTTACTCAAACTAGAGCCCATAAAACATTGTCTGGAAAATGTTTAAATTTGAAATAACTAGTCGCTTGATTTGATTACAGTAGCAAATAAATTTTAGGTGCTCTAGTAATAATGAAATCCAATCCAATCACTAAAGAATGTGCTATTTCCCCTACAAAAGATAGAAATGTAAATTGTGATTTCACTACTCAGATAGTTTTGCAATGAAAAACAAAACCTGAGATTTAACGATGCATAAAGTCTCTGACCAACAAAACTAAAATAAGGTGTATCACCACCAGATAGCAAACTTTCAGCAAAGTATACGGAGAGTTATTGTTCCAATCGTGTGGCACGACCACCTTCTCACATTTGTGGTAGCAGTATCACTTGGACACAGTTGTGGCTTCTTATTCCATAATTATTGTGCCGGACTCCATCAATGTTCAAGTGCGTGGTAGAAATCAATTAGGCAAACTTTTTATAAATATTTTCCAGACATTTCAAAACAAACAATTATCTAAATAAAACTTCCCTATGAAGGATCTAATATAAGTAACTACTATGAAGACGGATAAGAGTAATACAATATCTAAACAACTATCCAAATCCCAGTGCGGCTTCTTGAGAGGGTCCTCTAGAGGTCTGAGCATCCAATGTCCAGTGTTAACAAACATTTGAAACACACTAATCTTGTGTAGAAGGCTGAACATACAATTACATTTTGTCAAACAAATACAGATTATTTAAGGGGGAATTGTTCACATAGAACATCTTTACTAATGACCATAAAACAGGAATGACTACATTTTTATATTTGCTTGGTTATCTGACGAGTTCTATTGATTCTATATTGTACTTGTATTATAAATGATTGATTTCTTACTTTGGAACCTCCCAATATTAACCCACATCTGTACTGTGTATCCATTAACAGTTTTCGTAAAAGGAATATTCAAACTTTGGACACTTGATGAACAGCATTAATATATTTACATATATTAAAGACGGTAGAATATTTACAAATATCTAACATGACAATTCCTTTGTATTTACTTAACTTCCGATTCAGATTTACTACAATACTGCATTGAGGTTAATTTTACACTTTCTGACAGTCAGTCTCTGGAGGAAAATACACTTTCCACTCCGAATAGTCACATGCAGCCTTGCTTTACAGTGATGTGCTACCAACAGCAGGCGAAAGAGTTGTCTCTATCCCTTTTAAAGGGAGATAAAAAAAAAGTCTAGCAAGTTGTGTCAAACATCAACCCCTTTGATGAGTGAACCTTCCAGAACTATGTTGAATTCTTCCAAAGTCTGCACAACTCTGATGAGGGAATTCACACTCATATGATCACGGAGGAGAGCATTCTCTTCATACATCCTGGTGATGGCAGGGCATTCTGCCAGTAATGGAATCCAGTGTGAGAGCAAGTGATCCCTGCAGAACAATCAAAAAAGTGAAGTTGTTAGTGGGGCTAATAAATAATTTCTCTTGCAGATAAAAGAGGAATATACACTTAGGAGCCTAAGACATAGAATTTCCATACGGACTGACGAAAAAAGAAAAGAAAAAAAAAACACAGATAATTACAATTATAATTGAGCAGGTTTAAGCGCAAAATGCCATTAACATCACCTATAAATTGAGCTCTATAAGGAATTAACTCAAATTTACAAATAAAAGCTCCTAGAATCACAGAGAACCTTGTTTAAGGTTAAAATTTGTCACAACCTATACATTTGCCATTTCCATATAGCTCCCAACTAAAGTAAAATATCAAACCAAACATGAAAAAGAAGATAAAAGACAGCGCGAAAGATCGTGCTCAAATTGATTTGTTAAGACTTTTGCCATCTTGAGACTGAGCATTTAGCAAAGGTGCTGCTTTTATGTCAAGCTGGATGAAACCTGATTTGTTGTAGCCCGTTCCCGAGGTAAAAGCTCCAAACAAGACTGAAACAAAACCTCTTTTGGACTGTTGCTAGCTAGTAACATGATGCCAGAAACAAGATGGCATTATGAATATTGTTATGTAGAAGAGAGCTGCGGGAAGGGTAAATATAACCAGGAGCACAAGGACACCAATATCCATAACACTTCATCAAACAGTACATAAGGCTAAATTACTTTACCCTCTAGCGAGTCTTATTTACAGTCCAAGAGTAAGTAGTTTGCTATCTCCAACTAAATTTATTAATTGGGTAATATACAATTCTATTATTATATTTTGAGGAATGGAGATTTGCTGTAGGGCAGTATTGACTACTGCTGGTTAAGACTTTATTGATGGAAGAGTCAGGGAAGGAATGGCCACTCTGCATGTCTTGTGGGGCTCTCTACCTCTTAAAAAGACATCCTTTGTTGTGCTCCTCAGAAAAGTTGTCATTAACAAATGGGACACATACATTTTACTTATATCAAGCACTAAGGGTTGAACTCTATTTCAAAAACACAAATAAGAAGAGCTCCCTTTTGTACTTGCTTAGCTGTGCATTTGGTCAGTTTCTTCACTACGTCTTAATTACCTTCAGAACACTTCTTAACAGAGAAAGATGTGTCTCCATTTGTTTAAAAGAATGCTTATATAAAGGGCACATTTTATTTCAACATTGCTGCCCAAATCCTTTTTAAAAGAGAAAAAATTGGAAGGTTTTTAATTGCACATAGGTGGGGAGTGGGTGCTCTGAAATGTTTAGGGTGCGCAGGGGCATCAGGCAAGGGTGCGCCCTCGCACCTTTCGTATTCTCCCTCTATATAAACCACCTGGAGAGGGATTTAGTTCCAAGGTGTGGAGATATGCCCAAGATTGAAAGCAGCCCAATACCAGTTCTCTTGTACGCAGACAATGCGGTTATCATGGGTCATACACCTGTAGCACTGCAGTGTCTTTTGGATGCGTTTGCATCCTTCATGGAGGGGCTAGACATGCAGATCAACACTACTAAATCTTTTGTGTTATCTTGCAGCCATAGGCCGGGCCCAAACTGTCTTTAAGCTCCTGGCCGCCTCTATTAAATATGTGACTAACTTTAACTATCTGGGGGTAACCTTCAGTTATAGGGGCTCCTGCAGATAGACAATAGAAACCACCAGCTAGCAAGGAGTACCAACACAGTTTTTTGCTTCGCTGCCAAACTAGGCAAAAGATTGCTTTCTTATTTGTTGGCCATTTATTGTGCTAAATGTGCTGGGGTGGCTAACTATGGCATTGGGGTCTGGGGCTCTCAGTCATTATCACCACTACAGATTGCCAAAAAACTGGTTGAGTAATATCGTACCTTGATGTGATCAGGTGTCAGCACAAAGCACCTTTCAAGTAATGCTTTTCTGCACCTTTTACTCTGTTTATAGATCCGTGGTTCTCAAACCTTTCGCAATTAAGCACTCCCTGCGTCATTGCACAGAAGCTTTGCACTTTTTACAATCTCAGGAATCAGAGGATATTGCCTTTATTGTTTATGCCTTCTTGAGGTTGGTGCTCAAGGCAAGGAAATCGCATGGGTAGGTCTGTCCACAAGGACTAAACCTATGCGCACTATGATTTTAAACTCATTTTTATCATGTTCCGTATATTGATCAAACACTTTTCTACCACTTTAATGACAGATGTTTTTTCTTTGTTACACTAGATCATGTATTGAACCCGGTGTCCGTAGCATGTATGCGCCTAGATTTTTTCCTTATGGGTATTGCTTAACTTGCTATGTCTTATCTCATTATGCACTGCTGTTGTATTTTACATGTATGGCCTATTTTAATATGACCGAATTATGTTGATTTGATTTGACTTGACATAAGCACAGAACCACATGTAGAAAGCAAACTGCACTGTCCTTTGAGGCAGCCAATGAGTTGATTCCACTATATGTAGACAAGATGCCTGATTGCAGGCAGGATTCAGTCAGTCCCTTGGTTGCTTTTTTCCACAGAATTGAATCTTTTTTGAACTATGAGTAACTTCACACAACATTGTTTATATTTATTCTTTTTAGTTTAAACATACGGACAGAAATAGTGCCACACTGGAACTCATAGGTGAATTTAACTTTAATGGAAAGGGAAAATAATGTGGGAAAGTCACAACAGCTTTTAAGTATCCTATATAACAATGACATCAGTATCGGATAAAAAACAAGGAGGTTGGGAACCTCTTCAGTCTGTATTACTGGTGACCAAAGCAAGCGCAAGTAGATTGATGTAAGCTTTATCAATTCTATGATTGTAACAGATACCATACCATGAAAATTTAAATGAAATAGTAGAGGAGGTCTTCCAACATGTGGTTATTTGTTGAAAAGCAACAGTAAGTACAAGTTCCATGATATCAACTCTAACTGTATAACAGGACAAATCTTATGACAGACTGCCTAGAAAGATATTTTTTAAATGAAACAGTACTTGAGTGCGCAATATGTAATTTATCGGTCTCAGAACCTTCGGTCAAAACTGATACGTGGAGGGACATTCTAACAACACATGATTTAGGTCAGAGGAAGTTAACAGTACAAGACCAACAAGAGGTACAACTATTTGTATTTATTTTATTTAAAATAAGTAGTGTGATCATTAGTCAAATGTAATAAAAAATGATGTTTAAGTTGTATCAGCTGCTCTTGAGGATTTCCATATTCTAAACCAAATCTTATTCCATAAGGGAATTGAGAAGCAAACATTAAGATCTTTTTCCCATTGCAATTAAACATCTGTCTTATCTCAATTATCATGGGGGAGTGTTAATTGTTTTATAAATACAGAAAGCTGAAGAAGTGGATAACAATGTTTTAAAGTGGAGAGATAGTATTAACCCCTTCAGCGTGGCGCGGATTTCCGCGCTGTGCTGAAGGTTCTGTGCGCGGGCGGGGCCACGACGGAGCGGTTCCCTCATGCGCACAGCGCAACCGACGCGCATGACGGAACCGCGCCGTTATGCGCGTCGAAGGGGTTAAGTGTGTGAATAGGTTGAAATTGATAATATGATTTGGAAACTGCTGTAATCCTTAAATCATATTTACCTCTATAAGAGGAAGGGAGGATAGAACGAGATTGAGCTTGGGAGAAAAAAAGGCAACAGACAATATCGATAAGTTGATGGACCCATATAATCCTTTCTATCGCCAAGCCTTCCCAAAAAAATATTCTATTATTTATCTTAATGTGTTTGTTAAACCTTATGGAGGAATAAGGAAGTTGGTTTTCACTTTGTCGGTGCCACTTGCACAGATGAGATTTGCCCTGAAACACATGGGACTCCCCAAATGCAGCATTTCCCTCCCCCACTCCCTACCTTTCAATATGCTTCATGTGAGGTCTCGCATTTACGAGTTTGAGCTATTGTCATTATAAATGACAGTGCATTTTGTTTATGTGTTGGTTTTCAAAACACATAAATAAAAGCTTAAACTCTCACAAACGCGAGATCTATTGCATTGCAAATGCTTTTTAAGAATAAGGATGGACATATATGGAGGTTTCTGAGAAAAAGATACAAATTCTTGAAAAGAAAATAGATGAATAATAGAGGTTCCAAAATCTGCCCGTGAGGAAGGAGAAGCAGTCATCAACAGATAGAGCAAAAGAGGCTTGCTTCATAAATAACCCCATACAATAGGAATGAAAGTCAGCAAATTTGACACCACCCAATTGCTTAGGACTTTTAAGTTTTTTGAAGAAACATGCAGGGTTTTTTATTACTCCACAAGAAAGTATGGAGGCTAGAATAGATTTTCTTAAAATAACTTAAAATTATGTTAATAGGAATGGTGCAGACATCGAAGAGTACAGCGGACCGTAACATCATTTTAATAGTGTCTAATCTATCCAACCAAGATCGAAATAATGGATTCCATCAAGATTCAACTGAAGTTAGAGTAGTAAGAACTACCTTCATATTAAGAGAAATGGTCTATTTTATCGAGTCCTTAAACCACAGACCAAAGTATTTTATTTGACCAGAATTTCAATGGAAATTAGAGGAAATACAATTCATGGAAAACATTATTTATTAAGTAGAAGTTTTTCACATTTATCAGGATTTAATTTATATCCTGAAAGTGAGGCAAAATTAGTGAGTTTGCCAGGAAAAGATGGTAAAGGGGATTGCAGACGTGACATAAATAGGAGAATATCATCTGCATATACAGAGAATTTTAATTGTTAACCACTATATTGGAAACCATGGATGTCTGGATTCTATTGAATTTCAGTAAAGATGGATTCCAGGGCTAGGACAAACGATAATGGCGATACAGGGCAACCCTGTCTGACTCCATGATGAAGCAAAAACAATGAAGATATTAAACCATTTACAAAAATAGAAGCCTTAGGTGAGGAGTACAAAAGAGACACAAAATTAATAAACTTAGGACACAAACCAAAGTGGAGTAGAAAAGACTTGTTTACACGTTCAAATGCTGTCTTTTGTTTGTTGAAAACTTTGTTTATTGGCATTTACAGTACAACAACAACAATTACAGTGTGTGACAGGGCAATTCATTGGCATTGCTGGGATACATCAGTACAGTACCAAGGGTGAGCTTGGGTGTAAAAGGCACAGTATACATAAGCAGGCGAAAAGATGACAGATTGGTAGAATTTCGCACCAGTACTACTAGTGATCAGTGCCTCCACTATTGGATTCACCATTCTCAGCTAGACTCAAATGCTGTCTCTGCATCTAAGGATAAGGCCATCAAAGAGTGTTTCTAAGACTTGGATCAACTTAGGATGTTAAAAAATAAACTAGTATGATCAGAAATGTGACACCCTTTGATATCTATTTTTTTAAAAACATATTTTATTGGGTTTTCATATATTCCATCCAAGACAGACTGACGACAAGAAGCATGCAAGTATACAGCTTACCAAATAACGTTAACAGATACATATTGCGAAATATTTGGTTATCGACAGCTGAAAAGCATTGTACATCTCGGCTGTCCTAACAAATGATTAATAAAAGTAATCCCCCCCCCCACCTCTCCATTTCACTTGGATCAAAATACTGATTGATCTTGTCAGGGTGCTCTATTGCTTACCCTGCTTGTAGTCTGAGTAGCTTCTATGTACGACTAGGGACAAGGGTCATTGGTTTCTGTTGGACGTACAGGAAAGTAGTCTCAGAAGGTCTGGGGGCTCAAGAACTGGGCGGGGTGGGATAGGAGGTGACGAATAATGATGGTGGGGTCACTTCTAGCCAATGGGGAGTGAGCCTCTCAACATTCAGTCTATTATCTGGTTAGGGTACTTGTCCGTACAATCCCCTAATCATGGGGGTCTATCTTCGTCCTCCCCATAATGTTTTCCGTCCTGGAGTATGGCCTCCCACTGTTATGCAATAGGGCGTCTTCTCAGGCGCCTGCCTTCTTTCCTGCGTAGTGGATAATGTACAAGACTGCAAATAGTAAAGGATTTTCATGGCAATAAAGGGCATTGAATTCACTGCATTTTTGAGAGACTGGTACAAAAAAGGGGAACGTACTGGTGGGTGCTCGTTTTCTCAGTTCCTGTATTAGTAGCTCTTTCACAGATTTTGTTTGCTCCCTTGTTAGTCCACTTTAAGTCTTTCCACTAATTTACCTATGTGGTCCACTGCCACATGAAGCCCCTTGCTTACTGCTAGGATAACATAGGGGTATATCCTGTGGAAAACAACAGAATGCATCGTAAAACTGTGTTTATTTATCCTGTTGCAAGCCAGTAACACACTTGCTTCTTTGCATTCCTCTTTTTTCCCATTTCTAGCTTTCCAAATCTTAGCTCATCATATGTTTCGCTTGACAAAGCTACTGGACTATGCAGTGTTCTCATAGATTGGGTCAAATATGTGGCACACAAGTGGCGGATCAAACGAAGGCAATTCCTCCAATGAATTATTGGCCCGCAATGCAAAGAATTGGAAAAATCCACACGGAACATAATCACAATACAATATACTGAGTAAAAGCTTGGACACCTCAAATCTTGGTGTCTTTTGAGGGAGACCGAATGTCTGATTTTGATAAGTTGAAGTATTCATGTACAAACATATCTGCATATCCATGTGATGGTTTCCACCTATTTCAGGTACATACAAGACTTTCAAGTCTCTTTTAAAAGGGGCCAGTTCACTTGATGGGTCCTTGGTATGAGTGACGTAAAAGGTCCTATGGGGTCCAACTTAGGAGACTCTCCTCTTTCGAGTGGTGAGGCGGGGAAAAGAATGCTGAAAAAGTGATGAATTGTTCAATCTGGAACGAGTCACGACTTTCAGCATGAAGGCTGTCTAAGTGCTCTGCACCAGTTTGTCTCATACACAGGAGGTGTAGTGCGGTTGCACAAATAGGACCTGCAGTTCACTCATTTGACCACTCGAAGTGATTATAATGCGAAAGACAGATTTTAAGGTCAGACGATGCAACGAGAAGATTTGAATCCGCTTAAAGGAGTACACATCCGAAATGTCAAGACAAATTTAAGGACCTATTTGACATCACAAATGGCTTGGGAGAACCTGCATCACAACAGTTTATTTAAACAAGGATAGTTGGTCCGTCAAAAGTAAGAAGGACAAAAAGGACGACAAACAACCTTCAATAGTGAAGTCTTGCTGGGCCAAATACAAAACAAACCATAAATCATTCGACAGTTTTGCTTGCAAATGATCTGTTTTGGGGACTCCACACCAGACCACAAACTTGTTTCAGTGCCTGGCATAACCGTACTTCATAGATGGATGCCTGATGGTATAACCTCAGGTGGTAGATCAAATGCAGTCAACTGGCACTGCTTAATCTCCATACATGGAAGTGTACATTGCACAGGAGTTGGTGCAGAACCCAGCCTTGCTGCTGTGACCGAAGATAATCCTCCAGGGCCAACCTAATCTGAGGTGCAAAAGGTCATGCATAGAAGCTCCAGGTACCACACTATCCTGGCCCAATCCAGAGATCACTAGAATGACTTAGGCCAGGTCACACCTGTTCTTTTTCAGCACTCGGGGCAGGAGGGCCAATTGTGGAAAGGCGTACAGGAGTCCTGTGTTCCAATGCCACCAGGCAGCATCTCCCAGCATCTCCTAGTGAGAGTTTTTGCCGAAACTCCAAAGCGCAGACGTTTTGCCACTGCATCTTCTCGACGGTGGTGGAAAGACCTTGAAAAAAACAGAAAGGAATCTGCGGGTCCAGTCAAGCTTAAACAAGCCGACAGAGCACAACAAAGAGTTAGTCTTCAAATCTCTCCACAATCTAGGAGGAGTCCTTTATAGAGGACGGAATTCCATCACCCACCGAAGTGGCATGCTTCATCAACTGGGACCTCCTCTTGGTCGCAAACCCTAGTGCAACCAAGGGCTACAACCCTCTCTCTGGGAGGGAGGAGCTCTGGGATGTTTTAAAGTGGTCAGAAACTAGGATCTACTA
This sequence comes from Triturus cristatus, assembly GCF_964204655.1. Classification (NCBI taxonomy): domain Eukaryota; kingdom Metazoa; phylum Chordata; class Amphibia; order Caudata; family Salamandridae; genus Triturus; species Triturus cristatus. The sequence continues at coordinate 356,638,058 of NC_140585.1, forward strand.
AATGAAGTGTGTAAGAAGCAATATGGATGTTTTCTAGGGTGATGGTTGCAGTGTGTACAGTGATTAAGTGATTTTAAAATTGGCTACCAGGAAGAAAAAAACCTTTATTATGATCTAAACTGGTGTCAAATCTAAAAACAGTGCCTATGCAGTTTAGAACAAATAACTGCATTAGTCCGAAAAACAAGGTCTACATGTTTCTGCCATTTAGATCAAGTTATGATCTCGGCCTTCCTCAGGACCTATAAAACTAATCGCTACTGCAAAGAAAGTGAAAATATAACATTTACAAGGTATATAAATATCCAAATAAAGTGTTTGGATGCGGTGCAACCTACTTTGTCCTGTGTCCTCGTATTAATATGAAATGTCACAGGAATTTGAACGAAACCTGCAAAGGAAACACAAAACACATACTAGCATATTGTGTGTGACATGGTGAAAATATAAAGTCGTGATTGAAAACTAACACTACGAACATGCTCCGCAATGACTATCTCATCATCGCAAGATATCTACAAGTATATCTTATACCTATTTGTGTATATGATTCACATAAGGTATCATGATATTGTGCTTACCCATTGTTTTTCGGGTGAACTCCTCACCTCACCTGGCCACAGCTCAGGACGTGAGGCACCACTGTTTAGAAGGAATACAATATAGAAACCATATTTCAAGATGCATACAACATTCTATCAATATGGCTAACAATATGTCAACAATCTGAATCATCATGATTAAATTCACAAGCACATGAAAAGAAAATTGTGGATCAACGTCCATCACACAGTAGGCATGTTGCAGCCGATCCCGAATAGCAAGTGATCCACAAGCTACTGTATGTAGACTATGGCTTATGAGATATGTGAGAATCTCATACCCCTATATGCACTGGACAAATTTTGTGTTCTATTTATTTTATATTTTTAGAATGTTCACGGTCTAACTGAACCTACCAGGTTTAGCGCAATATAAAATGCATGTATAATGTCCCTGCAGCAGTTTTGTTTAGTTATATGTACGGACATATAACAGGTGAGTCAAGCACATGCGTTTATTTCCCCGCTGCTCCTCTCTTGTCTATAAACCACTATCGGCACCAGGCAGGCTGTGTTTTTGGCATTATGCCGGCGAATATCTTTGTGTACATTTAACTTAATTGTAAAGGTCAATGTTCACTGAAATGTGGGAGTTACAGCCGTTTTTGAACATCGAGGCCAATTTAAATGTTGAGCCTTGATATTAGTGAATGCAAACTGAACGCATGTTCATGTTGTAATCTTCTCTTAGCAAACTTCGAACTTAACAAAGTGCTTAGAGCATAGTCTTGTAAATCATTTGCTCACTATGACATATGTGACAACACCACATCCGGGTCTGAAAGTATAAATAAAATCATGTATTGTTGCACATATTAAGAAATACACGATTCCGGTTTTAATAAATCTGCTTGTTTTACACATAACTAAACAAAACTGCTGCAGGGACATTATACATGCATTTTATATTGCGCTAAACCCGGGAGGTTCAGTTAGACCGTGAACATTCTAAAAATATAAAATAAATACAACACGAAATTTGGCCAGCGAATATAGGGGTATGAGATTCTCACATATCTCATAAGCCATAGTCTACATACAGTAGTTTGTGGATCACTGGCTATTCGGGATGGGCTGCAACATGCCTACTGTGTGGTAGACTTTGATCCACTTTTTCTTTTCATGTGCTTGTGAATTTAATCATGATGATGCCGATTGTTGACATATAGTTAGCCATGTTGTATGCATCTTGAAATATGGTTTCTATATTTTATTCCTTCTAAACAGAGCGGTGCCTCACATCCTGAGCTGTGGCCAGGTAAGGTGAGGAGTGCACCCGAAAAACAACGGGTAAGCACAATATCATGATACCATATGTGAATAATATACACGAATAGGTATAAGATATACTTGTAGATATCTAGCGATGATGAGACATTGTCATTGAGGAGCATGTTTGTAGTGTTAGTTTTCAATCACAACTTTATATTTTCACCAGGTCACACACAATATGCTAGTATGTATTTTATGTTTCCTTTGCAGGTTTCGTCCAAATTCCTGTGACATTTTATATTAATACGAAGACACAGGACAAAGTAGGTTGTGTTGTATCCAACCACTTTAATTGGATATTTATATACTGAGTAAATGTTATATTTTCACTTTCTTTGCAGTAGCGATTCGTTTTCTAGGTCCTGAGGAAGGCTGAGATCATAACTCGATCTAAATTGCTGAAACATTTAGACCTTGTTTTTAGGACTAATACAGTTATTTGTTCTAAACTGCATACTGTTTTTAGATTGGACACCAGGTTAGATCATAATAAAGGTTTTTTTCTTCCAGGTAGCCAATTTTAAAATCGCTTCATCACTGCACGCACTGCACCCATCATCCTAGAAAACATCCATATTGCTTCATACACACTGGATTTAGTAGATCCTAGTTTCTGACGACTTTAAAACATCCCTGAGCTACTCCCTCCCAGGGAGGGGGTTGTAGCCCTTGGTTGCACTAGGGTTTCCGACCAAGAGGAGGTCTCTGATGATGAAGCATGACACTTCGGTGGGTGATGGGATTCCGTCCTCTATAAAGGACTCCTCCTAGATTGTGGAGAGATTTGAAGACTAACACTTTGTTGTGCTCTGTCGGCTTGTTTAAGCTTGACTGGACCTGCGGATTCCTTTTTTTTTTGTTTTTTACATTGTATCTGGGGATTGAATCCGTGCAGGTAGATACATTTTCCCTTAGACCCTCTTTGTGAAATTGTGTTGGCATTATGGTGGAAAGACCTAGCCAGGGTTTGTCCCATGATAAGAAGATGCCACATGACACCTCGGAATGCATCTGCCATTCATGATCCGCCAAGTGCTTGCGATTGATCTTGTCCACCCTGGCATTTAAGGCTTCAAAACAAAGGATATGCCCTGACGCTACAGGCAACTCCAGAGGTACAAAGCCTCTTGTACATGATCCAAGACCCAACTCTGCCCTGCTTGTTGCAGTATCACATAGAGGTGGTGGTGTCCGTAAGAAACTGGACCAGCCTCCCCTAGATGGAAGGCAGGAAGGCTTTTATTAAAGGAATACTAGCCCACAAGTCCAAAAGTTTGTTATGGAGCTGCGTTCCCGCTGGAGACCAGAGTGTTCTGATCTCTACTTCCCCAGATACTCTTCTTCACCAGATGACCTCCCCAAACAGTGATGCATCAGTCTATACAGACAGTTCTGAGTGGGAATGGAAGAGAGGTCTACCACTGATTCAACTGCATTCAAGCAGCCAGCATTGCAGAATGCATGCAGTCACCTCTAAAACATGGATGTTATCCGGCAGGTTGCCTTGGTCGTGGGTACACTGGGACTTCAGACATCACTGCAGACTCAGCATATACCACCTATCTTACCTAACAAGCAGGATGCAAGGAGTCTAACAGGCCAAGAAGCCCCCGAGCTGCTCTCAACAAGAGCCAAGCTGAAACATCAGGATCATAGCCAAAATATCCTGGAATCATTGAAAACGATGGAAGGCCTTGAACTGCACCATGTCTAAGACAGCTGCTATAAAAGGAAACCTCTGCCAAGGTGTCAACTGGAGGTGGTCTATGACAGGCTGTGAGGAGCCCACCTTCAACAACCAATCATCAAGATTATGTCGAGGAGCACTGGTGAGGTCGAAGGGAAGCATGGCAAACTGAAAATGCTCTTGGCCTACCTTGAAGGGCAGGTAACATTTGTGGGACTGCAGGATGCACATATAAAAATACATGTTCTGGCGGTCAAAGGCCACAATCCCATCACCTGGCTCGAGGGCAGGCAGAACTAAAGCTAGTGTGAGAATTCGGAAATTGTCCTTCTGTAGGAAGGCACGCAGAGGGTGAAGATCTAGGATAGGCCAATGCCCTCATCCTTACTGGCACAAGGAAATAGTGAGAGAAACAACGTATCTCACATTTCCGAGTCTGAAAACCCTTCATATGGCTCCTTTGGAGAATAAAGGTTGTACCTCCTGCATAAGAATAGACAGGTGCTTCTCCCAGGGATGGCTTGGTGTGGGAGAGATATGCGGTAGGGCAGAAAGAAACAGTAAGACATACCCATGCTGAACGGGAAACAGCCATTACAACGTGGCTGTTTACCCGCAATGCCATTACATCACATGCGTAACAACGCATGCAATGTAACAACGCGTAGCCATTACTACGCGTGTTTTTACATCGCATGCGCTGTTACAATGCATGCGATGTAATGCTGATGCACCTCGTTGTGAGGAAACAGAGGCTCTTCGGTTTCCTCACAACGACGTGCAGCAGGAAGCAGGAAACGGGAGCAGAGACGTTGACGCTGGAGAGGAACCACGAGGAAAGAGAGGTAAGGGTGATTGTGCTCGGGGTGGGAGTAGTGTGGGTAGTGGTTTAGGGTAGTGTTGTAGTGTCTTAGTGTTTTAGGGTTTAGGGTAGTGGTGTTTGGGTAGTGTAGGGGGTCGTGCTAGGGGTAGTGTTTTAGGGTTAGGGGTAGTGTAGGGGTGGGAGTAGTGTGGGTAGTGATTTAGGGTAGTGTTGTAGTCTCGTAGTGTTTTAGGTTTTAGGGTAGTGTAGGGGTGGGAGTAGTGGTTTATGGTAGTGTTGTAGTGTTTGTGTAGTGGTTTAGGGTTTAGTGTTGTAGTGTTTGTGTAGTGTAGTATTTTAGGGTAGTGTTGTAGAGTTTGTGTAGTGTAGTGTTTTAGGGTAGTGTTGTAGTGTTTTAGGGTAATGTAGTGTTTTAGGGTTTAGGGTAGTGTAGTGTTTGTGTAGTGTAGTGTTTTAGGGTAGTGTTGTAGTGTTTGTGTAGTGGTTTAGGGTAGTGTTTGTCTAGTGTAATGAATTAGGGCTTAGGGTAGTGTTGTAGTGTTTGTGTAGTGTAGTGTTTTAGGGTAGTGTTGTAGTGTTTGTGTAGTGTAGTGTTTTAGGGTAATGTTTGTGTAGTGTTTTAGGTTTTAGGGTAGTGTTGTAGTGTTTGTGTAGTGTAGTGTTTTAGGGTAGTGTCGGGGGGGGTCGTGCAGGGTAGTGTAGTGTTTTTGTAGGGAGAGGACTGGGGATCGGGGAGGGTTGTGCAGGGGTAGGGTAGAGTCACTTACCTTGCAAACTTTAACCACGAGTATAGCTTTACCACGCATGCCTTTGGGTTGTAATGGCATGCGTGGTAAAAGCATAGTCGCTGTAAAATGTTGCGATGTAATGGCATGTCGTTGTCATTGACATCGCGTAGTAATACCCGCGTTGTAATGGCACGCGTGGCATTGGTATGCGATTTAATGACATACATCCTGCTGAACATTCTGGAGGAGCCATCTGTTGGATGTGATGGATTGCCACCATGGGAGAAATGACTTTATTCTGCTTCCCACAGAGTGGTTGTGCACTGCTAAAAGAACCCTAAAGTGGCTTGGAGGCTGTTGCTGCAGGGGATGGGGATATGCCATTTTTTAACAGAAAAAGAGTATTGTCGGATTCACTGCATCTTTGTTTAAAACATGTAGGTATCCATTCACCTAAGGATGTTTTGGATTCCTACTTTTTGATAAAACTTAAAGTGCACTGTATTCCCAAAAACAACTGAATAATTAACTATTTATTGTCCGTTATTTTCATAGAAAAAGAAAATAATTAGAATGAAAAAGTTGCCTAATATTTTAGCTGCTACCAGCAGAACTCAATTTCCAGTTCAAGACCATTTAAACATGATGGCCACCAGACAGTTATGGGTATTGGGGCCTAAGGGGAGAAAAAGTGGGCAGTTACGTGCCTCCTTCACTTTTCAATGTAGCATGATTGTGACTGACAACTGAGTATTCACTGTTTTGCAACAGCAGTATCTGCAAGGCCACAACTGTCAAACAGGTTAAGCGAAAGGCATGAGCCATTGTGGCCAAAATGATGCACAGCTCTGGGCAATGGTTGCCTTGGAAGAACCGTGGCAAATTTTAGTAATGTATGACATTACTACCATAGACTGCTGTGTGAGACTTCAGCCCGAAGGAATGGTGTAACTTCTTTATATAAATCCTTGCTTAGCTTACTCACACATCAAATATCCAAGGACACAGTCAATCCCTCATTCCTTCATCTATGCAATCACTTATCCATCCAACCGTTCACTTGTCACATTGAGGCAACCGCACACACAAAGTCGGCAAAAAATGAATAAGCACTTTCACTTATAAAATGGCCAGATCTAATGACTTTTCGAATAACGTCTTCAGATACTTTGAATTGCCATTAATTCAACTGGGCAAATATACTATTCTTACTGAAGCCCTAGTACATTTGCAAACAAAAGCCACATCCTGATAACGGCAAGGTTGGGTCATGGTCAACTTTCACTACATGGTTTTCAAGATTATATATTTTTCATTTTTAGCTTAATGATTTAACTTGAAGAGAAACGGACAATGTTTCAGTTTCAATGTTAGGCTCCTACTACTTGGCTTCAGCACACATCATAGGTCAGCTATTCACGACATGTTGGCAATTTCACCTATGTCCATTTATCATAGCTCCCTACTTCTTTTGGGGGAAAACAGCCTTTTAGTCATTTTTGGTGAATATTAGGGAAGATTCCATGATTTCTGGGATCTTGCACGTAGGAATATTACTTAATATTTAAGAATGTTATGACACCCATGTTCCTGTTACAGCTGAACTACCATTTCTTCTTTAGAAAGGAATAACCAAGAGTGGTTATTAATCCACTTAATCACTCACCATTCATTTTAATTGCACTTGCTGCTACTAAAGTCTGGCAATGTTGTTGTTATAGATGGAATGTGGCATTATTTTGCTTTGAAAGAGACAATTCACTCCTAACTACGTTTTTCCCCCTGATCTTGCACATGGATGGAGGTGTTCAATCTTTATGAATATTTATTAAGAAGCCATCATTGACAACAATTCATTTTCCTACATTAAATTAAACCAGGACATTAATCACAGTCACAAAACAAAAAATACATTGATCATGCTCATACCCAACATGAAACAATTTAGCTAAAAAAAATAATTGAGTGTGTCGGAGAGCAAGAGATAAATGAGATATAATGCACACATTTGGGCTATTTTTCTACCAGTCCCACAATTAGCTTTGAAGCAGACCGGGTTCAGTCATCAAAAAATATGTGCTGCTTACCTGACGCCCAGACATACAAGAAGTTGAAACTTTCCATCCTTCCCAATGCTTCTTGGTGACGTAACAATGGTGTTCACATAGTGACAGAATGTTTTGCAAGATGTTCGCTGAAGCAGCATGTCCTCTTCACTGTCCCCCAACTCATCGTTGGTTTCAAAATAGTTAACCGCTTTCTCTGCAATAGTCATTTTGTTCGAAAACAATGAATGAGTGTCACAAAAGATATCCCACTGAACTGCTCCACTACTATACTGTTCATATATTACGTTTCAAGGAAATTATATTTCTTGGTTAAAACCTACTTTCAGGTCATCACTTCATAAAAATCTCTCCTGCACATAAATAAGGTAGAATTCCTTGGTGACAGATAGCACGAAGGACATATAACACAGTCCCAGTGCCCCAGGTAACACTGGAAAGGGTACTGACCAATGTATTACTAGGGCCAACAATGTCTTCAGGCCTTCACTGATATTTGTAACCGAGCAGTTGCAAGAACAAGTTACTTACCTTTGGTAACGCCTTATTTGGTAGAGACTATCTAGCCACAGATTCCTTACCTTAGAATTATCCCCAGGCGTCAGGCGGTGGGTGGTGCCGTCCACGCAGGATGTGACGTGCGCATTTCTATATAGGCATCACCGCAGCACACTGCAGTCAGTTTCTTTTTGGGGCTTTCGATGCAGGAGCGCAGAGCTACGAAGAACACTGACCACTGGTGTGGAAAAATTAGGGCCCTGAAAGAAATCCGTTTGCAGAGCGGGGAGGATGGGTATGTCAGTAAGGAATCTACAGCTAGATAGTCTCTACCAGATAAGGCATCATCAAAGGTAAATAACTTGTTCATCTGATAGAGACTTCTAGCTGCAGATTCCTTACCTTAGAATAGATACACAAGCAATATTATCCCCAGAGGTAGATATGCTGATCAATTGCATACGAGGAGCGGAACGGGCAAAATGCCCATCTTGAGAGACCCGACTGTCCAGGCAGTAGTGCTTTGTGAACGTGTGCAATGAGGCCTACACAGCTATCGGGCAAATTTCCAGGACCAGAACACTGCCTGCTGGTCGCAGCTTTAGCTCTGGTGGAACAAACTTGCAGGGAGGTTGCTTCTTGGCCATTTGTTGCAGAATATTGATGCAGAGCTTCTGCACTGCCCAACCTTTCTTCACACCAACATGCCCCACGAAGAGTTGTTCATCCACCCGGAAATCTCATGTGAGGCCAAGGTAGAACAACAACGCTCTTTTTGGGATCCAGACGATGTAGTTGCTCCTCTTCTTTGGAGGGATGTGGAGGAGCATACAGGGGAGGCAGGGTGATCAACTGGCCTACATGGAATGTAGAAAGGAGGCCCTTGTGTGAAGCACTACTTTGTCAGGATAGACTGAGAGGTAAGGAGGCTTAGGAGATAAGGACTGCATCTCACTCAACCTACAGGCAGATGTAATTGCCACCAAGAAGGCTGTTTTTTAGTGTGAGAAGTCTGAGGGAAAGTTGTGGAGAGGCTCGAAAGGAGGGCACTCCAAAAAAGTGAGAGTTAAATTGAGGTCCCACTGAGGCATAATGAAAGGCTCCCTGTTCCGTAGCCATGGTAGGGGGAGAAAGCATACCAGTATTTGTGGAAGTATCCAGTCCACTGGCTTCACCCACTTTCTCACACCAGTCCATATTAGGATCCTCTATGTAAAACTTGTATTCTTCAGTGTCCAGTGACACCTCCCATTCCTCCCCGACTCCTAGCCCTGGGAATAGGGCTCAGGCTCCAATCTAGGAATCAAAGGTTTTGCCAGCGGCGGAGTCAGCATTGGGCGATGCTCATCCGGCTCGGTGTTGGAGTCAGGGATCACAATGGGGATGGCACCGCCGAGAGCATTGGCATCGGGAGCGGCGCTAGTCCAGATCCAGGAAAAGATTGGGACCAGTGCTGGTCTGGATCCCCTGGCGCAGAACCAGATGGGGCCTCCTATGACCTTGCGGGGCCCAAAGGTGCGTCAACGGGGTCGGTCCGCCTAAATATGAGGTGTGTGGCCTCATAAAACTCCGTTAGGTGGGTGAGGGTCGCTTCGGCTCCTGGAAAATCAAGGAGGCTGGAGTCAGCCCAGATGCAGGCTCTGAGGAATCAGGCCTTGAATGCTGGTGCTCCCTCATTGGGTCAGCAGAGGAGAAGATCGCTTCAACTTCTTACACTTATTCTTGTGCATCTTACCTGAATGTCTTGAGGACTATACGTGGGACGATGATGAATTCAGGCTCCGGGAACGATCCCGGGAACTTCCCCTCGACCAGGACCTGGATTTTCAGAGACCCAAGCCAGGCCACCCTGAGCTGCAGGGACCACTCCCTCAAAGAATTGGGGTTAATGGCCTGGCAATCAGAGCACAACTTTGCGTCGTGGTCGCTGGAGGAACTACAGAAAGACAAGGTGCGGGTCCATCACTGACATTGGTTAGTGACAGGCTCTGCAGGGCTTAAAACCTGTCTTCTTGTATGACATTTTACCACACCAGGAGGAAAACTTCAAAACTCTTGACAAAATGTTAAAACAGTCGAAAAAATGACTGAGGGGTAGCTCTTCTCTCGGATCAGTGCTGGCTGATGTGAGAAGAAAAGTACTGACGTCAGCGAGCCGAGGTGGCACTTATATAGGTGCTGTGGATGTCACTTCCGAGCAGACAATGCCAACAATGTATCGACGCCACCTACCGGAGTGCCGGGGTACTGCTACGAAAAATCTTCCGGATACAGACTGACGCCTAGGGAAATTCTAGCATAAGGAATCTGCGGCTATAAGTCTCTATCAGATACAACAAAGCAATCATGAATGGAATCTCTTATTAGGGTATCTAAGAAATTAGTTGATTTGGGGAACTTTTGATAGTTCACAAAATCGAAAGATGTTTCATGAATGTATTAATTATCTGTGTCACATAAGCTGAGGCACACATCTAAGACATGTTTACTTGATAACATAGGATTGAACAAAATACAATCTTTAAAATCCCAGTGTCTCAGAAGCTTGTCACCTCAGGGCTGACCATAACTCCGTTTGGAAATTTTAAGTATACCCAAACCAGCAGAAACTGAACATGTGGACTCAACCAAACTCAGTTACTGATTCTGAAATTCAGTCTACGGCACCAGCTCTGGCTGAATACAGCACTGTGCTTGGTTAAGAGCATTACAAAAACATGCAACACTGTGAACCTCTGGTAATTAAGCGTATTTAAAGATTACATAATAAAAATAATAATATACAAGGGCTTGACAAATATATCTTTAAACCTTTATTGAAAGACCAGAAGGTGAAGTTATCTTAGTAAGGCTTGATTTGGCAGCTTCTCCATTAATTCCAGCCCTGTCTGAATGCCTCTGAAGGAGAGTTAAACTAAGTCTGCAGAAGCAGAAAGTGAAAATTAGAGGGAAATAATTGAGGTAATCAGAAGAAAATAAAGAAAGATAATGCAGAGTGAGCAATCTGGAAGGAAGGACAGGTAGAAAAGAACAAATGTTGTAACAGAGAAGGTAGCTGCCCGAAAACTATTCTTTTTATTTTCGTAATTCAAGTGGGAGTTGGGTTAATCTATTTTGATAATGCATGGTCTTGTAAAACTAACTGGTCATTTTAGAAAAAACATTGCAGTGCACCCAAAGAAAGTCTTTGAAACAAACGGTTATCTTGCCAGGGAGGACCGGACTTTTCATAGGACAGGATCTTTTGCTATTTTTGTTAGATTAATACTAACTTAGTACTTACATTCACCAAATGTAGGTAAACAAACGGAATGCCACTTACCTATGAAATCCCAGATGAAGACATTCTTTTGGAACATTCGTGCTTGCTTGAATCCATGCTGGAAGACTTGTTCAAGTGCTGCAACAAGGCCATTTTCTCCACACAACAGGATAGTCAGACTACCCCTCTGTGTAAAAAAATATAAAAATAAAAAATAAGTTAGTAATGGCACTGGCAGATGGATACACCAACGTTTTGTTTGGTCGGACTTCATAGGAATTGCATTGAATGCTAAGAAGTTTTGAAAAAGTTTCCTGCGACTGTCGTTCACAACTATTATTTGTTGGCCGTGACTTTTTCAGAGGAAAAAAATATACAACTTGAGTGTTTCCATTTTCCTTTTAGGTTAATTCTGCATACAGTCATGACATGCTCATCATATTATTATTATATGCTTGCCATTAAGATTTTTTTCTCACATTTTTTAAATAATTGTTCTACTTTTAGACAAATCGGAAAATAAAAATAAACTGTCTAGCAAAGCCCCAACACTAAACTTTAGAAATAATGTGTAAAGTAATACTGCAAATTATATATATACACACACATATTACCCAGTGGCAAAGACCGCCACCTCCGACAGGCTTAAGGAGCCCGTCGGGGTAGAGGTCGGACTGTAATCCCTACAATGGAGCTAGTGCCTGCGCAGGCACCGCTGTAAGGATTACGATGTCAGTTTCCCTCGGCCTTTAGGCAGAAGGAAAGGGACTTTCGGGGGACGAAGCAGGGCCCCTGTCCCCGTGAGTCAATGCTCAGTGGCCTGGGGTGCACATGTGGTGCCCTCCCCCAAACATCCATGCTGGCACACGGTGCATGGATGCTTGAAAAGTGCCTGTTTGTACTGTGACTTATGCTGTGGCCCTTTTCCTGGGATGCAGTACAAAAAGGCACATTTTGATTACCATGGTGGTGGGCCTATTCTAATCAGGCAGGTGGGACCGCCGACTCATTGTCTGACGGACACCTGTCCACGGCTATGGCGGTCGAACGCTCAACCGACAGCGATCGTAATGTGGGCCTTTGGCGCAGTTTGACTAAATGTTGCCAAAAAGTGCTACTTTTGACTAGCTTGTGAATTGGAAAGTTTCAGAGTGATTTGTCAAGCATAAGTACTGCCTATTGTTTACTCAACCATTTGTTCATGAAAGCTGAGCAATTCAACTGCAATCACGATCCATTGTTATTGCTGCCGTGCTGGAAGTAGCTTCAATGATCTCAGATTTTTATAGCCATAATGTGTTATTTCATAAAGCAAAGCATTTACTACATAATGAAATCATTTTCTCTTGTTTTTACTATAGACAATAAAGAGGTACATTTGAGTATTTCATTTAACTGTTTAAAAAAAAAAAAAAAAATCGAACCCAGTTTGAAAAACGTGTTCTTTTCGGGCTAAATGTACCAAAACAAACATGTAATGTCAAAAAGCATAATGGGAAACTTCTTTAACCCCTTGTGTGCCACGCCCTTTCCCCGCCCTGTGCCGGCCGTTACATTAGCGGGCGGGGTTTATGACGAGCTGGACTCGTCATGGGCACAGCGCAACCGCGGCCCATGACGAGTCCAGCTCGTCATGGGCACACAAGGGGTTAATATGTTCCTAAATGGGGATTTATGTGTTCTGTTGTCATCTCCAAACCACGCTACCATCATCACTATGGTTTATGAATCCCTCAATGGCAATACAGGAAATATACAAATAGGGACCATATTAAAGGGTTAACTAATTTTCAGTGATTTATAGCACTGTCCAGTGTGCATGTTTTCGTCCATGTAATGGATTATAGCATAGAACAACACAAATCTCTTCTCCACTAGTTTCTACTTTGTCAAAAGATACCAACTCTCACAGCAATAAGCTGAAGAATACTTGAAGCAGGTAAAGAAACTGAATGTTAATCAACTACTTTAAAACATACATAAATGGGAAAAAGATAAAACACACATTTGCACATGAGATCTACATGTGCAAATGTGTTTTACACATGTAGATCTCCATGTACACGTGTTTTACACCCATTGTTATTGAACTGCCCTACTAAATGAGCACAACATGTATTGCAACAAGGGCATCTCATATTTGTTTTTAAAACATTAAAAACACACCTCTTTTTCGGGTTTATGAAAATGCTTGACTATATTGTTCACAGCTTCACCAATACCCTCTTGAATCTGCCCTGAATTTGGCTCTGGAAAAAACAGGAAAAACAAATTACTAGGTCGATCTTCCCACAAACATTACTCAATAGATAATAGTTTCTATTCAAGAGAAACATTATTTTAGAAAACATCAAGTGCTCACATGGTAAACTGTGTAATAACCAGGAATCGTGTCAAGATCCCATTCTATATGCTACGCAGATGCATAAGGGATGTGTGCATTTTTCAGGCTGCAACACATACTTTAACTAAAAACAAATCTTAGTGCAGGGGCTGCAAGCAGTACAGCTAGGAAATATAGGGCAGTAATTGCGTCTTCATGATTTCCAGCTCTGCTGCCAATAGCAAATGCACTAACTTTGAGACTTTGCATAATGTATGATCTGCAGACAAAAACAAGCATTGGTAAAGCCAATAGGTCTCAACTCTGCAAGAGCTACTGGCTTCGTCAATGTGTTTTAGCCATGCTGTTACACCAGCATGGCTGCTATGCAGCATAGCTAAAAGTTAGCAGCGTAGAAGGAGTGTCATACAGTGGAGTGGAGGGTTGTGGCGTACAGTGAAGAGTACTGCCATGGAGAGCAGTGTTGTAGAGTGGAGTGGAGTGCCATAGAGTGAAGTAGAGGGTCATGGAGCGTCATAGAATGGAGTGTTCTAGAGTAGAGTAAAGTAGAGTGGTCTAGAGTGGAGTAGCATGGACAAGAGTGGAGTGGTGTAGAATGCTGTAGAGTGGAGTGGCATAGGCCTAGAGTGGAGTGGCATAGAGTGGAGTGGTGTAAACTGGAATAGAATGTCGTAGAGTGGAGAGTCGTAAAGGGGAGGGTCGTAAAGGGGAGGGTCGTAGAGTGGAGGGTCGTAGAGTGGAGGGTCGTAGAGTGGAGGGTCGTAGAGTGGAGGGTCGTAGAGTGGAGGGTCGTAGAGTGGAGGGTCGTAGAGTGGAGGGTCGTAGAGTGGAGGGTCGTAGAGTGGAGGGTCGTAGAGTGGAGGGTCGTAGAGTGGAGGGTCGTAGAGTGGAGGGTCGTAGAGTGGAGGGTCGTAGAGTGGAGGGTCGTAGAGTGGAGGGTCGTAGAGTGGAGGGTCGTAGAGTGGAGGGTCGTAGAGTGGAGGGTCGTAGAGTGGAGGATCGTAGAGTGGAGGGTCGTAGAGTGGAAGGTCATAGAGTGGAGGGTCATAGAGTGGAGGGCCATAGAGTGGAGGGCCATAGAGTGCCATGGAATGGAGTTGAGTGGCAGAGATGGGTGGCGTAGAGTGTTGTAAAGTGGAATGTTGTAAAGTAGAGTGTCATGTCATGGAGTAGCATGGACGAGAGAGGAGTGGAGTAGAATGCCGTAGAGTGGAGTGGCAGGTCCTAGAGTGGAGTGTTATGGAGTGGCATGTCAGAATACAGCGGCATGTCAGAGTGGAGGGTGATAGAGTGGTATGGAGTGTTGGTGAGTGGATTGGAGAAGAGTAGATTGGAGTGGTGTGGAGTTGTGTAGTGTCAGAGTGGAGTATCCTAGAGTGGAGTGGAGTACAGCGGAGTGGAGTAAAGTGTTGTAACGTAGAGTGGCATGTAGTGGTGCATAGAGTAGAGGGGCGTAGAGTGTTTTCTGAGTGGAGGAGTGCAGAATGGCGTAAGGTGGAGTAGTATTGTAGAGTGTTGTAGTGAAGACAGCCTGCCATTTAACCTCTGTCTTTGAACGCACAGCAAATGTGACTCGTTCTGAACAAAATTTAAAGGCATTTTAAGGCTTGTTTACAGACGGCGAGCACTCGTGGAAAAATACAGTAAAAAGGCTATGCTCCACAGGAGGGACAAAGACATGTTGGACAGCCTAAAACAAAGAAAGACAGCAAATAGAAAGCAAGCAAATGTGAGTTACAAACTATAAAGCCAATGGTAAGCAATGTTCGGAATGCATTCTTAGGTCAGCTTTCCCCAAGAAGTCTTTAGCAACCATGCAGCTGCGCTGTCTGGTAGGCTTCAACCTAAAAAAGAACTGGACCAACCACTTCTGCATCTGCACAGCACACAAACACAATTCATGGTACGGCCCCATATAATTAATTCACGGAATGATGAACTCCAACTTATATGTGATGTAATGGGGACAACAAAGCAAAATGGTTTATCACTTAACAGTTTAGCACATTTACTAATAATACACACTAAGTCAACGCAAGAAAACTATTCTCACAACTGTTGACTTTACAATAGCCACATCATTAAAGTATTCTTTCATGCCGGAGTGGGGAGAATGTACGCTTCCAAATATCCAGTGACTTAACTTTCAACAATTATTGTAATTGACACAAAAAGGTTGGATGTGTCCTCTGATGAGATGACTAGCTGAATAACCTGAATAGTGGGGAGAACAAGGGCAGACCGGAAAGGTTTAACATTGTTAAGGCAAAGGGAGAGACAAAGGGAACTCTGCATATGGATTACTTAAGGGAGATGTGATCGATGAAGGTCATTAAGAGGCAGAATATTTAGTCCATTATTTTGCTGTACTGGATCACATAGCTATGGACAGGTAGCACATACGCGTGCACTTCCCAGTATGTGTATATAATGCAAGTATGATGTGTTTGTAAGCAGTTTGTATTCTTGTGCAGGTGTGACTTCACATGTTACCAATGTGTAGATTATCTGTGCATGCGTAACTGCCTGCATTATTACGGGTCTACGCATGATCTACGTGAAAGACAGGCCACTTGGCAGTATAGGAGAGATTAATGTATCTGGCCCAAAGGTTGACTTCTACCCAGCTCAGCCCCAATGTTATAAGGCGCTGGAATGATTTGCTCCTGGGCGATTCCACTCCTCCCAGTCATTTTACACCCCTTTCTTATTCTGCTAAAATAGGAAAAATGGTCTTTTGACTAAGTACTTCCCCCCCTTTCCTCGAGTATTTGACCAACCTGCGGGGAAGGAGTGTGATTACCCTGCACACAGGAGTGCCATGGAGGTTTTTTAGCTACCTACTCAGACAGGTTGCTCTAAACCACTCACAGTGGAAGTCAACTAAAAAACACATGTGAAGTCTGAGGGATGAATGGAAGAACAAGTTACAAACCTTCCGTAACACCTTATATAATAGAGACTCTAGCCACAGATTCCCTACCTTAGAGTTATCCCTAGGCACCCTGGCAGTATTGCTTTGCGAATGTGTGTAGAGATGCCAAAGTTACTGCTTGGCAGGCACCCAGGACCAGAACTCCCTATGTTAACGCAGTGGTCGCAGCCGTAGTTCTGGTAGAATGAGTGTGCGAGCCCTGAGGGGCTTGCTTGTTGGCCAATGTGTAGCAGATAATAATGCAGAGTACAATCCATCGGGAGATGGTGTGCTTCTACAGGGCCTTTCCCTTCTTCGCTCCAACATACCTCACAAACAGTTGGTCGTCCACCAGGAACTCTCTCGTGTGGTCAAGGTAGAACGACAACACCTCTTTTGGGTCTAGTTGTTGAAGTTGCTTAAGAGGGATGTGGTAGAGCATAAAAGGTAGGCAGCATGATGGAACTGAGCTACATGAAGAGGAGTGGTAACTTTCAGCAGAAAGGAAGCTCTAGTGCGCGGAACCAGCTTGTCTTGGAAGATGTTCAGGCATAAAGGCCTGGATGACAAAGCCTGAAACTCACTGACCTTCTGGGCAGAGTTTATTGCCACCAGGAAGGTCATCTTGATGGTAAGGAGCCTGAGAGGCCGGTTGTGCATTAGCTCAAAGGGAGCGCACATCAGAAACGTTAGGATTAGAATAAGGTCCCACTGAGGCATGATGAAGGTTGAAGGAGAAACGTGTTGCACACCTTTCAAAAACCTTTTCACAATAGGGGATTTGAAGAGGGATCCCTGATCAGGCAACCGCAAAAAGGCAGAAATAGTAGAAAGACAGTCCTTTAAGGCTGGGCAAGGGAAAGGATAAAGAGAAGGACCTGAGAGAGGAAATAAGAAATAGGGTTAACCTATTTCTCTGCACATCCGGCTACAAACTTGCCCCAATGGCAGACATATACCATTTTGGTGGAGGGATGCCTGTCTGCCAAATTAACATTGCAGACTTTGGGTGGAAGGTCGACAGCTGTCAACTGCCATGGATCAATTTCCACACATGAAGGCGGAGCGTTGACAGGTTTGGGTAGAAAATCCTCCCCTGCTGCTGCAAAGGACGATCCTCCTGAAAGGGCAGCCTGATCGGAGGACAGATGGCCATGCTCAACAGCTTGGGATACCAAACTCTACATGCCCAGTCCGGAATCACAAGGATGTCTTGGGCCTGGTCGTTTATGATCTTCTTGAGAACTCAGGGCAGGAGTTGTATTGACGGAAAGGCGTACAGGAGCACTGAGGCCCACTTGAGACAAAGCGTCTACGAGCGTGAGCAGCCTTGGAAAGTCCATCACGCAGAACTGCTGACATTGCTCATTCTCAGCTGTGGTGAACTGATCTAACCAAGGCACTCCCTACTGCGGAAAGTACCGTCCACCACCTCATAACCGTCGAGGCACCTTCGGCTGAGTTTGTCCACCCTGGTGTCGAGAGAGTCCGCCAGGTATTGAACCACCAGGGATATGTCCGGAAGTTTCAGCTATGTCCAGAGATGCAGGGCTTCTTGACAAAGGGTCCATGAACCCACTCCGCCCAGTTTGTTGCAGTACCACATGGCAGTGGTGTTGTCCGTGAACACTTGCAGTAGTCGTCCTTTAATGAAGGGTAGAAAGGCTTTCAATGCAAGCCAGATCGCCCGGAGCTCCAGAAGGCTGATGTGGAGTCCGGATTCTGCTACAGACCAGGGGCCTAAATATCCTGGACTTGTCATTCAGGAGACTAGCCCTGAAACTGCAGTGTCCAGAACAGCTCCAATGAAAGAGTGTGTCTGAGAGGGAGTCAGGTGGGACTTCGGCAGATTGATAGTGAACGCCAGTGAATGAAGGAGGTCTGCCGTAGTCTAGAAGTAGGAGACAGCCTGGGGCGAGCCCGCCATCAACAGCCAGTCATCTGGCTAGGGAAAGACTTGCACCCCTTATCTCTGCAGCTCATCTGCAACCACCACAATCACTTTGGTGAACACCCGAGGGGCGCTGATAAGGCCAAAGGGAAGCACAGCTAACTGAAAGCGCGTGTGGCCCACCATGAACCACAAGTAGCACCTGTGGGCAGACAGGACGGGAATGTGGATGTGTGCATCCTGCAAGTCCAATGCCACCATCCAGTCTCCCGGGTCCAGGCCAGACGGAACTTGAGTGAGCATGAATATCTTTAACTTGTACTTCTTGAAGAAGAAATTGAGAGGGCTGTTGCATCCTGTATAGTGGAATGCTGGGGTTGCTAGGGAATGGGTTTTGGAAAGCCGTTACTGCAGGCTCGGGCGTGAGTGCGGCAACAGCTTCCTCCTACCAATAAACATACCTCTCCATGTTCCTGCTTGAGACTCCGTCTTTCTACACTGTTACAAGGGCGAAGGTCTAGGACAGGACGAAGGCCCCGTCCTACTTGGCCACCAGAAAGTAGCGGGAACAACAACCGCGACCTACTTCTGGTGTTAGCACCCTCTCTATAGCTCACTTGGCCCAGAGAGCCGTCACGTCCTCGTGGAGCAAGGTAAGATGGCCCTACGTCAGATGGACACTAGTGGGGGACATGGGTTAAGGGGTTGTCACGAAAAGGAGGGAGTAGCCCTTTTGAAGAATTTTTAGAACCCATCGTTCTGATGCTATAGACCTCCAGTGTGGCAGGTGATAGAGTGTCCTGCCTCCTACTGCGTGCCCATGATGGTAAAAGGGCAAACTAAAGGGTTTTGAAGGCTGCGGCTGCCTGAGGGGTGGTAGATAGGCCCGACCTCTGGCTACCCGATCCACAGGGTCTGTGGGTACAGAGTCCTCGGCCACGCAGAGGCTGGGAAGCTTGCGTGCTGTAGTGGCTGGGTTTGTAAAGACGCGGCTGGAAGCCCCTTCTGTGGCCACGAAAGGAGTGAAAGGCAGACTGGCGTTGGTGAGGGGCCATGGAAAGGCCTAAGGAACCTGACAGTATCCCTGCTCTCCTTGGAAGCGCTCCAGCGCTGAGTCCGACTAGTCTCTGAAGAGACAGGAGCCATCAAAGGGCATGTCCATAAGCGATGCTTGGACATCCCCTGAAAAGCGAGTCGTATTCAGCCAAGAGTGGCACCATAAGGCCACCATAGATAAAACTGCTCTGCCTAGCGAGTTGGTGGTATTCAGTTCACATCCGATTGTGAACTTAGCTGCATCTCGCCCGTCAGTAACAGCTTGGGAAAGTATGGCCCTGGCCTCCTCCAGAACTATGGACAGTGCCTGCGCAACTGAATCCCATAGAGCAGGGGAGTAACAAGCTAAAAGGCACATTGTGTTTACGGACCGCAGTGCCAGGCTGGTGGAAGAAAACAACTTCTTGCCTAAGATGTCCAGACTCTTGGATTCTCTATCTGGTGGGACAGTAGGGAACGTGCCAGGATTTACACGGGAAGTACAGGTTTGGACTAAACTCTCTGGGGTGGGGTGCAGCATGAGGAGCTTGGGGTCATCTAGGGTGTGACGATGGCGGTTGGAAACTGTCCTGTTCACAGGAGCCCCTGTGCAGTGCTTGGACCAAGTCCCAAGCAGGACGTCCAGTAAGGGCTTCATTAAATGGGATAAATGGTTCTGAGGGGGTCCCTCCTGGCTGAAGTACCTCTGTCAAGGCATTAGTCTTGCCTGCCACGAGGGGAGGCTAAGGTCTAGGACCTCGGCTGCCCTTCTCACCACCAAAGCATATGACACTCCCTCCGCCGTAGCCATGGTAAGGGGAGAAAATATGCCAGTATCTGGGGAAGAGTCCAGTCCACTGACCTCTGCCAAGTCCACACATCAGTCCATATTGGGATCTAGAAGCTGGTATTCTTAAGGGTCCAGCAATCCCCTCATAACCCTCCCAAAGTTCTAGCCTACAGGAATAGGGCTGAGGCCCTGGCCTGGAAAGGATGGGTCCAGTCGGCACCATATAACATGTCTTCGGCTCTGCGTCGGAGTTTAGGATTAGAATGGGGATGGTGACGCCGGAGAGCGCCAGCATCTGAACTGGCTTTGGGGAAGGTCTAGATGGTTTGACTGGCGCCAGTCTGGGTCCATCTGTGAATCCAAGGGGCTCAATTGGTGCCAAGGGCAGACCCGCCAGCGGGGAAACAGTAAGGTCCCCTCCCAAACCCATGGGGCCCGAAGGCATGCCGGCAGGGACGGGCCGCACCGGCTCCTGGAAACTCAAGGACACACGGAGCCAGCCCAGGGGCAGGTGCAACCACAAAGCCAGGCCTCAAATGATGATGGGGCAAAGCCGAAGACCTCTTCGACTTCTTGTTCTTTTTCTTATGGAACTTACCCGAACGCCCAGACTACATCGAGTGTGAGGAGGATCTTGGGCTCAGTGACCAATCCTGGGACCTTCCCCTTGACCAAGACAATCACAGTGTCACACATCGAGAGGGAAGGAGCTTGAGAGGCCGCTCCCTCAAGGCCTTTGGGTGCATGGCGTGGTACCTTGTGCAGCTCGTCGCGTTGAGGTCGCGCTCCAGGAACCAGAGGCAGACAAGATGCAGGTCTGCCTCTGACATCTTTCTAAGACAGGAGCCACAGGGCTTGAAGCCGGCCTTCCTAGTGGACATGCATGCCACACCATGACAAGATCTACCAAAAACTGCTTTGACAAAAGTCCCCCAAAAAATCAGTCAAAAATCGACTGGGGGTTAGCTCTCTCTAAATCTGCGCTAACTGGCATAGAAAGAAAAGAAATTACATCAGAGTGCTGGGTTGGCACCTATATTGGCACCGCGGACGTCAGTTCCGGTGCCGACGCCTCCACATGAACCTTGGTTTGCAAGGGTACTGCTCATGAGAACTTTCTGGATCCATTCGGACGCTTGGGGATAATTCTAAGGTAAGGAATCTAAAGCTAAAAGTCTCTATCAGATTGATGTATTGAGAATGGCAAATTGAGTACCATCCACTTTTAATGATCAATCTGTCCTGGAAAATGACATTTATGTAGAAGTTTCAAGTTTTTTCACACCCTTTGATAGTGCAGTGTCAAAACAGGGTGTGTTGTGTGATGCCTGGTCATAAGATTAGGTGCTTGTGGCCAATAAGCATGACCACAATTAGGGACCAAAAGCTTTAGATGCAGAATCGTCCATCTATTTCTTCAGTAGTTCCAGGTTGTGGGACCAGCAACATACAAGTAGATGTGTATATAATCAGGTTAGTAGTGGGAAAAGCAGCTTAATGAGAGGCAGCATGAAAGGATTCGAAAAGGGGCTCACAAAAACTTGAGGGACACTGACAGGTTCAAAAACGAATTGAGCACATTTTGACATGCTGTTCCCTGTTGCAGAAGAATGATTTGAACCAATTTTAGCAGATATCTGAAGAAACAGGTGCCAATGCAATGTGATCTGTAAAAATGTTAGAAAAAGACTACAAATGGTCTTGGTCTAGAGTACAACTGCTATTACAACTATTTTGGAAAGTAGTAGTCCCACAATGCAGTGGCCGGTGCCTAGAATAGTTGGATCGAGGGATGTTTATTTTATTGGGAAACCTCTGGAATACCTGTTTTACAGAATTCTGAAGGAAGGCATTTATACATTTAGTGACTAATGTGGATAGTAAATTGTACAGATTCATTGATCCAGTGGTGTAGACACATTATACTCATCCATACAAAGATTAGAGGATTGGGTCAACATGGGCAAACCAGTTTGGCTGGGTATAATAATTTGTAACTGTTACACTTTTCATTTGAGAGGGAGAGAGAGAAAATGAAGGGTTAGGAAGGATGCAGACACTGTCACCTTAGGCATTCCTTGGGTATTTATATGATATCTGAGATGGCATCAGATGTTTATAACTCTCCACAAAAGTGGGGTTAATGCTTAGTTTTTTTTTATTTGATTTTATGTAACTGGACATTTTAGACACAGTCAATCTAGTGCGAGGATGAACCATGTTGCATTCACAAACCTCTGACTGTTACAGACAGATGAGATGCATAGCCTGACCGCCAAGATAGAAGAAAAAGAATCTGGAAACTCTTACAAGACCCTACATGGCATGCCTTGAAGAAGGCCTCCCTGCACTTACACTGGAAATAACAAAAAGGATAAATGCCTCTCACCTATGAGGGATAGTACCATAACCCTCATAGTATTTCTAAAAAAACACAGATCTCAAGATCCTGGCCAATTATTTGCCCATATCCAATGTTCCTTACCTTAGCAGGATCCTGGAAAAGAATGCTTCAAGAACATGCAGAATTAAACTATCTCCTCCACAGACAATGGTCCTGCTTTGGTTCCCAGAGGACCCGAGTATTTATGTTTGGGCCCTTTGCCGAATTCATACATTCCAGAAGAGATGACCCAGTGGGGTTACGGATTAAGAAAAGGGGTGCACAGGTCGAGTCCACAGGACAGAAAGTGTGTCTCCAGCCATGAATCCTAAGTACTTGTCAAGTGAGCCCATTGTCGTCTTTATTTGCCTGTTTGTAGGAGGAATATGTACCACTCAGTGGTTCAGGAGTGGGTTCTGTCATGCCTCTGTTGCCTAGATAGGACAGTGATTTCTGTCTCGCCCACACGGATAACCTTTTAGGGTGCAAAGTCATTCTTCCTTAGCATGGCTACATCCCATAAGGCATGCTTTAAGGCTGTGGAGGCTTTTTAGATTGTAAAGTGTTCTTGAATGCTAATACATTCAACTAATAATTTGTAATGGGGGGGATGTGACAAGATAAGAACATAATCTAAAGATCAGCATTATCAGATTAGCACCTAAGGCATGTGATGGGATACTGTCAGGAATATTTTGTGCAAATGGCTGGGCATCTGGTACATGTTAAACTGTAAGGTGTACTACAGCAATCTGAACCTTACATTTCCTGGATACCAGTGGGTAGCCCAGCACTCTCTGCTATGCCTTTTCTGATATTTCCACCCCAGATATGCAAGTTGTGTCTTTTCTTTGTTCTCTTACTCCTTTCAAGTGTCAGTAACGTGGGCAACACACAGTAAAATTTTCTAGCCTCCTGATTAGTGCCATAGTTTTTTAAAAATATGCTGCTCAGGCTTTTTACTTTTGTAAATTGCCCCATAGGTATTCCTGTCTAAGAAGCCTGAACGTGTGTATTTTCAAATGGCCAAAGTGTTGGGACCCTAGCTGGAGTCCAGAGCTCAACATTCAGCTGCGTAGACAGTTTTGTGGCAATGAGCAAGAACCACCGTGGTAGGTCTGGTGCAAAGACCAACTTAGTGTTTGAGCAAGTAAAAGTCCTAAGCCAGCACTATCTGTTCACACCCATCCCATTAGCATGGAATGTTTAACGTGCCTACTCTGTGGTTTGAACACTCGGGTGAATAGGTTATCCCTAGCAGTTCCAACATACTTGTATTGCAGTTCAGGACCTGCAGAATGACACCATTCTAGTCACCCATTGAAGCTATGCCGTGAGATGTGTTATGCTTACGTTTCCATCCTCATTCATATTATTTTTGGTAAACATTTTCATTCATTCCAGAATTCCTCCATAATGTATTTTAGTGTCTGTTACCATAGTTTTATCTTTGGTGTATGCAGTTTGTTATGTTCTTAATTTAACTTAATATTTTCTTTTTTAATTTATTTACTGTATGACCATGGATTGTTTAAAGATTTTACTGCTTCAAATTAGGCGTCTCGAACCTGCCCCCAATCTCTTCGAAATATGAAATATTGCTTACCTTCGATCTAATCCTTTATAGTTTTAAATGAATAACTGGTGTGTAATTCATCAGAACCTTTTTTGTTGGTGAGCTTTGTTAAATTGCTTCCACCACTCCTGTTCGGTTTCAACTGATATTGAAGGTTAAGGAAAACTCACAACAGATTACAATTCTCCTTCATAGTGAACAGTGTAAATGCACATTTAAGGTGGAGTTGCACATAAACATACACTTTAGAAACACAAATAAAAAGACACCAACGTTGGATTGCATAAGGTTGCCAAATAAGACACGGTATGCTTGTATGTGTCAATATTTCTTACAAGGAAAACCTTGAAAGATCACTTTAGCAGTTTGAAGGGACATGGAAAAGAATATCTTCATATTTGTAAACGTTCATTTTTTGGTGTGGTCTGTCACCTTCCATATAGATCTAACTGGAATTGTGGAATGCTACAATATCTTGGAGGTCTGACCTCCGCAACTAGTCTTTTGGATCTGGGTATTTTTAATAAACTAGTGCTCAGACTATGGAACACAAAAATCAGAAACCTGGCTTCTACAAAGGCAAGTATCCTGGGACTGCTGTGTCTACAATGATCACCAATCAGGAACAGAATAGACTCTAAACCATACCATCTACCAACCAGTAAATGGGGTTTATTTAGAGTTTAGCTGATGCAGGACATCACCTAACATATGACACATTGTTCCGTCCGCCTTATTTGAAGTGCATACACTCTAAACAAAAAAGTTACTTACCTATGGGAACAATCTCTATTGACCAGCAGATTCTTCACATTTAAACACCTCAGGGGCTGACTGGATCTGGACACTCTTCAATAGTTGTCCGCACTGATAGGAGGCGCTGGCTCCATCTCGGTACTGGAAGCAATGTCACTATGATACCACTGGAGCCATAAAACGCCCACACTGGTACACCAACGTCACTTCCTTTTTCTCTACGGTTCCAGACTATTACTCTCCTCAGAATTTTCATTTTTTATTTGATTTCTGCTTTACAATAAAAATGTTCAGAGAAGTGAAAAGATGTAACCCCTCAAATAGTCAGGTTTTAAACGTTGCAGTGACTGATAGGAAAATGTCCATCATAGACCTCCACAACATCCATCTCAGGTGCCTGGGGTCAGCCTAAGAGGCGAAGTTGTGTGAGTCAAGCAACAGCATTCACCCCAATGCCATCAAATAAAGGGAGGCCAAGCTGTTCATGGCCTGGGCTCAGGACGATCGAAGAGCTAGAAGAAAATCAGGCACCAGAATGAAGTCGCCAGAGTCGCTGTTGTTGAAGTCTCCCAACGAAGGTACAAGATGAAGTGACGTCACGACTCCAAGCAGCGCGAAAAGTCAAAATGTAAGTCACCAAAGCACTTTTATATGCCTCAGGAATCCTCCTCGGAGCCAGAATTAGTATCTCTTCCTTGAAAGGAACCAGCACCTCTGGCTTCATTGTGCCCAATGTCAGTTCCCACACCTTCAGTGCCTGTTGTTCCATCACCCATGCCTCGACATTGGAAGTCCTACACTGAGTTTCCTGCTCCCAGTAAAGACATTGCTTTCTACCTAAATTAAATTTTTGATGTTTTCCACAGGGCTATGGTCCCCGCTGAGCGAGTTTAGGACCTATAGGCTTACATTTTGGAATGAGATCAGTGAGCTTTATCCCAGCCATTTTTACTCCCTTCATGTCCTTGCCTGCTATTTCTCTGGCTCGACTCTAGCGTCAACGCCAGTCACAACTTCAGTTCCACGGCTAATGCTGCCCCCTCTTACCATGCAGATGGGTTTTTCACCATGGGTGCCAGGCCAACTTTCACCAGCACCACTCCAAACTCCACCTGTTCTGCCAATTTTAGGTGGATGACTCATTTGCCAAACTCCAAATAACCTTCAGTGTGTCTAGTACAAAGCTTGCAGATGCACCCATAAGTGTGCCTTGTAAATGTATTCATATTGTTATTAAAAATGTTCATGCAAAGCAAAATCAAGTACTGAAAATAATACAAATTATTTCTGCTAAGCAAAATGTTTACTTGCAAATAATAAACGAACAGCAGTGTGATAAATCTAAGTCAGGGATCATACTCGACAGTAATTGCATGAGACTGAAAATTTAAAAGAAAGCATTGGCTTACTGGGGCTTTTTCCCGTGAGGGAAGTGATACTGAGACGTCGAGTCATGGTTGGTGATTTCTGCTGAGGTGGAGTGCGAGACTGCTTTCCCAGATCCTCTTCGGAAGTTGGGATTATTAATTCTCCAATAAGAATTCTCTCAAGACTTCCATCATCAACACCTTTCCCCAACCATCTCCCACACGGGAACCTGCAAGACAGTAGGAAACAGCAAGTAAATATACTTTTGGGTTTGAGTCAATATTTGGCTTTAGTGGGTATGGTGAATTAAGCATTTTAGTAAACATATTGTCATAAACTTTACATAAATCCCATTCATTATTATCAAAGAAGCTCCTGAAATTGTTTGCCCAGAAAGTTATTGCATTAAATGTATTATATGGAATTACAACAGTGCCATGCAGTGGTGAAGGCATGAAAAACCTTTATTCAATTACTAAATTCCTACTCCTTGAGCGAGAAGGAGAGAAAAAGGTTTGCACCTATTATCCAGTGTATCCAAAACCATGAGTCAGCATGATGGCAGGATCCATGAGTCAGCATGATGGTAGGATGATTAAATGATTTACCTCCTGCATTTTTTTCTTGTGCCACTCTTAATGACAGCCTTGTAGTATATCTCACTTCAAGTTACGTTAACCACCATAGCATCCTCCTTACATGTTAGCATCTTATTACAAGCCTTTATTGGCCTTAGCTCACTACTTGATCCCAGTCAGTTGTCGAAACTGCTTATCTTTCACAAGACCTCCTTCGTAACTAACTCCAAGCTCCTGCACACCTTGCCTAACTCCTATTGTAGACAGAAATTTTGTTGGAAGATTTTGCCCTCTATTTACTGTTCGACTGCCAGCATCAAATTCAAACATGACTGACTATGTAGATTTATTCTCAATTTGTACCAGGGTTTGCGGTGAAGTCTGGACGGACTTGTCAGTATTACACTGGCTCATGGACCTGGTTTAAGATGGCCTTCAAATTTGCTTACTGTTTCCGAAGGGAAAGAGCTGGGCTACTAAGAGAACCAATCTCCTAATTTCTGCCTCCAGATTTATACCAACCCCATCCTGTGGACCTAAAGTATATATACAGACAGTATATATATGTCTCTCAGGCTGTGATTGGATTTGCTTCCTTGTTGGGTTCTTCCTAGATCTGGCAGTAGCATTCACAGATAAGGTGTGGAGAAACGGATGGCACTCAACATTTCATTGTATTCGCTCCCTCAGGACACTGTCCATAATACATTCTCAGTTTCCAAAACAGCAAGAAGAGACACCTGTCGCAACATAGGTGACTAATAAAGATAATACAATAGGGCATATAATAAGAAATCCAGACCAGCCTTCATGGATGTCAGTTAGAACTCTATGACCACTTGCATTTTGTGAAACATAACTAGATTACAGGGAGCATGGCCAAGATGGCGTTGTGGTAGGACGCATATTCGGAGCTCTCCGCTCCCACCGGGCCCTCTATGCACTTTTAGTGGGGTGAGAGTGCCAGTACTGGCGGAGAACCTACTTGGCACAGTGCTGCCCCACAGAGGAGCCAACGCTGTTGCTCTTCCACTCTGGTGCCGGCCGCACTGTCGCAGGGGGAACACGCCTCGGAGCTGCCGGGTGTACGAAGGTGCCCTCTAGGCTCCCGAGAGAAAGGACAGATAGTTGGCACCCTACGGTGGCCCCCTATGAGTCTCAGGGGGCTGCCGCTATGTGAAACTAAGCGGTATCCCTTACAGCAGCGCTGCAGCAGACCTTGCCTGGCATCGTGAAGGAGGCCCGGGCAGTGACGCTCACGCGAGGTCCCGGCGCCGATGCTGGGCGAAGGCCTCAACTTTGCGGACCTGTTGGGGGTTGAGCCCCCATGCCTATGGCCCATGCGGGACCTACCTACTGGCGCATTGCTGAATGTGCCTCCTGGTGTGGGGGCTGCTGGAGGAGCCGGTGGAGGTTGCACGATGGCTCCCCGATCTAGAGTGGCGCGACTCTAACCGGTGGAGAGCGGAGGCAAGAGAGAGAACGCACATCACCTTGCCCGATACGGGAGACCCCTGAGCTCCAGCCTCAACGTTTGCAGGACCACGGAGGTGGGCGCGCACTGCCGGGGTTTCGGGTCGAGCCCCCCTGCTCACCGATTCGCCCGTAGCCTACAACACTGATCACAGCCCCTCCCACCCAGACAGAGTCCAACTTGCCCGACAGTCCCGCGGACAGGTCAGACCATGTTGTCCTTTGAGGAAGCTGGTGTTTCAGGCCGGGAGGGGAGACGGGGGTCCTCCTCTGCGTGCTGCGTCTGCACCGGTGAATTCCAATCCTTCAGCCTCTGTCGCCCATACCTCTGGACCGTGGCCCGGATACTCTGGCTGAGAAGGCAGCGCAACTAAGTCGGTGCAGTGAAGATTGGGCCCCAGGCATCGGCTCCAGCTTGCTTTCCCGCACTTGCGGAGTTGTTGACGGCATGGGGTTCGTGACGGCCTGAGTGAGAAGACGTGCAGCTGTAGCCCTGCAGCCTGAAGTTGCCTTCCAGCGCCTCTCTGCAGTCTTCCTCTGCAACCGACTCCTGCGCACTTTGGCATCATACGTGCAGAGGGCCCAGAGCACGCGCAAACCATGACGGCCCCCAAAGGCAGAAAGGACCGATCTGTAAAGGGGCTATTGCCCAAGTCCACCCAACAGCCCGAAAGCCAGACAGCCCTGGGACGAGCGGAGGACCCTAGGGAGAACGAAGGCCCAGGGGCCCCGGTCAACCGCTCATTCTTGGAGTCCCTATTTTCCTCTCTCCGCGACGATCTAGCTACAATGAAGCGCGAACTCCAGGTCGACCTGAAAGACGATTGTCGTGATGTGGACTCTTTAGGGGAGTGAGTCCATACCCTGGAGGACCTTGAAGCGGGAAGGGACGAAGAAATTGAGCACCTTCAACAAGAAGTCCTCCAGCTGCAGAAGAAGAACCTGGACTTGCAGGCCCACACCAAGGATTTCGAAAATAGGTCCCGTCAGAACAACATCCGCAGCATGGCGCACGAAGATGGCGATATCGAAACCCCGGTGGCGGGCCTTTTCAGCTCTATCTCGGGAGAACTCCCGGAGTTCCCGGTCAAGCTGTACCGCACTCAAAAGGTTGGCCCGCGGCAAACGGCACCTGCGCCTCCGGCGGACATCCTGACCTGCGTCCATGACTAAAAGCTGAAGGAGAGGATCCTCCGCGAGTCTCGACGAAACCTGGACTTCATGTATAAGGGACAGAAACCTATGCTTTTCCAGGACCAGGCCACCTCTACGCTTATCCAACGCAAATCCTTCCGACCAATTACACTCCATCGCCGAGAACCTGGTTTAAAATATTTGTGGGGCCATCCATTTAGACAGATTTTCATCTATAAAGGAGAACTAAGACAAATCCGTTCCACCTCTGTGGCTTAAAAACTCCTGGGCATTGCTGAACCCGCCCCGGACCAACCTAGTCAGAACTCGCGCCCTCGCAGGCACCGCAGCGGCCATGGATGGACCATCATCAAGAACCCGAGCCTAGTGTCGCGACCCGACCCAGACACTATGGCCAAAGAACGGCAGGCAGTGCTGTCATCTCTCACTGGGGCATCTTCGGAATGAAAGAGGATCTCCGCCAACTACATTTGGGTGCACTACCTGTATGACCTTGCCCCTAGAGGAGGAGGATGATAAGCCGCATGTCGTCTTTCTCTGGTGGGAGTGGGGAGCTTTGGGCCACAAATCCCACTCTTTCCCTTTAACAAGAGCAGGACGCTCTGGACATTGACCTTGACTCACATATTGCTTTTTAGTTTCGTTTGTTATGGGGTTTTGTCTTTTTCATTGTTGGGGCCTCCACCTCCTTGTTCTGCCTCCCTAAATGCACACACAAGGCTGCAACCCATGCATGACATTGGCACAGAACTTCAGATATACACCGAATAGGGCGTTTGCGACTAGATTAGCTCCCGCACACTCCCAACATATAGCTTTCTCACTTTTTACTCACTATTGTGTTGAGTGTTAAGTTTCTCACGCTCAACGTAAAGGGGCTCAACAACCCAGTCAAGCGCCGAGCCATCCTGTCTTACTTAGAAAACTCTGGGGCTCATATTTGTTTGTTACAAGAGACCCACTTGCTGGCCAGCGATACTCATAGGATGCGTTCTATGGCCTTCCCACACCAGTACGTCTCCTCCCTCCCTATTAAGAAGGCCGGAGTGGCCATCTTGGTTGTGCACACATTCCAAGGGACATTAGGGGCCAGAGTATTGGAAATAAAGGGGAGACTTCTGGCGCACTCAGTGAACATAGGAGGACACACACTAACTCTGGCCACCATATACGCCGCCAATGAAAGGCAGGAGACTTTCTTGCACAAGGCAATAGGATACTTGAGCTCTACATCCGATCGCCAAGTCCTTATAGGGGGTGACATGAATATTGTGTTCGATGGGCAGCTCGATCGCTTTGCAGGCAGGGACAGACGGAGGCTCTCTCCGACACACATCGCCAGGGGCTGGCAGACTTATGGCAGCTTTCTTCAAGAAAAGGGGAGAAAGGTCCCGATCCATTACTCGCCGGATATTAAGCGTATGTCATAATGGTGCTGGTTCTTGCCCGATGACAGGGGGAGACCCCTTTCAGCCTAATTTAAGCAAAGTTCTGTAGGTTTGTCTGGGCAAGATTATATGTCTTGTTTTTTGAGGAAAAATTCCAATTCAATGCAGATTGATCCAAAGGTGAGTAATCATTTATTTGCACTCTCTACATAGGAGTGGGTATGAAGGATAGAGAAAGAGGTGGCACAGCCAACACGTGTTTCGCCCCCTACATGGCCTATCGGCCTGGGGCTTCTTCAGGGCGGGTGCTTCCGTAATGAGGAATTTCAACGAAGTAAGTGGTAAGAATACCGGGAGATTCTAAGGGGAAGAGGATCAAAGAGAAAAACTTCCTTAGCGCGTGGTTGAGGGTAAATCAGGACCTGATTTACCCTCAACCACGCGCTTAGGAAGTTTTTCTCTTTGATCCTCTTCCCCTTAGAATCCCCCGGTATTCTTACAGACAGACTTATGGCAGCACCTCCACCCCCGCTCCTCCGATTAGACTTTTTACTCTCATGCCCGGGGCACTTATGCACGGCTCGATTATTTCCTAGTAACTCGCTCCCTCCTCCCGACAACACAGGACTCGACGATCGCACCCCAGGCACTCTCGGACCATGCATCCCTCAAAGCGACGCTGCAGTTCCCCCCCACTCTCAGACCATCGGATTCCTGGAAACTTCGGGACTCACTCCTCCATCGCCCGACGTTGTCGCACGCCTCACAAAAACACTGGAAGACTTTTTAGCTATAAACGATACACCAGACACCTCCATCGTCTCCTTTGGGAAAACCTCAAGTTGGTGGCTAGGGGCGACCTCATAGCAACGTCAGCTGCTGATAACAGGGCACGCAAAGAGAAGAGGGATAAGCTCTCCACACAGGTACTCTTAATAGAAGGGATCCACAAACAGACAGGGGCACCTCGCATATAGCTAGCTTTGATCTTGATAGGGCAGAAACACCGCGCTCCGCTTGAAGCACACATTTTATGTTGGGGGGGGGGGGGGGGGGGGGGGGGGAACGACAAACGTGGACGGCTACTGGCACAAACTGCGTGCGCAGAGACAGGCTGCAACAGTCCCACTCATTTTGACTGACACGGGCGTCGAGCACATGAGTGGTGAGGCAGTAGCAAACACGTTTCGGGATTTTTATGCAAATCTGTACACTGCACTGTCCGTGCCTGACCAGAATCCCTCCAGGTATTGCCAGGGCATAACCCATTCTAAGCTAACTGAGGATCAGGGTGTGACCCTAGACAGTCCCATTAGAACAGAAGAAGTTATCTAGGCCATGGCCCGACTTAAACGTCTTAAATTCCCTGGCCCAGACAGATTTACCGCCTTTTTTTAAATAAAATATTCTGCTCCCTAATAGCTCCGATACTGGCACGACTTTTAAATGCCATACACCACACTACGGAGCTACCGCCCACAATGTTTTTAGCGTCAGGGGCAGTACTACTAAAACCCGGCAAAGACAACAGATGCTGCGCCTCCTATTGGCCGATATCTCTCTTGAATATTGATTTCAACATTTTCACGGGTATCCTTGTGGCCCGGCTGGAACCTCTGATGTCGGGATTGATAGACCCGGATCAGGCTGGATTTGCCCTTTACATGGAGCCGTTCGCCCAACGGGTTCGGGACAATCCACGGGATTCTTTTTTTTGGGGGGGGGGGGGGGGGGGGGGGTGGGGCTCCATACTATCAGCCTTTATGCCGATGATGTTGTCGCCACGCTGGAGTCCCCACATACCTCAGTTCCGGCGTTCTTGACCTAACTGGAGGAGTTCTCAGCAGCCTCCGGATTCAGAGTTAATGTGACCAAGTCCCAGGCATTGGGCTTCTCCGTGTCACAGGTCAGCACTACAGCTCTTACCCATGCATGCTCTATCCCATTGGATCAAAAGACCATGCCATACTTGGATATCACCCTGTCCTCCTTTATTGCCGAGACAACATCTCTGAACTATTCTCGGCTGATATGCCAGACTAGGCAGGAGCTCAGGCGATGGCGGAGGTTTATTCTCTCATGGCTGGGCAGAGTGGCGGCACTTAAAATGAGCATACTCCCCTAAGTCCTATACCTTTTCCAGACCCTGCCGATCGAGCCACTATGTCTGGGCAGATAAGAGACCGCGAATCACGAGGGCTCTGAGCTTTAGACCCCACGGAGAGGGGTGATTGGGGATTTCCGATCTTTGATCGCTATTATAAAGCTACCAAGATATGCTCTCTTTTAGAATGGGCTCAGCCTGAATCTGAGAAGTGCTGGCTCTTCATGGAGTGCGCACTAGTGAAAAAGGCTCTCTGGAAGATCCTCTTTCTTCGCAAGGCTTCCAGGTCCTCTGGGCTGTATGGCTCCCCGGTGGTTTGCGCCACGCTAAACGTTAGTGACGTTACCGCTAATCGTAGCAGCCTGACAACTTTCCCATCGCCCCTCACCCCCTATTAACGAAAACCTGGATTTCTCCCCAGGTAGTGATTGGAGCGCTTTCAGCCACTGGGACCTACTAGGATGCAGGTCATTAGGGTGCTTCTTCGACACGTAGGGCCCTCGACCCTTTGAGGACTTTAAAAACTAACTATGATGTACCCAAAACAGAACGCTTCCACTACTTCCAAATACGACACTGGGCTATGCAACCCCAAACCCGCCCTGGCGCGGAGAGGCCCCTCACTCAGTACGAATGCTGGCTACTCTAGAAACACTCTACAAAGCGAATTATTACAGAACTCTACCATATCCTGCGTCCCCCGGAACCAGCGGTCAAGTCATCGGGTCAAAGACGGTGGGAGACTGAGCTGGGCTGGACCTTGACCCCTAAAGAATGGTCGAACGTTTACTATAGAGTCCGACACACAGCGCGTAATACATCTAGCATAGAGACAGCTATTAAGATCATGACATATTCCTATCTCACCCCCTCCCGACTCCATAAATACGACCCAGATACTTGCTGGATGGGCTGTGACGCTGACGGCACACTGCTGCATCTTTTGTGGGAATGTCCGATCCGTGCCACCTACTGGACGCAAGTGCTGGACGAGATAGATAATCACTTTGACACTGCACTCCTGCGCTTTCATGTCTATGTGGTCCTAGGAGTGTCTGATAGACTTTCTTTTCCCATCAAATCCCACAAAGGTAAACAATTAGGCATAGCCTTAGGGGCGGGCCCTACAGAACATTATATCACACTGGGGCACAGATAGGATACCAACCTTGCAG
This sequence comes from Triturus cristatus, assembly GCF_964204655.1. Taxonomy (NCBI): domain Eukaryota; kingdom Metazoa; phylum Chordata; class Amphibia; order Caudata; family Salamandridae; genus Triturus; species Triturus cristatus. The sequence goes on from NC_140585.1 coordinate 356,671,926, forward strand.
GGATGGTTGCATCGTTTGTGGTTTATTCTTGGCATGGAACGCATTTCTTCTGTGCTCTAGGGGGACAAGGCCTCCTTTGCTGAGATTTGGCAGCCATTTATTACCTTGTTGTGCACTGAATTTCGTGAACTGTCCTGCCCTAGATATTTACGACTTTTACACCTTCCCGAACTGCACCAAAGCACGAGTTAAGCATTATGGCCATGTGCAATGGAACGCGGGGTTTGCTTTTCCCCCCTCTCTTCTGTTGTCTAGCTATTCTTTTGGGGGAGGAGGTTGGTGGGAGTAGGGTGGGGGGAGGTGGGTTTGTTTTGGGGGTTATCCTGGTGCTCGGCGAAGCAACATGTTGGATGCCAGCCTGTGACATGGGCCTTATATCTTGCTTAATCTTGTCTGTTCATAATTCAATGGAGAGATTTCAAACTAAAACTAGATTACATCGTTCTGTCAGATTTTTTATGACTATTCGCTTAACTGGAATCTTAAAAAATGGGAGGAAAATTGCTCTTCTTGTTCACATCTTCAGATACCAGAAAGCCTTCTTGAGAATGACATCTGCTAACTTCAAAAGGTTAATCAAGTTTTTTTGTTTGACCATTCTTTAGGGGTGAAACCCAGACAAAGAGCCTTTTGGATCTCTAGCTCCTTGCAGAGCAGAGGTCTAAAATTACGAGATGAACTAAGGACCATGTTCTAAAATTATCTTGTTTGGAAGTCTATATATTCTAAAGATGTCAGAAAAAAAACATTTGTGCCGTTTCTGCTGCATAACTAAGTTTGGTCAAAGGAGAGAAAGGTACAAAACTTCTTAAAACAATCCACTGTGACCATGGATGAGGTTCCACTATGAAATCCCAGGAAAAATATTCCGAAAATTGAGTAGATCTTTCAAGAGACCGTAGAAAACCAGATTTCTGTAGTTAATCCACTTTAATTTAGGCTTGATGGCCAGCAGTGATAGAATTGGGGCACAATTGCAGAACAATTGGTCTAAGTTACTCATTAGCAACAAAGATCTTGACTTTATTTCTTCTAATCATACCAAGGACATTGGCTTGATTTCAAGGTAGTTTACTTAATTTGTTCTAAGAAGGAATTTGTTGCAGTGACTACAAAAACAGAAGATGGAAGCATCTTTTCTTTGATTCATGGGGACAAGTCCACTTTAAAGGTCTATTTTAATGTTAAAAGTTCCTTTTTTTAAACAGAATAATTTATCTGTGGCTTCATTATTTGCTGGGAGTAAAAGGCAAAGGGATGTTCTTCACCTTTAATTTCTTGAACACAAATTACTCACTTAATCTGAGTAATCAATTTCAAGAATAAAAGCCTGGCAGTGAGACATAAGAAGAATAAATGCCTTGGGTAAATCTTCTCTTTAATTTAATCAAAATCTTTTACAGATGCAAGAGTCCAGATTAATTATTTTCTTTTTTTTCAGCAGGTTTACCATTGGTGTTACGTCTCCAAAGTCAATAACAAATTTTCAATAGTAAATTGCAATATGTAATTAACATTTAGTTTCCTCTACCAACCTAGGAGCCTACCATTTCAGAAGGCCTGAAAAATCTTGAGTGCCATAGCTACACCTTCTAATGAAATAAAGCACAAGTAACTCATTTTAAGACTGGTCAAACAAACACTTTTTAGGCTTAGCCAACAAGTGATGTTTGGGTAACCGGCAGAAAACGTCCCTAACGCATTCTTCATGTTAGCATTTTATTTTGAAAAGTAAAATATCATCAAGATAGATAACCATGGTGTGTAGCATTAAGCTTGAAAAGATCAACTCCATTAAGGACTGGAAGGTTTACTGAGACAGTATTAAGTTTAAATGGCTTTGCATTAGAAATTCCCAAATTGTGCTCTGAAAGCGGTTTTCCGCTTATCTACTGCTTTGATTCAGATGAGATAAACTCCTAGATCAGGGTTTGCAAATATCCCTGCTTCCTGTACAGGTTCTAAGATATCAGAAGTGAGTGGACATAGATATCTATCCTTAACTGTTACTAGATTGAGGTCTTTGAAGTCAGTGTAAAGATGCAAATCTGTGGTACCTTTCTTGGGTTCAAACACAAGAGATTCGATGTTTCTGTACTTATTAGATACATCTTTCGAAGTACAATTTTGCATATACAATTCTAATCCCAGAAACATGATCTTGGATACTCAGTTAATAAAATGATTATGATGGGACAACCATGACATGTCCAAAATTACTGGATATCGAGGAGTAACAAATCAGTTTCTTTTCATTCTTGATGCCTACCCAATATTAAATGCAACAATGAGTTTGTTCTTTGACCAATTCTGAAAAAATAGGTGTTCCATCCACCACTTCTACAATGTGTGGGTAGTTATCAATCTGAACAAAAGGAACAAAGTAATCTGTAGCCCAATGAATGATATACCTACTGGATGCTCCACAATCTACTAGGATTTGTACACTGACGATCTATTCCTGAAATTCCAATGTGGCCTTAAAAATGATACACCCTTGAGAGACCATTAAAATGTAGATTTTTGATTGGTTCACATTCCATGTCATCTTTTTCCTGAAATTCCTGGGTGGGGTTTGGTTGAATATTTTCTTATAATATGACTTTTAATACACAGTATAAACAAAGCCCCATTTTACACTGTCGTTCTCTCTCCTGTTTAGACATACAGTAAATCCTAACAGCATTAGGTCCTCATGTCATACTGAGGTAGACTTTGATATAGGAATGGTAGGAGGATAGTTCCTAATACAACAAGTATTTAGCTTAAAAACTTGGAGTTTCTTCTATTCCAGTAGTTCTTAACCTTTTGACTTCTGTGGACCCCACTTAATACTGGAAGCCAGAGACCCACATTAATTCATCATTGAAACCTGGGGAACCTCACTGAGTAATTACTGGAAGCCAGGAACCCCGTCCTAAGTACTTTCGATGATTTGAACCACAAAAGAATACACAAAATATACAGAAGCTAATATTCATCAACAAATACACAAATAATAATGTTTTTATTTAATTCACAAACAAATCTAAAAAAGCAACAATTTAATTTGAATTGGAAGGTTGAAACTCTTCCAAATTCAACTGAGGCCACTCATCGTCCATACTGTATTGTGATTGATTCACTTGCACTGCTTCCACGAATCAATCTGAGGATACTAACTTACTTTTTAGCCCTCAATTTACTATTCCTTCACATATACAGAACGTTTTAACATGTTTAATTCTTGTACATTTTGGTTCTTCACTTATATACATGTTATTTATCTGTTCATTTTTTATTTTCTAACCAGTCACTAGTCACAGACCCCCTGAATAGGCTCGCAGACCCCTGGGGTGCCTGGACTACAAGTTAAAAACCACTGTTCTATTTCAATTTTGGTGCGTCACTTCGACCTTCAATTTGTAGTTGTTGCAATGAAATCCTGTAAGTTGACTGGTCTTGCTGTGCAGGCCAACTTATCTTTGGTCTCTTACTTTTAGCTTTTCAACAATAAGGTAAACAAAGTTGCATCTTTAGAATCTGTTTCTGTTGCAAGAGACTCTTGATCCAAGTTATACAAGTCTGCAAATACATAGACCCTTGCTGAATTTCCAGTAGATCTTATTAAACATGTACCTTTCTTTAACAGCACTTACAAATGCTTGGTAATGGTCACACAGTGGACTGGATTCCTAGATGAGAGGTGAAGCCCATGCTAGAGGGGTTCCTGAAGCAATGGTAATAATGAATCCAACCTTGGCTCTGCCAGATTCTATGTGGTTTAAAAGTAACATATATGAAGTAAGAGTCACAAAATTCTCCATATTTCCTGGGATTCCTACAATTTTTTTCTGCCAATCCAACTACAGAAGGGTCTAATGAGCCTTGCTGCAACACGGCCAAAGAGTGACGAAGACCAGAATTTTCAGTAGTCGGAAATTGGACTTGAGGAGATAAGTAGTTGACAGCAGCAAGTAATTCTTCATCAGCCATAGTTAAAACTGGATTTTGAAATTTTTTCTAGTGTTATAATCTGTCAAGCGCAGGTCTTGAGACATTGTTCTAGACTCATTTTAGTTCCAAGATCAGGCCTACTGCCTCCTACTTCCACTTCTGCTGTCTAACCGCTTGAACCTGGCTGAAAATTATATGCAGAACAACCCCCCCCAACCCAGTCAAATTAGGAGAAAAAACTAAAAGACTTTGCAGAGTAAAAGCCCAGCCGATAACAGCTAGACCTGAATACGCAAGGCAATTGGTACACACTGACCTACTGTCACCAAGCTAAGATGTGCGCCCAATCCTAGCCAGAGCTACCAAATGGAACACCTTTCTGTGTGGTAAGAGACTGTGTCGAAGAACGCAACCCTTAGAAACAACACTAAGTTAACTATCTCCTTCAGTCTGTGTGTAGAACTAACCCTCTGGTCTGAACCAAGATTCTTAAGTGTCATTACCAAAGGCCGTTTGCACCATTAAAGGTAATAAACTGCTTATAGAGTCGTCTATCCTATACTGAGAATGTAAAACTATAACTGTGAAAGCTGAAATGGAATGTTCTGATACTGATTTTCTGTGGTGTCCAAGGATTAATTATTTTTAAGAAACACATGGGGGTCTACAGAAATAAATCAACGCCACTCTCTATCTGTTCAAATGAGAGGGTAGGGTCTTACCAGAGCTCAGACAACCCTCTGGCCTAAAATCACATCCCTTTCCCCTTAATCTTTTTGCAAGAACAAATACAATAAGGCTACTGAAGGGATTTGTCTTAGGAGCAGATCAAATGTGCCTTTGACACGGAGCATCCAGCCGCTTATATATAACTGATTTAGCTTTGTCTGATTAGTATGGATTACAATTTGCACTAAAGCAAAACACATACTTTCGCAGAGAAATTTAACTTTACGGATTTCAACCACTATCTGCAATCTAAAATGGTATTTGGACATGGCTTCGGGCATTGAGTCAAAACTTAGGAGAAGCACGGTTAGCTTGTTTTCTGGAAGCCACGTGACTGCACCTAACGTTATCAGAAATGTAGAGCAATTATCACCTCATACCAGAAATAGCTGACATTTAGCAAACCAGCCTTTTTTAATCCATGATCACCCCAAGAAAAAAGCACAGAGAAAAAACAATTAGGTACTTCAAGTCCATGAACGGTCTTCTTAACCTCAATGATGTATCAATTCTGACATTCCAATAACTGATTGGATCGCTTGTTCTTCAATCACAAATCTTAAAAATACATTCTCTATATATCTGGCTCACGTGCAAAATCTTACTTGTATGTGTGTCCTGATATTTCATTTCGAACCATAACACAATCAACATGCCACTTGGCTAGCAATCCTGAATTGTCATGGCCAATCTGAACTGTAGTCAGCTTCCCCAAATTTTGTCGCTGAAAAAGAAAACAATGCATTAGCATACTTTTATACCAAATTCTAAGGAACATAGTCTACCATTATCAGTTACATATCATTGTAAATGAATAATGTGACATTTAGGAACCGCAGAAACTTTGAGTTCGGAGGGGCCTGACAGACCAATGTGGAAGACTTCTGGCTATGGAAAAGAACATTTAGTGTATCATTATACTCTTTTTTTAAATCACAGTTCTACTTGAAACCTTACAATGACAAGTTTACAAAAGCGTTGAAAGAGAGCCTAGTCCAAAAAAAACCCCATTTTTTGTTAATGACTAACTGTCTGAGCATTATGAAAGCGTTCCTATGCAAGATATTCTCTCCTCCTTAAGCGTAACGTTTTTTTAAAAAACTAAAAATTCTCTCTAACGACTACAGCATAATACAAAACAAGTTACCACTCATGATGTTCCAAGTACAGTTTTTCCTCTGTTTGTTGAATCTGAAATTTGACCCTGCCAACCCATCAGTGTCATGGTGTGGAATTATATACATCCCAAAACACTTTGGCCATCAGCCTCTTTCATTACGACAATACATTCTATCCACAACACATTTGGCACTGATCCAAAGTCTTAATCGATTTCTTGGTGCAGCCTCCACTGAAGTATATTTGTTATTTGGCCAACATGCATCAGTCCACATCTCTTTTTCACCCATGAGGTCTGGTCTACTCTCTGTCCCCAATTCCAGGCCATGCTCGGTTTTGCCACTGCCCACCCCAGATTCACACACAGCCTTGAGTATTTTGGAATTCCTTTCTATTTCCAGATATTTAATATGTAGCATTTAGCGAAGGCTTCACTTGGGCCAAACAGCACCTGATCCACACACTCATTTATTCCCTCTAAAACAGGCCGTTTCTCTGTGCAGGACCACAAGGTCTGGAATGAGCCCTTTTGTGCACATTCCATGGCAAACAACACTGCTCGTTCTCTCCATTTTCAATTGTATCGTTCTGGAACAGTATGACTATGCAATAACGGTAGCGGTATTTCCCAGAAGCCTGATCGTTGTGTCACTTTCCTTGGGGCCCTTAACACCTATTTCCATTCGTTCAGGGCACCTACGTCTACCTCCCATCTTTATTGTCAGCATATCATTGGGAGTTGTTTATGATCTTAACGCATGTTAATGAGACTGCTTTCTTGTGCAATTGTTCACTTAGTATTCTATCCTTGAAGGAGGCGGCTTCAGCCAGAACAGTGCCCCTTTTAATGTGGTATGACAATGTATGCTTAACCTGCAGGTATCAACCTTTACTTTACGGCATCTGGTAGTCCTGCAGCAGAGTATCAAAGAGATTCATCTCACCTGACAATAGGTCTCCTAGTTTTCTTGTGCTTATAGCTTCCCATCCCTTGGCCTTGTTGAGGACACCTACTGCAGACAGTGCATCCCTGTCCCACAAAATGTGTGTCATCTGTGAGAGTTCCCTCCTATTGCAGAAACCTTGTGGTCTTCCTCCACACTGCAAAAACAGTCTGAGTGTGGGTCACTAGAGTCCTAGGGTGCCTACACTTGTAGAGTGCTGCTGGGTACCCACTTTTTCCCATGTCATGTCTATCTATTCTTAGTACCAGATCGTCCTGGAGCAAGAACACAGTTAATGAAGGTCTGCTGCACACCCCAGTACTATTTTTTCATGTCTGGAATGGCTATGCCCCCATCGCATACACCCTTGTAAGTTTGCTCAATGCGATGTGTGGGTCCTTTCCGAGCCACAGCAACAATCGGAGGACAGTCTCCAATTTTTTTAAACAATGGTAGCAGCCATGTTGTATGGCATGTTCTGCAGCGCATATAGAAACTAGGGTAGGGAGATCATTTTAAACCTGGCCATCAACGTGAATGGTAAGGATCTCTAGTGTTCCACATCTCCCCTAAATCTGTCCCGTGCAGGGGGTGTGACTGGCAGTGTAACTTGGCATTCGCATAACCACAGAGCTCCCACATCAATGCCATAATATCCTTCACCACCCTGCCTATGCAGACTACCCTGATCGTGGCTTACCGGCTGGACCTGCCCAGGATATTCACTGGGGGGAGGGGAGAGGACAGAAGGCCACTGAGATGGCTGTAAACCCATTTGTCCAGGTTTTTGTGGCGAGAGAGCAAGGCCTTTGACTTGAACACAATGAAATGAAATGAAGGAATTATAAGGCGCTACACAGACCAGAGGTTATCTAGGTGCTAGACAGACAAGCAGGCAGAGAGGTCGATTAGTGAGGTAAGTTAGTAAACCAAGGTTTTTAAGCGCTTCCTGAACTGCTGCAAGATGGGTTCATTTTTTAGAGGAGTAGGCAGGGAGTTCCATAGTTCGGCGGTGGTGTAAGCAAAGCTTTTACCACCCCATTTTACTTTAAGTATCTTGGGGATGGAAAGATTGCCACTGTCTGACGATCTCAGTGATCTGGCCGGGATGTAAGGCTTGAAGAGTTGCGACAATTGCCTAGGGCCCTTGCCGCGTGTAGCTTTGAATGCAATACAACCAATGAAGCTCAGTGAGAGCCTTGGAAGCCGAATAAAAGCGGGTGTGCCACAGCAGGACTCTGGCAGCGGCATTCTGCGTCATCTGAAGTTTATGTATACTGCGCTTGCTCACGCTAGTGAGTAGGGCGTTGCAGTAGTCAAGCCTAGAACCAATTAAGGCTGTGACCACTGTTTTCCTTAGCTCAAATGCGATGAACGGAAGTACTTTCTTCAGGAATTTAAGGACAAAAAAACCAAGCTGCTGTAGTCTGATTAATCTGGGATTCAAAGGAGAGCTTGGAGTCGAAGAGAACTCCAAGGTTCTTTACCTTACTGGCTGGTATTAGAGGAGAGCCCATATCACTTGGCCACCAGCTATCTGACCAGATACTTTGCGTGATGCTGAATAGCATGACTTCCGTTTTTGAAGTGTTGAGTTTCAAACAGTTAACCTGCATCCACTACCCTATATGGCTCATGCAGTCTTGAAACCGAGATGCCGTATCCGTGGCCGGGCTGTTAATAGACACAATGATCTAGTGTCGTAAGCTTAGGACACCAGCGTGAAAGCAAAGCTTCTTATCAGCTTGGCCAAGAGGTTAACGTACAAGTTAAAAAGAGTGGGGCTCTATGATGAGCCCTGTGGAACGCCACATGGAAGTGAGAAATCTGGGGAGACGAATACATCAGGTGCCACTGATTGCGTCTTATTAGACAAAAAAGATCTGAGTAGGAGGAGTACTTTATCCCCGATTCCGGGGAGGCAAGGCTCTCAACCAACACGTCGTGGTTGACAGTGTCAAATGCCGCCGAGAGATCTAAAAAGATAAGGGCAGCACTCCCCCCTCTGTCACTAAGTTCCTCTGTGGCAGTGATAAGCGCCAACCCAGTGCTGTGATGGGCCCGGAAGCCAAATTGTGAGTGGCCAGAATGTCAAATTCCACGAGAAAAGAAGAAAATTCCTCATTTAAGAATCTTTCGATGACCTTAGCAGGGAATGGTAGCCTAGAAATAGGTCTACAATTGGAAGTGTCCTCTGGATCCAAAGTAGGTTTCTTTAGGAGTGGCAAGATGGAGGCTTTTTTCCAATCAGTGGGAAAATACCCAGTGGTAATAATGTGGTTAAAATTGGGCCAGAGGGCAAATGCAATGGTTTCAGGGACCATATGCATAATTTTAGGTGGGTATGGGTCGAAGGGGGATCCGGACTTGAATATAGAAATTAATTAGGTAGTCCGGTCAAGCCTGATAGGCGGAAAAATAGGGAGTGTGGTGGTCGAGCAACCATCTGCTTTAGCGTGAAGAGTTGGGCAGGCGCTCTTTCCAGGGGGTGCAGATAGGTTTGGTTGGGGCACAAAAGCATCGAAGACTTGTTTGACTTTTAGTTGAAAGGTATCTGCTAACTTATTACAGAATTGCTGGCTACTTTCCTGGACTTGTGTTTCTGGAAGTTTAGAGAGTTTTTCTAACCATAGTAAAAAGCCGTTTAGCGCAGCCAGGGATGTGGAATTCCTATAGCCCGACGCCCGGGACATATTGTTTGGGGTCAAGGGCAACAAGTTTTCATGTGTATTTTGTCCTTGGGACAAGTAGGGCCAACCCCATACAGCACAAACCCTTTGGCTGCCAGTTTACAGTACCACATTATGGATCAGGAAAGGGCAATGTCTGCAGTTAAGGTAATATTTGTGTCCATGTGTTAAATGTTGTTCAAGCTTGTATTTATGGGTCATTAATGCAAAGCATTTATTATTAGGGTAAGTACTAAAAGAAAGTAAATTCTGTAAGCCTAGCCTGCACTACTGACGGTGGTTCCAGTATAAATGTGTACACGCGTTTTCAAAGTTTAGTAATATGAGGCTATGTATAATGCTCCCAGAATGCTCTCTGATTATATGCAAATATTTGCTGAAGCTTGAAAGCAAGAGTGATTATTCTTTGCTTTCAAAATAAAATGTTCACAAACAAATGCAAGTAGGAAAAAAAACATTTTGCTAAACTACTGCAAGGTTTTAGGTACCATATCTTTGGAGCATCATTTAGTCCCATGTTGATGTAGTTGGCTGCTTCTATTTTTACTGATTTGGCCTTCAGAATGAGCTTTTTGTAGGTTTGAATGGCCAGTGTGTAATCTGATTTAGTTTGGGCATCCTTTGCTAGCCCCCATTTCGTTTCAAATCTTCTACCAATTCGTTTTTGTGCCTTCAATGACTCATTAAACCATGGTTCAGAGGGAGACTGCCTAAGCGCCGAACGGTCTGGGAAGCCAACTGCTGCCCAGCGAGGTCATTCCAGGAATGATAGCTCCTCACTGCCTCATCCGGGTCCATAGGGATGGCCTGACTAGAGCATTTGAGTATCTTACTTCGCTCTTCTCCCTCAACCTTATGCCACGGCCGAGAGCTAAGTGCTTTCTTAGATACCTTAGTGGCCCTTTTAGGGGCAAAGTGATTTCAAACATTATTGCCTTGTGGTCAGACCAAATAAGTGGCAGAGCTCTACTGCCTAAAAGGTTCGGGTGGTCAGAGAAGACCCCGTCGAGGCAATGCCCAGCTGAGTGTGTGGCCTCCTTGACCAGCTGAATGAGTCCTGTACTGGCCCTATGGTCTAAAAGGGCTTCAGTGTCTATGTCGGCGGTTTTTTCAAGGTGAAAGTTAATGTCCCCTAAAATTGTTAAGTTAGATTGTTTTGCCTTAAGCTCCAGGAGCTGACATATGAAATTTAAAAAGATGGCCTTGGCTGTTGGTGGACGGTAGTTAGGTATGCCATTGAAGGTATTCTGGCTATCAAGTTTAATTATAAAAGTAGCTGCTTCGCGCTCTGTAAAATCTGGAATTGGTTTAAACTGTATGTTAAAATCATTTCTGGCTATAAGCCTCCTCCCCTTTTCCAGACTATCTTTCCTGTGAATTTTAAAACCCACAGGAAGAGGCCCTAGGAGGTCAGGTTCAGAGGAGGAGTCCGCCAAGGTTTCTGTGACAAAGGCTAAGTCAATTGCATGCTCCTCCAAGAGGTCGTGAAATTCTATGCTTGAAGTACCAGCGTATTGCTAAAAGTAGGGGTAAGCTGTGAGCCACTGTAGTGCAGGCAATGTTTTTTCCCTGAGATCAAGTGAGTATCCAGGGGGTCACCCGGGCAAGCATTGTCTGTAGGTCTGAGATGCAATAATGCTTCCCTGGAATACTTTATTGAGTGACTTTTGGAGTTATCGAGATGAAAACTGGCATAATGGCTGGCGCTGTGCGCAATGGAGTATGCAGCATAGTGGTTCGCTGAAGCGTTAAAGCACTGAGTAATAGCTGTTTTCTCCTAGGCTGCCGGCCCTCAAGAGACTTCTGGACTTCAGCCACCTATCCCAAATAGGTGTGTGCCCTAGGTATGTCCCTGAAGACTGTTGTTACTGTCTCCGTGTCCGGGGGGAGAGGGGGTGGCATCTCGGTGACATCATCCTCACTACCACAGGCGAGGATTGAAACCTTTGATCTGTAAGGGAGGACAGTTTGTGCAGTATGAAGCAGTGGTGGCTGTATCAGAAAGGCGATACTGACACCGGATGCACTGTGGTCCCTAGCAGGTATGACCCAGAAGGCCTGAGGAAGACCAACAGAGATAAATGATGTAGATTTACTACTAGCCAAATTTAATCTTGGCCCGAGCAGAAAAGTACTATTGGTGCATGGGAGCTCCACCCCAGTAAACAGAATAGTCACCAAGACCCACCGCTGATGTGGTGTTATCTGCCCTGGACTGTGAGCTCCCGGGGACAGACAGTGAGGTGAACCATCACTCCCTCTACTGCTCTTTTTGCTTTAGTGGAGCTGTGGTACTGGTGAATCTGCTTAGTGGGCACACTGCAGTCCATTACTCCAGAGGCAGCAGCAAAAATACTCTGCAGTCTTGGCCCACAAGATGGTCATGGGCAAAAGAGCCTCCAAACAGGGCAAAATCGATACATTTGCTAAACCCATCCAGCTTGACAAAAAAACCCACTAGGGTCGCTGACACTGGAGCTGACCCTAAAGTACCAGGCAAAGGGATGAAAAGTGCCTTTTCAAATACAGAGACGATTCTGCAGGACATCCAATTCTCTCGTCTAGCCCTGGAAGGGAAAATAGGCGAGGTGGAAGTAGACATGGCATCCTCCGAAAAGACCTGCTCAATACTACTAGAAGGGTGACTGAGGCAGAGTACCACATATCCTCACTGGAAGACATGGTCAAGACTCTGTGCCTGGTGTTACAGAAAATACAAAATACCCCAGGAAAATGGCAGCCAGAATTGGTATGCGAAGGGCTGCCCCAGGTGGTAGAAACTGTGCTTCCATAGGTTCCCCAGAACGCTTTGAAGGCCCTTAACCAAAAATGTTATTGGAAACTTGGCTTCGTACTTTACGGTCAGCGGATCGGATCTGTCCAGAGCACAGTGAGCATTGATGTAGCGACCACCCCACCTGGTGATCCTCTCCAGATCTCTCACTGCCAGCTTCAAAATTATAGACATAAAATTTGTTTCTCCAACTAGTGTTGGAAAAAGAGGAAGGTAAATAGGACTCCCACTAGATTCAGATTTTCCTGACTATACTAGGCTGGTACAGTCATACTGGAAATTGTACAACTAAGAGAAACAAAAACTGCAATGGAGATTAAATATATGTTACTGTACCAGGCTTAGCTGAAGTCATAAATAAAGAGACCACTCTGATCTTTGACCATTCAGACAGAGAGGGGGAATGGCTGAAGGAAAGACTCCCTTTACCCTGAATATCAGAGCAAATGACTAGCAGAGAAGAATAGGCCTAGAGTCTCCTCTAGGTCACAGCGCAGATTGATTCGACTGGGCAGCGACCCAGCACTTGGGACAATGGTTTGGAGCAGTAATAAGCCCTGGCAGCCTGAATCTGGGGCCCAAGAATGGACTTTACAGATACTAATGGTTGCCTGGTCTGTCGGAAGGGAGGACAGAGGTAGGGGCTTTTTTCATACTTTTTTTTTTTTATAAAATTTTTATTGAACAATAATTCGGTTACAAGCACGGGCCTACAACCACCAGGGCCGGCCGCTAGGTACAGAATGAAATATACATTTATCAAGGCTGCAGTCAAGTCCCGGGGCGCAGCCCCGTAGTGGCTCCGGATAGTTCTAAAGGAACAGGAGACTTAAGTCCAACAGACACAAAAACTAAAAGAAAAACAAAAGGCGAGGCATAAGGGCAAACAGTGCGGGTCAGGCTTCCTCCGGGGAACTCCAGTGCAGACCATTAAGCAGCCGGCAAAAGGAAGGAGTACCGGGAGGCTGGGGACGGGGGGGGGGGGGGGGGGGGTCAAGGGAGATGAACGTCCATATGTAGTTATTCCAAAAGGTGCCAGGAACCATCAAGGGTCAGGGGGACATGGCGATATCGGTGTCCACCAGGGGGGGGCGTACAGATACCCCCGCGATACGCATTCCATTGCCCCCAGATTCTACCCCATGCCCCCGGCTTACCACGGGCCACATACACAGTCTCTTTTTTCATACTTGACTGTGAGGTGTTACTCCCAAGACGATCACAGAAATCTAGCATTAAGGTGGGTGACAGATGCTTCTGGAGAGGAAGTTTAGGGTGGAGTGTAGGGGATACTGGACTGTTCACTTGTTTATGTTAGCTGTGTTATAAGGTTGACCTGGGCACTAGGCAGATCTAACTCCAAAATCGTTTTATGTACGGATGGCATTTAACAAAACACCCGGTCAGTTCAAAATTCTTTCATGGAATGTTAATAGGCGCCCTGATAAAATCAAACAAGGGTGGTCCTGACATTGGTTTAAAAACCTGCACCCAAACTTCTCCTGATCTAGGAAAATTATCTTATGGGTACCAAATGGACCTTTCTGGGGAAAATTGGGTACTCGAGAATCTATCATGCAGGCTTTACTGGAGGATCCAGAGGAGTCACTTTGATGCTGCATAGATACTTTCCAAGACAGGCACGGACGATGTGGATAGATTTGTCATGGTGGAGGAGTCCCCATGAATACTCTGCCGTGTCTATACTCCACCCTTGCTGGTGGCTGAACTGCTCAATATTTCTTGGAGGGGGAATTTTAAGGTACTGATTCACAGAACCCTAGATACAGGCTCACACGCAGCAGACACTACACCTCAGTCCCTGGAAAAGTAGGTAGCTTCTATGGGTTTGATATATGTATGGCGTGCCTGGCACCCTGACTACCTACAACACACACATTACTCAGCTCCAAATAACTGTAACTCAAGGACAGACTACCCATTCATACAATTGTCATGTATTGATTGTATGACTGGTGTTCACATTCTCTTACAAGAGAGCGCTCAGATAATTCCCTAATTGCAATTAGTCTACGTGCTTCTCTAGGAGGCTCTGAGGGGCATCTGGTGGATGAATGCATGGTGGCTGAAAGACAGAGGTTTCATTGAATCTATTCTGGAAGCGATCAAAGAATTCTTTGATTCCTAATACATTTTCAGTGTCTTCTCTGCTTGGCGCATGAGAAGCCATTAAAGTGGTGATACGGGACAAGGCCCTCTCCAACGTGAGTGGTGCAGGGAGCCCATGGTCATGGAATTGGAGACACAGATCCTTACTCATGAGTATACACTGACCTCAAGTCAAGTGAAGAAAACCGGGCACTACTCGAGGAGTTATACATGACCCTAAAACATAAGCTATTAGATACAGCCGAACAGGCTTGGTCATATCTAAGTTCTGAATACATGACCATGGGAAACAGCTAGCAAACGATTACATTGGCTAGCTCAAAAAGAGGAAGGGGCTAGGATAGTCCCCTTGGTCTACGCATCCAAGGACACATGGTCTTGCAGGTCCTGTGAAGTTGCTGTGAAATGGTTGCTAACTACTACGCTACTCTCTACCAAGAACATACCCCCCCACCATTAGAACAATCACAACCTATAGTAAAAAAGATCCCCCGTCAAGGCCTTTCAGCTTTCTAGCAGCCGACCATGAACTGTTGGATGCCCCACAGACATTAGGTCACTCCTAATGTCTGTGGGGCATCCAGCAGTTCATGGGGAACTCCCCTTGGAGCTACAAGTAGAGTTTAGCCGGAAAGGGGATGGGCAATAAATGAGCGCGTTTAATCAACACGTAGTTTCCTAAAAGCGAGGATGTAGATAAGTTCGTTGTTATAAGCTCGTTATGTCAACTTCGTTGTTTTAAAAAAAACTTTGTTTATTAAGAAAGATTACGGTTACTGTGTCGGGGAGGACCCAGCGTTAAGTTAAAAACATTGGCTAGTCAGTAGGCAGCTAGGCCAGTTGATGCGAATACAGGTGGGCACAACTACTCATACTGTATCGCTCTACGAGCATGATGCACTGGTATACTCGAAAAACCCAAGCAAGTCTGCCTGCATCCTTGTAAACGATACCAAAGGGGATGATGGACCGGAAACAAGCATCCTGGGGCCGGTTTCGGGTTCATAACCCTCATCAGCCAGGCTATCTTGAATCCAGTGGCAAAGTGAGCAAGAGATCCACGTCTGGGCATACCCTGCCAACTTAGGGCGAACAAAGCGATACCAAAGGGGATGATGGAAGGAACGTTTGAGCAAATCAAACACTCACCCCCAGCCAACTGATTTGGGTTTAATCCATCATCATTCTTTAGCTCACTCCACCACCCCAGTTCAGACATGGCCATATGCAAATCAGTCTGACCCTGTGCCTCATGGGAACAGTCCAGCCCGAACTGCCACGCCATTTCTTCCCTGGACCGGAAACAAGCATCATGGGACCGGTTTCGGGTTCATAACCCTCATCAGCCAGGCTATCTTGAATCCAGTGGCAAAGTGAGCAAGGGATCCACGTCTGGGCATACCCTGACAACTGAGGGCGAACAAAGCGATACCAAAGGGGATGATGGACAGAGTGTGCCACTGGAATCAAGCTATCCTGGCTGAAGAGGGGTGAAACCCCGAAACCGGTCCTAGGATGCTTGTTTCCGGTCCAGGGAGGACCTGGCTTGGCAGTTCGGGCTAGACTGTTCCCATGAGACACAGGGTCAAGACTGATTTGCATATGGCCAGGTCTAAACTGGGGTGGCATGGTGAGCAAAAGAATGATGGATTTAACTCAGATCTCTTGACAGGGGTGAATGTTTTGATTTATTCTGCATTCCGTCCATCAATTGTGTGTCTTTTGCTTTCTCGCCCCAAGTGCGCGAGGTATGCCCAGGCGTGGGTCCTGGGCTCACTGTGCCACTGGAATCAAGCTATCCTGGCTGAAAAGGGGTGAATCCCCGAAACCGGTCCTAGGATGCTTGTTTCCGGTCCAGGGAGGACCTGGCTTGGCAGTTCAGGCTGGACTGTTCCCATGAGGCACAGGGTCAAGACTGATTTGCATATGGCCAGGTCTAAACTGGGGTGGCATGGTGAGCAAAAGAATGATGGATTTAACTCAGATCTCTTGACAGGGGTGAATGTTTTGATTTGTTCTGCATTCCATCCATCAATTGTGTGTCTTTTGCATCCTTCTAAACCTGTTCGATCAACATGTAGCACTTTCTAGCCTGCACATTAACATGCCCAAATGCAAACTATTCCCTATAGCAGGAATTAAGAATCCGACTGTGGACTCACTATTTTCGCTGAGCTTCACTTGGATAGTTTCTAATTTGCTGATACTTGGGCATATGCTTACTGCACAATGTGGAAGCAAGGCATGAGTTGAACATGGACAGGATGGTCAAGGGCTCAAACCCTCGGTCACATTTTAGAATATACTGCACCGTTGATAAAATGCAGGGTTGCGTTGAAAAACAGTTTTCTTACATAGGTGTTTATATGTGCTAAAAAGGACAATATCAATGATCCCAAAAAGTGTTTTTAAGGAGTTAGACCAACTATTAGTCTCTTTGATATGGGCAGGAAAACAACGCAGTGGAAAATTGGACACTTTATAATTAGAGTGGGGCAAAGGAGAATTGTTCTACTCTAACATGGAATAACTCTATATCGTAGCCCGTTACAGCGTGCTGTCCACAGACTCAAGGAAACACAAATGGGAAAATACCCTGCTGAAGGGGACAAATTCAATGCCAACATGTCCAGTTTCGTATCTTATATCGCTGGTTAAATCTGTAGAAGATGGGATAGGTAAGTAAAAGTAGTAATGAAGCATCACCCTTTGCAATTGATATGCAGGTGAGAGCCACCTTTCTGTTTCACCGGATAGCAAACGATACTGTAGTGGAACAATGGAGGGTGAATGGGTGGGAGACACTAGGTGGTGTGTATCCAGAGAAGATATTTCTGACATTTGCTGAACTGCAGGAACATTTTAATAATAGAAGCGGACATTTTCTACAAAAAACCTGGACGTACCAAACCTTTACAGAAATGTGGGCTACATTCCTGAAGGACCATAGAATCATTATAGCCTTCCATCTTTTCTGAGCATTTTCCCACTACTAATGTTTAATAACTGCTGCATTTTGTAATAACCAATGTTGTGTAAGATCAAGGAAAAAGTCAACATGACTTAGATATTTAAACAAAGGTAAAGCAAAGGCTCCAAGAAGCTTTGCCACTTCATTTAAAGAACTACGAAATCTTACAAGCCCTTTATTAGTCCACAACTGTATAAAAAATAGTAGGGACCTTAGAGTCTTCTCCAGATCTATACTTTTAATAATCTTATTTTGAATTAATTGTTCGGGTGTTCAATTTTAAGGCCAATACCTGCTGCATATCATGGCGCTTGCTTCTAATCAAATCTTCTGAGTTTCTAACGCTCCACATTTCTGCCCCAAATAAGAATGCATAAAATATCTGTGACTCCTTACACTCAACTGTGAAGGCAATATGTTTCAACTAGGATATCTACTAAGTCTGACCAAGTTGTCTCCCACTCTATTTTGTCTAACTGGCTTCTAGATCAAGGTATCTGTCAATATATCCTTTAATGATTGTTTTGTCTCTACTGATCGGATACAGTCTGATCACAGTCCACTATTTTTTGTTTCCTATCTCCCACTAGGTGTCAGAAGGGATCTTTGCTTCGTCTCGGTTTAATATTTATCTCTCCCCATTGGAGGCAGTAGTCTGATCATTTGGGCTGAAGATCTTTCCTTATGGTGACGATACTCAACTCATAGTATCGGTCACTGAATATATTTCCCATTTGGATAGTTCATGCCAGTGTATCATAACAATGGCAAAATAAATCAACACTAACTGTCTAGAACTTAACAGTGACAAATCGATTGTGCTGATGTTTGGCATACACTGATCACCTAGTTAGGTAGCCTCTTGAATTGGGCAGCCCCCAGGCCCATCCAGGGCAGACAAATATCTTTGATTTAATCATCAAGTTTATAAGGTAGCTGCCACCCGTTTTGGGCTTCTAAGTATGATTAGGAAAATCATTCCCTTACTTCAGATGTCTGCCAGGAGAATGGTAGTCCAGGAGCTGGTAACGTCTTACCTGGACTACGGAAAATTGCTTTACCTAGGACTGCTGCAATAACATCTCCACAGGCTACTGGTATTCACAAGTGCAATGGGTAGACTATTTGTATCTCTTGGCGTCAGCTGATTGCATATCATATCAAAGAGCTGCAATAGTTAGTCATGAAACACACCTCTAAAAAGTTCTCTGATGTGTGTACAGTGCTCTCTTCAATAAGGAAAATGCTACTTACCAAGTATGCATCTGTTCTTGGCATGTAGAGCTGTAGAATCTCATGCTTTGCATAAGATCGCCATCTAGTGTTGGGTCCGGATGTTTGCACTTTGTTTTTGGAAGACGTTTTCCCTAGTCACGAGGTAAAGGACTCCTCCCTTAGGTGATAGCGCGCATGGTCATCGGCTCCATCTTCAGATTGTTTTCCGCAGAGGGTAAGAGCATGGAGTAGTAGTAAAGAATAGTGATGTCCATGCTTAAGTATGTGTAGTAAAACAGAGAGCTACAGGTACCCGGGGAAGTGGGTGGGCGCATGAGATTCTACAGCTCTATATGCCAAGAACAGATGCATACTGGGTAAGGAGCATTTTTCGTACGAGGCATGTGAGCTGTAGATCACATGCTTTGCATAGACTATACAGCAGTGTCCCCAAAGCGGTGGCTATCCTGTAACTGTTGGAATTGTCTGAAATAACGTTTTAAGTACTGTTTGGCCCACATTAGCTTGTTGTCTTGCGAACACATCTACATAATAGTGTTTGGTGAATGTGTGTGGTGTGGACCATGTTGCAGCTTTGCAGATATCAGCAATAGGGATATTCCCTAAGAAAGCCATAGTAGCCCCTTACTTGTGAGTGGAATGTGCTCTAGGGGGTACTGTGAGAGTCCTTTTAGCTTTTTGGTGACAAATCTGAATACACTTGATGATCCACCTAGCAATTCCTGATTTGGAGATCGGATTGCCTTTGTGAGGTGGTGCAAAAGCTACAAAGAGTTGTTTGGTTTTACGAAACAATTTTGTTCTTTCAGTTTAATACAAAAGAACCCTTCTGACATCTAAGGTATGTAAAGCTCGTTCTGCAACAGTCAGGTTGAGGGAAGAATACAGGCAATTCAACTGACTGATTGATGTGAAATGCAGACACAACCTTAGGTAGGAATTTAGGGTTGGTACGAAGAACTACTTTATCTTTATGTAACTGGAAAAAGGGTTCTTCTATGGTTAGTGCCTGTAGTTCACCCACTCTCCTCAATGAAGTGATTGCAATGAGGAAAGCGGTTTTCCAAGTAAGGCACTGTAGTTCACATTTGTGCATGGTTTCAAATGGCGGACCCATTAACCTTGTGAGGACTATGTTAAGATTCCATACTGCGGCAGGTGGAAGTCTTGGTGGTATTACCCTTTTTAGTCCTTCCATGAATGCTTTGATTAAGAGCACTCTAAATAGCGACCAGTGTTGCCTATTTTGAAGGTAAGCTGCTGTAGCAGCAAGATGCAATCTGATAGATGTACAGGCCAATGCGGACTGCTGCAAATGTAATAGGTAGCACAGTATGTTCTATATGGAAGCATCAAGAGGGTTGATATGATTGATATTGCAATAAATTACAAAACACTTCCATTTGGCTGCATAGCAGGCCCTTGTGGTAGGCTTTCTAGCCTCTTTAATAATGTTCGTACAGTCTGGTGGAAGGTTGAGATAACCAAACTCTACGACTTCAGGAGCCAGATTGCAAGGTTCAGCTGTTTGGGATCTGGGTGTTTGATTTGTCCATGGCTCTGTGTGAGGAGACTGGGAGTCAAATTTAATTTTTGGTGTGGTACCAGAGAGAGTTCCAACAGGGTTGTAAATCAGGGTTGACGTGCCCATATTGGAGCTACTAGTATTGGCGTGAGTGATGTTTGCCTGAGTTTCCGAACCACTGATGGAATGAGTGGGAGAGGCGGAAAAGCATAGGCAAATATCCCTGACCAGTTCATCCATAGAGCATTGCTATTGGACAAAGGGTGTGGATGCCTGGAGGTGAAGCTTTGGCATTTTTGGATGTTGCGAACAGGTTTATGTAAGGGACTCCCCAGGTTTGGAAGTATGGGTGTAGAACTTGAGGGTGAAGTTCACACTCGTTTATTTGATACCTCTGCCTGCTGAGGAGGTCCGCAATCTGCTTGTTGACTCCTGGGAGGTGTTCCGCCAGGAGATAAATCTTGTGGTGAATAGCCCACTTCCAGATGTCCTAGGCTAAGTGGGACAGTTGGAGAGAGTGTCCCCATCCCTGTTTTTGTATGTAATACATAGCTGTCATGTTGTCGGTTCGGACTAACACAGCTTTGCCAGACAGGTGATCTTGAAAGGCATTGAGAGCTAGAAAGATTGCCATGAGCTCTAAGTGATTGATGTGGAACATTGTTTGCTGGCGACTTCACAGTCCTTGCACTGCGTGTTGTTGAAGATAAGCTACCCAGCTAGTAAGGGATACATCTGCTGTTAATGTGTTAGTAAGGGTATCTTGGCGCTGAATAACAGATGCTTGTTGTTACCCAACTCAATGGTACTCAGTTTATCGACCTCAGATGGATGAAAGGCCGAGTGAACCCGCAGGGATTTGAACCTGTGACATTGAGGTCGAACACAGGCCCCTGCAGTAGACGCATTAGTCCACTGAGCCACCAGACCAGTCTCTAATATCTCGTTGTGAGTAAATAGTTTGTTTCTGCAACATTATCCTCCCTTTCTAGTTTGCAACAGAAGCTAACCCTGTTAAACTTGGCTCTCTTTTTTTAGAACGATAAAATAGTTTGAATAATTTGATGCCAAGTTTAACAGTTTGGAGGTTTATTTGTTAGGTCATTTATTCCCTTGGAAATTAACACCCAAAATGTATTTTGTTCCTAATGTCGGCCCATCTCCAATAATGCTTCCCAATATGTATCTATCATGGCCTTCTTGTCACCTCAGGTGAGTTTCTTGTAGCTTTTTCTGCCAATAATTTGTGTTCTTGATATGATTTTACCTCCTCCAAAAATGTAGCTTTGGTTATATTGTACTAATAATGAAAACCTTAAAATTAATTTTTTACTTTTTCATATCTTTTTCTTACTGGATTGGTACGATGAACACCAATATATTTAACAATTAATTCACGTTTACACACAACATACTCATTGTCAAGTGTCAATCTCTTGTAGTGTTTTCATACTAGCAGTCATTACACGGAACAGGATTTTGTGCCCTTTAATCTTAGACCACTTCATTAAATTTTTCGGTTATTCATAAACCAAGGTTAAATTCTCGCATGACACTTGTTTCTGTATCATAACCTTTCCTGGTTATAAGCACAATAAGTGAATAATGATCACTCTCCACCGTTGACATTATCCCAAAATCCATCACTTTGAACTAAGGGGAAACATTTTGCATTATACAGTCTATATGACATTCCCATTTCACAGTTCTACAAATGGGTTAAGTCAGTTAGTCTGATGAACAAATTACTTAGCTTTGGTAATGTTCCTTCTGGAGGATACTCTATCCAATGGCAGATTCCTCCCATTGCGACTATCCCCAGACTAGATCCGAAGCGACCCGCACTGCCTCCAGAAGGGACAATTTGAGCCATACATAGATTCCACCACTTCACAATGATATCTTGAGCTTTTTCCACATCCTTAGATCAACTGTATCAGATTGGGGGGAAAATGTACTAAACCTAACTCTGAACTTTTTTTAGAATCTCAGAAGTCCACTCTACAGAATGGGGAGCAAAGAATGCAGTGAGTAAACTGTGGTTAGATACAGTATCTATCAGAAAGAACATTACCAAAGGAAAATAAATTGTTCTTCTGATGAATACTTCAAACAGCAGGTTCCTCACCTTGTGAATAGATACCAAAGTTGTACATCTCAAAGGTGGAGGTTCTGAGGGATGAGGAAAAAAGCATCCTGCAGGTCCAATGCTACAAGGATCCAGGGCAGATAGAACTTGGACCAGGGTAAGCATTTTGAATTTAAATTTGCTCAGGAAGATGTTGCAAGGGAACAAGGAAGTAACAGGAGACAACATCAAGTCCCCACTTCCGTGACTGATACTCTCTCCATGGCTCCTTCTGACAAAAGAGCCTGCACTTTCTTTTGTAAGATACACAGATGGTCCCCTGAATGGTGCTCATCTGTCAAACATAATGTGCTGCCACTCATGCAGGAAGTGGCTGATCCTACCTACTACCGGATGGCTACGCTTCTAAAGGGGCATTAAAGGAATTTCATGGTTGTTGCCAGAAGGATGAAGGTCAGAGTTATCTGCCTCTAATCATGGGCCCAACCAACAGGTTGCTGTTGGTTGAGCCCACGACCTCGACCACAAAAGAGCTGGGAAGCTTGTTTTGTGGGCGGTTGAGCATGACGCTGCCTATACGTAAAGCCCCTGGCATAGCCCCTAAAAGGGCAGAATTGTTGTGGGGATTGCCAGACTAGAACTGAAAGACCTAAAGGGCATGCAATTGCTTGGCTTTCGTTAAAACGCACCAGGGCAGAGTCTGCCTTTTCACAAAACAGCACCACACTAGTTAGCATACCTCTACCTAGACAATTCATTGAGTCTAGGCCGGAGCAGATGTGGAATTTGGCCACATCCTGACTATCTTGCATTCTCTGGGGATAATGAAGCACGTAAACAGAGAATGGAGGCAGGAACTCACCCACCATGTCCCAAGGTGCATGGGTGTAGCGTCCAAGCAAACAGCTTGCACTGACCGACCTAGAGGCAAGACAGGCCGAGGAGAACATTCGTTTCACAAACATATCCAGGGTTCCTCTTCTAGTGGATGCCTGCATCACCAAGCTTTCAGGGGTTGGGCTTGGAATCAAGAAATTCAGGTCGCCTGAAGCAGACTTTTGGCGGCTTCGCGGTTGACAGGGGGTCAGAGTATGGTTTAACCCAAGTGCCTGAAAGCGTTGTCAGAGTCTCATTGATAGGCAAAAGAGGTTCTGTCTTTGCCTGGACAGGATGCAGGACCTCAGTCAGTATATTTGTTTTTAACTCCATAGTAGGGAGGTGAAAGTTAAGGAATTCAGTGGCCCTCCTAATCACCATGGTGAAAGAAGTACTTTCTTCTCTTGCTGGCCTGGAGGTGAAACCCATCCAGTATTTTATGAGCTTTCCAGCCCACTGACATCTTGCAAGTCCACATACCAATTGTCTTCAACATAGGGTGAGGAGCACTCTTCCCCATCACTACCATTGTTGTCTCCATACGGCTGGCTATGGGAGAGTGCAAACCAAAATGGGGGGGTGGTGTCTGTCTGTCTGTCTGCCTGCCTGCCTGCGCCAGTGGAATTGTGTTTGACTCTGATGAATTCAGTATTGGTTGTGCCATGTCAAGAGATCGGCGTGGCTCCAATCAAGTTGCAACCAGGTCAGAGCCGGATACTAGAATGGGTTGGGGTTTCTCTTCTTGTGCTAGTTATGTTGATGCTGGTATCAACATACGAGGGGCCAGCGCAGATTTGGTGACACACCCGAAGTATGGAAGCAGGTTCAATGGGGCACAGACGGTGGTAAGGGCATAACTGCCAGTAGTGACCAGACTGGAGGTCTCTGCGATTTTTTGGAACCAGAAGGCACCCCAGAGTGAGCCGAAAGCATGCCAAAGATGCTCAGCATGCCCTCTTGAAAAGCTTCGACCTGCTGTGATGTTGCAGGGGGACCCGGAAACTTAGGGTTTATCAACTCCTCAGTGGAAGAGGCGCAATACTGGGATGCACTGTGATAACCTTGCACCTTCCCATGAAGATCTGCCACAGGATGACTTTGGGAGAAGATCCATGCTCTTGAGTTTGATCTGGAGCAGATTGAAGTGGAGCCTTCTGGTGCTTCACCACTTAGAGCTTCACTTTACATTCTCAGATGGCTGATCGGTTCATCTGGGCACAGTCGTCACAGGTCTTGGAATCATGCATCGAACCGAGGCACCAGAGGCAAACCTGGTGGATCTGTGACAGGCATATGTTTTTGACAGTCCATTTATGGTTTAATCCTTGTCCTTTGTGTGGGTGACATGTCCCTTGCATATGGAAACTTTGCATTAGAATCTCTTCACATAGAGAGCGGAGCTCTAGATCCGTGTCTAAAGGTACGGAAAGAAAGGACCTGATGTCAGCACTTATGGGTGGCGCTTATATACGATGCGCTTGCCACTTCTGGAGCATTACGGAGTTGACACCGAGTCGCACTAAGTTACCCTGACGATGTGCAGGAGCGCTGTTTTTTGAGTTTTCTGGATCCAGTCTGGTGCCTGGGTATATTCACAAAGTGAGGAATCTGCAGTTAGAAGCATCCAGTAATAACAGCTTAGCAGAGAGCAACAATATATGCACAATTTATGTTGTATATCACTACCCGAGGGCACATCTCTTAAAACCCTTACTTTGCTTTTTCCTGTGAATAGTTCAGAGTGGCAATCGGGTTGGGAAAGAATCCAGGGAACCATATAAAGCATAATTACAAAACAGAACTACATTTTTTCAATGAGACCACTGTGGCTTTGCTCCTCTTCTCTACCTTGTCACAATTCCAATTTAGTGACAAACAAAAACAAGCATTTGCAATGCAATAGGTCTCGCATTATAAAAGTGTGAGCAGTTGGCATTGCTAATAATAATGCAACACTAGCTATTGGCTTTGTAAATGATAATGGCATTTATTTATATGTTTGTTTTATAAAATAGATTAAAAAAGGCATTGTCATGAACAATGCCAATAGCATAAACTTTTGCAAATGCGAGACCTATTGCATTGCAAATGCTTGTTTGTGGAAGCACACAACGTTTGCCAATTAAAGCATACACTCCTGGCACCCAACATGTGGGTGGAGCCAAAGCCCCTCCAATGATGCTCACATAGATGTCTGGCAGCAGCTGCACTATCTAGCCAGACTATAAAAATAACAGGCAAAGCCTATGCTAGAGATAATGGCTTTGGTAATGTGTTTTAGCCATGTTGTACACCAGTGTGGCTGCTACTCAGCAGGGATAAAAATGAGTGGTGTGGAGTATTGGGAGTTGCCTCTTTTTTGGAATGGAATTATTCATAAACAGTTATCACATAGAACACATCAAGTGACTAAGACTCATAATGGGCAGCCAGAACACATCAAGTGACTAAGACTCATAATGGGCAGCCAGATGGAAGGTTAAGTGAATACAATTCCACTACATATCTATGGTGACAATCACATGACACTTGGAGACACTGCCAAAGGATTCAGTTATAAATAAACTCATCCAGTATAGCTATGGATAATTTGATGTCACACGTGCAGAAACTAAGTATGTAGTATTTTTTTTTTCTTTTAAGTGTCCCTAAACAGGAAACTCAAACTTTAAATAAGCACTCACCTTAAATTCAAGTCTGCCTCGAAATGGGTATCTGAAAACTAAGATTGGATGACAACTGCACTAAAGACTTTATTGCAAAAGCCCCTCGGTTAGCATTATGCAGAATCACTTAATGGCAGTCAAAACATTTTACATGCTTTTTCCAGATGCTTTGCAACCCTCTTGGAATACCCATTTTTATTCAGCTAACCTCGCCTATCTCCCTACACTCTTAACAATCACCTCACGAATGTATGTGTAAATTCACCTAATAGCATGAAGAGAAAAAAAAAAAACTTCGTGAGACTGTCAGTAGACAAAAAGTAAAACCAGTGTTATCAGAGCCCGCCATTTCTTCAAGGACTCCATGTGTTCCTTTGGCTGTTTTAACTAATAGCTGGGGTTGGGTGGCACAGCACTGTAGTAGTAAAATCATTTTCACTCAGGTGAACAAAGCACTGGCCGATGCTCCTCCTCTACATCAACTGCCAGTCCGAGCCCCTCCCCATCCCCACTAAGCTATGTTCAGCCAAACACATCCTCGATCTCACCATGCTCATCTTGCAGCCCTGCCACAGGCCTCCTCCCTCCCAGAATGTACTCTCATACCTGCCAACAGATTAAACACCGAAGAGGGGTAAACAATCGCTGCAACAACTCCTCTATGCTGGGTACCCTCGGCCCGAACACTGTAAAGCACCCTACTGCTTAATAGCTCGACACCTTACGCCAGTCTGGACTATTTAGCTTCTTGCATGCCAAGGCTTATAGGCCAACTTCTTTTTAACGATGGGGCAAAAATCTGAAATAGCAGACAAAGAGGTGACAACGACTTGCTTGGTCATCAGGCATTTCTCAAATGTTATTTTCAAAAGTGGTAAGATCACATTACATCTCTAAATCGGGCGGCCATTATCACTAGTGAGAAGCTAGCGCCATCTACACTGTCGCACATTCCACTGTGCTAAACTAATTACTGCACCGGGACACCAGCCCCGACACAGCATTCCTTTGTGAATAGGAGGACCACAAATACTGGCGACCACTTTGCAACACTGCCTCACAAAAACAAACGTCAAAAACCAACATTATGCATCCTCGATCTAAACAGTATCAAAGTTCTGATGGTTTCACTGGAAAGTCAAAAACAACCCCAGGAAGCAAATGCACAGCCTGATTTTGTTTTTGAAGGGGGGAGTAATAAACACAAGTAGCAACGTACGCTCTATACATATGCCATGTAAGAAATTAAAGCAATCCTATTAATGCAGGTTTGAAGAAGGGAACTGCTATTCCCCATCCACTAGATGGCCCTTTAAATGAATACACAGGAAGAAGCAACGGATAGGAGGCCAAAAAGTTATCTATGCTCGCATGTAATGTCCTCAGAATCAGTTTCTTTGGCGGGTTGGAGGAACTCGTTCTCCGCTAAGTGGGCAACGTCGATTTCACATGTAAGATTCCTAGGCTTGCGCTTTTCGGGGTGCGGCAGTTGTCAAGAAACTATTCCATCAGTCCAACGTTTTTAGCAACGGAGCGTTGCATTCTGGGGCTCGTGGTTTCGATTTTAAATTGCACATTGAGGCAAAAAAAAAAAAAAAAAAAAAAAACCTCAAAATACAGTTACACGAAATTCCAGGATCGGGCGATGGCACCCTGCTCGATACTGGACCATTTTGTAGGAACAGTTAATCCATCTAATGAATCAACTCGGTTCGTGGAATTCCCGCAACTCCTATTAACAAGCTAAAAGTGCTTTTGTTTTCAGACGATCCTTGACCGCTGAAAACAGAAGCCCTATTTAAATAAACACACACCTTTTCCCCTGCGAGAGTGAAAGTGGTGAAGGCGGGGCTGGGGCAGTTGCAGGAGCACTGAATGCAACCAGAGGAGACGCAGCATAGTGTGTGCTGCAGAGGCGGGGACGGAGTACGAGAGGGGAGGGCATCGCCACTATGGGAAAATAAAATCAAACGCAAACACCATGAAGCAGACATGCCGCACACAGCTAAGAAAATGAAGCACGGCAACGGAAACAAGGAGAAGTAGTACCTGCATTAAAGCAACAGAAGCGGATGGCAAGACGAGCAGTGACAGGACAAAGGAACATTAAAAAAGCGATGCCATGGTCGAACATATAGCGCGCGCGGTGCCCTGTATATTAGATTAAGTGGGCACCGTGCTACAACACTAAGTGCAGCTTCCATGCGGCTTAAATTTACACGCACCAGGCGCCATGATTATAAAGCAAGAGCGGGGCTCCCAGGCCAAAGTACATCTACCCAGGTGGCTTGTAGGAGGAAAATGTCAGTTTCAGAACCGCTGGCGTATCCTCAGACCAAAGGCGCGAATAGCTGCGTGGCGATTCAGTGGGCTGCGATGCATTCCCTCACTGCAGACAACAAGCCCTTATGACGTAGCTCGTAAGGATCGAGTGCGCCCGCCGTAAGGCGTGCCTTGCTCAGCGTGCC
Source organism: Triturus cristatus (assembly GCF_964204655.1). Classification (NCBI taxonomy): domain Eukaryota; kingdom Metazoa; phylum Chordata; class Amphibia; order Caudata; family Salamandridae; genus Triturus; species Triturus cristatus. Next base: position 356,700,099 of record NC_140585.1, read on the forward strand.
TTGCTCAGCGTGTGGCGCATGCGTGGTATGGGTGTTTGGGTACGCAGCTGATAGCTGGGGCAGGTTCAGAGACCCGACTATAGCGGACCTAACGCTAGGGTGCAGTCCGGAGCAGTGGAGAGGGCTTGGGAGCAGTACCGGGGCACGTCAGATCGCCGTATTGGATCGAAGGAGGTAGCACTTGGGAAGCCTTCACAGCAGCGAGAAAAAGCAGATGCACTACCGCCACCATGTACAGGCACTTGGGCCGGCAGCGCTCCCCGTCCCGGGATTTTAACAGCATCGTCCAGATCTGCAGCGCAAATGTTCAAAGGATCAGTGGCAACAGTGAGTATGATGGCACAAAATTGCTGACTTGCCTTGGAAGTGGAACACAAGATGTGCACGTCGCGTGTCTGTCTGTACGTGCGTGAATTACAGGAGGCTGGTGAGGACGAAAGCGAAACTGCATGCTGGCTTGCGAGGGAAGGGGGACAGGAGATGTGCACGCCGCGTGGCTGTAGGCGCGTACACCAACTCAAATCCGCCAAAAGCCTGCGCGTGCACATCTCCTGTCCCCCTTCCGAGGCAAGTCAGCAACAATAGATCTCGCCGAAAGCAGCGCTCCGCGCTGCGTTCGCAGGCGAGACCTAACAAAATATGTATTTCTTTTACAAATATCATCATAAAGATATCATTTACCCAGCACAACATTTACATCAAGTGTCCTACCTTCTATTAAAAACATAGTGAGCTGCTCCAAAGAGATAAAAAAAAACACACTGAGTGTGAAAGTGCAGCACTGAAAGGGAGCCCATTCCATTCCGTACTGTTAACAGTATCCAAACATCTCCTATGAAAAGTTCTGACCTGCTTGGCTTCTAACCCTTATGGGTAGCTAGTATTTTACCTGGTATTCACAAACCGCTCACACTCCCGATTTTGTTCATTGTCACATACTTAATATAATATCCTAACACTCCATGTTACAAAATTTACATACACAAACACCCCCTAGTTTAACTGCCTGATGCAATAATAGGCGATAACGTAACCCTTTCCTTCCATTTCACTAATTGCCTCTTGTATTGCATTTCTAATAAAGTACCAAATATTTTTTGTTTCTCAAACTTTCGTTTTTGTAACATGTATTATATTTCCTGGTTTCCAGTCATTAGGTGCAACATGCGGTGGCTCTGATTCTGTAGCGCTTAAGAAAACCTCAAAATAAATGGAAAAAATAACGTGTATAGGAAACATAGGGTAATAAATTGCAAGTTAAGACGAACCTCAAAGGTCATTTCCAGATGATTCTTTGGAATCTGCATGACTCCAGTGTCACCAAGTTCTCCAGAGACACAAATCCAAGGGTTGGAAGTAGTAATTGAATTACTTATCTTTTTTATTGGGATAATGACTGCTCTGTACGGAATCACTAAAAATTAACAAAAATATATAACGTTTATTGGTCTTAAAGTTGTTTTCAAAATAATATAGATTAATGTAAACCAATGTGTTAGCATTAATAATCACAGGGAAAAAAAATAGTTTGTTATTACAGCATCAAGAAGCACAGCAGGCAAGAGCAGAGAGAAGATGCACAATGATAAGACCTTATTCCACTTGTAAAACATCAACATCACATTAAAAAATCTAGAGCAAAATTCCAAGGCCCACAATTACTTCTCCATCAGCTAAATACAATCGTAGTTGCTTCTAATCAGTGCCTGGAATGTCATCCAGATGTACAATGTATACAAATGCACGCATGTAGATTGGTACGCCTTTGAAAAATATAATCCTTCCAATGAGAACATGTGTGAAGAGAAAAGGACAGATTTGCTCAAAGCATCCTATAAAAACACAAGACAGTGCAAACAAAGAATTCCGTGCATCCAGAAATATATTTCAAAGGAAAAAGGTGCGTTATGTTTTTATTTTCCAAATTTTACTATATATTTTCCATTCTTCTTTTCTACTCCCGTTAAAGCGCTTTGCTACTCTCGGGCCTTTTGTGCAGTATACAAAAACTTTAAATAAATAAATACCTGTAAAATGCTTCTAAACACGAGACTTGAAATATTCCCAATACAAGACGAATCTTACGCTTGGGGAGGAATATACAACACTTGCTACTCGATGCATTTGCAGCCGAGCTTGGGAAGAGTCACAACTGAGTTTAATGGTGAAACAGGAAAAGTAACGTGAGGGCAAAGAGTAAAAAAAAAACATTTAAAATGCAACAGGTCTCGCCTTTGATTAAGTTAAAGCCATTTGCTTTGCTAATGGTATTGTACAGCAAAGCAAATGGCTTTAACTTAATGAAAGGCGAGACCTATTGCATTTTTAATGCTCGTTTATCTTATGCAACTAATACCCACTGACGAACAAGTTACTACTTGTGTAATGATATATCTGTAGGAGACATTAGTTAGTGATAGATTCCTTACCTTAGAATATCCCCAGGTGTCAGACTGGATCCGGAAAGTTTTTTCATCAGCAGTACCCTTGCGTGTCGGTAGGTGGCGTTGTGCGGCTCCGCGTCCGTCACTGGCGTCGTATGCGCCAAGATGACATCACGGAGACTACTTGGGCACCACCCATGCGTGCTGACGTCAGTTCTGTACACGACTTTCCGCGCTAGGAACGCAGAGCCATGTAAGAAACTGACCACTGGTGCCATGAAACTAGGGCCCTGAAAGGGATGACCTGAACCCTAGAAATCAGTTCGCAGAACGCGGAGGATGGGTGGGGCGGTAAGGAATCTATCACTAACTAATGTCTCTTGCAGATATATAGTTACACAAGTAGTAACTTGTGCATCTGAAAGAGACACGTTAGTGATAGATTCCTTACCTTAGAATAGATACCCCAGCAATACCAACCCCGGTGGTGGGCCTGTGAACAAGATTACACCAGAAAGTCATGGAGAACAGAACGGCCAAAGAAGCCGTCTCTCCGGACTTGACTGTCAAGGCAGTAATGCTTGGTAAACATGCGCAGCGAAGCCCATGTAGCTGCCTGACAAATGTCCTGCAAGGGAATGCCGCGTCCCAAGGCAGTAGTGGCTGCTGTTGCCCTGGTAGAATGGGCACGCAGCCCACAGGAAGCTCCTTCTTGGCCAACGAGTAACATGCTTTTATGCACAGAACAACCCACCGAGAGACTATACGTTTGTGCACAGCCCGACCTTGTTTGGCGCCCACGTAGCCAACAAACAGTTGGTCATCCACCCGGAACTGTTGTGTGCGCTTCAGATAGAACGAGAGCGCACCTTTTGGGTCCAGACGGTAGAGCCGCTCTTCCTGTTTTGAAGGAAGCGGAGGAGGAAAGAAGATGGGCAAAGTGATGGTCTGCCCGATGTGGAAGGGCGTAACAACCTTTGGCAAGAAAGAAGACAGGTCCTTAAAACCACCTTGTCCGGATGAACAGAAAGGAAAGGAGGTTTGGAAGAAAGAGCCTGGAGCTCGCTCACTCACTCTTCTGGCAGAGGTGATAGCTACCAGGAAAGCCGTCTTAAGAGTGAGAAGACGCAAAGGACAAGTATGAAGGGGCTCGAAGGGAGCGCACATCAGATATGTCAAAACAAGGTTTAAGTCCCATTGAGGCATTATGAACGGAACGGGAGGAAATGTGTGCGTAATGCCTTTCAAGAAACGGTTAACAACCGGAGACTTAAACAGAGAAGGCTGATCTGGAAGCCATAGGAAGGCGGAGATGGCCGAAAGATAACCTTTGATAGTGCCCAAAGCAGAGCCCTGCTGGGCCAAAGAAAGAAGGAACAGAAGGACCTCAGAAAGAGGGGCAGAGAGGGGATCCACAGCCTTTGCTGTGCACCATGCCACAAATGTGTTCCACCTGCAGGCGTATACCGTTCTAATGGAGGGACGCCTGGCTGCCAGAATGACATCACAGACTTCGGGAGGAAGATCGAAGACTGTCAACTGTCGTCTCTCAATCTCCATGCATGTAGGTGGAGGCTGGACAAGATTGGGTGGAGGACTGTCCCCTGCTGCTGCGACAGAAGATCCTCCCGAAGAGGCAGTCGGATCGGGGTTATCGATCGCCATGCTGAGTAGCTCGGAATACAAGTACCTTCGTGCCCAATCCAGAGTCACAAGGATGACTTGGGCCCGGTCGCGCCGAATCTTCTTCAGCACTCTGGGCAGAAGTGGTATAGGCGGAAAGGCGTACAATAGACCGCAACTCCACTCGTGACGAAAAGCGTCGCCTAGTGAGTGCCGCCTTGGAAATTCCAAAGCGCTGAACTGATGACATTGCGCGTTCTCTTCGGTGGCGAATAGATCTAACCAAGTCTCTCCCCACTGCTGAAAGAGACCTCGCGCCTAGTCAGAGTTCAGACGCCATTTGTGATCCATCAAGCACCGGCAGCTGAGTTTGTCCACCCTGGCGTTGAGAGAACCTGCCAGGTGTTGAACCACCAAGGTAATGCCTTGATGTTCCAGCCATGTCCAGCGGCGCAGAGCCTCTTGACATAGGGTCCAGGATCCAACCCCACCCTGTTTGTTGCAATACAACATGGCGGTTGTGTTGTCCGTGAACACCCGCACCACACTTCCCCGGACAGAGGAAAGGAATGCCTTCAGTGCAAGTCGGATCGCCCGAAGCTCCAAAAGGTTGACATGGAGCCGGGACTCCGCCGGAGACCAGAGTCCTCTGATCACTGCCTCTTCCAAGTGGCCTCCCCATCCCAGGAGGGATGCATCCGTCACCATTGTGTGCTCCGGTTGGTGAAGGGAGAGGAATCTGCCATTGACCCAATCGCGATTCGTGAGCCACCACTGCAATGGTTGTACAGTGCCCTTCGAGATCTGAACATGATCTGACAGGTTGCCCTGATGCTGCGCCCACTGGAACTTCAGGTCGCACTGCAGAGCCCGCATATGCCATCTGGCATGTTGCACTAGCAGGATGCAGGAGGCCATCAGGCCCAGGAGCCGGAGGATCATCCTGACTGAAACCCGGGATAGAGGCTGAAAGATCAGAATCATAGCCTGAATATCCCGGACTCGCTGCTCGGGAGGATAAACCCGAAACCACATCGAATCCAGAATCGCTCCGACGAAAGGGAGCTGCTGAGAGGGACTCAGGTGCTACTTCGGCACGTTGATGGAGAACCCCAGCAAATGCAGGAGGTCGGCCGTAGTCTGAAGGTGGGAGATGACTGCCTGGGGCGAGCCCGCCTTCAGCAACCAGTCGTTGAGGTAAAGGAAGACTGACACCCTTGACCTGCGCAGATGAGCTGCAACCACCGCCATCACTTTCGTGAGCACCCGAGGGGCGCTGGTAAGGGCGAAGGGGAGCACGGCAAAATGAAAATGCCCCAGGCCTACCGTGAACCGCAGGTAACGCCGGTGGGCCAGCCGGACAGGAATGTGAAAATATGCGTCCTGCAAGTCCAACGCTACCATCCAGTCTCCAGGGTCAAGGGCAGGCAAGACCAGAGTCAGCATTTTGAACTTCTCCTTCCGGAGGAAGCTGTTGACGTTCCGGAGGTCCAAGAGGGAACGTGCCTGGGCGCCCCTTCCGTGGCCTCGAAAGGAACGAAAACCAGGAGTGACTGGGCTTTTTGTGGAAAGGCCTAAGGACTTGGCAGTAGCCAGCGAGTCCTTAAAACACTCCAGCGCACTGTCGGCCTTATCGCCAAACAGGCAAGTCCCATCAAAGGGCATATCCATGAGTGAGCTTTGTACATCGGGCGAGAACCTGGTAGATCTCAACCAGGCGTGGCGACAAAGCGCCACAGTCGTAGAAATTGCTCTACCTAGTGAGCCCGCGGTGTCCAAACCACACCGAATGGCGAACTTAGCCGCATCTTTACCCTCTGCAACAGCTTGAGACAGCAACGCTTGGGTCTCTTCAGGACACTGAGACAACACCTGTGCAACGGCATCCCACATCGCGTGGGAATAGCGGCCCAATAGGCATGCTGTGTTCACCGACCACAGCCCTAAGCTGGCCGAAGAGAACAACCGCTTGCCGAACTGCTCCAGCTTCTTAGAGTCCTTATCCGGCGGAGCTGTGGGAAAGGCACTCTGGGACGTCAAAGCTTGGATGACTAGGTTCTCGGGCGTAGAATGAGTGGTCAGAAAGGCAGGGTCACACAGCGCCGTGCGATGACGCCTGGCGACATTCTTATCCACAGGGGCCCCTGTGGCTAGCCGTGACCAAGTGCCCAGTAAGACGTCAGTCATTAAAGGGCAGCAGGGGCTTCGACGAAGTGGACGCCGTCTGGAGCACCTCAGTGAGGAGATTAGTCTTTAGGGCCACTGTAGGGAGATCAAGGTGGAGGACCTCAGCGGCCCGACGGAGCACCATCGTGTACGAAGCGCCCTCCTCCATGGTAGGCGGAGGAGAGGCAAACCCGGGTCAGAGGAGAGATCAAGGCCGCAGGCCTCCTCTAACTCATCCGCCCAGTCCTGCTCTGAGTCACACTGACGAGCAAGAGGGTCCTCGGACCCCTCCCAGTCGTCCTCCACCTCTGCCGTATGTGGGACAGACTGCGGCGGCAGGGCAGGGACCGGGGAAGGAACAAACGGTGCCGGGAACGGTGCCGGGCGGGGCCGTGTCCCAATGCGGATCCCAGGTAGGGACAAAGTTGTCCGGGAACCTTGGGCAGGGGTGGAACAAATGGCATCCACTGCGGCACCGAAGGTGGAGCCGAGGGTGTGCTGGGGCCGGAGCCGGCAGCGCAGGACCTTGTGGCGTCGTGGCTGGAGCCAGCGGCGCCGGATCCTGCGGTGCCGGCCCGACAGGATCCTGACACAGGACCGCGGGGTCCAAGGGTGCACCGGCGGGAGCCCGAGGCCTAAACAGGCGGTCCATGGTAGCAAGAAATTCTTGCACCTGTGCGGGAGTCACGACAGACCCGGGTAAGGTGGGTAGGATGTGGGACTTCCGGGCTCCGAAGGAGCCGCAGGGGCAGAACCCCTGTCCCCCTCGTCTGCATCCGGGGACTGACGGGGGGACATCGGAGAGCGACAACGCTTCTTCGACTTCTTTTTGTGTCGTCTCTTACCCTCATCCGAGGGTGAAGACTTGGAGCCCGAGGAGCGATGCTGGAGGCCCTGCGAGTGTTCTCTGGAGCGGCCTCTGGACCGTGAACGGCACGGGGACGAGTGCCGGATCTCAAACAGTTTCCGGCGCTGCTCCCTAAAGGCCTTCGGGGCCATGGCCAAACAGTCCATACAGGACCGAGAGTCGTGGTCGATCTCCAGGCAGTAGAGACAGACTTCGTGGGGGTCCGCCACCGACATATTGCGACAGCAGGCCCCACAAGACCTAAAACCAGGCATCCCTACGTGCCCCAGAGTAGACTCAAACTTACAGGAGACAAAAAGTCTCAAAAAGATAGTCAAAAAGTGACTAAGGTACATGCTCTAACCGGATCTGCGCTTACTGGTGCGGAAAAAGAAAGAACTGACGTCAGCGCACATGGGTGGCGCCTAAGTAGTCTCCGTGATGTCATCTCAGCGCATACGACGCCAGTGACGGACGCGGAGCCGCACGACGCCACCTACCAACGCACAAGGGTACTGCGGACGAAAAAACTTTACGGATCCAGTCTGATGCCTGTGGATATTCTAAAGTAAGGAATCTATCACTAACATGTCTCTTTCAGATTAAGCCAATAGTCCTGGATTGTTGTAGGTGTAATGTTACTTGTATTATATCTAGATGCAATGACAGAAGCAGCAAAATACCAGTGGAGCGGCACACTATGCTAAGCACAGATTTTTAGCGTAGGTGTTTTTAAGCCACGCCCTTAATAATATCGCCCCTTTGAGAGACCCGCACGCAGTTTTTTATCCCACTTACAGCCCTGTGAACAGGGAAATGTCACATAATTATAAATCATGTTTTCCTGTGCCTTAGGTCAGTTATATTAACCGTATTGCCTTTGGTCTATTACTCCCACAATGCACTGGATTTTAACACAGCGTCCTTGGTGACCAATCGCTCTGGGTCTCCCCTTAGAAATGAATACCCTTCATCCATTGGTCCAAACTAACCGTAGTTTGTAATTTAGTGCAGAAATATTTGTTGACATAAAATAAACTTTAAAACTAACCCTGTAATATAGTTAAACCCTGTGAGCAGCCCATTCATCTCAATTTTATGTGGAAAATATGCATGCTCCCTGCGTGACCAGCACTTTTCAAAAGTAAAATCCTAATTGCGGTCACCCGAAAATGAGCTTGGAAATGAGCCCCGTCTGGCTGGTCAGGGCAGCCCATGGTATTTTGGAAGGGGTAACGAGCAGGGGGTGGGGAGGTTGAGGCAGGCGAGGGAAGGAAGACGTGTTGAGAGGGGGAGGGAAGGAAGGACAAAGGTTAAAAGGGCACGTGTGGTTAAAAGAGGAAGATCAGGGTGAGCAGGAAGAAGCAGAGATGAGCATTTGAGGCAGGGGCACAACGAACACCCCCATGGTAAAAGGATGCGGATGAGAGCCATAAAGGGAGTCGTCATAGCCAGATTCGGGGGGGGGGACATGGGAATCTCTGGTAAGGGGGTGCATGGATGGGTAAAGGGGACATGTAGAAAGGAACAGCAGGGCAGCAGTAGGGAGATACAGAGGGACAAGGAAGACATTGTGGAAAGAAGAATAGGAGACACGGTTGTGGTCCCTGGGGCATATTCATAGGTGGCATGGAAGGACGAAACATAGTAGCACTGGGAGCAACATGGCAGGGGAACACAATGTGGGAATGGAGGAAATGGGACTCAGGCAGGGGTGGAGGGACAGCACAGATCAATCAAGATGAAGTTCACCATTACAGAGAGGGTGAACAATGTTGCAAAGAGCCCTGGAGGGAGGCGGAAATGGCAAAAAAACATTTGCATTTACCGCATTCTTAAACAGCCCTTCACTATCACAGAGCAAGTATGATTCAGGTGTAAAGTCATCACTGAAACAAGCCGGGTTCAATACAACAAATGAGAAAATGTTTCCAGTACGCCAGTAAAGAACCTACACAGTGGAACTTGATATTCATGTGGGTAAGCACTTCAAATCCTCCCCCTCCTCCACTGCAGTTGTACGAAGCACTATACACGGTACAATTAGAGTGGATATTTATATCTTTGAAGTATACATTAACGTTTAAAATGTGCTCATGATTTTGGGCACAGGGGAGTGAAAGGTTTCGTCCAGAATCACAATTGTCGACCAATTACTGAGGCGGAGTCTGAACCGAATTTGTCAGGTTTCAAATCGGTAGAAAGGCTGCTTTACTACATCACCTCCAGCACATACTCCAAAATCAATTAGGCTACTTTTTCGCTCTCATACCTGCTCTAATTTGAGCCTGACCCATAAACTTGAAACAAGTTCTGCTTTTTCCTCATGTAAAGCCCCTTCGTGTTATCCAAAAGTCTCTGGCATATGCACAACTCCACACCGTATTTACACAAGAGGCCCTTCCGTTTCTAGCCGTCATTGCCCAGGGCCAGTGGAATTATGCTAATGTGCGGCCACTCTGTTTTTTTTTTTTGCACAATTATGTATCTGCCACATTTGCCGCACAATCGGCAAATATTAACAAATAAATGTTGCTTGCTTAAACGGTTCAGACAGTTACAAAAAAACGCAGCTACAAGTGCTGCCACCTAGTAGTGGAAGGTCTGCTGCAAAACTTGACAGGTCACCTTTGGGTTTTTTATTAGTATATTTGTGTGTTACACTGATGTCGAGATGCAACCTTGTTACAAGTGTACAAATGACCAAAGAAGTAATACCGTCGCAAAATGTGGCTAATAATTTAATTTGTGTTTTCTTGCCGCATAATTTAGTCAAACCTGCTGTCTTAATGTCTCTCTTCTCGCAGTTTGGACTCGCAATGCATTCTACATCTGTAATGATCGGAAGTAGCAAATGAGCAAACCTGGGGACATGGTTCTTCGTGAAGTCTTGGGGGGTAAAAGTTCTAACAAAACGGAGCCGCATCCAGCTCTTGGCATATCTCTGCAGTAGCGACCTGCCTTTACGATAATTCAAGCACATACGGCCAACACACTTGAGAGGCTGAAGAGAAAGTAACAGCATCTGGTACTGTTGAACCGTTGCTTTACTGGATGCAGGTATCCACACGGTTTCTTCAGTGGGTGCAGGATAACGCATAGTTCATTTGTGCTCTGGAATCCACTCCTGTTCCCTCCTCCCCGACTCTAACTAAGGGGGGGGGGGGGGGGGGGGGGGGGGAGGGGGGAGGGGAGCAGGCCAGGACTTAAAGCCCTCTTCTCAAAGTCCTCTCTTACAAAATTTCTTGCGGAGGCGGAGCAGGGCTCTGCCCTGCAACGCACGCGAGACCTAAAAACAGGACATTTGCATTTAGACCTATTTCGTTGATAGTACCCGCCGATGTACACCAGGAGGCAGTGCTCCTAAACGATTTTTTTTTTTTTTTACATTTATTTTATTTAATGCAGTTTTATATAGCGCAAACTTTACCCAAGGGTGTTACAGCGCTTTACTAAAGAACCAGGTAAGTTACAGAAGGTACACAAGTTAGGCTAAACTCACAAACAAGTTACATATATACAGTTACTAAGGTACACAAGATAGGTTGAGCACGCTAACAAGTTACATATAAGCAGTTACAAAGCTAACAAGTTGCAGATTTATATTGTAAAAAATAAACTGTGTCAGCGTTAGGTTAAAGCAAAAGTAAAATACAAATTTACAAAGTTGACCTCATGGCTGTAAAAGACAGGAAATGGATTGAATTATTCGAGGAAGTGCCTTTGGAGGAGGAGAGTTTTAAGATCAGTTTTAAAGGTCAGGAAAGAGATGGTGGTTCGGAGGGTTCGAGGAAGTGAGTTCCAGATTCTGGCAGCATTACCAGAGAAGGATTGAGCCATAAATCTTTCCCTTTTGAAGGTAGGAGGTTCGAGCAGTAAGTTTACCGCATTTCGTGAAGGTCTAGAGCCGCCTGAGATTTTGAGTTTATTAGCCAGATAGCGTGGGGTGGAGGTGTGTAAGGCTTTGTGGGTGATTCGGGCAGTCTTGTAAATTGACCTCGCTTCAATAGGAGGCCAACGAAGAGACAGCAGTATGGGTGTGATGTGATCATTTCTTTTAGCCCCATATACGAAGCGAGCTGCTGAGAGGAGGATGGATTTTAGAGGGGAAATGTGGGATTTGGGTGGGCCAGCAAGGAGAGAGTTGCAGTATTCCTATCTGGAAAGACAAGAACCAAGGTTTTTAGGTCTTGCTCATGAAAGAAGCGCCAAACCCCGTCAGAGCAGGCACAGTTGGTACCGTGCATTTTTGTCTATGGTAGTGATATGGGACTGTAAGTTGAGCCTTTTGTCTAGGAAGACGCCTAGAGATTTGGCACTGCCAACAATGATAGGTTTGTTGTTGGAAATGTTAAGATTGTTCATCCAGGATTGGATAGGAGGAGGAGATAGTGAGGTTGAAAGGAGAAGGAATTCTGTTTTGGAAGGATTCAGCATTAGTTGATGAGTTGATAGCCAGTGGTGGATGAAGTTGAGAGTGGTGTTGAGGATAGAAATGTCACGAGTGGAAGACACCTTTAGGTAGATTTGGGTGTCATCCATGGATCACAGATTTTTTTTTAGGAGATTACCCAGCGATTCAATGCAAAGGTTGAACAGTGTGGGTGTGAGGATCGAGCCTTGAGGGACGCCTTGTGCAACAGCCATTGAAGTGGAGAGACCATTTGTAATTTTGATCATTTGGGATCTGCCAGAGAGGAATGATTCGAACCATTTGAGCACTATGCCTTCAAAACCCATTCTTAGCTTTAAAGTGTTCAAACAAGTGTTGTGATTAAGAGTCAAAGGCTGCCGAAAGGTCAAGAAGGATCAGGAGACAAAATTACCAAAAGCCAAGTATTCGCAGGGCATCATCGATCACGTGAAGTGGGGCTGTTTTGGTACTGCAGCCTTGGGTAAAACCAGATTGAAATTAGTCAAGGAGGGAGTTGACCTTGATATGGTGGGAAAGTTGCTTCACCTCACACCTTTCTGAAATTTTAGAAAGTAAAAGGAGGTTGGTGACAGGGCGGAGGTTGGTGAGATCTTTCGCATCAGCAGAGGCTTTCTTAAGAAGTGGGGGTAACCTGTCCTGTGCCAGCAGGAAGGGAGCCTTAGTTGAGGAAGAGGTTTATCAGACTGGTCCAGTAGGAGAGTATGTGAGTATAAATGTCAATGGCAATGTGACTGGGAATGGGATGATTAGAGGGTTTAGTTTCTAGAATGCTTTCAAGGAGTGCCGTTTCGGTGATGATGTCAAAGTTCTGCCATGGGACTAAGAATTTGGTGTCCTCAGGGCGAGGAGGGGGGTAGAATGGGTGACCTGATCCACAATCCACAAGTGATTTTACTTTTTCATCAAACAATTCTGCAAATTCTGCTGCTATCTTGGGGGGGGAGGGTCGTCAAATATGGTGGGAGAGGGAGAGATGTTGGTGCTTTTGATAAAGTTGAATAACTTATTTGGTCTGTTTTTGGCAGAATCTAGGAGTGTTCTGAAGTGAGTTGCTTTTTCATGGAAGATGTGTTTGTGGTAACGAGATCTTGTGAGGCGGAGATTGGATAGATTGGTGGTGGAAGGAGAATGTCTCTTTAGTTTCTCAAGGTTCCTAAATTGTTTTCTTTCTTTGTAGAGGGATTTATTAAACCACGGAGCAGTGGACCAACATTATCAATTACAGCTGATAGACTGGTGAGACATTGGGTGGTCAGGTTTTTGACATCAGAGTAGGGGTCGAAGATTGGAAGGGAGCTCATAGCGGTGTTGCACGAAATGTCAAGGTCGATGTGTTTGGTGGTGCAGGACCAGGTAGTAGTTCTTTTAGGTTTGCCAAGAGTAACAGAATAAGATAGGTGCGGAGACCAGGGGATGAGAAAGTGGTCAGACCAGTCTATTGGTGTAGGATCAACAGCTGTTAGCATATCTACTTTGGAGATAACAAGGTCAAGAATGGAGCCCTTCTAGTGAGTCAGTTTTGAGTTATGTTGAACAAGATCATTTCCTAAGAGAAAAGTGGCAAGCCTGTTGGCAACTGAATCTTCCAGATTGCCCCAGTGAAGATTAAAGTCTCCAATAAAAATCTGATTGTCGCTTTGCGAGTATTAGTCGTTCCCAAAGTTAGTGAATTCCTCTGTGAAGGCGGAGCTGTCACCAGGTGGGTGATAGATGGTATGAAACTTGACAGGAGTTTTGCTGTATTTGAAGCCCAAGACGACATCGATGACCGTCTCTTATATATTCAAACAAGGAAATCCTATCTTTTGAGTATTAAATCAGCTAAAAAATTCTACTATGTGAACGCCATCAAAGAATCCCATCAAAAACAAAAGACTCTGTTTTCTATAGTAAAGTCATTCACCCAGCCCAAAGCACTGCAATCAGAAATACCTCCATCTCAAGACTTATGCGACAAAATTTCCGACTATTTTGAAGACAAAATTGTTTCCATTCAAAGCAATTTCCCCCCTTTCTGTACCTCTTCACTTTCCCCTCCCTCTGACTTTTTTTCCGGTAAATTGAGCAGTTTCTCCCCTGTAACACTGGCGCAAACCAGAGAAGTCATCCTGGCCTGCAAATCAGGCTCCCCTTCCGACCCCTGTCCACCCAAAATTCTTCACCAACTTATTGACGTAATCAACCCAGCAATCAACGACATAGTCAACTCGTCGCTTAGCACAGGAATTGTCCCCCCCCCGGTGGAAGAAAGGAATTGTCAAGCCCCTTATGAAAAAGGCCAATAAACCACCGTCTGACCTGACCAATCTTCGCCCGATCTCACTACTCCCAGCCTTAGGAAAAATAACCGAACAACTGGTCTATAGAGAACTTAGACAATACCTGGAAGTAAATAACATACTCCATCCACAGCAGTCGGGTTTCCGTCCCAAACATTCGACGGAAACAGCGCTGATAGAACTATCAGACACGATCAAACTGCTACAAGATCAGCGAAAAAATTCAATCCTCATTCTTCTTGACCTGACCGCGGCGTTTGACACCATTTCCCACTCTATCCTCATCAGTAGACTGATGAACATAGGGATCTCAGACTACGCTTTATCCTGGCTAAGATCATTCCTTGCTGACCGATCACAGACCGTCGCTCTGGGCCCTTTCCATTCAAAAGAGAAGACGACTTCCTCAGGCGTCCCGCAGGGTTCTATTCTAAGTCCCCTCCTTTTCAACATCTATCTCATCCCACTCCTGTCCTTGATTGAATCCTTTGGAATACCAGTAACCTCCTACGCCGATGACACTCAACTCATCGTGCCTTTGGACGGTAACTCTACCAGCGCCGAGCTCAACCTCAAGAATTGCCTAACGGAGGTCTTCCATTGGATGAACGCAAATCATTTGAAGTGTAATCCAAATAAAACGGAGATTCTCCCGATTGGAAAGAACACCTCCTTCTGCCCAGCCCTTTGGTGGCCAGACGACTCAGTCGCTCCCCCCCAAACTGTAACAACGGCCAGGAATCTAGGCGTCATTTTCGACTCAGATCTCTCCTTTGATCAACATGCTAAGACTGTAGCCGGTAAATGCTTTGGGATAATAAGATCTTTAAGAAAGTTCTTCAACTTTCTCCCTCTCGACGCCAGAAAGAGTGTAACAGTAGCCCTTATAATTTCACGATTAGACTACTGTAACGGCCTACTGGCAGGGGCAAAAAAGAGCACTCTCGCGAAACTTCAGAGCGTGCTCAATACAGCTGCTCGACTTGTTCTCAAACTGCCCCGTAGAGCTTCCATCTCCGCAGCCTTTCGATCCTTACACTGGCTGCCCCTCCACAAGAGAATTTTATTCAAGATTCTAATTGTCGCCTTCAGAGCTTTCAATGAATCCGGTCCAAAATACCTGCATAGACGATTTCCCCACTACACCCCCAGGCGATCTCTCCGTTCGTCCCAGGACAACCTCATCCTTCCTGTAAAGTATAATCTGAAGACGAAGGGAGGTAAAACCTTAAGCTACCTGGCCACCAAAGCATGGAACAATCTGCCCAAACACCTCAGGCAACAAACCCAAGAAAAACCATTCAGAAAGTTTCTGAAGACTTGGATCTTCAGCCTCCCCGATGACCTCACTAAAGCAGCCATCTAACCCCTTTCTGTCTCCAGGACCGGTCATCAAGGATTCTCAGCGCCAAGATGCTCCTTCTGGAGCGAACGCTGCGCTTTACAAATACCCCTACCAAATACCAAATACCAAGAGAAAGGCACTCAAAGGAGCAGAAAGAGCTTCTGGGGATAGCTTTGAGATGAAGAGAGTTCCTGAAGATAACTGCTACACACCTCCCCCGACTTTATTTTCTCTATCATTCCTGAGAATGGAATCGTCAGTGGGGAGCAGAAGATGGAAAGAAGTGTCGCTGAGCCAGGTCTCAGTGAGGAAAAGTATATCCAGGCTGTAAAGATTAATGATGTCTGAAATTTCCAACTTGTGTTTATTTGCAGATCTACAGTTGTGCAGCAGACAGCGAGACTCTGAGATGACTGTTTTGGTGAAGGGGGAGTCAAGGCTTTTGGGGGTGATAGAGATAATGTTCCTGAGAATAGGTGACTGGATTGAAGATGGTTAATGTTTGGTGTGGGTGAGAGATGGTTGGTATAGTGCAGGGATTAGTGTTAGCTGGAGAGGAGAAGGTGTGGGGGTTGGAGTTTGAAGAATTGTAGCTAGCCAATAAGGTGGGAATGTCAGTTAGTGACAGATTGTGTGAGACATTTTGGGGTGTGGGAGCAGGGTACTCCTCGGAATATTGGGGATGTGAGTGCTCGCCAAGGGAAGTAGGGACTTGGGAAGAGTGGAGATTTTAGTACTTAGTTGGGAGATGGTAGTTTCAAGCTGGGAGGTAGAAGAGATGAGAAGTCCTAATTTATTTTCTAGAGAGAGCAGAGCTGGAAACAGGATGTTAGGTTGTTCAATGGGTTTGGGGGAGGGGGGGGGTTCAACTTGAGAGGAGAGCATGAAGAATGGGTGGATGTAGGAATATAGAATGGAGGGAGGCTCGTCAAGAGATGTTGATTGGAATTAATTGTCGGTGCAGCTGAGGAGGAGGGAGAATTATCTGGGCTTGCATTGAATAAAATAGGAGCATTGACTCCTAGCTGAGTAAGAGAAATGTGAGGTATGTAGTGGGAGGACGGGGGCAGAGGATGAAGTGGGTCATAGGAAGGCAGAAAGTCTGGGGGAGAGAAGAGGGAGAGTTGGAGAAGGTGCGTAGGCTGGGTGTAATGAGTGTATGGGGGCTGGAAAGAAGCATGATAAGGATGGCAGCCCTGGTTGGTAGTTATGAAAAGTGTAAAATTCTGTTCCGTTAGGAGGGGAGGGGGGAGGAGGTTGTCATAAGGGGATAGTAGTTCAAGCAGCAGTCCTGGAGTGTTTGGGGGGGTGTTAAGAAATACAAAGAGTTTGCCCAGGATTCTTAAAAAAGGGAGGGGAGGAGGGAGAAGAAGGGAGAGGAGAATAAGAAGGGAAAGTCACTGAGAGCTGGGAAGTCAGGATGTTGGAAGGCTGGATTGGATAGGTGGGGGGGTTGACCTGACAAGGGGGGAGGTTTCTGCAGAATTCCAGGATGGTATATGGGTGTAGATGAGACAGAAGGCCATTGGCTGGGAAGGAGTGTTGAGGGTAGCATCCCAAATGGGGAAGGTGGGATTGGGGGAGGGGAAACAGGGGTGAAGGAGGGGAAGGAGACTGCCAGGGGGGACGGTTGTGCCCCAAGGAAGGGCTGCAACCTAGTGTCCTGGAGGGTAAGGGGAGACAAGGGAGAATTGAGGGAGGAGTAAGATGAGGGCTGCGAAATGGTGTTCCGGTGGATAAGTAGAGGGGAGCGAGAATTGAGGGGGGAGTTAGATGAGGAGTCTGAAGGTATCGGAATGCCATGGATGGGTAGCAGGGATGGAAATATGTGGTCGAAAAGAGAGAGATAAGTGTCTTTGGCTTGGATCAGGACTTTGCCGTTGTTGCAAAGTGAGATGGTGAGTGAGCCATCGAAGCAAGCTGAAGAGGCGATTTTTAGTTGGTACCCGTGTGGAATTGAGGAGGAGGAAGTAATATGGAGGGAGTTATTGAAAATGGTGGTCTAGGATGAGATGTCGCGAGCGAAGAACATGAGGTCGGTGTTGAGCTTCCCATAACGACCACTATGGTATTGGTCAACGAAAAGGGAATCGGGAAATTGTTCAGGGGTGTTGTGTTTGAATCATTTTGCGAATGCTTTGGACAAATTGGGGAGGGGCGGGGGGACAATGATTTTAAAACAGTTGGCTCCAGCTTTCACACGTTTGGACGACATATTTGTAAGATGGAGAGGGTGAAGTGAGGGAGATGTAGAGGAAGATGAGAACACCACAAGTGAAGTGAAGGCGAGTAGAAGGAGGAGATGGCACATTATTCGGGAAGAATTAAGAAGAAAGGTAATCGGAGGGGAAGGGCCAGAGATCCATAGAGATGAGAGCAAAAACAAATAGATAAGATGCAGGTGGGAGGTCACAATGTGAGGGGTGCAACATAGGCCAAGGATGCACGAAAAATGAGAGCAAGGAATAGATAAGATGCAGCTGTATCACCATGGGTAAAAGTTGCGGGGGAGGCTTGTTGCTGCATCTGACCATCGGCAGTGAAGGAAGAGGGGTCACAGGGAGAAACTTTCGGGGAAATCAAGACGCCTAGGTCAGTACTGTACATTCAATGTGATCATGTAGGAAGTTGAAACATCAGGCGTGAATCACATGAGACATACAATAAATAGGATACAAATAGGAGTACATAAATAAATCAACAAGATACAACCATGTAGGAGGTCCCCTGCTACAAGTTGTGCTCTGGCCACTAGTGAGGCTCTTCATGTCAAGAGAGAGAGAGAGAGAGAGAGAGAGAGAGAGAACAAGTGTTGTTTGAGATTAATGCCAGTCCAGGGAGAAGTGGGCGGGAGCAATGGGAGAAGCTCAGGGGTGCAAAGGATACCCGCAACGAGGCCCAGGACCTTCGCCTCATCTGACCCAGGTTCACCAGTACAAGTTCGGACACAAAGGCAGATCGGATGGCAGCCCCTTTTAGATCTGGGGCCGCAGGAGAGACCCAGGAATAAAGGGTGCTGCCAGAATGGGCAGGAGAGAGTAAGAGGGGCTTGCATAGGGAAACCAGGACCTCTGCCAAACTTGACCCAGGTTCACCGAATCAAGCATGTGAGCAGGTAAGTAGGCTGCCCCAATCAGGTCTAGGTCTGCATGAGAGACCAAAGCTCTAAAGGTAATACCAGACCAAAAGGGGAGCAAGGAAGACTTGCAAAGGGAGCCTATGATCTCAGCCACACCGGATCCCGGGTCGGAGACCATAAGTTGTGGCACATGAGCAACCACAATGATGGCCCCAATCAGAGCTGGAGCCATTGGTGTGCCTAGACCGATCATTTATTTTCTCGCAAGGTTGTATGAGAAATTATCAAGAAAAGTACGCTTGGAGGAGCCTAGCGCGCAACCAAGATGGCCGCGTAGGTGCGAGGCTCCCGAGGACCTCCGCGACCTCCTGAATTAATCCTGGCGATATCCTGTCCTTGTTGAGGGGACTGTGTCGGTGAACCCGAGCTGAGGCGCCACCCGTTCTTTGGGCTCGAATCGGACCCCGAACACCGGTGGGAGCATCGATTGAAGGTTGCGGCCTTCTCCTCGCCGGCCCCCCGGATTGGAGTAGTGGGGCGATCCGGGGACGAAGTGAATAACAGCGGCGAGCGGGGCTGGGCGACTCGCGTACCCCGCACTTTCACTTTCGCGCCCTCCTTGCCTCAGGCGGGGTCGGGCTGCGGAGCGGGGTGCGGTGGTGTTGCCTTGTCCAGGAGCCCGGCTGACCCGCCGGCGGTGGGTTGACCCGCGGCCCGGTGGTCGCCCCCGCCCCCCCCCCTGACACCCGTGATTTGGTGTGGCGGCCCGTTTGGAGATCTTGGCACGACGGTGGAAGGGCCAGCATGTCCACCAAACAAGATGGCGACCGGGCGAAGATGAAGACAACCCGCCGTGGCACGGCGCACCAGGCCAATAGTATGGATCGCTATACGCTCCAGAAGGGTTCTCCGGAGACATCGCGGTCATCCCTGGTGGGCCCGACGGAGGCGCCTGCCCAACCGATGGATCTGACCCTCCGGGACGTCATGGGCGCCATCGCAGAGATGAAGGCCTCAGTGGACCAGCGTTTCGATACCTTGGCGCAAAAAATTGACTCGGTCCTGGTGGATGTGGGCCTTGTGAGGGCAGACTTGTCAAAAACGAACGACCGAGTTGACTCCCTGGCCCACACCACAACGAGCCTCACTACGGACGTGGTGGCCCTCCAGAAGGAGGTGCGCCGGCTTGGCCAGGCGAGCGCCCTGATGGACCGGCGACTGGAGGATTCCGAGGGTCGGGCCCGGAGGAACAATGTTCGCATTATTGGTGTGCCGGAGGGCCGAGAGGCGGAGGCGGCAGATCTCTTCGTGGAAGAACTGATCCTGACCCATCTCCAGCCCCGGGGGCTGAGTAAGCTTTTTGCGGTGGAGCGTGCCCACCGGGTCCCTGGGGGCCGCCCTAAGACCGGTGCACCGCCGCGGCCTATTATTGCCCGGATTTTTAATTTCCGGGACAGAGACGCCATCCTCCAGACCTCCAGGCAACAGGGACCGGTCAGGCTGGACAACATGGATGTAAACTTCTACCCAGACTTTACTCCGGCGGTCCAGAAGCAGCGACAGAGCTTTCTTGGTATTAAACGTCGCCTAAGGGACCTAAACCTCAAGTACTCAATGCTCTTTCCGGCTAAGCTGAGGGTGGAGGTGGATGGCCGTACGCACTTCTTCGACCGGCCCGAGGTGGCTGGGGACTGGTTAGATACTTTGCCTGGAGATCGGGGTGGGGGGGGCGCGGCTGGCGGGGAGGGCCCGCCGGATCAGAATTGAGGGGTGACTGTATAGGCCTTGCTCTGGATATTGTTCCTTTACCATATATTGCTTTCGTATGTTCCCCTCCCAGGGAGGTCGGGTGGGGTCTGCTGGGGGCTTCCCTCCTCCTCGGGGGGACTAGTTAGTACTTAGCTATGGGGCGACAGGCACACTGCACTTTGGGGGGGCTGTCTGGGCTCATGCAGGGGTGCAGGGAGGGGGGAGTTCTGTTGGGACCGGGGGGTGGGGGGGGTGTGTTGTTTGTTAGCACCGCAAGGCAAACCCGCAACTGTTTTGTTGTTTTTAAGATGCTCGGTGGGGGGCGACCGATTGTTTTGACGTATGATGGGGGGTAGGGATTTGATTGTGTTGTCATGGAATGTTAACGGCCTGGGGGATAGGATTAAGCGTGGTGTGGTCCTGCAGTATTTAAAACGTATTTCTCCAGATGTTGTCTTCCTGCAGGAGACACACCTTATAGGTAACACCTTTCATGCAATGAATCGGCGGGGATATCGTTTGGCGGCCCACTCCGGCTTCACTTCGGGCTCGCGGGGGGTGGGTATTATGGTCAAGAACTCGCTCCCGTTGGAGATTGATGAGGTGCGCCATGATGAGAGGGGACGTTACACTGTTCTGGTGGGACGAATGGAGGGTAGAGTGTTTATCTTTATATCAGTGTACGTCCCGCCTGGGTTACAAGCCACTACATTTGCGGACCTGGGGCGCCTCCTTCTGGACCTTCCGGGTGGCCTGTTGGTGGTTGGAGGGGACTTTAACGCGGTTGCCTCTGGGTCTATGGATCGCCATCCCCCTAGGGACCTCCCCCGGGCACAGGCGTGGCTGCCCGGCCTTTTAGACACGCTGGGCCTGGTGGATTGCTGGCGCTTAAAGCATCCCGTATTGCAACAGTACACCTTCCACTCGGGGGCCCATGGTAGCCTCTCGCGGCTTGATTACATCCTTGTCCCGGCGGCCCAGGCAGGGAGGGTGGGGGAGGTGCGCCATTTGGCACGGGGTATCTCAGACCACTCCCCATTGTTGTTGCATTTCGATGTCTTCCCGAGGGGGGATGGCAGGGTGGCCCCGATCAATGCATGGTATTTGCGCGACCCCACCATTCGTGCCGACTTGATCAAATCCTTACAGCGCTATTTCGATGAGAATGTGGGGTCGGTCCCGTCTGCCATCTCCCTGTGGGAGGCTTTCAAGGTGGTTCTTAGAGGGGAGGCCCTCTCCTTTATTTCCAATGCCCGGCGGCGCGAGCGGGAGGAGGTGACCCGGGTTGAGGCCGAGATCGCAGAACTGGAGGGTGACCTGGGGAGCGGGGTAACAGACGCCAAGTTGCATGTTTTGCACTTAAGGCAGGCGGCCTGTCGGGCCCTCGTCGCGGAGGCGGCCGGGGGCCTCAGTGGAGGGCGGCGGGGGCGATTGTATGGTGTGGGTGACAGGGCTGGTGAATTGGTTGCGTGGTTGGACGGGAGGGAGGGAGCGAGCCGCGTGGTGCCTTTGATTGAGAGCGTGGATGGTGTGTGCGTCGCTGAGCCGGAAGCCATTGTCTCCTGCTTCGCGGATTATTTCCGCGAAGTCTACTCCCCGGTTTCTCCCGGCTCGGAGGAGGATTCCCATGCCTTGCTTCGGGACATCGCACTGCCCTCCCTTACGGTGGAGGACAGGGATTCGCTGGATGCCCCGCCCACCTCGGACGAAATTGCCTCGGCTATTCGCTCGGTTGCATCCGGCAAGGCCATGGGCCCCAATGGTATTCCCATTGAGCTATACAAGCTACGCCCGGATGTGTTGGCGCCCCACCTGCGCGCGATGTTCCTTGCGGCCCACTCGCAGGGCTCCCTCCCGCCGGACCAGCGTCTGGCTACAATTGTGGTGATCCATAAGGAGGGGAAGCCCCGTGAGCGGGTCACATCCTATAGGCCGATTTCGCTTCTGAACGCGGAGCCCAAAATCCTCGCCAAGGTGTTGGCCAACCGGTTGGTTGGCGTGGTGGGCGATTTGGTCCACCAAGACCAATCGGGCTTTATACCACACCGCAACACGGCGCTTAATCTGCGGCGCTTACACGGGGTGCTCGCGCGTGTCCCATTTGTGCGGGAGCCGGCCATCTTGGCGTCCTTGGACGCCACCATGGCGTTTGATACGCTCGAATGGCCATATATTTGGGCGATGCTGGCGAAGTTTGGGTTCGGCCCGGGTTTCGTCAGCTGGGTCAAATTGCTATATTCGGGCCCGTTGGCGCAGGTGGTGGTGAATGGGCGAGTATCTGCCCCATTCGCGCTGGGGCGGGGCACGCGACAGGGTTGTCCCCTGTCGCCTCTCCTGTTCGCCCTGGCCATGGAGCCCCTGGCGGAGTGGTTGCGGTGGCACCCTTCTATCCGTGGTCTCCGCTGGACCCCCGAGCATGAGGACCGCGTGTCCCTCTATGCTGACGATATCCTTTTGTATCTCGCCTCCCCGCGCAAGTCACTGATCGTCCTGGTTGATGTTTTGCGCTCCTTCGGTCGCAACTCAGGCCTGGTCATCAACTGGGCGAAATCCTGTGTCTATGTGCTCTCCGGGGAGGCCCCGGTCTTGCCACGGGACTGTCCGATCCAGATTGCCTCCCAGGGTTTCCGGTACCTGGGTATATATATCACTCTTGACCCGGAGGCCCGCTATGAGCGGAACTTGCTGCCCCCCCTCCAGCGTCTGAGGGAGGACGTGGTGCGCTGGCGGCGTCTGCAGCTCTCGCCGCTCGGCCGAGCGGCCTTATTTAAAATGATGTCCCTGCCGCGCTTCCTCTACGCCCTCCAGAATACCATGGACCTGGTCCCGGCACGCTACTTTCGCGAGGTGGAGGGCCTCCAGCGGCGCCTGTTCTGGGACGGGAGGCCGCGTATTGCTCTGGCTAAATTGACGCTCCCGTGGTACGATGGAGGGGTCGCCCTCCCGGACATCAAACGGTACTACTGGGCCTCCCAACTAGCTGCAATTAATCATGGCCTTTACGGGCCCGCCTTGAACCCGGCATTTGAGATGGACAGGACGCTTCTGCCCGGTGGCGATTATAATCGAGCGCTCTACTCTGGCGCGCCCGACTCCCGTTTGACGGGACCGACGCGTGTCATGGTGCGTGTCTGGCACGCGGCTAATGCAGCTATGGGGTGGAAGGACCGTTTGACCCGAGCGTCTCCGCTGTATGCATCTGAGAGGTTGGGCTCCCTGTGGACGTCGAAGGGCTTCGAGAAGTGGGACACGATCGGAATCAGCACGGTGGGAGATCTCTGGACGAGGGGGGGATTCAAAACTTTTGAGACGCTGCAGGCGGGGTTTCAGCTGCAGGGCAGTGAGTACTTTCGGTACCTGCAGGTCCGCCATGCGCTGGGCTCCGTCTTCCCGGATGTTGCATCCATTCCGGAGTCTTCCCCCCTGGAGGACAGAGTGCTAGATGGCCATGTCCCGGACAGCACGATCTCCCTCATATACAAAAAATTGATTAACGATAGATCGTGTCTGCTGACTAGTCTCCGCGAGGCTTGGGTTGCCGACGGGCTGGAGCTGGACGACGAGGATTGGATCTCCGCGGTGGCCTCTCCGAAAGAGGTGGCCATCCCGGCTCGCCTTCGTTTCGTCCAGCTCAAGATCCTTCACCGGGTCTACGTGACGGGGCCAAGGCTTTTACGTATGGGTTTTGCCGGTGATGGAATGTGTAAGCGTGGCTGTGGTGCGTTGGCGACTTTCATGCATATACTGTGGGAGTGCCCGAAGGTGGAGCGATTCTGGCGTGGTGTGCATGAGGTTCAACGAATGGTTACGCGTGTCGCGCTGCTGCCTGAAGCGAGGAGATGCTTGCTGAATGTCTGGGAACCAAATGACTACTCGGTCCCGCAGGCGCGGTGGGTGACTCTGGGATACATGATAGCCAAGCGTGATATTGCCCAATTGTGGGGATCCCAGAGGCCCCCTGCGGTGTCGGCCTGGAAAGAGCATATGGATTGGTGTATGTTTCGTGAAAAGGTGGTGTATGTGGCGAGGGGTAAGCCTGGGGCGTGGATGAAACTCTGGGGCCCCTGGAACGCCTACCGCGGGGGTATTTGTGAGCCGCCGCTGCTACCGGCGGCCTCGCCGGCTCCGTCTCCCTAGATGGCGCCCCTTCCTTGGCCGCGGGCGCGCGGTCCCCCAGTCCCTGATCTACTCCCGTCCCCCTCTTCAGAATTTTGCTGCTGGTTTGGATCCCCCACTTATGGAGCACGTGTTGTCACTTTGGATCGAGGGTTGCCTTGCGGTTGTGGTTTGTTTACGTTGTTTTGCGTTAAGAAAATGGAACCGTACTGTGGGCATGGAGCTGTGAGGCCTGCACCATTGATCACTCCTGTCTTTCTACTGTGCACCGCTGAGAAAGCTTTTTGCTGCATGTATGTAATATGCTTTTGATGCTCTAGCGGCCGGCCGTGTGGTTGTAGGCCCATACCTGTAACTTCTATAAACTGCAATAAACGGTTCCAAAAAAAAAAAAAAAAAAAAAAAAAAAAAAAAAAAGAAAAGTACGCTTTGGCCCACGAGGCGAAAGCACCGTGAATTCTGACGTAGAAAGAGGTATTCAGCAAGGTTGTGTTCTGGCACTCCTTATTTTCCCTGTTTGTCAATGGGGTGGATACAGCTCTACAAGCTATACAAACACATGCCACTCAAGTCGTCGGGATCCCTATACCAGTGCTATTATATGCAGATGATGCTGTTTTGCTAGCAAGGATGCCGGTGGGCTTACAGCGACTAATGAACGCCTTTGGGGATTTTATTACTGCAAGGAAACTGATGGTTAACATAAATGAAACCTATACCATGATCTGTGGGGTCAAGCAAAAGAAATGTAGAACGTTTTTTATGGATAACACCCCAGTAGTTACAGTCGATACCTTTTGTTATTTGGGCATCATTTTTGCAGGTAACGGCTCTTGGACACACGAAATCACAAACGTTAGGGGTAAGATGACTAGAAGCACCCACTGAATCTTTAGGTTCTCAGCAAAGCTGGGTACTCGGCTCATAAAAGATATGTTAGCAATCTACAAGGCCAGGGTACTAGCTTCTGCCATAGGTCTGGGTCCGGGTCTGGTGGCTCAGTGGACTAATGCATCCACTGCAGGGGCCTGTGTTCGACCTCAGGGTCACAGGTTCAAATCCCGGCGGGTCCACTCAGCCTTTCATACATTTGTGGTCGATGAAATGAGTACCATTGAGTTGGGTAACAATATACATCTGTAATTTCAGCGCCAAGAGGCCCCGTTGCTGGGGTGAACGTGCGCTTTACAAATACACGTTATGTTAGGTTATATATATGTTATATATGGGGCTGGTGAGTTTGGGCATTATAATAGTAAGGCACTACAGATTGAGGAAAACAGTTTCCTCAAGCGCCTTTTATATTTACCCACCTCTGCCTTCACAGATAACACACAGAGAGGCAGGGCTACAGTATCTAGCAGATATAGTCACACTTCGCCCCTTGCTGCTTTGGCGCTCTATTTGGATAAAAGATAAGACTAGCTTCACTAAGTCAATCATTTTCGATTGTTTGTCCATGGATAAAGCACTGAGTATCCCCTGACTAAGTTATATTGACTTCATTCTTACTGATTTGTTTAAGATGCCAATTCAGCCCAACCCCCTACTGGTAACAACACTCACTAAACGGTTCATCAAAGATAACTTCATGACCTTTACAAGGGAAGTCCGGGCGAGAAGTGAGGGGGGTTACCAACTGTTATATTTTATTATCCACTTGAGCTGGAGGAGGGCTGTCAAATTTATTCAACTCATGTTTCAAATTCAATGCATTGTTTTGTATTAATTAGATTTAGACTAGGGATTTCCCACCATTTAGTTGCCTTTCCCTCCATGAAGTGTTGTTCTCCAGACACGACCCCCTGCACCGGTGATGGTCAGAGCACGCAAAGCACCATGCACTTTATGTTCTTCTGCAATTTTGTTTTCAGATTTTAGGCTTCCTTATTTAAAACCTCTTATTCGTGCAGAAAATATCAGATCACATATTGTTGCCCTGAAATATATGCTTGAGTTAAATGATACTTGAGTTTGCCTTAATGTTGCACTTTTTATCATCAAAGAAATCAATATACGTAAAAGTATTGTTTTATGTCACAATTAATTTTCAAGGAAGCTGGATGGAAGTTCATACATTTTTTGCTATGTATTGTTATTGATGTATATAGGTATAAGTAAGTGCTTTTGCTTTTATTCTCGATTACATTTATGTGCTATTGTTTTATTTTTAATCACTTTTATGGTTGTTTTTACAGACCGAATAAAGTCTAGAATTGATAGACTACATTGGTTGGTGCAATATTTTTAATCTGCCATTTTGTTGGTCTTTTTTCTTTCAGGTAACTGTAAATAACAGCACACACCTTATAGTGACAACTGTTTTGCAGTACGATCATCTTAGGGGCAGTAGGTTAGTGCCCTTCTAATTCTGGTGTTTTGCAGCAGTTTCAAGATCTTTTAGAGCTTCTCATTGCACAAAGGGTGCAATTTCCATGCACTTCATTGCTTGTTAGGTCTCGCTGAGCCCCAGCGCTTGCGCTGGCTCGAAGAGACATTTTGTATGTGGGATTTTCAAAGTGCTGCTGGCTGGCCTAACGCTTGCGTTCACGCGATCGTGCACGCGCGCAGCCGGCCGCCAGCAGCACTTTGAAAACTCGTGTGCGTCATCGCGATCACTTTCGCTTTCAGAGCGATTGCGATGACGCACACACAACTCCTCCCCGTGTAATTCTTTTCCGGCCGTATGCGGGAATTGCCTGTGAGTCAGTTTCCTTCACCACTAGCTTTCTTTTTTGCTCCTAGGCGTATCGGCAACATTGTATCATTCTCTCCGCTCTGAGCCTCCCGCTGGAAGTTGCTACTTTGTTTCCAGAGCAGGACGGTAGCTTTTTCCTTTGCCGATCCGCTCCGTAGGCAATTTAAGAAACATTGTTTTCAGCCCGACGCTTGCCATTCTTGTTTTGTGAGTCTCGCAGACAGACATCTGCTGACCAGAGTGCGCTGAGCGCCTGCAGCCCCCACCGCGTCCGAGCCGCAGTCCCCGGGCCCTTCCTTACAGCCCTGTCCGCATCGCTCACAATGCTTTCACCCTCCCGCTGTGTGCTCTCTCCCCTGCACCCCCGCTGTCGGTGCCTTCTTAATGCGCAGATCAGACACTGAGCGCTGTTTGATCCACGTTCACCCCCACCCGCAGCAGCTGGAGGATCGCCATGTGGGTGCACTACGGATTGTAAATGCTTGTTTATTCCGAGTAAAGAAGAGCCGAGACCCAAGTAGTACAGGCACTTTATCATACGACTAAGTGCTAAACATTACTTTTCGCAACTACATGTTCATAAGTGTAATTTACGTCATGCAGCTCGGATTACTTTGGCCTCGATTGCTCCTTCTTTTGTGTCCATGAAGCACCAACTCTACTAATGTTACCCGTTGTTTATGCCTGCGGACTGTCTGCCAGCAGGGGCCGTATTCAGAAGTGGAGGAAGTGCCCAGGGCAGGGAGCTTGCCGATGGTGATACACTTCAACTGCTGTGCTTGGATCCACTTATCTTGCTGCTGCTTCCTTATTCCTGCGCTCGCCGTGATCGCCGGGGTAGCATGAAGGTGACTGTTAATGTCGATGAGTGCTTAAAGGACTCTCCCCGTTTCCGTTAGGAAAGAGCCCTGCTGTTCTTTGTATTTCTCGCACTTCTCACCCCTACATCATTGATGCCAATTTGTGTGTACCCGGGCTAATGGGCAGTACTGCAGGCCTAGCTGATGTCTGTGAGACATTGCTCAGACATGCACGGCACTCATCTACTTCAGGGAAGTGCACATTATCATATTAATAAATCATCTCTCATTAACACCAGAAGCAAGTCTGGTGACATTGATGAACGCCTGTGGCTCAAGATGCTTGTTTAAAACGTTATAAAAATATATTTGGTTGATGTAAAATCAAGTTATTGATGTGGTTTGGTGCCGGATGAAAGGCAGCCCTTATTTAAATTAAATGGTTTCAACTAAGCGTGTTTTACATGCCAGCAACGCACTTTGGAAAATGCAAACACCTACTTATAAATAAGGCCTCCTTCTTTTAATCACATAATAAACCCATTATCAAAATAAACAAATCTATTATTTCGATCTAACAATATGACCTTTAATGTAATTATATTGTAGCAGGCATCAACAATTTACTAATCCAATGTGCCAACAGGCACGATCGAATAGAAAGTATGGAAGGTACTCAAACCGGACACTGTCTTATTTGTGGCATTTTATAAAACAAGCATTTGTTTTATTCGTGTTCTTTAATGGCCAACAGTGTTTCAACACATGCATATAGCATCTTTGGCATTTTTCTTCTAACTTCTCCAAACAAATATGTATTTTAGCTGTACAAAAAGATGTGTCCAGTCACAGTAATACATAGCATAATTTCAATGGCAACACATTTCACCTTCTTCAGAATCTTGATGCTAAATAGCCTATTGCAAATGTGATCGGTGCTTGTTTTGAAGGTGGGTAGTTGGAGGAGATAGTTTTTTATTGGGCACAGAGGAAAAGAAAGAGGGAACATGCAGAGTGCAACTTTAGAAACAGGGCTTCAAAGAGAACATAAGGCCTTGGCAGCTGTACGCATGGACTTATTTATGTGGCATTTTCTTTGTAATGCATTTCTCCCCACAGTTAAAAAATTGCCTTTCAAAGACACAATGTACATCACTGCCTTTGTGACATCTTGAGGTGGACACAACTCTTGAGATGCAGCCTCCAGAACTGGACACTCTACGCATTAGGCAATCTTCACACAATAGGTTAAATTTAGCATCTCACACAAGTATCAGTATTTTTTAGATGGCATCGATCATTAGGTTTCCAAAACTGACCATATTATACTGTAGCTGACCTCCACAACAGTACACAATATTCTATATGTGTCTTCTAAAAGGTAAGCTCTCACAAACTGACCCACAATTCCATACATGGCTTCACAAACGAGACACAACGTTCCAGATATGGCCCATAGACCTGGGCTCAATACGCCAGGAGAGAATTGCAAAACTATACATATGTAGGTGGTCTCCAGAACTAGGCACTGCGTTCTTGTTGAGGCCACCAGATGTGAACACAATACTCCAGCTTAGGCCTGTAGAACTAAAAGCAATATTCAGTGGGTGGCCTGTAGAACTAGGCGAAGTATTCTAGATAAAGGCTCTAAAATAAGTAGCAGTGCTGCTGCAGGTCAGGGATTAGGAACTGGATACCATACTCCAGATGAGCTTCCACAGCCAGACACAACACACTCGAGATGTAGCTTCCAGTACCGACCACATGAAGAGGGTCGTCACCTTTATGACTGTTCATAACCAGCATTAGCAATGCGAAAAAGTCTCACATTTACTCGAGTTTGAGCTATTGACATTGCAAATAATGCCTTTTTTTTGGTTTTCGTTTTTAAACATAAATAAAAGGCATTGTCATTTACAATACCAATAGCTTAAACTCGCGTAAATGCGAGACCTATTGCATTGCAAATGCTTGTTTTTACTTGCAAGAAAGCGTCACTGAAACCATGAAAATGTAACACATGAGATCACACATAAGCAATCTGAAAACTTGGCACCTATGCGACTACCATTGCAATGCTTTCTTTTTACGAACAAAAAAAAGTTTTTGCTTTCAGGCAATTGTTTTTGTATTGATGAGAACCAAGCTGCTTCCCCAACAAAACTTAGCAAAAACCGTAACAAAACAAATAATTACTGATAAAGCTAAACAGCAGACAGCCAATGCTCGATCTATTGGATGTGCTAATGCTGGTCTTACCTTTATGTAAGATACCTATGAGTGTACTATCTGAACCATAACCAAAGATTAATTTGCTATGTCTAGGATTGCACTATATCTTCGAGACACTATTTTAGTTGCATCTGAACAGTGCTTTGCATCCATAACAAGCATTTACAATGCAATGGTCTCGGCATTGTTAAAGTTAGAGCTATTGGCATTGCTCATGACATTATTTTTGTTTATGTTTTTAAAACATTTAAAGAAACGACATTGTTATTTACAATGTCAATAGCTTAATCACTCTCAAATGCGAGACCTATTGCATTTGCACCCACACACAGAGCCACACACACAAAGCCACCCACACACACAGAACCACTCACATAGAGCAACCCACACACAAATAGAGCCACCGACAGAGCCACCTACACACACACACACACACACACACACACACACACACACACACACGCAGTAGCCCCACTGACCTATTTACATGATGTGCACTTAATACAATACAATTAGTAGTTGATGTTAGAGGCGTTCCGGTGCGCAGTCACGGAGGAGAGAGAGAGGGAGTATAGCCACCGCTCTGTACCTTTGCAGACACCTGTCTGCCGAGGATAAAAAAGTCTACTTATTCCCGGGGCCTCCTGAGCAAGTCACACTTGCCTGCAAGTGCCTACGGTCTCGGGAGGAATCTTACCCTGAATGCAAATATGTTGTAATGCACACTTCACCGAGGTATTTCACGGCGGGTGTTAAACAGAAGGGTAAACAAAACACTCATGCGGGAGCGCAGAACGTCTTCACACAACTGCTGTGTCCTTCACATGTTACAGAACGGGCGTGCGCTAAATGATTTAGAGCCCCTAAGCAAGTCAGCGTGATCGGTGCATTCTAGACTAATAACACCACTCGAAAACACGCCTAGAAGATAAGCTTCACGGCGCGATGTTAGTAAGTAGCTCCAGACACTGCACAATGGAAATGGTGGAAGTGCCCATCGGCGGTGAGTGCTCTGCAGTTCTCCAGCGGCGCTTTAAAACTTTGCTCACTCCACGCCTGTGTGACACAGTCATAACAGCGCGACCACCCTCTTACCTCCCACAACATTGGCATCTCACGCTTACCTCTTTACACGTGTCCGAACGGCGTCCACTTCCATTCCTTTAAACCCATACACATACGTCTGGAAAGTGAAGTAAAATAAAAGCAGCGCGTGCCCCGTGCACTTCCGGCGCTTCGTGCCTCCTCGGACTGGTTCAGCAGACCCCTAGGTGTAGCCGCGGCCTCCCTGCTCGGCCCTCCCCCTGCTGACACCAGCTAACATCACGGGCTGCACCCCTGCCCCTCCCCGCCCTCTTCAGGAGATAAGGCTCCTGGCACAGCAGGGCTCTTGCTCGGGATGTGTCACGAATCAAAGGGTGAGCTCGCGAGTGCGCCGAGCTCGCCTGAAGTGAAGCCACTTTCACGTCACTGAAGTGAGCTCTCGGCTGCTGGCAGCTCAGTCTCTGCTCCACCCTGCTGAGACATCTCAACAAATGAGGAGGAATTGGTTACACGGGAAGTGTAACCGTACAACGTCCGTGCCCTCACCTTCAGCACACTGCACTGCGAGGGCGAGCAAGGCCTCTGTGCAGCGCCGATCCATAATTTACAAGTCACAGAGGAGTTAGCCTACAATGTGGGCATTGACACGTGCGCTGACAGGCAGTCTGTCAATTGACACAGTCACTTCAGAGATCCCCGTACCAGGGCAGGCAACGCCGGCAGTCAAGCGCACCCACTGGTAGGCGCTAGCATGGAGACACGTAAGGACGAAAATACGTGCCGGGGTGCCGCGACACCTCGACAAGGGAAGCCCCACTTTACAGCCATAACAATTAGTATTTGATGTTAGGACCATTCCAGTGCGCAGTTACGGAGGTGAGAGAGAGGGAGTACAGCCACCGCTCTGTACCTTTTCAGACTCCTGTCTGCCGAGGATAAAAAAAAATGCTCCGTTCCCAGTCCCGCCGCGCACGAAATGGCCGAACCTTCAGATGTAAAAAAAAAAAAACACGCCCACCACGTGGCAGGGACTACAAAAAAGAGAAATAATTGAAAAAACACGCCCCCGAATCCGTAAAGGACGGGGCTTGTTTGGAGAGACAAACCTCTTCTCCAATGGCTGACCAGTATTTCAGAGGCCAGCCAATGGAGAAGAGGAGAGAAGAGAGGCGGGTTCAGGCCCCTCTTCTCCAAGTCATTAAATCTCGCGAGCGAGACTGCGCAAGCGCAGCCTTCACTAGCCGAGACCTAAAAAGGAGCCATCGGACATTAGTGGGCAGATACATGCTGCAACAAGTAGGAGAGATTGGTTCTAAGATTGCAGGAATAACCTCATGATGGATGTGAACATCAGACGCTCCCCAACCCTGCACACTTTCAGGAGGGACCTCAAGACCTGGCTCTGTGACTGATCCGGAGCCGACCCCCTCCCCCCCGCGCCTTGAGACCCTTACGAGTTGATTGATTGATTTGTGGGGAGTATATTGATGTCACATGTGAGTGACCAGAGGAGTAATCTTATCTTGCACTCTGTGCCCAATCATGCAGTGGGGGGAAAAAATATGAGAGAAAGCACGTATATTTTAACATGACTTTGTAGTTGAATCTGCCTGATCTTGCAAGTGACTATATATCGTCCTATGAACAGAGGAGGGAGTCAAAGATGTGCACTAGTTATAGGCGGGCATGTCAGAAAGACTATTTAATCCATCAGGGATAGGGGATGTAGATACTGGATGGGCAACAAAAATTGTAGTAAATCATTTCAGTTATTTCATGCTTGCACTGAATATTTGTTAGCAGTCTACGTAATCTCCTTGGATCACATGGATGGCGACACCCAGGACTGGGCTCTAAAAATAAACCATAGTAGATGACCTTCTGAGTCTATTCAGAAAGAACCAGAAGGAGCCCATTAGGCGGAGGCACAGCCATTCCCTGTCTTTCAGGGACGATAGATGGTAATGCAGGGACACAGTTGGGAGTGTGCATTTATATAGCAACCACCCAGTTGTGGTTGAAAATGGGCTTGTGGGCATGCATTAATCACAGAATGAATGTCTTATGGATAAAAACCCAGGGGACAGAAGGTCAGAAGTTTTGAATTGGATACAAGTAGGCGCTGGAAAAAGAATGCTCAACTAGTCCAGCAACATTATCACTAGTTGTACGCCGTGGCGGTGTCACTGTAAAATGTGCTCCTTCGCATCAACCAAGGACTACTGGCGTTTAATTCAGCAGTATGTACTAGCTACAAGCGGCCAAGCCTTTAGTCTGATGGGACAAGACTAACAAATGTGGCGAGTTGCACATTGTGGCTGACTGTCATGATAAAATTCATATATAATCAATGGTTCTTTGATAGAAATGATACATGGTTGAGCCAAGTGCTTGTAATGAACCCATCCCGAGGCCGGATTACATTAACAGGAGAGGGGCGATTACCCCATCCCGAGCCTTAAGAGGCTCAGGGGCCCCCATACCCGTGGCTGAACTGAACTTCAAAGGGAAGGGGGGGGGAGGGAGGGTTACGCGGGAACCACTCCCCGAGTCTGTAAAGGTCCTGGGGACCCTATCCCTGGCTCAATTACAATGTCCCAGAAAGCCCACCCCTGGGGCACAGTTGTTTTCCTGCCCGCAACAGCGTAGGAATTAAACCCTATGTCTGCTCCCACCTGGCAGGAGCATTTTTAAAGCAGGAACGCAGGCAGGAAAGGTATAAGTGCTCTCCCTCAGTGAGATCTTTAAAAATGCTCCCGCCAGGTGGAAGCAGACTTTTGATTCCCTCGGCAGGGAAACACAAATTCTCCCACCCAGTAACAGTACATGAAAACAGCTTCTCCTGACCAGTCGCAGCAATGCTGGCTCCCGCAGCATCCTGGATGTGTGCATGCAGGGAGCTGGCTGGGGCCACGAGGGCCCTTGGGCTCTCCCCATGGCCCCCAACGCATTGGTCCTGCGTGCTGACATGAGTTCTTTTACACGACATTCCATGCCAGAAGCGCTGAGCCATGCAAGACACTGACCACTGGTTGAGTCTCCGAACCAAGTTCACACCAAAAAGTCTAAGAGAACTGAACGGCAAAAAAAGCTGTCTCTCTGGACTTGAGTATCCAGGCAATAATGTTTCTTGAACGTGTGTAGTGATGCCCAGATGTCCTTAAGGGGGGACTCCTCGTCCCAAAGCAGTAGTGGCCGCCGTCGCCCTGGGGGAATGGGCGCGCAGTCCTACTAGAGGCTCCATTTTCGCCAAGGAATAACAGATCTTAATGCAAAGAACACCCATCTAGAGATGGTCCGTTTTGCACGGCTCGACCTTTCTTGGAGCCCACATAGCCAACAAAGAGTTGATCGTCCAACAGGAATGGTTTTGTGCGGTCCAAATAAAAAGATAACGCACGCTTTGGCAGACAGTGGAGTCTTTCCTCCACCTTGGAAGGATGCAGGGGCAGGAAGAAGGTGGGCAAAGTGATGGTCTGTCCTATGTGGAAAGAGGTAACCACTTAGGGGAGAAAAGAAGGTCAAGTTCA
This sequence comes from Triturus cristatus, assembly GCF_964204655.1. Lineage (NCBI taxonomy): Eukaryota > Metazoa > Chordata > Amphibia > Caudata > Salamandridae > Triturus > Triturus cristatus. The sequence goes on from NC_140585.1 coordinate 356,734,426, forward strand.
GAGGACAACCTTGTCCGGATGAACAGCAAGGAAAGGAGGCTTAGAAGAAAGAGCCTGCAGCTCACTAACCCTGCGAGCAGAAGTGATCACTACCAGAAAAGCAGTCTTCAAGGTCTAAAGTCTGAGAGGACAATTATGTAGTGGCTCGAAAGGAGCACACATCAATTAAGTCAATATCAGATTCAAGTCTCACTGGGGCATTATGAAAGGAACAGGAGGAAAGAGATGAGAAATGCCCTACAGAAATCTATTTACAATAGGGGATTTGAAAACAGAGGGATGATGAGGAAGGCGAAGGAAGGCCGAAATGGCCAAAAGATAGCCCTTAAGGGTGCCCAAAGTAGAGCCCTGCTGGGCCAAAGAAAGAAAGAAGGAAGAGGTGGACCTCTGAAAGAGGGACAGAAAGGGGATCCACAGCCTTTGCTGTGCACCATGCCACAAATGTATCCATCTGCAGGCATATACCGTCTTAGTGAAGGGACACCTGGCTGACAAGATGATATTACAGACTTCAGGAGGAAGGTGAAAAGCTGTCAACTGTCGCGGCTCAATCTCCACGCAAGGAGGTGGAGGCTGGACAGGTTCGGGTGGTGAACCGTTCCCTGTTGCTGCGACAGAAGATACTCCAGAAGAGGCAGTCTGATCGGAGGATCGATGGCCATGTTCAAGAGCTCTGGATACCAGACTCTCCGTGCCCAATCCGGAGCCACAAGAATGACTTGGGCCCAGTCGCGCTTGATCTTCTTCAGCACTTTGGGGCAAAAGTGGTATAGGCGGAGAGGCATATACAAGACCGCAACTCCAATCGCAACGAAAAGCGTTACTGAGCGAGTGCCGCGTTGGAAATTCCAACACACAGAATTGCTGACATTGCGCATTCTCTTCGGTGCTGAAAGAGGCCTTGCACCACCTCCAAATGAAGACGCCACTCGTGATCCATCATGCACCGCCCTAGCATTCAGGGAATCTGCCAGGTGTTGAACCACCAGGGATATGCCCTGATGTTCCAGCCATGTCCAAAGGCGAAGAGCCTCCTGACATAGGGTCCACGACCCCACCCTGCCCTGTTTGTTGCAGTACCACATGGCAGTGGTGTTGTATGTGAACACCTGCACTACTCTCCCCTTGACAGAGGGGAGAAATGCCTTTAGTGCAAGACGGATCGCCCGAAGCTCCAGAAGGTTGATGTGGAGCCAGGACTCTGCTGGAGACTAGAGGCCTCCGATCACCACCTCTCCCATGTGGCCGTCCCATCCCAGAAGTGACGCATCTGTCACCACTGTGAAGTCTAGTAGGGGAAGGAAGAGGGATCTGCTGTTGACCCAATAATGGTTTGTTAGCCACCACTGCAATTGGAGTGCAGTGCCCTCCGAGATCGTGACGTAATCAGAAAGATTCCCCTGATGCTGTGCCCACTGGAACTTCAAGTCACAATGCAGAGCCCACATATGCCACCTGAGGCCCAGCAGTTTCAGGGTCATTCTCACCAAAACCCGGGATAGAGGCTGAAACATCGGAATCATAGCCCGAATATCCCTGCTTGGGGGGATAAGCCTGAAACTGCGCCATGTCCAGAACCGCTCCGATGAAAAGGAGCTTCTGAGAGGGAATCAGGTGCGACTTCGGCACGTTGATAGTGAACCCCAGAGAATGCAGGAGGTCTGCCGTAGTCTGGAGGTGGGTGACGACAGCCTGGGGCGAGCACCCCTTCAACAGTAAGTCATCGAGATAGGGGAAGACTGTAACCCCTGATCTGTGCAGATGAGCTGCGACCACAGCCATCACTTTCGTGAACACCTGAGGGGTGCTTGTAACGCCTGTGGGCGGGCAGGACAGGCATGTGAAAATAGGCATCCTGCAAGTCCAACGCTACCATCTAGTCTCCAGGGTCGAGAGCAGACAGGACCTGAGCCAACGTCAACATTCTGAACTGAAGCGGTTGACATTCCTGAGGTCCAAGATAGGACGCAGGCCTTTGCCCTTCAGGGGGACCAGAAAGTAGTGGGAGTAACGACCACGACCTACTTCTGGGACAGGGACTCGCTCGATAGCTCCCTTGGCCAAGAGAGCCGTAACTTCCTGGCGGAGAAGGGCCAAGTGATCCTCCGACATGCGATGGTGCGTAGGTGGCATGGGTGGATGGATAGTCTTCGGACTATCTGCAAAACCCACCTGTCCGACATGATGGGTTGCCTGTGGGGGGAGGTGAAGGCGGATCCTGCCAACTGACAACTGAAAGGTCGGACTAGGAGGGTTTGGAGGCTGCACGGAGGGGGCACTGGTGGACTGGCCCACCCGCTGGCCCCCAGGCACTGGGTCCCACATCTCCAGCCGCGCAGAGGCTGGTTAGCTTGCACAGGCCTGTGGCTCTAGGTGGAACGTGGAGTGGCACCCCTTCCGTAGCCACGAAAGGGGCAAAAAGCAGACTGCACGGGGTGAGAGGTGGAAGCGAGGCCCATGGATCTGGCCGTAGCCCTAGAATCCTTGAAGCGCTCGATTCGCGTTGTCCGCTTTGTCGCCAAACAAGAGACGGCCATCAAAGGGCATGTCCAAAAGTGTTGATTGGACATCACCCAAGAAGCCAATAGACCTCAGCCAGGCGTAGCATTGCAGGGCAACCGACGTTGAAATCATCCTGCCTACCGAGTCGCGGTGTCCAGCCTACATCGTATGGCGAACTTTGAGTTAAAAGTGACTAAGGGTACCTCTCTCTCTGGATGTGCGCTGGCTGGCGCGAAAAAAGAAAGAACTGACGTCAGCGTGCAGGGGTGGCATCTAAGTAGACACCGCAACGTCATCCCGGCGATCACGACGCCCCGATGACGAACGCGGAGTCCACCGACGCCACCTACCGACGCGCAAGGGTACTGTTGGGAAAAAATTCTCCTGATCCAGGCTGACGCCTGGGGGTAATTCTAAGGTAAAAAATCTATAACTAATAGTCTCTTTCAGATAAGTTGTACAGTAGAGTGGTGTAGAGAGCAGTGGAGAGGTGTAGTCGAGTAAATTAGAGTGGTATCTTGTACAGTACAGGGGAGTGGTTTGTCAGGGTGTTGTAAAGTGTCAGAGGGTTGTACAGTGCAGTGTAGGGGCACAGAGTGGAGTACAGTGTGGAATACTGGCACAGAGTGTAGTAGAGGCTTGTGGAGTGCTGTGCAGTGACACAGTGGGTTAAAGTGTCGTGTAGTGGAATATGGCGGAGTCGAGGCCACTGGAGTGGCAGAGTGTAGAGTGGAGCAGCGTATTGTAGAGTTGACTGGCATAGAGAAGACTGGCGTAGCATGGAGTGGATTAAAGTGATGTAGAGTGGAGTGGACTAGCTTGTTATAGAGTGTTGGACAGTGTCAGAGTGGATTACAGAGTTGTAAAGTGGGGTGGCAGGGAGTACAGTAGAGTGTGGTACAGCATGGTAGATTGGAGTGGTATAGAGTGTTGTAGAGTTGTCATAGCATACAGTGGAGTGGCATAGAGTGCAAGAGAGTTTTAAAGAGTAGAGTTTAGTAAAGTGGGATGCAGCGAGTTGTATGAAGTGTTGTAGAGTGGAATAGCGTGTTGTACAGTGGCATAGAGTAAAGTAGATTACTACAGACTCCCATTGACAGGGGAACATCGTTGTACATTGGAGTGCTACAGAGTAAAGTGTGGTAGAGGGATGTAGACTATAGAGTGGAGTATAGTGGATTGGCGTGGAGTTGGGTAAAGTGGAGTGGCGCACACTGGAATAGCAAAGTGGAGTATAGTGGAATAGCGCACAGCAGAGTTGCGTACAAGGGAGTGGCATAGAGTGGAGTTATGTACAGATAAGTGGCATTGACAGGAGTTACGTACAACAGAGTGGGACAGAGTGCAATAGAGTTCAGTAGAGTGGAGTGGCATTGAGTGGAGTGGGATAGAGTGGAGTGGGATAGAGTGAAGTGACGTGGTGGAGAGTGGGATAGCATACAGTGGAGTGGGGTAGAAATTCACTGGAAGGGAACTGACGTTTTAAAACCCAAAAAGCAGGGAAATTCATCAGTTATACGTACCAGAGTATAACTTGTGCCACAATAGATTTCAGATAACAGGAGTGATTTAATATGTGAGGTCATAAGCAGTGCAACAGAGCGATTCAAGTTACACTTATGTCAGATACATGTAACTGGCAAATTTCCCTGCTTTTTTGGTTTTTGAAAGTTATTCCTTTTTTAGTGAATTTCGAAGGTTTTTTTTTTTTACGTTAGGTTTAAATCTTACTATCTTCCTCAGGTATAACGCCACTTAAACCTTTGTCTTTATCAGTGAATTGTTATGTTTTAATAACAAAGTAATATGTTATTATATGATACGTTTGCTGCCAATCTATAGCTGTGAGGTGGAGGAGTGCTAGGCTGCAAATCCCAACCCCATGCCACGTGGAGCTGTTGTTGGTTAGTTGCAATTTTTATTTAAGGGTTTTTAAGTCCCATTGAGCAAAGGGGGCTGAGGGTCCGCAACAGCGCATAAAAAAACATTTTTTGGACCCTTGGGTGCCCCCCTCCCCCAAAGGGCGAGAGGGTCAGGGTATCCTTACCTGGCCCTTTTAATATGTTTTTCAGCATATATTCACAGCTCGAGGACCGAGTTCCCAAGTTCTGTAATGGCAGGCCAGACAGCGGCAATCTAATTGGTTGGGCCCATGAGAGTTCCGCAGGCTAGACCAATGAACAAGTGCCTTTTGAAAGATATCTATACATTTTACACCTTAATTTATCTAAAAAGAGTGGACAGAATTACACCAAATCACACTGAGTTAATATCTAGTTTTCTGCCAAATGTTGTGTAATTCTGTTCAGCCGTTTTCCTGGAACGTTGTCTAATCTACTGACCCCCTTGACTGACACTGCTGCTTTCAGCGTCGATGATCTGTGTCGACTGGAATGATGTCAATGTCAGTGTATAGACAACAAAGTCTTATCTGAAGATATCCCTCTGTGGAAGCCTTTTCCAGATTAAGGCACACTAACCACAAATGCCACTGCCTTTTACCTGATTAGATGGAGACAGGCGTACTATACAGCCTTTGTGGACTTCATATGCTGCTTTCTACCTTCCGGAAGAAGGATAGTTGGTGAGCAAAGAAGGCATTCTGGCAGAAAATAAATGTCAGTCAGAACAGAAGCAGTTATCTCAACAGAGGAGCTGATCAGACGTGGAGTAAAAGTATTTTATCACAACTCCTGCATGTAATTTTGCATAGGTGTGAAACCCTCAGAGGTGTTCACTGATCCTGCTGAAGCAAGACAGAAAAAAAAGAACTGGCTCTGTCAGGCAACTGCAGGTACAAAGCATTGTGGGTACGGGTGCTTCCCAGGGACTTAAAGTAACAGGATCTATTTTGACATTTCTCAATGTACGCCTATCAAAGATGCATTTTTATCTTCATGCATTCAATGTTGAACGGAGTTTTTCCATGACAGATGATGTGACCGCAAGAACTTAACCATCCGTTGGCAACCATTCAGAAAGAAAAAGGCATCTCTGATAGACTTGCATTGAAATCCGTCAAGATATTCACATGGCTTAATACCATTCTACAATGTTAATCTCATTAAGAACGTTATGTTGAAAGGTGTTCCTGGGTTAGCGCAGGCAGCGGGGAATTATTAAGCGCTTATGGCCGTCAATGAAGATCCTATGATGTAAAAATTAAATATTTTAATTATGGCGAAAAATCTAGTATGTCCAATGTGGAGGAACAAAGACAGATTTTTCAGAATTTTGACAAAATAACAGCCCTTTCCCAAAACTACAATGCTTAAGATTAGGATAGCCACAAGCTGCTCAGCAGCGTCGCTGCTTCCCCCATGGGCGGCCGGCTGCGGGGTGTGTCGCTCGCTGGCTGGAGGCGCCCTCGCTGTTCCGGCGGCACGCGCTACAAAGAGGAGAGGCGCGCTTACTTTAAATCAAGACCCGCTCCTTGGAGCAGACCCTGCTACCGTTTGTTTATACATTAATCCAGGATTGCAAAGGCAAACAGTCGGGGAACATCATTAAAAGCCTACACTTACATGTTTTTTCGTAATCTTCCACTATGAATGTCGGCACATTGCTTTTGTTTCTTAAAACCTTTTACATTGCAAATCCTAATTACAATTTTCCTAAATTGAAACTTTGTAGTGCGTGGACTGTGAGCGCATGCGTCTTCCTGAGGCAACAGTTAGCGTAAACTATCACGTTAGTGCAACAATTATGTGCAAAGCTTTTTATATTTTCCATGGAGGAACGCTTCCGCCGTCTTGCTTTTCAGCCTCTTGCAGCAACCTTCCTCCAACGAGTACAAGCAGACCAGACCGAAGATGTTTGAGAACCAGAGCTGCACTATGCAAATTTTAGATGATTGATGTCTCTGACGTTGACCAATCATGTGTGACGGGAAAAGAGGTTGGTTATGGTTAGTATGACGGTTCGATAAAGCTGGGTAGATTGATGACCAATGGCATCAAGGCAGGCAAATATCTGAGTGGGGTCCGGCCTGGGAAATTTGTTAGTGTTCGTCACTGCCACATCAATGCAGTATAATATTTGATTGTCATACTCATTCGTGCTGAGATTTATCTAATACCAAGGTGTATATCCAAACATATCTTACTATGTAGGAAGGGGAGTGATAAGATGTGCGCTGCGTGAAACCTAATGATCCCTTTATCACGACAGTAAACCACTAAAATATTCACTAAATTTTGATTGCGATATTTTCAAAGTGAATATTCATTCGGTTATTCAGTCCCTTGTGCAATAATTCAGATTAATTGGTGCCAGATCACCTATATGGCAATAGCAGGGTTCAAATAGACTTTAAATATAAAAAAAAAGGTAAAGCTCGATGTCTCAAGAAATGGCTTCTATTCAGAAGCGACTGGCTGCCATGAAGCTACCAATGCTACCAATTTAGCAGTAATTGTGACAAAGGACTCCTAATGTAGGCTGTTTGCTGTTAACTGAGCGTCACTAACAATTACTGCTACTGAAGTGTAAATACTTCCAAGCGTTGTGCTTGAAGAGAACCACGCGGATTTACAGCCCAACAAAGGATCCCTTTTCTCACGTTTGAACTTCTTGCCTCCTGCCAAATAATAATAATTCATTTCCCTCAATTTTGTGTAAAAGGCAATTAGTCTGTGTGTGTATTTGGGGGGAGGGGTCCTCTTAGCCCCACGTTTCTCTCAAATGCAGTGGCTTTACATCACAGGGTATATTTGCATTTCGGGTCACGATGTGAACTCAACATTAACAGGTGCATTCTGAAGGAAGACGGCATCGTTTTACTGTTCATTTACAATTAAAAACTCAATACCATACAATGTACACCTTGTGTACCAACGCTGTAGCGTGTGCCTCGCACACGTTTTACATAAATGGTAGCAAACTCTTGCACCAACCAAAACATACAAAGAGAGGGTTTAAGGTGAAACGTTTCTGGCAAAAAGTATTCTTTGTTCTAATGTACGGGTTACCCCTCACGTGCAAACTTTTCCCTTCACACTCTTGTAAACGGTTTAGGCTTGCACTTTAGTTGCTCAATAGAAGTCCTCTTCCAAAAAACTGACAACTTTATACCCCATGACATAAAAGCCAAAGCGTGCATGGCTTCTCCAAATCCACACCACACAATTCTTCCACACACAGCACATTTGAAAATCTCATAATTCCATGCCACACAATTCAATTATAAATAATTCCACTTCACAACATTCCATACCATATATTTACAATCCTAAAAAATAAACATTTCCACTTCACTCCATACCACATAATTCTACATCACATAATAGTGCTCCATGCAACTTAATACCACTGCAACCCACATAATTACACTCCACACAACTCAATTCAACTCCACACAATACAACTACACATAATTCCACTATAACGTACAAAATTACACCTCACGCCACATATTTACACTACTCCAAAACACATAATTACACTCCAGAAAATACAACTCCACAACATGCCACATAATTCCACTCCGCACAATTATACACCACGCCACATAATTCCACACAACGCCACTCAATTCAGCCCTACACAATTCACCACACAACATACTTACACTCCACTAAATACCACCCAACACCACGTAATTCAACTCAACATTACTACACTCTACTCCATACCACATAAATACACTTCACATTAATCCAGATTATGCCACGTAGCAGCACTACGCATAATTACACTCCACACGTGCCACATAATAGCACATATGTTTCACTCACGCCACACACTTCCACGCCACACATTCAACTCTACACATTTCCATTCAACACCACATGATTCAACAAACCACATAATTCAACTAATCACAATTACACAACACCCACATACATCCAACATCATGCCACGAAATTCAACAGCACACCATATAAGTAAAGTCCATTACATACCACTTCACAACACAAAACAACATTTAACATAATTACACTCCATAACACACAATACCACTACATAGAATTCCAGTACACTCAATAGAACATAATTACTGTCCACATAAATCCTATGCACACCTCGTCACATTATTTCACCTCACAGCTCCACCACACAAACTTCCACTACTAACACTTCCACTCCACACCACATACATTCCCTCCTCTTCAAGCAGAAAACGCATAGGTAAATTACATTGTCATTTAAAATGTCTATAGTTCTAACTTGCACAAATGCGAGACCTATTGCATTGAAAATGCTTGTTGTTGTTGGTCGCCATCTTCAGAATTTTTTTTTTCCCATAACTTTTGCTGCTTCCTCCTCATCTTCTAGGCAAAGGAGGATGGGTTTGCTTGTGAATCCAAAAAAGTCTTCAAGCTGCAAAACTACACGGACAGGAAAGACTGTTTTTCTGGATTTACATGCTGTGCTTAGATTTTGTAGCAGTTTGTTGATACAGTGGTGGCTGGGTTGAAGATGAGCACTGATTTGAAAACAGATGTTGTAAGACCTTTTGTCTTACTTGTGCTTTCTAGAGTCTTGTGAACGTGTGTACTGATGGCCATGTTGCTGCCATACAAATGTCTTGTAGTGGAGTATTTGCTAAGAAAGCAATAGTTGCTCCTTTCTTTCTTGTTGAATGTGCACCAGGACTGTTTTGTAATGTCTCTTCTGCATTCGTGTGGCACAACTGAATAGTCTGTGCTATCCATCTAGCAATTGTGTTCTTCGTAACATGACTTCCTAGAAAACTATTTGCAAATAATACAAAGCTGTTTTGTTTTCCTGTCAGCCTTTGCAGTTTCGATGTATTACATTACTGCACATCTTGCATCCAGACTGTGTAATGTCCTCTTTGTGTCCGTCTTAGGAAGAAACTTGGTATCTGAATACTTTGGTTCATGTGGAACTGTGAGATAACCTTTGGCATGAACTAGAGGGTCGGTTCTCATGAAGATTCTGTCTTTGTGAACTTGAAAATAAGGTTCCTGTAAAGTGAGTGCTTGTAACTCACTAACTCTGCATAGTGATGTTATGGCCACTAAAAAAGCAGTATTTAGTGTAAGCATTGGTAATGTAGCCTTGTGTAATGGCTCAAATGGTGCCTTCTTCAATTGTGTGAGCACAATATTTAAATTCCATGTGGGTGCAGGCACCTTCTTCGGAGGTGCAATTCTTGTTGCTCCTTCTAAGAATGGCTTAATGACTGGCAATGGGAAGAAACCTCTTTCAATATGACCCCTTGTGTGTGCCTCTAATGCTGCTAAATGAACCTTTAAAGATGCATAGGTCAGCTTACAATCTAGAAGGGGTGTTAAGTACTTTAGCACTGTTTTATCTCTAGTGATCTGTTTTAATAATCCTTCTATAAAACAGAGTGAGCATCTTTTCCATTTAGCTATATAACACTTTCTATTTGTTGGTCTTCTTGCCTCTATTAAGACCGCCATAGTTCTTTCCGGTAACTTTAGGAGCCGAATTTTAATCCTTCATGAGCCATGCTGCGTGGCTTAAAGACTCTGATCCTGGGTGAAGTACTCTTCCTTCCTGCATTGAGAATAGATCATGCCTGATTGGTAATTTGAAAATCTTTCCCTGTGAAAATTCTATTAGTTCTGAGAACCATGTTTGTCTTGTTCACTAAGGTGCAATTAGTATCAGAGTCATGCTGCTGATCTTGCATTTGCTGATCCGCCTGTGAAGTAGTGGTATGGGGGAAAAGCGTACACAAATTTCCCTAACCAATTTATCAATAGTGCATTACCCATGGACTGGTGGCAATGTTGTCTGGATGTATAGCATTGGCATTTCACTTTCTGGGGTGTGGCAAACAGATCTTTTTCCTGTGTTCCCCATTTTTGGAAACGTTTTGTGAGTACACTTTGGTACAGTTCCCATTTGTGAGACCATGAGGCTTGTCTGCTCAGTCTGTCTGCCTCAATTTTGTCCTTCCCTGGTAGGTGGACAGCAAAGATCTCCATATTACGTTGAATAGCGCAGTTCCACATTCTTTGTGCTAATTTTGACAGAGGTAGAGACTGTGTCCCTCCCTGTTTGTTTATGTAAAACATGGTGGTTGTGTGGTCTGTTCGTATCAATACTGATTTTCCCCAGAGCTTTTTGAAAGGCTTTTAAGGCTAGGAATACTGTTTTTAGTTCCAGGATGTTGATGTGTTATATAGCATCCTATTGTTTCCAGACTACCCTTACCTTGAGATTGTTCACGTGTGCCGCCCATCCCATCTGTGAGGCGTCTGTTGTTATGGTCATAGTTGGAATTGGTTGTGTAAATGTTCTTCCTTGTGTTATACGTGACCTGCCCCACCACAATATCTGCTCCTCTATCCTTTGCGTGACAACCATTAGATCTTTCCAACTCCCAGTCGCCTGTGACTATTAGTTTTGTCGCCATTCCTGAAATGGTTTCATGTGAAGCCTTGTGTTTGGGATCAATGGGATGCAAGAAGCCATAATTCCTAGTAGCTTCCCCGCCGTTCTCACAGTCAGAGCTTGCCCCTTGCAGTACAGCTGTATCTCCTTTAATAGTGCTACTGTTAATTCCTCGTTGGGGAATACTTTCCCTTGTATTGAATTTGTTCTGGACCCTAAGAACATTTTCTCTTGTTCTGGTTCAGGGGATGACTTCTCCATGTGTATTGAGAACCCAAGCTGGTATAGCGTTTTAATTACTTGCTGCATGTGCTCTTTGCAACTTTTGTATGAGTTTGCCATGACCAGCCTGTCGTCTAAGTAAGGATAAACATGTATACCCTGCCTGCGCAGATGTACTGATACTGTTGCCAGACACTTTGTGAATACTCTTGGTGCTCATTTTATTCCAAATGCTAAACACTTTGAACTGCTAGTGTTGGTTGTCTACTACAAATCTGAGGAATTTCTTGCGGCTTGTGTTCATGGGAATGTGTAAATAAGTGTCCTTTAAATCTATTCTCGCATTGTAATCCCCTACTTGTAGTTGAGGTATTACCTCTTGCCTGGTATTCATTGTGAATGTTTGAGCTTTAAAAAAAATTGTTTAAAAACCTCAAGTCTAGAATTGGTCTGAGTGACCCATCTACCTTTGGTATTAGGAAGTGTGTTGAGTAGTTTCCCTTGTTTCTTTATAGTCTTAATACCGATTCTATAGCATCATTTGACAGCATTTCCTCTACCTCCTGAAAGTACCTTTTCTTTGGTCCTTTGTCTGGAGGTGTCTTGTCTAATTCTATGCAATATCAGAAATTGTATTAGGTTTAAAACCCACTTGTCTGTTGTGATTTTTCTCCACTCCTGGAAGAAATTTGCTATTCTACCTCCTACTTGTGTAGAAGGTAGAAGTTTTTGATGGTCTATTTTTATCCCTTGCTGTGTCTGTATTCTTACTGCTTCACTTTTGGATGTTTGGCGAATGTCCTTTGTAAACTTTGACAAGTCACTTATTTGCCAGGGGAGCCCCTCCCCTTTGTGCTTGTCCTCTTCCACGTGGACGTACGCGAATACACTGTCTTACCTGCTGGTACTGCCAGATTGTGGATTTGTTGACTTGCCTGACTACGTCCCTGATATGACTGTTGGTACGTCTGATGTGAGGTATCTGGTTGGAAGAAGCTCCTCCCTGTTGGTGTTCGTGAGGGTACTGTTCCTTTATATTGCTTCTGAACAGTAAAGCCCCATTGACTACGCTGTTTCGTTGTCCTTTTTCAACTGAAACCGAGTCTCGTCAACCGCACTCCCAAATAGTTGTTCCCTATTGAATGGTGAATTTAGTAAGTTAGCTTGCACTTCAGGTTGAAAACCTGAAAGTCTTAACCACGCATGGTGTCATTCTGTAATGCCTATCATCAATTGTCTGCTTAATGGTTCTGCTGTATCCAATGCAAACTTTAAACATGTATTGGCTTTATTTTTGCCATCCTCCACCAAGAGTACTGCCCTCTATTGGTACTGCTCTGGTCGATATCTCATTAATTCACCAATTTTCTTCCATGGTGGTAGGTGGGACGATTTAGGGCATTGGAATTTGCAATACGCCACTGGTTTGCAGCACGCTTTTCAACAATTCGGGTCCATCCTCTTACTCTCCTATTTGAAGGAGGTCCGTTTTGCTTGGGACGTTAGCTCTCTTCCTAGTAGTAGATGTTATCATTGAATCTACTGGAACTGTACCCTTTATGTAGTTTGCATCCTTGGAAGAGTGGTTCTACTTCTTCTCTGCCCTTAGGAGTGACACCCTTACATGATGCTGGCTCTTTAAATGTCTCCTTTTCTTGATTCAAAACACTTGGCAGCATAGGTAAAAAATCATTAACTGTGTGGGCAAGAGAGTTTCTAGTAAAAAACATGACTGTTGTCTTTCCTCTCCTAATTGCACCCCATATCCATCTGCCCCCTTCTTTTTAACCTGGTTATAAATCCCAACATCAGGAGGTGACGACCTTGAAGGATAAGTGCCTACATCTTCTGGTGAGTCTATTTCTTGATCTTGCCACTGTACGTCTTGGTATTCTGAAGCCTAAAACCCTTGTAAATTTGTTCTTCCTCCTCCTCATAGAAGATTTCTTGTTCTTGATCTTCTTGAGGTTTAGGAGTTAAAGGTGGATCCATTTCCTCGAGGCATTCGTCCTCTTGATTTGGGATACAAAACAGTTTAAGACTTTCGTTCAAGTCTTTCTTCTTTTGTAAAAGACAGGCTTCTTTTTTTCTCCATCTCAGCTGTCTGTTAGACGTTGAGAGTATCATGCTTTCGCTTCGACAAAGAGTCCTTCGAAGACAACGTGTCCAGTGAACTGTGTCGTTCTGCTTTCGACCGCTCCTGTTTCAATGTCGAGTGTCTTGCAAGGTCTTGAATTTTTTGGGGTCTTTACCCCGGTGGTGTACTTCTCGAAGGATCAGAGGGTACTTTTCTCTCTGGTCATGCTTGCGTTCGTCAAGTTCTTTGATGCCAATGCTGTCTTTGAGGATTGAAAGTCGGATTTTCGTGACTCAGATAAGATCATAAAGGACGATATTCGAGAAGTCTTCTTACCCCCTTGGTCAGCGTGCACGACAGCAGAATTTTGGTGAATTTTTCTCAATTTTCAGCAACTTTTGCCTTCAGATTGTTGGAGAGCCTTCTGCATGCATCCAGGCCCAATGGCGGAAAAAGAAGAATCTGAAGATGGTGACCAAAGGTGGGAGCTTATGGAGGAAGCACGATGACATCACAAGGGGCACCAAACAGAGGCACATTGACGCCCACAAACAACAAAAAATCAGACCCCATCAATACCGCTGCAGGTTTCACTGCCTCCTGCAGCAAAAGCAGTTATGATATGTAGGCAGATTTCAAAATCAGAAAGATGCATCCATTTCCTAGCTCCTCTCTCTTGCACTGGAGACCCAGCAGTTGAATTCTCTTTTTGGAGACTATATAGCCTATCTGGGACTTGGATGATTGTCAACCACTGTAGGCACAGATGTGAAAGGCCACCATCACTTTCTCCTCTTAGGTCTTCTGACTGGGATCAGGACACATCCTCTTACTATATACCAACTTGCATCACAAGGTCATCTTCAAGAGTTTCACTGGTGGAAGGTATCTCTACCTTCCAGTATGTTTTACTAAGAGGTGTGTTCAAACTTTATTTATTTTTATTCTTTTTTTCTTCATGCAGGCTTTTGTGCTTCCTTGCTTTGGATATATAACATCCAACTGAACTAATTCCCCCACAACTCCCTCCCACACATTGTAATACATGAAAAAACATCATATAGCTTCCTACCTAGCACACTCTTGACACTGTATATCAACAATCACATTTCTGATCTTTAAATTCTCACTCTCACATTTGATATGTATTACACCATCTGTAAATCAGGCCTCCCAAGCAGTTACACAGTCAGAGGGGCCCAAAAATCTGCTGGCCTTGAGGCTTCAGGTAATTCCTCAGCGTACACTCCCAGCTGTTCCCTACAATAGATTATAGCCCAGATACACTTTTGTATAGTAGGGACAGTTCTAGCGCCCCAACACTGCGCCACTGCCCTCTTGGTAAAGAGGGTCAAGACAGCCACAAGGTGCCTACTGCATGGCTTAAGTTTCTTAACCAGTTCCAGCAAGCATATTTCCGGAGCACACACATTCTCCAGCACCAACCCAGTGAGTATTTTTGCTACTTGCTTCCAAAATGCATGGATTTTGTCACAGCTCCATGCAAGATGTCAGATGTCCGCACCATCTTGCCCGCATCTGATACAGCACGCAGACTCCCACAAGCCAAACCTCCACAGTGGAATCGGCGTATAATATAGTTCATGCAGAAATTTAAAATATGTGATACGGAGATTGCAGTTCGCCATCAGCCTGCTTGTCAACTCACAACAAAACTTCCACTGTTCCAGCGTCATACCAGAGCTCAACACTACATTCCACTTGACTAAAGAGGGGGGCTTACTAACTTCAATCTACCTCATAGATGCATTATACAGCTTCGTAATCAAACCCTTGTTGTTTTCTCCCTCTAGCACCACCTGCAGCGCTGTCAACGGTGTTGGCTCTGCCGGGAAATATAGATCTGATCGCCTGGCGCACCCTCAGATATGTGAAAGCCCAGCATAATACCATGCTCTCTCCCCACTTGTAGGTCGTGAAGCGACCGGAATTGACCCTTTTTGTACAGAGCCCCCCATTGAATGCCGCCCAGAGTGTCCTCACAGCCCCCGGTTCGTGGGTGGCAGTGATGTCTGAATGTGTCGCAATCGGCAGCACCGGGGCATATAGATAGTCCAAATGCGCCCGCTTGGCCAGTGCCTTCATGGCCCAGGCAGTGCCTTTTACAGAATTAATCTCCAGACGTGGCCCCTCCCCACCCCTGACAATGCCTCCGCCACTAGAGGGATCGGATCCGCTTCAATCGCTACATGCGGTTGGAACCTCTGCGGGTGATACCAATAGTGCACAAATTGCGCTTGGGCACAGAGGTAGTATAAGCGCATATCTGGTGCTTCAAAGCCCCCCCTCTCGAAAGGCTGCAGGAGTAGGTCCCAGCTGCACCTGTAATTTTGGTTACTGCTACTGCTCGAACAGCCAGGTCTTGAGAAGTCTCCTGAAGGTCATCAGGTCCTGGGTCTGTTGCAGATGGGTGGGGAGGGTGTTCCGGGTCTTGGCGGTGAGGTAGGAAAAAGATCTGCCGTCGGTGGTTGTCCTGTGGATGCGTGGAATGGTGGAGAGGGCGAGGTCAGTGGAGCGAAGATGGCGGTTCGGAGTGTAGAAGGTGAGCCGTTTGTTGAGGTATGCTGGACCGGCGTTGTGGAGTGCTTTGTGAGCGTGGGTGAGGAGCTTGAAGGTGATCCTCTTGTTGACTGGGAGCCAGTGCAGGTTTCTCAGGTGGGCTGTGATGTGAGTTTGGCGGGGGATGTCGAGGATGAGTCATGCGGAGGCGTTCTGTATGCATTGTAGTCTTTTCTGGAGTTTGGCTGTGGTTCATGCGTAGAGGGCGTTGCCGTATTCAAGTCTCCTGCTGACAAGGGCCTGGGTGACCGTCCTTCTGGTTTCGGTGGGGATCCATCTGTAGATCTTGCGAAGCAAGCGGAGGGTGAAGAAGCAGGAGGAGGAGACTGCGTTGACTTGCTGGGTCATTGAGAGCGATGAGTCCAGGATGAACCCCAGGTTGAGTGCGTGGTCGGTGGGCTGCGGTTCCCAGTGCGTCCGGCCACCAAGAGTCATCCCAGGCGGAGGGGGTGCAGCCAAGGATGAGGTCCTCTGTCTTGTCTGGGTTAAGCTTCAAGCGACTGTTCTTCATCCAATCGGCAACGGCCTTCATTCCTTTGTGGAAGCTGGTTTTGGCGGTGGCGGTGTCCTTAGTGAATGAGAGGATCAGCTGTGTGTCGTCAGCGTAAGAGATGATGTTGAGGTTGTGTGAGCGGACGATGTTGGCGACGGTGCCATGTAGACGTTGAAAAGGGTTGGGTATAGCATCATGTCGTCCGCGTATAGCGAAACCCTGAGAGGTCACTGTTGAAATCGCAATGCAGCATGAGCATGTTTTTGCTGAATCTTGCAAGCTAGAGGCTCTAATACCAGTGAAAAAAGCATCGGCGACAGGGGGCAGCCCTGCCTCGTTCCCCTCTTTATAGGAAATGCATTTGAGACCCAACCATTTACTCTCACCTGGACTGCCGGTTCAGTGCATAGCAATTTAATCCACTTAAGGAAAAAGGGAGGCATACCCATCCTAAGCAAGACAGTGAACATGTACTCCCACCTCACAGAATAAAATGCTTTTGCTGCGTCGAGCAGCACAGCCACAGTGTGGAAGTCCGGCTCAAAATAATGCAGCGTAGCAAAAATGTTTCGCAAGTTACACGTCGTTGATCTACCTGGCACGATCCCTGACTGATCCGGGAGAATCAGCTTGGGTACAAGAGGTTGCAGCCTCGTGGCAATAATTTTTGCTAAAATCTTCGCATCAATATTGATGAGGGAAAGCGGCCTATATGAGTCACACTTGCTCGTCACCTTAATCAGGTTTCAGCAACGTGACTATAAGCGCCTCCCTAAGAGTGTAGGGCAGTTTACCTGTCTCATATGCCTCCGCAAAGACATCCAAGAGCCTGGGTGCCAGCTCCTCCACGTACACCTTGTAGAACTCGCTCGGGAGCCCGTCTATACCTGCTGACTTACAAGTGGGGAGGGACATTATGGCAAGTTTGACATCCTCCTCATCAAATAGTTGCGTCAGGTATTCCCGCTGGCCTTCAGACAGCCACCCGAGTGCTATATCACTCAGGTATGTGCATATGTCTGTTTCAAGCACCTGCACGCTGTCCCCATATAGCGTCTCATAAAAGTCGCAAACCACATTGCTTATCCCTGCAGTTGTATAGTGCATCACGCCTTCCCTGTCTAGCATTTCAGTAATGGTTTCCTAGCCACGTGGCACAGCAATCTTCTGGGCCACCGACCTGCTGGGCCTTCCCCATAATACCTCGCTGTGTTTCTCCTAGACCTGTGTGCCTGCTCCTGATCTGCTGTCTGGTTGTGCTCAGTCACCAACTCTCGTATTTTAGCTAGTAATTCCGGTTCTGGACACTGCTCATACTCTCTCTCCAAAGCTGAGATCTCAGATGCTAGTTTACTAAGTCTACGCCGCAAATCCCTAAGCACACCTGCCTGCGCACTGATGCACTCTCCTCGTATTGTTACTTTAAACGCCTCCCATAACATCCCCACACTGTCCACTAATCCCACATTTTCACAGAGGTAATTGCCATTCGCCGTTCCAATAACGACCTTAAAAACAGGGTCTGCCAGGGAAGTCTGCTGCAGTCTCCACTGGAAAGGTGGCTTAGCGCAATCTGGGACTTGCAGCTCCAACAGTACTGAGGAGTGATCAGACAACGTCTTTGCCAGATGCCGGACCTGCACTGTCCACGTGCAAGCCAGCTCTGTCATTAGCCAGTAATCCAATCTTGACCACAACCCATGCACTGTGGAAATGAAGGTGCTTTCACAGTCTCAAGACATCAAGGATAGCCCCAGCAACGTATCAGAGGCTAGCTTGCTTCTAGTGCCTGCACTCGTGGACCTGTCCATCGAGGCATCCAGACAAATATTGAAATCCCCCATCCAAATTATCTCCGCCTGAGGGTACGCAGAAATGCGACACCAGACTTCTGCAAAGAAAGCCGGTTCATCTATATTAGGGCTGTAAATGTTTACCAGCAGCACCTTTGCCCCTCCCAACTTCCCTAGGATGATCACTACCCTTCCCTGCTCATCAGTTTCTGATTTTAGTAAATGGCACTCCCTTCTTAACAAGTGTCGATACACCTCTAGAATAGGACTAATACGACGCAGCAACTCTCACCCCCGCCGATCGTGCACCTACATTGTTCTTTGAGACCTTAGTGAGGTGGGTTTCCTGCAGGAAGGCAATTTGAACCTCGCACCTATCCAGATATGCCCGAACTGAGCAGATTTTCTTTGGGGAGTTCAAACCCCAAACGTTCCAGGTCAGAAATGTCATATTACTACCCATATCTATGGTGTGTCATGTGGTAGGTTATGTGATAAGGTCCCATTAATGGAGTGTGCTGTAGTGTTGCTTTAGAAACGTTCTTACTTAACATCAAACTCACCATTCCCTTCCCACCCTTCCAACTCCCCTCCCACTTCAGCAACCCCAACTTGCTAAAACCATCCCGCATCAGTACAAACATTCCACCCAAAACAGTGAAAAACAGTGGAATCTGGTGGGGTACTCCCATTAGGGGAACGCCAGAGTGCTACTAGCCTCTCACGTACATGAGAGGTGGCTGATGAGATCTTCTGTACTCGCATACTATCGCATACATGTTAGCATATATGCATGCATCTAATTTGTGCCTTAATCGCATTGCTATCTAGCGTCACAGACCTAAAGCAGAATAAGTCCACATAACAAGCATCATTCCAAACTTATGTCCGCAGTGCAGCGCAAGTCACATCGCGCAGCTGGGCAGTTCTGACTAAACTACTCGTCGTCCTCATCCGGGTCATTTGCGGTGTCTCCTCGTCGTCGTTTGAGCTTTTTCACATGATACGGCGCAGCCTTTGAGCTAGTGAAAATTTTACAGTCGCCATCCTGACCTATTTGAAGGCGAGCCGGGTACAGCATGGCATACGGGATCTGCTCAGATGGCAGCATTTTGTTGACCGTGCCAAATTCCCTTCGCGCTGCCTGAACCGCGACAGTGAAGTCCGGGAAAAATACAAGTGTTCTCCCCTGGTACTCGATCTTGCCTTTCTCTCTTGCCATTCTCAAAATGGCATCTCTGTCCCTGTAATTTAAAAGTCTGGCAATAATGGGGCGGGGCGCTGCCCCAGGAACAGGTCTCGGAGTCAGGGAACAATGGGCGCGCTCCACTATCAGCATCTGGGACAGATTCTCCGGACCAAAAATGTCCCGAATCATCGCCTCCAAGTATGTCTCCATTTTGCCTGTAATGGTCGTTTCTAGCAGGCCAGTGATTCGGAGGTTGACCTGGCCTCCAAATCTTCATTTTTGGTCTGTATGAGCGCCAGTACTTTCTCCATGTTTAGGGCTTTGCCAGCTACCTCATTCAGACCATCTTCAGTTGTGGAGAGCCGCTGCTCAACCTCCCCATGTCCCGTATTTTGCTTCTCTAGCTTAGCAGACATGCTATCCATTCTTTGGTTTAACGCATCTATTTTTCCGTCAATGGATTGTAGACTGCGCTGCATTGCCAGCAACGTTAGCTCTAGTAATGGAGTGATTTCTACCTGGGAGTCTGCCTCCGAGTCTGAGGCCGCCTTTGTTTGGGACCTGCTGGGTTTCCGCACATCGAAGGTGAGTAGCGATTGCGATTTATCTGTTTTCCCCATTTTGTCTAGCCGTTCTTGCTGCACCTCCTCAGTTATGTATAATAATTTGTGACTCTTTTCAAGGCCACCAGACACACTCTGTGGGTGAAGTGTTTAGCAGAGGATATAGTGCTCTATTTAATGGCCACCACATTTCCGCCCAGTGACCCACTGGCCACCGTTCTGCTGATTGTAACAAGTGCCCGCAATTTATCTGTGAAAAGGCCAGCTATCAAGGAGCACTAAACATGCAGGTCACAGGGCCAGACTGTCATCACCCGCTACCCAGCCGCAGCTTTTTAACCTCCAGTATGTCTGTTTAATCTAGCCACATCGCGGATTCAGGACAATCCCAGCCCCAAGAGAGCTGTCCACTAAACCAAGTCATGGCTCCAGGCCTGCCAGGAATGACACGTGGCTGCCACATTTACTGTTTGTGTATGCTGGCGAGTGTGTCTCTAAGGAGGCCTTCCGCCGCACTATGCGCTCCGACACCTCCCTTTGCAGCCTTCTGACAGCTCAATTTTCTCCCAACATTCAGAGTTTGCCCAGGGACTACCTGCGCCTTCCCTCCGGCCTGCGCGCTACACCCGGCGTGGCACCCCGGCAGCTCATGCTCCGCAGCAACAGGCGCGGGCAGGCCTGTCCGTGTCCCCACTCACCGCACTAGGTCGCCTCAACAGCAGGTGCACACCGCAGTCCGCGGGGGCATCCGGGACGTTCCGCCACGTCCCGCCGATCACGGCTCTCGCCTGGGGCCACTCCGTGGATTCGCCGAGCCACCAGTATCTTCGCCTCCGTCTCCCGGGTTCACCTCCTCGCAGCGCAGCCTCAGGATACAACCAGGTGAGCTCTCAGCTCTCCAGAGTTGCCAGCTGGAGGTCCACCTACACCTTTCTCTTGTTCATAGCACCAGCAAGCCTCGCATCCCTCAGTTGCACGGGCCGTTTCTCCGGATGGCCGAGGCAGCCACCATTTTGCTTAAGCGCGGTCAGGCCAATCTTGTGTAAATTCAGCGATTCTCTGCAGCCCAGTCAGTCAGCGGCACCGCTACCCGCTCCACGCTAACTTGTAGCTCTGCTCTGCTAATTTTGTCGCTTAGATGTCACGATGGTAAGCGGATAATGGGTGGATTACAGATCAGCCTGGCAGAGCTGCACTAACGCGCAGCCATCCTGCCGTGCACCCTCTAGCGCCCCCCAGGTGTGTCCAAACTTAACATCCCACTGGAGGCTCCCTCTACTGTAGTGTTGTTGCATGGAAATACTCCCACCAAGAGCATTATCTGTATTTCTGCACTTACAATATATAGCCGTTTAACTTTGGGCACTGCAAACCTTTTCCAACGGTATGGCGGAAGTGGCATCCCCCTTTAGGTTGTCAGAAAACCTTGGCAAAGCAATGTACTCAATAAAGTTAAAGGAGGGCCTTCAGACTGCAATCTCTCAACATCGACTTGGTCTACAAATCAATTTTCAACAATGAAACCACAACCCAAGTACAGGTTCTTGTCTACTTAGAGGCAGTGCACTTCCAAGTCAGTTAAGAGCAACTCCCTTTCCAGGTGGAAATGGGATAGAAGACATGGAGGAAAAAAAAGTGCAGAGGCATTTTTGCATAAGTTAACATAAATTGGATACAATGAGTCTTAAGAAAGATCTTTGCATGCACTCAAATTGTTTTTCAAGGGTTCCTCAGAAAACCTGCTCCATGCAGGTTTCGAGGAATTCTCTATTAAACCTTTAAGTAATCCTGAAATTTGTAAAGTTCTTGTCCTAAAACTGGAAATCGGCATGTGCAGATACCAGATTTCCTTTGTTTCTTGTTGATCGAGCTTTTTATCTGGCACTATCGCTCTCTTTTACGTGCAAACATTAGAAACAATAAAAATTACACCACTAGAATAATGCAAGATGAAGGTGAAGGAGAAGGAGAGAAAGAAGCGGACATTTACTTTGGCATCGTTCTCTTTAAAATCAAACTGCAGAAAAATATAATACAGAAATATAACAGTGCAACTGGAATGCTAAATTATTTGAAGCACTTACATCTGGCTAGTTCAACATTCAAATTGCTCCCCCCTCTCAAACCACTATTACTAAGTCTCTCGACTTCTGTTTTATGGCGTCTTTCACAATTTTTCTTCATGACATCTGCCAACATTTTTAGTCTTGGGATGGTCATGTGGCTACAACAATACACTTTTCAGTGGACCCGAATATGATGCCATTGCAATCAATCGTTTCAAAATGTAGTCAAGGTTTCAAGTAATACTAAGAGCAAACATTTAACTGTCTATTCTAAAACTTACTGATAGTTGTGAAGACACTAGTGAAACAGAAGTAATCCACAGCATTGAGAGAGAGAAGGTGATATAGGAATTGCTCTTTCTCTTCTTCGCAGCGCAGAAAAGCATATCGTTTGTACAGCTTCCTGTGAATCAGAAAGACAGACTAGTTACGAGCAAGACCGCACCTTTATTCAAACAATGCAATGCTCACAGTTACTTATTCTAACTTATATACATTTGTTTCAGATTCAATGGATACTGAAAGGGAGAGCTTAGAACTTAGTATAACTATCAAGTTGCCAGTTTGTCCTGTAAGGGAATACATTTTTCCTCCTACTGTGGTCAGTAAAAAAGGGACCAATATGATGCTAACAAGAGTCTCAATCACTGTTTCTATGAAAAGGTAGCCAGTGACACTTCATTTATTTATTTAGAGTTTTATATAGTGCTAGCTCGACCCAAATGTATTAGAGCACTTTACAAGTAGTGTGCATAGGACAATTTGAGATACAAGAGAGGATACGTGTAGGTCACATGAAGTCAGCGAGATCTAAAAGTAGAACATATAAGAATAGTGAGAGAACATAGTCAAAGTACATTGATGCATCAACAGGTCATGATGTTGCACAATGCAACAAATAGGTAATGACAATTACGTAAGTAATGATAAATAAGTTAGTGCCAAAGTGGGACATACTGGATCAGGAGGCTAGAACGAGAGAGTCAGTGGAGTGGGGTAATGTCTTTGGGAAACGTAGATGGATTGTGTGCAAGTTGATGCAACTATTCAGTGGCAAGGATTTGAGATCTCGTTTGAAGGAGGGGTTGCATCTGAGCTCTATTGGGCGTGAGTTAGGCACATGTCAGGGTGGATTTCCTTTTCAGCTTAGGGGGTATGAGGAGAAGTGTGCTGGAGCTTCTCAGTGCCCGGCGTGTACCAGCTCTGGAAAGTTTAGTTGATAGGTATGATAGCTTTTTCGTATGAAGGGCTTTGTGTGTGATGCAGGCGGATTTGAGGATGCATCTTCCGTCAATGGGAAGCCAGTTGAGATCTTAAGGGCCAGAGAGATGTTGTCAAATCATTTGATTCCAGTGAGAAATCTCACCGCCGCTTTAAGAGTGGCTCTCAGGGAAGCAAGTTTACTTTTAGGAGTTCCAGTGATGATGGCGTTGCCATAGTCCAGTTTAGATAGAACGAGTGATTGCACAACGGTCTTAAGGTCATTGATGGGGATAAAAGGTTTGATTTTTTTTTAGGTACTTCAGAATGATAATGGCTTCTTTCGCTGAGTTGTTGATGTGCTCCTTCATTGACATGTTTCTGTCCAGGGTGACACCTGGGGATTCTAAGGAATTGGAAAGGAAAATAGAGCAGTCTAGTGCGTTCAAGTTCTTGAGCCATTTTTGGATTGGTAAGGTATTGATTTTAGGTGAGAGGAGTAGCAGTTCAGACTTGCTGGTGTTCAGTTTTAGGTGGTTGGAACTTAACCAGTATTGTATCTTTTTTAGTGTGTCATTCAGATGGATGATGTCTCCAGGGAACTTTATATTGTAGTATAATTGTGTGTCATCAGCATAAAGGTGGCATTTGACCCCTGCTTGTTTCAGAATAGTTGTGAATGGTTCCATGAAGAGATCAAATAGGGCAGGACCGAGGATTGAACCTTGAGGAACACCTTGTGGCAATAGAACAGGTTTCGAGAGACAACTGTTGATTTTTACTTGTTGAGAACCATGTTGTAGGTAGGATGAGAACTATTTCAATACAGTGCCATTAATGCCAGAATGACTCTTGATGGTCTCAAATAGGGCCGAATGGTTCACTGTGTCAAAAGCCACAGATAGGCCAAGTAGGATAAGGAGGCAAGAGTCCCCTTCATCAATAGATTTGCGAATGCCATCTGAGATATATAGAGCAGAGCCGTTTCATTGCTGCAGCGTCTCCTGAAGCCCGATTGGAAAGTTTTGAGAGGAATAAATTAGTCAATATGCTGGTTGGGTTGAAGTAGGACACATTTCTCGATTGTTTGGCTAGGAATGGGAGGTTGGTGATCGCTCTGAGGTTATTAAAGTCGTTTATGTCAGTACCTGGTTTTTTTAAGGATGGGTGTGACTTGTCCTAGTTGGAGGGAGTCAGGGACTCTGCCAGATGAGAGAGAGAAATTAATAATTTTGGTCCAAAAAGGAGAGATGATAGGGTTGAGGTTCTGTACTAAGGTGGAAGGGAGTTGGTCCGTAGTGTGGGATGTGGGCTTCAACTTCGCAATTATTTTGAAGACTTCATCTTCTATCATCAGTTTGAAGTCAGACCACTTAGCATTATTTTTTAGATGGAGGAGATCAGTGTTGGTGTTTGTATTTCTTGGGTCCCCTCTGTCCTTTCTTGAGTTATGTGATGTAGTCTCCATGTTGGTAGAGTTGTCGGGCTGGGATGATGGTCTTGGGACTGGGATAAGCAAAAGTTTGATTTTAGCAATTTGGTCAAAGAAGAAGTTGGCTACTTCATCAGAGCGTTCGTTGGTGGCTGTTGTTAAGTGTTGGGGAATAAGGGTGGTTTGTTGTTTGATGATATTGAATAAAGCCCTCGGCCTGTTTTTTGCATGGTCAAGTTGACTACGAAAGAAAGTGGCTGTCTTTCTAAAGAAGTGTTTTTTGTAGGAGAGACATTCCGATCTAAGGTGTGCAAGGTGTTCAAGTGAAGGGCTCTGTCTCCATAGCCTTTCAGTCAGTCTTGAATGTCTCCTCTCATCGTTAATATCGGTGTTAAACCAGGATGTGGATTCGATTTTTCTAGAACTATTTAATTTCATAGGGGCCACTTGGCCCAGAACATCAGTCACTGAGCTGTATAGGGCGGTGAGGTCATCAATGGAGTTAAGGTAAGGTTGGGAGTGTAGATGGGCCCAGAGTCTAGATTCCAGGTCTGTTAGTGGGATTTTCTTGAGGCTCCTTTGCCAGTGAGTGAGTTTATTGGCTGATTGAGGGCGAGTACTGGGACTTGCCTTGAGACAAAATTGTATTAGGTGGTGGTCAGACCAGTTGATGGGTATGATGGATGAAGGGAGACAAGATTGTTTCCGCTAATTATAGCATCTACCATAGAGCCTTTATTGTGTGTGGGTCTGTTTGTTGCAGAGTTGTTTAAGGTCATTCAATTCAAGAATGTTTAAGAAATTCTTGACTGTGGTGTCTTTTGTGTAGTTCCAGTTCAGATTAAAGTCGCCTAGAAGCACATCATTAGTGTCAGTAAGGGAGAACTTTGTTATTAGATCGGTTAGTTCTTCAGTGACGAGTATATGATAAACCCCCGTAAGGGGTGGGGGGTTGAAAGATTGTGTGGAGTGACATGGGGATGATGCCTTTTATTGAGAGATCAACTCCGAGATATTTGAAGGTTGAGTAGTCCATGGATTCTTGTGTGTTCAGTTCGAATTCATCTTTAAGGATGATCGCTATTCTACCCCCTGTTCATATAGGTCTATCTCGTCTAATGATCGAATATCCCTGGGAGTGAGCAAGCCCAACATGGGGGTAGAGTGTTCATCGGGGTCATGGTGTATTGGGCAGGTGGTCTGAGCGATACATTAACTCGAGGGATTCTATTTGTGCTCAAGATTACTGGGATTGAGGACGGAAACTTGGAGTCTACATTTTTGAGTGATGTATAAATTGCAGAGTGATCCAATTTCAAGGGGGGGGAAAGGGATTGAGTGCTCAGTAGGATCTGTGGGACATGCGGCTCAAAGGGATGGCGGTCGTGCACAGGTGGCAGCTGACAGTCTTTCGGGCAAGTCCACTTCTCTATATTTGGAGTGGGGTGGATTGTAAATTTGGCCAGGATCACATTTTACCTGAGAGGTCATTACCTAGAGAATCCCGTTTTTTTCCATGCGGTGGAGAAATAGGGTGCGTGTGTCAGGGAGGGAACCAGTTCTATAGCGAGGAAGACAGGCAGAGGGTCCTATGACAAGAGAGGGTGGGTGGTGATCAACAGAGGTGAGGGCAGTGTCCTTGGAGCTGGAACTTGCGGGGTAAGAATTGGTTTGGGAGAGTTCCAAATTGAGAGTGGGTGTTGTGAAAAAGGTGGGCTCAAAAGTGAGAGAGCTAGGCTAGGGATTAGTGCTGTTGTGACAAGTGGGTGTCTCTTAGAGCTGTGTGTTGTTGTGGCTTTTCCCTAGGGTTGTCGTGGTGGAGGGCAAATGGGTGTGTTCCAGCATAGGGGGTCTGATCGTAGAGGGGAGTGATGTAGAGGTGTATGGAACATCATTGGAGTCCTGGGGGACGATATCATTTTGGTATAGTGAGGATAGAAGAGATGGGAAGTGCTGGTTGAAGGTAGAAAGATGAAGGTTGTTAGCTTGTTTAAGGATGTTACCCATCTTGAAGATAGATATGGAGACCTCCCAACTGAAACTCTGAGAATGAACAGTGGTGAGTTTAGTGCCATAGGACAGTTTGATGGTTTTTGTAACTTGAAGGTGGAGGAGGAAGGTTTTCCTCCATTTTACTGGGTATTTAGAGTAGAAAATGAAGTCGTTTTTTTATTGTTGTGGATTGTGCTAGAGTAAGTATCCGCAATTAGTTTTTCTGGATGTTGTTTCAGTAGGATATGTTTAAACTTTTATTTTAGCATTATATGATAGATCAATTGGATATGTTATGCTCCAGGAGTTGGGACTGTACCTCTCGAGTATGACAACGAGGGTCTAGGGTGGAGTTCAGGCAGTGCTGTGACTAGACCTCTGGGGAGGAACTGGGGAGCTATCTGTGTGGTCCTCAGGCAGCACGCAGGCAGGGGACTCCTCTTGCAAGTAGGAGATTGGTTGTTGGTGTTTCAGATGACTCAAGCAGCAGTCACAAGTCCGCAGGGCGCCAGTGGACAATGACTGATCTTGGAGGAGGAGGAGTAGTGTACTAGTTGTAGATCAGTGCTGAGAACAAAAATTGGGTTTCGATGTAATTGTAGGCAAACTGGGTTAAGTTCATATAAGTCATTAGGGAGAGATCATTCCAAGAGGGCCACTCTTTGGTATAGACTTAATGTTGAGGAAATTCCTACTTTGCTTTTAGCGAAGTTTGAGGGCAGTCCTACTTTGCTTTTAGTGAAGTTGTATGTGTAAAGTCCTATCTCTGTTTCAATTAGGAAGGGCAGCCATCTCAGTAGAGATATGGTGTGATGGGGACCCAAAATGGACCGAAAATCGATCCAGTGACATTGCTGCAGCCGGCCATGGTAAGTGGTGGTCTCCAGGGCCATTTAAGGCTCCACAAGAGGGGCCGCGGGGGCCCCCCTTCTTTGTCCTTATTGAGGCGCACCTAACCCCTTGCATGCCCCGGGGAGGTGGTGGTCCAGGGGCTGTGTGGAGGAGGGGACATGCATGGAGCCTAGTGGGCTCCCTGCATTTCTATTAGTGAATGCTCCCGGGGAGGCGGCCGGAGGCGAGGGGTGAGCTGCCCCCTTGCATTTTTGTTAATCATTGCCCCGGGAGGTGATGGTTCCTTGAAGGGGGAGGGGGGGCGGGGGTTCACACACATGGCCCATCCGCATTTGTATTTATTATTTATTGCTGTGGGAAGGTGGTGATCCCTGGGGCTACGGGGGAGGGGTGGAGGGCTTCGCGGGCTTCCCCCGCATTAATTTCAATCAATGCCCTTTGGAGGTGATGGTCCCCAGGGCTGCGGTGGACCGTGTAGGCCCCCCACATCACTTTACATATATTTGCTCCGTGGAGGTGGCGGTCCCTGTGGCGCGGGGGTGCCGCATGAGCATGCCCCGCATTACTATAAAAACTGCCCCCAGGACCTGACCCACCATGGTGCCTATATTTAACTAAGCGCGATATACCGCGCTTAGTTTTAAAAAAAAATTATTTCGGGAGTCGCGTATCCAGCGCAACTCCAGCTGGAAAAAATAAAATTACACAAGCATTGGCATAGCCAATAGGTCTCGCCTTTGGGACCTTATAGGTGTTTAGTTATCCAGCACAATATCCTTGGTGCAACAACATCAACTGTTGCATGGCTAAACACTTATAAGGTCCCAAGGGCGAGACCTATTGGCTATGCCAATGCTTGTTTACTATTAGGAGTTTCGCACTTGCAACAAAGAGCATGGCACTACAAATCTACCCCCTCATTATCAAAGTTTGGGAACTCTTCAACTGCAATGAAAATCTAGCGCTCTTCCCACGCCCCTTTAAGGAAAGTGCAGCGGTTCCGCTGCCATGAAAGTGCAGCTGTCAGAATTCCGCTGCGACAAAATTATAAGGCATCCAAAAGGACAAGGTGAAGAACTCTCACAAAAATGACAGACATGATTTCCCATCAAGTAAGTGTTTGACACAGCAGACGGCATGGGGCTATAGACTGGTGCATAGGGATAACAAAAAGTGAGCGCGAGCCTCTTTCATCCCCTTGTGTAGTCACTGTGCGCAGTCGGCCTGGTATGCTTGCCAATTGACCAGCTCTCATGGGTCGACACTGCCCTCTTGTGTCACTGAAGGGAACTGAAATCCAGATTTTTGTTCACAGGTATAAATCTCTCCATATCACTAGGACGTCCAGAATGAGACTCAATTATCTGAAACATGGTCCAGTCCCTTCGGATGGGACACACTGGACTGCTGAACTTTTAACTCTACTGAAAGTAAATGAGTACGCGGTATCTACCCTTTGATCATGCACATTTAAGCGAACCTAATCTTTTTTTAATTCGCTTCTATATGTGTCTTTAGATTAGTAAAGAAAAACCATATGCATACATACACACAAAACATACATAAATACATACTTGCATACATTACCATTTGCCTCTTTTTAATTTACTAGTCCTTGGCGTGCTTTTAGTCGGAACATGCCACCCCCTCTAACACCGACAGGGCTTAATGGCGGGAACTATTGCTTACATTTCGGGATTTCGGGGGGGGGGGGCTGTAGCAGTAGCCGTGAGATTTGAGGAAATCGGAAAGCGCTGAAGCCAGCACGCGGCCTCGATTGATGGCTGCGCTATCTGAGGGGAGCACAGAGATTCTTCTCGAATGACCCCTGAAGTGAGAAGGAGGGAGGAAGGGAGGGAGAGGGAGGAAGAGAAAGCGAGGGGTGAGAGACAGGGGGAGAGAGACTCGGTGGGGTGCGAATAGAAAAGCAGTGACATGTGGAGAAGGGGGACAAGCAGACGAGGCAGAGGAAGGCCAGCGTGACAGAGAATAGGGTTCCAAGAAGCATAGGCAGGGAAGAGAAGAGAAAATACAAGGTAGCTAAAGTGCCACCCAGGACCCCCCGTCAGCGGACATCCACGGGAGAAGCCTCGGAAATAGGATCACATTCCTGTGGGCGACGTAATCGTCAGGGACCCAGTCCAGTGATATATACCAACGACAGTCACATTCCGAGGGCGACGTTTTTGTCTGGAACACATTCCTATGACGAGCTGCAACAGGCGCATAGTCCTATAGACACACCAGTGACGGGATAACATCCCCATACTGCACATGCAACATTGCTCTGACTTGCACCAAAGACAGGATCACATGATTCTATGAGACACACCGGTGACAGGGTCCCCGCCACCCCCTCACCATGCTGCACATGCAACAGGACCGTATTGCTCTGACTTGCACCAATGACAGGGTCACACTGACACAAGGCACCTGTGTCGGGGAACACCCTCTTAGCTTAAATTGTAGGATTTCGGGACAATAAAGATAGAGATACATTCAGCAACATGTTCTAATCCGGGTCTAGCAGCAGAGGACGGGTTGCAGACCGCCAGCTAAGCACACTGCACTCAGACTCGAGACAGGCGCAGGCCTAGCAGCCGAGGAGGTCTAGAGACAGCCCCCTCCTTGCAAGATAAGCACACTGTCCCCAAACCGAGACAGGCCAAGTCCAACCAGTCAAGGGTTGTTGCAGACTAGCGTCCGTTTCAGTACGGTGCTCCAGATTAGAAACAAAACCAGTACAGCTGAGAAGAGTCTCTCAAACTGGGCCACACTGGCTTTAGGAGGGAGCCCAGGCTAGAGACAGGCCCCCTCAACTGACTGGTGAAAGTGTCAACACTAGAGCTTCACAGGTCCGGCTGAGGAAGGTGTCTTAGAATGGACACCCTCCCAGTCTGGCCATCTGTGACCACTATCACAAACTAGAGACATTCCTGGTCCCGCAGCCTGGAGGAAGGGTCAACGCTTGATGGGCTGAGGGAGACACCCCTGGCTGGAGGTAGGCCCATTCTTGCTGGGTGAGGACCAGGTTCCAAAAATAGGACTGGCCACACGAGCTGAGCAGAGGAACACAGTTTAGAGACAGGCCAAGTCCATCCAGCCGAGAAAGATCGGAAGATATTACCGCTCAGTGGGCCAGCTGAGGGCGGCGCCCGAGACCGGAAACAGGCCCATTTACGCTGGCTGAGGGCGGCCTCATTTCTCGGTCTTTGGGGTCTGGTCTTCTGTAGGACGCTTGTGTTTCTGAGCGATGCCGTATGGGACATGGGCTGCAATGGTGCCCATTTGCGGATTTGCTGCCCCCTTCCACGTGAAACATCTGGTCATCAAAGAAGATGTGCGGACAGATCTTCTCCAGGAGAGGCCATTTTGGGGCTCCTGCCAAGAAAAGCGCCTCGTCAGTCTCCAGGCCCCAGCTTCAGAGGGTCTTCAGCGCTCGGGCTCCGGAGCTGGCAGCGCTACGGGCAGTGACGAGATAGGTCTGGAAGGGGCAGTCCAGCATCTGCTCCTTGGCATAGAACTTCTACTGCAACTTTCCCAGCGCTTCCAGGAATCCTTTCAAATAGCCCTGCGGCCGCGACCCCATTACATGTGCATTATTATGTCTGTCACATAATTCACCGCAAGATCTCCCGTTCCATGTTGCTGCCGTCCTCTGCTAAACGCCCGAGACTACATACACGAGCTGGAATGTTCGGCCAACAACACAAACAACAAGCGCAGAAAGACAAGTGCGGCCCCGAAAGTTAAAGTACATCTACAGCGTTTCCCTTGCGGGAGTGAGCAGTGGCAGCCGTGATAATTTCTAACAGATGGCGCCACTGCTCGCTCCCACAAGGGAACCGCCTTACATGCACGAGTACTAATAGGAAACAGTGCAAAGCATGCACGAGTTTCTACAAAAGCCCGTAGGCGAGACCTAAAAAGGGCACTTCCTTGGACCAACATCTACCTGGCTGTAGCCGTGTCTGAAGGTCCTATGGGAATTAACATGGGGAAAATGCGCTTTTAAGCTACCCTTGTGTCTCGGTCCCGCTTCACAGATCACCCTCCACAAAAGAAAGCAGCTGAAGTGAGTGTCGTATCGGTTTTGAAAATGTTGTGAAGATTCAAACAGCGCCAAAGTTATTGGCAAATGAAAAAACGCTCTTCCTATGAAAACTAGGTCCTAACTATAACGAAGGAAGGATAGATATATTCTCTCTCTCCCTCCCTCACTCTCTCTCACTCCCACTACGTCAAATTGATACAGCTGGGCTTACGTTTTAAAGTTTTTATTCACAGAAGGATCGGACACGTTTCGGTGGTTTACACTGCCTTTCTCATAGGAAAGGGATTTTTTTTAGGGTTTAGGGTGGGTAAGAACTGATGGATTTTTGGGTAGTGGGAATTTTTAGGGTGTAGGGTTGGATTGGGGTTTTGGATGGTAAGTGAATTTTTAGGGTGGGTTTGGGATTTTGGGTGGCAAGGGTAATTTCAGGGCTTGGGGTGGGTATGGGTATTTGGGTGGGAAGGGTGTTTTTAGGGTTTGGGGCGGGTATGGGTTTTTGGATGATAAGGAGGTTTTAAAATTTAGGATGGGCATGGGTTTTGGACAGCAAGGGTCATTTTAGGGGTGGGTATGGGTTTTTGGGTGGTAAATGTATGTTTAGGGTGGGATATGGGTTTTTGGGTGCCAAGGGGGTTTTATGGCTTAGGGTGGGTATGGGTTTTTTGGGTGGGAAGGTTATTTTGAGGGTTTAGGGAGGGTATGGATTTTTGGGTGGTAAGGGTATTTTTAGGGTTTAGGATAGGTATGGGTTTTTGGGTGGCAAGGTTATTTTGAGGGTTTAGGGTGGGTATGGGGTTTAGGATAGGTATGGGTTTTTGGGTGGCAAGGTTATTTTGAGGGTTTAGGGTGGGTATGGGTTTTTGGATTGTAAAGGGTTTTTAGGGTGGGTATGGGTTTTTGGGTGGTAAGGAATGTTTAGCATTTAGGGTGTGTAGGAAGCTCGCTCTGTATATACTATATCAATGTAAGGTATAGTGTGCGCATAAAATAGTGGATCCCCAAAAGCTTACAGAGGTAAAAAGATAATACCTTACTCTATATTTGTGGTAGTGTGGGCGAGCAGTAAAGCTATATCAAAGGGTAGTGTTAAGCATTTATTGTTCACACTCAGGCAAGAAATAATGTCACACACTCAAAGACTGAACTCAGACCAATTGTTTGCATCAAAAATATTTATTTGTTGCATTTTGATTCATAATACAAGCAGGACTTGGTACAGGTAAATAGGATTCTATGTCCGGACCGGAGGCGAAGATTATGCTATTCTTTCTCCACTTTATTGAATAGCAGCCATTCAAAGAACTTAATAAACAACTATTCCCATGAACCATAGGGAATAATAAGATTCAAACAATAGAGTGTCCCAGGACAGGGTGTCCACATAAGTCCAACAATCACAGGGCTCCATGGCTATGATAGTCCTCTGTCAACTTCCATTCCCCCTCTTTCTTCGCTGCTCGGAGCCAGTTAAGTCATGGTTTTTTGATCTCTAGGAGTTTATACTGTTTGTGACTGTGTTGATTGATTTTCTATGGTATTGTGAGATTGATTCTCTCTTGTATTGTGAGCGCTTGTACTGCTGGCTATTGGAGCGGTTTATCAACCTTTGCGATCGCGCTCTTACAGCTGCTTCCGCCGCTTATATTTCTTCAGGCGGTTCTGACAGACTGCGTGCGCTGGCCACTGGGTGCCGCGCACCTCGCTCTCACGCTTGGGCCGCATTTTACCTCAGATATTCTCTGGCATATTTTCGCTAGGTTTTAGTCAGCGCGAGTCGACCGCACGTCGGCGGACTCGCGCTCAGCCGTGGAAACGTCCTCCTTAACGGCTGTGATGTAGTGCGGCTCGCGGCATTCCTCCGACTGCTAGAGGGCGTATCGTGTCCTCGGCACAACAAGCGTTCCTGAGATTCCGCGCATTCCACGCCGCAATCTCGGAACTACCTGGCGTGCCGGAGCCTGCCTTGCCTGCTTCTTAGACCCTGTGGAGTCTGTGCATTGTTTCAACGCGCTTAACGGCCGGTGAACGCTCATTTGAGTCTGTATAAAGCTGTCATTAGACAGAGAGTGGCGTTTGATAACTCCGATGCCGTGGGTCAGTTTTTTGCTGCGTTTGAACGCTCCTGGCGAGTCTGTAGGGCAGGATTACCTGCAAGGGCCCAGGAAGCAGGCGGCCCTCCTACAATTGTTCATCATGGCTGTTTGGGCCCAGGGCTTGCCCCTTCTGTCGTGAGCACTGCTCACACTTACCTGTAGGCTGAGACCCAGCCCCTCATAGACAGAGGTAGCCCCTCTTTACATCTGCCCCACTTACCTTGTTGGGTCATCAGCGCCTGGCATGGAATCCTACCAGGATGATACTTACAATGATGACCTGTGGGAGGTGGACCCACTAACGGCACTCCAGTGGGATGAAGATTTCTATGATAAGGTGGATGAGTCCATCTACAAGGCAGTGGAGCAGGCTATGGGTCCTTTAGAGGACCGCCTCTCCTGCCACATTGAACAGGCCTGCGAGAAGCTGGCCAAAGCTGCCCAAGCCACCCCGGCCACCCCTGATTCTAGCGTAACCACCGCCGACCCACAACCCCCTCCCGCCAACCGCCCTAAGGAGGCTAGGATTGATATGGACGCCTTTGCCCGCCAAAAGCAAGGCTTCTTGGCAGATAAGGCCTCACCCGTGGCACCCACCCCCACAGGGGATACTGTTCCAGGGGAAGACGATGATGCTGGTCCCTCACGCCTGATGCTGGTCTCTCCCGCCACTGGCGTCCGATCCGCCCGGTGCCCGAGCAGTCTTCCCAGGATATCTGAGAAGACATGCTGGATCCTGATGACATTCTACATCCTAGATCCTCGGACAGGGGGCCATGTGAGAAGGTGGCCCAGTATGTGGCTAGCCGCATCCGCCGGCCGTTAGAGGCTACAGCATGGAGCTGTCTTAGGGCGGAGTGTCCTAGCCCCTCTCTGGAGGGAAAAGTCACCGCCACTCCCGACATTGATCCTCGGATGGTGACTTTTTAGCAGAAATTTGTCAAGGACCCTAAAAAGGGCATTGACAGGTCGTGGTGTGCTTGCCAAGACAAGCTTTTGGATGCCCTAGGGCCCGTCACGAAGATCTTAGATATGGCGGAGGAGGCTAAGTCTTCGGGGTCTCTTATTTCTCCGGACACCCTCTCCGCGTGGGCCCAACGCGTAGTAGTGTTCCTTGGGAACGCTAACTGTGCTATTTCTACAGAGCGGCGACGGTCCCTTTTTATTAAGGTTGATCCCAAACTTGTGGACCTAGCCGACTATGAGGCTGGCGCCATTGCCCGGGGCGGCCTCTTCGGGGAGCCTTTTCTCAGAGAGCTCGGACGTTTTGTGAACACCTTTACATCTTTAGATAAAGCTCAGTCCTCCATAAAGAAGGTGTTTCGCACTCGGGTTTTCCGAGGGGCTGGGCGAGCCAAGGGCCGCTCATCCGGCCATCCAAACCAACATAGAGGACAAGGCTCCAACGGCAGGCAATACCAGGACCAAGCTCGTTTCGGAAACTTCTATCCGACAAGAGGACGTCGTGGGAAGAACAGAGGCGGTAGAGGCGGTGGCGCCTCTAGCTCATCCGGTGAGTGTTCTCCCTTCTTCAAGTGGGGGGCCGTCTGGTGCATTTTGTCCAGATTTGGACTTCTGTCACGGGAGACGCCTGGGTTCTACAAACCGTGCAAGGTTTCCATATCGAGTTTTACGGGCATTCCGTACAACCGGTTCCGCCGCGTCCTCTCGCCTTCTCGGTGAAAGACGCTGTCTTAGTTGACCAGGAGGTCCACTCCCTTCTCGCCAAGAATCGTAGTGGAGACCTCTCTTCACCCCAATGGGTTCGTCAGCAACCTTTTCTTAGTGGACAAGCCGGATGGGGGCCAGAGACCAGCCATAAATCTGCACGAGTTCAACGAATGACTAGTTTACCGCCATTTCAAGTTGGAGGGTATCCATCTCCTTCGCGACATTCTCAGGCCCGGCGACTGGATGGCACGTCTCGATCTCAAGGACGCATACCTGGCCATCCCCATTTTTCCAACCCACCGGCGTTTCCATCAGTTTCCTTGGCGGGACAGGATTTACGAGTTCACAACGCTCCCCTTTGGCCTGTTCTCCGGCACTTGGTGCTTTTCCAAGGTTCTGCGCCCGGTGGTCGAACGTTGGAGAGCGTCGGGTATGAGACTTATAGTTTACCTGGACGACCTCCTCTTGATGGCTCAGTGTCCTCGTGCCTTAGCTTGCCAGCTTCAATGGGCGGTAGACCTTCTTCAGGGCTTGGGCTTCGTGATCAACGAGGCAAAATCAACCCTTTCCCCAGCCCAGAAGGTAGTGCTCCTAGGTTTTTCCATTGACTCAGTGGACGGTACCCTCAGTCTTCCGGCTCGAAAAATGACGAAGTTACGTCATGAGCTCAGGAGAGCACTGGTTCAGCCCCAGCTCTCCCTCAGGCAGTTGACCCGGATCGTGGGTCTCCTCTCAGCCTCGATCCAGGCCATCTTCCCGGGCCCGCTCCATTACAGGGCCCTGCAACGTCTCAAGGCCCATCATTTGCGCAAGGGGTTGACCTACTCTCAGAAGGTAACCCTCTCGGCGGAGGCCAGAGAGAAACTCCAATGGTGGCTCACCAACATGGAGGCCTGGAATCGCCGTGCGATTTTCGGTTCCGTGCTGGATATCGTTATAGAGTCAGACGCCAGCAAGTCCGGTTGGGGCGCCAGGTGTGGCGACTTTACCACAGGAGGTGTGTGGTCTCCTCAAGAACAACAGTTGCATATCAACTGTCTGGAACTGTTGGCGGGATCATTTGCGATCCAATGTTGGGCCAAAGACTCGGTCCGGTCCTGTGTCCTTCTCAAGATGGACAATGTGTCGGCCGTCCGATACATCAACCACCTCGGGGGTACGCGTTCGAGAGCTCTCTCTCAACTCTGGCAGCAAATTTTTGGCAATACTGCCTGGATCACCACGTTTCGGTGACAGCTGAGTACCCAACGTTTCAGGACAACCAGGTGGCGGACTTCCACTCTCGCAATTTTTACGATGCAAGCCTTTGGAAGCTGCACCAGGGAGTCTTTGCGGACCTCCAGAGCATCTGGGGGTCCGTATTCAGTGAACCTATTCGTCTCCCGGTTGGACCACCAACTTCCCCGGTTCCTCAGTTGGACGCCTTTCTGCAAGATTGGCGGTCCGAAACGGGGTATGCCTTTCCCCCGTACGCGATGTTAACGAGAGTCTCGGCTCTAGTCCGGCAACAGAGAGCGGACGTGGCCCTGATTTCGCCAGTCTGGAGGTCTCAAGTTTGGTTTCCGGTTCTTCTGGAACTTTCTTGGGATTCTCCAATCCCACTACCCCACCTTCCCACCCTCCTACTCAGTCCGGACAATGTTCCTCACCCTCTAATAGCCCAGGGCTCCTTAGCTTTAATGGTGTGGAGGATTACAGAGGACGATGGGCGGTCCCAGGCCCTTCGGGAGCAGCTGAGAACTTCATGTCCAAGGCCTGGGCGGACAGTACAGTCAAGCGTCCACCTGGAGAAGGTGGTATCGTTGGGGTGTGCGACGGGGTCTCAATCCCGTGGCAACAGATGTGACGGCTGTCCTGAATTTTCTGGCTTCTTTGGCGGAAGGTGGCCTGGCGTACAGGACCGTCAATACCTTCCGTTCTGCCATTTCGGCAGGGCACATTCCTGTGGATGGTTCTCCGGTGGATGAACATCCTTTGGTGTGCCGGCTTCTTCGGGGCATTTGCCCCTCTCTTCCACAGGAGCCTCGTTATTCTCAGCTCTGGGATGTCAATCTGGTGCTGAATCTGTTTTTATCTTGGCAGCCGAACAGATTCCTCTCTCGAAAGGAGCTGTCGGCCAAGTTGGCCATGCTTCTCTGCCTTATCTCTTGCAGGAGGGTCTTGGATGTTAGGTCCCTGGATGTTACCAGCAGGATCTTTTCCCCCTAAGGGGTCACCTTCAATGTTCGTCGCCGAACTAAGTGTTAGTCCATCTCCTATCCCGCCTTTCCAGATTTCCCCCAAGCTTTGTGTGGTCTCGTGCCTCAAGGCCTACGAGGAAATGTCAGAGGAGTTTCGTCCTCCTGGGGAGAGACAGTTGCTTATTGCACTGCGCAAACCCCACAGGGCGGTTTCCTCCCCCAGCATCGCCCGTTGGGTGAGGTGGGTAATGCAGGAGGCTGGTATTGACCTCAGAGCCTTTGGGGCTCATTCTACTAGGGGGGCCATGGCATCTAAAGCTTTTACCCTGGGAGCTCGTCTGGAAGACATTTCGAACGCAGCAGACTGGTCTTCAGACTCTACTTTCAAATGGTTTTACTTCAAACCGGTGCTTGACATGGCTCACATGGTGGTCAGTAAGCTTTAAACGAGCATAATCCTCGCCTCCGGTCCTGACATAGAATGAAAAATTTCCTAGCTATCGTAACGGAAAGTTTCAATTCTATTATGGTCTCAGAGGCGAGGATTATCCAACCCAGGGTACAATTCTTGTAACTTCACACCCTCGTACTTGGGTAAGTAAAAGTGTTTCACCTTGGTTCTGATATGCTGTTTTGCATTATGTCTACTGTGATGTACCTTGGTTCTGATGTGCTGATTTGCATTATGTCTACTGTGATGTACAGCTCTGCTTTCCCCCTACAGGGTAGACCTTAGCCTTTGCTGGCGCCTAATTGTGTTGTTTATTTCTGACAGGGGATTCCACTAAACAGGATTCCTGAGACATTCCACTGGGCTGACCTCGAGCGACGAACGAGGGGGAGTGGAAGTTGACAGAGGACTATCATAGCCATGGAGCCCTGTGATTGGTGGACTTATGTGGACACTCTATACTGGGACACTCTATTGTTTGAATCTTGTTATTCCCTATGGTTCATGGGAATAGTGATTATTAAATTGTTTGAATGGCTGCTATTCAATAAAGTGGAGAAAGAATAGCATAATCCTCGCCTCAGAGACCTTAATAGAATTGAAACTTTCCGTTACGATAGCTAGGAAATTTTTCATTGTACTTTTCAAGACAGATTGTTAAAAAGCAAGCTGGATGAATAATGTCTTTTCTGACAGGTTTGTAAAAATGTGCAAATACAGCTGTAATTACTTTTGGATTACTTTTTCTACTCAGTGTAATATGCCTAGGTATCACACTGGGACATTTCCTGGATATAAAAGTTAAACTGTTTTTCTCAAAACACAGTTTCTTTCATTTTCATACACTTTTTAACTCCACACTTCGAACTTTTTTCCACAGAAAAACAATCAATGCAGTCCTATGGGAGAAAATCAGGTTATCGGTTTAAAGGTGAGCAATCTGTCTTGAGCGATGAGTTTCTGGGGTTAGAACAAGGGTTCCCCCAGGGTCAAGGATGCACTCAAAGAACACCTTCAGCGGCACTAGAACGGCTGGGTGCAGAGTGCTGAGGCCCAATCTTATCCAATGGGGATAGGGGCTCTCTGGTTGGTGGCTGCTTACGGGCATGCCACTTGGATGTGGGAGCACAGCTCCTAGGGTTTAGCTCAGGACCAAGGGGGATCCGAGTTAGCACACGAGGGGCACCCACAGCAGCACAGGGGCGGTAGGGTGGAGGTTGCTAGATTGGCGTTGGGTGCTCTGTTGGTTTCAATGGGGATTCTACGGTCACATCAAACACTGCAGGCTTGGGCACGAAAATCTTCTGGAGGCGACCACCGGTTGGAGAGGTAAGTTGGGAATCTGGGAGTTGCCTGGACATCGTCGATTGGGCCATCCAAGGCCCTGGGGCGTCGGGTGCAGGGGTGTCTTGAGGCGTAGAGTTTTCCTTACCGGCTCTGGTCTCGGTCTGGGGGACCTTCATGATAGGGGCTGCAGGTATTGTCGGGAGGCTTGAAGCAGAGCAGGGATCCTCTGATCCCAGGTCAGGATTGCTGGGAAGACCTCCTCGTGGTGTTGCACCACTCGAACTCGGGCTGTGGATGTCGGGTGAAGAGTGGTGGAGACTCAGGGATTTGGCCGGAGCCAGAGTCTGCTGGTGAGCAAATCCGGAATTCATGGGAGACAGAGTCTTGGTAGGGAAGGCAGGACAGATCCTCTGGGTTCTGGCAGGATGCTGGACATGCTGGGGTTTCGCTGGAGCAGGTGGAGGTCGGGACAGGCCGGTAGGGCTTGGGCAAAGTCAGTTGGTGTCCTCCTCTTCTTCTTTCAGTACAGCTCTTTCGTCCTCTTTCTCTTCTTCTTGCTTGTTTGAGGAGGCAAGGTTCGGGATTGCCCCATTATACTAAGTTTAGGGGTGTTTCAGGTAGGTACAGGTTGGGACCAATGGCGGGGACAGAGTTGTGCTTCGCCTCACCGACCTGATGGGTGGGGTTGGCAAAGGTGGGCACATCTCTCCTCCTATCTTGGTTTTTCCGCTGATTCTTTCGCCCAAAGTGGGGGTCAAAGCCGGTGGGGGACAGTTGCTGGGAGCAGCAAATGACTGGGTCAGCTCACAAAGTTGTCAAGCCTTTGAAAATTCTCCCTTCGACGGCCTTGCCCATCCTGGGGAGGAGGCTTGGCACCTCTGCCCAGGATGTGCTTTGTTTCAGGACCCTGAGAGCGGGAGGCTCTCGACCCAGGGGTCCAGAAATATGTCTGGGTGTGGCAGCTGGCGAGCAGCCAGTCAGCCAGGACAATAGAGTTAGGTCGTTTTTCAGGGGGCATCTCTAAGATGCCCTGTGAGTGCATATGGCATTAAATTCCACACTGGCATCAGTGTGGGTTTAATGTGCTGATAAGTTTGATATCAAACTTCCCAGATTTCAGTAAAGCCATTATGGTGCTGTGGAGTTCGTAATGACAAACTCCCAGACCATATACTCTTTATGGCTTTACCTCACTTACACAATGTCAAAGAATGGACTTAGACACTGTAGGGGTAGAGGGCTCATGCACCTATACCCTCACCAGTGGTATAGTGCACCCAGCTAGAGGGGTGGCTTACCTATGCCTTAGGC
Organism: Triturus cristatus; assembly: GCF_964204655.1. Classification (NCBI taxonomy): domain Eukaryota; kingdom Metazoa; phylum Chordata; class Amphibia; order Caudata; family Salamandridae; genus Triturus; species Triturus cristatus. The sequence continues at coordinate 356,774,768 of NC_140585.1, forward strand.
AGTGGATTGTAGGCATGGCACAAAGGGATGTGTGCCATGTCACTTCTTCATTTTGCTCTGCACCCAAATAATGCAGCATGCAAGGGCAGTTGTGTGTGTGTTAAGGTACAGGGCCTTTAAGGGTAGCTCAATATTTGCTGCAGTCCTTAGAGGCCTTGCCTGGTCACAGTGCTCTTGGTACCCATGGTACCTTTTACAAGGGACTTGCATGTAGCCAGAAAGTTGCCAATTGGGGTTGCAACAGTACGGTTTTAGGGAAAGAACATAGGCCCTAGGTACCTGGTTGGCAGGAACCCAGGGCACACTCAGTCAGAGTACATCAACATTAGCAAAAAGTGGGGGGAACCATGCAATAAGGGGCACTTTCCTACAGGGTGGGTATGGTTTTTTTGTGTGGTAAGGGGTGTTTTTTGTGTGGGTATGTTTTTTGTGTTTAAGGTGGGTATGGGCTTTGGAGTGGGAAGGATGGATATAAATATATATACTTACCTGGCAAGTCTTCACCACGCATATGCCTTTACTATACATGCCTTAACAATGCAAATTTCGTTGTAACGGCATGCGTAGTAAATGCATATGCATGGTAAAGACTTGCATAGTAGTGTCACAGTCGTTGTAATGACTGCGTTGTAAAGGGTGGTAAAGGCATGCGTGGTTCCGTCATACAACCCAACTTAGAAGGGGACAACCCATGTGGTTGATTATGCTGCACTTTTTCACAGAGCTGAAGTTATAGTTGTAAGGGGTAGGTAGGAGTATTTAAGAGTATTAGTACGGAGGAGTAACAACTTATAGATTAAACAGTATGCACGAGCCAGAGCGATTTGGACTAGGAATAAGCAGCCACAAGTATAGGACAAATAAATCGGTGTGGGAGTAGGAAGAAGTAATTAAGCACACAAAATGCTTACTGGCCATGTGAGAACAACAGCTAAAAGGCCTTCACACAAGAAAACTGCGCTTTAGCGCTGGTGGCGCCTGGTGCGACAGCCTTTTTTGATACCGCCCCCCCCCCCCGTGACCACCTGCTTTACAGATTCTTGCCCTACCACCATTCAACATTGCCCCTCATCTCTCCATAGCCCCTCTCTTACATACATTTTGTTTTATAGTACTACTCATACAAGTGTAGGGCGTCAGAGCACTTTACATCAAACACACGCACACAGATTACATACAAATAATAAATCATATGTGAGGAATAGGATTACAAGATGTAGGAATCACATGTGATCCATACCAGTAAGCAGCATATTTTAAGATCATTTGGTCTAGATATATAAAACATAACACAGTGGTTGGGGTTGGCTTCACTAATAAGAATATATTTCTACCAAAACAAACCCTTTTTAGCAACATTAGGATAATAAAAGACAGGTGGAAAAAACAATGTTCTAACCTATACCATGCAGCTCTTCGATGACAGTTCATTGGTCACTGTGCTTTATTAGGATTGTAACCTATGAACTGCAAGTAACAAAATGATCTCTGTGACAAAAGCGGTAACCCACTGAGCTATCTACCTTAAATACAATTCAGTAATCTGTATGGTTCTTTGCAGCAGGCGCATTCTCCTGTCTTGAGGCTAGCAAAAATAAACTTTAGGAAGCAAACTTTTATTTGTGTTTGGGAGTTAATATTTATTGAAATGTTTTTGAAAGTAAGGAAGGCAAAACTTAATGTCACCACACCATTCATCAAGACATCAAAGTTCATGTTTGTAGTTCAATTATGTAATTGCAATCCTCCTGCACCAAGCTGAATGTTGCTTTCTGTATAGCTGTTAAACACGGTCTCAAATGTTACTTACTATAATATTACTTCTTTCGAGCTGAATTCCAATTGCACATTTTTAAAATGAAACTGATGAACATCACGTAAAACACTTTGGTGGAACAATTACTGTTAGCGAACTGACCTTTAATGCACTACCAAGAACGAAGCTCACTTTGTGTACCTCTGCTAATCCACAAAAAGGAACACAACATTTTTTGTCTCCCAGGCAGCTGCAAGCATTTGTTCTGAGAATACAGAGCAGTAAGGGCGGGGTCTGGCAGTAAATCTATGTAATCTGTGATGGCATGCATGAACACAGGTGTGCTCCTTTTATTTCCACAAGGACCCACGTTGTGGGAATGGAAGTGGGATAACTGTGCGCAATACAAGCTTTTGGTCGATGCGAATGGTGTGGATTTAGGAGCACAAATGGCGCCTCCCCTAGCTTGACGCCCGGTGCAGTGGCACCGGTCGCACCACCCTAAAGCCGGCCCTGCAAGTATTCAATCATTCTCCTGCGATATAAAGTTGTTTTGCAGGGAGCAGTTGTTCCATATTGCAGTGAACAAATGCCATCAAAGTAATAAGCTGAAGTAGTAAGGGTAGGCTGAAGTAGAAGTGCGTAGGAGGAATTAAAAGTAAGAGTAAGAATAATAAGTACTATAAATGCATTAGGAGCATAGTGGCCAAGTACCTAGGGACGAGGTGAAGGATTACTTCGAGGATGTTGAATTACAGTATTTGGGGGCAGAAATATCCTAAACGTTGGATGAAACCTTGTCTTTGTACAACGTTCCAAATCTCGACTCGGATGCAGGCCTTACTTGATTGTGCACAGATTTATAGCGAGAGTTGGATATCCAAGTCCAAAGTTCTTTCAGAACAACCTGCTACTGCAACACTCTAGGGACCAGCTAACTTCCTTTAGAGATATACAGTGATTAAAAGAAGCAGAAAAAAAACTATTTTACTGAGACAATAGAAGCTGTGCGGGTATCAATACCATTTTGGAAAGGCATACCATTAACTATGAAAGGCAAAACAGTTGTAAGTAAATAGTTCCGTTGCAGACCATAAACGGGTAATCTCTAACCTGATCTGGATGAATAATAATGCCCCTAGAATGGATTTAAATACACTCAAGCCATCTTCTGCAAGGGATTAAATGGATGCACCCAATGTTATGAGTTATGTTGTGGTCCAAATACAGCCTACTGTGGAGTGGTATATTAAGAAGTGAAGTCAGAGAGAACAATACAATGTGCAATAGGTGTCCATTTGCTGCTTTGCAATACATATGTGCAATGGTCTTTGGACTCTGGCACAGAGTTCATGATAAACTGAGGCTGCCAACTAGCTATCCAACTGTGACTGACTCAATTGGGCTGTACACTAAAGCTTTAGCAGTATGGTGTTACAAAACTGGGAGCAGTGTGGTTGCACCTAATACTCCACACCCCTGTGAAGAGGATAATTGCAAGGACAGTGATGCCAGATGACCCACGTATCTTCAAATACGCATTTTAAATTGATACACGCCAGCTTCAGTTCAGGACACTAGTAAGGAAACACATATTTGATTAGGAGCGACCCTCTCACTGAAATACACGAGTAGCTTGGAGTGCATTTTCTGCACAAATTACAGGCTTTTCTGAGTATTACAGTGTTGGTGGGCAAATGTGATCCATGCAATCACAGAATGCGGTTGGTATGGCGGATATCACGAAACAAAATCAATTGGAATGATAGGGGAGATTAAGGAATATGCTACTTACCAGTATGCATCTGTTCTTGGCATGTAGAGCTGCAGATCTACACACTTGTGCATAGATCGGCATCTGGTGTTGGGCCCGGATATTTGCAGTTTGTTTTCCCTCTTAGAAAGTCTTTGGCAGTCACGAGGTCGGTGACTCCTCCTTTGGATCGTATTGCGCATGGGCTTCGGCTCCATCCTCAGATTGCTTTTCGCCAGCAGGGAAAGATGGAGCGTAGTAATAACAGTGAAGATGCCCATGTGTGTGCTATCTAAATAAGATAAACTGGGAGAGATACAGGTAGCCGGGGAGGCAGGTGGGCGTGTGTAGATCTGCAGCTCTACATGCCAAGAACAGATGCATACTGGTAAGTAGCATATTCCGTTCGAGGCATATGAGCTGCAGATTACACACTTGTGCATAGACTATATAGCAGTACACACCGTTGGCGGCGACCACCCGTATCTGTTGCAGTGGTTTGAAATAATGTTTTGAGTACAGCCTGGCCCACACTAGCTTGTTGCTTAGTTTGCACATCTACACAATAGTGTTTGGTGAAAGTGTGCGGTGTTGACCATGTAGCTGCTTTGCAGATATCATCTAATGGGATGTTCCCTAAGAATGCCATGGAAGGCCCTATTTTTCGTGTAGAATGGGCTTTAGGGGGAATGGATAGCGTTTGCTTTGCTTTGTGGTGGCAGATTTGAATGCATTTTACAATCCACCTAGCTATCCCTGATTTTGAGATGGGGTTGCCTTTGTGTGGTGGAGAGAAAGAGACAAACAGTTGTTTGGTCTTACGGAAAGGTTGTGTTCTTTGGATGTAGTAGAGTAAGGCTCGTTTGACATCTAGTGTGTGAAGAGCCCTTTCTGCAACGGTCTGTGGTTGCGAGAAAAATACTGGTAGTCCTACTGTTTGGTTTAGGTGAAAAGGAGAAATGACTTTAGGGAGGAATTTTGGGTTGGTACGGAGAACCTTGTTGTGGTGCATTTGGAGAAAAGGTTCTTGAATGGTAAGTGCTTGTATCTCACTGACCCTTCTAAGGGAAGTGATGGCTACAAGAAAAGCGGTTTTCCATGTTAGGAATTGTAGTTCGCATTTGTGCAGAGGTTCGAAGTGAGGCCCCATTAGCCTTGTGAGAACGATATTTAAGTTCCACACAGGTGAGGGTGGCACTCTGGGGGGAATTATTCTTTTAAGGCCTTCCATGAAGGCTTTAATGGCAGGTACTCTGAAGAGTGATAGATGTTGCCTGTTTTGTAGGTAAGCTGCAATCGAATGGACGTATAGGCTAGATTGCACCTTTGTAGGTGGAGTAAGTAGCCTATGATGTGTTGAATGGACACGTCTAGTGGATTGATGGTGTTGTTATGGCAATAAACAACAAAACGTTTCCACTTGGCGGCGTAGCACGCTCTAGTGGTAGGTCTTCTAGCTTCTCTGATGACGTTCATACAGTCAGGGGGAAGATTTAGGTACCCGAATTCTAGGATTTCAGGAGCCAGATCGCAAGGTTGAGCTGCGCTGAGTCCGGGTGTCTGATCTCTCCATGGTTCTGGGTTAAGAGGTGTGGAGAGAGGTGTAGTTTTTGGTGCGGTACTACAGATAGTTCCAGCAGTGTGGTATACCACGGTTGTCTGGCCCACGTTGGAGCTACTAGGATTAGTGTGAGGGAGTGTTGTTGTAGTTTACGCACCACTAGTGGAATGAGTGGGAGAGGCGGAAAAGCATACGCAAATATGCCTGACGAGTTCATCCATATCGCATTTCCTTTGGACAATGGGTGTGGGTATCTGGCGGCGAAGCTTGGGCGTTTTCGTGGGTGGCGAAGAGGTCTATCTGTGGATGCCCCCACATTTGAAAGTACAGGTGAAGAACTTGCGGGTGAAGCTGCCACTCGTGGATCTGTTGTGTCTGCCTGCTGAGCAGATCTGCCACTGTTTTGGACTCCTGGGACATGCTGAGCTAGGAGAAAGATTTTCTGGGGTATTGCCCATCTCCATATGCTCTGTGCTAGTTGAGAGAGCTGTGGAGAGTGTGTGCCGCCTTGTTTTTGAATATAATACATGGCTGTCATGCTGTCTGTGCGGATCGGGACTGCCTTGCCTGAAATCTGGGTTTGAAAAGATTTTAGGGCTAAGAAGATTGCTAGTAACTCCAGATGGTTGATATGGAGTAACTTTTGTTGAGGTGTCCACTTGCCCTGTATGGTGAGATGTAGTAGATGAGCTCCCCAGCCGGAGAGCGATGCGTCCGTTGTCAGTACTATTTGAGGAACCGGGTCCAGGAACGGTCGACCTTTGGAAAGGTTTGTGGTGTTCCACCACTGCAGAGAGCGATGGGTGCGACAGTCTACCAACACCAGATCTGTTAATTGACCCTGGGCCTGGTTCCATTGTTGCGCTAAGCACTCTTGGAGAGGACGCATCTGGAGTCTTGCGTGAGGTACTATGAAGATGCAAGAGGCCATCATCCCTATTAGCTGCATAAACACTCGAGCTGGAAGGGAGTGTTGTGCTATGAATTTTGTGCGTAGAGCCTGAATGCTTGCAATCCTGGCAGGATTGGGGCAGGCTAGCGCTCTTGAGGTGTCTATGGTCGCACCGAGGTATTGTTTTATATGGGATGGTTGTAGATGGGACTTCTGGTGGTTTACTGTGAAGCCCAGTTGGTGGAGTAGCTGAATAGTGGTGGACGTGTTTTGTACACACTGATTGTATGACCTGGCTTTTATCAGCCAGTCGTCTAAGTATGGGAAGACGTGAATGTGTTGTCTTCGCAAATGTGCTGCCACCACTGCTAGGCACTTGGTGAATACCCGTGGCGCTGTTGTGACTCTGAACGGGAGCACTTTGAATTGGTAGTGTTGTCCGTCCACTACAAATCTGAGGTACTTCCGGTGAGCTTTGTGCACCGGAATGTGGAAATAAGCGTCTTTTAGGTCTAAAGTGGTCAAAAAGTCGTTTTGGGAGAGGAGCGGAAGTACCTGCTGAAGCATCACCATATGAAAATGGTCTGAGTGCATGTATGTGTTTAGGGGCCGGAGATCTAGGATGGGTCGAAGAGTCTCGTCCCTTTTTGGTATGAGGAAATATAGGGAGTAGACTCCCATATTTTGTTGGTTGGTAGGAACGGGTTCTATTGCCTGTTTCTGTAGGAGGGAGATTACCTCCTGCTTTAGGAGTATTAGATGTTCTTGTGACATTGGCGTTTTCTGGGTGGAATGTTTGGGGGGGTAGATATTAGTTCTAGGCAGTAGCCTGACCGAATTATCTGTGTTACCCATTTGTCTGAGGTGATAGTAGCCCAGACAGGAAGGAAATGTTGGAGTCTGCCCCTGACTGGAGTGGAATGGTCTGGGGGGAGCGGGGGGAAGTCATTGTGTAGGCGGTGTGGCAGAGCGGGCGTTGTTTGTTTTGCCTCTGCCTTTATTATTGTTACCCCTATAGCCGTCTCTTTGATAACCCCTTGTGAAGGTGGACTGAGTAGGGGATTTGTATGAAGTGGACGCGGTGTCTGAGGAGTAGCCTCTAGACGTACTTCAAAAGGAAGAGCGGCGAAAGGAGCGTCTAGGAGGGTGTGACTGTAAGGCTCCCATGGATTTTGCCGTATTCGTATCCATCTTCATTTTTTCTAGGGCCTCATCCACTTTTGGGCCAAATAGATGTTCTTGGTCAAAGGGATGGTTAAGGATGGAGGCTTGTACCTCCGGTTTAAACCCTGATATTCTTAGCCAAGCATGGCGATGGAGGAGGACGCTGGTATTGATGGCCCTGGAAGCTGTGTCTGCTGCATCTAGGGCACAACGTATGGAGGTGTTAGTAATAGTTTTACCCTCCTGAATTAGTTTGTTGGCCCTAGCTTTATATTTTTCAGGGAGGTGGTGCATTATGCTTTCTAACTCGTCATAATGTACCCTGTCATATCTGGCCAATAGCGCTTGAGTATTGGCGATACGCCATATATTGGCTGCTTGTGATGCAGTACGCTTTCCTGATGCGTCCAGTAGTTTTGACTCTTTTTCAGGTGGTGATGCTTCGCCTGACGCCTGGGAGTTTGCCCTTTTACGTGCAGTGGAAACCACTAGAGAATCTAGTGGCGCTGGCCCTCTGATGTAGGAGGGATCTGTGGGGGCAGCTTTCTATTTTTTCTCGATGCGCGGGTTAATGACCCTGGCTCTAACTGGGTCCTTAAAAACTTCTGGCACATGCTTTACCTCTCCTTTGAGCATAGGCAGTATGGAGGTGGACCTATGTGTGGTGTCGAATGTGTCGAGGAGGAAATCTTCCTCCATGGGGTCGGTATGCAAGTCTACCCTGTGACAGTGTGCCGCCCTTTGCAGTAAATGGTTGAACCCCAATGAGTCTTCCGGTGGAGATGGTCTGGAGGGGTAAAGATCATCTTGTGGGACGTTGGAGATATCAGGGATATTGTAATCGTCCCATGGGTCTGGGGATCCTGTAGGGGTGGGGTCCCCTGTGGGTAGGTCCTGGGGCACATCCCCTATGTCATCATATGGGTCCCTGTGATCCTCATTGTGTGGAGAAGGGGTCAGGGAACGATGAGGTTGGGGTGGAGAAGGCGGAGGGGGTGGAGGTGGGGAAGGTGGAGGAGGTGGAAGAGGTGGGGAAGGTATTCTGAACCGAGAGGTAGCAGAGTCCTTCCTCTTTGGAGGTGGAGCAGGCTTCTCCAAATGTCTCTTTTTGGTGGAGAGTGTCAAATGTCCAGTTTCTGGATCCTTGGTGAGTGTTTTTTGCAAGGGATCCGGTGTAAATTGGTCTGGTGAGGCTGGTCGATCCGTCGGTGCCGGGGCCGTAGGCTTTTTAGGCTTTTCTGTGCGGTTCGTTGTTTGGAACCTGGTTTGGTAACCTCCGGACGCTTGGTCGGCGCCGAGATGGGTTTCGGCTTCGAAGTGTCGGTGCCGGTGGCCTTGTGTGCTTTGGTCGGCACCAAAGGTGGTGTCAGTACCGAAGAGCTGGGTTTCGACCCCGAGTGCTTCTGTGTGGGGCTCGGTATCGAGATGGAGGTCGGCTTCTTTTTCGGTGCCGAAGCGTGTTTATCGGCACCGACGGTAGGCTGGCTCGAGCCCGAGCCGCCGGAAGGCTTGCTTGGCTTCTTTACCGGGCCCGAAGGTGCGGTGTTGGAAGCAGTGTCCTTGGTCTTGCCTAGGCCCGGAGGCAAAGGTGTGACCAGAGCCTTTTTCGGTGCCGGCAGGGGTGTGTGTGGGGGGGGGGGGGGGGGGGGGGTAGGGGGATCAGTACTCACGACCCTCTGCGCCGGTGTGATGTCCTCCACATCCGAGTCGTCGGCTTCGGAAGCACTGACGAGGCCCTCGTCTGTGTAACACTCTGGAGCGTCGATGCCTTCTCCGAAGATGTCGTCCGGAATCGTCATCGAGGAGTGCGCCATAGTTCGTCTGGCTCTTCAGTCCCAAATAGTCTTTTTGGACCGGAAGGACTTACACGCCGGACAGTCTCGAGCCTCGTGTTCAGGGGAGAGGCAGAGATTGCATACCTGGTGGAGATCGATGTGGGGAAATTTGGACCCACATTGAGGGCACTTTTTAAATGGAGTCCTTTCCATTAGCCAGGACCGGATCTTGGCGAGGCCCGAAGGCCGCCGTCGACGACTGGAACCAAAGGTCTGTGCCGATGAGAAGGCGCGTCGAGTGGGGAGATCGCGATCGAAACAATACCGCGGTTTGGGGTGAGGATTGCGCGTCGATCGTCGAACTGGAAGCTGTTCGGAACCGGAGCGCGAAAATTACATCCCAGCCCGATGGCGGAGAAAAACAATCTGAGGATGGAGCCGAAGCCCATGCGCAATACGATCCAAAGGAGGAGTCACCGACCTTGTGACTTCCAAAGACTTTCCAAGAGGAAAAACAAACTGCAAACATCCGGGCCCAACACCAGATGGCGATCTATGCACAAGTGTGTAATCTGCAGCTCATATGCCTCGAACATTTATGTTTGGCCCCTCGTACAGAGAAAGTACACCTATCCATAATCCAGCAGACTGCCCACATAAATAAGATCCAAATAAGTACAGTGTCCAGGAAAGCGGCTCCAGCACTAGAAATAAATAATACTAAAGCCCTAGGAGCAGTTATGTATGGAGCAGAACTGTGTGCTAGTGAGAACACGGATTGTCTCTCCATCACGGATCATCAATTTATAAGATCACTTCTAAATTTACCAGCCAGCTCTCCCCCGACTCCTATTTTTCTTGATTTGGCCCAAAGAAAATTTGTTCACAAGCTGGACTACAAGCACTTATTGTTATGGCATCGCCTATGGACGATTGAGGAGTTTGCTCCCTATCGAGGGGTAATTGGGGATCTTATGACACAACCCAAGATAAGCACAATACTGTGGTTTTGCGACATGAGGGAATTTATTAAGGAAATTGGGGTTGGAGGATTATTGGTCAAGACCGGATGAGCTGTGTTCGATTACGAAGAGTAGGGTAAAAGGTATTTATTGAGAATATAGTCAGGTGAAGGGTATGTCAAAATCTATTATCTCAGTTACTCTAGAGTTTATGGATTTCAAACCCTTCCCGCACTTTGAGGAAATTATCGATTACATTGTTCAACCTCTTGCACCGAAACTGTTCCTACAATTCAGATATAAGACCCTTCTGACCAAATGGTTTTGTAGCAATTGGAGAAGCAATGTATCCTCCGATGGTAAATATCCGGCTTGCAAAAGAAGCCTCAAATCCATAGTCCATCGGTTATTCTTTTGCCCATACTACAAGAACTGAGGGCTAAGTGGATTATTCCCTTGTGTAGGCTAATCGGACCTTGTCCACTATCTAGACATGCTTAGAATCCTTAGTACAGATACCGAAGAGTAGTGGGCTTTGGCCTAGCAAAATTCCTGTTAGCTCTATGGATTTGACACTCAAAGTGCATTGTATAATAATTGTTATCTTGTAGCTTTTTTAATAACATACATTTTATATAGATGATTTATATTTTTATATGGCTTTTATTCTCTCATGGCATTTTTAGGTGTTTTTATAGAATGCTTTACTATTTGGGCTTCTCATAACCATCTTGCTGTCTGAAATTTATGCTTGTATGTATTTGGCTGTGATGTACTTTTTAAAATCTTTGTAATCCAAATAAAGTTATGATGATGATAGGGGAATTCATAGCTCAATCTGAGCTATAAGCACTGGCTTAAAGAAAAAGTACTTAACATTTTAATGAACGGCTAGTGGGCAACGGCTGTCAGGAACCAATGTTTCTTCTAATGTCCTTCATACACATGGAAGCACCAAATAAGAAATTAACTGATACCTGATGGATATTCCACAATATGTAAAAGATATTGTTAATCATTACATTTAAATATGGAGATGGAAACAACCTCTACCATCTTGGCCACTCGGTCAGGTGGTCCAGCGTTTCCGATACACATCAAGTTAGTTTAATGCTGTTTTTTGGATAATTAATATGGCATTTTGAAATGTATTCTTATTTTTTTGAAGAAAGTACTCCTGATGCTCTATTGTCAGGTCACATGAGGATTGTTCTTGAGCCATCAACAGAAATGAAACATGTTCTGTACCATTTTAAGAACAATTTGAAGGACTAATTATAAAACAAAATTGTGCTGATCTATACCAAAAAATTATTTTAAATAAAAAGTATTTCCCCATCTCCCAATTATAATAAATGCAAAACAATTCAATAAACAAGTTTAAGTCACTTAAAAGCGTACAGCTCTAGCAAGGGAACACAATGAAAATTCTAAGTGTGACAGTTGTGCATGCCCTTCTCATCTTGGACTTTTTAAGCCCTCAGCAGATTGCAATGCTGCTAACAGTATTAAGTCCAACATGCAGTCGGTTATTAAACGGTGACAACTTTACATACTTGGTAAGCGCCTGGTTGGATAGCATCTGCTTAAGGTGCTGAGACAAGAGCTTCTTCTCTAGAGATAGCCGTATCCATCCTCTTGCTCGGCCCACATCGGTCTTTATCTCACTCATGTGCTGAATATGTCTGGAGGATAAATGGAAAAAATAAAAAAGACAGGTCAAGGAATAGGGCATGTTACTCTCTTGATTAAAACATGAATTGGAAATACTCTGCATTAAACACTCTCATTCAATGTATCAAAGTTACAAACGAAGAAGTTATTTACCTTAGGTAATGCTCTTTCTGGTAGAGATTCTATCTAACCACAGATTCCTCACTTTTTTAATATTTCCCCAGACATCAGACTAGATTTGGAAGCCTTCTAGTAGTACCTCTGCGCGTTGTTGGGGTGTGCAGCCCCACACTAACACTGTTATGCTCTCTAAATGACATCAGGAACCAATATAGATACCCCTCCCGTGTGCAGACGTCAGCTGCTTTCAAGGCTATGCGCACCTCCACATGTAGAGAGCCCTGGAATCCAATTGGCTTCAACCAGTCTGTAGATTCCTAGATTTGAGATCTTTTTAAATATACAGAGCCCCATTCAGAACAAGGTGGATGGGAGGGTCATTGAGGAATCTGAGGCTAGATGCATCCTCTATCAGAAAGAGCTTTACTTAAGTTAAGTAACGTGTTCTTCTGATAGAACTTTCCAACTGCAGATTCCTCACCAATTCGTTCTGTGTATTGGCTCAAACCAAAAATTCCTGTATTCCGGAGAGGATAAAATGCCCCTATTCATGAACCTGGATGTTCAGACAGCAGTGCTTTGTGAATGCATGTAGGGATGCCCACATAGCCACCTGACATATGTCCAGGAAAAAGAACAGTGGTAGCAATCTTGGCTCTGGAGTTATGAGCCCTTAGCCCTTCTGGGAGCTTCTTCTTGGCCAGATCTTGATGCTGAGATCTTGATGCAGAGCATGATCCAGCATGAGATGGTCCTTTTCTGAACGTCCTTGCCCTTCCTTACTTCTGCAAACCCCATGAAGAGATTATCATCTACTCGGTGTTCTGTGGCACGATCGATGTAAAAGCTCAGCTCTCTGCTTGGGCCTAGGTGATGGAGTCTCTCCTCGTCCTTAGAGCGAAGAAGCGGAGCATAGAAAGGCAGCAATGTGATGGTTTGACGGACATAGAATGGTGTCATAACTTTTGGAAATTATGCCCAAGTTTGCAGATCCAGTTTGTCTACGAAGATGGTATACAGCGGGTTGACACAACGAGCTTGGAGCTCTCTCACTCCCTCTGCCAATGGTATAGCAACAAGGAACACTGTTTTGAGGGTGAGATGCCACAAAGGAAAGCTGTGCAGCAGCTCAAAGGCAGTGCACAAAGTATAGGAAGACCAGATTAAGATCCCACTGCAGCATAACAAAGGGAGCAGTAGGAAACATACACTACAGTCCTTTAAAAAAACAGATCACAATAGGTGAATTAAATAATGAGGGCTGGTCCGGAAAACGTAAGAAGGCTTAAAAAGCAGAAAGGTAACCTTTAACTGTGCCCAAAGAAAAGCCTTGCAGGGCGAGGGACAGCGCAAACAATAAAACATCAAATAGCATGTCCTGAGGGGAGTCTATCTGTTGTGCAACACACCAAACGACAAATATGTCCCAACGACAGGCTGTACAGTTTTTGTTGAGAGACGCTTGTCTGCCACAATGACATCAACGACCTCCTAAGGTGTCCAGCTGTCACTGATTAATCTCCAAGCGTTAAGGTGGAGACTAAGGAGGGATGGTGCAGAATCATACCAATTGCTGCAACAGCTGATCCTCCCAAGGTGCAGCCTGATCGGAGGGCAGATGTTTGTGCCCAGGAGCCCTGGATACCATACACGTCTTGTCCAACCTGGTGCCACTAGGATGACTTTGGCCCACTCTGTCCTGATCTTCAGAACTCAGTGCAGAAGGGGTAGCAGTGGGAACGCATAAACGAGCCCCGAGTCCCCATCATAGGCAGAACACGTCTACGAGAGAAAAACACCTTGGAAACTGGCAAAGAGATCAATTCAAGGTTTGCCCTATGGGCAGAAGAGACCTTAGCCACTGCCGGGCGTAACTGTTACTCGTGATCCACTAGGAGTTCACAGCTACATTTGTCCGCTCTAGTCTTGAAATAACTCGCCAGATTCCGCATTAGGATGATTCCTTGATGGTCAAGCCATTTCCAGAAGCACAGAAAATCATGGGAAAGGGACCACGTCCCAACCCCATCCTGTTTGATGCAACTTCACACGGCGGTGACGTGGTCTAAGAGCACTTGCACCAGCCTTCCTATGATGGAGGGCAGGAAGGCTTACAATGCCAAGAGGCCTTTGATGTCCACTTCTCCCTGGTGGCCGCCCCAACCCAGAAGCGATGCATCTTTCACCACTGTCAGCGCTGGGAGGGATAGGGAGAGTGGTCTGCCACTGACCCAATCGCAGTCAAGCACCCACCACTACAGGTGTTTTGGAGTTTCTGGGAATGGTTGGAAAGGTCCCCTTGATGTTGGGCCCACTGATACTTCAGATCCACCTGCAGAGCTCACACATGCCACCCGGCATGCCTGACCAGCAGGATACAAGGGGCATCAGTCCTAGCAGCCTCAGAGTTAACCTCAATGTAATCCAGGACAGAAGCTGAAAGATTGGGATCATAACCTGAATTTCCTGGACTTTAGTTTCCGGAGGAAAGACATGAAACTGGACTGTGTGCATAATGGCTTAGTTGAAATGGAGCATCTAAAAATGAAGTCACGTGAGACTTCAGCACATTGATAGTGAACGCCAAGGACGTCAGGATGTTTGCCATAATCTGAAGGTGGGAGACGGCTGACTGGGGAGAGTCTGCCTTCAGCAGCCAGTTGTCGAGGTAAGGGAAGACTGGGGCAGCTGATGATGCTCTGCCACTAAAACTTTCGTGAACCCCAACCCCTTTAATTGAAAAACTAAGCGCTCTAGGGATGGGTCCCCAGAGCCTTAGAAGGCTGGGAGAGGGGGAATGCACGGCCCCTTCTCCCCTTTTAACATATATGTACAGCCCTGGGGAATGGGGCCCACAGGGCTTAAAGTGGCTCGGGGAGGTGTGTGCGAAGCCCCCTCTCCCATTTTAACTTATACGTACAGCTCTGGGGGATGGGGCCCGCACGGCCGTGCCCTATGGCCAGCCCCCAGCCGCACACCCATGGCCGTGTGCAATATGGGGTTGGCTGCCTTTGCGGCGGTTGGCCACAGAACCTGGCTTGAGGCCAACACCCTACTTCGCACAACCGAAGGCCCTGCACAGTGTGGGGTTATCTGACTTTATGAAGGTTGGGAACTGGGCGTGGTCACAGGCCAGGCCTTGTGGCCAACCCTCCACTGAACACAACCAAAGTCCGTGCGCAGCGTGGGAGGGGCTGGCTGTATGTGGGGAGGGGGTTTGGCTGCAGGGCCTAGAGCCAACTCTCATGCGAAATACATTATAGAGTATTAAAAATGATCTACTAAGAACAGTTTACACTCTATGTAACATCTATATCTATATAATTATATCACAGAGTGGCCATAGCCACTCTGTGTTATAGTTCGGATTTCCAGAGATTGTAATTAATCAGAATTTTGCTAGGTAATAACTTTGCCACCATTTGACGAATCTCCACAAATATTTGCAGACCTATTGCTTTTTCTACATTGAATGATGATGCAAAGTTTTGTGGTGATTTGTTAGGGGGGGGCAAAGAAATAAGAGGGAGAACACGTTTTTTCACCAATGCATTTTCCATTGACTTTTTAGACCGATGTAGTCGCAAAACAGCTAGTCCGATTTTCTTTAAAAATTGGCAGGAATATAGATCATAAAGTAGAAAGGATCCTTTTTGTTAGTAGATCAAAATTGATGCAGTAGTTATAAGGCTAAAAAATGTAGTGATATATTGGGCCATGGTACTTGCACATTATAACATGGTGTATATGTCATATTGATTTGTATAGCGCACTAATCACCCAGGAGATTATTCAGGCACTTGGGCAGGTGTGTAGGCTTGTGGTCCCCAAGGTGCTTACACGGAGATCCAGGTCTTCAGCTTCTTGCGGAACTCAAGTAGTGAGACGGAGGCTCTAATGTGTTGAGGGAGGTCGTTCTATGTTGTGGGTGCAACGTAGGGGAATGAGCGACCTCCAGTTTTGCTTTTGCGAATGCGGGGAATGTGTGCGAGTGACAGTGAGGCAGAGCGCAGAGCGCAGGTGTCTGGTGGGTTGGTGAAAGTGTATACGCCCGATGACAAAACAGTTTATGATTGGTTAACACAAACTTTTACAAAATTAAAAGGCAGTCATAATGTTTTCACCACAGTTAGTCTGCGTTCTGGGTTGCAAGTGGAGCTATACTGTACTACTGTTTTAGAAGTGCATAGGAAGCAGTGATGTTCCTTTGGTAAGACTGTAAAGGTAGGGAAAAGTAATTTTTTTTTGTTTTAAATCTGGAGTACTGCAGGACTCCCTAGAAAGCCACTATATTTTTCATTAAAATAAAACCAAGAATGCAGACTAAGTGCGGTCAAAACAAATATGGCTGCCTTTTAATTTCTGTAAGGATGAAATATTTTTTAGATCATTGGTACTCAAAGTGCGGCCAGCTGCCAGGCAGACCTTTTCCTTGTGGCCCGCTGATCATCTTCCTGGAACTTTTGTAAATCAGGAGAGAAAGCTGCATCAGTTCCCTGTTCTCCAGTATTGGTATCCTTCATAGATTCACATGCCTGAAACATTCCCCGTCGCCGAGGCGGGAGTCCCACGGTACATAAAAAAGTAGTGCCAAAAGTGGTAGTAGTAGTAGTAGGCCCCAAAGAAAAGGCCTAAGGCCTAGATCTTAGCAGCCTATCTACATCATTATGCAAAAAGAACCAAAGAATTGGTACCAACCAATCAAACATCAGCACCCTTCTAGAACCCTCTCAGCAGAGCCAGTTCTCCTCAGATTTTCCTAGCACAAGTGGGAAGTAAATGTCCCAAAACATAGAGAACTGACTCTACGGGGAGGAGGGTGGGTGCATGTGAATCTATGAAAGATACCAATACTGAATAACTGCAGTTACAGGTAAGTAACTTGTTTTCTTATCCAGTATTGGGGTATCTTTCATAGATTCACATGCCTGAATCAGAATAGCAAGCAGTATACCAAGTATACAGTCGTTTGCGGATGGTGGGAGACTAGTGCTGATACACTCCCAATTGCATCCACAACTTGTTAACAAGAGGTATAAGAAAAACCAACCTTAAAATTCAAAACATGCAAGCTACACAGGGAAATGCAACATGCAGTGTAATAACATTCTAAATGAAACATGTCATTATCTTAGAAATGTCATGGTCATGAGAGAATATATATATATTTATACATATATAGCATTTGAAAAGCAGAAAAGGTATCTGAAACAGGCCTCAAAGAAAGAGATGACGTAGGACAGCTTGTCCGACCACTGCATCGTCTTGATGCGTAGATTGAAGGCAGTAATGTCTCGTGAACGTGTGGACATTCTTCCATGTCGCAGCATGGCAGATATTTTCAAGAGTCACCCCAGCAAACAATGCTGTAGACGCTTCTTGTGGAATGGGCCTTGGCTTTCATTAACAATGGCCTGTGAGCTTTATCATGGCAGAAATGGATTGTTGATACTATCCATCTGGCAATAGTGGATTTTGTAACTGCATTTCCCCAGAGTAGTTTGGCCATAAGCCACAAACAACTGGTCAGAATTCCTAAGGCTCTTTGTTTTTTGAAGATAGAATTTTAGACATCTCTTGATATCAAGAGAATGTAAGGCTCGTTCCACTGGAGTAGATGGGTTTGGAAAGAAAGTCTTTAACTTTACAGGTTCATTGAGATGAAACTGCGACGGTACTTTAGGGATGAATGTCGGATTAGTTTGGAGGTGCACGTAGTCTTGAGTGAAGTGTAGAAATGTTTCCTTTACAGTGAAAGCCTGAAGTTAAAGCCAGAAGTACAGCAACCTTCCAGGTAAGGAATTTGAGTTCAGCCTTGTGGATAGGCTCAAATGGATGTTTCATTAATAGCATTAAGACCGTGTTGAGTTCCCACTCTGGTGGGGGAAGCCTGACTGGAAAAGTCCTTTCATGAATTGCTTGATTAAAGAGGACGAACACAGAGAAGGAAGATGAGCACCCTTTCTGAATCTGTAAAGTGCAGCTAAATGGACTTTGACTGAAGAGAAAGAGTCCAGATCTTGCCAGATGTAACAAATAAGGAAGGATCTGTTCCGCAGGAGCTTCCACCGGGTGAACGTGGTTAGCTTCGCACCAACAGCAAAAACGTCTCCATTTTAGACGGTAAGTTTTAATCATGCTGTGAGCTCGTGATTTTGTCAATATGTCCCGACAGTCCTGAGGGATGTCCAGGCCCTTGAATTCTAAGAAATCAGGAGCCATGCGTGTAAATGTAGAGACTGATGGTCTGGGTGGAGTACCTGACCTCTGTTCCTCGACAGCATTGCGGGCGTCGGAAGAAGACGGATCGGCTGGTCCTAGGATAATAGCAGAAGCTCTTGAAACCAGTACTGGCGTGGCCATCTGGGTGCAATCAGGATGAGACGGTAGCCCTCCAACTTCATCTTGCGTATAACTCTCGGTATTAGAGGTATCGGGGGAAAAGCGTAAGCACAAATCCCTGACTATCGCATGGATAGGGCATTCCCCCTTGACCCCTGTTGAGGGTAACTGTTGGCGTAATAACGGCATTTCTTGTTCTCTTTTGTTGCGAACAAATCCAGTGCTGGCATGCCCCAAGCTCTGAATACCCTGAGCACTTGAGCCTGCTCTAGTTCCCATTCGTGGCAGTCCGATTGGGACCTGCTGAGCGTGTCCGCTAGTGTATTGTAGAGACCTCTGATATATTCTGCTCTGAGGGTTATGTTGTGGAGTGTGACCCATTCCCACAACTCCTGAGCCTCTCTGGATAGAGTTGCTGATCTTGTCCCTCCTTGCTTGTTCACGTAAAACATGCTGGTGGTATTGTCGGTCCGAACCAGTACCGGAGAACCTGCAATCCTTGGAAGGAAAGCTTGCAGAGACAGGAAAATTGCTCGCAATTCCAGGCCGTTGATGTGCTGTTTCTTGTACTCTGGAGACCACTTCCCCTGTACCTGTAAATCTTGGAGATGACCTCCCCATCCTTCCATAGAGGCATCCGTAGTGAGGACAAACTCTGGAACCTCCTGTATGAAAGTGAGTCCTTCTGCTAGGTTGGGTATCTGGGACCACCAACGCAGAGCGCTTTTCATGTGTGATGTGACTCTGAGGATGTCGTCGAAGGAACCCACAGCCTGTTGCCACTGAAGGTGTAGCTCCTCTTACAGGGGTCTCATCCGAAGGAGTGCCAAAGGGACGAGGTTTATTGCAGAAGAGCACATCCCCAGGAGTGACGCAAACATGCGGTCAGAAACTGACATTCTTCTGGAAATTATGATTGCCAGCTTTTGAAGACGAACCTGCCGTTCGTGAGATAAGAATGCCCTGCACTGGACGGTGTCCAGCAGAGCTCCGAGAAATGGAAGGACCTGCATCGAGCGTAACTGAGATTTGCTCCTGTTCACAGTCAGCCCCAGAGAGTGGAACAGACAAAGAGACGTTGTCACAGCAATCTTGACTGCGCTTTCTGAAGGACCTTTGAGTAACCAATCGTCCAAATACGGGAATACTTGGATTCCCTGGGATCGTAACGCTGCTGCCACAGCCGATTTTAGCCCAAACGGGTGCACTTTGAACTGATAATGGGCGCCAGCCACAGTGAAGTGAAGATACTTGCGATGCTTCGGATGTATTGTGATGTGAAAGTAAGCGTCTTCCATATCCAGAGAAGCCAGAAAATCTCCTTCGTTGAGACAACCTAGAATTTCTGCCAGTGTGACCATGCGAAATCCTTGCTTCTTGAGGAATCTGTTCAGGTTGCGAAGGTCTAAGATCAGACACCATTCCCCTGATTTCTTTTTGATGAGAAAAAAGCGGGAAATGAAATCCGTCCCCTTTTGAAGTGCGGGAACCTTCTCGATTGCATTCTTGAGGAGCATCGTTAAAGCTTCTTTGAATAATAAGTGAAGACGAGGGGGAAGGGGTCCCTTGGGTGGGGTGGTGGGTGACTAGGTGACAAACTCCAAGGTATGACCATTGTTTACCAAGTCTCGAACCCATTGGTCCGATGTAATTTCCTGCCACTTGTCCACAAATGCTGAAATTTTCGCAACCACAGGGAGGGGAAGGGGAGTGGAAGGCGCCCTGCAGAGATCACTGCTTCCTAGTGGTGTCTCGTCCTTGGTTTTGCGACCTTTTTCGTCCGCCTTGACAAGAGAAACCAGATGTGTTGGATTGTCTGTATGATGACTGATAAGATTGTCTATATTGGGGCTGGTACTGTCTATTCTGCTGGGTTTGATACCCTCCTCTAGAAGAAAAACCACACCCTCTTGCACCTCCGAAGGTACCACGTTTGTACTGCAAGGAACCCAAGGATCTTGCGGTATCAGTATCAGTCTTTATTGCTTGGAGCGCGTCATCTATGTGTTTCCCAAACAACGATTCGCCATCATAGGCCATATCCAATATCTTTGTCTGGACTTCTGGTCTGAAAGTGGTGGCCTTAAGCCAACCCTGGCATCTGAGTACAGCTGCACCAGCCAGTTGGGGAAAATTGGTATTCACAATGTCCAATGCAGTCGATGGTCTCGGACGCCGCGCGCTCTCTTTCTAATAAAATGTTTCGAGCGTCTTCTCTCGTGTGCTCCGGAATGAGCTCAATAAGGCCAGCCATTTCTGACCACATTTGGCGGTCATAACGTCCTATTATCGCTTGGGAGTTTACTGCTCTGATGGAGGCAGCTGCCATTGTAGAATTTTTTTTGGCAATTAAATACAGACGACGCCCCTCCTTGTCCGGCGGTGTAGTAATAGGTGCTGCCGGATTTTTAGATTTTTGTTGGGCAGCCTGTGAAATGACCGAATCTAGCAGAGGATGGCCAATGAGACAGGATGGACTATTGGCCAGAGCACGGTATTTCTTGTCTATCCGCGGAAGCACCGCTGGCACAGATGCAGGATTTTTCATGATTTTGGATTTTGACGCTGGCTTCGTCGACGAGGACTTCGTCGACGATGGGCTTTTTTGACAGGATAGTAATCCTCGTCGACAGAATAGGAGAGGTGATAGACGTTGTCGAGATAGTTTCCGTTAACGAAGGAGCAGAAGAAGTGACAGAAATCGTCGACGAAGGAGGGAAAGCCAGAGATTTTTAAAGGCTTTTACTCACTGTTTGCGAAGATGGCTTTTTAGAGCCCTTGAGATCAGAGTCCTGAGGAGAGTGCGCTGATTCAGAGGAAATGATGGGAGTCCTCTGAGAAGAGCCAGAAGTAGAGTGGGAAGATTAATGGCGTTTTTTCCCCTCACTGGAAGAGCTGTCATGCAACCTAGCTCTCTTGCTAGAAGTTGAGGCTCTGTCATCCTCCTCAGCCGAAGACGACTTAAGCCATAATAGCACTCTCGCCACCCTATCCCTAAGAGTCTTTGTAAGGAAGGTGCGGCAAATGTTGCAATCTTTTGCCTCATGTTTGGCGTAGAGGCAGTAGATGCAGTTCACATGTTGGTCATCAACATGGACCCTTTTCCTGGCGCAGGATCTGCAGGACTTGAACAAGGCCTTCTTGTCAGACATGATGAAGAAAGTTGAAAACTGAGTGGCACTCCCTTCCACACAACGTGCGGTGAAAATCTGAGGAGAACTGGCTCTGCTGAGAGGGTTCTAGAAGGGTGCTGATGTCTGAATTCTTTGGTTCTTTTTGCATAATGATGTAGATAGGCTGCTAAGATCTCGGCCGTAGGCCTTTTCTTTGGGGCCTACTACTACCACTACCACCACTTTGGCACTACTTTTTTTATTCACCGTGGGACTCCCGCCTCGGCGACGGGGAATGATTCAGGCATGTGAATCTATGAAAGATACCCCAATACTGGATAATGTTACTTACCCAGTAAGCATCTGTTCTTGGCATGTAGAGCTGTAGATTCACATGCTTTGCATACTCCTGCCATCTAGTGTTGGGTCCGGATGTTTGCAAGTTGTTTTTGTTCGAAGAAGTCTTTGCTGTCACGAGGTAAGGTAACTCCTCCTTTCGGTGATTGTGCTCATGGTCATTGACTCCATTGTTAGATTGTTTTCCGGCAGAGGGTGAGAATGGAGTTAGAAAGTGTAGAATAGAGATATCAATGAGTAGGAATTTAAATTGAGAACTACAACTACAGGAGACCAGGGAGGCGGGAGGGTGCATGTCAATCTACAGCTCTACATGCCAAGAACAGACGCTTACTGGGTTAAGTAACATTATCCGTTCGAGGCATGTGAGCTGCATATCACATGTTTTTCATAGACTATATAGCAGTATACTCCCAAAGCAGTGGCTAACCTGTGTGGTTGTAGTTGTTAGAAAGTGTTTTAAAGTACTGCCTGGCCTTCATTTGCTTGTTGTCTCACTAACACATCTGCGCAATAGTGTTTGGTGAATGTGTGCAGTGTAGACCATGTTGCTGCCTCACCGATGTCGGCTAGGGGAATATTCGCTAAGAAGGCCATAGTAGCCCCTTTCTTGCGAGCGGAAAGCGCTCCAGTGGGTATTATCAAAGTTCTTTTTGCTTTTGCATAACACGTTTGGATACATTGTACAATCCATCTTGCAATACCCGACTTAGATATGGGATTGCCTTTGTGTGGTGGAGAAAAAGCAACAAATAGCTGCTTTATTTTCCAAAATTCTTTGGTTCTTTCCAAGTAATATAGTATAGCTCTTCTAACATCAAGTGTGTGCAGAGCTCGCTCTACTACAGAATCAGGTTAAGGAAAGAACACAACTGATTGATTGACATGAAAGGCAGAAATTACTTTACGGAGAAATTTAGGATTGGTTCCAAGAACCACCCTATCTTTGTGAAGTTGAAAGAAAGGCTCTTGTATAGTTAATGCCTTAAGTTCACCAACTCTCCTTAGTGAGGTTATTGCTATGAGGAAAGCAACCTTCTATGAGAGGAATTTAAACCGACATTTGAGCATTGGTTCAAAAGGTGGCCCCATTAGCCTTGTAAGGACTATGTCTCAGTTCCACTCTGGTGCAGGGGGAACACTTGATGGCATCACCCTTTTTTATCCTTCCATGAAGGCTTTAATCACTGGTACTCTGAATAGAGAGAAGTGTTGTCTGTTTTGCGAGTATGAGGCTACTGCTGCTAGCTGTAAACAAACGGATGTGTAAGCCAATCCAGATTACTGTAAATGCAACAGATAAATGATATTCTGTGCAGAAGCATTGAGTGAATTGCTATTGTTGTTGTTACAATAGATAAACCGTTTCCATTTTGCTGCATAACATGCTCTAGTAGTAGGCTTTCTAGCCTCTTTGAGAATATTCATACAGTCTGGTGGTAGTTGTAATAACCAAACTCTATGACTTCAGGAGCCAAATCGCTAGGTTGAGTTCTTTGGGATTTGGATGTCTGATTTCTCCATGGCTCTGAGTGAAGAGACTGGGTGTGAGATGTACCTTTTGATGTGGAACCACCAACAGTTCTAACTTCTAACAGGCTGGCGTACAAGGCTGACGAGCCCATGTGAGGGCTACTAAGATCAGTGTGAGGGATGTTTGTCTGAGCTTCCGAACCAGTAATGGAATTAGTGGGAGAGGTGGAAAAGCGTAGGCAAATATCCCTGACCAATTCATCCATAGAGCATTGCCTTTGGATAGATGGTGTGGGAACCTGGATGTGAAGTTTAGGCATTTTGCGTTGTGTGCTGTGGCAAACAGATCTATCTGTGGAAATCCCCAGTTGAAAGTAGGGAAGAAATCCTTGGGGATGAAGTTCCCACTCGTGAACTTGCTGCCTGTGTCTGCTGAGTAGGTCGGCAATTTGATTGTCTACTCCTGGAAGGTGTTCTGCTAGGAGATACATTTTGTGATGAATTGCCCAATTCCAAATGTTTTGTGCAAGGCGCAACAGTTGGAGAGAGTGTCCCCCAACCTGTTTCTTTAGATAGTACATTGCTGTCAAGTTGTCTGTGAGGACTAGAACATTTTTCCCTACAAGGCGAGTGTGAAAAGCTTTGAGTGCTAGGAACACTGCTAGAAGTTCCAGGTAGTTGATGTGGAGACGTTTGCGACTGTCTGACCACAGATCTTGTACTATGTAATGTTGGAGATGGGCACCCCAACCAGTTAAAGATGCGTCTGCTGTCAGTACAGTCCGTGGAATCGGGTCCATGAAGGGACGCCCTTTTGATAAGTTTTGAGGGTTGCACCACTGCAGAGAGCTGTGGAAATATGGATTTTTCTGATCAGTTATGTCCCCTATCTTGGACCCCAACGGTTCCATGTATGAATCACAAGTACATGTATGTTCCCTCCAGTTCTAGTTATGAAGACGCAAACACATGTGCGTCCACCGCCAACATGTCCTTTGTCAGATCCGCCATGAATAGGCCGGATATTCCATTCTTAAAGTATGAAAGGCCACCGGCTTTATATGGTTCACTTATGCCATTTTACAGTCCAGGCAAGTAGGCCCTGATTCTGCCATCGAACTCTTCTTGCCTTCTGCCTCTGAAAGCTCCAGTCTGAGCCTGCAACCGTGACCATGAACTTTGCCTCATTCTCTGCGCGGCTCACGAAGCCTGACATCAGCTTGCTGCCTGCCAAGAACTGTATTTCACCTTCGAAATTATCTGCTCCGTTCCCTGCCCGATGCATTCCTGTCTAGTAGTTTAAGTAAACATTCTTCCAGCTACCAAGCAAAGGCCCGACTTCTCTGTCCTCATGCAAGTAATTCATAGCCCTGTTACCATGGAAGGTTTCTGCCCCTTGCATCTCATATAGACACTTAGACACTTAGACGCTTGTGCACGCACACACAGTCAGTATAGAATAGATTTTGTCCAAGAGACTTCCCTTTGTGGATAACATAGTTCTTTAAACATGGGATGTTAGATATGATTTGGGATTAGGTTGACTTGACCCTCCAGACTTCTTGTCTCCACATGTAGAGCTAAATGTCAAGCCCCCTTCACCCCCTAGTTGCACGTCAATCACACGTCATGCTGCTGCGCACGCATCTATGCCAAGTATAATCTTATAGATCCACCTATATATGACATCATAACCAATTATGTTCCTTTTTACTCCTCATTACGCCCATTTTCGGTTACGCAGGTGAATCGTCATCTTCCTTATCAATTGTTACGCCTACCGCATTCGCTTCATTGTATTGTATGTTCTATAAAAGTCATTTCTTGTCAATCATGTATGTACTTCACTTCCTGAACCTTCGTGGTGACGGAACTTGGAGCAACCGATTATAATCGTTCATTGGAATAAAGCCCATTCCGAACCTCTAATACCACGGATTCTGCCTCTTATTTACTGAGCTATTTTATTATGTTTCTGTATCAAATTAAGTCCCGGTAATTAAATTATTTACCACAGAGCGATGGATGCGGCCATCTACAAACACTAGATTGGTTAATTGGCCCTGTGACTGATTCCACTGACGCGCTAGACATTCTTGCAGAGGAAGCATGTGAAGCCAAGCTTGAGGTAGGATTGCAATGCAGGATGCCATAATTCCCAGCAGTTGCATGAAAACTCTGGCTGGTAATATTTGATTGGGTTGAAATTGTAGTACTGTGGACTGAATATTGTGAATTCTGGCTGCATTGGGAGAGGCTAAAGCTTTGAGAGTGTCGAGGGAAGCTCCCAGATAAAACTGCACTTATTCAGGGCACAAGTGAGATTTTTGTGCATTGATTGTGAAACCCAACTGATATAGTAGGTGTACTGTTACCTGAGTGTGTAGCATACAGTTCTGGTAAGTGCCCGCTTTGATAAGCCAGTCGTCTAGGTAAGGGAAGACATAGTTTCACTGTCTCCTGAGATAAACGGCTAATACTGTGAGACATTTGGGGAACACTCTGGGGGCCGTGGTGACGCCAAATGGAAGTACCTTGAACTGGTAATGTTTGCTTGCTATCACAAATCTGAGGTATTTGTGAGGAGCCGGATGAACTGGAATGAGAAAGTAGGCGTCTTTTACATCTAGAGCAGACAAAGTCGCCCTGCTGTAAAAGGGGAAGTACTTGTTGAAGAGTCACCATGTGAAAGTGCTCTTACAGTATGTATTTGTTTAACTCTCCGACATCTAGGTTAGGTCTTAAAGAGCCGTCCTCTTTGGTAATCAGAAACTAAAGGTAATAAACCCCTGACCCTTGGTACTGAAGCGGGACTGGTTCTATAGCCTCTTTGAGTAATAGAGATTGCCCATCTAGTTGAAGCAAGTGCTGGTGGTCTGGTGACAATTTGTCTCATCGAGGTGGAATGTTTGGAGGACTGGTGGTAAGCTCCAGGAAATAACCATGTTGGATTATCCCAAACACCCATTTGTCTTTTGTTATCGTTTCCCAAATGGGGGAGAAAGTCTTGCAATCTTCCTCCGACAGATGAGAAATAGTCGGCGGGAAGTCACTGTTTATTTGGGGAAGGGGAATTGCGGGATGTGGTGTTTTTACCTCTGCCCCTGGGACTATTTCCCCTATAACCTCCTCTGAAAAATCCTCTTGTAAAAGATGGTTGGGAATTACCTTTGTAGGAGGAAGTGTTTTGGTCTGTCCTTGTGGACTTTGACCCTCCCCTGTAAAAGGAGCGCCAAAAGGAACCTCTATTTGAGGGAGATTGAAGCGCTCCCATTGATTTTGCTACACGTGTCTTTTTTCATTTTTTCGAGCACTTGATCAACTTCAGGGCCAAGAAGATGTTTCTTGTCAAAAGGTATGTTGAGAATGGATTGTTGAACTTCAGGTTTGAACCCTGAAATCCGTAACCAGGCATGTCTTCGGAGGAAGATGCTGGTATTCACCTCTCTAGATGCAATGTCGGCTGCATCTAGAGCGCATCTAATAGAAGAGTTTGAAATGAATTTATCTTCTTGCACTAAATCCTGAGCTTTCGCTTTACGGTAGAAACTGAAGTAACTGCTCCATTTCGTCCCAGTGGGCCCTATCGTATCTTGCTAGGAGACCTTGGGTATTAGCAACACGCCAATGATTATATTTTTGCCAGAAGCATCAATAAGCTTTGACTCTTTATCCGGGGGTGGTGGGGAGGGGGGTTGGGAAAAAGCATCCCCAGAAGCTTGAGAACTAGCTCACTTTCGAGCATTAGATACTACTAAAGAGTCAAGTGGTAACTGACCTTGGGAAAGGTTTGTATTTTTTATCTACTCTAGGAGTGCGGACTCTAGCACGTACAGGATCTTTAAAATTTTTGTCTGTGTACCTCAACATACCCTTGAGCATAGGCAGTGTCTGGCTGGACCTATGTGTTCCTAGAGCCTCAAAGAGAAAAGTCCTCCCCTAAGGATTCTTTATGGAGCTCCACCCCATGGTATGGTACGGTTCTAGGAATGAGCTCTTGATATGACAGATTGTCATCCGGTGTAGATGGCCTGGCAGGGTAAAGATCTGGGTCTGTATCTTGTGGAGGATCAACTGTATAATCAGTCCAAGGATCTACTGGTAACTGTGCGTAATCGTCATCAGTATCACCTGCATCAAGGTGAGGTAGAGGAGACTGATGAGGTGTGATGTGTAAAGGATCAAGCTGTGGTGGAGGAGGAGATGGTAGTGTGTGGAAAGGACTAGTACCCACATTTTTCTTCTTCAATGGAATTTTAAACAGGCTTTCTTCATCAAGAAGCTTGTGCTTGGATGGCGGTTTACAGTTAATATGCCCTGTGTCAGGATTAATATAGAGTTTCTTCTGTTTCGGATCAGACTTAGGTGGTACAACATCTATGTTTGGATCTGGCTGCGTTACGGGCAGCTCTTTAGTTTTCGGCACCAAAGCTTTCAGAGCCGAGCTGGAATTATCTTTTGGCGCTGAAGATTTTGGCTCCAAGGAATATTTCTTCGTTTTCGGTGTTGAAGGTTTTGGCTCCGAACCGATTTTGTGCTTAGAGCCCAAGGTTTTCGGCTCGGAGCTGGGTTTTGGCCGACTCTGTCCCGACCTGGAAGGCTTGTCACAGTGTTTGGGTGCGGGGTGGAGCATAAGACACCTCTTCTCGGTGCTGACCTTGGCCTGGAGGCAGAGTTGGTGCCAAAGCCTTAGATTATTTAGGGACGGTGGGTGAAGGGGGGGGGGCTCTTCTGTACTCACGACCCCTTGTCCCTGCGGCACATCGTCATCGAGGTCAATCTGCAACTCTGATTCGGAGTCAGACGCAGCTGAGGCCTGTTATTCTTCGGCCACTGAGACCTCCTCTTGCTAGAGAGTCTTCGCCAAAGAGATCTGGTGTGTCGTCTAACTGTTGCCGCTGCATCTCTCGACGTTGGGCCCGATGATCACAGAGAGTTTTCTTCGATCTGAAGGATCGGCATACATCGCAGTCTTGTTCTTTGTGTTCTGGGGAAAAGCACAAGTTACACACTTGATGCAAGTCCGTACACGGAGACTTCGCGTGGCACGGGGGCAGAAATTGAATGGAGTCCATTCTATCGACAAGGAGCTGGACCGACGCGGATAGGCTGGAAGGCCGCCCGCAAATCTTCCGATCCCAATTGAGTCGAACCGCGGAGAAAAGGGAACGCGTTCGAAAACAATACCGTTGAGGGTAGAGTGGATTGCGCACCGAGGGGAACCAGAGGAACGATTCCTGAGCACAGCAATACACATCCGAACCAGATGGTGGAAAAAACACAATCAAACAATGAAGTCGATGCCAAAGGCACTATCACCGAAAGGAGGAGTCACCTTACCTCATGACTGCAAAGACTTCTTCGAACAAAAACAACTTGAAAACATCCGGATCCAACACTAGATGGCACGAGTATGCAAAGCATGAGATCTACAGCTCACATGCCTCGAACATATCGTTATGTGATTCTGGGCTTGGCTTCTACAGTTAGTTCAGCTTGTTTTATCAATAGTGCTGTCCTGCTCAGAGAACAACCGGAACTGATTGTAGAAACAACGCCTAGAAT
Source organism: Triturus cristatus (assembly GCF_964204655.1). Lineage (NCBI taxonomy): Eukaryota > Metazoa > Chordata > Amphibia > Caudata > Salamandridae > Triturus > Triturus cristatus. Next base: position 356,803,275 of record NC_140585.1, read on the forward strand.
TAGAAAGACAAAAAAGTGTTGCAAAGGCACTTTTCTTTTTGCTCTTTTGGTTATGGGCTTTGTTTCTACAGACACTTCACCTTCTACTTTCAACGAGGCAGCCTTGCTCATTGTGAAAGATTAGATGAGAGGACTGTGAAAGTGCTTAAAAAACATGTGGGAAATGTAGTTGGGCATATAATGAGACAGGGTCCAATGGGTGTGGGGAGGGGTGGTAGACAGGTAATTAAAAAGAAAAAATATTCTGTTATTATTTTAATTGTTCTTATAATCTACAGGTACCAGAATAGAAAATGCAATGCATACATTTTAAATGAAAAACGAGTGCAAGTAAAATAGATCTTTAGAAATGCCTAGTTTTGGTAGGGAAAGCGCAGGCAGTTAATGCGATCTCTACAGAATTCATGTCTGTGTGTCTAACTAGAGGGTCACTGAGTTACAGCCTGGTTGGTTAACTGGGAAACTGGGTTCACAGGTCTGGTGGCTTAGTGAACTAATTCGTCCACTGTAGGGGTGTTCAACTTCATGGTCACGGGTTCAAATCCTTGCAAATCCATTCAACCTTTCATCCTTCTAAGGTCTATAAAATGAGTACCGTTGAGTTGGGTAACAATAAACATCTGTTATTCAGCACCAAGATACCCTTCGGTAAGCGCGCGTTACAAATACAAGTTATGTTATGATATACACATATAATGCTAGGTGGTCCCTTCCTGTGACTATGCATGTAATTCATTAAAAAATGTATTACACACAGTATAACCTAGCCTAAACAATTAAAAAAATGTATAGGCTATACACAGTATAGGATAAAATGTCACAAAATGTTCAGTTTTTAAAATAAAACATTCTATTTATGTTTTGAAAAGGTATGTTTTTCATTTCTGTCATGATATTTTCTCAACCTACCCTGTGTCCTTGGTAAAGCCATGGCATCAATGCGGGCCTGGGGCACACCCCAGAGTGTATATTTAACTCCGAGAAAATGTTTGTGAGTACCCATGGTTTCGACCATCCTTAGTGCCTGATTTAGAGTTTGGCGGATGGGTTACTCCATCACAAACATAACAGATATTCTGTCCGCCGTATTACAAGTGCCACAGGATATAATGGACTCGTAATATAGCGGGCCGGATATCAGTCACGTTTGTGACCGTGTAACCCAGTAGCACCTCAGGCAATTTGGCATCCTTCCTGGTACTCCGTATATGTCTCTCCTCAGCCAGGGCCCACTCTCGTAAATCTGACCTCCACTTTGCCAATGGCAGTCCTTGCTGTGTTAACCAGTGGATTGCTATACGCCTCTTGGCTATAACTAGCCCCAGGATCAGGAACTGCCTGCTTATCTTGCGTTTCGGGTCCCGCGGAATCAAGCCTAGGAGACATGCGCGGGGATCCAATGCAATAGTCCATCCGGTTATCCGGGTCAGATCGCCAAGGACCGCCCCCCAATACGTCTGGATTGATGGACACGTCCAAACCATATGCACAAAATCTGCTGGATCATAGCGACATCTGGGGCAATGGGGGTCTCTGGAGCCATCAATGGCGTGCAACCTTCTAAGGGAGAGGTACGTCATATGTATTATGTTGTACTGGATTTGCTTAAAACGATTGCTCACTTACACCTTCCGCACACTCTCATGTATCCTTTCCCAGTCTCGTGTCGTAACCTCCTGAGAAGAACCACTTAGTTATGATGAATTTGTAGAAATGGTTGTTGTATGGTTAATGCCAAAAGTTCACAGACTCTTCTGAGAGAGGTGATCGCAACCAGGAAAGCTACTTTCCAGGTGAGAAACTGTAATTCACATTTATGCAGAGGTTCAAATAGGGGACCCATGAGTCTGGTAAGGACCACATTTAAGTTCCATACTGGAGAGGGTGGGACTCTAGGTAGAATTATTCTGTTAAGTCCTTCCATACATGCTTTGATAGCTGGTATCATAAACAAAGACAGTTGTTGTCTGTTCTGGAGATAAGCTGCTATTGCAGCGAGGTGTAGTCTAATGGATGTATACGCTAGGTTACATTGTTGTAGATGCAAAAGGTAGCAGATGATGTTTTGAATAGAAGCATCTAGTGGGTTGATGTTATTTGTACAGTAAATTACAAATCTTTTCCACTTTGCGGCATAGCAAGCTCTAGTGGTAAGACGTCTAGCCTCTTTAATGATGTTCATGCAGTCTGGCGGGAGATTGAGGTAGCCAAGCTAAGATTTTAGGTGCCAGATCGCAAGGTTGAGTTGACTGGGGTCTGGATGTCTTATCTCTCCATGGTTCTGAGTGAGAAGCTTGGGTAGCCAAGCTAAGATTTTAGGTGGCAGATCGCAAGGTTGAGTTGACTGGGATCGTATCTCTCCATGGTTCTGAGTGAGAAGCTTGGGTGAGAGGCGTAGCTTTTGATGAGGAACTACTGATAGTTCCAAGAGGGTTTTGAACCATGGCTGTCGGGCCCATGTTGGAGCAATCAGGATCATTGTGATGGAATGCTGTTTGAGCTTCCGAACCACTAGTGGAATGAGCGGGAGAGGCGGAAAAGCGTAAGCAAATTTGCCTGACCATTTCACCCATAGCGCATTGTCTTTGGACAATGGGTGTCGATACCTGGATGCGAAGCTCGGGCATTTTGCTTTTTGGTGTGTGGCGAACAGGTCTATTTCTGGGTGGTCCCACATTTGAAAGAATGTAAGCAGAACTTGAGGATGAAGTTCCCATTCGTGGATCTGCTGTCTTTGACGACTGAGCAGATCGGCAATCTGAATGTGTACTCCTGGGAGGTGTTTTGCAAGGAGATATATGTTCTGAGGAATGGCCCTTCTCCATATGCTTTGAGCTAGGTGTAAGAGCTGCAGAGAGTGTCCCCCCCCCCCCGTTTTTGTATGTAATACATTGCTGTCATGTTGTCTGTACAGACCAGGACAGTTTCGCCTACGAGGTGGAGGTGAAAAGATTTTAACGCTAGGAAGATCGCCAACAATTCCAGGTAATTTATGTGGAATTGTTTTTGTTGAGGGGTCCACATGCCCTGAGTGGTATGGGTTTGAAGATGAGCTCCCCAGCCAGTGAGCGATATGTCTGCTGTTAGCACTATCTGTGGAACCGGGTCGAGGAACGGCCGCCCTTTGGAAAGGTTTTGTGTGTTCCACTTCTGCAGAGAGCGATGGGTGCGGTCATCTATCAACACCAGATCTGTTAGCTGACCTTGAGCCTGGTTCCACTGACGTGCCAAACAATCCTGTAAAGGAAGCATTTGAAGTCTTGCATAAGGGACGATGAGAATGCAGGAGGCCATCATCCCGATTAGCTGCATGAACCCTCGAGCTGGGAGCGAGTGTTGAGACTCAAATTTCGTTATTAGAGCTTGTATGGTGTTTACGCTAACTAGGTTGGGGTATGCTAGAGCTTTTGAAGTGTCTCTGGTAGCCCCTAGATATTGTTGTATGCTGGACGGTTGGAGGTGGGATTTGGTGAGGTTTACTGTGAATCCCAAGTCATGAAGCAGTTACATTGTTTTGTGTGTGTGTTGCACACAGCAGCTGTGTGAGTTGGCTTTTATGAGCCAGTCGTCCAGATAAGGGAAGACATGAATGTGCTGTCTTCATAAGCGGGCCGCAGCTACTGCCAGGCACTTGGTGAAGACTCTGGGTGCTGTATTCACCCCGAATGGGAGGACTTTGAATTGGTAGTGTTGACCGTCTACCACGAACCTGAGATATTTCCTGTGAGCGGGATGAATGGGAATGTGAAAGTAGGCGTCCTTTAAATCTAGAGTGGAGAGAAAGTCGCCTTGTTGAAGTAGTGGTAGCACCTGTTGGAGAGTGACCATGTGGAAGTGATCCAATTGAATATAAAGGTTTAGGGGTCTGAGGTCCAATATGGGCCTGAGAGAGCCGGTTTCTGGCTGGCTTAAAGTAAATTCTCTGCAGTTCAATGGGGGGAAAACGGAGGTGGTATATTGCGCTGCTGCTAAAATGACAGCTTTACCGTGCGAGTTCAGTCTATAGCAGCAAAGCTGGCACTAAACAGGCAACGTAGCTTCTCTACCACAATGGCTTTGAGAGACCTTCATTGGCTGCCTATTAGGGACACAGAGTTAGCTTCAAATCCCTAGGCATCGTATATAGAGCAGTGCACAGTACGGGCCCTCTATCTATGCAAGAGAGATTCACCTGGTACAAGCCTACTAGACATCTTCGCTCTTCCAGTGCAAATCTGGTAACAACTACCAGATTAAGAAATCCAGGATGGGAGGCAGGGCGTTTGGCACAGCAGCCTCACGTCTTTGGAATGAGCTACCTCAGACCATCAGACAAGCTAACCCTTTGTTATGTTTCATAAAGAGCTTGAAGACTTTGCTTTTCCCCAGGAATGAGAGCAATGTTATCCACTAATAATCAGGCTCGTTTTTGTTGAATCCATCTGTCTAGGCTACAGCGCCAGGATACCCGTAGGGTGAGAGTTCGCGCTATACAAGAATGCAATACAATACAATACAACTGTGAGAGACATCCCCCGACAGGAGTGGGATGACCGGAGGAAAGTGCAGGGAAGTCACTGTTTCGTGGTAGGGGAGTTGCGGTTATTGTTGGCGAGACCTCTTCGCCTACCATTGTTGCCTCTGTAGCCTCCGCGAAAGTATCCTTCGGAGGACGTTTGAGTGGGGCTTTTATAAGAAGAAGAGGGATGCTCTGAGCCAACGGTTTTGGAGCCACCCCTGTAGAAGGAGTGGCGAATAGAACCTCTAGGGGAAGGCAATTGTAAGGCCCCCATGGACTGAGCACTGTCCGTATCTTTTTTCATCTTTTATAAAGATGTGTCGACTGAGGGTCCGAAAAGATGCTCTTGATCAAAGGGCTGAGTAAGAATTGCAGATTGCACCTCCAGCTTGAATCCGGAGATTCAGAGCCAAGCGTGCCTGCGCAACGCAATTCTGGTGTTAATGGCACGAGATGCGGTATCAGCCGCTTAGAGGGCACATTTCATTGGGGTGTTTGTTATCAATTTACCCTCGTGTATAAGATCGTTGGCCTTTTGTTTGTACTGGTCAGTAAGGTGTTGCATGAGCTGTTCAAGCTCGTTATAATGAGCGCTGTCGTACCGGTCCAAAAAAGCTTGGGCATTGGCAATCCGCCAAAGATTCGCGGCCTGTGACACAATACGTTTACCAGATGCGTCTATTAACTTGGACTCCTTATCAGGAGGAGGGGTGTCGCCTGTACTCTGTGAGTTTGCCCACTTGCATGTATTAGACACCACAAGAGAATCCAAAGGGACCTGAACTTTAATGTAAACTGGGTCACTGGGAGCTGCCTTATACTTATTGTCTATCCTAGTATTGAGAATCCTGGTTCTGACAGGGTCCTTAAAAACGTCTGGGGCATGTTCAAGCATGCCTTTTAACATTGGCAGGGTGAGCGTGGATTTTTGCGAGGGTGCAAACGTTTCAAGCAAGAAATCTTCCTCCAAGGGATCAGAATGTAATTGTAACCCGTGGGCAGCCCTATTGATTAGTTGCGCAAATCCAATATTGTCATCTGGCGGCGATGGCCTAGATGGATAAAGATCCGGGTCATTATGTGGGTCAGGGATCTGTGTTGTAGTCATCCCAAGGGTCTAGGTTGTGTGGGATGGTATGTGCATCATTATCATCCCCATCGGGATCTAAATTCCCACCCCCATCAGTATGATCATCGTCATCATCTAGTGTGTGAGATGAGAAAGTATGTTGTGGGGAGTGTGGTGGAGAAATTAAGAGCTTTGGATCAGCTGGAGGAGGAGAAGGAGGTGGACAGGTGTTGGTACTGATCTCCTTTTGCTTCAGGGGTATTTGAGATTCATCTGAAGTGTCCAGTTTCTTCTTTTTTGGAGGCTTGGCGACGACTTTGCCAGTCTGTGGATCAATAAAAATAGTTTTTTGTTTTGGGTCTGAAAACTCAGGTACAGACTGTGTGGGTAAAATGTCCTTTTTCGGTGCAGAAGATTTTGGGTTCGAATGTTCTTGGACCGAGTGTCTGAGGTTTTCTGTGGGGTCCTGGACTCATTCAGGTTTTGTTATAGGAGTTTGGGGCTCCGAGACTTTTTTCGGCTCCGAGACTTTTTTCGGCTCCGAGGTTGTTTTCAGTTGCGAATGTTTGTCCGTGGTATGTTTCGACGCCGAGGGCTTCAGCGTCGAGGCTGTCTTCGGTGCCGACGAAGAAGGGCGTGGCACATCTTTGGTCTAGTGCTTCGGTGCCGAAGGTGACTTTTCAGCACCGTAAAGGGGCTGGCTCGAGCCCGTACTGGAAGGCGTATCTTCAGGTTTCATAGCCGGGCCCGAGGGTGGGGCGTCTGAGCCATGTTGCCGGTGTCAACCCGAGGGCGAGGGTGCTACTGGAGCCTTATGTTTGGGAGGGGGGTTTCGGTACTCACGGACCGCTGAGCCGGTGATTGTCTCTTCTTCGCCATCGGAGTCGTTGGCCTCGGAGACGGTGACGTCTTCTTCATCACCTTGTTGCTCCGGCTAGACATTGGGATCTGCTCCGAAGATGTCCAGAATCGAGCAGCTTCCGCGAGACATTTCGTGACGTTGAGCCAGACGGTCACGGATGGTTTTCTTCGACCTGAACGATGCACAGGTTTAGCAGTTTCTGTCTTCGTGCTCCGGGGAGAGGCAGATATTACAAACCTTGTTCAAGTCCGTGTGTGGGAACTTAGCACCACACCCGGGGTATTTCTTTTTAAAGGAGTCCTTTCCATTGACTGCAGGCGTGGTCGGCATGGATAGGCCCAATGGGCTGCGTCGAAGATCGAGTAGTTTGTTTTTAAAGATGCGCTTCGAAAGGGAAACGCGATCGAGACAATACCGTCGAGTGGAGAGGGATTGTGCGTCGAAGGGGGGGTTCTAAACAGACACCGACCCGGAGGGCAGCAAATCCCATCCGAACCAGACGGCGGAAAAAACAATCTGGAGATGGAGTTGATGCCCATACGCACTATCGTCCTAAGGAGGAGTCACCTACCTCGTGACTACAAACACTTCTTCCAAGATAAAAACAAAGTGCAAACATCCGAGCCCAACACCAGATGGCGATCTATGCATAAGTATATGATCTACAGCTCATATGCCTCGAACCCTAGTTTTCCCTATCTTTTAATACTTAGCTTAACTGCCTCATTCTTTCCTATGCACTAGTAAGACAGTATTACGATATATATTTCCTTGAAACCAAGAACGCTGACTAAGTTTGGACCTTTTCAAGAAGGAGCTGTGGAGGATGAACTTTTTTGTTGAAAAGTTTTGTGAAGATTCCTCAAACGGTGCCAAAATTCTTAGTAAACCAAAAAATGATTTTCCTATGGAAACATGGTACGAACTATTAATAACCAGTGGTGATATATTTTGCAAAGGGAAAATTAATGAAACAGGGGCTTTATCAACCTGGATGCTCGTCAGGAAAAGTTTTATAATGATCACATCGGTAGCATCTTAAGTCGCTACTACCTCGCACAAATAATGTAGGTGATTGGAATAAACTTCTATCCTTACCCATAATGTCTGCATTTATGTCAGTTTGTAGAGGAAATACAAGTTCATCAGCTATTACAGGATTTATGATGGTTAAGGAAAAAAGCTGTACTGAGACTGCTAACCGTAGAGTAATTTTACTTGTAACTCTCAGTCTTTTGTGCTTTTTATTGAGAGACCATCAGTAATCAAACATTTAGTTGTCCATTTACTCAGCATTAGACTGCAGCATTTAACAACTGCCAGGTCACAATTGCAAACATATGTTCAGACAGCATAGAACAACGCATGCACAAAGAATGCAAAAGATAACCAAAAGAAAGTTATGTTTAACTACTACAACAAGTTGAAGGAGCTGGTAGCATAAAAGTAAATCTTGAAAATCACAGCAAAAATGAACCACAGAAAAGAAAATTATGATAAGAAAAAAAATCAGTATATTCCGAAGGTGACACATTAAGAAAACTGAGTCACTCGTTTATCAAGTGAGCTGGATAAAGACATTTGGGGGTGAGATGCATATGGTGTGGGCATAAGATATAGTAAGCACACAACTTATAGTTTATGAAGCTTTATGTCCAGCTTTCCAATAGGAGATGTGTGGGTTGCTGTGTATTTTGTAGAGATTTGCCTGTAACCAAGGTTTTCGTATACGAGTCCTCTCAAGATTAATAAGATGACAATTATTTAGTTTGGTTATTAAAAAACATACTTGATATTCATATAACTATGATGCCACTAGATTGCTACATCAACCACTACTAAAAAAATAAATATCTTAGCTACTAAAATAAAGAATTCACAGATCATTAGTTTCGAAGTTTGCCAAGTAAAATTGCACAAGTCTGCATACCGAAGCATATTCACAGATTTTGAATAGATTGGCACTGAGCATATTTGTACACATACCTCATATCCTGGATAACAGAGACTCTAAGTAAGGGCAACGTCACACCACTTTCTGATTTTCTTCTCTCTGGCCCTAGGGACACTGTTTTTAAAAAGAGTCACAAAAGTAAATAATGAGGAAAAAATTTAATTGTAAATCTGAATCTAGTTACAGAAATGCAGTACTAAATGGCAATTCATGAAAGTTGGTGCTCTTGAGATATGTAGAAATAACTGGAGTGTGTTTTCATTAAGGCAGTAGGATTTGAATATTTATTATAGCTCCTAATAACATCTTAAAGCAAGAAAGCACATTGCAAGGGATGTCAGTGCTGTTAATTCATCTGTTTTATTTATCAGTTTTAAATATACATATTGCTAGTCGTTACTTAACCTTTCTCCCCTCACTAAAATGATGCCCAGGCTAACGGTTCATGACATGAATATAATGTTTGAAAAATTCTGTCATTCTAGTAATGGGGCCATGGGATACCATAGTGAATGGGCCTGAAGTGTGACTTTGGAATGCTTCAGAAAGCATAGTTGAAAAGTCTGTAATTTATTTCTGTCAGTTTATTTCTACTCTTCTCGTAGATTTCAGAATTTTGGGAGATCTACAAACAATCCCCTGCAAATGTACAAATGTAATACATTTCACTATAAACAGTGCAATGCCCTTTCTGCCCAACTAATACATATTCGTGAATTTTCCATTATCTTAAGTGCAATTTATGATGCTAAATTGCATAGATCTTGATTCTGTGAATAAGGATGTGAAATGTATTATTTTAATTGCACTATACTCAAGTTTACAAGAAGGTCTGTTAATCAGGACATCTGCAAGTAACTTGTATGGACTGGTACTCCTAAATTATTTCCCCTTAAAAGATAGCAAAGCATTTATATCTGATCAGGTCGTAGGCAAATATCTTCTTTGCCTCATTTTTTGGAATTTTATTTAATGTTTTATTCTATGTCACAGCACTATCTCCATTTTCCCATTCCATCCTTCTTACCCCCCCCTTATTTCCCTCTTGGCTGTTTTATCTTTTGAACTATCCTTCACCATCTCCTGATATGCTTCTTTACAGCTTGCACTGTGATAGACGACCTTCCTACAAACACTTTATTTTTCTTCCAATCCTGTCTTTTTATGGATGATTATTCATTTAGGATGTGACGGACCGCATTTTGAAATTTTTAATTTTTTCAAGCAGACAGAACACAGCCTGAAGACTGGCTTAGCAACTCATTTTTATTTCACTTTCCTCACAAAGCTGAAACAGAACTAGCGCACTAGCTAGAGGTCAATACAATTAAAACTAAAACAAAGTGGTGAAAGGCCAAGGTCTAATAAAGTTGATGTGTTGCATCTTTACAATTTGAATTGGTGTGGGGATTTGAAGGACGCTAGCGGACTGGATACCTCTCCAGATCTGGCATGCTTTCTCCATTTACCATGGCTACAGAGTGGAGATCGTCATTTGAAACAGTGGTGAGAAGGGCGGCAAAGGTCTTTATGGCAAATTCAGCATACTAAGGCGATGATACCGATGTTTCAGCCACTATTCTGATTTCGGTGAGACTGACTGAGGCTGCTGGGCCTCATGGCCTCCTGCATCTTGCTTGTGACAAAAGCCCGCTGGCTTATGTGGGCTATGCAGTGGGACCTGAAGTTACAGTGGGCACAGCATCAGGGAAATCTCAATTCCATGGTCCAGATTTGAGGGAACCGCAAAAAATATGCAATGGTGGTTAACGAACCATGATTGGGTCAGCAACAGACCCCTCTCCCTTCCCCAACCAGATCTGACAGCAGTGACTGATGCGTCACTCCTGGGATGGCGCGGCCATCTGGGAGAGGTGGCGTTCAGAAGCCTCTGGTCTCTGGTGTAATCTGGACTCCACACCAACCTATTGGAGCCGTGGTGATCCGGCTGGCATTGAAAGCCTTTCTACCCTCACCATCGGTTGTATGATGGAACAACTACCACTTGAACAACTACAGTCTAAACAACTACTCCTTAACCACTACTTAGGCTAAACCACTAAATTTTTTACGACTACTATGCCTTTACCACGATTGACTTTACCCCATTAATGTATCTATTTTACAGGTAAGCATTAACCTATAATGCCGTAGCTGTGGGCTCTGTTTTCTTTTGTTTGTGCAACTAACAGGATTCTCCATTCCTGCTTGGGAGCCCGCCCTGCAGAGACGGAGGCCCCCGGTAAAGTGGAGCTCTTCGTGTGTGTATTTACGGAGGGGGCATGACACGCTCGATACCACACGAATCATTGGACTTCCTGGATTATTTGGTGGTGATAGTGAGAAAGGGAAACAAAGTAGGGGTTGCCCTCCTTCTGGCAGACTCGGTGTTTCCTTTTCAAACAAAAATTTTTTCGGATCGGCAGCAAAGTGCACTGTGCGTTTTATTTCTATTTCTCATTGTGCATCGTGAACATTTGGACTGGCAATCATGCAACGCTATTTCAGTATATATTGAAACGTGAGCCAAGTCATTTATTTGAATACTGATGCATTCTGGGTATGGTGGTCTAGAGTAAGGACCATATGACCACTTGGACTGTAATCATGCATTGAATCAACTCACCTGTGACCAAGGCGCTTTGCTCCGAAACGCGTAAGGATAAAGGGTTGTTCACGCTGCCACTCCACATTGACCAATAAAGCGTCAGTTTAAAAGGATGCCGTAGCTGTAGACATTCGGCATCACGGTTCAGCCCGCCCCAGCCATCCAAGTTTGTTGAATTGCCTGACACGTTTCTGTGGCCAACGTACCACTTCATCAGAGGCATTTCTCCTATACGCATTGGAGCGCTCTTTATACTGCATGCTGATTGGTTGAAAAACTATTCATGGGTTCAACTGCGTATTTGATTTCTTCATACAGCATGCTGGGATGTGTAGTCACATCGAGCTTTCATTGAACACCTATAGTAGATTCCAATGCGTACAGATTTCAGAGAGTCAGTTAGAATCCTTGGTAGGATCTGGATGTGATGGGAGCAGGCACTTTTCATCAAGACGCACTGTGCTGGAAACCGGAGCAGGAAGGTTCCTCTCCCTCAGCCTCTCATTCCTTCGAGAGGGTGCATCTTGCACAGGACGGCACCCGTGTCATAATTTTATCCAACAAACGCCAAAGCTTCTCAAGATGCACTCAACAGTGCGTCTGCCATTCGGCATCACGGTTCAGCCCGCCCCAGCCATCCAAGTTTGTTGTCGAGTGCATCTCGAGTTTGTTGGATAAAAATACACACACACATACATATATATATATATATATATATATATATTATACATACACACCCCTATACTCACTATTAATGTTATAAAATCTTTTTCCACCCCAAAAACCTACACCCACCCCAAACCTTAAAAATTCCCTTTCCACCCAAAACCCACACACCCACCCTAAAAATACCCTTGCAATCCCAAAAACCCATACCAACCATAAACCCTAAAATAACCCTGCCACCCAAAAACCCATATCCACCCTAAAATTACCCTTGCCACCCAAAAATCCATACCCACCCATAACCCTAAAAATACCCTTGCCACCCAAAAATCCATACCCACCCAAAAAATACCCTTGCCACCCAAAAATCCATACTCACCCTAAACCCTTAAAAATACACTTGCAACCATATATATATATACTTACATTTCAAAGTAATTTTCTTTTACTGCGAGTATGCCTTTACCTTCAATGCATTTACAATGAAACTCAAACACGTTTTCACATAATAAACACTATTTTCCTAAACTTATTTCGTTAAAAAAAAAAAAAAAAATCCACTCTACAAAACCATATAAGATATGCACATCCACCATTTTATCAATAGTAATATATCTGTCATATCAATCCAAGAGTACCATCTACTGGCCAGAGGTAGTTGTAAATGCATTAGTGGTTAAAAGACTCGTGATTCAGGTTGAGGTCGTTGTTAAGGAGTCGTGGTTCAGGTCCTTCGTTGTCAATGAGCCGTTGTAAAGGCCATTTCCCCTCACCACCGCCATGTGGTACTGCAACAAACAGGGTGGGGTGGGGTTGTGGACCCTTTGTCAAGAGGCCCTGTATCTCTGGACATGGTTGGAACATCAGTGCATATCCCTAGTGGTTCAACACCTAGCTGGCTCTCTGAATGCCAGGGTTGACCAACTCAGCCGAAGATGCCTAGTGGATCACAAATGGTGTCCCCATCCAGAGGTGGTGTACGGTCTCTTTCAGCAGTGTGGAGAGCCTTGGTTAGATCGGTTTGCCACAGACAAGTTCTGCGTGCTGGAGCTTTTAAGGCAGCTTTCGCACAGAGATGCTTTTCGTCTCGAGTGGAGTTCAGGCACCCTGTACGCCCTTCCACCAATACCTCTCCTGTTTCAAAGTCCTCAAGAAGATCAGTAACAACCCGGCCCAAGTTAACCTTGCGGCTCCGGACTGGGAACGGAGAGTCTGGTGTCCCTTCGGGAGGATCTTCAGTCGCAGCAGCAGAGGAGGGTCCTCCATCGAACCTGCCGATGCTCCGCCTTCTTGAATGGAGACTGAACAGGAAAAGTTGACAGCTTTCGACCTTCCTCCCAAAGTCTGCAACGTTATCTTGGCATCCAGGAATACCTCCACCAATACAGTATATGCCTGCTGTTGGGGAAAATTTGTAGCATAGTGTACAGAAAGACAGAACAATCCCATTTCTGCCCCCCTTTCTCAGGTTCTTCTTTTCATTCTTTCTCTTGCCCAGCAGGTCTTTGCTCTGTGCACTCTTAAAGGTTATCTTTCTGCTATTTTAACTTGTTTGCGGTTGCCTGACCAGCCATCCCTCTTCAAATCTCGTATTGTAAATATATTTTTTTTAAGTTTTGCAATATTTGTTTCAACCCTCTTCTTTCATTATGCTTCAGTGGGGCCTCAATCTTGTCCACACTTTTCTTTTGTGTGCCCCTTTTCAGCCTTTGCACAATTGTCCTCTCAGGCTCCTCACCGCCAAGACGGCCTTCCCCATGCCTATAACATCTGCCCCGAGGTTCAGCGAGCTTCAGGCTTTGTCATCCAAGCCATCATAGTTAAATATCTAGCCAGACAAACTTGTGCTTCATACGAGAGTGGTCACTCCTTTTCACCTAGGCCAATCCATCACTCTGCCTACTTTTTACCCTCCACCTCATACCTCCAAGGAAGAGCAGGGACTTCACTGTCCGGACCCAAAAAGAGCATTGTTGTTCTACCTTGACCGCACAAGAGAATAGCGGGTGGATGACCAACTCTTTGTGGGGTATGTTGGAGCGAAGAAAGGATGGACCGTGCAGAAGTGGACCATCTCCAGATGAATCATGCTCTGGATAAAGACCTGCTACGCTCTAGCCAAAAAGCAACCCCCTGAGAGTTTGTGTGTTCATTCCACCAAAGCTAAAGCTGAGACCCCTGCATTTGCACAAGAAGTTCCAGTTCTGGATATCTGCCAGGCAGCAACATGGGCTTCCTTGCACACGTTCATCTAACACTAATGCCTGGACAGTCTCGTCTGTCATGATGGGTACTTTGCATGTTGGGTTCTAGGGGACTTCCTTGTATGAAATTGCTCCGCAGACCCACCTACAGGGAAGGTACTGCTTGGGTATCTATTCCAAAGGTAAGGAATCAGAAGCTAGAAGTCTATCAGATGAATAAGTTACTTACCTTCGGTAATGTCGTATCTGTTAGAGACTATCTAGCCGCAGGTTCCCTACCGACCCATTCAAACACAAGGAGATGATGGACGGAGCACTGAAACTTTTCAGAAACTCACCCTCAGTCACAAATCTGGGTTAAATTCAGCATCGTTCTTTAGCTCACTTCGCCACTCCAGTTCAGACACAGCTATATGCAAATCAGTCTTGACTCTGTGCCTCATGTGAACAGTCCAGCCTGAACTGCCAAGCAATGTCTTCCCTGGACCGGAAACAAGCATACTGGGACCCATTTCAGGCAAACAGCTGTCATCAGCCAGGCTAGCTTGAATCCAGTGGCAAAGTGAGCAAGGGACCCACGTCTGGGCATACCATGCCAAATTAGGGCGAACAAAGCAAACACAAGGAGATGATGGACGGAGTGCTGAAACTTTTCAGACACTCACCCCCAGTCACAGATCTGGGTTGAATCCGCCTCGCTCGGTGAACGGGTTTCTAGGGCTTTCCCCTTTTCATGGCCCTAGTTTTCCAAACCAGTAGTCAGTGTTTTTCGTGGCTCCATGCTCCAGGAGTGGAAAGTCACAAAAAGAAACGGACCTCAACGTGCAGGGGTGGTGGCTATATAGGCACAACGCACGTCACTTTCGGCACAGATGATGTCACATAGAGCCGAACCATGCCACCTACCGGCACGCAGGGTTACTGCTCAAGAAAAATTTCCAGATCCAGTTCGACATCTGGAGATAATTCAAAAGGTAAGGACTCTGTGGCTAGGTAGAGTCTCTACCAGATAAGGTGTTACCAAAGGTAAGCTACCTTTTAATGGTGCCAAAGCTGGGCAATCAAGAATATAATGACTGGTTCAGAGGGGAAACCAAGAGATTAAAGTGCAACAAAAATTGAATTCATGAAGCAAAAACACAAACTAGGTAACATGTTTAAGGCATGTATTACAATAGGTGGGTCTAGCGTTTCGATCTGAATTGCATCAGTGATTAGAAGGGACAGTTGTTTAGGCAGAGTGTTTTGGCAGGGTGTTCTTCAGTTGGGGAGCTTCCACTGAAAAAGGTTTGTTGTCTGTTCTTCTAGCTACCTTTGTATGAGAGAATGTTACAATTCTGTGTTGCAGGTATTTGGGGGCACTTGCTTCTAAGCACTTCTACACAGGCAAAGAATCTCGAATGTGATTCTTTTATTGGGATCCCATGAATATTTTGACGTGGGTTGCTTCAGTCCAAGATTAAGTCTCAAAGCTGTTATGAACTCTCTATCGTCTTTTTATATAGAAGCCCAGCAGTCCATGGTACAAAAATGTCTAGCCTTGAGTAAAGCGTAAGGCAAAGCACTGTAAGTGAGGACCCAAAGAATCCATCACCTAACCTTGGTGAAACACTTTGTTTTTTTTAACATCTTTTTATTGAAGTTTGGTAGTCATACAGCAGTTATTGTTGACAATCATTGCATAACACAATCAAAGAAAAGAAAAACTATTTCAAAATGCTTTCGCACAATCAGAACTAAACAATCATGACCCTTTAGACATCCTCAACATCTTCGTTCATTTAGCTCCCTTGCCAGCAGAGTCTGATACCTTGTGTAGAGGGTGAGGTGCAAAAACTTTCCCTTTGAATTTTCCATTTATCCCATATTCGGTCCTACTTCTGGGGACATCCCCTGTTTTCAAAGACCGCTTTTTCAGCCAACTTCCACCAGTACATATCTCGCCTCCATTCCTCTAATGTCGGTGGTTCCGGTGCTCCCTACCTTTGGGCTATATTGCGCTTTGCAATTGCCATCCCCAAAGTCCCCGAAATCTGCTCCATGTGGGTCATGTCTGTCGTCTCCCACACATTGAGGAGGCACACTTTAGGCTGTGGAGAAAGGTACTTCCCACATACTTGTCGTAACTCCGACACCACCACCTTCCAATACTGATGGATTACCGGACGTTCCCATAATATATGATGGAACCTACCCACCTGAGTACATGATCGATTACAGTGTGCATTTTCCCGCATCAGAGAGAATGAAGCCAGTCGCAGGGGGAGCCGGCTGGGCCGTGCAAGAGTAGGCTCCCAACATATGGTAGGTCAGGGTGTCTGGGTGGGACTGAGCACACCCCTAAAAAAAGGAAAAAGACAAACAGAAAAAGACTGTAGGCTCCCGAGCACAAAGGGAGAGCTGATGTTTAAATATTAACTACTTTCCTGGCTCCAGCACCCCATAATGTCCTGCAGGGCTTTCAAATTTGCACATATTTTTTGCCAGGGTAGCTGGGGCACCACCAGCCTTAAAAGGAAAGAGGGGGCTACAGGAGTGCAGGCACCCCCCCCCCAAAAAAAATAATTTAGGGTAGTGACCCTACTTTTGCAGGGTCCAGGAATCCATGACCCTCTGGGATTTACACATTATTTTTTTAAAACACTCCCAAGGCTAAAGCTTTTGCTCTATAGTTGGGAGTGCAGAGCCCTCTACGGGCTGGTTCTATGGCAACGTTTTATGTGGTCAGAAGGTGTATATGGAAAATACAGGAGGTGAAAGGCACCCTAGGGGCTGGATCGATAGTTGTATTGTTTGTGGTCAGTAAGTGGCACCTTCTAGGGCTGTTTTCATGGTGTATTCCACGTAACCTACAAATATTTAAAATACACACAGACACGTGTGATGAGCATTATAAAATACTTTGATTTAATAATGTTGATAGTGATCACTGATCAAAGTTGTTATTCTTTATTGGCATTAATAATTGCATTTACACATGGTTGTTATTCATGATTGCATTTAGTACAAAATGGTGTTTTTAACATGTGGTTTGTTCTTGTAACGCGATGACCCTTGATAGAGCCAATAAGCCTGTTTTATTTAATGTGGTGCGATGTGTTATCTGGTATTGGTGGGAAGGTACTGTGATTTTGGGAGTCATGGCCCTTTAGGGATCAAATATGATTTCTATGTCATCTAAGGTATTTTTCATCTGCTTTAAGCACATTTTTAAATAAATGCAGAGTGCTTACTTTAAAATTTGAATTTACATTTCATGAACAATCTAGGGTCAGATCATAGTCCAAAGAGTAACCACAAACTACTAGTGCCCAGAATACAGTCTGAACCAGTGGATCCCACTGAGTTTCTTTTTATAGATATGGGTATGAACATAGGCATAATCAAGGTCCATGATGACATCCATTCAGTGGGCTGCAGGTAGCAGTACCACTCTTTTTTGTTACCATCTCAAATAATTGGTGTGGATAAACCTTTTAATCAAGCACAGGCCTATAATGGGACATATACATTTGGCTACTGCCCATTTTTAGGTCTCGGCTAGCGAAGGCTGCGCTTGCGCAGTCTCACTCGCGAGATTTAATGATTTGGAGAAGAGGGGCTTGAACCCGCCTCTCTTCTCTCCTCTTCTCCATTGGCTGGCCTCTTAAATGCTGGTCAGCCATTGGAGAAGAGGTTGGTCTCTCCAAACAAGCCCCGTCCTTTTCGGATTCGGGGGCTTGTTTTTTGCGATTCTTTCTCTCCTCTGGAATGTAAACATTCCAGCCAATGGCAAGAGGAGAGAAAGAAAAACACGCCCCCGAATCCGAAAACGCCGCTGTCTTTCTCCAAGGGATTTCTGCTTGACCTCGGAGAAAGGCGGTGATGGCGTATCAGGGTCTCCAGCCCCGGAGGTCGTGTTGCTAAAACATGTCTGTGCGCTACGAGGCCAACCTACAGGAGTCGATGAGGTGAGCCATGTCTTTAAGGGAGACAGACGTCTGTACCGCGGGCACCCCCATAGAAGTGAAACGAGCGAGCCTTGTCTATAAGTATGCCATCTGCCGCGAAGACCGCCTTGTGTCGGTCAATGGAGGTTAGCCATGACAGACCCCAGCCGGAGGGGAAGGGGAGCGCAAGGAGGCGCATTAAAGCCGGAGTGGGACGGCAAGGTTAGAGAGAGGCACGGGAGTTGTTCATGGATGGTGCAGCAGGGGGGAAGTTGGGAGGTTGTCATCAGCAGTCCACATGCAGCGGCGGGTACAGTGGAGGTTGTGCATCGCGTGCTGGGGACAGGTTCGGTGGGGTTTTCAAAGGGTTTTGTGGCCGGGATAATGGCCGCGGTCCAGGCTGTAAAGACGGGAATGCATGGGCTGGCAGAGGCTGCATCCAGTTGGGTGGCGGATGTGACTGGTGACTGCAGATATGACCCTGCTATGTTAAATTTTCTTGCGGATTGCACAAAATCACCCTGATCATTGTTTAATAATTGTTACGGTGGAGGAACATTTTTAAACTTTACATTTATTGGGATTGACGAGGTAATTGTAGGGGTAGGAGCTATAGTTTCTCGCAAACTATTGTGACTGCTAATTTGGCGGGAAGCAGGGTGACGGCAGCTGAGTTCATAGGGAAGGTATTGCGGTAGTTGAATAATATGCTAGTGGGCGAGAATGGCGGCAAAGGCAGCGGAATGAGCCTTTAATTTACTTAGGCAGGGTTGCGCACGTAGGGTGGGGAGAGCGGCGAGAATGTCGGTGCCTTTCCATACTACAGTTACCGCATAAAAGATGGTGGGGGCTGCGCCTGTGGTAGAATTATACGCCAGTGTGCCAGAATGGCGGCAAAAGACAGTGGGATGCGCCTTTATTTTACTAAGGCTGTTGTTGCGCACGTAGGGTACAGCGAACTGCAGGAGTGTTAGGGCGTTTCCATAACATCGTTACCACATAATGAGGCGGTGGGCGGGGCGACAGAGCTGCAACTTTACAGGCCTAATGGAACAGGCGGGTGAGTTATGCTCCCGCTTGATTTACACAAGTTGAACCATTTAAAGGCTATTGTTTTCTGCCGCATTCACAAAGATGATGTTTCCTTTAAAGAAAATAATGACGAAACCCACAATTTCTGGGCAGTACTGGTAAATAGTTAATAGCATCCCCAGTTACTCATGTGCAGACACATGTCACCCTAATAAACTGGGCCAGGTTTCCAGAAGAAATCTTCGCATGCTCGAAGGGAGGAAGGTGGGTGGGGGGGTGGGGGGGGGGCACGGGGAGAGGGCAGTCGTGAGGAGGGATACAGTTGGGCAGTTGTGGCAAGCAGCTCCAAGTGGGGGGGTGTCAGAGCGCTTCGCAATAGGAACAGAAGGACAAGTGAACATGTTACAAAAGTTAACGCTACGTTACCGGAGGCAATAGTGACAATGGTACATGCATCAAGAGCACACAAGATACAAGAGGTAGCAAACGCATGGTACATAAGCATACCAAGTACAAGTTAGAAATATAACACAGTAATAAATGGCAGAGCCAGGGCGGTAACAGCTGCTCGAGCAGACACACAGCCGCCCCAAACTCGTCACAGGTCTCCGACTGGCCTGGTTAATGGTGCTTGGTGGGTTTTATACCCTTTCTAGACCCCCTGAATCGCTACACGGATACTGCTCGAAGCATCAGAACATTTTGCGTGCATGCATAGAGGGTCGGGAGACTAGCCGAAAATCGGTAGTCTCTCGCCGGATTGTCATGTGGGCACTAATGCCTTCTGGGCCTTGCTAAGAGCGCTCCCCCCCCGCACAGGCGGGTTCCTCCCCTCCTTATGGAAGCAATGGCTTGGTGATGCAAGTGTTGTGTACTAGCCTGCCCCGCCCCCCACCCAACTCCGGTGTGACAGCCCGGGAAAAAAACAGCTTCCCGGGCGGACACACAGCCACCCCCGACTACTACACAGGGCTTTAACTGACACATTCGCTGGTTAATGAGGCTTTGTTGGTTAACACAGAAATGACACTGGAAAGAGAAACGCCACTTCAGCATGTGATGCGAGCAATGCAACTGCCTGCGATCATTTTTACAGTAGACGTGGTCTTTTTATGTATTCTTTTATTGTATTTATTTTGTATAGTGCTCACAGACTTCAGAGCCTCTAGCTCTTAGGGTAATGGCTGCTGGCATTATAATACATGTCTGTTCCATAGGCTGCAGGCGATGTAATTCGCAGTGTCACACCTGATGTAACCCAACAAAATAATAAAACAAGCTATTTAAAAATAAAAAATCTGCCTTTGCCACTTAGTGGTGCCCCACGAGGCCCTCGGGACTGAAAGGCAGTTCTGCCTGTCACATGTTTTTTGTTGCACATTTGGAGTGTCACCTATCTCTGGAGTCCCCAGAGCCCCGACCCCCTCTACAAAACGTTAATAAAAGTACAGCCATCTGAGAGCCAGTCTCCCTTTCAAAGCGAGGCTGCCTACGCGGGCTATTACCCTCAATTACCAGTTGCTGTCCACTCTTCCTAGCTGCGGGGTTGAACTCTGAGCACTTCCCTTTGAAGTCACGATCCTTTTATCTGTGGCCGGACTCAGGAATTTAAGAAGAACCCGTCATACTGATGCTCAGAACAGTTCGTGGTTACTACAGTGCTTAATTTATGGAAAAAAAATATATATAGAAGTAAAAAACATATAAGTGCCAGGGCCCTCCCTAGGAGGCCCCTGCAGCTTGCGCCACACATTGCGGCTCTGTGGGTGGCTCTGTGTATGTGTGGGAGGCTCTATGTGTGTGTGTGTATGCGTGTGCCTCTGTGTGTGTGGCTCTGTGTGGGTGGCTTTTTTTGTAGGTGGCTCTATGCGTGGGTGGCTCTGTCTGTGTGTGGGTTGCTCTATGTGAATAGCTCTATGTGAATAGCTCTGTGTGGGTGGCTCTATTTGTGTGTGGGTTGCTCTATGTGAATAGCTCTGTGTAGGTGGCTCTGTGTGGGTGGCTCTGTGTGTGGGTGCAAATGCAATAGGTCTCGCATTTGAGAGAGATTAAGCTATTGACATTGTAAATAACAATGCCGTTTCTTTAAATGTTTTAAAAACATAAACAAAAATAATGTCGTGAGCAATGCCAATAGCTCTAACTTTAACAATGCCGAGACCATTGCATTGTAAATGCTTGTTTTCGTTTGCCAGTACTGGTTTGATTGCAACCTTACTTAGGAGCATCTGTCTTTCTGCGTCCAACGGACAGTTACCCTGATTTTTCACAGCTCTAACAGGGGCGAAGTGAATAGTATCTCTGTAAACTCAACAGCATGACTAAGGTGATCTTCTTCCACATCAAGGTCTACTGGGAATTGTCCCCAAGGAGGGTCAGACTGTCATTTCTGGGCCCACCATGCCTGTGCCTGGGTAGAACAATGGGGTGCAAGCCATTCATTTACATTATAAGGGTACAAAGCCTTTTTGCCCCTCTAGGAATGCAGGTATAAGGTAACCACAGGGCAGAGCAGTGAACAGCCACAGTTGGTAATCCGGAGGGCAACATCTTTGCAGCCACTAGTGGAGCTGGGCACCTCATTGAAAGGGCCACCATAGTATTAGAGCTGTGTCAGCATCTGCCTTGATGGACTCGAGCACCTTGTTTAGTTATTTGCCGAAGAGTTCCTCACAGCTGAGTCTAGAACCATAACTTGTATCCAGGGATTAGGAATTCCTATCATTGGATGCTCAGGACATATTTTGTGATCGAGGACAACAAGCCATCATGTGCATTTTGTCCATTGAACAAATAGGTCGAACCCCCTGCAGCACTTTCGCTGCCAGTTCACAGTACCAGTCTATGCATCAGTGAAAGCACTGTCTGAAATTAAGGTAAGATTTGCATCCTTATGTTGATGCTGTTCAAAGGTATTTAAACAGCTAATGCAAAGTCTTTATTATTAGGGTGAGCGCTCTAAGGAAATGCTGTGAGCTTAGCTTCCACTAGTGACAATGTCTCCAGAATAAAAATAAGAACACACGTTTGCTAAGTTTAACAATTTGTGGATACTTATAATGCTCCCTGAATGCTCTCGGATTAGATGTAAATACTCTCAGAAGCCTGAATGCAATATTGATGATTCTTTGCTTTCAAAGTAAAATGCAGACACAAAATAGCAACTAGAAGAAAAGCATTTTGCTAAACAGCAATTTTAGGAAACATTTCTTTGAGGCATCATTTAGTAAAATGTGTTTGATACATGCTAGTATTACCCAAAAATATATATTTTTTTTAAATGTATTTATTAGACATATCCAGAAAATATATATACAGATACATACAGATTCATAGAAAAAGGAGACAAAGAAAAAAAAAAAGAAAATTAGATAAAAGGTTTGGGAGACAAATCGTAATAGTTCCTGTAGATGTTACATTGGGAAGATCAAAAAGAGCAGTAAAGAGTTTGTTTTAAAATCAGATCTGAGCCTTCATGGCTGGGGAGCTTGCCTTCTCAATCAGAACACTGGTGGTATCTGGTCACAAGAGGAATCCTCTCACCACATACATTATTTAGAACTAACAGCTGGGCTTTACGCCCTCATGAGCTTCAAACACTCTCTCCAGGGGAGGTCCGTCATTCTAAAGATGGACAGCATGTCAGCGGTAGCCTATATAAATCGTCTGGGAAGCACCAAATCTGCGGACCTCTCGAATCTAGCAAAGAAACTTTGGATGTTCTGTCTGGAACACAAGATTGCTCTCAAAGCGGAATACCTTCTGGGGAAATCGAACATCTCTGCAGATTGGAACTCAAGATTCCTGTTAGATCACAGCAATTGGATCTGGGGCCCTCTAGAGATAGACTTATTTGCGAGCAGACTAACCTTTCAACTGGAGAACAACTTCAACTGGATGCCCGACCCGGGTGCTCTAGCAGTCAACGCCTTACTACAATCTTGAAAAGGAGCCAAGGAGTACGCATTCCCTCCCTCTGCCATGATTCAGAGAGTTCTTCAGATAGTGAGACAGGATCAGTGCTTCCTTGTCCTAATAAATCCCTTTTGGCCATCCCAAGTATGGTTCCCCACCACTCTAGAACTAGCTTGCAACCCCCCCTTCTCAATTCCTACCCTAGAGAATCTTCTTGCAGACGTACACGGAGGAGTTCATCCCCTAATTCAGAACAGGAGTTTAACCCTTCTTGCCTGGAGAGTGTGAGGAGAATGAAATCTCAGGACTTTCGGCGACGGCTGCAACTCTCCTCAGAGAGTCTTGGGCACAAGGAAATCACTACAGCTATAACAACATATGTAGAATCTGGGTGGGTTGGTGCCTGGAAAGGAACCTGGATTCCTTGGAAGCACCTATTGTTGACATAGTTAACTTCCTTGTTAAACAATTTGATAAAGGCCTCAGCTATAGAACTATCAATTGCTATAGATCGGCTATTTCTGCTGGTCATGTCCTTGTTAATGGTAAAACGGTAGGTAAAAATGTCATTGTTTGTAGAGTGATGAAAAGCATTAGTTTAAGAAGACCTCCTAAACCTAAATATGAAAGTCTTTGGGATGTCAAACTAATCCTTGATCTTTTCAATAACTGGCCTGTTAAAACTCTCCTCAATAGAAAAAAATCCTTTCCATTAAGGTGGCTACTCTACTATGCCTAATCTCATGCAGAAGGGTCTCTGATGTCAAAGCCCTGGGGATTATGAATAGATCTTATAACATGTTCGGAATCAAATTTGAGATTTATCGAAGAACAAAGACTATGTCTGATTCAATCTTTTACCTACGTTTTGATTTATGTTCAAAACTTTGCGTTGTGGACTGCATGAGAGAGTATGATCTCAGAATGTTTGCTCTTCGCCCTCAGGATGTTAACCAATTACTCATATCCTTTGTTAAACCCCACAAAGGCATAACTTCAACCTCTATTGCTAGATGGGTTAAGACTGTTATGAGTTTAGCAGGTATTGACTTAAAGAAATTTCAAACTCATTCCCTTAGAGGGGTGCTATGGCCAGTCAATCTCTCTGGTCTGGAGGTAAGTTGAACGACATTCTCAAAGCTGCTGACTGTTCAAATGCTAGAACTTTGCACGTCTTTATTGCAAGCCTTTTGAACATATGTCTGATGTTGTTTTACAAAGCTACCAACATGCATAATGTAGCCTCCGTTCTTGTAATGAAATTGCGATTCTCATATTACCAGGACTAGAGAATCTGGATTTCATTAAAGACACGAAGGCTGACATTATCCCTCCCATCCCACCCCTTGGTGGTCTTACAATGATTTAATGCTGTTTGTTACAGTTTATTACTGTACTTTTTATTAACAGTACTTGTTTAATCTCTTTTTCCTTTTAGCTTGATAAGCTTGACACTATTTTTTACATTCAAGAGATATTTACTTCTTTCTCTTTTCAGGTAACGTTCCTTAACTGTGTGTCGTCTGGCCTTTGGTTTTACCTTCGTTCTTCCTTCTCCTTCATCCTGCTCATCAGAAGATCGTTTTGATGTTTCAAGTTTCATGAACTTATTTTTCTCCACATTTAAAAGAGGCAGATTGTTGATGGCTTGTGCCTTTCATGTGTTGCTATTGTTCTATTCTGGAACCTTTTAATATTAAATGTAAATGTAAATTTGATACTTGTATAGCGCACTACTCACCCGCAAGGGTCTCAAGGCGCTTGTACGAATACCGCTGTGGAACCCATCCTGGCTTTCCCTGTGAGGCGTCCACTCCTGGGCACCCCCAAGGTGGAGGCAAGGCATCCTTAGCGTTGTGGGGGCCGTTGTGGAGATTAAGCAAGCTATTGCCCAGAGTTGCAGAGTGGGACTCCATGATTGGAATAGGCACCGAGGCGAGAATTATCAGGTCCGTGGAATTTTTGAGCCCAAGACCCGCCGAGGCGGGGAATTGAACCCTGGTCACGGGCTAGACCTCTGCATCAGGGTCTGCCTCTCTAATCATTGAGCCACACTTCTCCATATTGTGATCTAAGCGGCTGCTTGGACTGCATTAAAGGAATAATGCATAATGTCAGCCTCCGTGTCTTTAATGAAATCCAGATTCTCTAGTCATGGTAATATGAGAATCGCAATTTCATTACAGCTTGCTCTGGATTATACAATTAACATACGTAGGGAAACTCTGCCACGTTGACCAGACAGGCGCTAAGCAACACTACTTTATTTTTCCCCATACTCCATCCTTGCGTCTCTACTCCATTCAGCCATATGTGCCCAGATCTTCCTCCCCCGGGCTCTGGCCTGTCTGCCTCTACAAGCATATATGGACAGCTCTTGTATGTAAATTCCGAGGAGCCTAGCAAGCCACATATGAAAGCTTGGTGGCTCAGCATCTTTCCATCTTGCAGCTAGTAGTATCCTAAATACCACTGCCCCCAGAAACAAACCATATTCTTGTTCGGTATTAAGACCCAGCGTACTATCATATCCAAGAACCAACAGAGTAGGAGTTAGTTCTAATCTAAGGCCAAACAGTGCCTCCCAAAAACCTAGCAGCCCTTCTTTCAGTGAAGCCAGTTTATCACAATCATACAGCATTGTATCAGAGTGGCAGGTCCTGACCCACATCTGGGACATTTGTCATCTGCCCTTTTCCCGCAAAGGCAAAGTTTAGCAGGAGTAAAATAAAGATTAAATAGAGTTTTATATAATTGTGCTTTTAAATTCAAAGATAACAAAATTTTGGGGGATAAGGAGAGGCTCATGTAGATATACACATCTGGGTTTCCCAGTTTTATTGCCCAGGAAGTCTCAGTTTTTTCCAGGTCGTCGGGGCTTTTGTCGAGAAGCACTTTATAAAAATGTCTGATTCTGCACGTTTCCCTAGCCAACGCTTCCAAAAGTGGTATTTTATCTAGAGTAATCTTGGAGCGCTATATGGTGAGAATATTCTTAATCTGGATAAATTTAAAGTATTGGTTATCTAAAATGCCAAACACCTGCTGTAGCCTAGAAAATTGAAAATCTTGTTCTCCCCCACAGAAATCCCCTATGGTTCCTATCCCATATTTTCCCACTTTTTCCCCATATCGTCATTAACCAGCCAAGGCAATAATTGCAAGTACCATAGGGGGGTGTATCTGAAGATTCTCGGAATTGCCATAAATTTAGAGACCTGCTTCCAGATTCTCCATGAGCTATAAATCACTTTAAACCGCACCTTCTTATAATAGCTGGGTTCCAATTGTCTCAGTAACAAATGGTTTTTGTAAAACTTTGTTGTGGGAGCTGCTGGGCCCTCACCAATGTACCACAAACAAAATGTCTAAAAGCTAAAAAGAATTTTAGTCTCAAAAGCAGATGTTGCCATAGTTAGTCCCTGGTACTGAAGGAGACTACTTTTTGTACCAATGTGCACTTGTGAAAGATCAGAATACTGTGATGAGCAGTGAAAATGACCATATATGAAGTTACAAATCATTAAGTAAAGTTACAAAAGTGCACCCATGTGTTGTGTTATGTTTTTTACTTTTACAATGTGTATTTCGGAGACAATGAGGAGCTTCAGTGCTAAGCACTAATGAGGTAGCTGAAAGAGATGCAATGCAACTATCTATTTGAAAAACGGGTATGTCAATAAATGTATATGAAAAACTAAACGGCGCATTTATTTTGAAACAATTAATGAAATGAATGAAATGTTTTAGCGTTTAATCATATATCCAGAAGTGAAGTAAGGATCTAAATCACAGACTAAAACCTTTTCAGACCTCCGAGAAAAGATTATTTTCAGTTATGGTTTTGGCGTGTGGTTACAATTGCACATACTTTACATTCTAAAATGAAAAAATTGATTTTGGTGATCGCAGAAAGGATTATTTTTTGCCCATCCCTAGCAGATTAGTGCAGGCGCATAACTGATTTCACTATCTGAGCTGGAGAACAGTTGGTCTTGGAAAATAAAGGTGGCAGAAGGAGGTTGGGGTACGGAATCACTTTCCTCCTTACAATACAGTTCCCTTAAAGAGCATTGTTGAAAGCTTCCTATAAAATTGATATTGGTAAAAAAGCTTCTTTTGTTAAAAAAAAATGTGTGGTACAGTTGAAAAAATGTAGAGATATATGTGTCTCCTTATATTATATATATGTGAATACTCTCAGGCGTGAGGCCACAGAGAAAGGCTTAAGCTCAATGTTTTAAAAAAGCTTTCCAAGCTCAATGTGTATGCCATCCATACCATTATGAGTAAGTGCCTTAGTCTCTAAGGCCGGTTCCTTTATGTCTGTGGTCTTTTAAGTGTGTGAAAGTCTCAAAACAATGAAGACTGAGGCTACCTTACTCACTCAGTAAGCGTCTCGGAAAAGCAATACCGTTTTACCAATACAGTTGCAAAAATGTAAGACGATTAAAGGTCGACAATATCATTATTTTTGGTAAACTTTCAAAAAAAAATGGCCTCTCCATCACACCATGGTGCTATAACAATATTTTGCTCACTCACACGGTTTATAAGCATAAAAGTATTTATAACTGCATTTCATAACACAACAATGCACTAATACCTCTTCCCAAGCACTCCTTTTACCACATAACTCAATATTTTGGTATCTCTGTTGACTTAATTGAGAGATTTTGCTTTTACACCTGCTTAATGGGAAAATGGCCTTTCTGTAAATCGTGGATTAAGCTTTTTAGGTAAATAAGGTGTTGTCAAACCTATCAGAGAATATGGGCAACATTCACAGTGGATGAGTTATGTATTTACAAACGTATACTGAAGAACCATGCCAGAAGCCACGGTATATTACAAAATGTTAATAATGAGGCTGAAAAGGGAGTGCACTAACAGGAAATAAGACAGTGGTCTGTGTCTACAGTTTCCTTCCCAATTGCAGAATGGTTACCTTCTAATCTTTTCTTTCCTACAGTTCACACTTCAAGTCTTACAATGTCTTTTCTTCAAGCATGGCTTTGTAGTTAGAGACAGTTAGCTTCTCAGTCACGTACAGAGGGACTTTGTTCCGGACAGATTTGCGCATGATTCAACTAGGTTTGAAAGAAATTGTGGCTTGGAATGGGAGCGATTGATTCTCCTTTAGAGCCTGGGTGATGTGATTTTAATTATTCACACCCTTGAGAGGAGAGATAAATAGCACTAATATCTCAAATCTATAGATCCAACTTGCAGGTTGCCTGCATGTGAAGGGTTAACTCTTTGATTTTCCACCCTTTTCCATGACTGGAATTTTAAGGGGAAAAGATGAGAATGCCGTTGCAGATTTTCAGCTCTTGATATGATGGATTTACCATTACCAACTTTGGTGGTTTACCCATGGGTAATGGATGGAATTAACTGCAAGCCTAAAAGTGACCGAAGAGCAGAATTACAGACAACTGGCACAGCCTTAACGATACAGTCATTTCACCCTTTCCAGAATTAACATGTACAAACTTTTGGCAAAATTTAGGTACCCACTGTTCTACAATTTGGGGAGATTATACCAGTGTCATCAAAAGGCAGGTACAACTTTCAAGTATAATGTCTTATAAGAATACAATCGCTGCACTTAGCCAATGCTAGGTTTGGGAATATGCTTACAGACTACCCACCCATATGTGTTTTAGGATACGATTTTGCTAAAATTAATCTAATTTGTGAACCTAGATTGCTTAATCTGCTGTAATCATTTTTAGTGTCATCCTATCATCAGGATACCCTTTTTAATGATATTGCTGTACGATGCCCAAGTCTTGCTAAATGGTGGTTCAACAAAAAAATCACCTTCTTTGGGTTGATGGTGACAGCAAATGACTTCCTGCTTCAATCACAAACTAATTTTAACTAAAGCGAGAAACCGTCTCCAGGCTCTCAAGGTCAAGTGTTCTCTATTTTAAATATTTATGCCCTGATCTCCATTGCTTAATTATTCCACATTATGATTTTTTTGCCTGGGTTACCAAATCTATTATTGCATGTGATGCTAGATTGTAGAGCATAATTTATTTTTCTGTTGCCGATTTCATGGTTCTGTGCACAGTGACCATCTATGTTTAATTTGTTTAATTATATAAGTAGATACATTGTGTATCTGTATAAGAGTTTATCTTTTTGATAAATTATCCTTCTATCACTTTACCCTCAGTAAAAAGAAAAGAAAACACTGCCAGAATGTAGGTGATTAACCATTAACCCTTTTAATATCTTATGCACATACCATACTGCTTAGGGTATGCTCCTACAAAATATGCTCTAGAGATAAGGGTATATGCTCTTGTGGTATGGTCTCTAAATCCTAATTTTCAGTATCATAAGAGTGACCAGGGAAGGTCTCTCAATTTCCATGAATGGGCCTTTTATATTTGTGGTCAGGAAAGGTTGGATGGATTAAAGTTAATTGGATTCACCCTGGATACCAACGTCACCTTCAAAGAACACATTGTCATCAATGAACACGGTCTGATACCAGCTCTCTTCTAAATGAAGTGAAACTATTTCTTCCAGAATTAAACTTCAAAACTGCACCCTGCTCGACAGCCTTTCATACACTGGAACCCTTAAAGGCATCCTGCACGCCGCAGCAAGTTTTATCCAGGGCCTGAAGAAATATGATGACAGCACCCCCAGGCTGAAGGAACTCCATTGGCTCCCCTGCCAGCCTGCACAATCTTCAAAAGCAGTTGTATCATTTGCAAAGCCATCATGACCAGCACCCTAGTTTACCTGCAAACAAGCTCACTATCTATGGTGGTTCTCGGCACACCCTCAGCCAGGACATCATCGGACTGCAGACTAAGAAGCGTAAAAAAATAAAAAATAAAACAAGGCAGCAGGCCTTTCACATTTATGCGTTCAGGATCTGGAACAGTATCCCCATATCTATAAGTACCCACCCCCAACGCTGCTCTAATTTAGGAAAGAGTTAAAGACTCCCC
Organism: Triturus cristatus; assembly: GCF_964204655.1. Lineage (NCBI taxonomy): Eukaryota > Metazoa > Chordata > Amphibia > Caudata > Salamandridae > Triturus > Triturus cristatus. Next base: position 356,832,989 of record NC_140585.1, read on the forward strand.
TCTTTAAAGAACACAAAATCACAATTCGTTAACATTCACAACCCCGCTATCTCTCCTTTCGCTCTTCGATTTTATGGCGGTCTTTGAACCTGTACAGTACTCTGGCTTTTGGCTACGTTTGTGCTACTTAAATATCATATACTTACATACAAAAGTTACAGTTATAATATATGTTTTAAAATTTGGACGAATGGCAAGCAACAGATGGCAGGGCACAGAGTACAGTACTATAAAGGTGGCTGATTTGTAGTTTAGAAGAGCCACGCTACACCATTGACCTTGTTTCAACAGAGTAAACTGGCTGCCCCAAGTATTGGCAAAGGTTCTCTGTACTGCTATTCTTATTAGTAATCCTACAGAACGAGGAGGTAGTGGAGCAAAGTCAAAGTTTACTTGGATTGGAACAGACTCCTTTCCTGGCATTAAGATACAGATTAAAGATTTCATCAATACTTGCACTCAATACAGAACATATCATTAACAATAGCTTCTCCTTTCTTGAAACCAAATGCTGTATTAATGAAATGTTCATATCATAAGCACATCAGGATACAAAACAAGTACAGTAGAATTGTTATATGTTCACCTGGGGACTCTATATGTTCTTGTTTTTCTTCTCTTTCTTGGTACTGAAGCAAATGCGACCACAGTGCAGATTTGCCCTGAAAAATAAAGCGTTTTAAATGTGTTAAAAAATAAATTACTAACTTGCACAAAAACTTGAAACTGTTTAAAGTTCTATTGATAAGCACTTAAAAAAGCTCTTCTTTAAGCCCGTCCTAAAAAGAATATCACACTTTAAAGAAGCTTTTCCTGATACGGACAATCTGAAACCAAGTAATTTTTATTTATTCTTGGTGCTCACTTAGAAAGGCGTTCTTTTTTTGCAACAATATCAGCTTTGTTTTCTAATGAATTAAAGATGATTCATTTACCAAGTAAAGCAAAGTATGTCCTCGAGTTGTTTTCTTCACTGAGACATAATCCTTATGGTGGGACCATAAAGAACCTTTGTCAAAAGGGCAAACCTTTCACAACGCTAGTTCATGGATAACACCTCTAGAGAGCAAGCTTCCAAATGATACCTTACGCATTAATTTCACCCTACCGTAGGAGCACCAACATCATGGTAGAAATGTTTGCAGCCCCTTCTAATGCTGCTATACATATAGTTCTAAAGGAACCTCGAGTCGACAGGAGACTATGGTGATTTTTGTGGATTCTGAAGACAAACAGCAGCATAAAGTAGTAATATGTGAATTTCTCCCATTACTTCTTTTACGTTCTTCCATTACTTCTTTAGTATGTCAGGGAACGGGGAGATAAGTAATAAAACAAAGAGAGAACAGGACAGAGATATAGACACGCCAACACAGAGGCAGAAAGGTGCACACACTCAAGCATGCGAATACTAATACATACACACATAGACGTACCTGGGTCTCTGTTCTGTAACTAGTTATGGCAGATTTTTGACAAGTGGCAAAAATAAGACTATTTGCATAGAGCACACACCTATCTCCTGGCACTAAGTGCTGAATTGCAGACTATTTGATCAGAAGAAGCATTTTTATGTTTGACCTTAATGACAAGTGTGTTCCCTGTAAAGGCTTCTGGCAAAGAGAAGAGTAGATCCAGGCCATAACCAAGAAAAAAGTTCAATTGAAAGTAAAAAAAAAAAAAAAACATTAAAAAAAATAAAAATAAATAATAATTGTATTGTAGTGTCCTCGGCATTTCACATTGGTCATCTACTTGCCATAAGATGAAAGCTGTTTTTGGCATCACCAGCAACAACACCACCACATCAAGTGACCAGAGGCATGCGGGCAACTGGAAAGATGTTTATAGTATCGGCTGAACAGGTGTGGGGTGCTGTTTTCTCAATGGCCTCACAGTGGGAAATCATCAGAATTTGCTAAGTACCACCAATGAGACTGATTAAACATCACGAATGGACAGGTGACTGTGACCAGGGATACGAACACAGTACACCACCCAAAATACTCACTGCAACTCTAGGCAATTCTGACTGGGGACCTCTGGCCAATTCACCTGGCGCTGGCACACAGCCATGGCACCAAAACCTGAGACACACCACAAGGCCTGTATGTGACTGACATAGTAAGAGTGAAATATGTGGCCACAATGTCAAAGTGCTGGCAGGTCACTTGAGACCTCTTTTCCGGTTCTGTGTATGCTGTCTACCAATAATGAGCAGCTCAAGTGCAGATGTATGCTACACATTCATTTTTTTTATTTATTTGTTAGCTTATTAGCCAAAAGCCCTTCCAAAAAGTGAATGCACAAGATCTAGAATGTAACGCAATATTGGCTGAAGGTGTCACACATGATGACAAGGAGTTGAGTTTCTCAACAATGACATGTGAAATGTGGAAGGCTCTACTTGTATCTGGCTCCAAGACAGTAAAGGTCTAATGAATATATATTTCTGCACCCTAAGGAGCTACTCACAGTACATTGAACCCAACAAATGATTTCACGTACACAGCCACAGAGTGGCCATGCGATGACAGGACAACCATATGCTGGCAAATAATGTGTTTGATGTAAATACTTCATCCAGTTAAAAGCACCTCCCTATATGTTGAAACTTATTTAGTAGAGTTCTCTTCTCTCTGGGAGGAATTCCCTCAACTTTCATTGTCAATGGGGGTAAATGAGAAGACAGCTGTTTGTGATGAGACATGTAACACCAGTGCGGTGTACACCCATTCACCTCGGAAGCCAAAGAGACCATCTGCAGATTCCCACAAGGATCGTCCCTCAGTCCCATCCTCTTCAACACGTACATGACGCCCCTGGCCAACACCACCAGATCGCAGGGACTCAACGTCATCTCCTATGCTGACAACACTCAGCTCATCCTCTCATTGTCACAAGACCCCTCCACCACCGGAACCAACTTCCACAGATGTATGATGAAGGTAGCCGGCTTGATGAAGGACAACTGTCTCAAGCTCAACTCGGACACAATGGAAGGCCTCATCTTTGGGAACACCACCCCGCCATGCAATGATACCTGGTGGCCTGCTGAACTCTGCCCTTCCAGCACCTCAACAAACCATGCCTGTAACCTCGACTTTACCTTGGACTGCAAGTTATCTATGCAGAAACAGGTAAAAGCAGTATCGTCCACCTGCTTCCACACACTACACATGCGCCATAAGATCTTCACGTGGCTCCCAATAGACACCAGAAAGACCGCCAGTCAAGCCCTCATCGCCAGAAGGCTGGACTACAGTAACACTCTTTATTTAGGAATCACTGCACGCCTCCTGAAGAGACTACAGACAATACAAAACGTAGTGGCAAGACTCATCCTTGACCTTCCCAGACGGATTCACTTCACCCAGCACCTCAAGAAGCTACACCGGCTCCCGATCTGGAAGAGATGCCCGTTCCAAGTTGCTGACCCACGCAAACAAAGCCCTGCACGACGAAGGACCAGCATACATCAACAAACAAATGACCTTCCACCAACGAACCAGACACCTGCGATCCACCACCCTTTTCCTCGCAGACACCCCCCGGATCTGCCGATCCAACAGCGTAGGACACTCCTTCTCTCACCTGGTGGCCAAAGCCTGGAACAATCTTCCCCTGCACCTCAGGAATGCAGAATCACTCCAGAAATTCAGAAAAAGACTCAAGGCACAGTTGTTCGAATTAACAGAGCACCGCAAAGCAGCTAGCAACTCCAGTGCCTTGAGACCTTCACTGGGGATTTGCCGCACTTTATAAATCCTGATTGATTACACTCCTTAAAGGAAAGGCAAACTGTAGTGGAATGCACGTTATATGTTTCCCACTAGAAATGTAGGACTGCGTATTAAGACAACAGGACTACAGAATGCAGGGACTGAGTCTATCTACATCGGAAACTGTTGGCCTAATTCCTAGCTAGCTCACAGTGACTCGCTCGAATCGTTAATCCTTCTGGGATAGCAGGTGACTTTGGCAACCTCAAACATAACACTATAATCCCAAAGGGAATCGTGGAAACAGATCTTACCCCTTTCGTTACTTACTCATGCATGCCCTTGGTAAAACACAGGGAGAATACGAATAGTTTTCAATGGATTTATTGAAACAATCATAATCTTGCATTGAAGGAATGTGCTGCGATTATTAGGCACATAAAACAAAGCAAAGTAACCAGCATTGTGAACAAGGTGAAAATAATAAATAGTCCAACCATGGCAGTATGAGTTCTAAAAATCCCTACCTAGCTCTACCCCTATACTGAGAGCATAGTGGGTGTAACCTCTGTCAGATATCGTAGGATAATATGAGACACCATACCTGCGTTACCTGGTCTGGAGTTGGATTGGCAATCCCTCTCTGCAGGATCAGCATGGTAGAGCCGTATGTCAAACACAAAAGTAGTCCCAGGACTGTTGTGGCTGGAGTGCCCCCTCTGCCCCACTAAGGGACAGTGCACTCTTTATATAATGAAACTGCTGTGTTAGTGATACAGCTCTGATGCAATGATGTGTCTAGATATTAGAAGCTGCCGCCGAGCAGACAACGTATATACTAGCATAACTCGTTCTATGTTCCAAGCCTTGAACAAAGAGTACAGATTGTGCAGCAGGAAAGGCTTTCTAAAGATAAACAGCATGTGCAGCGTTATTGAGAATCATATAGGGAAAATAAACTATGTAAAAGATAACAGGACTAAAACGAAGTATGCTAAAATGTGTAAAATGCAAAACTAAATAAGAACCAAAGTGGGCCCAAGAGGGCTTCACCACACCCCAATACACGATGAAGGTAGAGGCACACGGGACATAAAAAAAATAAGATATTAAACAGGTTTACCTGTACATCCCCTCTAGTATGGCTGCAGGAATCAGAATAAAACCAAAAAATAAAAATTGCATGAACAAAAAGAAAACAGCACCCAGGCTCCGATTAAGTAGAACGAATCGGAATCCCCATGTGGAATTCCACTCCTCACTGTTCTATGTTGGGCAGTGGTCCAGCACCCAGATTTACCGTCTGGTAAGATTGCTTTAGGAAAGGGCTGTACCCTTTGCCAAGGCACATGGTAGCATGTAATTTTCCCCAAGCTAGAGGACATCTTCCCCTTTTATTCCCCACTACCAACCTTAATTCCATTTGCCACTCTAATGCACTCGTAGGCATTTACCATCTACTCACAGAAGATGGTAAATGTTTACGTTAAACCCCACAGAATTGGGAATTGTGTGGGGAGGACCGGTTGGTAAAAACAGCTTCGTACAGTAATTCTTTATTCTGTGGGGTCTAGCTCATAACAGCAGGAATTCATGCAGAGGTTTCAACCGATATTGGTAGTTCAGGAAGCTGTAAATCCCTGCATGGAGTTCTCCATTACTTGTGATCGGGCCCATAGTAGGTTCCAATTTACAAAGATGGGTAGAAAAAACAAGAGACTAAGCATGTGCACAGATCACTTTCAGGAAATGGGAGCTGTCATGCAGAAGGATGGATATGTGCAATACCGTTAGTACTTCGCGTAACTATTTATTAAGAATCTTTTCTGGCTCCCACCGCATCGCTCAAGAACAAGAATGAATGAATGAATGAATGAATGGATGGATGAGCTGAATTTTTAAATCGTAAACAGCTGCTCCAAAGGGCGCCAGCAGAATAATTAGAGACACTGTTGCATGCAATTAGTGAGGTGAACAACCAAGTCTTCAGGAGTTCCGGAAAATTATTCGCCAGTTTGATGGAACAAATAACAAGAGGGTGTTCATTCTAGACTTTGGCTGCTAGGAAGGAGAATGACCTTCCTCCCATCCCATTCTTTTCCATTTAAACCTTGGGATTTTAAATAATAAAGCTTTACTTGATCTTAAGAGTCTATATGGAGAATAATAAAGAAACCGGTCCTAGAGGTAAGTTGGACCAATGCTATAATATGCTATGTGTGCCAACACTAGAGCTTTAAACTGAATGTGTTTAATGATTGGTAATTAGTGCAGCTGAAATAGGAATAATGAAAAGGCATATCTATAGACATTAACTGCTCCCTTATGTAAGAATATACACCAGAAATTTGGTAGTAGCTAAAGCATTGTGACTACTTAAAGAGTGGCAAAACCCAAGCAAGACAATATTGAAAAAACAAACGGAAGGAACATTTTCTTCCACAAAATAGTGGCATGCTTCATGCTGGATCTCATACCTACCTAGGAAATATTTTTCAAGCACCCTCAAAATCGAGACCACCTTTGTGGTAATATCTTAACCACTGTGGTACGGAATTTCCTATGATGAAGAATGCCACAATTCTGAGGGCAAAGCTTGTCCATCAATTTTTTTCAATAATGTCTCACTAGGGTTTTGGCACTCTTAAGTATTTATTGTGCTTTAGCTAATACCATATTTCTGGCGTGTATTGATATTGTTTGGGAGATATATGGTAGGCACTGAATTCTTCTCTCTCTCTGAAACGGTTTACTGGTGACAAATGTTTTTGAAGGTGTCAGTAAGTTTACCGATGTTGCTCATGTACAAGCTATGTCCTTCCCTTCCTCTCCCTTTGTCACATTTTCCATTATAAAAAGTGTATGAGTGATAATGAGTTTTCCTACATATTTCCATTTTTTGTCGATTTTTTACAATAAAGTGCTGATCATTTCTCAATGATGATTTATGATCGTGTTTTCATTCCAGTGACAAAGTTGAGCTACATTACTTAGGTATACAATTCTTTTGTGTCTATGTTGTGTGTTCATAGTTTTCTTTTTTTGCACATTTACTATCCGAATCACTATATGGGCTGTGAGAAAAGACTTCAGTTTATAAAACGGTTGTCGTTTGCAGCTATTTCTTTCGTCAGGGTTTCTATAATCAAATAAATTTTTCGTTTGTGAGCCTAGAGTTTGCCTTATTACAACAGGAAAATATATTGGCTAGTCGTAACTATTTCGTGTTAGGAATTTCCATAAAACAAAGAAATTTGAAAAATATTTTCAGGAATAGTGTTCTTCATTCCTATTACCATACCCAACACTCCACAGCAGTGGTTCTTAACTTTTGACTTCTATTGGTCCCCACTAAATCCTTACAGTAATCTGGAACCCCCACTGAATCATTATTGGAGTCTTGGGATTCACACTGAGTCATTATTAGAATGAAGGGACCCTGGCCTAAGCAGTTTCAATGATTTAAACTGTGAAGAAAATACACAAAAATACAGAAACAAGCATTCATCACACAAATAATGAAATATTGTCTTCAATTCACAAATATAATTTTTAAAAATCTAAATTTTAATTTTATTGGGAAGGTTGGAGCTTTTCTAAATTTAATTGAGGCTACCCTTTGTCCATAATATATTCTGTCTGATGGACTTGCACTGCTCCCACGAAACAATAACGACATAAATTTTCGATTCCAATTTCAAATTCATTCACATTTACAGAACTTTTAAAAATATTCTGTTTAAAATATTGCTTCTTTATTTATGTACGCCAAATGAATCTGTTAATATTATATAATTTCCTAAGCAGTCCTGGACCTCCTGAGTAGGTGTTGTGGACCTCTAGAGGTCCGAGGACCACAGGTTCAGAACGGCTGCTCTACAGAGTACCACTTTAGTCATATTTCATATCAATCCTATCAATAAGTCTCAGATTCTGCAATGCCACTCCAGACTTCATCACCCTCCTGGCAATCGACTCCAATCACTACATCTTCCTAGGAGACCTGAACTTCCACCTCGAAGACCCCAAAGACACCAACTCAGCCACCCTCTTGGAAAGCATGAGCAACATTGGTCTCTCACAGCTAGTCCCCCACCCCCACACACATCGGAGGGCACACTCTGGACCCTAGTGACAGAATCAAGTTCTCCCATGCAACTGAACTGATTTGGACAGACCACAGCATTGTCCACTTCACCCTCACCGGCTCCCCAGAATCCCCAATCAGACCACCCTCCCAACCCCACCGAAAGTGGAACATAGTCACAAAACCCCTCTGGGCCTCTGCCCTCAATACAACCAGGCTTGACCCTGCTCCGACAACCTTGAACTCCAAGCCCAGAACTTTTCAAACTGGACCTCCGCCACCGCAGACACCATCACCCCAATGAAAGACACCTCCAGCAACAGATCCACTAAGCACGTCAGCTGGTTCACTCCCAAAATACAGGCCCTCAAACGTGACTGCAAGAAACTAGAGAGACGATGGAGCTCCAGCAAGAACCCATTCAACCTCAGCTCATTCAGATCTGCCCTCAACAATTACCACCACTACCTCAGGGAGACCAAGAAAATATCCTCACCAACAGCATCCATGCCAAAGAGCTCTTCATCATTGTCAGAGTTCTCCTGCCCAGCTGCAACCGAAAACTCGATTTACCCCTCCCAAACACTAGATACTGCATCTATGAAAGTTGAAAACATTTAAAGGGATATATTTTTATCAGGTAAAGTACAGAATCTTATTAAATGACTTTTTGAGGTGATCTATTCAGAAACAGTAGATATACAAACCACGCAAACTATTTTGAAGTAACTGGTTTTTGTACTTTATAGATGTATATACTGTTTCAGGTTTCATAAATATTTTCTTGCAGGTTTTAAGAGATCAAAAGAAGCAGAAGGATTGATGATAACAAACAATTATTTGATACACTTAAACAAGGTGTTTTCCTTCCTCAAATTTTTAACTGCAACAAAGTCAAAAGGGTAATATATGCAAAAGTTCAACAACAGTAAAGTATACAAAACACTGATGGATGGAATGCTTGAATTAATCTCAGCTGCTCGTAATTACTCAAGCTGCATCCCAATCCATCACCATTTTGCACACCATGCCACCTCAGTTTGGACCCAGCTATATACAAATCATTATTGACCCTGCTCCACCAGGATCAGTCCAGACCGAACTGCCAAGCATGGTCCTCCCAGAAACAGAACACAAGCAACCCAGGACAGGAGTTGTCCTAGTTATAGGCAAAAATAGCCAGGTATAGTTTGGTTCCAGTGACACAGTGTGTACATGGGCAGTTCGGGCTGGTCTGTTCCCACGAGGAGTAGAGTCAAGACTGATTTGTATATGGCTGGGTCCGAACTGAGATGGCATGGTGGGCGAAAAAAACAATAGTTTGGAATGCAGTCCGAGCAATTGACAGTGGCTGAGATTAATTCAAGCATACCATCCATCACCTTGTTGTTTTTGCAATGATCAACAACAGGCAGGAAAATCAAGGCAAGGATTGTGTAACAAGTTGTTCAACAAAGTCTAGTCATCTGAAAGAATAGAGTCATATAAAGCAGTGGTTTCCAAACCTTTTAGAACCATAACCCAGTTTTTAGAATGATAAACGTTCGTGACTCACCTACCTTTTATGGACACGAGCAGGGGTGATTTTTGAATGCAAGTAAAGCTGCGCATGCTAGCAGTCATTTACAGACCGCACATTTTAATTTGAAATGACCACTAACTTTGCACAGACACACAGTTCTACTGATAAAACTATATAGCATACAGCACTTAAAAAATAATGTGTGGAAATAGAGTTTCTGTGAATATATATCATTTGTGCATCACCAATTAAAAAGGCTTTATTTGTTTTGATCCTATAAAAACCGCTGTTTCCAGCACTCTTCAGAATTGCAAACAAACGTACTTCATTTCTGTTTTCCTAATCGGTGAATGCACACAGTTAGTTTACAGGTAGCAAAAAAATGACATCCTAAGACGGTCACGTAATTCACTTTAAAAACTCCTTTCACTTTGCAGGCAGAGAAAGAAAAGTAAACACCAAATCCATGTTAAAAGAATAAGCAGCGACTTGTAAGAAGACATAGCCTGACATTTGGTCCCCTGTCATTGAAGCACTGCAAATGTGACAATATAAAGACATTTTAAAGGCATTCATATTTATTGCTCACACTTCTTGACCCACCAAAAATCGGCACGCAACCCACAGATCAGGAAACACTGATGCAAAGGTTTATGTAAACGAACAATACAAATGATGTTCTTTATCCAATGAAGCAGTTATACGTCGTCATAACACAGAATCAATTCTTGCGGAAAATATGCAATATAAGAATTATAGGATTAGCAATCTTGTAAACGCATAATGAGCATATTTGGCACAAATTACTTGACACACTCAGGGTTGTAGGAAAATGTGAGGAAAAAAGAAGCAGTTATACAACCTCTTTCCATCAAAGCGGTTTCCTCTAAACTGTCACCTTCAATTTTATTGACAAAGCTGGCAGACTTAAACCGGTGAAAATCGCAGTGTGGCAAATTTGTTTTCCAAAATTTCTGTTATGCCATTTTATTTTTTTAGGTGTCTAGTATTCTCCTCTCCCCCTTTTTCAATTCTTTTTTATGGGGATTGTGAGTCCTCCGTGAGCTCCATTCTTTCATCCACCTCTTGTTCTCATGCCAGCTTCCCCTTCATCCTTTCATTTTTGTGCTCTTGTCATTACATGCATTACTCTGCCTTGTATGCACTGCTCCTCCACACATTACTTGTGTACAGACAGCCCTCTATTCCTTTTGCAGAGCCCAGACCACTTGCCTCTTCCTCTCTGCTTTTTACAGTGCACCCAGCCACAGAGATGGTTTCTTTGGGCCACTGTTACTTTACCTCTTCCACAATCATTTTAGGAGTTCCTCAGGGATCTGCACCGTCGCCCTGGTTGTTTAATCTTTATGTTCCATTGCTCGAACTCCTTGTCCTGTTTCTTTGGCAATTCAAGATCTATGCTGATGATACTTTGCTCGTTTGTCATCTTAATGACAGAGTCTCTAGTCTAGTCCAGGCTAAGGACCAAATGAGGAGAAACTGATTAAGACTAATCTAGATAAAAGCAAAGTCTTGATCATGAGTAGTAGTTCTCATTCATGGTCTACTCCGCTATGGCAACAGAAACCTTCTCCCACTCCAGTTAAAAGGGAGGCGCTCACACCTTGTCTATCACCTCAGCTTGAACTTTCAGTAAACTGTCATCTGTCTTACCACTGCAAAAACATGATGGCTGTAAGGTTGCTATCACCACAGTAATTGACTTACTCCTTCAGTACTGCAATGCACTTTACCTTTGCATCAGCACATGTAATTCATTCCCCTTTCAATACCTAATAAATCAGACAGCTAGCCAGAGGTGTCAATCTTTTCCCTCATTGTACGAGTGTCAACCCCTTCTCTCTCTCCACACTAGCTACCTATTGAGGACCGATTAAAATTAAAATCCATCACATCAGGTACAGATGTATACAAGATACAGCCTATTTTCTGTGCAGTTCAAAAGATATGATCCAAATTGAGTACTTTGCTCTGCTCAACTTCATCTTTCGAATAGTACCTCATTTCCACACATCACATATGTGTAGCACTATTTTTCCTCACCAACCTCCAACTCAGGAATGCTCTTCCTAGCGTATTAAATTTCCATTTTGATTTAAAGAAGAAACTCAAAATCGTCTTATTCAAAGAGAATTTTCTATGTCTAACCTTTTTATCCTCTTCTAGTTTCTATCTTCCTAGTGCCAGAACCTTTGCGTGAAAGAACACTCCACAAAAAGCCATTAGAATTAATATCAATAATAACATACACAAACAAATTATTTTGCATCAATAGTGATATAATCAACAATGTAAATGTTAAGTTGATATGTAATGTAAGGTCATGGATGTAGTTTGTGATGCCATCTGTCCCATAATGGGTAATGTCAGAGCACTTTATTTTGGTGTGTGAATTATGCATTGCTCATCTAACCAACTTTTTTTTCGTTTTGTTTAGTAACCATGCATTTACTTTTTGTTTTTAAAGAGATTGAGAGTTTTTACTTTAAACACACGTTAAGTTTTGTAAGCAGAGTAAACAATAACTAACCATTTACAAAGTTTCATTTGTTACATGTACATTCAAACTGATTCAGGCTGCTATTATTTCCAAGGAAATCATCAGATTTACGTGGAAATATTCTTTGATAGTTTTAGTGTTTCTCCAAAATAGTGATTCGCCACTCTGGGTTTGTCAGGGCGATGCTCCCGGTTTTAGAATTTTAAAAGAATATGGTAGTGCCACGATTGAGCCATAAAGGCTTTCAGAAACCAGAGGGAAATTGAAAAGAAAAAAGAAGATTAAGCCACAGTGCTACAGATACAAAAGGAACAAATCTAAGAAGCCATCTGGTAAAACACTATCCATCTGTTCGAACTCTTGACTCAAGAAAAACTTGGGGAGTTGGTAGATGTACACTTTCAAAGCTTTGTAGTAAGCCAAACTGATTCCATTGCTAAATAACTCTAAAACATGAACTCTGACTTAAAGATAAACCACCTCATTTACCCATTTGAAGTTTTATTTATTTTTGAGGAGACAAATCCCATGAAAGAATTGCAAAATTTTGCAAATATTGTATATGGATCACTAAGACGTTCTATGCACCACCGACTAGGATCAAATATCCATTGCTGCTTCCCAGGAAGCAATGAAAAAGCACTAAAACATACGTGACTAAACAAAGCAACAAAAAAACATTGTAGGCAAGGAACGAGCTATAGAGTTTGTCATGGGAAGATGAATCAGGACTTTGGCAAACAAAATGTTAAATTCTATTGAGTTGGGAAAATATAGCAAAAACAAAATCTTGACCATGTTTCTCTATAGGAATCCGTGTTTCAAAATGATGTACCAAGCAATATATGCTTTATTATACATCTCTTTGTTGCAAAGCAATGTATTATTCACTTCCACAAACATTAACAGTGAGAAACAAATTACAGACTTTTGCGACATTTGGAAAACATGAATTACACACCTGTTTGACCTGTAGGCCATGGCTCCATATTCTTTCCAGTAAATCACATAAGCTGGCAATTAGGGTATTCTCCTCCAAACCAGTAATGTTGGCCTCTCCATGTCCAAGCTCCACTGCTTCATGCCCCATTTTTTCTACCAGCATTCTTTTAGTCTTAAATGGCAAAAGAAACACTGTTAATCAATGATGAATGTAGCTACTGACGCAAGTGTTTAGAACTATACTCTTTTTTAATAAGGCAGGTTTAAGTTAACAAAGAATCTCAATCGAATTATACGGAACAAGACAAACATAGGCTAATGTATGGGGGAGGGTATTTAATTGGTAACTTTGTTCCCAAGTCAGTACATCACTGGAAAAAGAGAATTAGAATTCATTTAGTACATACTATGCACTGATTGAGGTCGTAATTATACAGGTTTACTATGTAATATTAGTCTCCCAGATCGTACTTCTCACATTACACTTTTATAAGAAATATGTACAACTAACTTTGTTTGATATTAGCTTACCAAAGCTCTGTTTGAGACAGCTATTCAGGCCGGCGGACTATTAACTAATTTCTGCATGTAGAACATTGTGAGAAGTTGGCCTGATGTATGATGTCACTAGTTATAGTGTACACCTTATATCAGTCCAAATACCCTTATGGTGATTGGTTGTAAAGTCAACCTTATAGACCAGCTATCCTAGTGGTAGCATGGACAAGAGCAGTCTTAGGCTAAACTCTGAATGGCATGTGAAGCCAGCTGTGATACCATATATAATCCCTTGAATACCAAATGAAAGGACACCACAACAGATATATATATAAAATAAAGTGTATTTATTCTAAGCAAACCCTCAGCACTCTTTATGAGTTTAGAGGTAAGTACAACACAGTCTTATTAATGCATACAGTAAGTCACACAGGTAAGTAATACAGTTAGGCCCTAGGGGCCACGCAAACCATATACTAAATAAGTGGTATAAGAACCACTGTCACGGAAATAGAATAGGCCTAGGCCTAGGGAATCGCTGGGGCTACACTACACTAGCGTTAGTTAGGGAGTGGGAGGCCCACGGGATTCGTGTGCAGAGTGGAAACACTCACGCGTAATGCGTAAAAGTCAATAGCAATGTTACAGTTTAGAAATAGATAGATTTAGGACACTTCCGGAGTAGCTAGGAAGTTGAGACTTGAAAACTAGACACTAGGATAGTCACTATCCTGATGAGCACCGGAGTACCCAAGTTACCTAGCCCACAGGCTGCGGGTGCATAGGGGTGAAGATGCGTCGTTTTCGTCGTCGACTCCTATGGATGCCTGAAGAAAGATGCTGACAGGCAGTCAGGGGAGAGTGTCCGGTGGATCCCAAGGCTGGGATCACGAAGAGAAGAAACCTGCAAGCAGAAGGGACAGAGTCAAGGTCACTAGCCGGTGACCACGTGGAACCAGGAAGGAACCAGGCGATGTCGTGAAGAGTTGCAGGTGAAGGTGAAGCTTGTCGCTGGAGCCAGGAGGACCAGGAAGCGTCGAGGACGACCAGGACCAGGAGGCGAGCTGTCCCACGAAGGCTCTTGCTGTCGGCGGCGTCGAAGTTGGACTAGGACTCACCAAGCCTTGGCAAGCGGAACCCACGAAGAACAAGGGACTTGCTTCTGGTGCAGACCAGGAAGGTCTGGGGTGCTTCTTCTTTGCAGAGAAGCGGGAGCCAGTCTGGAGGAGCCAAACCAGCGCAGAAGATTTTAGGGAGCGTCGTCACAAAGGCCACTAGCCAGCGGGCAAGCAACCGGACAGACGCGGCAAGCAGGAAAATGCTGAAGGGCCCCACGCAGGACTCGTGGAGTGTGGGGGGCTGGTCTTCGGTGCAGATGGTGCTTGGGGTTGGGGCTTCTCAATCCCCGGTGCACAACTTCGAGGGTACCTCAGAAGCTGCGCTGTAAGTTACTAGCCACTTTTCCCAGGTAGCCGGTCCCACGTCGCTCGTCGCCTCCACGGATCTCAGCTCTGCTGCAGATGTGGATGAGGGTCGGAGAAGTCTGGAAATCAAGGCTCTGGTCGGGCTCTGCAGTCGGTTCCTCGTCGAACGTTTCACAAAGCAAAGGGTAGTCACTTGATGGTGCCTGTTTGCACAGGGTAGCCACTCCTTGGCTACAAGGGAGATTCTTCAGTCTTCTTCTTTCGTCGAATGTCGAAGGTCCAGAGTTTCTGTTCAGTTTTGCAGGTTCAGGATAATCTAAAGTCTTGAGGCCCAACTCCCACTCTTATACTAATCTGGGGGGCTGGGATACCTGCTAGGTCACGCCTTATGGGTGGGACCTGGGAGGGGGTGGTTACACCCACTTCCCTTTGTCCAGTTTCGCGCCAGAGCTGGGGCTGGAGTGCCCCAGCGCCGGTTTGAACTGGACTATGCAAGGAACACCTTGTGTGCCCCAGGCATGTCTCATTCCTTTCAGCCCACCCTGCCCCAATACACTAAAGGCTGTCTGGGGAGGTGCTAGCACCTCCCCAAGCAGGAAACCTATTGTCCAGGCCTCCCTGGCTGGGATCCCTCCCAGCAGCAGGAGGTCAGACTTGTGTCGTGGCAGCAGCATCCATTTTGTGATGCTGAGGCTTTGGTCAGAGGCTAACAGTTGAAGTATGATTTTAACATGTCTTTCCCTCTAGAAGGGGGGAATAATATTCTCATGTCCAGAAATGGCATGGGGGTATTATTCCCGAGTGTTAGACACCTTACACGACATGCTTTGATAAAGCCAAACCATAGTTACCATAACCGTCTAAGATTATAAGGCACTTTAAGAGTATATGGTAGGCTATATCATAGAACAGCTATAAGGACATGGTTCCGAAAGCTGCAGACAGGCTCAGCTCATGCTAGAGCACCATCTCACATGGTACCAAGCACTCTGCCTCCAGGATTGTCAAGGCCTGCCATAGGAGTGACTGATAGGTACACATGTGTCTATATGTAAGTTAGGTATAGGAATACTACACCTAAGCAAGGGGTGATTACACGACCTTGCCCCAGCTGAGTGATCAGCCAGTTGTGTCAAAATGGAAGGCCAGGCCAGGGGTGGCACAATACATGCTGCAGCCCCTGGTAGGCCTAGGGTACACCTATGCCCTGGGTACCTAGGGTACACTGTACAGGGGCCAATAAGGTGATCCTATCCAAATGGGTTATGCACCTAAAGTACATAGTAGTAATTTAGAGAGAGAACAGCAGGGCTGTGGGTCTGATTAGCAGGCCCACAGCCACATCTAAGTCGTAAACCAGTAAAGCAAAAGCAAAAAGTGGGGGTGAACATAGAAAGCAGACCCTACTCTCCTACACAACCCCCCCCCAAACTTAGGGACATTAAACTAACCTTGACCAGTTGAGTCTTCATGTTCTAAGTGGAAATATCTGGAGAGTCCATCTGCATTGGCATGGTCAGTCCCAGGTCTATGTTCCACTGTGAAGTCCATCCCCTGTAGGGAAATGGACCACCTAAGAAGTTTGGGATTTTCACCCTTCATCTGATTTAGCCACAAGAGGGGCTTATGGTCTGTCTGAATCTTGAAGTGAGTGCCAAACAAGTATGGCCTCAGCTTCTTCAGGGCCCAAACCACAGCAAAGGCCTCCCTCTCAATAGCTGACCAACGTTTCTCTCTAGGGGTCAGCCTTCTACTTATAAAAGCAATGGGCTGGTCTTGACCATCTACATTCAGTTGTGAAAGAACAGCTCCCACACCTAACTCAGAAGCATCTGTCTGGACAATGAACTCTTTGGAGTAGTCTGGACTTTTCAGAATAGGTGCACTGCACATGGCCTGCTTCAGGTCATCAAATGCTTTTTGACAGCTTGCTGTCCACTGAACTTTCTTTGGCATCTTCTTGGAGGTCAAGTCATTAAGTGGTGTCACTATGGACCCATAGTTCTTAACAAACTTTCTGTAGTACCCAGACAGGCCCAAGAAAGCTCTGACCTGAGTCTGGGTAGTTGGAGGAGCCCAGTCCTTTATGGTCTGGATCTTGCTCTCCAGTGGTTGAACCTGACCCCCACCAACTAGGTGGCCCAGGTATACAACCTTGCTCTGCCCTATCTGGCACTTAGTGGCCTTGATAGTGAGGCCTGCCTTTTGCAGGGCCTCTAAAACATTCCTCAGGTGGACCAGGTGATCCTCCCAGGTGGAGCTAAAGACAGCAATATCATCAAGATAAGCTGCACAATAATCATCCAACCCAGTAAGGACTTGATTCACCAGCCTTTGGAAAGTGGCAGGTGCATTCTTCAAACCAAAGGGCATTACCACAAATTGATAATGTCCTCCTGGGGTCGAGAAAGCAGTTTTGGCCTTTGCACTCTCAGCTAGTCTGATTTGCCAGTAGCCTGCTGTTAGGTCAAATGTGCTCAAAAACTTAGCAGCTGCCAGTCTGTCAATGAGCTCATCTGCCCTAGGTATTGGGTGGGCATCTGTCCTAGTGACAGCATTGAGACCTCTGTAATCCACGCAAAACCTCATCTCTCTCTTACCATCTTGGGTGTGAGGTTTTGGCACAAGGACTACAGGACTAGCCCAAGGGCTCTCTGAAGGTTCAATGACTCCCAGCTCCAACATCTTTTGTACCTCAACTTTTATGCAGTCCCTGACATGGTCAGGTTGCCTGTAGATTTTACTCTTCACAGGCAGACTGTCACCAGTGTCCACCTCATGGGTGCACCAGTTTGTCTGACTTGGGGTCAGAGAGAACATATGTCTGTAGGCCTGCAGAACTTGTCTGCAGTCCTGTTGCTGATGGACAGTGAGGCTGTCAGAAAAGACCACACCATCAACTGAGCCATCATCAGGGTTCTGAGTCAACAGGTCTGGGAGAGGGTCACTCTCTTCCTCCTGCCCCTCATCTGTAGCCATGAGTAGCCCCATGTCTGCCCTGTCAACATATGCCTTCAATCTGTTGACATGAAGCACCCTGTGGGGGCTTCTGGGAGTCCCAAGGTCCACCAAGTAGGTGACTTCTCCCTTTTTCTCAACAATAGTGTGGGGTCCAGACCATTTGTCTTGGAGTGCTGCTGGGGCCACTGGCTCCAACACCCACACTTTCTGTCCTGGCTGGTAAACAGTCAGTACAGCCTTTTGGTCATGCCAAGCTTTTTGGAGTTCTTGGCTTGCCTCAAGGTTTTTAGAAGCCTTCTTCATATACTCTGCCATCCTGGAGCGGAGACCAAGTACATAATCCACTATGTCTAGTTTGGGTTGTCTGAGAGGTCTCTCCCATCCTTCCTTCACCAAACACAGGGGTCCTCTTACAGGATGCCCAAACAAAAGCTCAAAAGGGCTGTAGCCAACCCCCTTTTGTGGGACCTCTCTGTAAGCAAACAGAAGGCAGGGTAAAAGGATGTCCCATCTTCGCCTAAGCTTGTCTGGTAATCCTTTTATCATTCCCTTTAGGGTCTTGTTGAATCTCTCAACAAGCCCATTGCACTGTGGGTGATAGGGTGTGGTGAACTTATAGTTAACACCACACTCCTTCCACATTGCAGTCAAGTATCCTGACATAAAGTTGGCACCTCTGTCAGAAATGACCTCCTTTGGAAAGCCCACTCTGGAGAATACTCCAAGCAGGGCCCTTGCCACAACAGGAGCTGTTGTGGTCCTCAGGGGAATTGCTTCTGGGTACCTGGTGGCATGGTCCACTATCACCAGTATGAATCTGTGCCCAGATGCTGTTTGTGGGTCCATTGGTCCTACAATATCTATGCCCACTCTTTCAAAGGGGACCCCCACCACAGGTAGTGGTATGAGGGGGGCCTTTGTGGTGCCACCTGATTTGCCACTGGCTTGGCAGGTGACACAGGAGCGACAAAACTCCTTAGTATCTTCTGACATATGGGGCCAGTGAAAGTGAGGGACAAGCCTGTCCCAAGTCTTGTTCTGGCCTAAATGTCCTGCAAGGGGAATATCATGGGCCAAGGTTAGAAGGAAGCCCCTGAACTTCAGTGGTATGACCAACCTCCTGGATGCACCAGGCTTGGGGTCTCTAGCCTCTGAGTACAGTAGCCCTTCATCCCAATACACTCTATGGGTACCTTGAGCATTCCCTGCAGCCTCAGCAGCAGCCAGCTGTCTGAGGGGTTCAAGAGAGGGGCAGTCTAATTGAGCCTGCCTCAGATCTGCCCTGGAAGGTCCCCCTGTCCCAAGAAACTCAACCTGATCAGGTTCAAGTTCTTCTAGGACAGTTCCTTCAGGGCTCTCAGAATCATCCTCCTGGGAGGGCTGATCCACCACCTGAGGCAGGGGGGAAGGCACAGCCTTAACCCTACTGCTCTTTCTCTTGGAGTGTGACTGGTCCATAGTTTCAGGATCCAGCACTTGTTCAGTGTTGCACTTTTTGGCCTGTGACCTGGTCACAGCAAGGACATGTGCATCTATCCCCAGCATTTCTGCATGGGTCCTATACTCCACTTCAGACCAAACTGAAGTTTCAAGATCATTGCCCAGTAAACACTCTACAGGAAGGTCTGAACTAACAACAACTTTCTTGAGGCCAGTTACCCCTCCCCAGGAGAAGTTAACAATAGCCACACTATGGGAGGTAGTGGCATTGCTAGCGTTGGTCACTAGGTAATTCTCACCTAGTATGATCTGTCCAGGGTCCACAAAAGCAGGTGTCACCATTGTGACACTAGCCCCAGTGTCCCTGTAGGCCTGAGCCATTCTTTGGTTGATAAAAGGTGTCTGTCTGTACTTGCCCAGGTTACTGGGGCCTACAGTAGAGGACAAAGCTAAGTCCCCATCACAGATCAGGACAGCCTGAGTAGGCACTCTGACTAGGCCAGAATCCTCCTCAGTTCCCAGGGTTAACCCTACTACACCCTTTTGCTGGGAACCACCACTTACAGCTGAACTAGGGGGTACAGTTGCCTTAGGGGCAATGGTGGCTGGGGGCTTATCCTTTTTGGTGCACTCACTAAACCAATGTGAGGTAGACTTACAATAGTTGCACCATGGTTTCTTTTGGCCTTCTTTCTTCTTATCCTTTTTGGAACCACCCTCCCCCTGAGCCTTTTGGGGGCCTGGTGAAGACTTCTGGTCTTTTTGTTTCTGCTCATTACCCTTCTGGTCTGCCTTTTTCTGATCACCGCCCTGGTTCTGGTTTTTCTGCTTAACTCTAGTCCTGACCCATCTATCTGCCTTCTTTCCCAATTCTTGGGGAGAAGTCAGATCAGAATCAATCAGGTGTTGATGCAATAGCTGGTTTTGACAGTTGTTAAGTATTTGTTCTCTCATGATCAAATTATACAATCCTGTATAGTCCTTAACCTTACTTCCCAATAGCCAGCCTTCCAGAGCCTTAGTGGCACAATCTACAAAGTCAGTCCAGTCCTGAGTCTGTGTCTTCTGGGTATCCCTGAACAACAACCTGTATTGTTCAGTGGTTAGGCCAAACCCATCAATCAGAGCACTCTTCAGGACAGTGTAATTATCTGCATCCTCATCACTAACTGTGAGGAGCTTGTCTCTTCCTTTCTCAGAGAAGGAGAGCCACAAGATAGCTGCCCACTGACTTTGGGGTACCTGCTGTACTTTGCAAGCTCTCTCCAAAGCAGTTATCCATTTGTGGATGTCATCCCCACACTTGTAGGGAGGGACAATCTTGCTCAGGTTTCTATTATCATAGTGCCTGTCTCTATCTCTAGGAATGTTGCTGCCACCAGTGGGTTCTAACCCACTTAACTTTTGTTCTCTAGCCAGAGCAAGCTTCTCTTTGGCAAGGGCAAGTTCTTCCCTCTGAATCCTCAGATTAGCCTCCCTCATTCTGGCTGCATGCTCCTTTCTCTCAGGTGAAGTCATTCCCCTGTGAGAGGAAGCATTAGAGGTGTTAGAGACATGGGAGTGGATGGATTCCCTTGAAGGGGATCTGTCCCTCCTGCTTCTCTGTGAATGTCTACTTGTGGGTCTGTATGGGGGGACCCCATGCAAACTCCCATGTAAACTTAAGTTAGCCTGGCTAAGTCTCCTTACTTGGCTCTGGCTGTCTACCTCCCCATCTGAAGGCCCATCTGACTCCTCTGTGGTGGGTAGACCCTCCTCTGCGCCTAGGGCACCTTCCTGTGATGCCCTCTGAGCATCATACTCCTCTAGGAGTTGTCTTAACTGAAGGAGGGTAGGGTTTGCACCCTGTTTTATTCCTCTGGAGGTACACAATTGTCTCATCTCCTGGAATGTTAAGGTATCATACCTAGAGGGGGTCTTCTGCAGACCTGCCCCTCCTGAGAGAGCATCTACTTGATCTCCTCCCAGAGGCATGATCTAGTGAGGGTGTGGTGTGTGCACCTACCTACACTAGTTGTATCTACTAAACCTTTCTAGTAGTTGTAGTCAGGGTGTGTTATTCCCTTCAACCTACAACTACAAAGTCCAGTAGGACTTAAGTATAATAATCTATGTTATATGTACCTAGACAATATCTGTGTGATCTTTCAATTTAGTATCTCAAGATTACAATGGTATTACAACAGCAAGCTCAGATCCCAACCGCTGCTCACCAATGTGAGAAGTTGGCCTGATGTATGATGTCACTAGTTATAGTGTACACCTTATATCAGTCCAAATACCCTTATGGTGATTGGTTGTAAAGTCAACCTTATAGACCAGCTATCCTAGTGGTAGCATGGACAAGAGCAGTCTTAGGCTAAACTCTGAATGGCATGTGAAGCCAGCTGTGATACCATATATAATCCCTTGAATACCAAATGAAAGGACACCACAACAGATATATATATAAAATAAAGTGTATTTATTCTAAGCAAACCCTCAGCACTCTTTATGAGTTTAGAGGTAAGTACAACACAGTCTTATTAATGCATACAGTAAGTCACACAGGTAAGTAATACAGTTAGGCCCTAGGGGCCACGCAAACCATATACTAAATAAGTGGTATAAGAACCACTGTCACGGAAATAGAATAGGCCTAGGCCTAGGGAATCGCTGGGGCTACACTACACTAGCGTTAGTTAGGGAGTGGGAGGCCCACGGGATTCGTGTGCAGAGTGGAAACACTCACGCGTAATGCGTAAAAGTCAATAGCAATGTTACAGTTTAGAAATAGATAGATTTAGGACACTTCCGGAGTAGCTAGGAAGTTGAGACTTGAAAACTAGACACTAGGATAGTCACTATCCTGATGAGCACCGGAGTACCCAAGTTACCTAGCCCACAGGCTGCGGGTGCATAGGGGTGAAGATGCGTCGTTTTCGTCGTCGACTCCTATGGATGCCTGAAGAAAGATGCTGACAGGCAGTCAGGGGAGAGTGTCCGGTGGATCCCAAGGCTGGGATCACGAAGAGAAGAAACCTGCAAGCAGAAGGGACAGAGTCAAGGTCACTAGCCGGTGACCACGTGGAACCAGGAAGGAACCAGGCGATGTCGTGAAGAGTTGCAGGTGAAGGTGAAGCTTGTCGCTGGAGCCAGGAGGACCAGGAAGCGTCGAGGACGACCAGGACCAGGAGGCGAGCTGTCCCACGAAGGCTCTTGCTGTCGGCGGCGTCGAAGTTGGACTAGGACTCACCAAGCCTTGGCAAGCGGAACCCACGAAGAACAAGGGACTTGCTTCTGGTGCAGACCAGGAAGGTCTGGGGTGCTTCTTCTTTGCAGAGAAGCGGGAGCCAGTCTGGAGGAGCCAAACCAGCGCAGAAGATTTTAGGGAGCGTCGTCACAAAGGCCACTAGCCAGCGGGCAAGCAACCGGACAGACGCGGCAAGCAGGAAAATGCTGAAGGGCCCCACGCAGGACTCGTGGAGTGTGGGGGGCTGGTCTTCGGTGCAGATGGTGCTTGGGGTTGGGGCTTCTCAATCCCCGGTGCACAACTTCGAGGGTACCTCAGAAGCTGCGCTGTAAGTTACTAGCCACTTTTCCCAGGTAGCCGGTCCCACGTCGCTCGTCGCCTCCACGGATCTCAGCTCTGCTGCAGATGTGGATGAGGGTCGGAGAAGTCTGGAAATCAAGGCTCTGGTCGGGCTCTGCAGTCGGTTCCTCGTCGAACGTTTCACAAAGCAAAGGGTAGTCACTTGATGGTGCCTGTTTGCACAGGGTAGCCACTCCTTGGCTACAAGGGAGATTCTTCAGTCTTCTTCTTTCGTCGAATGTCGAAGGTCCAGAGTTTCTGTTCAGTTTTGCAGGTTCAGGATAATCTAAAGTCTTGAGGCCCAACTCCCACTCTTATACTAATCTGGGGGGCTGGGATACCTGCTAGGTCACGCCTTATGGGTGGGACCTGGGAGGGGGTGGTTACACCCACTTCCCTTTGTCCAGTTTCGCGCCAGAGCTGGGGCTGGAGTGCCCCAGCGCCGGTTTGAACTGGACTATGCAAGGAACACCTTGTGTGCCCCAGGCATGTCTCATTCCTTTCAGCCCACCCTGCCCCAATACACTAAAGGCTGTCTGGGGAGGTGCTAGCACCTCCCCAAGCAGGAAACCTATTGTCCAGGCCTCCCTGGCTGGGATCCCTCCCAGCAGCAGGAGGTCAGACTTGTGTCGTGGCAGCAGCATCCATTTTGTGATGCTGAGGCTTTGGTCAGAGGCTAACAGTTGAAGTATGATTTTAACATGTCTTTCCCTCTAGAAGGGGGGAATAATATTCTCATGTCCAGAAATGGCATGGGGGTATTATTCCCGAGTGTTAGACACCTTACACGACATGCTTTGATAAAGCCAAACCATAGTTACCATAACCGTCTAAGATTATAAGGCACTTTAAGAGTATATGGTAGGCTATATCATAGAACAGCTATAAGGACATGGTTCCGAAAGCTGCAGACAGGCTCAGCTCATGCTAGAGCACCATCTCACATGGTACCAAGCACTCTGCCTCCAGGATTGTCAAGGCCTGCCATAGGAGTGACTGATAGGTACACATGTGTCTATATGTAAGTTAGGTATAGGAATACTACACCTAAGCAAGGGGTGATTACACGACCTTGCCCCAGCTGAGTGATCAGCCAGTTGTGTCAAAATGGAAGGCCAGGCCAGGGGTGGCACAATACATGCTGCAGCCCCTGGTAGGCCTAGGGTACACCTATGCCCTGGGTACCTAGGGTACACTGTACAGGGGCCAATAAGGTGATCCTATCCAAATGGGTTATGCACCTAAAGTACATAGTAGTAATTTAGAGAGAGAACAGCAGGGCTGTGGGTCTGATTAGCAGGCCCACAGCCACATCTAAGTCGTAAACCAGTAAAGCAAAAGCAAAAAGTGGGGGTGAACATAGAAAGCAGACCCTACTCTCCTACACACATGATGGAGAAAATGCAGATAAAGAAAGGTAGAAACGTACTTGTATATGGCCCCTTCTTTTTATTTCTTCAGAGTATTATTAGGGATAAAATGAAAATATTTTTAAGATGAGACTAAATAAAAAAAAAAAAAATGATTTTAACTAACAATGGGATGCATACTGTTTTTTCAGAACGCCTATGAATTTATTAATTGGTGGGTATAAAGATAGACAATTTTAATTCTCCACATTCTCAAGTGATTTGGAGCTATGGTCTGGATCCTTTGTGTAGCAACATGAAAAGTGTGTTTTATATTATTGAGTTTTTAAAGAGTATGTTTTCATCACTATGGTCAATTTGGTAAAAGTCGAAAAGTTGGTAATAAACACTTTCCTACAGATGGGGAAAAGTTATTTCATTTTTTTCTTCATTTAGACATTCTTTGTTATGGGTTTTCTGGTATCTGTTATTCTTGTTTTTAGATATTATGATTGTATAAATGTTGTATAATATACCACTTGGATGCTATAGATGTGACTCCCCTGTCCACAATGTAACCCTTAGTGAGCTATAGACAGTGAGGTCACATCCAAGCACCTATAACCTGGAGAGCTGTGTCATGTGCATCTCCTATGGTGCCCATCCCACAAGCCCCTGGACAAGAGCAGGTGAGTCTTCCGCTCGAATTAAGGGGTACATGGAATTCTGCATCTAAAGCAATCAGCTCTCACCCCTGGCAGAAACTGCCAGTTAATTTAAGTAGGGCGCAATCCTCAGGCACTGTGACTGGAGATCGGTGATAATAATGGACGACATGGCGGGGTAGGCCACTAAAGCAAGCTGTGCATTATTCTGCCATCGAGTGGATGGGCCCAGAATTCTCCTTTGTGTTAGTCCTTTTTCAATCTCGCTCTCTTTTTTGTTGTTGTTGGGCGTTGACTGTCCCACCATTTGGTGTCTAATCCAGCCTCTCCTGACGTCATACGGCCCTCCTTGGAAGCTTCCATGCGTGGTCGCCATCTTCAGATCCATATTTCTCTTGTGGAGTTTGCTTTATTATACAAGCTTTACTTTCTTTGTTCGCTTCCGCTCCCTCATCTCTTGGGGAGGCGGGTGGGAAGAATGTGAATCCAGAAAATTCTTCAAGCTGTAGAACTACTCCTACAGGTAAAAAACCATTTTGTTTTGCAGCATGAATCTTTTCTGGATTCACATGCTGTGCACTGATTTTGTAGCGCTTTTTTTTATCCTTGTTGAGGCTGGGTTGGAGAGGAGTTTCAGCTTGTAAATAAATGTTTTAGTAGATCTGAGAATACTTTTTTGGCAGTCTTCGTGGCAACCCCACACATATACCTACTCCCTGCTGACGAGAGGCAACTACCTCGAAACACGTGTCCAGGGATGGCTAACGCGACACTTACATTCACTCAAAACTTTGGCACAGGCGTATTCGCCGACGCTACTTCATGGACCACAATGCCTTGGGGTAACACGCTGGTAGGACGAGCAGAGTGCGGCCAATCGGACTTTTGTTTGTATTCAGGCTCCCTTGAGCCGGTGGGGCTGACGAGCCCTTGGATCAGCACCTGCGCGCCATGAGTGGTACTTTACCTGAGAATACTTTTTTGGCAGTCTACGCGGCAACCCCACACATATACCTACTCCCTGCTGACGAGAGGCAACTACCTCGAAACACCTGTCCAGGGATGGCTAACGCGACAATTACATTCACTCAAACTTTGGCACAGGCGTATTCGCCGACGCTACTTCATGGACCACAATGCCTTGGGGTAACACGCTGGTAGGACGAGCAGAGTGCGGCCAATCGGACTTTTAAATGTTTTAGTAGACGTTGTCCTACTTGCACTTCCTTGTGCATCTGTCTGTTGATGTTGTAGGGCTTTGTGAACATGTGCACGGATGACCAACTGGATCAAATGGGATATTGTCCAGGAAGGCTATTGTACCACCTTTCTTACATGCAGAGTGTTCTCTTGGTTTGATCAGTAGTTGAATGTCAGCTGTTGTGTGACATCTGGATTGTCTGAGTAATCCAACTTGCGGTGGTGTGTTTAGTAACTGGTTTTCCTTTGTTATTGCCAGGGAAAGACACAAAGTTGTTTTTATTTCCTTACTGATTTTGTTTTCTCTATATAGTATATTAGCGCTCTTCTGGCATCATGTAGTGCTCTTTCAGCCTGAGTCTTTGGCTGTTGGAAGAAACTAGGTATTTGTATTGCATGGTGTATGTGAATATGTGGTATCACCTTTGGTAGGAAATGTGGGTCAGTCCTCATGACTATCCTGTTTTTGTGTAATTGCATTTATGGTTCTTGGATGGTTAGTGCTTGCAACTCACTCTTCGTAGATATCATTGCGATGAAAAGGCTGTTTTAAGTGTGACTAATTTCAAAGGGACCTTGAAGTGGTTCAAAGGGTTTCCTCATGAGTTGGGTTTAAGTTTCATGTAGGTGTTAGTACATTTCTTGGTGGGGTTAGTCTTTCTGCCCCTTCTAGAAGTCTTTTGATCACTGGAGTTTAGAAGAAACTTCTTCTTATGTGACCCCATGTGTAGGCCACTATTGCTGCCAAATGTCCCTTTAAAGAAGCACAGGTTAACTTGCTGTCTAGTAGGTGTGTGAGGTATCGTATTGCTGTAGTGCCTTTTAGATTGTCTTTTAAGAAGCCATATTTGTGGCACCACCTTGAATATTTTTTCCATTTGGCTGTGCATTTCCTTGTTGTTGGTCTTCTTGCTTCTCTGAGTACCACAATTGTCCTTTCTAGAAGTCCTAGATGTCCAAACTCTATATCCTCAGGAGCCAAGCTGCGACGTTCAGCGAGTTCGGTTCTGGGTGGAGAATCTCCCCCCCCCTTGCATGGAGAGCAAGTCTTGTAACACTGGTAGTGTCTGCACATTGTTGTGAGCAATCTCTATTAGGACCGGGAATCAGGTTTGTCTCGCCCACTGTGGGGTGAAAGTATTAAGATCATTTATGACTGTCTGCATTTGTTGATTACCAGTGATAACAGTGGGATGGGGAAAAAGCATAAGCAAATCTCCCTGATCAGTTTATCAACAGAGCATTGCCGAAGGAGTGATGGTGTGAATGTCTAGGCACGAAGGATTGGCATCTCACGTTCCCTGGTGTTGCAGAAAGGTCTATTTCTGGTGTACCCCATTTTCTGAAGATCTTTTTGAGCACTGTTTGATTTAGTTCGGACTTGTGTAAGGTGGATGCTTGTCTGCTCAGCTTGTTTGCTTCTACATTGTCAGTCCTGGTAGATGTATTGTTGTTATTGTTTATTTGTGTCTAGATGACCCATCTCCAGAATTCCTGTGCTAGTTTTAAAAGTACAAAGGATTTTGTTCCTCCCTGCTTGTTGAGATAGGACATTGATGATGTATTGTTTTCTTTGAATTAGCACCGATTTTCCCCACAGCTTATTCTGAAAGGCTTTTACGGCTAGGAACACTGTTTTCAGTACCAGTACATTTATGTGTTGTTATGCTTCCTCTACTTCCCAGATACCTATTATTTTGAGTCTTCCCATATGAGCTCCTCATCCCACATGCGAGGCGTCTGTGGTAATAGTTACTGTTGGAGTTGGAGATATGAAAGGTCTTCCAGTTGCTATATTTGTTTTGTTCCACCATGCCATCTCCTCCTGTTCTTTTTGCGTGACAACCACTAGAGTTCCCAACTCCCCATAGCTTGTGAACATTGACTCATTCTTCAATTGGTCTCATGTCTAACAGTGCATATGGTGTTAGCGGTAGGCAGAAGGCCATTTTCCCCAGCATCTTCCCCAAAGTCCTCACTGTCAGACTTGGTGAGTTTCGTGCATCAACGATAGTATCCTCTTCTCGCAAGAGTATGCTTTTACCTCTGTTGAGTTGATTCTCGCTCCCAGAAAGAGCTTTTCTTGTTCTGGTTTGGGTGACTATTTATGGAAACCCCCAGTTTGTGTAGTGTTAATATAACAGTAGTTATGTTGTTTCTGCACTTGTGTAGTGAGTTTGCTTTTACCAGCCAGTCGTCTTGGTAAGGATATACGTATATCCCTTGCCTCCTCAGATGTGCCTCAACTGTTATGTTATGTTATCCTGTTTTATAAAGCGCACAGCTGCTCCAGCAAAGAGGCGTCCCAGCGCTGAAAGCAGAAACATAGAAGGCTGTTGTCAGAAGAAGAAACTAAAGCGGGGGGGAAGAGGTGTGTTTTGATGGCCTTACGGAATGCCAGGTGGTTATTCATGCCACAGATGGATATTGTCAAAGCGTTCCAAAGTTTGGCTGCCAATAAACAGAAAGAGCGCCCACCAGACCGAACCTTTCTCAACCGCCAGATGTTGTCCCATCGAGTGAAGTTGACGAGAGGGAGAGTAGGGTGACAGCCAGGAGAAGAGAGGTTCAGGATTTTAAACGAGATACAGAGGGCCTTGAATTCCACGCACTTGGCCACAGGCAACCAATGTATTTGACGAATGGCGCTGGAGGTGGGGCAGGATCTAGAAAGGCCATGAAGAGTTCTGGCAGCAGCGTTTTGAACTCTCTGCAGTCTCAGGACTTCGGTCTTGTTGGCCCCTAAATAGAGTACATTGGCATAGTCGAGTCTTGACAGGATGGAGGCCTGAACAATCATCTGCCTGATGGGTGGATCAAAAAACCCCAGCAGCGGTTTGAGGCCCCGTAAGATGCCAACGCAAGTCCCTGCCACTTTCTTAGTTTGATACTGAAAGTTGAGGGCTGAGTCAACCTAAACACCTACATTTTTCACCACCTGCTTGGGGGCGGGTGCATAACCCAATATGGCCACCACCAACGTTCACACCACAGCTCTGAGTCTTTCCCAACCAGTAGAACCTTCGACTTGCTTGAGTTAAGTTGGAGACAGTTGGCAGTCATCCACTCAGCGATGGCCACAAGATCGCCACAAAACTAGGAGGCATCTTCCGAGAGTGCGACTACCAACTGTGTGTCATCTGCGTATGATACAATAGTAAGCCCCGTGCTCTTGGCCAAGGCTGCTAACGGTTGGACATAGAGGTTAAAGATCGTAGGGCTCAAGGCTGAGCCCTGAGGCACCCCTTGGTTGTTAGAATGAATCGTGGAGGCGAATGGAGGGGCCACTACCTGGAAGGTCCTATTAGAAAGGAAGGAGCCAAACCAGCCCAGGGCAGGGCCCACAATACCCGCCTCCTCCAACCTTTGCAGCAGGATCTGATGAGACCGTATCAAAAGCAGCACTGAGGTCTAAAAGAATCTAAGCCGACGTACGACCCTCATCTAGAGCTAGCCTAAGATGCTCGGTGACATCTAGGAGGGCCGACTCAGTACTGTGGCCTGGGCGGAAGCCGTTCTGAGAGATGTGAAGGAGATTGTTATCATCTAGGAATCCTGTGAGAATAAAATTAATGTAGGTCTCAGTGATCTTAGAGACCCACGGCAGGAGTGAGATAGGGCGAATGTTTTCCAGTTTAGCTGTGTCAAGTGAAGGTTTTTTAAGCAGAGGAACTAACCTTGCTTGCTTTCCTGGGAACAACTGCCCTGGACAGGGATAGATTGATCACCTGGTTCAGAGGCATAAGGAGCACCGGTAATAATTTCATGAGTTGGTCAGGCTTGAGGGGTCAGCAGGGGAGCCAGATTTGACCTGGTTACATAACAAACGTAGCTCATCCAGGGAGACCGCTGGAAATGTAGCCAGTGTGTGCAGGGAGTGGTCGAGGCACAAGGTCAGAACGCATGACAGCATGAGGAAAGGTCTTGTAGATGTTTTCCAACTTCTTAACAAAGAAGGTGGTAAGGGCCTCGCACTGCTCATCCGATGATATAAGAGTCACTTCAGGGACCCCATGCTGTTTCAGGTCTTTCAATATAGAGAAGATGGTTTTAGAGGGGTTACAACTACTCCTGATCTCATCAGCAAAGTAAGCTGCCCGCTCTGTATGGATGGCCCTGTGATAGTTTTTGATAGCCACCTGATAGCAATGCTTCTGGCTCGGGTCGTACTCCCATCTCCATGACCGTTCCAGCTGCTAAGCACTTTGCAAACACTCTGGGTGGTGATAGTATTCCGAATGCTATCACTTTGATTTGATAGTGTGTTCTGTCTTCAACAAAGCGCAAGCATTTTTGTGGCTGAGATTTATTGGGATGTGTAGAAATTCATCTTTTAGATTTATTGTTGCCATTTAGTCTCCTTGTTGCACCTGTGGAATGACATCCTGCAGCGCTGTCATTTAGAATGTTTGTGTCTTTATTAACTTGATTAAGAAACGTAAGTCCAGTATAGGACGTAGAGATCTGTCTTGCTTCAGTATCAGAAAATATGTTGAGCATTTTCGTTGGCCAGTTTTCTTTTTGAGCACTTTTTCTATTGCCTTCTTTTGTAGCAATTATTTTACCTCTTGTAGTAGTTGTTTGTTTCCTGTTTTGTGTGGACCCCTCTCCTTGGGCCCTTTACTGATGGGTGTTTGACTAGTTCTATGCAATAGCCATGTTTGATGATAGTAAGTATCCATTTGTCTGAGGTGACCTTCCTCCACTACTGAAAGGTGTTGTGTGTAGGAGGGGATGTTGGTCTTTTGAGTCACTTACCGGTTGGTGCGGCCGCCCTTCTTTATGGCTGCGATATGCCTTCTGCTTGCTCCTGAAAGGGTTGAAGTAGTGGTGTCTGGTATTGCCATTGTTTAGTAGGTGTTTGTGTCTGGCTTGCACCTTGAAAACTCTGGTGTGTGGTGCGACCTAGGAAGCTCCCTCTACCTACTGGTCTCCTTAGATGCCCCCTAAACTGCAGGGCTACCATTGGTTTTCCAGTGTCATTGTCCTTTTTAAGCTGTTGCAGGGTATCATATACTGCACTCACAAAACACTGTTCTCCATTGAATGGGTTGTTAATTATGTTTTACTGGGGCCTCATTTTGAAGCATGACACCCTTAGCAATGCATGTCTTCTTATGGTGGTCATCGGATTGCATTCTACGAAGTCCTCACATTTGTCGCTTCTGTGGTCTATTGGAAGGCAAAGGTTGCACACCTGTTGGTTATCCTTATGTGCAAACATGCGATGGCACTTCATGCAGAATTTAAACGGTGTGCTCTTCATGTCACACGGAACAGGAAGGGGGGGGCGGGGGTGGGGAGGGTTAGTCTTCCTTGTACATGAAGTCGCGCATTGTGTGATAAAAACCAAATTAGATCCCGTTTTCCAATAGGTTTCTCCGGTGTTTCCCTCAACGAACTTTCAAGCTAATTTTATTTTTGTGATTGGAAAGCCTTCAGAAATGCCTCCAGTCCCAAAGACAGAAAAAACACAATCTGAAGATGGTGACCACTTGTGGAAACTTCCGGGAAGGGGCTGGAATAGAAACCAGAAGGTGAGAATGTCGATGCCCAACAACAACAAAAAGAGAGAGAGAGAGAGAGAAAAAGAACACAAATTTCGGATTCAACACCTAGATGGCGGGATAATGCACATCATGTGAATCCAGAAAAGGTTCATGATGCACAACAAGGGTACTCCTCTTAACTGCCTGATAGGACCTTAAGCTCTTCTCTCGCCTGGCAGTATAGCTAAAACTTCCCTATAACAACTGCCGACAACCTGTCCTCTTCTCGGCCCCACACATGATCTGAAAATGTCAGCAGAATTAAAATGCTGCAATAGTTTGACAGACTCCTATCTTCTTGCTGCTATGCTTAACTTGAATGTCTTGAAATGTATTTATGTTACTAAGTTACTACATTTCTTATTGTGCACATTGTGTGCATGTGCTTTTTTCAGCATGGTGTACTGTGGATTTTGGAGGTACATTTGACCTTTTTTCCTGTAAGTTTGTGTGAATTCAATTTGAGAGTTCCTGTTGTAGCTTTTATTATTAACCATATATAGAGAGCAACTATCACCCAACGGGCATGATAGAGCTAGTAACTTATCAGTATAGAAAAAAATGTACCTTTCCTTCACTGGAAGCCAATGAAGTTCTTTCAGCGTGCCAGTTGCTGAGTCAAATCTTCATTTCTTTATTGCTAACTTAGTAGCCATCACCTGAATACTTTGAAGCCGCTTGAGCAGTTAGTCTGGACTTCCTATAAGCAAAGAGTTACAGTAGTCCAATCTGGTCAGTACAGAACACTGTATAACTAACTTCCTAGAAGGCTGAGGAAGCAGAGGGACAATTTTCTTCAGATTTCTAAGAAGTCAATGGCAGACAGCTACAGTTTTATTGATGTAAGCCTCCACTGAGAGTGCAGAAGCCTAAATATATTTTGTACTAAAATAAACACATGCGTAGGGTTGACCAACGCTACCAGATATTTCAGCGTTGCAATGCTTTATGCAAACCTGCAGTCGGCATAAGAAATTGAATGTGCACCTGATACAATGACAACATACAATGCGTATGTGGTTTACTGCTATTCAGCTCATGGACGCAAGATGTGTTTTCTTGACTTTCAGAAGGCGTTTTCGATTTAAGTTGGAGCTGTGCGCAGTGATTTGGAGGGTATGGCAAGTTTAGATATGCAACACTTTTCGAACATCTTCCATCAACAAAGAAACACCAGCCTTATCATAAGTGTCAAGTGAATCAGACCAGAGAACAGTTACTACTTTCTCCAGTATCCTGCACATCCTGCCTTGAGCCACCAACTACGTTTTCATTTGTACCACACAAATGAGAAATTGTGGTAAACTCCTTAAGAAAGGGCATTTGTAACTTGTAACTTGTTGCAACTGTTCTGCATATTTATTTATTTATTATTGAGCTTGTTTTTCCCCAAATGTTCCATGAAAGGGAAAGAATCCGATTTAGTATGAGTGACATAAGCATGTGAATTAGTTCTACATGTATGTTTATTTCATATGTGTGCTTGTAGGTTGTAATGTGTATGACTGATATGATGAGGTTGGAAAAGTGACATGGCTAGGGGACGAACTGGACAGTGACTAGGTAACTTGAATTGTGGTTTGTAGAGGTGTGACTGTGTGGCATGCGGCAATGTGTTATTTCCTTAAGGGGTGGTGTGCTTGGGTTGCAAGTGGCAATGGACGAGGGAATATTGAATGACTTGCACTGTGTGTAGTGGGAAGCGTTGAGTGGCAGGTTGCGTTCTCTGGTGAAGTGGACTTGTTGTAGGCATCAAGTGTGTCATGTCTGACACTGAGAAGAAAATAAATGACTTACCTGTAACTTTAGTTCTCCAGTATTGGAATCTTTCATAGATTCACATGCTTGAATCATTCCCCGTCGTCGAGATGGGAGTTCCTGGTATATCAAAACAGCAATACAAAGCTAGAACAAACTAGAAAAAATAGGGCAAGGCCCATTGCGGTATTTAAACATATCCCTCTCTTTTTGTAAAAGAGACCAAAACAAGATCTAAGCCAATCAGAACAACCCCACCTAATAGAAACCCTCCTGAGAGAACGCCAGACCTTTAAATTTTTGCAGCTCTAGTGCTATAGATCTAACCATAAAGGTCCCAAAGGTTGAGCTTTCTCAGGGGAGGGGGGTGGGTTGCATGTGAATCTATGTAAGTTTCCAATACTGGAGTTACATGTAACTAACTTATTTTCTTACTCCAGTATTGGAACTTTCATAGATTCACTTGCTTGAATCAGAGTAGCTAGCAGTTAGGAGCACATTTTTGTTCGAATTCTCTCTCAATAAAATAAACACGATAAAGAGTAAAAGGAAAAAGCAAACTTTGCAGTATAAACTCTTAATTCCTGTTAAAACAAAGCATTTAACGATGGACATCGAAATACAGATAAATCAGAATATCCATAACTATATAAATATGTATCTTCAAATACACTTAATGTGGATATTAGAAAAGAATAGAGTAAGAAAAATAATACAAAAGAATGTGCGAGCTTCTTAGAAAGGAAGGAGGTATGAGACAGAAAGCTCACTGTCATTGAAACAGGTTCTTTAGGACCGCTTGGCCCACTGCGGTATTACTGCAAACCGAAGAATCTAAGCAGTAGGGCTTGGTAAAGGTGTGGATACTCTTCCAGGTTGTTGCCCTGCAGATCTCCTGGATAGGTACCCCAGCAAAAAGGTCCGTCGAGGCAGAGACTGCTCAAGTGGAATGTGCACGGACTATCCCCTGGAGGGGCTTTCCAGCCGCCTGGTGACAGTATTGGATTGCACTGGAAATCCAATGTGCAATTCATGAAAAGCAACAAGGGCCCCCTGTCCAATAAATGTATAATTCCTAGGGCAGGGTACTATGCAAGTAAAGTATAAACCCCTAGGCAATATAATTGAAAAGTATTTAATCTGTCGATATATATGCGCCCCTCTGGTGCACTTTTATTTCCAAAATTCAGAGTGTAACAAAACCTAAACAACACTTACTAAATTTAAAAACAATCATTTAATGACATGTTAAAAAACATTTCAAAATACATTTTAATTTTTTTTTTTTTTTTTAAATGTTAAAACAAATTATAACTCTTTTTCATCCATAAACACAATTACATAAGTAACAATTCTTGGTGGCAGACAAGTTGAATCTTTTTCAATCCAATGTGCAATGCCTCATTTAGAGAGGGGATAGCCCTTACAAGGAGCACTATATGCCACAAAGAGTTGGGGTGACTTTTGGAAGGGTTTAGTTCTGTGGAGATAGAATTTCAAACAGCGCTGAATGTCTAGAGAATAAAAGGCTCTCTCCAGCGGCGTTGTAGGTTGTGGGAAAAAAGGCTTGTTCAAATGAAATTACGATGGAACTTTAGGGATGAACTTGGGTTGGTATGTAAGATTACTCTGTCATCTTTGAACTGAAAAAAAGGCTCCTGGATAGTGAGGGCCTGCATTTCACTAATCCTTCTAGCAGAGATTAACGCCAGAAGAAGCGCCACTTTCCATGACTGTAATTTTAACTCCGCCTTGTGGATAGGTTCAAAGGGATGCTTTATGAGTTGAGCCAAGACCACATTAAGGTGCCAGAGTGGTGGAGGAGGTTTGACCGGAGGAAAAACTCTAATAAGTCCCTTCATAAACTGTTAGCTGCGAGATTAACCTTAATAGATGCATGAGCTAGACCAGCTTTGGCCAATGAAAGGATGTAAGGAAGAATCTCATGAGCTGAAGAAGAGAAAGGGTGAACACCCGATTCCTGGCACCACAGACAAACGCTCTTCCATATTATTTAATATGTTTTGTTAGTACTCTGAGCCTGGGCATGAGAAAGAATGTCCTTACACTCAGTGGATAGACTCAGGTGATAGAACTCTGTGTTCAGGAGCCATGCCGCTAATTGAAGCGATTAGAGATCCGGATCCAGCACTTGACCTCGGGACATAGTCAGTAGCAATGAAATGGGATCCAAGAGAATCGTCTCTCTCTCCAAAAGAAGGAGCTCTGTGTACCAATACTGGCCTGGCCAAGAAGGAGCTATGAGGATCATCCTGCAGGGCTCTGTCTTCCTCTTCATGAGAAGTCTTGGCAGGACAGGAATGGGAGGAAAAGCGTAGGCAAAGGCGCCTGACTATGTGATCGAAAAGGCATTCCCCCAGAATCCCGGATGGTGATGCCAACTTGCAAAGTACCACAGCAAACAAAAGGAGATGTACCAACATTTCCTGATCTTGGCGTTGCAAATAGGTTTATGGATGGCTTGCCCCACAGCCGAAAAATGCTGTCCACAGAGTTTCCTGATGCAGTTCCCATTTGTGACACGTAGACTTGAGCATTCTGAGAGTAACTGCTGTTGTGTTGAGATTCCCAGGAAGATGTTCTGATTTTAGCAAAACCCCATTCTGGATTGCCCACTCCCAGATGCTTTGAGCTTCCAATGACAACCGAGGAGACATTGTACCCCCCTGCATATTTACTTAATGCATCGCCGTTGTATTGTCTGTCCTGATGAGAACTGATGAGTTTCATATCCTTGGAAGAAATGCTTGTAGGACTAAACATATTGCTCATAGTTCCAGCAAATTGATGTGGAGAAGACGATGAAGCTGCTGCCAATGGCCACTGATTTAAATATATTGTAGGAAAGCTCCCCATCCCCCCAGAGATGCATCTGTGGTTATTACTCGCAGAGCCGGGGATGCCAGAAAAGAGAGACCGTCTGAAATGTTTTTCTGGTTGGCCCACCTAGAAATGGCTTGTAGCATAAGCGGAGTTACCTTGATGATATCCTGGAAGGACCCGTTCACCTGGCGCCATGGTAAGTCAAATTGTTCCTGAAGGGGGCGCATCCGCAGGCAGCAGAAGGGAATCCGGGGATGCAGGATGACAATGACCCCAGGAAGGACCTGTAACAGTGAACTGAAAGTGACTTTTTTCCTAGAAAGAGATGAACCATAGACATTAGTTTGGTCTGTCTTTCTAGCGATGGAAAGGCTTTGTTGAGAGATGTGTCCAGTTTGGCTCCCAGAAAAGTAGTGCTTTTGGATGGGTGTAAGTTTGATTTCTCCTTGTTTAGGGTAAGCCCCAGACTTTCGAAAAGACCTGTGCTGGCTGTCATGGAAGCTCGGGCTGCCGCCATGGAAGGAGCTTTTATCAGTCAATCGTCCAAGTAAGGAAACACCTGGTGATGTTGCCTTCTGAGGAAAGCCACCACTGGGGCCAGACACTTTGTAAATCTCCTTGGCGCCGATCTTAGGCCGAAAGGCAGAACTTTTAATTGATAGTGGCTCCTGGCTACAGTTAAGCAAAGAAACTTCCTGTGCGATGGATGAATGAGAATATGGAAATAAACGTCCTGTAGGTCTAGAGTGGCCATGAAATATAATGTAAGGAGACCATGTTTTCTTGAGACAGGTGTTGAGCGTCCTCAGGTCTAAGATAGGCCGCCACTTTCTGAAAGCCTTCCGTACAAAAAAAGAACCAGGAGTAGAACCCATTCCCTCTCTGGGATGTTGGAACTGGTTCTATTGCCTCTTTTTGTAGCATCAGCTGGGCTTCTAGGAGCAGGAGATGATGCTTCATCGCCTGTAAGCGAGGTGGAGTGGAAGATGGAAGTTGAATAAACTCCAATGTATGGCCAAATTGAATGATGCTGAGCACCCATTGATCCGTTATCTTTTGCCAGTTTTAGATGTAGAAAGAAATTCTGTCCCCCACCCTCCCCCCTCACAGGTGCCTGGTCGTGAGGAGGAATAGTAGACAGAGCCTGAAAGTTGTTATTGTCGAAGTGTAGAATCCTTCCCCTGTTTTCCTCCTCTTCCTCTGGGAGCCGACTTAGAATAGGCTGCAGATAGATTGCCGCTGAGTGTACCGCTGTCAATAAGGCTGTGTAGATGAGGTGTATGAGGGATACCTGTACTGTTGATATCCACCTCTATATGAGGGTAGACCTCTTCCCCGAACTCCTCGAAAGGGAACCTTACGATACTGGAGCGTCCCCAATGACTTTGCCGTTTCAGTGTCCTTTTTTATGTCCTGGAGAGGCTCATCGATGTGTTTGCCAGTAAGTGCCTTTCTGTCAAAGGGAAGTTCCAATATTTTATTCTGAACTTCCGCCTGAAAATATGTTGCTCTAAGCCAACCTTGTCGGTGTAAGACTGCTGATCTTGCCAGAGCAATGTCCATCGCACAGTCTATGACCTCCGAGGAAGCCCTCTCACCCTCCTGGAGTATTTTCTTGGCGTCTGCTTTACTTCCATCCGAGAGTTGGTAAGGGGATAGGTTGCACCACATCTGCCGATCATAACGACCTAAAATCGCTAGAGCATTAGCTGCCCTGACCATCAGCCCTGACATCGAAGAGAACTGATGGCCTGCGTTATCAAAGCGTCTGCCTTCCTTGTCTGGAGGTGTTGTGACTGGAGCAGCCCGATTCTTGGATTTCCTTTGAGCCGCTTGTAATATTACTGAGTCTGGCTTTGGGTGACCCACCAGGCAAGCCAGACTATCTTCTGGGACCATATACTTTTTCTCTAATCTATCAAGAACCAGAACCAGTGTCGCTGGGGTCTTCATAACGTTAAGGCCTTCCACCCATATGTAACAAAAAATGAGGATGGCTTACACTGATTTTCTAAATGGTTCCTTGAAGTCATACAGAAGGCACTCCGTTTGCAAAGTTGGACTTGGCAAATCGAATCTCTTGGACACTCTTTCCGAAAGATTGTGAAAACCACTGGTGTCCTCCGTTGATGTGGCATTACTGTTGACATGGATTATATAGTCATCCCATTCCCTGTGCGGATCTGGAAGCTCCCTCTCCTCCAGGTCGTCATCTGAGGTGTCCGGATGCTGGTCAGGAGGTGGTGTTGGTGGTGGAGCAGTGATCGTCTGTAACGTTGTTACTACCTGAGGAGTGGAAATCACTGTATGATGCTTAGGAGGCACCAAGGTCTGCCCCCGAACAGTAGAAGGTGCTGGAAATCTTTTCTTATAGTGAGATAAACTGTAGATAAGAAAGTAAAGAGGATGGCATACACACCTCTCTTCCGGATACTGTTGATGGTAGTCCTGAGGAGGCACGTAATCGTGTTACTCTTCATTGTCTTCCTCGAAATCGTCTTCCTGGCATTTAACATGCAACTCCAAAGGACTGTGGGCGTAACCAAAGGGGCCATCATCATCCTCCAAATCCTCTTCCTCTAGATGTGAACGAATGAGAGGGGTCCCCTTCCTAGGTGATGTGATTTCTGGAGTTAAGTGCCTTAATCTCGACTTCTCCACAGGAATTTTCTCCCTAGTCGTCGAGGTCGCCGACGGTGTCGTCGATGATGACGTTCGGTGGAGCCACTGTCGCTGTTGACGGTAAACAATACGCCGTCAATGTCATCGACTGGGCCGCAGTCGTTGCCATCATCACCGCCGTCGTAACCGTCGGCGAGAAAGATGTTAGCGGAACTGTGACTAGTGATGCCTGTAGAGCCCCCGCAGACGATCTGTCGTCTGTGCCATCGTTGGAGGAGGTATCAACAATGCTTGACCATTAGTTGTGGAGACCTGGAAAACCTCGCTCCACGTCGACGATGAAGAGGATTCCTTCATCAACGGTGTCGTTTCTCCTCAGGAAGGACTGAAGTAGGCTTCTTGGAGGTTTTCCTACCCTCATGAGGTTCCGAAGGCGACACAGAGCTTTCCTTTTTCACCCTGCTGCCCCTGATTGATGTTCTTTCCTCTCCTTTTCACCTTAGTGAGGAGATTAACTCGGTTATACCCATGGGTGGTCTTTTTTGAGGCTTTATGAAGATGCTCCTCAGATGAGTGAGGTCAGATCGTCCCCTCTTGTGAGACCTTCTGGAAGATGAAGACGACGAGGCCTCATCACTCTCCTCACTAGAAATAGGCTCTTTTCTGGATTTCAGCTTCTGGAGCCAAATGAGAAGACGCCCCTCACGATCTCTCAGAGTCTTAGTGGAGAAGGTACGACATACCTTACAATCCTTGGCTTGGAGGTCCAGATACAGGCAATAGATACAGTCCTTATGAGGGTCATCCAAGTGGAGTCTTTTCTTAGAGCAGGTGGCACATGCTCTAAAAAGACCCTTTTTCTCCTTGTCCAACGTCAGGAAAGAAGATAAACTAAGCTCAATAAGTATAAATCTGAAGAAAAGATTAAAGAAAAACCTTGCAAGAGAGTTATTAAGGAAAAAACTGAGCAGAGCTCAGTGGAGACTCCCTAGCACAACGTGCGGTAGAAAATCTGACGGTCTGAGGTTCTCTTAGGAGGGTTCTAGAAGGTGGAGTTGTTCTGATTGGCTAAGAACTTCTTTTGGTCTCTTTACAAAAAGAGAAGGCTATGATACAAAACTGAAATGGGCCTAGGTCTATTTTTTCTAGTTTGTACTAGCTTTGCATTGCTGTTTTGATATACCGAGGACCCCCCATCTCTACGTCGGGGAATGATTCAAGCATGTGACTCTATGAAAGTTCCAATACTGGAGTAAACTTAATACACTTGGCGTCATCATGTGGCATTAATGCTAACTTGGATGTGATACATATGCCAAACCAACCTTTCTGACTGAATGCCTCTGTCTAGTGTTAGCTTAGTGTGTTTTTGTATGAGTGTAATTGTCACAGTTTAGCAATGTATGGCGTGTGATGCTGCCTACTAAACTTGATCAGGACTTTCTCAGAGGTCTGATTTTCGTGGGGGTCGGAGTTATGCCAATTGTCTTCCAATTACATCAGCAAACTTGTCCCAGTGAAAATGATAAACAAAGTGTGAGGCCATTGATCAGAAACGCCCAAAAATAGACTGTGGAAAGAGTGACATGCATTTAGAAAGTAGCAACTTTGAATAGTTAGGATGATGGTATATCTGGGAACTGGGATTGTTGGGTTGCAGGAAACCCTACTATTCCAAGATACCTCTGCAAACTGGAGACTTTGGGAAACATTGGGTGGTGTTGCTTCCATGGATACTAGCAGGTTTCCTTACCCAAAATGCATTTGTGAACATCAAAAATATGCCTAAAACACACATTTTCTTCTCTCATTTTGTTATTCCAGCAGTATTCACGCACTGGGTCAGCAGGCACCCAGGGAACTCTACCTGCTCTAAACGATTCTAATATGCATTAACTGGGGGAATTTAGAGTGGTGTTGCTTGTGTAAATCCCAGTATGTTCTCTTACCCAGAATGCCTTGAAAATGGCAAAGTTTTGATACAAAAATAAAATTTTGTCCATATTTATGCAATAGAAATCTCAACAACGTCTGGCATATAGTAAAATTATCATCCTGCTTTCCCACATGCATCCTGAAATTTATGGTACCCAATGTATGGGTGGGTCTAATACACTTGGTAGGAACAAACTAAAACTGGTAACTTGTAAAGACCACATTGACAGCACGTTGTCCCCGTTTTATCTGGTTCCAGTCCAAGCCAACAAGCCCACCCACACAGGTGGGGTATTGTTTGTAATCATGAGAAGTGTAGGAACGTTGGGTGGTAAAATTTTGTATATACTTGCCAAGTCTATAATTTTCATAAAAGCCTGACGTTTGCAGGGCATTCTCTGCAAGAATACACAGTAGGTCCAGGCAAGCCAAACAACCCTGCACACTCACAAGTGTCTAGTTTTCAAAAATGTCTGGGGCTGGTAGGTTTCTGAAAGTACCAGCCAGCCCTAAGCCCAAATACTAGAGGAGCACATATCCCATGAATCAATTAAAAAATCTTGGCAGTGCCATGGTAGATTTTTGGGCCTTTCATGTCCCGTGCACGGGCACACACAGGCGGGATACCATTTTTATCGCAAGCGTGGGAATGCAAAATAGTGTAATATTTGTAATCAGATATTGAATTTCTCTACATTTTGGACTTCTAAATGTAACACACTGTGCACAAAAACACATTTTATTGAAGATGCCCTCAAAATCTCCAGACATTATGGGGAACCCCAAATTCTGAGAGTATGAAGGAACCCCTATTACTAAAATCAAAAACTCTGGCATGTTTCAAACGTGCATAGCTTTTCTCCAAACACTTTTTTTTCCAATTAATTGCATCTTCTGAATTAATGGCATAAAACATAATGAAAAATCATTATAAGTTGCAGATCAATAGACGGCTCTGGGTGTCGTTTTTTTCGGAACTATTGACAAACCCTACACATTACGCAACCAAAAGAGTTTGTATATTACTTGTGAGATCGGCCTTAAGGGCAAACTCACCTATTTCTAGTTTTCGCAACTTATATTTATTTTTTTATGATTTTCTTTGGGTAACCCATGAGCTATTACACAAATAATCGCTTAATAAATTCATAATTGGGTATACTTTTCAGAAATGTGTTAAATCCTGGATTCACCAGTGAGTTTCATGCCTCTTTCCTGCACAACCTGCAAGTAAGTAGAAACTTGCAAAAATGGCTGAGACTCTTTAAAAAAACTCTTCCTCTTTCTGGAAGAAGACGATCTTAGCACAGCAAACCCTCTATTGGTGCTATTTTATCAATTCCCTCCAGAGAAAACCATAAATCCGAAGTACCTTTAGAATTCCCAACATGTGGGGGAAAAAGGAGGAAAATTATGAAGGCTTAAATGCAACCTGCTCCATGTATTAAAGGAAAGGGGTCTGCATAGAGAGGCTAAATATGAATAGTGTTTACATATATAATTTTGTATGAGAACAGTCTTTAAAAAGTCCTGAAGACATCACAGGGCAAATCATATGTTGGCTGGGCGATTTGAATTTTGCGGATTATTTCTGCATCTACCATTTGGAAGATTTTTGATATGACAGTAAAATATCTATACAGTGGACATTTGTGACTTTGAACCTGAAAAAGGATTTGCTTACAGAGGGCAATCTTCCATAGAATAACAGTATGTGTGCACAGGGAGTGACATACAAATTGTGTTTTGATTGAGAGGAAGGAACAGTACGATTTCAGCACCAATTTATTAAAAGATTTCTGCTGTAACGTAGCACTATAATGATTAACTGGTGGAAATAATAACTCAAAATGTATACTTCACAACATTCTTTATAAACTACCAAAGAGTAGTAAGTTATTTGATCAGTCTATGTGGGCTTCTAGCACTTAAATTCTTTGATAATAGAACATAGGTTTACACAAGCAGCTTACCTTCATTCGACATTCTTTGAGTAGGCCTTCTACAAACTTCCAGTTGGTTTGAGCAATTACTGCTGGTGAGAGATCTGAGAGTTTGGGTTGCCTCAGAGTTTTTCCAATAGTCCGAGCTTCCTGCATATATTTCTGAAGCAAACAGAACAATATGAATTTGAAATTAATAGCACATGGCAATTTATCTACACACAAAAAAAATAAAAAATGATACCATTTGCGTTGAAAACGTTTAGTCCTCTGGGTGAAACAATATCGGAGATAAATGAATGACAGGTGTGTGGTTATGAATAGTTATCTGGCACCACGCCTGGACTAAAAGTCCGTTTGGGAAAATTGAATGAAAAGACTGTGTAATTGTTTACCACACGAGACATTTGGTGGTAATACATACCAGATGACAATCTCCTAATTAACAAATTAACACACAGAGGTGCGCCTTTCCTTGGCAAATTGCAATGCAACTTTGCCTCCTCAGAATCTTACAATACACTTGAAACATTGGCAAACATTGGCGAACATTTCCAAAAGCCTTTCGAATTTTTGGGGAATATATGGCAAGCCGTGGTACGAAATAATCTATTTTTCAGGAGACAAAATGAGATAACATGTTTGTGGTGAACACATTTATTTCGATGTATGGTGAATTATTTCTCTAAAACGCTCAGTATTTTAAAATAGGGTTTTTTAAATACACAAAGAGCAATCCTTATTATACAAAGAAATGCCTGCAAATACTAATAAATGCATTAAATAATTAATTGGTTATTCGTGCTTCATCAACAGCTGGCCGAACCTCAGACGTTAGAAAGATAAATGAGCAAGGATATGGGCTTCAGGCTCATTATCAGAAGCCATGAAGAGATTCCTTAAAATTAAGAAATCAGTACATATTACAGTGACTGAGTGACCAAAGTAGAAAGATCAATACAGTGGATTAAATGATTATATGAAAAAAAAGCACAAAAACGATGAATCCCGATAAGCCAGCTTTAAACAGAAAACACATACCAGACAGCACTCAGAGTAGGATTTTTTAGGAGGTCGTGCATGAGGGGGTGGCCCCTGGTCCCACTCCCAGAACGCCATAGAGTTCTGTCGAATCAAAAGCTCCTCTGATGGCTGACAGAAGCAAAGGCACCACAGGCAAACACAAAGAAAATGCCAGAGAGGAGGCGAGCGAAATATGCATGCACACGGTCCAGAACAAAAGAAATAAGAGAATAAAAGTAAATACAGCAACAGTAACAGAAATGTGGCAAAACGGTATGCTGTTCAAAGACACTGCTAACAAGTTCTTGCCAAAGTTGCAGAGGCTTTTTATTTAGTCTACCTTAGTAAATATGGATTTTTAAAGACAACAGTGCAATAAGGTACTGCTGTTTTGAATAGAATTCAGTTTGAAATTAAACAATCTTTGTTGATAATTTTTTTTACATTGTTTGACTCTAACTAGACAGTATCAATAAACAGAACTCCAATCCCACTCATGAAAAGAAAAAAAAATAATGTTAAATAAAAGTACCACTGTGCATGGTAACATAGACCCTGCCATCAGTGCACTGAGCTATGGTTAAAAACCAAACACCACAAAATTCTATTCAATTTACCTACAATCAGCTAAGAAAGAGTCCGAAGGCATACCTGCTCCTTGACGTGGTATTACCCATTACTTTTTGATTCTGCAATGGTGGAAGAATACTGTGCTTCAATTCCATTCATATTTGAAGTACAGACAGATGGTTTCTCAAAATGTGAAGTTGAAATGGTCATCGGCATAAAGACATGGATACTTCCTTCTATACATGCCACAATACTATGCAGTGCACCGCTTAACCAGATGTAGACTTTTATGGACAATGCACACAGTGAAAATTGCTCCTCGAGTAGGGCCTTGATCTCTGTGGCATCTCAATCCTATCTTTACATTACACAAAGGAATGCAACATACATTTACTTTAAACGTACCTTAAGGATCATGGACAAGGAGCAGTCTAAGCGAGTCGGGCCTTGTGTATTAATGGTTTTCCATTTCACTGTGGCCATCACATCAGCCTCACCAGTTGGTAGTGTGTAAGGACAAACCATTACTTCAGCTTAGGAAGTGTGCCCCAAGTACAGAAGGAAGACACCTCAGGCAACAATAACCAGATCTATTTACGCCA
This sequence comes from Triturus cristatus, assembly GCF_964204655.1. Classification (NCBI taxonomy): domain Eukaryota; kingdom Metazoa; phylum Chordata; class Amphibia; order Caudata; family Salamandridae; genus Triturus; species Triturus cristatus. Next base: position 356,877,737 of record NC_140585.1, read on the forward strand.
TTACGAGTGAGGTTTACTTTTGTAGATCCCTGCTATATCTCTACTTTCGAAGTCAAATTCACTATGAAAAGATTGCAGGCATCAATGGTGTGCCACTTTTTTCACCACAGAAAAAGACAGCCTAAATGTTCAGGCTTGTCATCTACCTTGCATTCCATTTAACCCAGTCGGCAGATGAGCTCATTTTAAATCCCTGAAGAATGGATCCAGTGGTCAGTGCACACTAAGCAAGTATCCATAACAAACATCTTGGTGGTGAGAGCATTGTAAATACTCTGGAAATCAACTGCTTGTCCATTATGTGCAGTGAAGTAAAGCCCCCAATGGCCTTGTAAACTTGTACTAACTTGTACTCATTCCTACTACCAGTCTAGATACCAATAACTTCCATTATCCAGATGTGAGGAAGATTGAAGCAAATCACAACACTGCTCTAATATCTGAACTTAGATTTTTTCATTATTCAGTGGACACAGTTAAGTGACAAATGGGATCTAACTCGTGTCCTCCTCCTCGCTGCCCATCAACACGGATGACTGTCGGCTCGAAGCATCTTAAGGATCTCCAAGTCACAAAACATGTTTTGAGGACTTTATTGAGCCTCATAATGACATTAACAAATACCCTAATAACTATGAGGTACATCCAGGGAGTAAACATTTAGCACTACCTAGACAATGAAGTTATCATTTGAACCAGGTGACAATTGTTCCCATTTAAGGCCCAAAGATGAACATCCTCTAAAGAACTAGCTCAATGTGCTCAACTGTTACTTATGGTGAGCAAGACCCAAAAGCAACACAACCCATTCTGTTAAGAAGTAACGTCACAAATCATAGCAACCTTTATCTTGATATCTGAAGGGTTAAAGTGCTTATAAAATATTAATATTTCAATATTTAAGTGGAATGAGATATTGGAGATGGCAAAATAGACTGAACTAAATCATTATTTTCTAACTCCTCCCAATAATGAATGGGTTGGAAATTCTGTAGCTCCAAGAAGAGAACGTTCAGGTAATGAAGAACGTGTTACTTTCCCATTTGAGATGTCTGTGTGGCTCTTAAACAGCCAATCACCATCTACAGAGTTCTAAATTTTTGTGGCCACATTTCTGGGTATGAACGACTCAAACAATAGTGTATTTAGCAAAACTTTACAGGGACACATGAAGGAGGGAACACGGTCAGTGGGGGCTATCCCTTTTATATATATTTATATATATTTTTTTTTACTTCATTAGTGGGATTCCAGTTGCAGAAGACAATTATGGCAAAACAATCTCAATTGCGGTTATGGTGCGTAACATTTTCTTTGAAGTACTGAAGCTTCAGCAAGAGATAAAATGTACTGAAATGTTGACTTCTAGCAGCAGCCGTTTCCAGCAAATTTTAAGACACGATATGCAAATAAAATGGAATGAGTGTAATTAAATGCAAATGTTATGAGAAAGATTAAAGGTTTTAACAAACAAATGAAGGGAGAAACCACAGAAAATGAACAGGCTTATGCAAGTACACAGCTTTTAAAGAGTCGTTGGGTTCATCTTAAACATCCACGTTTGAAACACAGCTCTTTGAAAATGACAAGTAAAAGCATAACATCTACCCACCACACAGAAAAAGGCATTAATACCCCTAAATGGGAAAAAATGGACTGTTAGACTTCAGCAAAATATAACATGTTTTACTAGAAAAGTTAAACACTGGAAGGAAAATATACATCTCCTTAAGTTTTGTCAAACTACTTTACAAGTATAATTTCAGAAGATGCTTGACTATCAATGCTTTAATCATTGTGTTATGTCTGCCTCTGGTAGAGAGCCACTATCGTGAATAACTAGATTCAAATCCAGCAACGCTTTGCTATGGTGCAGCAACAGTTATTAACAAAACCGGTTACCCACTGTTGCTACGTCAAAGGAATTCACTGCTCCTTTGGCTGGGCTCTTTAAGAGCCTGTAAGAGCGGCATAGGAAACCAGAGAGCACAGCTTCTGAAGGTGAATGCACAGAGAATGAGGGATGGCAGAAGGGTTACCATTTTTTCTTCAACATTTTGGACACAAAAGTTGGGCCATGTTATGTACTCTTCACCCATTCCTCCTCTGCCTCTCCGTAGTAGTTGAAATTAGGTGTAGATGATTTTAGGAGCAATATATAACTAACTTATCGATTGGGAAATAGTGAATAACAAGGATCTTTTTCACCTTAAGGGTTCCGAGTGACAGTATAGACAATTCAAGCTTCACTCTCGTTCCTTTTGATGTCACCCAGAACACCTCTGAGTAAAACATCCTCATAACTCAGTTATACTTTCTATAATTCTATATATTATACAACTTTAGTAATGTTTAACATACAAGGAATCAACTCATTACATCCTACATACCTCTCTCAAATCATTGTCCAAACCAAGGTGTTCCGAATGCTGTCTGTGGCGATCCTTTCTGCGCTGTGCTGTGGCACTTCTACTCACCCAGCGGCTGTAATACAACCATAAAACTTATTTACAGGGCATACTTTTCAGGGTCTTGATTTTTTTACATTACAAAAAAATCCATATATATGTTATATGTATATTGTGTCCATGTGTGTGTGTATATATATTTATATATGCGTGTATATATATTCACTGAAAAAACCATAGGTTTCACACATGTTATAGTTAGCGGAAATTTTACTGATAAAAAACCAATGAAATTCCCCCGTTATAGTTAGTGCAGGCAACTATAACTCACGCGGCACCATTTGCACACGGGGTGGAGAGAGTGTGGATAATTTTTTTTTTAATATTTTTTTTTTTAATATTTTCGTTTTTTACTTGTGTGATAAGACATGCGCAATTGGTGACCTTCGGTCACCAATTGCACACGGGGTGGGGTTAGTGTGGATATTTTTATTTTTTTAAATATTTTTTTACCGTACGCGTACGGTAAGCGTAATCGGCGAAATTGGCGAAAAAATAAAAATTCCGTTTTTGGCCTTGGGGGATCTTTGGGGACTCCCTGTACATGGCTATGTGTGTGGGAGCTGTCAAAACAGCCCCTTTAAATGTTTTTGTGCTTTGTTTGTTAATCATCTCTCTCAGTGCGAGAGAGAAAATGGCGGCCGCCGCTTCCTGGTTTCGGCCGATTCGAATGTTTACTAAGATCTAAGAGCCAATCATAATCGCGCTTGCGCACGCCACCGTACGCGTACGGTAAGCGTACCGTAAGCGCACCGTAAGCTGGCTCAGATATATATATTGATTTAAAGGCTATTTTCTCAGAATCTACTGAACAGATTTACACCAAACCTACAAAAGGCACTTCCTTGACCTGAGGACTACCTCTCTGCCAAATTTCTAGTAATTCTGTTCAGCCGTTCGGGCTGTAGCCCTGTCTAAAGGTCCTATGGAAAAATGCATGGGAAAAACGCGTTTTGGGACCCCCCTTTTATCTCAGCCCCCGCTTGACGAATCCCCCCGAGACTTTCAGGGTAGGAGCGGAGCGTAGCGCCCCACCTATTTTGAAAAATTCGCGAGGATTCGTCGACCGGCGCCAAAGTTATTCAAAATAGAATGTTGCGGATTTCCTATGGAAACGTGGTCCTAACTATAACTACCTACTGGCGACTGCCAGTAGGTAATTTATATATGTGTATATATATATATACATATTACCTACTGGCGGTCGCCAGTAGGTAGTTATAGTTAGGACCCTCTTACCAAAGGAAAACCGCAACATTCTATTTTGAATAACTTTGGCGCCAGTCGACGAATCCTCGCGAAATTTTCAAAATAGGTGGGGCGCTGCGCTCCGCTCCTACCCTGAAAGTCTCGGGGGGATTCGTCAAGCGGGGGCTGAGATAAAAGGGGGGTCCCAAAACGCGTTTTTCCCATGCATTTTTCCATAGGACCTTTAGACACAGCTACAGCCCGAACGGCTGAACAGAGTTCCTTGAAATTTGGCAGAGAGGTAGTCTACAGGTCAAGGAAGTGCCTTTTGTAGGTTTGGTGTAAATCTGTTCAGTAGATTCTGAGAAAATAGCCTTTAAATCAATATATATATCTGAGCCAGCTTACGGTGCGCTTACCGTACGCGTACGGTGACGTGCGCGAGCGCGTTTCTGATTGGCTGTTAGATCTAAGTAAACATTCGAATCGGTCGAAACCAGGAAGCGGCGGCCGCCATTTTCTCTCTCGCACTCTGAGTGGGGCAGCAAAAATAAAGCCAAAAAATGTCTAAAGGGGCAGTATATTGAGATCATAACCACCCAGCATTGATATAGGGGTCCCCAAACAACCCCCAAGGCCCAAAAAATATTATTTTTTTTTTCGAAAAATCGCCGATTACCCTTACCGTATGCGTACGGTAAAAAAAAAAAAATTATCCACACTCTCCCCACCCCGTGTGTAAATGGTGACCGAAGGGCACCATTTGTGCATGGCATATTTCACATGTGAAATTAATAAAGAATACATTTCACAACGATGCGCATAATATGTCCCCCTTGTGCGCACGGTGCGCGAAGCGCATCGTGCGTACATGGCCCATCCCGCATAACGTGGGCACGCGGTGCGCTGCGCGAACCGCGTGACCACCGTGCGTGTACGGCACTAACTGCATAAAGTGGGCGCGCGGTGCGCGAAGCGCACCGTGCATGCACGGAACAAACTGCGTTAACTGGGCGCGCACGCCACGAATGGCGTAAAGTAACTTAGCATTTAAAAAACCGTACAAATTCACTGAAAAAACCATAGGTTTCACACACGTTATAGTTGGGAATTAGCATTTAAAAAACCTTGCAAATTCACTGAAAAAACCATAGGTTTCACACAAGTTATAGTTAGCTGTACATTTCACTCGTAAAAAACCAATGAAATTCCCCCGTTATAGTTAGTGCAGGCAACTATAACTCACGCGACCGCAATCCTCTGCTGATGACATATGTGTCTTTATGAAAAAAAAATATTTGTAATATATGTATAGCTAAAATTTAATGGAAGAAGACATGGGCAAATAAGTGTCTAAATACAGTATTAGCATCAGCAGAGGATTGCGGTCGCGTGAGTTATAGTTGCCTGCACTAACTATAACGGGGGAATTTCATTGGTTTTTTACGAGTGAAATGTACAGCTAACTATAACTTGTGTGAAACCTATGGTTTTTTCAGTGAATATATATATATATATATATATATATATATATATATATATATACACACACACACACACATATATATATATATATCTAAATGTATATAGATATATATACACACATATAGATTGATGTATTTATATATATTCATTATTGACTAGAGATCTGTTCACACATTTATTTATTAATTTTGCAGCAATATAATTGGCTATATACTTTTAATAACAGTTAATAGCAGAGACTACAACACTTGAATTAAGATTTCAGTTTATCTAAGTGTGGCTCACAAGAAGCATTTAACTGTTTATGAGCTTGACAGAAAGTGGAAGACAGCAGTATACAGGTGTGCATTCAAAAAGATTACTTTAAGCGCTATGTCCCGAGACACAGAACAGATTTTGATTACGTTTCATCTTTAGTACTATTCGCTGCCTCATCTACGTTCAGCAATACTTGGCTACATCTTTTTGACAATAGTAAGTTAAACGGTCTGGAGAGGAAAATAAAAATAAACCGATACTTCTTACTCTTCAATTTTGCAAAAGTGCAAATACACCTATAGAGTTATATTTTTCATTTGAATTGCCATGTAAGGAAAGGTCACGTACAACAATGGAGGTCAGCACTAGTTTTTTCCGGATTTCCGCATATATGGAGTACTACAGAAAGCTTCACACGATTGAAGCTCTGCACTGTCAGTGAAGACAAAGGCTTTAGCTTGCCTAATGACATCATAGTATTGGTGGAAACACAGAGCCCAAAGAGGCAGATGAGATAGCTTCCAAACTGTCTGGACAATTGGGCGCTGTAAGGCACAGCCGATAACCCATGTGATATCATCAGAAGTGACATCACCGGAACTGATGTAAAAATCACATTTATTCAAGTCATTACTACTTACTTTGAGTTAATAGTCTCATAAATCAGACTTACATGATACAGCTTACTCTTCACAAAGAAGCTGGAAGTCCAGTAATTTCTCGCTGTCTCTCTGATGACGTCCTAGGCCTGATATCTATGCTCTCTACATGCTTTTTTCTCTTCCTGCATCCACACTTTCTGGGGTACTGTGCCTACTTTCTTTCATCCCTTGCTCCACCTGTGGACAGGTGTATGTTGTCGCTTACGGATGGAGTTTAAATCACTGAAGCTTCTAGTGACTTAGGACATCATTATGATGCCAGTGGGACTGCCACCGACAGGCCGACAGTGGCAGTCGAATTAGCGGTCAGACAGTAATCCCTCCAATAGAGACAGTGCCTGCACAGGCACTGCTGTAGGGATTACGATGTACCTTTCCAACAGCCTTTACATGGCGGTCCCACCGGCATTGAAAGGCTGTAGGAAAGGGACATTGTGGGCCCCAAGCAGGGCCCCTGTGGGCCATTGCCATGATGCAGATGTAGTGCCCCCACGCACATTCATCACCATGTGCGAGGCACCACATGGTGCCTGGCACACGGAGTATGAATGTGCACAAAGTGCTCAATAACACTGCTGCTTTTGCTGCAGCACTTTTCCAGTACTGAGCACTTTTCCCACTGCCGTGCTGGCAGTCCCATTGTAATTAAGCGGGTGGGACCACCAATTCCTTGTCGGGCGGTCAGATTCCCACTATGATGGTGGTCGGTCATCCAACCGCCATCGTAATAGGCCCCTTAACCCCTTCCCTGCTCATGATGAGCTGGACTCGTCATGGCACACAGTAGATGTGTGCTCATCCAGCTCGTCATGGGACCCACCCACGGGGGAAGCGCTGGCGCTCCCCCCACGGGTGTCCAATTTCGGCCCCACAGACGGGGATGGCAGCGGAAGAGTTTCCTATGCCACCCCCGACCCCGCCAGGGAAATCCCATGACGTCGGCGCGCACAGCGCACGCTGACGTCATCAGGAAGTCCCAGACGCTCGGGAAGCCATCTGCTTCCTGAGCGTCGGAGGAACCAGGTAGGTTTCCTTGTTCCTGGGGGGGTTTGGAAAATGCATCGAGGCATCGGGGGAGAGGAAAGAGATTTTCCTCTCCGCTGATGTCTCTTTGCAGGGCATTTATGCTTCACGATCGAGCACAGCATCGCGATCGTGCAGCGGAAATGCCCCCACTAGCACCAGGGAATTTTTTTTTAAGTAAGGGAAGCGACACCTTGGGCAAGGGTCGCTTCCTTAAGGCTCAATATAAAGCCATTGTTTTTCTGCCCCCCCCCGGAGGTAAATCGGCCCGTTTTTTCGGCCGTTTTGCCCCCAGGGGGAGCAGAAAACGCCGCTAAGCACCAGGGACTACTTTGGGGGCACATGTTTTTTATGGAAGCGACCCTTTGGGCAAGGGTCGCTTCCTAGAGGGGACAAATTTTAAGGAATGTTTTTTTGCTCCACTGGGGGCAAATTGGGCCGTTTTTTTGGCCGTTTTGCCCCCAAGGGGAGTAGAAAACGCCGCTAGGCACCAGGGACTACTTCGGGGGCAAATTATTTTTATGGAAGCGACCCCTTGGGCAAGGGTTGCTTCCTAGAGGGGGCATTTTATTAGGAATGGTTTTCTGACGCCCCAGGGGGCAAATCGCCCCATTGTTTCGGCTGTTTTGCCCCTAGGGGTGACAGAAAATGCCACTATGCACCAGGGATTAATTTGGGGGCCATTATTTTTGATGGAAGCGACCCCTTGGGCAAGGGTCGCTTCCTAAAGGGGGCATGTGTTTTGTAATGTTTTCCTGCCCCCCCCCCAGGGGCAAATCTGCCCGTTTTTTCGGCCATTTTGCCCCCAGGGGGGCAGAAAACGTCACTAGCCACCAGGGTTTCCATTTGGGGGCATTTAAATTTGGATGGAAGTGACCCCTTGGCCAATGGGTCTTCCATTTTCTGCCCCCGACAGATCTGCCCCATTGTTTAGGTCTTTCTGCCCTAGGTGGGAGGGTAAGGCAGAAAATCCTACTAGGTACCAGGGATCTTTTTTTTTTTTCCAAGGGGCGACAAATAACTGTCTGTTTTCTGCCCCACCTGGGAGATAGAGTGGTTTGGTGGAAAACCTCACCTAATTCCCATTTTTCTCAGCCCTATTTGAAGGCCCATCTGGCCGAATGACCATTTAGGTAGTGACATTGTGTGTTATAATTTTGTCATATTGTTTGTGAAATGTGATAGTAATTTTTTTATTTCTCTATTTTATTCTAGTTCAAGGCTTTTGCAGTTTAGACTGTTCCAGGTTGCGGTTTTGTTACTGCTGGTTTTACAGCTTGTGTAGTTGCATGTGCTTAGTAAGCGAATGTATTTTGTACTATTTACTCTAAATTAGTTTAATTTCCCTACATGAATGTGTTTTTTGCAAATGGTGTAGTAATAGCAGTATGTTTGGCTTCTGTTTTTGAGTGTCAAAATTTTTTTGCATTAGTGCTTGATGTGTACTTTGTCTTATGAGTAATTGGTTTCGTTTTTTCTTTCTAGTGGGATATCATTGCTTTTTGCTGTGTCTCTGCAGAGTAGTTGCTGGTGAGTGTAGCTATCTTTGGTAAGAGTTATATTGTTTTTGAGTATATAGATCTTTGTGCTAAAGCCACACTTTGTTTACTACTTACTTTGCACAGTGTTGGTTGTTGTTGACTTGTTTGTGCAGTCTCCTTTCTTAGTAAGGATAATTGCTAGCCGCAGGATTACTGCGCAGCAGGTTGTTGGTATGCTTTTTGAGTCTTCCTCTGACCTTGGTTCAGAGACTGACTCTGATTCTGAGGCAGAGGTGGGAGGGGATGACTCAGGCAGTGAGTTTTCTCTCCACATGGAATCATCGGATGATGAAGCTTCTCTCAGTGCGGATGAAGTGCCTGTGTAAGAGGAGGACATTGATGTGCCGATTGTGCGGCAAGAGGCATCGGGGCTGCAGCCTGCGGCTGCAAGGCTTCACGTTCATGTAGTGTGGCAAGAGGCATCTGGGGCTGCTAGGCTTCCTGTTGGTGTAGTGCGGCAAGAGGCATCTGGGCTGCAGGCTGGGGCTGCAAGGCTTCCCGTTGAAAGTGATGACGTCTGGGTTGCCCCTGGCATGGTGCAGCCGGCATTGCCAGACTTTACTGGTGTTCCAGGGTGTAGAGTGAATACTGAGACCTTTTTGCCGATAAATGTTTTTCAGTTGTTTATGGTCGATGTGTTTTTGGCAGAGATTGTTGAGCAGACTAATTTGTATGCTGAACAGCTTTTGAGGGACAACAGTGCCAGCCTTAAGCCCCATTCTAGAGCTATCCGGTGGACTCCCACAAATCTTGAAGAGATGAAGAAGTTCTTGGGATTAACTTTTTTTATGGGTTTGCTAAGGAAGCCATCAATGTCTTCATATTGGTCTACTAGTCCCTTGATGGCAACGGCTATATTTCCGGCAGTGATGAGTCGTGATAGGTATTTGCTTCTGCTTCGGATGCTGCATTTTGTCGATAATGTTTTAGCGTTGCCACGAGATCACTCTGATTGTGACCGTCTTTTTATGATTCGCCTGTCCTTGATCACTTTGTTGATCGATTTTCTGAGATCTATGCTCCAGGAAAAGAAATAGCAGTAGATGAGTCCTTGGTGTTGTTCAAGGGCTGCTTGGTTTTTAGGCAATACATTCCTAGTAAGAGGGCACGCTATGGAATTAAGCTGTATATGCTGTGTGACAGTGGGACTGGATATGTTTCTAATTTCAGGGTGTACACCGGTTAGGAATCCAGCATTAACCCCCCTGGTTGTCCGTCCACTTTTGGAGTGACTGAGAAAATTGTGTGGGAACTTGGTAGAGGATTATTTAACAAAGACCATCATTTATATGTAGATAACTTCTACACCGGTGTGCGGTTGTTCAGGGAATTGGCGAACGTGGTCACTGTTGCTTGTGGCACAATCCGCTCTAACCGTAAAGGTTTCCCAAAAGAACTTGTTTGTCAAAAGCTTGTGCAGGGACAGTGCAGTGCGTTGCGAGGAGCTTCTAGCTGTGAAGTTTTCAGACAGGAGAGATGTCTACATGCTGACTACCATCCATGATGAAAGCACTGCACCTGTGATTGTTTGGGGTCAGGTTGCTGAAGTGCGCAAACCTGTGTGCATTTAAGACTATAATAGGCACATGGGTGGTGTTGACAGAGTAGATCAGAGGTTCGAACCTTAGGCTGCACTTCGTAAGGCTTACATTTGGTATAAGAAGTTGGCTATCCATCTTTTCCACTTGGCAACCTTTAATGCTTTTGTTGTGTTCCAGGATTCTTGTCCTGAGTCAAAGATGACTTTTGCTAAGTTTCAGGAGTCTGTAATAGGCAGCCTTGTTCTAGTGGAACAGGCAAGTGTTCCTAGAGTTGGAGTAGTGGAGGATGTGGCTAGATTGAAAGATCGCCACTTTCCTGAATACCTTCCTCCCACAAACTCAAAAGACTTTGCCAAAAGGAGATGTAGAGTCTGTTGGCGAAGAGGTATGCGGAAGGAGACTCTTATGTACTGCCCCGACTGTCCTAACCCTGGACTGTGTGTGTCTGCTTATTTTAAATCGTACCACACGCATAAGAATTTTTGGGAGCATCCATGAGTGGTAAAGTGAACTGCCTGGCCTGTATTGTTTAACATTTTTTATTCTGTTTCAAGGTTGGCATTAGTGCAATGTATTTAGTTTCAGATTTTGTGTTAGTAGATTTGTATCCGTTTGCAATTTGTTTGTGTTTTTTTGTGTATAAAAAAATCCTAAATGTGATGGCGGTGTGTGTAGGCTGGGGCTTGACTGGCGGTGTGCGTGGACTGGCGCTTGGCTGGCAGTGGGCGTGGACTGGCGCTTGGCTGGCAGTGGGCGTGGACTGGCGCTTGGCTGTCGGTGTGCGTGGATTAGCGCTTGGCTGGCAGTGTGCGTGGACTGGCGCTTGGCTGGCGGTGTGCGTGGACTGGCGCTTGGCTGGCGGTGTGCGTGGATTGGCGCTTGGCTGGCGGTGTGCGTGGACTGGCGCTTGGCTGGCGGTGTGCGTGGACTGGCGCTTGGCTGGCGGTGTGCGTGGACTGGCGCTTGGCTGGCGGCGTGCGTGGACTGGCGCTTGGCTGGCGGTGTGCGTGGACTGGCGCTTGGCTGGCGGTGTGCGTGGACTGGCGCTTGGCTGGCGGTGTGCGTGGAGTGGCGTTCGGCTGGCGGTGTGTGAGTAGTGACTTGCTACTTGTCACTACACACACTGCTAGCTGAGACCACTCCACGCAATCCATCAGCTTGTGTGGTTGCTGTGTCAGGAATGTGGGCGTGTGAAAGTGATGGGCCCTTGAATGGCGCTGTCTGCTGGTGTGAGTGTTGTAATGTGCTGGACCCGTGGCTGACGGTGTGAATGGTTGTGTATGTGTCACACGTATGAAAGGTGTATGAATGGCCTGTAAAGAGGTTGGTGCCTTGTTTAGAGCTGCGAGTCAATGGTTCAGTTTCTCGTCCTTTCAATTATTAACAGTGCATTTCATTTTTGTGAAATCACTTGCTAATACAATTGTACATACTGAACCATCACTCACCCTCGTGCCAAATCCAACCAGTATGTGTGTGTGCTTAAGGATTAGATGGCTGCGCAGTAATATACATATTTTTTTCTTTCTAAAGCAGGGTGTACCTTGTCCCTTTTTGTGAATGTTGTAATGTGTTGGTTTCATGCCTGGTGGTGTGAATGGTCTTGTGTGTATCACGTATGAAAGGTGTGTGAATGGCCTGTAAAGTGGTTGGTGCCTTGAAGTGGCTTTACAGCTCACGAGCTGCGAGTCACTGGTTCAGTTTTTCTGTCCATTCAATTATTGACAGTGCATTTCATTTTTGTGAAATCTCTTGTTAATACAATTTTATATACTGAACCGTCACTCGCCCTCGTGCCAAAGCCAACCAGTGTGTGTGTGTGCTTGAGGAATAGGTGGCTGTGCAGTAATCTTTGTCTGTTTTGTCTCTCTGCTAAGCTGTACATTTCATTTAAGAGTAACCTAACAACTGTAGTTTTTGTGTTAAACTAAACACCCAAGGGAGTGCATGGTGATGTCTCTCTTGTGGATCCCAACAAGTTATCTTACCCAATGTCCTGCAAACCTCAAAATGTGACAGTGACATTTTCCTTGCATTATTGTACACAAATTTTCACACGGCGGAATGTAACAACAAATTTCCAACCCCTCCAGCATTTCTACAAGTAACCCAATAGAAATGGTACCTCACTTCTATGGGTGGGCCAAGTACCCGCGGCAGGGAAGGGCCCAAAATCTATTTATGTGACATCTAAATTACTTATCACAACCCAACCTGGTTTTGCATGGGGGTCCCATGAGTTCTTGGCCCGGGGCTCGGCAGCCATATAGGGAAACCTACCTAACTCGCACATTTCTGAGAACTAGACACCCGGGGGCTTCCAGGTAGGTATGGCTTGCGTGGACCCCCCAAAAAAGTCATTTTGAAAAACGACCGATAATTCTCATGCTAGTATGAGTATTACCAATGTCGAAAATGTGCAAATATGTACAGTTTCTAAACTCTATAATTTGTTCCCATTTCAGAAATACATAGGTGTCTTTCATACCGATTTTTCCATGTATACAGTTTCCCACAATAATTGCTATATACCCGGAACATAATAAACAAGCATTTGCAATGCAATAGGTCTCGCATTTATAAGAGTTTGAGCTATTGGCATTGTAAAATTACAATGCCTTTTATTTGTGTTTTGGTTTTAAAACAAATAAAATGCATTGACATTTACAATGTCAGTAGCATAAACTTGCATAAAAGCAGTGTGTGGAGTGCAGCAGTGTGCGGCGTGCAACAGTGTGCGGCGTGCAACAGTGTGCAGCGTGCAACAGTGTGCAGCGTGCAACAGTGTGCAGCGTGCAACAGTGTGTGGCGTGCAGCAGTGTGTGGCGTGCAGCAGTGTGTGGCGTGCAGCAGTGTGTAATGCAGCAGTGTGCGGCGTGCAGCAGTGTGTAATGCAGCAGTGTGCGCAGCAGTGTGTGGCGTGCGGTAGTGTGTGGCGTGCGGTAGTGTGTGGCGTGCAGCAGTGTGCGGCGTGCAGCAGTGTGCGGCGTGCAGCAGTGTGTGGCGTGCAGCAGTGTGTGGTGTGTGGCGTGCAGCAGTGTGTGGCCTGCAGCAGTGTGTGGCGTGGTTTGTAAACAACAAGGAAAGCGGAGATAAAAGGAAGGGTGGGAGGGAACGAGCATATGGGGTGTGAGTTATAACAAAAGTTAATTGTAGTAAGAGGGGATGCAGGAAGTGAGGCCGAGCGTGCGCTGGCGAAAGCAGTCTGTTGCTTTCAAGTCCGATGCCAGATGCCAGCTTCGCGCTTGAATGCCTCACATGCACTGGCCATAAACTGCATTCCTAAGGTCTTGTGCCCCTTACTAAATCTCTCTGAATGCGTGAGGCGGCGCACGCGCAGGAAGTAGCTGGTGGCAAATGGAATGCGCGTGGTTGTGCGCGTAACCGCCACCCGATCCGCCTGGGAAGCCTTTGGGAGCATTTTCTGAAGCCCCTACATAAGTCTCGCTGAGCGATCGCTTACGCGATAGCCAGGCGATACCTAAAAACCATTGCAAATTGCTGCTCAGTTTTTGACTCTGGGTTCGTCGGGTTCTTGGTGTACCTACAAGTCCTATATATCCCCACAACCAGGAAGGTCCAGCGGATGTAACGGTATATTGCTTTCAAAGAGCTGTCATAATTAGAAGAAGTTACAGGTGAAAACGTTGACACAAAAGGCTGTTTTTTTCAACTAATTTTCAATTTTTCCTATATTTAAGTGTTACTATTTTTAAAATGTATAGCTTTCCAGGATCCATTATTGCTTTTACACCCATTCCTACCATTAATTGGAAGGAGGTTGAAAACACAAAAAATTACAAAAATAGCCTATGTCCCAGAAAAATGCGAAAACTGTGTAAAAAATGTTGGTTTTCTGACAAATTCTGTCATTCCCTAAAAGCTGGGAAAATGGTAAATTTCAGCACCACAAACCCTTTTTTGATACCATTTGCAGAGAAAAACCCAGACACTTTCATTTGTAGCCCATTTTTCACAACAAAAAAAACCTTTGCTGTATTTTGGCTAATTTCTGTTACCCCTCCAGGGGAATCCACAAACCCCGAGTACCTGTAGAATCCCCATGATGTTGGAAGAAAAGGACGCAAATTTGGCATGGATACCTTATGTGGTCAAAAAGTTACAGGGGGCCTAAGCGTGCACTACCCCAAATAGCCCAAAAAAACAGCCCAGGGGGGAAAAAGGCCTAGCAGCGAAGGGGTTAAAAGCAAGCTACGTAGCACATCAAGTGGAGGCTTTTTCCTTTGCTTTCTGGTACTTGTGGTCATGTTTATCCTATTATAAACTCAGGACCACAAATACCTGCATAATAAGAAAAACCATGTACTAGATGTTCTACTCACACATGGACCTGGAACTCGTGAGAGCTCTTATCTGCCTGGTGATTATTGACTCTGAAGGTCAGGTATTGGTGTCAAGCGGGCACATACATTATGACACCACTAATCTGACCCGACGCTTCAGCCACAGATACTATTGTAAATGTATATGTTTTAAGAACATAACTACAATGGGAGTAGCAAACCTACGAGTATCTGGCTGTCAAAACTACAAGTATCAGGCTAAAAACCCAGGACAGACATAAAATATCATTCAAGACAGCAGGTGTTTGGCAGGTATGTGATTTGGTACCAACTGAAACACTTTGAAATCAGGTCATAAACTTGAATTAAGGTAGGATGCCGACTTTAGATAAAACCCAGCAAAGACGCAAACTTCTCACTTTTGAATGCAAAGGGCAGGTGCATAGCAGTCTACTTTCTTGCTCTGCATACCTGACAGGTTCAGAGACAGTACTGTGAAAACTGGTATCACAACACAAAGAAAAGCTTTTTCTCAGGACCGTCAAAGAGACAGTACAAGCTACAGTAAGTTTACAAGGAGGGATTGCTATCCAGGACAGGCTGAAAGACAACACAACATTGAATGACACCAGATCACAAGGATATACTGTAACCCAAGAGAGGTTGAGAGACTGCACAATGACAAAACAAGGAGAGACTGCTCACCAGGTTAGGCCCAGAGACTGTTTAATCTAACAAATGTTATTAGAAACTGAAGATAAATTTAGCGAAGACTGAGTGAACTCCAGTAAATGCAATTGGATTATGACAAAATAGCCAGCCAGAGACAGCAGCAAGTCTTGTTAAATCGGTCTACGCAAAAATGTCACTTAGTACAACTAGTCTTCTGCTTTGTGAAGACTTCCGCCCAAAGCATTGGAATTTAATCATGTAAGGTATTTGAGGCATGCTTCTACTTTTACATTTTAGCGTGTATTGCAGCATTATCACTTGTGCATTTGGAAGGCTTTAAAATACTCACTTGTTATTGGTAGGTCCTGTAGCCAGTACTTCAGACTGTAATTTTGGAAAGAACCCTTGTTCGTATTTTCCTTGCCCTATCTTCATATCAAGCAGGTGTGGGTGTATAGCAGTATGGTCGATCTTCAGTAAACGCTGCTCCATTGACTGTGCTGAAAAGAATATTCATCTTTATTAAAACATACATGAGCTTCCAACACGCAGATCACATACAGTTACAGACATCCCAAAATGCAAGCTTTTCAGTAATGCCTATCCTGAGCTGAGGATTAAAGTGTGAACGGGAAAAGAACCGAATGTACACAACGTTCGGGCACCGAAAACAATAATTCAGTTAGTTTGGATAATCACTTCATTACACATTCTCCATTGAGCAGTCGTTGCATGTGGCTAAAAGAAAGCCATATCTGTGGAAAAATATCAGAAAATCTGAGGAAACCTTTTCCCATTTCTGTAGGGATAAGAAAATCTGCAGGACTTTTTATTTTATTTTTTAAAACAAGGTAATTTCAGTGTCAAAATTAACAAGAAAGCCACATCGAACTTCACTCCATGGGAAACAAGCTAAATGAAATATAAAGGGCTTCAGCCGATATTGATATCAATTTCTCAATGTCCTTCATACATCTACCCCTGAACACACCTCTCGGATGCTTCATTGCGTCCTGATTTCAGGGTATCTGCATCCTCACACACCTTGTACATTGGCCAAACTTGCATGCTCTCACACTTTGCGATTGATCAAAATGTTGTATCCTGAAATGGCAGTGTAATTAGAATAGTGGAAGATGTTTCGCTGGTGTGGGATCATGGGTGTGGAATCAGTTTGCGAGTTTGCTGAAAGTTGATAACACCTTTTGTTTCAAGAAGGATTCGAGAAGATGCTATCTCAGTCTTGAATAGGTTTCATTTCGGCTGTGAATATATTTCTATAGTTATCTGTGTACTGCTTTTATCTCTTTTGCTGTATATATCATTTGTGTTGTGAAGATTATGCCTTGGCAATGCGTTTGCGCTGGAAATATACAAGCAGACAACAAATGTCTCCCAGCATTCATGTTTGTATATATCAAAGTACACATGATGCTTCAAAAATGTAAGTATATAGGTTCGGAATACCAGGTGAGTGGATTCGCTGTAAAGACTTACTACGTTGGCGGTTCAACGCGGAGCAGTAATTAAAAAGATCCATAATAGCCAGTGCCTGCTCTGTTGCTCGTTGTTTTTTGTCACTAGTTGCCACTGAAACCTCACCCAAAGCATTCCTTCATGCTTTTAGATCTTTTTACAAGCATTGAAATCAGGAGATAAAAGTTACAGGTCTCTCTAAAATGAGCAGGAAACCGACAAATAATTGTTTCAGATAAAATGCTGTGCTCCAAACTTGGTCTGCCTACCTGTGGCTGACCTCGAGCACTCAGCTAGCACCATGCTGCACATCTCTATAGTAACATAAGGCATTGCGTTACATAGTGCTGCATGTAGAGTACACGTTAATGACGACTTTAAAACACGCAAGCGACTAGAGTGCTCTCAAACATTACAAATAGCTCTTCGCTGTTTATCATATTGCATTTGTTATACTGGTATCTGTTGCTTTTATCATATGCTTCTCTCCCTGAAAGTTTTAAAAGCTATTACTGCTTATACACAATAAACGTGCAAATGGCATATTGTAACATCTGAGGCACTGGGAATACTTCAAATACACAACAAAAGGCAACTTTTCTTTTCATCCAAAACACAAACACCACCAACTGGCCACTAATTTTTGTAGGCAACAGTCTCGTGTAAAATAATAGAGCTTTTCTGGCACTTAGTAGTTTTCAACAGTAGTTCTTATTGCACAATATTAGTTTAATGATAATCTCTAAAACGTGGCTCACACTGTCTTACATGGGCCCTATTAACTGCACAAATAAATGAACTGATTTTGAACATACCGGATTCCTTTAAAGATGTGCACTTTTGATAGATGGATGTCCGCAAGGCCGGGCCCCTTACATTATACATTTTAATTTTTTCAATCCGACAATCAAACACCCGAAGCAGAGGGTCCTTGTCTTCCCACTGGGACATTATTTTGTTATCTATGAATGTGGCAAACATCTGGGTCTCGATGAAACGCGAGAGGAACGGGAGGTAAGGCTCGGGCTGATCCGACAGGAAGGAGGCCTGCAAAGATACAGAAATCCGAGCAATTAAGTAGAGGAGACCGGCAGGCAGGCATGTTACACACTGAGAATGCAGAGAGGGATTATAACTTCCATGACGGTTTTACAAGACAGTAAATTGCTTTTTTTCCTGAGGCACTAGACTTTTTTTGCAAATACAATTTTCTAAACTAACAGTGTTACAAAGCATTGCCTATTTCTTTTACCATAAAAAAATGAAAATAGTACTAAACTCCCTCGCTAAAGGTCAACAAAGCGACATGTTAATTGGCAGTATAAAGCATGGTTGTATAATCATGCTGACACTGGCTAGACCGATACAGAAGACGAACATCAACAAAAAATACAAATATGCCTATTTATACTGATTAACATCCAAACTTGCTTTGAATGGCAATCCTTCAGATCCTAATTCATATGTAAGGCTGGCAAAGGACAAAAAACATACTGGAAGTGAGGGTCCCGTGCGTGGAACAAGGAGCCAATAATACAGAAATGCCCAGTTCCCACTGTGTTTATGGTGGGCACTTCACATGTACCATGCCTTTACACTCTTAATAAAGTGTGGGCACTTGATCTATCCCACAATTTTTAATACATATTTTTGTGTGCAGCTTTAGTGAAGGTGTACCTGTTGGCAATTTGAAATCAGGCAAATCAATTCTACCCATATTTCATAATCAGCCACATATTATGTGGCTTCCATGGACTATCAGAAACTACTCATTCTAATGATGCCTCGAACAAAGGGTTTGAGAGTATGGATGAGAGAGAGGTGCATGTGTGGATTCAGAGAACTACATTTGCATCCTGAAAGATAGACCCGACGAGGCTAGACTGATTTAGGTCCCCTCAGTTGCTTAGGACTCCCACTTCAGCTTACTAATGAAAACGATAAGAACACCACGCCATAAGCTAAGTTACTCAAAAGCGACAAATACTGCAGCAAATCCAAACATTATTAGGACAAAGAGGAAAGGAGGAAATTTAGAGTAGCAAACGCTTGCTGCTTTACTTTGTCAAAGTTCTGCATCTGTTCTCGGTTTGTCAACCATGACTCCATGTCTTGTGTTCCTTGAATAACAAAGGCCTCGTAATCTTGAAACATCTGTATGAACCGATTTGCAAACACCTCCCGGATATGAACGCTAAGTTTACAGTCCTTCAGCTCTCTTTGCTGACCCTGCAGTCTGGAGTCCTTTTCCTTCTCCTCCAACTGTGCGGTTATCGACATCTTCTCCATCACCACTCCTGTCCTCTTTGCAAGTGCCTGCAGCCGAGCAATTGTTTCGTTCCCTTTCAATAAATCATACATAGTGATGTTATTACTAGGAACATTGCCATTCTTGTTATCATTTGCCAACTCATCCAAAACCAGATCCTTCAGCTTTGCTGCACTCTCACTGCAATGCAAGTTGCTTTCAGGAGGTATTCCAAACTGCAGAAGAACTTCAGATATCTCCTGGATGAACTCCAACTTGTTGGGGAATTGAGGGAATTCTTCTGGAAGTTCAATGAAGTGGTTGTCAATATCCACAAAGCATAGGTTAGCCTGTTGGAAAAAACATAGAAACAGCATATTATTTACAGTGGATTCAACCTGCATGCATTTTGTGTGTTGCACGGATTTTTTTTTCTGTTACATACTAGAAAAATAAAACAAAACAATAGAAGTAAAAGAATAATTGAATCAAATTTGTATGAGTATTAGGTGTTCTTGTCATCATGCACGGATAACCATACAACAGCTCACCACAAAGTTTACCAGATACGTTCTATCGTTATCAGTCATGTGACTTTAAATCAGTTTTATGTGTGGCACCAGTGACGGTCCATTAAGGAGTAAAGATACACACCAGAGGCTCTTCTACTTTATGTCAGACTGCCCCAGTCCACAATCTATAGGATGCCAGAAACTTTCTCCTACCGACAGAAGGCATCATCATCATAATGGCAATAATGAAATCCAAGTACATTATTTTACAACAATTAAACACTACGTAATGTACAAAAGAGTGGATAGCATGATCTTAGACTGGACAGCTCATTTGACAGCATAGGATATATTTTGTATCAACTCATGGGACAAATTAAACCAGGTCAAAACTCTGTGTAAAACCCTTTAAAAGTGAGAAACCCAGCAGAAGCATAAAACCACTCTGTGACCCTACAATATCAACTGCTTGCCTATCACATGTATGAAGGAAACCTGCTTTACCATGCAGTCACTACCACAATGCGCCTTTACAACGCAGTCACTACCCCGACTGACGTTACCACACATTTCTTTACCCCGCAAGTCCTTACAATGACTTGCTTCAGGGGCGCGTTGTCGGACTGGTGTTGGATTTGAAGTCAAACACCTTCCCTACTGTTGCGTAGACTGGAGTTGGAATAGTAAATTATACTATTCTAAAGTACAGCGCCCCCCCCCCCTTAAACCAAGTAATTGTAACAACTTGCGTGGCAAAGGAATGTGTGGTAACATTGCAGTTGGGGTAGAGACTGTGTTGTAAATGCATGCGGTGTTCCATCAGACAACCCATCTACGGGTCTCCTGAAATAGACCATTAACTGAGCCACGAATGAAGGGTTGCACTGCAGCAAAAAGTATGCACCACACTACTGGATTTACTAGACATTAATCTACCTTTCCATTATCTTTTCATCGGTTAACAGTAGTTCATATTCGTAAAAACTTAACCTAGCATGTGATGCAAGGTCTGGCTGCTACTGAACACTTGGTAAACACAATAGGCACTGACAAGAATCCCAACACAGCCTCACAAAGCTCCAACAGACTGTTTCTTCCTCTCCCAGCCTCGATTCATTCTTTCCACCTGCCTCCATAGGCTGGCACTCTGCACTATAGAACAGAGTGCATCTGTGCACAGAGCCCGCAAGGTACAATGTGTGATATACGGTTGCTCTCAACATCTGGCATTGTCTGGAATATGCATATTGCAATCCATAAGACAGTTTCTTTTTGTGCAGTGGCTAAGAGGCAAGGCTGTGTCTGATGAAGAGGTGCATATAAGCAAGTTTTCCAGTACAGAGAAATTGCCCCACCAAAAAGACAAGGTGAGCGACAAATGAGGCAAAGGAATATGGTAAACACTCCAGGCCCACTTCATGTAGATGGGCAGGGCCTTTTAAAAGTTGAGCATGACATACTCAAATAAAGGTCAAAGACTATGTGAAAAGAACTAAGGTCGAGTCTTCAGTTGATGCAAGGTGAGTTTATTACAACTGAGGGGCCGATACTGATCTTGTTCAGACAGCATTGGGACCGAATCGTGTCAGGAATGCTTTCAGGACGACTCGGGTCTGGGGAGCCAGACCGAACAAGTACGATGCATTTGAATGCATCATGATACGATTTGGTCAGACTTCAATGGGAGCCTGTGGACCGAACGAGTACACAGGCTCGCATTGACAAAAGGGGTGGTTGGGGATAATCGTGCACCCTGTGGCAGGCACCCCATGGTACCTGCCACACTGTGCAGGGGTGGTAAGAAGAGACTCATGGGTAGCCCCACAGGCCTGATTCGGAAGGCCCCGGGTGAAGGACCCCCAAAGACCAATTCCAGCAGCTTTTTCAATCCGGGCAAACCTAATCGGGAAGGCTGTCCAAATCGTTCATCGTACTTGCTCGCTCTGAAAACCTAGTCCATAGAGCTGTACGATTCGGCTCCGGAAGGCTCTATCTCTCCGAATGCCTTTCGGAACCGATTTGGGCGGCGTTAAGGCTTTCAAGGAATCATACTTGGTTGTTCGGAACTGTAAACATTGCGATCTGGAAAGGGCTCCGGATCGGTTTAGGCAATGCCAAATCCAATTCGAAGCCCTTCCGACAGAGATCGGAATCAGCCCCTGAATGGGAGGGAGACTTCCTGCCAACTGGTATGGGAGGGAGACTTCCTGCCAACTGGTACAAACAAATGTAGTGTTCCAGGGCCTGAACAAAGTCATGTTCTAGATCCTCCCTCCCACACTCACTCTTCAACATGAAGAGAGGAATGCAACACTAGGATGTGAAAATGGGTATCTACAAGAACTATGAACACAGCCTTTCAACCACCCAATGGCGCGTCATGATCCGAGTCAGTTTTCAATTTTTCCAAACTGGGAAAAAATTAGCCCTAAACACTAAAGCTGCTAAGTTCCAAAGAGAATTCAAACTAAGTCTTCCGCGCAGACATTTCATTTTTTTTTAGTCTATGGAAACCAAACTTGAGTTTTCACTCTAGGTCGCACATAGGTCTTCTGGCTGGTCACGGAATACCTGCCTCATTCGCATGTAACTTTGCTTAGCAAGAATATGATATAGGACACTTAAAGTCAAGTTCACACTGAAGAGAAAGGAGCATGATTGTTAGCATAGGCTATTTTTACTTTATGTTCAGTAGTCAGGATGGTTGCCTTGCAGGCTTATTAGATACCGTATCCAATTTGGAGCCGCTTTTTGAGAATTACTTTGAAGACTATGGTAAGGAACTTCAAAATGGCACTGTTCTGCACGAGAACCAACAACATGTTAGTGATATCCTTAAAGTCCAATGACTGCATCCAATCATATTACATACATTAAGACATGATCATAACCATCGGTTTTTGGGTTTACTGGTTGACAAAATGTAGTTCTATGAAGGGCCTTAGTCCATTGTCCTGCTACACAAGGAAAAACCGGAGGAATGCACCCAATTCCTCTTATATGCATCAGTCAGCTTGATTACCCTCTCCCCCCGCATCCCCACCCCCAACCCCAGAAGAGCAAGGTCTCCACTTCCTTCTACAATAATCTGCGTTGGGCCCTGGAGTCGTTTTGTGAGAAGGGAATGTAATGGTGGTCTTGCCATAAACCACAATGTGTGGCTGCATGTCAGTATTTCTCTTATTTATCTGTGCAAAGTGACCCTGTTTTCCCCAAAGCTTTGTGACACACACTATCGTCCCCTACCTGGGCTCAGAGGGGCTTGACTCCCTTAAGACCCATCTATGTTTGTTTCTGTGCTTCTGACTGTTAATACCATTTTGCCAGACAACTCTCATCAGCCTTTGCCCTGTAGTTGGGTTGTCCCAGTTGGGAATATGAGAACTAGTATCCCTGACGGGAACCATGATGGCCTAAGAAGGTTTTGACTTGTGCCTCATTGCACTCTTGCTGCTAATTTGGTCTCTTTGCCGATTTGCACATTTCTCTTGCCCGCGTACCCGCATTTAATTTTTTTTAAAGTTGATCACGATGTACCTACTTGCTTATTTGCACATTTCTATTGCCCGCATACACGTATTTCAAAGATTTTAAAATGGATCTTTTTGTGCTTACTGTGCTCCGCTTTTCCCTTGCGCTATTCTCTGGTAGGGGTGAGTGGGCCCAGGACACTTCCGGTATCCTCGCTGTGCCGCTAGAAGACGCCATTTTGAGAAGTTGGCGATCTAGTTGTTAGGCACACGGGGACATTTAAATGCGCGCTGTACGGATGCGCAGCGCCTAAGAAGGTTTTGACTTGTGCCTCATTGCACTCTTGCTGCTAATTTGGTCTTTCTGCCTATTTGCACATTTCTATTGCCCGCATACCCGCATTTTAATTTTTTTTAAAATTGATCACGATGTACCTACTTGCTTATTTGCACATTTCTATTGCCCGCATACACGTATTTCAAAGATATTAAAATTGATTGTGTTGTGCTTACTGTGCTCCGCTGTTCCCTCGTGCTATTCTCTGGTGGGGGTGAGTGGGCCCAGGACACTTCCGGTATCCTCGCTGCGCCGCTAGAAGACGCCATTTTGAGAAGTTGGCGATCTAGTTGTTAGGCACACGGGGACATTTAAATGCGCGCTGCACGTATGCGCAGCGCCTAAGAAGGTTTTGACTTGTGCCTCATTGCACTCTTGCTGCTAATTTGGTCTTTCTGCCTATTTGCGCATTTCTCTTGCCCGCATACAATTTTTTTTTTAACTTGATCACGATGTACCTACTTGCTTATTTGCACATTTCTATTGCCCGCATACACGTATTTCAAAGATTTTAAAATTGATCGTGTTGTGCTTACTGTGCTACGCTTTTCCCTCGTGCTATTCTCTGGTGGGGGTGAGTGGGCCCAGGACACTTCCGGTATCCTCGCTGCGCCGCTAGAAGACGCTATTTTGAGAAGTTGGCGATCTAGTTGTTAGGCACACGGGGACATTTAAATGCGCGCTGCACGGTCGTGCAGCCGGTGCGCCGAAGGCGCGCCTAAGGCAAGCCCATCTGCTCCCGTCAGTGTCCTCGATGCGGCCAGTGCCAATCTTTGACGGGGGTGCTGAGCTCAGGAGGTGTTATATGGGAAATACACTTCGTGATTTGGCTGCTCCTATACGCTGCCAGGCATATATCTGGGACGTGGCGGATGCTCCGCTTGCTGCCTGCTCAGTGTGCGGCTACAAGCGGGGGTCCAATTCTTTGGCTAATAAGGTCATTCCGCCTGCTAAGCAGGCTAAAGACTTTTCTATCCGGGCGGCCTTGATAAATATCCGCTCACTTAGGAAACATTATGTGGATGTCTTTGACCTCTTGGATGACAACTCCCTGGATATGTTGTTTCTCACAGAGACCTGGCTTGACTCCTCCTCCGATCCTATTGTCTCCCTGGCCATTCCAGTGGGTTATAAGACCTCTAGAGTGGACCGCCCGGGGGGAGAGGGGGTGGCGTGCCTACGGTCTACAAAAACATATGGGATCTCCGACTGGGGGACACCATGGCCTGGGATGGCTGAGAGGTTCTTGACTTCAACATCCGCTTCTCAGCCCACTTTACCCTGGGAGTTTCTCTCATTTATAGGCCCCCCGGGTACGGCGGGTCTATTTCTACAGAGCTCTGGGGACGCCATTGTCTCGAGGGCAGTTAGATTCTCCCATTACATGGTCCTGGGAGATCTTAATATTCATTTAGATCGACCTGACACCAAGGAGGTGATCGACCTGTTGGACATTTTACATCTTGCACAACTCACCCAGTGTGTCAGCCTGCCCACGCATCAGGCGGGCCACATACTGGACCCAATCTGTTCCAGCTTCCCTATTGTTATACAGGAGCCGTGCCCTGTGTCCTGGTCGGATCACTTTATTTCATACTTCTCTTGTGATGTATCTAATGCTGAGACAGCGGTGCTTTCTTTTCAAAAGGCAGCATTTAGGAAAATCAATCCTCAAGAATTCAGTCAGGCCCATCGGTCTAGGCCCATCCTGTCGGGGGACCTTGAGGAGTGTATCGGGGTTTACTGATTGGGTGTCTCGTGCGGCCGATTCTGTGGCCTCTTCTCGGTCCTCTAAGCCGGCTAGAGACTCTCCCTCCAAACCCTGGTTTAACTCAGCCCTCAAAACGCTTAAGCACGACTGTAAGGTTCTTGAACGGACCTGGTGCAGGTGTGGCTACTGCCCTATAGCTAAGCAAAGGCTTAGAGCCATGCAAAAAATTTACTATGAAGCCATAGCGCGGGCTAAGGGGCAATTCTATGCTGCTCGCATCGACTCTGCTAGTAACAACTCCAAAGAGATCTTCTCCATAGTGCAGAGCTTTACATCTCCGTTTGCCCAATCGAGAGTGACTCCATCTTCACTGGCCTGGTGTAACACACTTGCCTGCTCTTTTAGGATTAAGATCCAGGCTGTCCAGGCGGCTTTTCCTCCTGGAGTGATCAGCAGGGCGAGTTCTGCAGTGGAGCAATCGGTTGCCTCTGCCTGCTTGCTGTCAGCCTTCAGACCCGTAGATCCTTCAGAATCCCTCAAAATCCTTACGGGGCTCAAGTCAGTCTCGCCGTCGGATCCTTGCCCGGCCAGGCTTCTGGCTGCAGTGGCAATGAGCGTACATGCTGAGGTGAACCTTATTGTTAACAGGTCCCTCTTGACAGCTGTCGTTCCCCGGGCCTGGAAACAGGCGAAGATTTTGCCTCTCCTCAAAAAACCTTCCCTGGATCATCTTAATCCAGGGAACTACCGTCCTATCTCCCACCTTCCAGCCATCGCCAAGGTTTGTGAGAAGGCGGTGAACAAACAACTTACAGAGTATGTGGAGAGAGATGCTCTCCTACACCCAGCTCAATCAGGGTTCCGAGCCTCCCACAGCACGGAGACTGTCTTAGTGGAGGTGTCAGAGGCTATACGGGAGTGTCTTGACGCAGGTGGGAGAGCGGCTTTAGTTTTGTTGGATCTCTCCGCGGCGTTTGACACGGTCCCGCACGATCTTCTGCTGGCTCGTCTAGCAGAAATTGGTGTTACAGCTGCTGTTTGGGGCTGGGTAAGGTCCTTTTTGGAGGACCGTGTTGAGCAGATCTGGCTCCCCCCGTGTTCCTCCCCTTCTCAGTTGGTCACTACTGGGGTCCCGCAGGGATCCGTCCTTAGCCCTCTCCTCTTCAATATCTATGTCACTCCTTTGATTGATCTGGCAGAGGAGCTAGGGGCTAAGGTGATGTCCTATGCGGATGACACCCAGTTACTTTTCACTTGGGATAAGGTAACTGATTCGGTCCAAGTGGCGCAACATTGCCTTGCTGACGTTTTTAATTGGTTCTTCCTTGCCCTTGGTAGAGTCTGTCTATATTTGAATCTACAGCTGGTTATATTATGGCACATGTTGGATTCACTGCCACCAATAACTAGATTTTGGCTTACCTACAGCAGCGATTGTACTATGGGTTGGCCTTCGGGAAGCAGATCACTGATCTGGTTAAAAAGTACAATGTGTCCCAACTCCAGCCCCTCACATCTAGTGGAATCGGTCAGGGATGAAAGAAATTGTACTTCAGTTCTTACTTTAATAACTACTGCCTCGAGAGATGAGGGATTTGTTTCCACCCATTTCCACACTATATTTTTTTGGTTGTTAGATGTAGAAAGGCAGCTCAAGTCACGGAGTCCCTTCTGGAATGGAAGTATCCTAAAGTGATCAGACCGGGTTAGATTAATGCATGGTGATCACTGTCAAATCTATCAACCACTTCCATTTCAATTATATGTGACCATAACTTCACAAGAAAGTAGTCAATACGACTCTCATAACCAGGTCTATTAAAGGTCATTTTAGCTAAACGATCAGATGGAGTCCTACCATCTGCAGCTCTTAAATCAAAATTAAGTGTGAGGGCCAAAACCTGACCGGCTTTAGAAGACCAGCGTACCAGAGGGAAGTCCAACAGGGGAATACCTCAACGACCATCACAATCTGCTGTAAATTCCAGTTGGTTATCAATCTGGGGTTCGAATGTTGTATTAAAGTCTCCTGCCACCAAAAGGAAGCCCCTCCCAATTTGCTCTGTGATTGCCGTCTCAAGGATATTTAAAGCGGCCAACTCTGCAGGGCCAGGACTGGCTCTAATATAAACATAAACAAGCATTGGCATAGCCAATAGGTCTCGCCTTTGGGACCTTATAAGTATTTAGTTATGCAGCAAGTTCCAAAGGCGAGACCTATTGGCTATGCCAATGCTTGTTTTTTGCTGTTCAACGTCAGCAACAAGCACTGACAAAACCTAACGGCAGGAAAGTTAAGAAATATTGGCTTTGCCAGCTTCCAGGTTTTCTTCCATTTCTTAGCTTTTCAGTTTAATGGGTTCCCTCTTTATCTTAATTCCACGGGACATTTAGATAACACACATTTTACAATGAAACTAAACTGTTCAGTTCAATGAGGGTGAATAATGGAGAAAGTCGGATAAAAATTCTACAAATATATTTTTCTTTTGCTATTTTATTCTCCTCAACACTGGCTATAAGTGCATGTACATGAATGCAAGCGCAGGTGTATGAGAGTTTACGAGTGTGTACTGTATGAGTATGTGTGTGCCTATGAGCATGAAAGAATCTTTCAGTCATTGTTTGTGTAAATGTGTATGTGATGTGTATTAGTCTGTCTGTGATTGTGTATGTGAGAATGTCAGTATGTGCATATTTGTGTTTGTATTTGTATGTGTTATTTCTCTGTGTTAGTGCGTGTCTGTGTCTCACTAGGTCAGCGTATGTGATTGTGTCAGTGTGTGTGTGCACGGGCGTGCATTTTTGTGAGATTAGTTTTGAGTGTGCAAATGTGTCTCAGAGTATATAATTATGTGTCTGTCGGCGTGTGTGTTTGTGTACCCATGTGTGTGTCAGTGCGCTTCTGATTGTTGACTTGCGAGTGTACGCGTGAGTAATCACGCGCTTTGCACAGGTTACTTTTCGCTTTTCTTACAGGAAATGAAAACGCATGCATCATGTGTCAAAATCACAGACTGTGAGCTTTTGTGAAGAATTCCCATTAAAAAAGAAGCAAAAACCCATATCAGAGGGTGGCTGAGGCATGAGAAAGCGAGGGAACAGTGGGGGATGTAGCCATGGCAATAAGCTCAGCGGCACGCGGATGCAGCTAACATGGCGCATCTCGCTAGGATTAAAATAAAAAAGGGTGTGGAAAAGAACATCTCGGAAGCTGCAATGGTGTTGCTTCTTGTGACTGGATTAACTGCGCTCGTGCTTGTGGCGTGCCGCTGCTCGCTCCCGCAAGGTGAATGCCGCCACAAGCATGAGTGCAGTGCTTGAAAAGTGAAGACCGATGGCTAAAGGCCCTTCTAGAGCAGCGCATACGTACTGCCTAGACGAGACCTAAAAAAAGGTTAAAGCCGTAACAGATAGCAGAATAAGCACTACCGCCATCAAATCTAATGAGTCAATATGAATGTTCTTAATTTGGCATTGAATGGAGGTTTTAACCCAAAATCCCAAGGCCACCTTAGGGTCTGCCCCTTCCACACTGGGTTGCATTTACATTTACACACGTGAACCCGCATCTATGGATAGGTGACAAAGCCCAGGTCTCTCGAAAGAGGCAAACATCATGGGAATCAATAAAGTTACCCCATTGTTGCTCATATGTTGCATATTTGCCATACCCACAAAGGCTACCCCATGAAAATTCAAACATGGAACATAATTTAAAAAAAATATATCCTTGTGATTCCGATTTTGGTTCTATATAAATGAACTAAATGCACTTGTCACAGATTCCTTGAACACAACTTAAGCTACATGTGGAATTATAAATGTCTTTCAAATTCCAAAGTCAGAAGACTTGATTAAGAAAGTATGTAGTTGAAATGGAACCCCTCTTCGCATTCCTAGGATTAAATGACGTTTGACAACACAAATCTTGCAATTCAGATGGTTTGTGTTTGCCATTAGCTTTACTTTGCATTTTAAACAATGAGGCATTTATAATCAATAACATTATTTCTGTTCAGCACCAAGGACATCTTCCTCCTTCACAAAATGGTTCAATAATATTTTGTGGTTCTTTAGCCACTCCGTATTTCATTTCAACAGATTTTCAGTTTTATTTCTGCAAGCTTAATACAAAATCAGAAAATGAGTTTTGGGATGTGCAAGCCCCAAGGGTCTCTTCTCGTTCTCTCTTCAAAGGCATCTGCATGATTATGCAGAGAGATTAATAACCTTCCAATTCCATGAGGACCAAGCATTAGCATTCTATCTCTCACACACAAGAGGTCCAAGACTTATGTGGATGATATTGCATCACTATTTGTGTGAAGAACACTTATTTTAAGCAGCTGCATGTCCCAATCTACATATCCCAAAATGTATGTGAATATTATTAAATTAAAGCAGTTTTTTAATTTGCGGCTTTTTTAAAAATGTTTTGAGATAAACATGCATCTTATCTATATTTCTTTTTCCTATTCTCAAGAAGCAATTTTGGTGCTCAACTCCAATTTTCAAATTCCTCTCTCATTGACCTATTTTCAATCTTCTATCAGCAAAAACAGATCTAATCATCTGGTCTAAGTCCTCTCAATAATATTATTGGGTCCTTTTCTTCCCAACTAAGTGCTACTTTTCCTTTGCAAAAGTGCAGGTATTGTTCAAGTGTGTAACCGTAGTTGAACTATATTAGCGTTGTAACTTCTTTTGGGCGACCATGTGTTCTACAAGAACTCTTTCATTCATACGTGAATGCTTCCGACTGCACTTTTCACCACAATACACTGTAGATATTCAATTATTTTTAAAAATACTAATGAAATCTTTTAAAGAGACGATGTGGTTTAGTAGTTAAATCTTCAGCTGCGGAACCTGTGGCTCTGAGCCCTAATCATGACTTTGACTTGCCCAAACAATGCTAACTCTGTGCTTAAAATCACAAATCGAGAAAAATACTGAGGAGCTTAGAAATAGGCTATTATACAGTATGAAGCAGTGTATACATTCTGACCATATACAAATTTACAACCACAATGCACTCTATAGCGACAAACGGTCTTAATAATTTGACAATGAATGAGAAAAATTGTTGATAAAAATCTATCAAAGGTCGCCTACAAGGCTCATTGTCATCAGCTGTATTCTTTTTGGAAGAACAACTCATTAGATTAACTGACCGCGTTTTGTGTTATCTTGCACGAGGATCAGTTGTTTCAATTACTTATGCTGTTCCATTACCCTCCCTAGTTGCAGCTTTAATGAACTTTAATATTATTTGAACAAACTGCTCGCAATTATATGTTGTAATCAAGAGAGCCAGAAGATCTGTACTGATGATGTTTTGTTCACAATGTGATCAGCAATAAATCCCCTTCCAGGGTCTTTGCTTTACTAATAAATTCATCTTCAGAACATCAAAATAACTAAAACCTACCCCTTTTCTCTCTCCAGGTGAGGAAACAGTCTCCATGTCTCAATGTTTACTCCCATAACACAGAGCTACAGAAATGGGTCATTTCCTGTCTGTCCAACTATTTTCTTGCTCACACTCTGGTCTTCAGAAAGTCGCCTTACAATTCGCATTTTTATGGAATACCTAAGCCTGCTCCCACAGACATTTTTGCTCACGTGTACCTAGAGATATTTTCTTTACAGTATGTAAGCTATAAGCTCCATATACACAATAACAAAAAAACAGGGGGGCTTCGTATAGCACCAACTGAGTAAGAAGTTTCTCTTTGCTGCTCTGTTCTCATTCCAGAGATTAAAGGTCTAATACAGTTAGAGGTCCAAAGATTACAGGTGAGGCGGAATTCGCTTCTGCAAACTTTGTCACTTTGAATAATGTGAGGGCCCACCGCGGTGATAAGAGGAGTCTCCCCATCCCTTACGAACTACTGCCATGTTGGTGGCACCGGCGGCTCAGCATTCAAGAGATGCTATAATTGCTACCAGGAGGAGTATACTCTTGGGGAAACAAAATCGTCCTTGGACCATCTCCTGAAGTCCATGGATGGGAAAAAACAGGGGCATCAAGCTATCGTATGAAGGCTGGTGTCCACCTGTGGCACCAGAAAGAAAGGTTATAGCATATCAGATGGCCTTGAGTCACTCGGATGGTCGCCTCTGCCAGATAATGATTATCGGGGCAGCCGCTTCTCTTTCGATAAGGCAACTGAAGGAAGGAGAAGTGCGCTTTTACTGACCATAGAGGAGTGTGAGGAGAGCCTTTTTCCGTTTGGTTCCCATGTTCTGCCGACGCCAGAAGCAGCCCCAAAAGTGGAATGCTTTGAAGTGGCCTAGAATCTCTGGCATGGTGGGGGTGCATGGGCACAGCACCCCTCCGATACTCTTGTAATGTCGGGCGCCATTTTCTATGGGCCTGGCGGAGTCACCTCTCCAGGAAGGCCAAGTCACACCCTGAATGCCACCCAAGAAAGCATCATAAAGAGGCCTCAAGCTTTAAAAAAAAAAAATTAATCGGGGATACAGATCAGGAGATATTTCTGCCAAAAGTGCATCTTGTGTGTGTGCAAGGAAGACAGGGATACGATCATGAAGCTGAACTGAGGGACGCGAATGGCTTTGCCAATTTTAAGTAGGAGCTACTGGGGGAGCTTAAAGGTGAATTAGACAAGGGCTTTCAAATATTTCGAGATCATCAGAGTCCCAAGCAAGAAGGCCTCAGAAGTGATGCTGATTCACTGGCCAGTACAGTTTTGGATCTGGAAAATAAGACTGAGCAGTACATCAGACGTCAGAACATTGACAAAGGAACTGGACTTGTTGCACAACACCACTGCCATTGACCTCACGAAATGCGAAGAGCTGAAGAATTGTTTTCATAGAGATGACATTATGATTAGGAAACTGGCAGACAAAGCAAAAGGGATCATCAAGTCAGTCCCAGGATGGCAATACACAAGCAGAGACATAGTGGACTCTTAGCAAATTCCACTATTTCTCTGAGAAAGAAGACATTCTGAAGGTGGCGGCAAGCAAGAATGCAACCTCCTTTCAGGACTTCTTGTGCCAGCTGCACCAATATGTCTCAGCAACAATACTTCAAAGAAGAAGGCCCTTCAAACGAATCACAAAAAACTTGAAAGGAGGGAATCTACTACAAATGGACATTCTCATTTTGGATTAGGTTTGAGAAAGACAATAAACCAGCTAATTCAATGGACCACACAGTTATACAGATTTAACTCAGACAACAAGCTTCAGAAGCAAAGATCATCTAGAGGCAAAACAAAGGCCCATGGCTCAAGACAAATGCACAGCCTCATTGTGAAGCACAAAAATGAGCAGAGATATCAACACGGTCACCTGAGGCTTGAGGGACCCAAGCAATGACACAGACTCAAAGTAAGAATGGAGCATCTTGCCACATGCATTGGATGGACTAGACACTATTCTTTGAAAGGGAAACTATCCAGAGATGTTATTATGGACCTTTTATTTGGCAGTGGAAAGCATTGAGGAACAAACCCTTTCCATGGGTAGGGGTTTTGGGAGGACCTACAGTTAATCCAACCTCTACAGACTGCCCTTTTTGATTTCTTAAAAGCAGATTCTTAGTCTCTTCACAGCCTTGAGAAGTAACGATCCTAGAAGGTAACCTCATCACAGTTGGAGTGTATATCTACATTAAAGCCCAATTATTGTGACTTGCTGTGGAGCAGTACTGAGTGAGATGGCCTTAGCGTCCCAGAGCGATGCTGGATGCGCTATTAGGCTTACTTGCCCCCTACAGGCCATTACAAATATCAAAACTGTTCGGTTTATGCCCAGACTACAGATATCAAACTCTTTATGCATAAATCCATCACACACACACACACTTACAGGTTTTACCAACCGTAACTCCACAAATGTAGTTCATGCAATGTGATGCCCATATGATTTATGTACACTGGACAAACCACCCAAAATGTTAAAGACTGCATAATCCAACACAAGAGCCGTATCAGAGGACAACTATGTAACCGTCCCCTAATTTTACATTTTTTAGACACATCACACTACGAAATGACACTTGATGGCAGGTTGTGCAGCAGTTGAAATTTCCCCCAATGAGAGGAGACGTCCAGATGCTTCTGGATAGATGTGAATCCAAATGGACTGTAAAATGTTCAGCCACCATTGCTGGTCTGAATCCCACAGATGAGTGGAATACCCTTATTTACCCTCTGGGTCAGATTATGTTTGGGGGTTGTCTCATCTCTCGTTATGTTACACATTCCTCCATAATTGATGTACAGAGGATAGAAATGATTGGACCAACTGATTTGATTTTTTTTCCCCTATTCTAGAGATGTTTTATAACTTGTGGAAAGCTCATACAGCAGACTCTTCCATTTTAATAACAGAACGGATATAATATTATTTGCTTTTGGGGGACCCCTGTAATTATGCAATTGTTGTATTACGATGAATCGTCCATTCCTCATACTAAGATATATTCTTAACAGGATAACCTTAACACGATTTTGCATATGCAGGATTTCTGGAAATGGATATAATCTAACATTATACTTACTCTAATTAATTGTAGGATTGAATGTATATTAAGTTTATATGTTGTTCAGTGTGCACATTGATGATTTCTAAATCTATTTTTGATACAGTAGATCAGGAGTCACTTATACTGTCTGAGGGTCCTGTTCAAATAATCCTTTACGTAATTGCATTTTGAATCATTGTTTGACTTTCTATATTAGGCATTTTATAAACGTATCCTTTTCCTCCCTTGCTTTTGTTTTTCATTACTGACTCTGCAGTACTCCTTTATTCATGGTTCTATCGCTCTTCGCCTGTGCCGCACAAAACAGCTGCAGTACAAGTCGCTAAGTTCCCTTTCTACTTCTATGGTCCAGTTGCATCTGAGCTGGCAGCGTGCAAATCAGTTCCTATTTACCGCTGCAAACTAGAGTGGTTCTTTGATATCGGTCTGAGCTTGTCCGACACCGCATTCTCTTTAAGGGCCCCTTTGATGAGAATTTATTTCCCTCATCATGCGTGGTCCCTTGGGAAAAGGTGCATACAATTTAATCCCTTTTTATCTCAAGATTGGTCTATTTCGGCAGATTCTCTAACATTTCACTTACAAGTTGACCCCATGGAGTTGGTCTTTATACAATGGCCCTTTCATCATTTGCCTCTGTTGACGCTGCATTTTGTTAAACAATTATGGATTACGCTATTGGGAGTAGAAGTTATACACACCATTTCTTTTGTATCTTTTGTCAGTTCATGGATTTGTATTTTACAACATATTGATAATATGTACAATACCCACAGACACGGTCACCTCAAGGTTTACCTACTTCTGTAAATTGCATGTACAGGCCCATTGTATTGCACGTTTTCACCTTCCACTTAGTTCAGCTGAAATCTGCCTTACAACCTTTTTTGCTATTGATTTGTTATTTTGCTATCGTTGGAAACCTTGGTTTATTTTTTTTTATTGTTTATTAGTGTTACGTTGGTATATTACAATATTTGCAATTGTACATTCCATTGGATCTACTTTGTGTTGTGGTATTACCGCTTTTGTCCCGATGACCATGGAATTGTACACAGGTTGAAACGTCAAAGGTATATGACAAAGATTAATAGAAATACACTTTTGTTCTAACATTGAAACCTACTGACTATCGGATGAACGA
Organism: Triturus cristatus; assembly: GCF_964204655.1. Classification (NCBI taxonomy): domain Eukaryota; kingdom Metazoa; phylum Chordata; class Amphibia; order Caudata; family Salamandridae; genus Triturus; species Triturus cristatus. The sequence goes on from NC_140585.1 coordinate 356,912,304, forward strand.
TGTTGAGATGCTCTTCTGAATATAGATGCAATAATTAAGCCCATTTTAAGTCTATTGTCGTTGAATTGGATCACGCTTTTGGACGTTTATGTTTTCCTTTGTCGCACTTGCACAGTGTGATCACTTTTACACGGAGCACTTTATTATTATGTGTATGTGTGTAAACCATGCGTATATAATTATTGATTAGATATTGCGTAAAATTAGGCAAAAAATACATTCAGTATATATAGATTGTTATTGTTTGCACAATTCAGCTCCTATTTATATGTTATTTTTTGACTATCTATTAAGTTATTTAATGGTTATTTGATTGACACCTACTAAGGCACTTGTTGATTTTTTACTGGATGAAGAGAGGCGTCAGGAGCTGGGCTGTGGATTCCTTACACTGCTGCACACAAAGACGAAGGATGACTGTAGGTGCACAACCATTTCAGAGGGAAGATATTTTACTTTGCCCGGATCAAACTGAGATTATAAGCTTTTTACATCTCTTAAGAAGGCAGGATACATTTAGTGAAGATGTGTATCCTCTTGCGAGTCCCATACCTCTTTCAGGCGCTGTCAATAAATGTGGAGGTGAAATATTTCAACGCTCTTGCGACTGCAGTAAATCGATTCATATACAACAATCTGTTTCACCTACTATAATATCGAAAGCAACAGGGAGGGCTTGCTCTACCTGACCAAGACCCACATCTCAGATACAAGTAGTGATACAATGGTCCAAGGAAGAGACAGACAAGCTCTTAACTCATATGGTAGTGATGATATCATTTTGAGATGCTTTAAGGTTGAGTAAAGAATTATGACCTCTGAATGCTTACCTCAACATGCCAGTGGGCACAGTACTGACCATGTGGAATAATTCAGCTTCTACAAACAGATTTACTAACATTCACATTCCATATATTCCTATTCATTTCAATCTTGACTTTATGCAAGCATTGAGACAGGATTCTGTTGATAAATGTGCTATAGGGGTTGTAGATAACAGCACTGTTAAGTCATTTTCCACATGTAAGCAATACATCCAACTAGACTAATCAGAAAAAAATGCACTAAGCACAGTCGAGACACTCAGCAATGCTCCCCTAAATGAAACATGCTGCCAATAAAGATAAGAGTATGTTTGAGAAACATTTTTCCTCCATTACCTTGTTGAAGGGGTGGATATCTAAAATCTACGGTATTGTGATGGAATCTAAGGCAAGGTTTTAGTGGGCCTACTGGTCAGAATGGAAATTCTATTTGGAGAGGGAAATTGCACCTGCTAAGAGATAGGCCCTATGAAGGGATATAATAAGTAACTCTATAAGTGAATAGAATTGAGAAATACAATATAAACTTCTTTATGATTAGCACTACATTGTCTACTAACCTACAAAGAATGTACCCCTCTGTAAGTCCTAACTGCTGCAGCGGGTGGGGTGAAAGGGGTAATGCTACCTATATATGGTGGAACTGTCTAAAGCTTGCACCTTTTTGGTCAGATGTGTCTACAGCACTCGGGGAGTATTCAAATACCACCTCTCTAAAGATCCAAATGTAATGCTAGTGGAGTTTTGTCCAAAAGGTTGAAATGTAATAACGAAAACTGATAGAATGCTGATTTTTCAGTGCCCTGGGGTTGGCAAATTGGTTAGGTCTTTCTTATGGAAGTATAAAGACCTATCCTAACTTACACAGTGGCACAATAGATTATGGCATACCCTCATGTTTGAAGAACTGATTAACAATGTGAACACACGCAATTTGAGGTTATTTGTAGGCCTTAGCGGTGAACTTCGCTCCATTCGCGGAGTTTGCAGAGTTTTCTACACTCCGCACAGCTTGCAGAGTGCAGAAAACTCCGCTTCGCAAAGTGCAGCGGAGTTTCTTCCCCGCTAGCGAATGGTAAGTTTGCGAGCGTGAGCTGCCGCTCGGGTAGAATTTCTACCCGAGCGGAAGGAATACCAGCACAAACTGCAGTTAGCACTGCACTCAGCCACTCGCGGAACTTCGTGGAGTGTTTTTTGTAACTTCGCCTTGTTCCGCCTAGCAAAACTCTGCGAACTATGCCCAGGCCTAGTTATTTGGAAAACCTTACTAGACTACACATTGAAGAGGCAAAGCAGGTCCTCTATAATAAAGGGCACTGATCATATTTGAATAATGGGAAGTGGGACTGACAAGATATGGTTGGCCCTCGTGTCAGGTGATAGTGCAGATATAGAGGGGAAGTTAGTACAAAGGGTAGGTTGATGGAAGCAGCATATGTCAAAGGCATATTATGTAACGCAGCTTGGGGGGATGGGGGTGGAAGAAGGGAGGTCTGGTATGGAAGTTTGAACACAGGAATGGGATTAAGCGGGTGAAGTAAATAGATTAAATTAAAATGCACGTATCTTTTATACTGAAAACTAAAAACAATGGTTTACATAAACAAGAAATCACTACCTGCAATTATGCATACAAATGTAAACATCAGTGTACATTATAGAGTATTAATTTGCCTCACTGGCAATTTTCAAGCTAAAGAATGGTTAAAAAAGAAATTGTGAGTTAACACATTAGTAATCAGTTAATTCACTAAAGTAGAGGAAGAGAAGTAATAATGCTCCTCAATGAGATTGTAATGAGTGGATTATGCATACCAAGCACTACCAACAAGGTGTGATATCAAACCTTGTCCAGAATTGTCATTGCTGACTAATCAAGTCACGTTGAACAGCAACATAAAACTCATTTTTTATACTATCTATCATCAAAAGCACTTACCTCCTGGGGAAGTTCCAATTTAGAGCGGTCAGTTCCTTCTTTGGACTGGAGACCCATCATATATGGGACAGGAGCATCAAGAAAATGCAGGAGGGATGCAGGAAGGATTGGGACATACACATGCTGCCACTGAAAAGGGAACAAGAGCGTAGTGATGACTTCTGCTACTGTCATAAGGCGTTGATAATCTGGAATGAAACAAATAAACACATCAAACAAGGCTAAACGTATCATTTTATATATTTAATGATTTGAAACATTTTCTTTTCTTCAGTTTGAAAATGTGACTAAAGTTTCTATTATTCAATTTGGTTTTCACATCTACTGTACCAATCGTTACTAGATGAAAAAATTATCTGTAACAGCATAACGCTTTTTAGGTTTAAATCTGTTTTGATAAATTTTTCAAACCAAGCAATAAAAATTTGCCTTCACCTACATCCATAGGCCAGTGAGGCATAATAGGAGTATAAAGGAAGAAGGAAAAGGAAACGGAGAAAGTAGGTCAGCAAGAGTGTAAGGGAGAAGAGAAGGGTGAAACGTCAAGAGAACAGTAATATGCTCAACAACTCCTAGCGTTGAGAGAGGCAATGTGCCCATGCCATAGGGCATAGTGCCCAACTAGGATTATGCGGTTGCTCCCCCATCGAGGCCAGATTCCTTCTGCGTAAGGCGGAGTACTCGCAAGTAAGCGGGGCAGGCGAGTTCCATCAACTCCTGAGATAGGAAACACATCGAATTGCGGCAATTTGCGTTGCAACACTGCTGTTAGTCTCTCAATGCCCAGGAGTCCCCAGAGTTTATGCTGCCAGTCTAGTCTTGTTGGCACGTTATAAGTCCCCTACTTGGGCAGGATGACTTGTTTCGCCACACAGAGGGTCAGGGTAATGGCTCATCCCCAAGACAATTGAAACACTAACATTTTTAAGAAAGATGAACAGGTTGCATACCAGCATGTTGATAACCAGACAGAAACAGTTTGTCTGTATTTCACAGTAAAATAAATGAAGTTGTTATCTCACAGGAATTAATACAGATAAAGACTTTAAGCAAGGATGTATCCTTGCTCCTTTATTATTTAACGTTTTCATGGCAAATCTGGAATTCAATTTGATTAACAGTAGATCATGCTTCCAGCAGGTAACTAACCGGAAGGTTCCAAGTACTCTAATATGCGGATGATATGGTTATGCTTGACCACACCCAAGTGGGTCTACAAAGTATTCTTAACACCTTGGTTCGATATTACAGTGTCAACTCAATCAAGATCAACTTAAATAAGACAAAAATAGTGATATTTGGCGGGAAAGTAATTTAAACATGGCTCATGGTACATGGAGGGCGTGAAACTGGAGAGAGTGAAAAGCTTCAAGTATTTGGGTGTGCACTTGGTTGAAAAAGGTGGCAAAAGGGCACAAGAAGAGGCTTTAAAGGCCACAGCCAAACCTCTATTATGTGCAATGGGGCATTTAAAGGAACCTGGCTTGACCAAACCTGCAAGCACTGCTAAATGTGGTGGCCAGTAAAGTGATGCCTACCCTCTCCTATGGTGCTATAATGTTCAAAGAACACTTGTTCGACCTGCTGAATAGACAACAATGTGCACAATATAGAAATGTGTTTGCTCTCTCAGAGTGCACTAGCGAAGACCAGATTAGGCTAGAATTCAAAATCTCTATGCAAAATCTGGTGCTGCATGCCAAATGGATAGTGTATTGCTTAAAATCAAAAACAGCTAAGACCAGTATAGTAAAGCAGCTGCTATGGAGGGAATGCAGAAGCTGAATTCTGAGTGGAAGGCATTCCTAAAGAAGTCCATTCAAGCACTGGAAGTGAAAAACATCATTAACCCAGATCTCCAGATAAAGGTCATGTCTAAACTCGAAACGAAGAACACAAAAGCATTATTGGTGGCATAATACCTAAAAAACTTAGGGAATAAGAAGCATGGCAGCTAGGACATGAAGCTATATTCCCCGGGCTGCCTCCCAGTCTACCCAAGTTTGCCGCTCCACTATAGGGCTAAAATTAGCCTTACAAGATGGCGATGCGGTTTGATACCTTTAAGATACTACTTAAAGGGGGGGGCGTGGTCTGGCCACGAAGGAAGATGGCTGCCTGATGTGAGGGCTCCGCCGCAGAATGGGCCCCTGAAGAAAGCGGTGCTCCTCCCAACGTCTGCAGGGTTTCTTTTCCGTCACCCACTGCAGCCTGGAGACCAGCAGGCAAGTTTGGCCGACTTTCGGGTGAAGAAGACTGACGGCCTTACCAGTATTCATTGACGGTGGAGAGCTCCTGAAGGCCTCGGTTTGCTTCGCGCTCATCGCGTATTGCGTATGACGAGGCCGCGCCATCCTGCCCCTGCAGAGGCCGCACCTCCCGCCCCTCCCGAGGCCACGCCTCTTGTCACCGCACAGCAACGCCTCTCCTCAGAGATATAACTTTCTATCACAGCTATCTCCACAGCGTCTTTTCAATAGTGGTTGATTTAAATATGTGAATGCCTCACAGGAGTGCCCCTGGCCTGTTATTCAGCACTTACCCCACTACTCTTCTGAAGGTCCCGCGCTTTTATCCAAATGATGTACATGATTCTATATAGCGCTTTGGGTTGCAGGAGGAGGTAAGCAACGACACAATAATTTATCTGCTTTCTTCAACACTCATTCTGGAGACTGCAGTCTTGTATTACCGCTATCTCCAAAACGTTGTTTGTGCAGTGGTAAACTCAATAGAAGTGGGTGTATGATGGAGATATCCTTGGTTTGTCATTCGGCTCCTTCATTTTCAACTTGTCTAACTTCTCTTTGACAACAGCACACTTTTCCTGAATTGGTTTCCATGACTATAGCGTTTGAAGCTGCAGAAAGAGGATGAATTAAGATCAAGCTATCAATGTGGTTCACGCTAGCACTTATACAATATAAATGGAAAATATTAATTAATTCAGTTAGCGCAACAATAGCAAGTTTCTCAAATAAAGTCTTCTTTTGCTTTGTGCGCCTATCCTCTCACGTTAAGGCCAGCATCAACTCTACCGAATATATCAAAAGGGCATAAAATAATTGTTTACAGGCACATTAAGGCGCAAAAGATCTTTTTTCCATTACCTCAACATACTTGACACAACTACAGGTCGAATGTCTGGTAATTAACACGGCAACAAGCCCCCTAAACAACTTCTCTTTACAGAAGTTCTGAAACAATGTAGTACCATGCCCATGAAAGGAGGTTCTTCCTCTGCAATTAAATCGCCCCAGGTTGTACCTCCTACTAATGAATCTATATCAACGGAGACCATGGAACGCATACAACATGAAATCTCAGGGGTCAGCCGTTGATTGAAAGGTATGGATGCCACCATGACCTCTTTGGCCGCAGAAACCAAGTCAATTAGGGCAGATATTGCAGGTTTTCATACTAAAGTTGAAGTTCTTGACTCTCGAATACAGATGATGGAGAATCGCCTTGAATCATTGGAAAATAGAGATCAGGATCTTCTTTTTTTTCGCAGTAAAATAGTTGATTTGCAAGATCGTAGCAGAAGAAACAATATTCGCTTTTTTGGATTTCCGGAAAATGTCAAAGGCCAAAATACCAGAGCATTTCTTTGTGACATTCTCCCAAAATTGACTGGCATTTCTTTTACGCCACCTTTAGAAATTCAGAGAGCTCACCGAATTGGCCCACCACGCAAAGACCCTGCAGCTCATCTGAGACAGCTTAGTGCATGTTTTCTCAGACATGAACAAACAAGACAACTGTTGGCTACAGCTTGTTCGCAAAACTCCTTTTTCTATGATGGTCACCTCATTTATATGGCTGCTGATTTTTCAAAGGAAACAAATGACAGACGGAAAGCATTTCTCTCCGTGTGACCTCAACTTCGACAACTAGACATCAAATATGGATTATTTGAACCTGCACGCTTTCGCATCACCAGAAACGGAGATTATAAAGACTTTTATGATCCAGAAGATTTACAGAAATTCCTAGACTGTATGAAAACACAAGATATGGAGGTACAACATTCGCAAAAAGATCAACCTCAATCAACCTCTCACTTCTCTCAACAACTACTGGATAACAGACGACGAAATCCAAGCAACACCAGGCACAGTGGCAGAGACTTGGAAAGATCTAGCCGTACTCAAGAAGAAAAGGTAACAGCCCTGCAATCTGTTTCTACTTTTACACAAGAGCCACATAGAGACAAATCCTGGTCCCCTCCTAAATCCACTGCAGATGCTGTCTGACTTTTTGTTAATCAATCTGCTGTTACTCTTTCCAGCTGTAAGTTAAAAGAAGGCCTTTCGCTAATATAAGGTCCTTTATTATTAGTATAAGTATTTTGATCAATTCGCATACTTCCGTATGAAATGTTATTTATGTCCTGTTTAGTATGCCATAATAGATTAGATTATTCTAGTTTATATTTATACAACTCTGTATTTATAATACTCATGTTCTTCATCTGTCATTCTTCATATATAACGCTATATTATATTACTCTAGGCTGCAATGCATTACCTTAATCTATATTATTCTCTTTTATATTTACACTGATAGTTAGGTTTCAGGTAAGTTTTTAGTCATTCTCATCCACAAAAGTATTATGAGCAAATTACATGATACCGCAGGAAATTGATGTTCAAGTTTTCAATATTATTTTATCATATTTATGTAATTCTGTATTCATAACGTTTTCTTTCCTCATGCTCTTTCACCAGCTATTTCCACAATGTTCTATTGCATTTTATTATTTTAGTCTACAGTGTTTTATCTTGAGTTATATTATTCCTCTAACATTTATAATGTTAGTTAAGAGTAAGTTTTAGATCACCTTTTAGGACTTTCTCTTCATTGACATGAGCAACATTATGCAACTTACATTTGACTACAGGACAATGATGTTCAAACCTTTATCAATATGTCATGACACATTGTATTATTATATTTTACACCTTTAATGCTCTACCCCAGTTTGTCTTTTGTATGTCACTTTTAATATTATACGCTATATTGTACCATTTTAGGCCACATTCTGCTATATTTACTTTAAAAATGTGCTCATTTACTTTTATATTTATAATGTTTCAGTTATAACGACTTAATATCATTTCATTTCTATCTATATGCATAATGTATCCTCTTACAGATTAACCCACCTATGAAATTATTGTTTCCCTTTACTTATTGTGATATACTTCATATTTTTACTCTCACCATTACTCACCTAAATGCTATTTTATTTCGAGTTCTTCAGTTGTACTAAAGTGTTATCGTAGGCTTTTATCTTACAATAACTACATGCCCTACTCTTTATTTCACTTTCTGATGGAGTCCTCCTCTGTGGTGGTGCTCCAGTGAGCCCAGATACACGGCTAACAGTTTAGGATCCCCAGTCCTGTTTCATCTTTACTCTCCCTCTTTTATTTTAACCTTATTTAATCTTCTCATCCCTCTTTTCCTCTTTCTTCTTTATTCCCTCAAACCACCAAAACAACTCATTACATTCTCTACACTATACTATTTGCCAGAGTACTCTTTTCTATACCCTCTTCTTTCCTCCTACTGTATCCTTTCTAATCTATTCTTCTCTTCATTTTTTACAAGTATATTGAGTTTTGAACTATTAATTCTCTTTGACATTACTTCAGCATGACAAACACTCATCCTCTATGTACAATTTCATTGAATGTTCATGGTCTCACCCACTATATTAAAAGGAAAAAGATACTTTCTTAGCTTCAATCCAAACACGTAGATGTAGCTCTATTACAAGAAACCCTTCTAAATGCTCTAGAATCTGATAAACTCTGCAGAGATCGGTGGGGAAGGTCATACACAGTAGTATTCCGAAAGGTGAACCCATAGATACTGGTTATATCCGCAAATGTGGAGTTGCAATCCTTATTCGCAAGTCACTCCCAGTCACTGTCTCCAAGACATGGTCAGATCCTGATGGACGTTATGTGTTTGCCAAACTACGTATTGGAGATACTTACATTTGTATGGGATCAGTTAATGCTCCGACAGGGACCAAAAAATAATTATCCTCCAGTTGAATCATCTATTAACAGAGATAGACGCTTCACAGTACCTCTTTGGAGGGGATTGGAATCTTGCACAAGACCCAATTCTAGACGTAACAGGTCCATTAGACAAAGGAAATGTGACCGATAGAGCTCTATTAGATGATATAATATCGGATAACGGATTAGTTGATCATTGGCGTCTCAGTCATCCAACAGACAAGGAATCCACATTATTTTCTTCCACCCAGGGCACATTCTCTCACTTGGATTACTTTCGGATGTCACAAAAAGTGGTCCAACTAATCACAGAGTCTCGCATCTTGGAAGCAGCATTGTCTGATCACTCCCCTGTCCTCTTTTCTCTAGACTTAGGACTCTAGACCAGGACGTAAACCCTGGTGCATGAACATCCAACGGCATAGGATTTCCAAGGGTAAATCTCAAATACAATCCCATCTCCAGGACTATCTTTCCATTAATCAGGGTTCTGTAACTTCCAACAGGACTATTTGGGCTGCAGCTAAACCTACAATCAGGGGTCAGTTAATGTGTGATGCAGCACTTGTTAATAAGCAGAATGCTGTGCGACAAAAAGAGCTAGAACGCGACATTCAATCTTATTCTCGCCTGTACACACTAACACTAACCTTGCAGAATCGTAAATTGCTAGAGCAAGCATGTTTGGCCTTAAATAGCCTTTTCACTTCTAAGGTCGAATATGCTCTGCAGAGAATGAAGGGGGGACATTACGAACAAGGGGAAAAGGCAGGGAGATTGCTAGCCGCACAATTGCATCAGAGGGAGGCAGCAATGGCTATTCCGGCTATCCGATCTGCACATGGTGACATACTCATGAGACCTCAAGAGATTGTCAATGAATTTGCCTCTTTCTACCAATCCCTTTATACCCCAGTCAATCAAATAGATTTGGCTAAGATGTCTACTTTTCTTACAAAGGTGGATCTTCCCCGTCTTTCAGATGATGGTAGAGCCCTTCTTGAAGGTGAAATTACTAAAGATGAGATCTTCAGAGCTATTGCTACTCTACCTTACCACAAAGCCGCTGGGGAAGATGGATTTCCCACTGAATTCTATCGATGGGCAGGACACAATGTCATTGATACATTACATGCTGCATTTCAGGAAGCGGATAATGAGTCTTCATTGGGGTCTCTCTCTAACAAAGCAGTTATCGCTGTGCTACCCAAACCCGGTAAAGATCCCTTGTTATGCAGTAGTTACCGTCCCATCTCGTTATTAAATTGTGATATTAAAATATTGGCCAGAATCCTAGCGTCCCGCCTCTATAAAGTTTAACCTTCCATAATACACCACACTCAAGTAGTATTTGTCCCAAGGCGCTCTTCTCGGAATCATCTCCGTACGTTAGCCCATAAACTGTGGTCAGCTAAACATCTTCCAGATGATGCATTAGCCATTTCACTTGACGCAGAAAAAGCGTTTGACCGCATTGAGTGGCAATATCTTTTTACAGTAATGCAACAATTTGGGTTAGGTGATCACTTTATAACCAAAGTACGCTTATTATATGACAATGCTTCTGCTCAAGTGAACTGCAGTGGTTTTATTATCTGACATTTCCGATTCGGAGAGGAACACGCCAAAGTTGACCTTTATCCCCCCTTCTTTTCCTCTTAGCAATGGAGCCATTAGCTGCTACAATTCGCCAAACTGATGAAATCACAAGCGTTCCCCTCCCAATTGGACACTCTAAAATGTATTTATATGCAGATTATATCCTACTTACTCTTACACACCTCCCTCGATCTCTTCCATCTTTTCTTCAAATCATTGATGACTTTTCTTCCTTCTCAGGCTATAAAATTAACTGGGACAAAAGTGAGGCACTACTCATTTCTGATGGAACTACGAAAGCAGCTATACACGGTTTCCCTTTTCATTGGCAAACTTCACGCCTTAAGTATTTAGGAGTTCTAGTCAATAAGGGTTTGGAAGACATGGTTGTAGACAATTTAACTCCTCTAATCTCTCAAATGCAGCACGATTTTGATAAGTGGAAGGTTTTGGGGCTCTCCCTTTCGGGCAGAGTCTAAGCCATTAAATTGGTTACTCTACTGCATTTCATCTGTATCTTAGGCATGCTTCCCCTTTAGATCCCTTTATTTATGCTTCGATCAATAGATTCCAAGATTAAGACCTTTATATGGGGTTCAGCTAGGCCTCGCCTTGCCGTGACAAAATTGAAAGCTCATCAATTATATGGAGGAATGGGCCTCCCGTCCATTGAATATTATACCCTTGCATTGCACATCTCTCAACTTTCCTATTCATTACCAGGAATCAAAGATACTCCACAATGGGTTCATATGGAGCGCTGCCTTTTATCCATAGATTCAGGTCTTTCTCTCCTGTATGGTAGCGGCACTAGTCGTAATGATCCCAAAAACCTCATTCTATCAGCCATGCATAAATCCTGGCAAAGGGGACATCCTTTACTAGATTCAAACCCACGTATTCATAACAAGGCTACCTTGTGGAACAATTCAGGTATACGTATTAATGGTCGTACTTTATCTTGGCCTTTGTGGCAAGCAGCGGGCATTCACTCCCCAGATCAACTTCTTCATAATGGTGACTTCAAATCATTCTCACAATTAAGGGAGGAATTTAATCTTCCTATACAACATTCTTTTAAATACCTTCAACTCTAACAAATTCTGAAGAAACATTTGGGATTACCCCCTTGGTCGATCCAAATGTCTCCAATATTATCATATTTAAATACATGGGGGAAACATAAAGGAGTGACTTCTGGTCTTTTTAAAACCTTTTCACTTCACCTCTTTTCACAACCCCTCTCTCATAATCTTCAACTTAAATGGCAATCCCGTTTATTAAACTCTTATAAAGCTATTAAAGAGTTTACATAAAGGAGTCCGTGAAGTAAGGCTTAAATTTTGTCTGTTTAAAATTCTACATGACTGGCATCGGTCACCCGTCAAATTGCATAAGGCTGGCCTTCTTCCGCACGCTGCTTGTTGGAGATGTTCCAATTCTGGATGTGAAACAACTCACATTATTTGTGAATGCCCAATTGTACTACCTTTTTGGAACTATGTTGGTAAAACCTTATATTCCATAATGCCCTTACATCTACCACTTACACCTGCCCACATTCTTTTACATCATCCTCCAATGCTCTCTAAACCACAACACTGTCTCTTCCACACTGCATTAGCTACAGCTAAAATATGTATTTTACGTCACTGGAAGTCCTCATCTTCACCCCACAGGAACAATGGTTAGAGCCTATGATACACACAGCTTCACATGAACGAACGATCTATAACCTTCAGGATCAAACTGACATGTTTCTTCAAAACTGGTCACCTTTTGTAAAAGCAAATGCTGACGATGCTACTAATTATTCTACTCCTCTCACTACACCCAATCAAGGAGATGAACTCATTGCTCTTCATCTTTATTTATCAAGTCTTTCCTAATATTATCTGCTTTTTCTCTTTCATTTTTCTCATATTCCTTTCTCATTACTTTTCCTCCCCTCCTGTTCTCTCTTCCCACCTACCTTTCCGTACTCTGGCTCCAACCCTCCACATTATTCTTCATATTTATTTTCTTCTCCTTTTCTCTTCCCCACATTATTCCACTATTTTCTCCAATACCTATTTTGTCTTAAACTTTTGCGGGGTGAGTATTTTTCTAGAACAACACATTTCTCTATCATTATTATGATGATCTAATGCATAGTCACTGTCTCATACTTATCTTTGATCTATTTATATTTCATCAATTAATAATATATGCTTTATCAATTTCTTATTTATTTCATTTGAATGTTTATTACCTTTCTCACATTCCCTCCCCTCCCCTACCCTTTCTCTTCTGCTCTTTTCTCTCTGCTTTTCACTATTTATCACATTTTGTACTTAATTATTCATTTACAATATGGATTTTTATATATTTTATATTTATCTGTTTTTATTCATCAACAAATGTCTTGTATCTATTTTTACCTTTTACTCTTATAGAATTTCTTATTTATTTATTAACAAGATATTATTACCTCCTTATTTCTGTTCTCTTCATGTATTTTATTGTAAAACTGAATAAAAATGTAAATACTAAAAAGATGCTACTTAAACAGTCACTGAAATGGACAAATGCACAAGCAATGTAGACTGTGCAGCAAATTAGAGGAATCACTGCTGCATTTAATCTGCATCTGTGAGAGTCAAATACGTTGAGGAAGTTTTGGTTACAACCAATGTTCTGCTTTTTAAATATCTGATCCTGCAGGTCTGCTATCATTTGCTGTCTAAGAGGTGAGGAAAACCAGCTATCAGGCTGCTTCATGAGTTACATGAAAGCGGTGGCAGATGCACAGAACCTGTTGGGCTACATTGAACACTCAAAGAAGAAATCTGAATAAGACGTGGCCCACAGCCCAGGCAGGAGTTTAAATTCTTCAGGAGTGAATTGGGCCCTAGTGGTGATTTAAAATTAAAGAGGAGGGGGGACTGGGAATAGAGTATAGGGGGCGTGGGTATAATGACTTTAAAAGTTCAAGGTCTGGGGTTTAGTAGGGCGGTGTGCAATAATGAGATTAGTGCAATAATTACTGAAGGCTGATCTCGGGTATGGTAAGTTTCAGGAAACCTCAGTGGTGTAATAGCAGGATGAGTGCAATATTTACTACAGGCTGACTAGGTGTATGAAATGTGTGAAGTAACGGAGTACAATAATGGGACTAGTTTACATTGGGCAGCTTTTTATGGTCTTTTTTCTCTGAAGGCTGTCCGGGGGTGATGGAATATTTTAGCCTTCGCTGTGTGTAATTTTGGAAGAAGGGGTTCAGAGAATCCCCATACTAGGATAACTAGAGTCCGGCTGCCGCTAGATGAGTACAAGTCCAATGTTGGGGCAAAGTGCAATTTCCATTACACCTGCCGAAACGTCAGTTTACACCGGGCAGCTTTTAATGGAGCTTTCTTCTGTTTTTTAATGTAAAGAGGGCAGCTTCCATGCGTGGCAAAGATTTTATTGACTACTGTTGGCTCGCAAGCATTTTTGGTGAGGGGGGTGAATGAATATATATATATATATATATATATATATATATATACACACACACACATATATGTATATACAGAGAGATAGATAGATAGATAGATAGATAGATAGATAGATAGATAGATAGATAGATAGATAGATAGATAGATAGATAGATAGATAGATAGATAGATAGATAGATAGATAGGCATACTGTAATTATTTTAACTAATTGAACAGTCAACCAAATCTATCAATCAAAGGCAGGTCCTCAGTGAGTCCTGGGAGTCTTTCTGGTGCCTTTGGGAAGATGCTTGGAAATGTCTTGTTCATGAGAAACACAGTAGTGCAATACTCTAAAGAAAGTATCTAGTTATCATTTGAAAGCAAAGCCCACTGGCAATATAGTGGCCATATGGTATTATTGATGCATACAATAGACATCCTAGCACACAAAGTCAGAGAAGGAAGAGGCACTGGCGTTTGAAGATGCATCGATTTACTGACGGATTCAGAGCGATAAGAGAATGATTAATAACATCAAGAAGACAATTTGTATGGTTATTCAGAGAGCAATTAGGTCAATGACTGATACTGTGGGGCCCTCCTCCATCGTTATCAACTTTTTATTTAATATCCTTGTGGAGAATTGGATCGGAAAACAGATGGTCACAGTAGGAGATAGGAAGCATTGTCTCTTGATGAATTAATTGTACTTTATGCAGTCAACCTCAAAGAGAAGGTGGGCGTCTTGAGCTTGAGGGCTGTATGGAGGAATGGATGATATGCAGTGGGTGGCTGTTCTGAGTTAGATGTCTAGAGGAGCTGTAGTCTAGATGAGTATGCAGGTGGTCCACTGTGCAAGGCCTTCTGCGCACTCTGTTTATTGAACAGCCACAGTCTAGACAATGCAGATGCTTGGTGGTCATTTTCCTTGAGCCCAAGGATGAGGTGGGAGGAAAGAGTTGAGCTTTTTTAGGTAATGCCATCATTTTGGCTGGGACCCCAAAATAAACTCAACTTATTAATTTGTGCTTCAGTGATGGCTGAAGCAAAGCACAATACATTTGAGCTGTGCAATGAATAAAAACATTTTACTGCCTCTAGAATCTTTCAGCTACTACCCTCAACTGCCCTTGCTTTTGTAGTGATATTACTGTTTTTGCACTCTACCGCTGGCTTTCTGGGTACCTTTATGGACAGCCACAAAGATATCAAGCAGCCTGGCTGCTTATTTGCTTTTACAATGACAGAGTGATGCTAGTCACTACAAAGCTAACATGACTTGTTCTTTGCTACACCTACCACTACAGTCAAATTCATATTGTATGAAATTGGATTATTTCGGGTGGTTGAGTACCCACCTCAAGCAATACTGGCTACCTTTGTAGGGTACCCTCAAAGTCACTAAATTTATCTGAGTTCATCTCCCAGGTAGCTATGACATAGAGCAGGTAGGCTCAACTTAGCCGAATGAGTAAAGTATTTATGCAGAGCCAAAACAGTAATAAAGCTAAAATGCAAAACAACAAAAAAATCCCAAACTGAATTTTAAATGTAGAGTGCATTCTAATACACAAAATGACACCAAAATGACAAAAGTTAAATAAGGGAAATCAGGCCTATCCGTTTTTAAAAATTTAAGGGAAAATAGAGCCACAAAGTACCATTGATAATCTATGGTTGCGATAGACCAGGTCCTAGGGGCACTTTAAGGCTTATCGCGATAGACTGTGGGCCGGTTAAACCAGCCGGATTTGTCCAGATCAAAGATTTTACCTTCTGGCTTAATATTTTAAGTCCTAGTCAACCACAGGAGTGTCAGGCAGAGGCCAACCGCAGGCTCCAACCCCGGTCCAGTTCTGCTGGTCAGCTGGGTACTTCAAGGAAAAGGCCTCTTGCAGCTTGTTGTCTTTCTGTAACCACACAGGAGGTCAGAGCTACACAGGAGGTCAGAGCTCTGACCCTTGGAGTCCACATCTTTGTTCTGGGTACAAGAGAGAGCAGGTCCAGTCTTTCAGGCTCCTATCTGATTACAGACACCAGATCAGTCCTCTTCTGATGTATCGCACATTCAGAAATAGTTCTAAATTGGGTGCGTTGAGGTGCCAAATAATGCCTTGAAGCAGCTAGGGAGGTGGGATGACTCCTGGACACGCCCTAACCAAAGGGGAAAAAGTTTCAGAGGCCAACCCTAACCAGTTTTTCAGTATTTTCAGTTTGTCGTAATGCAAACAGGCCCAAAATGCAATGTATCCACTTATAACAAGTGTTCACATGGAACTAATTTCAAAAACAATTGTGTTACTACAATTTTATTTTATGTTGATTCAATCAGAAACAGATGATGATGAAAGAAAATATCAGCCCAAAAATGAATTTAAACAAACTAAATCAAGGAGCCCAATCACTGCCTATCTATGGCACAAATCATACAATCCAGTTGCGCTCACAAGCTACAGAACCATGCTGGCCACATACAACCATCATGACCAGGAAGGCCGAATTCTATGAGGCGAGAATCACAGACGATGCTAATAAATAGAAAGAAACCTTCAGAATCCTGAACGAACTTCGACAGAAACTAGAGCACAAATCCACTCCCAGTCCGGTAGATTGTAATCAGTTTCAGTCCTTCTTCCTCCTCAAAGTCAGGGATATTTTAACTGACATTCACGAAACACCGACTAATCAGTGCCCCCTGGATCTGGATTTAGCCCCTTGCGCCCCCGGTAAGCAGCTCACCTATCTCCCAAGGCTGGACCACGACTCCTTGTCCCTCCTGATTAACCGTGTCAAGTCAGGCACACCAGCAGACCCCTGCCCCCCAAGGGTGTTCCGAATGGCCCTACCTGGAATAGAGAGGGAGATCCTTGACCTGCTTAACTGATCTTTGGAGACAGGTTGTGTTCCCGCTAACATTAAGGAAGGCAGGGTCATCCCCCTATTGAAACAACCTGGGGCAAATGCAGCCAATCTTAAGAACTATAGCCCCATCACCCAGCTCCCCTTCCTGGCGGAAGTAGTAGAACAACATGTTCTGAAAACACTGTCGCTCTTTATTGAGGAACAACAGCTAGTCCAGGTATGGCAGGCAAGCTTTAGGGCCCACCACAGCACAGAGCTGATGATGCTGTCAGTGCTGGACGAACTCAGACTCACGGTCGACAACAGGAAGCCGAGCGCCCTGGTTTTACTTGACGTATCAGCGGCATTCGACATGTTCAATCACGCACAATTTCCGACCCGGATCTCAGAATTTGGTATCCGTGGGCTGGCACACCGATCGATTGCATCCTTCCTGTCAGTCTCAAAGGGTCCAACTGGGTGACCGGGTGTCTAATAACGGCGCACTCACCTGCGGTGTTCCCCAGGTCTCAGCGATGTCCCCTCTTCTCTTCAACATCTACCTCTGGCCACTTGGACTTGGACTGCCAAGTGTTTTACTAAGAAACTGATCAGTAAACTACAAGTGGCCATGAACAATGCAGCTAGGCTGATCTTCAGGCTCCCAAGACTGGTGCACGCTACCCCTTTACTACAGCAGTTGCACTGGCTTCCCATTAAACAGACAGCGGGGTTCAAAGGCCTCTGTAGCGTCCACAAAGCCATTCATGGCCAGGCCCCTGTATATATCAAGGAGTGCTTAGGGAACTACGTGCCAGGACTTACCCTCCATGAGTCCGAAGCAGGCCTACTGGCCTGCCCACTGTTCAAAACAACATTTAAAGGCAGCAGAGCCTTTTCTGTATTGATCCCTCAAATATGGAAACGGCTACCTGACAGCCTACACAATGAACCCGCACTCCCCCTTTTCAGGAAAAGACTCAAGACACTTCTGTTCATGGAGGCTCTGGGCACAGCAGGAGCTTACTATAGAGCAGCCCACCTAGTTGTAATTAATTAATGGAATCATACCACAAGAGATCACACCACATATTCACTCGAAAGGCTCCAGTTCTGACACCATACAGAGCTACATTTTATATATGGGGGCAAAGGCACTAACCATCTCCTACCAGCCACCCAAAGGGTGATAGAAGCATGGAAGGGAGCTGAGAAACAGATGAAATGGGACGTTAAACTTACGAGAGAAACCCCCCTATAGGAGGGGGCAAGAGTACCAGAGGGCGGGAAACTTAGGGGCTTTAAGCAATTGGACATGATCTGGATCTCCAAACTGGGTGACATATTAGAGAAAGGTACCCTTGCACCCTGTGACACACTCCAGGCCACGTACCAATTACAAGACAATCAAAACATTGCATACCTCAAAGTGAAGCATGTCTGGAAGGCAGAGCGGTTGGACGCAATCGAACTACCACAATTTTCCCCCCTAGAGGGAAGACTCTTTCAGGAGGAAATCCCGAACAAGGCTATTTCATGGACATACAGAACACTACTTAACAATATGCCTGATAAGTTGGGACCACTTAGAATCAAATGGGAACTTACTAAGGGGCCAATGGAAGACCTTCATTGGAAGGCAGCCCTAATGCACCCACGTGCAGTGGCAATAAATCAGAGGCTACGCCTCATACAATACAAAATCCTACACAGGGTCTATTTCGATAGAGCTAGATTACATTACATAGGAAGAGCAGAAACCCCAGACTGCCTTTGGTGTCGAAACGAGCAAGGCACATTCATACATACTCTATGGGGATGTAATAAAATTAAATCATACTGGACCAAGATACTGGGGGAACTGAACAACATACTGGGTGCACAACACGAGCTAAAGGCCAAATATGTCTTACTGGGTATCCCACGGAGATCGACCTATCACGTAGCAAACTCACATTAGCCAACCTGGTGGCTAAGAGAGAAATAGTCCACTATTGGGGAGTTCACAACCCCCCCCCACACACTCAAGAAAAGGAAGCCTGTTTAGACCAATACATGGTAGCGGAAAGAGTAACATATAAAGCTAGGTGGTGCGCACGTAAATTCAAAAAGATTGGGGTTCCTTGGATAGATTTCTAAGGGCTGGAAGTCGGTGAAAGCGAAGATGAAATGGGTTTGATAAGAGAGGGATCAGAGATAGAGTCAAGATAGACCCTGACCCTGACTTTCCACAGAGGGACACAAATAGTTTACATGTAACCCTCAAGAACTGGAACTGCATGATTGACTCAAATGTTACTTCCATAGGAGGCACCGTCACCACACTCTATGTCCTATGTAATTTGATGATGCTTTGTATATCTCGTATATCCAAGGCTTCTTTGTTTTTAATGTTAAACAAAAACATTTTAAAGAAAAAAAAAAAACACAAAAAACATTGCACACGAGCATGTAAACAATGCACTGTTGTATCCCAATGGTCTGGAAAACTATATGAATTTAGATGTAATGTAAAACCAACATATAGTTTATACAAGTTGTTTAATACAACTTGTATAAACTGCACACTACACCGCACACGTGAAAGGTGAAAAAGTATTGCTGGATTTAAATTGCTGTTTTCTCACCCTATTATCAGACTTCGTCAATTTTCATGAGCGGAGGACATGCCCTTGTAGTCACACACTGTTGTCAACACATACTGGTAAATTTTGTGTTTTCGCAAAAGGGAAAATAACGTTATACAATAGTGATTATTTCCAGGAATTGTGAAATGTCCCATGAAACCATACCTTTTTGTCGATTGACTCTACGTCACTACTGGTTTGGATTTTTGATAACTACTAAAAATAGGTGATTCATTCCTTTTCTATGTGGCCTTGTTCCCAATTTGCAGTATAAGCATTTAGTATTGCTTTCCAGGGTATTTTCATGTCGCAGCCAGCCTCCCTAGAGTGAATATAGCTTTTGGGTGCTAGTCACTGTAACGACATATTTAACATTTCATTTCTAAATGTCCTACTTTTAAATGCCATGCACCCTACCTTGTGGGCTACCAGGCCTACGGATGGGTGTCTTAATGTTTTAAAGAAAGGGTTTTATCTGTCAAAATTATTTTGATAATTTGCAGACCCGCAGTATATTTTGTACTGTATACTGGACTTATAGGCAAGGTAAATACACAAATAAGGAATAGGTCATGTTTAAAGGTGAAGCATGGACACTTTTCTACTAGTTAACAGGGACAAAATGTACATAGTTCTAAAGCTAGCAAAATTATATGATCCAGTTAAGGTAAACATTGGGGGCAACCATACAGAAAAGGAAGATTTCCTACACATAATCACTTTAAAAAGATATGTGTATATCACAACAGCCATCAAAATGTTTCCAAATATTACTTGAACCACAGAAAACACTACACAAAATCTTTCATCATGAATAATTCAAAATAAGCAATAATAATAATAATGATAAATTATACAAAGTATTATCCACTTAAGTGCTAGCGACGAGATAGTCTTTTCCTCAGCGCGGCCAGCTCCAAGGGTGCTGAGGATGAGATCACCTGGTCCTTAGCACTCAAGGGGTTAAAATCATCACACTGATCTGTCTCACATCTACTCAAGGTGATAGCAAAAGCTATTTCTCAGCCAATTTATTAACAGGGACATATGCAGAAGAACATAGTTGGGTTTACAAAAGATATGAGGGTACCTTATACTCACAAAACCTAAAGGCAATATTTATTCTTCTCACCATCAAAGTACAATCTATTGGGGTGCACATTAAGATCCAGTCATTCCCCGCACGTGAGAGGCCGTTTATGCTGATGCTGCCGCTCCGCTCTCTCGCTGCACTGCTGATGGTGTTTCAGCGTTTTGATGTGGCGAGAGCTTCACGGAGCCCCTGCAGTGCTAGTGGAAGAGAGAGAAGCTTCAGTGCTGAACAAACAGCAGTCGGGTGTGATGCAGACTCCAACGGCCAAGTAAGGAATGGAAGGGGGCCTTTGAAGAGAGCTCACGCTGGCAAGGCACTAACGCAAAGAATCACAGCGTCGAGCTTATATTGCTTTTCTAGGATTCCAGTGCAGTTAATGAAGGAGGACAGTGGGCGAATGCTGAAACTCCGTAAGGAGCGCATTAGGCAATCCTCAGAATAAGATGAGGGGCTTAGGTGGAGACGGCCCTCCTAGGTGCAGGTGTAGCTTGCTGCTGCCCGGCTCCTCCTGTTTTATTCTGGCTAGATCCCTAAAAGTAGGAAAATCATAAGACTCTGTCCTGAATTGTGTAAGCCACAAGAGCAGCAATTTTAGATCAGAAAACAACCCCCCGAAAGAGCTACTGAAAATGCCAAATTCAAAATAGCATTGCCTCCCTGGACTCAATGAAGTGACACACAGTTCGTGAGGCTGCAGAGAGAACTCATACCCACGCAAAGGTAGTGAAAATGGCTAAAGTGGCAAAGGCCCAAACAAAATCACACAGGGCAAGGGGGGACTTTGAATATAAAAGAAGAGAGGGGAGGTAGTAGACCAACCACCAATTTGAATGGGTCAGAGAGGGTTTCTCTGAATTTAGATTGATGTTCTGACCTCGGGAATGCAAATGAGGCCTCTGTGAAGCATTTTTCAGGTTGTCTGGATGTACTCATGGCTACGAAGAAGCTGTTGAGCTCTCCTAAAACCCTGCCAGTACATGTGGTGCCCTGACCCGCAGGGCAGGATTTTGAAAAAGCTCAGAATCTTGTGCAAGCTCAGGATATCGCTTGAAGTGACAGCCAGGGAATATTATCCAGTGCACTGCCGGACATAAAAAACAGTGAGAAACCGACATACCCCCTTTTTGGTTCGAAGAGGGTGAAATCCTTAATGGGGGATGGTAGGGCATCTCTCATGCCCATGGAATCCGGGACAGGAACAACTTTGTTCCACCTGCAGGCGTATACCACCTTAGTGGAGGGACGCCTGGCTGCCAGAATGACATCACAAACTTCAGGAGGCAAGTCGAAAGGAATCAACTGCTGCCGCTCAATCTCCACGCAAAGAGGTGGAGGCTGGACAGGTTCGGGTGGAGGACCGTCCCCTGCTGCTGCGACAGAAGATCCTCCCAAAGAGGCAGTCGGATCAGGGAATTGATGCTCATACTGAGTAGCTCGGGATACCAAGCTCTTCAAGCCCAGTCCGGGGCCACAAGGATGAATTGGGCCGGGTCACGCCTGATCTTCTTCAGCACTCTGGGCAGAAGTGGTATAGGCGGATAGGCGTACAACAGACCGCAACTCAACTCGCGACGAAAAGCGTCGCTGAGCGAGTGCCGCCTTGGAAATTCCAACACGCAGAACTGATGACATTGCGCGTTCTCTTCAGTGGCAAATAGATCTAACCAAGGCTCTCCCCACTGCTGAAAGAGACATTGCACCACCTCCGAGTGAAGATGCCATTCGTGATCCATCATGCACCTGCGGCTGAGTTCGTCCGCCCTGGCGTTCTGAAAACCTGCAAGGTGTTGAACCACCAGGAAAATGCCCTGATGTTCCAGCCATGTCCAGAGGCGCAGAGCCTCCTCACAGACGGTCCACGACCCCACCCCACCTTGCTTGTTCCAGTACCACATGGCGGTGGTGTTGTCTGTGAACACCTGCACTACTCTCCCCTTGACAGAAGGAAGGAATGCCTTCAGTGCAAGATGGATCACCCGAAGCTCTAGAAGGTTGATATGGAGCTTGGACTACGCCGGAGACCAGAGGCCTCTGATCTACGCCTCTCTCATGTGGCCGCCCCATCCCAGGAGGGACGCATCCGTCACCACAGTAAACTCCGGTTGGGGAAGGGAGAGGGATCTGCCATTGACCCGATGCAGGTCCGTGAGCCACCACTGCAACTGCCGTGCAGTGCCCTCCAAGATCTGGACGTGATCGAACAGGTTCCCCTGATGCTGCGCCCACTGGAACTTCAGGTCCCACTGCAGAGCCCACATATGCCATCTGGCATAATCGATCAGCAGGATGCAGGAGGCCATGACGCCCAGCAGCCTCAGGGTCATTCTTACCGAAACCCGGGACAAGGGCTGAAAGATCAGAATCAGAGTCCGAATATCCCAGACTCGCTGTTCAGGAGGATAGACCCGAAACTACACCGTGTCCAGAACCGGTCCGATGAAGAGGAGATTCTGAGAGGGAATCAGGTGAGACTTCGGCACGTTGATGGAGAACCCCAGCAAATGCATGAGGTCGGCCGTAGTCTGGAGGTGGGAGACAACTGTCTGGGGCGAGCCTGCCTTCAACAACCAGTCGTCGAGAAAGGGGAAGACAAACTCCTGATCTGTGCAGATTAGCTGCGACCACCGCCATCACTTTCGTGAAAACCCGAGGGGCGCTGGTAAGGGAGCACGGTGAACTGAAAGTGCCCGTGGCCTACCGTGAACCGCAGGTAACGCTGGTGGGCCCGCAGGACTGGGATGTGGAAGTAAGCATCCTGCAAGTCCTGTGCTACCATCCAGTCTTGTGGATCGAGAGAAGACAAGACCTGAGCCAAAGTGAGCATCTTGAACTTCTCTTTGGGGAGAAAGCAATTGTTCCGGAGGTCTAAGATAGGACGCAGGCCCTTGTCCTTCTTTGGCACCAAAAAGTAGTGGGAATAGCAACCACGACCTACTTCTGGTGTTGGAAAGTGCTTGATGGCCCCCTTGGCCAAGAGAGTTGCAACTTCCTGCTGAAGAAGCACCAAGTGATCCCCGACATGCGGTGATACTGAGGTGGCATGGCTGGAGGGGTAGTCTCGAAGGGGAGGGAGTAGCTGCTTCGGACTATTAAAACCCATCTGTCCGATGTGATGGTGCGCCAGTGGGGGAGGTGATAGCAAAGCCTGCCGCCCACTGGTGTTTGATGGGCCTGAAAGTTCGGACTAGGAAGGTTCGGAGGCAGTGGTGGCTGGGGTGGAGGTGGACTGACCCGCCCACTGGCCCTCTTGGTCCACCACGGCGAAACCCACGGCCACGGCGGGATGGTTGCTGCGTAGGCTTGTGGCTCTGTTGCGAATGCTGCGGGCGACCCTTCCAGTGCCACGAAAGCAGCGAAAAGCAGAAGGCGGAGGAGGACGGACTGCAGAGAGTCCCAAGGACTTGGCCGTAGCCCGCGAGTCCTTGAACCACTCCAACGCACGGTCTGCTTTGTCGCCGAAGAGGTGACAGCCATCAAAGGGCATGTCCATAAGCGTGCTTTGGACATCCTCCGAAAATCCAGTTGTCCTCAACCAGGTGTGGTGTCGGATCGCCACAGTCATTGCAATTGATCTGCCCAGTGAGTCGGTGGTGTCTAGGCCACAACGAATCATGAACTTAGCTTCATCTCGCCCCTCTGCAACAGCCTGGGAGAGAGCTGTACGGGCCTCCTCCGGACACTGAGGCAGCACTTGCGCCACCGTTTCCCACAGAGAGTGAGAATAACGGTCCAAGAGGCCTTGCAGCATTCACAGACCGCAGCGTAGAACAGGCGGAAGAAAAAAATCTTCTATCCGAACTGATCCGGTTTCTTGGATTACCTATACGGTGGTGCGGAAGGGAAGGCTGTTGGGGAAGCGGTGGCTTGGACAACCAAGCTCTCGGGGTGGGGTGTTGGGAGAGGAAAATGGGGTCACCCAGAGCCGGGCGATGGCGTCAGGTCACGTTCCCCTCCCAGTCTTCCCGTTCCTCCTCAGGCCGTTCAACAGGCCTAAAATAAGAAGCAGGGACATCGGGATAGAAATCCCCAAGCAACATCGAGAACGTCCTCAATCAACGCCGGCCCAACGCCACGTCCACTTCGGGGCTGAAACCGGGCTCCACGTCGTCCCGAGGAGCGGGCGACGTCGGAAGTGGTGCCGGTGGGGTCAACATCGGTGGAGGTGTTATAAGGTCAACCGGCATCGAACAGGATCTAGGCCTGGATCCAGGGGGGTCCTGCGGTGCTGAGGCCGGAGCCGTCAGTGACGTCGGGGCCGGAGCAACCGGCGATGAAAGGCGAGGACCCCGAGTCGGGACAGCGGGGCCCGAAGGTGCACCAGCGGGATCCGACGGCCCAAAGAGGTGAGCCATGGCTGACAGGAATTTCTGTATTTGGGCCGGAGTCGCCGACGTACCCGGGAAGGGCGGGGAGGCCGGCGGCGACACCGTAGGCTCCGCCGGAGCCGCGGGGGAGGCACCACCCGCACCCTCAGCCGCGTCGCGCAACCAACGAGGGTAAGTCGTAGAACGATGACGTTTCTTCGACTTCTTGTGCTTCGCCTTACCTGACCCAGAGTGTGAAGACTTTGATCCCAAAGACCGATGGTGATGACTCCGCGCACGGTCCCTCGACCTCCCTCGGGACCGGGACTTCGAGCGACGCGAAGCCGCCTGCCGGGCCTCCAGCAGCTTTCGGGACCGCTCCCACAAAGACTTCGGCGCCATGACCCGGCAGTCAGGGCAAGACTTGGGGTAGTGGTCGCGCCCCAGGCAGAAACAACACACTCAGTGCGGGTCCGTCACCGACATCATACAGTGACAGTCCACGCAGGACTTAAAACAGGGCATCCTAACTGCACCAGGAAAATAGAGACAAAAGGGCCTCAAAAAGTCAGTCAAAAATTGACTGGGAGTTCCTGCTCTTGCTCTTCCCAGATCTGCGCTTGCTGGCACGGAAAAAGAAAGAACGTAAGTCAGCGCTCGTGGGCAGCCTCTAAGTAGCGCCCATGACGTCATCTCGGCGACCACGGCGCCAACGACGGACGCGAAGCCACACGACGCGACCTACCGACGCGCAGGGGTACTGCTGACGAAAACTTTCCGGATCCAGTCGGACGTCTGGGGTAATTCGAAGGTAAGGAATCTATCACTATGTGTTTCTTTCAGTTAAGTTCTCCTAAAATTGGATTGAGGCTAACATTGGGCTTCCTTGGAAATAAGGTGATGTCGTCAGCATACAACGATATTAGTATCTGTTGGGGGATATATTATAGAATAGTCTCTATGGTACTGTCTTATTTTGGCTGCCATGGGTTTAAAGGCCAGGGCAAATAGTAATGGGGATAGTGGACATCCCTGGCGCGTGCCCTCCATAATAGGGACTTGGTTGGAATACAAGCCATTGATCTGAACTACGGACTCTGGTTTGGCATAGAGTAGTCTAACCCATGTTAGGAATGGCTGGTGAATTCCGTGAGGTGGAGAGTCTGCAACGCCGCCTGTTCTGGGACGGGAGGCCGCGCATTGCTCTGGCTAAGCTGACGCTCCCATGGTTTGACGGGGGGATTGCCCTCCCGGATATTAAACGGTACTATTGGGCCTCCCAGCTCGCTGCCATTAACCATGGCCTCTACGGGCGCGCCCTAAACCCGGCATTTGAAATGGACAAGATGCTCCTGCCAGGTGGCGACTACAATCGAGCGCTCTACTCTAGCGCGCCCGACGCTCGTCTGACGGGCCCCACGCGTGTTATGGTGCAAGTCTGGCACGCGGCCAATGCAGCTATGGGGTGGAAGGACTGTTTGACCCGGGCATCACCTCTATACGCGTCTGAGCGGTTAGGTTCCCTGTGGACCTCTAAGGGCTTCGAGAAGTGGGACATAATAGGTATCAGTAAAGTGGGGGATCTTTGGACGAGGGGAGGATTTAAAACGTTCGATATGCTGCAGACGGAATTTCAGTTGCAGGGCAGTGAATACTTTCGGTATTTGCAGGTCCGTCATGCGCTGGGCTCCGTCTTCTCGGACGCTGCCTCCATCCCGGAATATTCCCCCCTGGAGGATAGAATGCTGGATGGGCACGTCCCGGACAGCACGATCTCACTTATATACAAAAAGCTCATAAACGACCGCTCGGGCCTGTTGACTGCCCTTCGTGCGGCTTGGGTTGCCGACGGGCTGGAGTTGGACGACGAGGACTGGACCTCCGCGGTGGCCTCCCCGAAGGAGGTGGCCATACCGGCTCGCCTTCGCTTCGTCCAGCTCAAGATACTCCACCGGGTCTACATGACGGGGCCAAAGCTTTTGCGTATGGGCTATGCTGGAGATGGGTTGTGTAAGCGTGGGTGTGGTGCTTTGGGGACCTTTCTGCATATTTTGTGGGAGTGCCCGGAGGTAGAGGGGTTCTGGCGTGGTGTACATGAGGTGCTGAGACTGGTTACGCATGTGGCGCTGTTGCCTGAAGCGAGGAGATGCCTGTTGAATGTGTGGGAACCGACTGATTACTCGGCGCCGCAGACGTGGTGGGTGACTCTGTGATATATGATAGCCAAGCGTGATATTGCTCAACTGTGGGGATCCCAGAGGCCCCCGACGGTCTCGGCCTGGAAAGAACACATGGACTGGTGCATGTTTCGCGAAAAGGTGGTGTATGTGGCGAGGGGTAAGCCTGGGACATGGGTGAAAGTATGGGGCCCCTGGAACGCCTACCGAGGGGGTATCTGCGCACCACCGCTGCTGCCTGATGCCTCGCCAGCCCCATCCCCTTAGCCGACTCATTCCCCCGCTGCCGGGCATTGGGTTCCCCCAGTCCTCGCTCTGCTCTCTTCCCCCTCCTCACACTTCTGTGTATAGTTGGGATCCCCCCTCTTGGGGAGCACGTGCTGCTATTTTTGATTGTGGGTTGCCTTGTGGGTGTGGTTTTAATTTTTGTTGTTCTTAATTTAAAATGAAACCGCATAATGGGGCCTGGATGATGTGGCTTTTGACATTGTTACCTACTGTGAAATGCTCCTCCTGTAATGCCACGTGTTCCATAAATGTATGTCGTATGTTCCTATCATTGCTAGCGGCCGGCCGGAAGGTTGTGGGCCCATACTTGTATACTTTTAAGACTTGTAATAAACGGTTTCAAAAAAAAAAAAAAAAATACAAAAAAAAAAAAGGAATGGCTGGTGAAGACCCATTCAGCCAAGTATGGTAAACATGTAGTCCCACTCAAGGGAATTGTGGCGTCTAAGAATATCCCAGCAGCAGAAATCTAGGGGTCTATGTCTTGGAGGAGTGCAAATTTGGTACGTAAATTGTGAGAGGTGGCTCTGCCAAGTATAAAGCCAGCCTGGTCTGGCAGGACCAGCCCATCCATTAGCAAGGTCAATCGATTGGCAATTACTTTAGCGAGTATCTTAGTGTCACACTTAATGACAGGGGCCTATATGCCTCGATCTATTAGCTTCCTTGCCCAGTTTAAGAAGAGTACTGGAGCGGGGGAGACAATCCAATTATACTCTCTTATACCTCTGGGTGCTCTGAGACCCCGGTTCCAGGTGGAGGCAAGGAGGCTTTAACGGCGGCCTACCCCTTTCCGGGTAGCGGCATCACTATTTGACCCTGAGACGCCCAGGGCCCCCCTACCACTGGGATCCTGCTCAAATGCCCAACACTCACTACGGCGGCTGGGAATGGGGTAAGATCTGCGGACTTTGGAACAGTCCCTTCCACCACTCTTGACCTGGGGGCGAGCTGGAGGATGAGGCGGACGGCCCTTCCCAGCAACACCGTGACCGGTGCTCTCGATGAAAATATGACGATGCCCCCTGGACGGAAACCATAACTGTCTGTACCTACAGCGGTGCCCGAGCAACCTTGGCCGATGCCCGGTGGAGCTGTCCTATGCAGCTATAGAGGAGTTTGGCTCTGGTCCACCCCTCGGCCGTCACCGGCCCAGCTGGACATCGGACATTGTTTTTCCTCGCCTCCCCGTTGTGTTTCCTACCTGCATTCCTTACCCCTGTTTACCATTCCCACTCTACGTTTCACTCCCCGTAAGACATGTATACGCGCTAATAACTCACATTATTGTGTAATCTCATGTTTTTCTCCTATGTATATACTTGGCTATGTAATTATGTAACTTGTAACTCGCTGATCCTCATGTATAGCGCTCGATACCTCCGGGTCTAGCCAGCGCCATATCAAACGTTGCAAATAAATAAATAAATCGCTGTCCGGATTTCGTCCTCCTCAATATCAGCGGTCAAGAACTCTGCGAGAGTCGGTGATCCATACAAGAGCTGTATCCTCAAAGTAAACGGCTATGTCAGGGGGATCTTGGCTGCAGGTGTGATATAATGCAGTATAGTATTTGGAGAAAGTGTTAAGTATTTCCCGTGAGTCTGTGTGCCTGTTGCCCTCCTCAACAGAGATTTCCAGGATCGGACTGGCGAACCTGGGGATTCTGCTGACTTCAACCAGGGCTCTGCCTTGATGATCGCCCTCCCCATAAGATCTGGCAGTGTAGTATTTCTAGCGAAATTTAGCCTTGCATTCCGCATCCAATTAATAATCGGTTAGTAGCTCTTTAAGTTATGCTTTTGAGTGTGAATGGGGTGAAGAGGCAATTTGCTCCTCAATTTGCTTGATGTCTTTTTCTAATCTATTCAGAGTCCCTCTCATAAAGAGCGAGATCTTAGCTATACATAGGCCCCTCATCTTTCCCAGACACATGCGAATGTGGAGACACTATATATGTTATGTAGTAAGAATTCCACAATTTCCTGGAGCAATTCCTCCCGGAAGGCTGCATCCAGCAAGGCCGTGGGCTGAAGCCTCCAGGAAAGATATAGGGATTCGCAACCTTGCGGTGATATCATCATGGGAATGGTCCGAGAGAGTGCGTGCCAAATGCAACACCTCACGGAGCCATGTGTTTAGACCGGCAGATAGCAGCCAGTAGTCCAGGCGGGACCAGCTAGAGTGGACACTTGAAAAGAAAGTACCTTTCCTCCATGCATCGAAAAGATTGTGGCCGGCTATAATGGCAGAGAGCTGTTTGGTTGCATGTGGCTGCGAGAGTAAATACGGGTATGAGCGAAGCATTTCTGGATCTATTGCTAGGTTAAAGTCCCCCTCACACACACTATAAAAGTGGAGCCTATTTCTAGCATGTGCCCCCATAAATTGTTGAAGAATCCAGCATCATCCGTGTTGGGCGCATAGTAACACACCAGTGTTATTGTGTGCCCAGCCTGCCTACCCCACATTAAACTGAATCTGCCCTGGGAGTCCTGCAATGACCCTAACGGACAATACCCCAGGCCTGCTTTAACCAGAATAGCTGTGCCTCTTGCGTATGTCCAGTATGAGGAGAAGCAACTGTGTGCAGCCTATTTCCTACCAAATGTGGGCAGCATCTTGGGAGCTAGGTTTATCTCCTGCAACATTGTCACTTGGATGTGAAGTCTGTCTAGGTAGTGTAGGACCGGTCTACGTTTAAGGGGGTCGCGAAGCCCACGAAAATTCAATGTTAGGCAGTTAATGGTGGGGGTTTTATCCGAATCTAAGTTAGTCATGTATTTCTGTGTATACTCTGGGAGAATATGTGCACATGAGTGTTACCATGCGAAGACTGCTCATAAAATAATACATGTAATTGCATCTGTGTAAATAGGGAGCAGTGCCATGCATTGCTATCACACATAACCTAGACTAAACTACCGCCCCCAGCTGCGGCCCAATCCCGCAAGGGAAATATATCCCACCCAGCCCATGTAAACATCGGCACAGTCAATATACAGTGCACATATTGATCAGAGCACCTCCCGAACCTGCCTCTTCCCAGGGATGATGGCGGATCATGAAGGGAGCGCATTCTGCTAGTAATTGCAACCTGAGAGTGCACTACTAATAACTGAACAATAACAGCCAATATCGTATAAGCATTACAAAATATTCTTCGGGGGAATTCCCTCTGGGGATATGTGCCAGAGAAAGTCAGTGCACCTCATGTAGCGCAAGGGAGCCCGGAAAATCTTTATCATATGGCAGATGCATCAGGGCAGTTTACATCGTTGTAGGGGCGCATTGATGTAAGTATAAAGAAAAGTGTTCAGAGCAGCATGTGCTTCCTGCCGACTTAGGTTGGAACATGAAGCATAGTCTTACCGAATCTAGGTAGAGTTTCTAATCTTACTTAATTTGTCCTTAGTCGTCCTCATGAGTCGATGAGGATCGTCTTGATCCAGGGTCGTTGTCGTGTGGTGTAGGTGGGTGCTTCATGCAGGATTTTAGAAATTCCTGGGTTTGCTGCGGGCTATTGAAAATATGTATCTTTCCACAGTGCTGAACACGCAGTCTTGAAGGGTAGAGCATGGCGTATTGGATATTGGCTTGTTGGAGTTTCTTTTTGACAGGGATGATTTTTTTCCGTGCTTCCTGTACCGCCAATGTGAAATCCGGGTATAACGCAATTTTAACTCCATCATAAATCAAATCTTGCTTTTCCCTGGCTAGCCTCAGAGCAGTGTTGCGATCCTTGTAGTTGAGGATATGCGCCAAAATAGGACAGGGTGGCGCGCCCAGTGGTGGTCTCGTCGCAAGCGACCTGTGGGCTCTCTCCACCACCAACACTTTGGAGAATACATCCGCCCAAAAGATGCCCAGAAGCATTTGTTCGACATATTCCTCCATTAGTCTTGTAGCAGTGGACCTCCATTAGTCCTGTAGCAGTGGACCTCCACTATGCGTAAATTATTTCTGCGTGAGCGCGCTTCCAGGTCTTCACTTTTAGCAGCTATAACTTTCAAGAATTTCTCCATGCCTTGAGGTTTTGCCCAGCTAGTAGTAGAGTGGTCTGCAAGTGAGGAAATGTGCTGCTCTGCCTCTGATATGCGCCTGTCATGTTTTTCAAGTTTTTACGCAATAAAGTCTATGTGCAAGTTCATGGTATCCATTTTTGGTTCTATAGATGACGCATAGTGAGGAGTAGTGTTTTGATGTCCGCATCTTGTATTTGGGTGTGGGGAGGGTGTTCTTCCTCCCTTTGTGACTCCAAGTCCTCATAGGGGCTTGTTTCCGCGTAGAAAACTGTAGCTGTGCTTGTTTGCCTTCCATACACCCCATCCTGCAATTTATAACTCTGGGGGCTTTCGCTTGTTCCACACAATGACCAGCGAGTTTACTTTTGCAAGGGGACCTCAGATAAGAGGGATATGCGAGGCACTGTTGTGGTTTTATGCTCCTCTGCGCTTCTGACTGTGTCTGGACCCAGTCTCACATTACAGTGTGGTT
Organism: Triturus cristatus; assembly: GCF_964204655.1. Taxonomy (NCBI): domain Eukaryota; kingdom Metazoa; phylum Chordata; class Amphibia; order Caudata; family Salamandridae; genus Triturus; species Triturus cristatus. The sequence goes on from NC_140585.1 coordinate 356,943,990, forward strand.
CAGCCCACTAGCTCCACACAGGTGTGCTGCATAAGTCAGATGGCCCCAGCACACTTCAATCCGGATGGGCCTACCGCCCCGCTCGCTTCGCTGCGGTTTAGTTCAAACACCTCTGTTTATCGGCACAGGGCCCAACTCACCCTTGCGCCCGGATCACTGCAGCATGGGATGCAGATGCACAGTCCAACCTCACGATATTCACAAACTGTCAGTGCCCCCGCGGGCCCTCAGTGCAGCAGCCCTGAACCAAGTCAGCAGCACGGCCGCACCTCCCGCAGTCCCGCTACTACGGCCTACCATGGCTACGCGGCTCGCGCCGCCTCCCCAGTCCAGCACACCCACGGCCAAAGCTCCCACGGGGCACCCAGAGGCCCAATCAGCTCTCACCTGCCCAGCGGGCCAAAGGAGGCTGTCAGTGCAGTCCGTCGGGATCTCCCGTTAGCCACGCCGGATCACTGCAGCATGGGATGCAGGTGCAGTGTCCAGTCCCATGGTATTCACAGACCTTCAGTGCCCCCGCGGGCCCTCAGCGCAGCGGCCCGAACAAGATCAGCAGTGCGGCCGCGCCTCCCGCTGTCCCGCAACTACAGCCTACCAGGCTACGCGGCTCGCGCCGCCTCCGCAGTCCAGCACGCCACCTGCCAAAGCTCCCGCGAGGCACCCAGAGGCCCGAGCAGTTCTACCTGCCCAGCGGGCCAGAGGAGGGCGTCAGTGCAGACCGTCAGGATCTCCTGTACGCCACCCCGGGACCAGCCGTCACTCCAACATGGCAGCTTCTTCTTCAGATGGCCCCCTTCAGCCAACAGGTCGGGCAGATACCAGCGGGTCCCCGCCGCGAACGGCATCTCTGCGCCTCAGAGGTCAGGAATCTCGCTAGTAGCTGGAGTCTACAGGAGCCTCCGTCCCCGTAGATTTAGCTCCGCCGCACAGGTGTCCGCCATTTTGTACTCTGCCTCGCGGGTCTGGGCTGCAAATATGGATAGACAGTGTTGGAGGCCCAGGCCGCACACTATCAGCTCCTGAACGTCTCCACAGCTTCCCGATGCCTTTCTAGAAGCATGCCACAGGTTTTCGAGCGCAAATATTTCTCGGACATGCAGTATTATGACGGATAGTGCTCACGGGCTGACAGAGCCTCCCTAGGGTGAGGCCATCTTGTCCGCTGGCTCTCTAGCACCCCTCATAAATTAGCTTTTTAAATCAAGTTTTCAGCTTGTTGATCCTTGGTGGGAAGATCACTCAGGCCTCGCACAATACATGTGCTATTCGAACCGTTCTAAAACTGCATTCCGCCTAGAATTTTTATCTCTCTGGCAGTAAAATGGGTGCAGTCCAATACTTGGGCTTATGCCTGCTCTGACGACCCTGTATCCTCCACTGTGGTGGACCTAGGGTCAGCGAGTTGAGAAAGGCAGAGGTGACAGCCGGACAGATTCTTGTTGGCAGATCCAGAGTGGGTAGCAGGGATGTTGCTATCTGATAGGGAGATTAAGTTTTGGAATTCAATAGGTTTTAAAGAGTTTGGGGATTGTTTTCTACGGAGTAAATGCATTTCTGAGGAAGAGCTCTAGAAGTGGGGAACATTGCACACGTTTTGTTTTTTAAAAAATTGGTCAGATAGTCTATTTTTTAGCAGCCAATAGCCAGGGGGATGGTCAAAGTTCGCATTATATCAGCCATGCCTTGGTTAAAAGTAAATTAAGAGGAATAGGATACTGGTATAGACTGTCAAGGAATCAATCTTCGAAAGATGATATAGTTGGTTGTTTATTCAGGGTTCATGAAAAAACGCAATGTAACTTATCAGAAAGGGACTGGCATTCCATTTCAGAGATTGGATATAAATCTTTAAGTACGACAAATTATAAACTAATGCCACACTTATCTTGCTGGATGGCGTATTATACTCCAACAAGTCTTCATTAAATATATCCGTCGATTCCTGATAATTGTTTTTGCTGTCATCAGCAAGGACCATGAGATTGGCTCCACATATTTTTTACCTGTCCAAAACTAAAAATGTTGGGATGGAATTGTTTAATATCATAAATCAGGCTCTACACTCTAGAATAATCCAAGAAGCAAGCTTAGACTTATTCAGGATTTCCAAAGAGAGCCACAGGTTTAGTAAGGGAACACAGTTCTTTTACTCTATTGCGCTGATCCTTTAGCATGCAGAATTGAAGAACCAACCTCTTTCCATCAGTTCAGGGCTGGAAGTTAAAGATGATTGGCACTATGAAATTCGAAGAGGCATATGCAAAGCGGGTGGGGAGCGTGAAGAGGTTCAATGCTGTATGGCATTATTGGGAGCGAATTGTAGGTTAAGTGGTACTGTAATGTTGTTGGCGAACGCTGGCCATTTTTTTTTTAAACTGCGAATTGTAGTCTAGAGTAATTGTTATTGAAAAGTATTTTGCACCACTTTGCACTTTAGATCTACAAGATGCACTTTTTAAAGAATGCACTTGAAACTTATGTGAAATGTAAATTGACATTCTGTTCTCTGGAGTAAATGTTATTGAAAAGCATTTCGAATCACTTTGCACTTGCACATCGCACTTTATATACACAAAATGCGCTTTTTATGGAATGCATTTTGAATTGCTGTGAAATGTGAATTGACATTATGGTTCTGACTGCCTGGGCTAGGTACAAATGCATTTTGATATTTTATGTTGGGTTTTTTTACTATATAATGTCTGATAAGATAGATCCCTGCTTTCTATTTAAAAATCTATACTGAATGTATTTATTTCTGCTCTTTAAAAAATAAAGCTTTTTTTTTTTTTTAAAGGAACACTTTATTGACCCAACAACAGCAACACACTACATTTAGACCGTCCCATGAAAGAAAATCACTGTGGCCAATGTAAAGCAGGCACATAAACAATGATAATTAAACCATTTAGAGTCTTACGTCACATGTGGACTATATTCAATTCAGTGAACCTCTGGTAGAGCAGGAAACCAAAACCTCTTTCTAAAAAATAAGCATTACCTTATCTGGGGTTGTCAGATACAGTTCAGGCTAGCATTGCTGTAATTCTCTCCTACCAATCTTATGCCAATGGGATATACTTTGAAGATTCAGCTGTTGTGCTAAATAGACTTCTAAGTGTCCAAACCTCTACCATAAGGCCTCTACTGCATCTCTAGTGCCAGCTAGAAAACGTTTTTAGCTTTCATCAACTTAAGTCTATAATGCCTTCTAGTAAATCGCTGGGGGGAGAAGGACCGTCTGAAACTGCCTGGACCCAAGTCTTGCTCTCAACAAATGAATAAATATGAACTGCAGTTATAAGTCTTGGCAGTGTTATCATGGAGAAAGTAGTCCACTTGAAACGTGTATTGGAGGTTCTGTAATCTCAACTCAGAGAGAGCAAAGCAAAAATGTATAGTTAAAATAAAACTAATGTGAAACCAAACTATGAGTATATTTCCAAAACTCAAGACAGTTAAAAATCAATGAATACAATTTTATAATGTCCTCCTCTACCATTTGCCATTATTAGGACAGTCATCTTCTTGGTGAAGGTCATGTCTCTTTTTAATCCCTAAAATGGCAATGTTACATAGGCAGGCAGTTTGTAGAGAAAACCAGTATGCATGTGGACAACTAATTTGCACATTCAAACCACTGGAGCGCAGTAGGCTCCAGGTGTCACAGATAGGAATGGGAAGGGAACTTGTCTATCTGTGTTAACATTTTACAGGTGAGTAACCATGGCACAGAAAGAGCATGAAATCTGTACTCTGTGTCTAACTGCATACCTCTTGGCAAGACAAAGTTTTATTCGCAAAATTAGAAATAAGGCCCAAATTAATCATAATAGTTACACAGCATCAAAAATACATTTTCAGTGCAAATTCTTGTCAGTAGGGTACCTATTTTAATTTTAAACTGATAGTAATCAATGCTAAAACGTACTTCAATAAACCACAGACTACATAAAATATTCGTGTGAAGACATTGCACAGCACACATAGCCTACTGCTTTGATGTGATAACATCATGTATATATAATTCACCATTCACACGCAGAAGGCCTTCCAGCCTATTACGAATTTGTGTAAGTGTCTGAGCTACTCAAAAAGAATCATTGATAGAGAAAAATATTAGCTGCAGGGAAGGATTATGCTTATCACTTCTTTATGTTGTATTTCTCCATGATGTTTAATGCTTTGAAAAAGGACACTTTCAAATGGATGGCATTTACATGCTATCACCGTATTTAAACATAACCCTTTTCTATGATCATCTATCTGTATGGCTAACATGTTAACAGATCTCGGTAGGGATCTTTACATTGCCAATTAAGAAATAGGTCCAACAAATCCTATGTCAGGACCGGAGGCTCAGATTATGCATTTCTCTTCCTTTTCTAGTCTCAGCAGCACGATACACAACGTATATAACACTGTATAAGCATTAACTAGAAAAGACTACATATCCCGTGAGTCTTTGAAAAAACTTGAACATCATCCACCAATCTCCAGTCTCTTCTAATCATTCACAAAGGAAAATCACTTCCTCTTTCTTTGCTGTTCAGCGTACAGATAAGGGCTTTTTCCTTGTGAATGCTCAAATTTTCTGATATGTGTTATGATTTAGTGTATTAACAATCGCTTTTCCCCTTAGCTACGCTCCTCATCTGTTTGGTGTGCACTATCAGCGGCTCTGGGTCAGGGACGCTCTGTCTGGGCGTGAGTTTCTTTCACATGCTAAACTGAAAGTAGAGAGTCATCCTTTTCCCAACCCCCAGGGAGTCGATATGTGAAAAGAGAATCTTTACTCTTGGGATCAGCCCGCGGGGATAAGTATGTCAGTGGCGGCTGGTTATAACGGGCGAAAGGGGCGTTGCCCTACCAAGCATCCGAGAGGAAAGAGAGAATGAACGTACAACACGAAGCAGCTTTAAATAAAGTGCTCTCTGATTCGTGCTAACACAGATTCTTTCTGTTGCCTCTTAATGAAGAGCTGAGGAGCGAGACAAGTCGGAAGTCCTCGTGCGCATGTGCTAGGCTGCTAGCTGGGGCGACGGCTATCGCTCGCCCTTGAGGCACACACACGAGGAGAGTGATGTCAGCATGGTAGGAGTGGCCAGTAGAAGCGGTAATGGTTAACTTGTATAGGGGGCGCTTATGCTGTGGCCCAGGCGTTTTCAGCAGAGCGTCATTGAAATAAATGATATGGGGCAGGGCTGGCCTACATCGAGGAAGTGAAGTGGGTGGCAACAACTGACGGACTCCCTTCATGTTTGTACTGCTGTTTAAGCCTCCTGATTGGATGTTGGAGGCTGGGGGAGTGGGCTGGCTGTGGAAGATTTTGTCTAGGCAGCTCCGATTTCATTTCGGGTTCGGGATAATAATCAGAATGCAGCAGGTGTGCGTGCGTCGTGTATTGTGTTGTTGGCGCCTTGGCGGTTTATTATCCAGGAGGGACACCGACCAGACGAGATGGGACTTAACCAGGCGGCACAAGCTTTTGAGGTAAGCGAACAAGTATAATTTAATGTGGAACATAATCTACTCTCTTCCGGTCGAGTCGAGTGTTCATTGTGCTTTTTTTGTGTCAGCTTTATTCGGAACGAGATCACCAGTCAAATGCGAGCAAGGGTACAGTCAGTAGAAGACGAGGCCTGGGACTATTCCTTAAATTCGTAAGGATAACAGAGTGAAGACTATTTAGAATTAGAAAAGCGGTAGGATTTTGTTGGGCAAGTGCACCAGTGTTAATTACGGCAGTGCCTTGTTAGCATTTCACTTACTGTTTGCTAGCCACAATCGCAGCCGCAGAACAAGCTGCAATCTGTCTGTGGGCACGTGCGCAACATATTGAAGAATTATTAATAGCCTGCGGGTATTAACAAGCAATGCAATCTGGCAGGGATACAGTTTATGCCCTTGCATGCGCAGTTACTACGCTGTGCCTTCAGATGAGAATGCAAGTTCTCGGAGATTGAGATGTATTTTACCGAGATTATTATAAGCACTGCACTCTGATTAATGGCGTCCAATATCTATCTGCAGTACAGGTCGAGACCACCCTCCACACCTCTCCCTATCAGAGCGCTTGACTAATGTGGCAACAGAAAGCTCAGTGAAAGCCCACCCAGTGTTACATGGGTGGGTATAAATATTGTTAAACGAGGCCCGTTATGTTACAGGCTGACGGAAACTTAATGCTGAAGCCATCAGAAGTGCCCCAGAGAAACACGACCTCACAACAAAAGCCAAAAAAGTACTTTTGCATTTAATGCGGAGACAGTAGTGCAATGTTTTATAGGTGAATACGCGTGCGAATGTCGCACTACCAACACAGGAAAGGCAGCCCTCATTCTAAGGTTTATTGGTGCTTTCCTGCATAGCATCTGCCAAGTAACCTGTGGCTGGTTGGTTGATCTAGTAGGGTTTCAGTGTAATGCTTTTTGGGTTCGTTTCAGCATTCAGTTCACATTGTTGGTGAAGGCGGTTCAGTAAGTACGCTAAGCTGTATATGCCCTCGCACAACATTTTTCGCCCCACCACTTTCAAAATCCACCAGCCGCCCCTGAAGTATGTGTCGATGCTTTTGTCATAAATGGAGAGCACAACACCTCATTGGCACCACTAGAGGTCACGTGTTCTTCTCGTGGCGATCACCGCGCAACTCGGTGACCACTCTTTCTGCTGGAGAGGCATTTGAATTCCTAAGCGCGCTGCGATCCTGTCAATTTCAATCTCCAGTGCAAGAGGTAAATACCGCTGAGACATACATTTCAGTTTGGTGACTGGGCCTTGTGAATTAGAGGGCGCATACGTTTCTAAACAAACACTGACATCCAACAAGAGTCTTCTGGAAAAACCAACTACATCTCAGCCAAGGGCAATATAATTTGACAAGTCACCTGAACTCAGATACAAGTGATGATAGAGAACTTATGGATTTAATTAAGGAGGAGCAGGTGGTTCTGCAAATTCACGAGGACCTTGTAATGCTATTGATGCAGAGAGACATTTTCTCAGCCTTGCTGTCCCTGAGTAGGCAAATCATTATGTTGGAGGCAATAAGCAGTGTTCCACCCCCTGGACGAGAAGATAGGGTCCCTCGCACCCTCTGCCGGAGACAATCGAGCGCAGTTATGGGGAAATGGAAAACCAAGTTCCCACGACACAAATCATTTCACCATAAGACACCTTTGAAAGGCTGCGCAAAGCATTCCTGAAAAGGTAGGCAGAAGCCCTAGACAATCACGAGGCTGACAAACACCAAGGGAATACCTCCGAAGATACCTTCTCCGCACTGGGAGAGAATGTCGATGCCAGAGGCGATTCTGATAATCGGGATGAGAATTTGGGTGAAATAAACAGGCCCCAGTAGACCATGGCAGCCAGAAGGCAGCTTCAAACATGCCAGGGTAGATGAAAATGGTGGAGACACCCCACAGGGGTCTACAATACCTCTGGACATACTGAATCGTACCATATTCAATCAGGGGATTATAAATCGCACTACTCACCCGCTGGGGGAGGGAGCGGCGGCGGCTCCGAGTTAGGTTAAGAGCCAGTTCTTGAGGTCCTTCCTGAACGTGTGCAGGGTCGGGGAGCGTCTGATGTTCACAGGGAGCGTGTTCCAGGTTTTGGCAGCGATGTGGGAGAAGGCTCTTCCGCCAGTTCTGTTTCTGCAGATGCGGGGGACTTCTGCCAGGGCAAGGTCGGCAGAGCGGAGGTTTCTCTTGGGTACGTGGAAGGATACTCTCTCGTTGAGGTATTTGGGTGCGCTGTTGTGGAGAGATTTGTAGGTGTGGATCAGAAGTTTGAAGGTGACCCTCTTCTCAACGGGGAGCCAGTGTAAGTCTCGTAGGTATTTGGTCATGTGCTCCTGGCGTGGTGTTCTCAGGACTAGTCTGGCTGCGGCGTTCTGGATGGTCTGGAGCCTGTGTGGGAGCGTTTTGTGGATCCTGGGGTAGAGGGCGTTGCCATAGTCCAGTGAGTGCGTGGGTGACGGTCCTTCCGCAGTCGGGGGAAGGGGTCCACTTGAAGGTCTTACGGAGGATGCGCAGGCAGTTAAAGCTGGCGGAGGCGACGGCGTTGACCTGGCGGTTCATGGAGAGGGAGGAGTCCGGGATGATGCTGAGGTTACGGGCGTGGTACGTGGGTGTGGGTGGGCTCCCGAGGGCGGAGGGCCACCAGGTGCTGTCCCAGGCGGAGGTGCAGGGGCAGAGGATGAGGACCTCTGTCTTCTCTGAGTTATGCTTCAGGCAGCTATCGTTCATCCAGGCTGCCACGCTCTGCATGCCCTTCTGGAAGCAGAGTCTGGTGTCTTCAGGGTCCTTGGTGAGCGAGAGGATGAGCGGAGTGTCGTCGGCGTAGGATACGATGTTGTGTCTGACGATGGTGGCGAGGGGGGGCCATGTAGATGTTGAAGAGCATGGGGCTGAGTGAAGATCCTTGGGGGAACTCCGCAGTTGATTTCAGTCGGTTCGGAGAGGAGCAGGGGGAGTCGGATCCTCTGGGTTCTGTCGCAGAGGAAGGATTGGATCCATTTGAGGGCGGTTCCTTGTATTACTGCGTCGTGTAGTCTGGCTGCGATGGTGCGATGAGATACTGTGTCGAAGGCTGCGGAGAGGTCAAGAAGGATGAGTGCCGTGGTGTGTCCCTGGTCGTGCAGCATGCAGATGTCGTCAGTTGCGGCGAGGAGGGTGGTCTCGGTGCTGTGGTTGCTGCCGAATCCGGACTGGGAGGCGTCCAGGATGGAGTTCTCTTCCACAAAGGCGGTGAGCTGGGTGTTCACTAGCCCCTCTGTGACTTTGGCTGCAAAGGGGAGGAGAGAGATGGGCCGGTAGTTCTTCAGGTCCGTTGGGTCGGCCGATGGTTTCTTGAGGAGGAGTTTAACCTCTGCCTTCTTCCATTCGGCGGGCAGATGCCTGATCAGAGGGAGGCGTTGATGGTCAGCTCTAGTTCGGGTGCAATGACGGTGGCGGCCCTGTGGAAGATGTGTGGTGGGAAGGGGTCCGTAGGGGTTCCGGAGTGGGTCTTCTTCATGGTGGCTGTGATGAGTTTGGTGGTAGCAGGGTCCCAGGATGAGATGATGGGATTATCTACGGTGGTCGGTAGGGCGGTGGTGTTCGTCTTTGGTTCGCTGAAGTTGTCGTAGAGGGACTTGATCTTCAGATGGAAGTAGGAGCTGAGCTTGTCGCAGAGTCCCTGAGAGGGTGTGACGTCTGTGGCGTCGCAGGTGGGTTTTGCGAACTGCTGTACGACGTTGAACAGTTCCTTGGCGTTGGTCGCATTGGTCTGAACTTTGTCTCTTATGAAGGCCTGTTTGGTGTCCGTGATGCGCAGGTGGTATTCCTTCAGGGCGTACCTGTGGTCGGTCCGTGCTTCCGTGGTTTTCAGGTTCTGCCAGGATTTCTCTAGGCGTCTGCAGGAGCATCTGGCTTCTTGGAGTTCTGTGGTGAACCAGGCGGCTTTCGGCAGGCATAGTTGTGCGGGTGGGCGGAGGGGCACGAGCTCGTCGGCGCAGCAGGAGACCCATCGGTGAAGATCCCTGGCAGCAATGTTCCGGTCTGTCGTGGTGCTGGGCTGGTGTTGAGGAGTTGCTCTGTGACCTTGCTCCAATTCAGTCGTGGCTGGCGTGGGGCGGGTTTGGGTGCGGAGGTGTGGCTGAAAGTGAAATGGACGCAGTGGTGGTCAATCCAGAGGGGCTGGGTGTGTGGTGGAAGTGGATGTTTGTACCTCCCGCGAAGATGGGGTCGAGGGTGTGGCCTGCCTTGTGCGTGGGTGTGTTGCCGAGTTGTTTCAGTCCTAGGTTGGCATGGTTGTCGAGGGCAGTGGAGTCGGGGGTCGCTGCCGTTGACGAGGTGGAAGTTCAGGTCCCCGAGAAGAATGTAGTCCGTGGAGGTGATGGCGTGGGGTGCGGCAAGGTCGGCGATGGATGCTGCGTGGTGGGTGCGAGGTGGAGTGGGGGTCATTCGTGCTGATGTGGAGAGGCAGAGTGGGGTCTTGTGTGCGATGGCTAGTCCTCCTCCTGGGCGGTGAGGACAGTCCTTTCTCTGGATATTGTAGCCGTCCGGGATGGCGGCGGCAAGGTCTGGACCGAAGGTGGCGTGTGTGCATGTTTCCGTGAAGAACGCAACGTCGGGCGAGAGGGTGTCGAGTAGTTCCCAGATTTCTATGGCGTGTCAGTGAACGGAGCGCACGTTGAGCAGGATGCATGTCAGGGCTTCGGTGGGGTGCACGTCGGGAGTTCCTTTGGCTGTTGCTGGGCCTTTGTCGATATTGAAGGTTATGCGGCAGGGCCAGCATGAGAACTGCCCGTGGGTGTTGATAGGCGAGGATCTTGCGCAGTCGGCTTGTCTTCCGGGTTTGAGTGCGTGGAGGCTGTTGGATTCGTAGTGGAGATGTCTAGGAGAACCAGGGGTCCTGGCGCTGGGCGCAGTCGGATCGCGGACGGGCGCAGACTGGCTTGCCTTCGGCGTGGCACCGGCGCATCCGCGCAGCGGCCGCCATTATGTAGGGGAAGGGGGAGGGAACGAGTAGCTGGAAGGCGGGAGCGGAGAGTCCGGGGGCGGGGTCACGGGTGATTGCGGCAGCGTTGAGGCCAAAAGAAAACGGCGGGAAGAAATTACAGATTAGAGTACAGCAAAGAAGAGAAAAACAGGGATTACCAATCAGGGAAATGATCCGCAGTTAGGGAACAGTGCGTAAGACAGACGTACAACAAAATCAGGCACAAAAGAGAAAAACGAGCAATAAAACAGGCACAAATGAGGAAACGAGAAATAATCAGCAACAAATGAGGAACACTAGAACCAGTGGCAGGGTAGCCTCGAACCCTGCACGTAGGGGCTGGCAGGCACCACACAGCACAGCGGAGCTGCCGGGGAGAGTGTGAACCTGGGACCGGAGTCTGAGGTCTCTATTCGTTCAGATTGCTCCTCGGTACCACGCGAAGACCGATGCTCGCCCTGTCTCCATGATGATAATCTAGCCAAAACAATCCATGTTCAGCAGATTGGGATACAGCGTCAAAGGTAGGCCAATATATGCACAGCCGCATAAAGAAGCAGATGAATAAAGAAGTTTGGGGTAGACTCAAAGCGGAATGCCCACAGCCATTGTAATCGATAGTAAAATGGATACCTCTGTAACTAAGTTTTATTAAGGACACGAAAAAGGGCCTGGACTGGTTCTTGGAACTCCTGTCAGGACAAACTACTTGATGTGCTGTGGTCATTAACAAAAATACTTGATAAGGCTGAAGAGACCCGAGAGACTGGCAACCTGATTGACCCAAACATCCTATTCGGATGTGCCCAATTGGTGTTAGACTTGGCATCTTTTGGCGTGTTTCCCCTGAGTTTTTGCTTTCTGACCTCCCTGTTTTTGATGGCGTATTTCTGCGCACTTTTCTCACAGCTGATCAGTGGTAAAGTGCAAGTGCTCCTGTGGTATGAATATGCTACTTACCAGTATGCATCTGTTCTTGGCATGTAGAGCTGCAGATCTATACACTTTTGCATAGATTGCCATCTGGTGTTGGGCCCGGATGTTTGCAGTTTGTGACTCCTCCTTCGGTCCGTACTGCACATGGGCTTCGGCTCCATCCTCCGATTGTTTTTCGCCAGCAGGGAAAAGATGGAGCGTAGTGATAATAGTAAGAAACCCATGTGTGTGTATCTAAATAAGATAGACTGGAACAGATACAGGTAGCCGGGGAGGCGGGTGGGCGTGTATAGATCTGCAGCTCTACATGCCAAGAACAGATGCATACTGGTAAGTAGCATATTCCGTTCGAGGCATATGAGCTGCAGATTATACACTTTTGCATAGATTATATAGCAGTACCCAACCTTAGCGGCAACCACCGGTATCCGTTGCAGTGGTTTGAAAAAGTGTCTTTAGTACAGCCTGGCCCACACTAGCTTGTTGTTTAGAGTGCACGTCTACACAGTAATGTTTTGTGAAGGTGTGCGGTGTTGACCATGTGGCTGCTTTGCAGATGTCATCTAAGGGTATGTTCCCTAGAAACGCCATAGAAGCCCCTATCTTTCTTGTAGAGTGGGCTTTAGGTGGAACAGATAATGTTCTTTTTGCTAGCAAATTTGTATGCACTTTACAATCCACCTAGCTATCCCTGATTTAGAGATGGGGTTGCCCTTATGCGGTGGTGAGAAGGAGACAAACAACTGTTTAGTCTTTCTGAAAGGTTGCGTTCTTTGTATGTAGTACAGTAAAGCCCTTTTAACATCAAGTGTATGTAGAGCCCTTTCCGCAACAGACTGAGGTTGCGAGAAAAAAAACGGTAATTCCACCGATTGATTGAGATGGAAGGGGGAAATGACCTTGGGCAAAAATTTGGGATTTGTGCGAAGTATCACCTTGCTGTGATGTATCTGTAAAAAGGGTTCTTGTATAGTGAACGCTTGTATCTCACTAACCCTTCTAAGGGAAGTGATAGCTACAAGGAAGGCTGTTTTCCAAGTGAGGAACTGTAGCTCACATTTATGCATTGGTTCGAAAGGCGGGCCCATTAGCCTTGTAAGAACTACGTTTAGATTACATACAGGGGAAGGTGGTGCCCTGGGTGGAATTACTCGTTTAAGGCCTTCCATAAAGGCTTTAATAGCAGGCACTCTGAACAGTGATAAATGCTGTCTGTTTTGCAGGTAAGCAGCAATTGCTGCTAGGTGTAGACGTATGGATGAATATGCCAGGTTACACCTGTGAAGATGGAGCAGATAGCATATGATGTGCTGTATGGATGCATCTAAGGGGTCGATTGTATTGTTACGGCAGTAAACAACAAATCTCTTCCACTTTGCGGCATAGCATGCTCGAGTGGTAGGGCGTCTGGCTTCCCTGATAATGTTTATGCAATCAGGGGGACGGTTAAGGTATCCAAATTCTAAGATTTCAGGAGCCAGATCGCAAGGTTGAGCTGAGCTGGGTCCGGGTGCCTGATTTCTCCATGGTTCTGGGTTAGGAGGCATGGGGACAGGTACAGCTTTTGGTGTGGTACCACTGAGAGCTGTAGTAGTGTGGTGTACCACTGCTGCCTGGCCCATGTTGGAGCTACTAGAATGAGTCTGAGGGAGTGCTGTTGTAGCTTCCTTACCACTAATGGAATTAGTGGGAGAGGTGGAAAGACGTATGCAAATTTGCCTGACCAGTTCATCCATATCGCATTGCCTTTGGACAATGGGTGTGGGTATCTGGCGGCGAAGCTTGGGCATTTTTTGTTTTCGTGGGTGGCGAAGAGGTCTATCTGAGGATGCCCCCACTTGTGGAAGAATGGGTGAAGAACTTGTGGATGCAGTTCCCATTCCTGCATTTGCTGCGTTTGTCTGCTGAGCAGATCTGCCATGGTGTTTTGTATGCCTGGGACGTGTTGTGCCAGGAGAAAGATTTTTTGTGGAATCGCCCATCTCCATATGCTCTGTGCTAAGCGGGAGAACAGGGGAGAGTGTGTCCCCCCCTGTTTTTGAATATAGTACATTGCAGTCATATTGTCTGTGCGAATTAGGACTGCCTTAGCTGAAATTTGTTTCTGAAACGATTTCAGGGCTAGAAAGATCGCCAACAACTCCAGATGATTGATGTGGAGTAACCTCTGTTGTGGCGTCCATACACCTTGCACTGTGAGGTGTAATAGGTGCGCTCCCCAGCCGGAGAGCGATGCGTCCGTTGTTAGAATCACCTGAGGAACCGGGTCCAGGAACGGTCACCCTTTGGAAAGGTTTGTGGTGTTCCACCACTGCAGAGAGCGATGGGTGCGACCGTCCACCAACAACAGATCCGTCAGCTGTCCCTGGGCCTGGTTTCACTGACGTGCTAGGCACTCTTGGAGTGGACGCATGTGAAGTCTTGCATGAGGCACTATGAAAATGCAAGACGCCATCATCCCCATTAGTTTCATGAACACTCTTGCTGGGAGAGAGTGCTGAAGAAGGAACTTTTGGCGCAGGGCTTGCATGCTTGCGATCCTGGCTGAGTTGGGATAGGCTATAGCTTTTGAGGTGTCTATAGTGGCACCGAAGTATTGCTTTGTGTGAGAGGGTATCAAGTGGGACTTTTGGTGATTCACCGTAAAGCCTAGCTGGTGGAGTAGTTGTATGGTAGTGTTTGTATTTTGTACACACTGGTGGTAGGACGCGGCTTTTATGAGCCAGTCGTCCAGGTAGGGGAAGACGTGAATGTTTTGTCTTCGGAGGTGTGCTGCCACTACTGCCAGGCATTTGGTAAACACCCGTGGTGCGGTTGTGACCCCGAAGGGGAGAACCTTGAACTGATAATGTTGGTTGTCCACCACAAATCGGAGGTACTTTCTGTGAGCCGGGTGTATTGGGATATGAAAGTATGCGTCTTTCAGATCCAGTGTAGTGAGAAAGTCGCCCTGACGGAGGAGTGGGAGAACTTGCTGAAGAGTTACCATATGAAAATGGTCTGAATGGATGTATGCATTTAGCGGCCGGAGGTCTAGAATGGGCCGTAGGGTCTCGTCTTTCTTCGGTATGAGAAAGTACAGAGAGTAGACCCCTAGATTTTGCTGATTGATGGGTACCTGCTCTATCGCGTGTTTTTGCAGGAGGGAGAGTACCTCTTGTTTCAGAAGTGTGGTATGTTCATGTGACATCGCACGGTGTCTGGGTGGAATATTTGGGGGGGTAGAAGTTAGTTCGAGACAGTACCGTGAATAATTTGGGTTACCCATTTGTCTGACGTTATGGCTTCCCAGGTGTGAAGGAAGTCCTGTAGTCTGCCCCCGACCGGAGTGGAATAGTCTGGGGGGAGCGGGGGAAAGTCATTGTGTGGGCGGTGTGGCAGAACGGGCGGTGTTGGTTTTGCCCCTGGCTTTATTATTGTTTCCTCGATATCCACCTCTTTGGTAGCCCTTTGAGAAGGTATTTTGAGGAGGGAACTTGTAGGAAGTGGAGGCGTTATCGGAAGAGTAACCTCTGCCAGAGCCTCAAAAGGAGGAACGGCGAAAGGAGCGTCTAGGGGTTTGTGATGCAGGGCTCCCATAGACTTCGCCGTATCCGTATCCTTCTTCATTCTTTCCAGGGCTTCGTCTACTTTTGGGCCAAATAAGTGTTGTTGGTCAAAAGGGTGGTTTAAAATAGATGCTTGGACCTCTGGTTTAAAGCCTGAAATTCTGAGCCAGGCGTGACGGCGAAGTAGGACACTGGTGTTTATAGCCCTGGACGCCGTGTCTGCTGCGTCAAGTGCGCATTTGATAGAGGTGTTGGTAATAATCTTCCCCTCTTGTATGAGCTCATGAGCCTTATTCTTATATTTGTCTGGGAGATGCTGCATGAGAGCCTCCAGCTCATCATAGTGCGCTCTATCGTACCTTGCCAGCAGCGCCTGTGTGTTGGCGATGCGCCACATATTGGCAGCTTGGGAGGCAGTGTGTTTGCCTGACGCATCTAAAAGCTTGGACTCCTTATCAGGTGGTGGGGCTTCACCAGATGACAGAGTTGGAGCGCTTCCTAGCTGTGGAGACCACAAATGAGTCTAGGGGCGCAGGTCCTTTAATATAGATAGGATCCGTGGGGGCTGCCTTGTACTTTTTTTCTATTCTGGGGTTTAAGACCCTAGCTCTAACGGGGTCTTTGAAAACCTCTGTGGCATGCTTGGTCACCCCTTTAAGCATGGGTAATATAGCGGGGGGTTTGTCTGCTATGTCAAATGTGTCAAGTAGGAAGTCTTCCTCAACTGGATCACTATGTAATTCCACCCCATGGTAATGTGCCGCCCGTTGTAAGAGGTGGTGGAACCCCATGGAGTCCTCTGGTGGAGACGGTCTGGATGGATAGAGATCATCCTGAGGCACATCTGGGACATCGGGATTGTGATAATCCTCCCATGGGTCAGGTGTTCCCGGAGGAGTGGGGTCCTGCGGGGCATCTGTGGGATCATAGAATGGATCTCCATGGTCATCAGGGTCTGGAGACGGGGTTGGAGACCGGTGAGGCAAGGGTGGAGAAGGTGGGGGAGGAGATGGAGGGGGCGGAGGAGGAGGAGGAGGTGGAGGTGGTGGGGAGGGTGCTCTGAACGGGGATGTGGCAGAGTCCTTCCGTTTTGGTGGTGGAGGAGGAGTTGGTTTGTCCAAAAGTCTTTTCTTGACAGACAACATTAAATGTCCAGTCCTTGGATCCTTTGTTAAAGTCTTTTGAAGAGGATCCGGTGCGAAAAGCTCCTCCGGCACCGATTCGTCCATCGGTGCCGACGTTTTCGGAACCGAAGGCTTCGTCGGTTTATCCGCGCCATGCTTTCTCTGAATGTCCGATTTTTTGGTCGGCGCCGAGGCATGCTTCGGCACGGAAGCATCGGTGCCGAGGGATTTATGTTTGGTCGGCACCGAGAGGCCAGGTTTCGACACCGATGGCTTCGGAACGGAACGTGTTTTCTTCGGCGCCGAAGAATGTTTGTCGGCGCCGCTAGGAGGCTGGCTCGAGCCCGAGCCGCCAGGAGACTTGTGATGCTTTTTCACCGGGCCCGAAGGTGGGGTGATGGAAGCAGTATGCTTGGCTTTCCCTAGGCCCGGAGGCGAAGGGGTAACCGGAGTCTCTTTCGGTATGGGCGCGGGAGGGGGAGGGGGTAGAGTACTCACGACCCTCTGCGCCGGTGTGATCTCCTCCACGTCGGAGTCGTCGGCCTCGGAAGCGCTGACGATATCTTCCTCCTGCTCGATGTGCTGCTGTCCCGAAGCTCCAGTGTCTTCTCCGAAGATGTCAGGTGGAGCCGAGGTCGATGAGTGCGACATGGTGCGTCGAGCTCGTCGATCCCGAATAGTCTTTTTCGATCGAAAAGACTTGCAGGCGGTGCAGTCTCGGGCCTCGTGTTTGGGAGAGAGGCAGAGGTTGCACACCTGATGGAGATCAGTGTGGGGAAATTTAGACCCACATTTCGGGCACTTCTTGAAAGGAGTCCTTTCCATCGGCCGAGACCGGAGTCGAGATAGGCCCGAAAGCCGCCGCCGATGTCTAGAATCGAGGAAGTGCCGAAGAGAGAGATGAAGAAGTCGATTCCGTCTAAAGAATCTCGATGGACGAGGATTTTTCGTCGAAGGTCGAACTGGAAAGGTTCGAAGCCGGAGCACGAAGTATTACATCCGAGCCCGATGGCGGAAAAAAACAATCTGAGGATGGAGCCGAAGCCCATGCGCAGTACGGACCGAAGGAGGAGTCACCGAACTCGTGACTTCCAAAGACTGTCCAAGAACAAAAACAAACTGCAAACATCCGGGCCCAACACCAGATGGCGATCTATGCAAAAGTGTATAATCTGCAGCTCATATGCCTCGAACATTGTGTTATGGATTGGCGTTTCCATGATTGGATATTTGATTTACTTGTTAGTCCCTAATAAAGTGCACTGAGTGTGCCGGGGACTATGAATCAAATGCTACTAGTGGACCCGCAAAAACAACAGTTGATGGACAGAATGCAGAACATTGTCGTACATTCACCCCAGTACAGCGATCTGGGCCTAAATCCATCGTTTTTTTGCTCACCATGTCGTTCCAGTTTGAACCCAGCCATATGCAAATCAGCCTTGACCCTGTGCCTCATGGGAACAGTTCAGCCCGAACTGCCAAGCCAGGTCCTCCCTGAACTGGAAACAAGCATCCTAGGACCGGTTTCGGGGTTTCTACGCCACTGGAGTCAAACTATCCTGGCTGAAGAGGGGTGAAACCCCGAAACCGGTCCTAGGATGCTTGATTCCGGTCCAGGGAAGAATTGGCTTGGCAGTTCGGGCTGGACTGTTCCCATGAGGCACAGGGTCAAGACTGATTTGCATATGGCCATGTCTGAACTGGGGCGGCGTGGTGAGCAAAATAACGATGGATTAAACCCAGATCTGTGACTGGGGGTGAATGTTTTGCCAATGTGCAACATTCCATCCATCATCTTGTGTGTTTTACTAGTGGACCTGCAGCACTGATTGTGCTACCCACATGAGTAGCCCTGAAAAGGTAACTCAGACCCGCCATTGCGGAGTCTGCATGCAGTTTGTAACTGCCATGTCGACTTGGCCAGTGCACACACTTGCCAGTCCCTCACCTTCCATTTTCTTACATGTCAGTCACCCCTAAGGTAGGCCCCAGGTACCCCTGTGGGCCGGGTGCAGTGTCTGTGAAAGGTAGGACATGCCCTGGTGTGTGAGGCATGTCCTGATGGAGAATTACGGCCAATTTCGTTTTTCGCTATTGTATAGCTACCTGTTGCCCATAGGACAAAAAGGAGAGTTTGTTTATAACATCTAATAAACATAAGTGGCTCGGGGAATTAGGTAGGAAAAAAAAGTTTAGTATGCCTGAACTCAGAATCTAAAGCTGCATATTTTAGTGAAGCTGATTTTTACGTTCTGTGTTTGAAAAAAAACACTTTTAAAAAGTAGGTATTTTCTTGCTCAGTCATCCCGTGTGCCTCTGCTGGAATATGGATTGCCTGTCTGGGTTTTGGATGCAGAAGGCTGGGGAGCAGGAGTGGCTCCATATAGTCTAGGTGGGTCAGGAAAGGGCTGAATAGGCCTGGGCTGCAATTGGGGAAGGGAAAGATTTCCTTGCACCTCAAAGGGCCTGGTCTGCCTCTGACCATGCCGTCTTCACCTCCTGCCAGGAAGTCACACCAGAGAAGGCAGAACTGGTTCTGGCTGGGCACAGACACTCTGCCTAAGAGATCAAAGGCTTTTGGGATATAAATATTGGGGCCCAGACCCCTGGACTTTGGAACTCTTTTGGACCAAGCAGACTGCCATGAAGAAGAGCTGGAGAAGCTGTGAGGAGGAACTACCACTTTGCTGTGTGCTTTGCTGTGTTGGCATGCAGTGGCTGCTTCTGTCTTGGGCAGTGAAAGGACTGGACTGAACTTTCTGAAATCTACTTTGTGAGTTTCTCCAAGGGCTTGAGGTAGAGCTTTCCCCCTGTTCAAGAAGTCTCAGGAACAGCAAAGATTTCAAGCTCTTCTGCCCTCAGCACTGGGGACTGTGTGTTTTGTGCTGCAACAGAGAAAAAAGCAACCCAACGCCATCTATGATGCCGCTGCTGACTCCGTGTCCTGAAGACACCACAGAGGGCGCCGCCACCACCAAGCCACTGCTCGCACCGCGACCTGTGGGCTTTGCACCGCCTCGCTTCACGACGACGCCTTGATATCCCCGACAACGCCGCTCCATGCCGAAATCTACGCCGCTGCTTGCACCGTGGTTCGAGGGTAATGCTCATAAAGTTACACGATGCACTGCCCTTATCCTGCACTGCAGCCTTGGCCTACCAACGCCGTCAGCTGACGACAGCGCTTCAGCAACGACGACAACGCTGATTGCACCGTGACCTGCCAGCACCGCGACGAGCACCGACTTCACCTCGCACCGCGACCCTGGTTTCACCGACGACGCCATCTGCCGCCGCCACCGAGCCGCTGCTGGCACCGCGACCTGAGGGCACCGCACGCCACACCGCTGCACTTCGCACCGAAGCACCCGAAACCTGCGCTCCTGACTTCAACACAGAGGAGTTCGACCTGCAACGCGTGTGACTTTAACGGCCCGACAACTCCTGCACTGTCCTCCTGAACCTGGCCGACAAAAAATCCAATTTCTAACACTTGGGCAATGCAAATTGAACACTATCCACAGAACGCAGGTGCTAGCTATTGATCAAAATAAATCCCAATGTCATTGCACAACATTAAATGGGACAAATGGATTTCTAAAGCATCTTATCAGTTGGATATCAGCTATAAAACTCCACAACCGTACTGGGTTTATGTCACTGTCGTGTTTATATCACCAAGTAGGATACCCGCTGTAATGTGTTCAATTTGCAAATGTTTTCAATTCTTGGGGTAGACTGGAGTATAGTTTGCTGTCATTGACTATATGTGAAAATTGTGATTTTGTTTTGTTTTTTAAAAACTCCCCGTAAAAAATTTTAAAACACCCTTTTTAAATGACACCGCTCGATACACCACCAACTCGAATATCAGTCCTGGAGGGTCGGTTCCATGACAGATTTTTAGCCTATCCAAAGTTAGATCAATGTAGTTATCCTAAAAATATGGCATGTATCCAGCCCGCCAGGACTGATATTGGAGAACCCTGGTCTAGACCAAAAAAAAAGTCCCATTGTGGAATCCACTAGTGGTTTATATAAAAAGTACAAAGCAACAATTCAATCAGTTTCAACTAATTTGCTGGCCTTTTTTCCCCAAGTCGGGTCTGGAGACTTTAAGATGATATTTTCTCCCAACAACCGTAACATCGAGTCAGTGTAAAGGAGCGACAAAGCATATGTCAGGGGAAAAAGAAACACACTAAACAAACATTTCAATTCATTCATGGGTTTTTTTTTATATAACCTTTCCTATTAGTGACGCTCTAAGCTGATCGTTCTGGACCTACACAGTTGATTGCACAGTTAAGGTACCAGTTTCGGAATCCTACTTATGCACTTTATCTGACAAACATTCAGACAACATCATGCCAAGTATTAAACGCCAAACAAATAAAGGACAATAATTTCAAAAATGCAAACAACATATTTTCAGGCACTACTTCAGGTGTGTTCAGTTGGAACCAGCCAAAGACTTGAATTCAAACTGAAGCACCGACCAAGCAGGTTAACAAATGTGAATCAAGGCAATTTGCAAAGATTTCACTTAGCGCTTTTCTTGTTCCAAAACATCCACAAACAATTGGTCTCTTTGTATTCTGCAAGACTTACTGAGATCTCTTACCTTGGGAGTACAGAAGAATCTGCATCTCCAGTAGAACACAAGTGAAAAGCTGTACCAAATTTTCCAATCCCAACAGTTCAAAAGCTTCCCGAAGGGGGTAGTCTGACAGCGGAAGTTCACTGAGGCCAGGCCTCTGGCAAATGATTGGTTCATAAACTCCATAAAGTTTTAGCGACCTTCCTGGGGGTGGAAGAGGAACTTCGTAAAGAACGTTATGGATGTAACTCTCCAGGGGTAATGGTGGCGGCTGCTGAGATGTAACTGCTTTGTGGAGTTGGGAAAGAAACTTCCTGCAGGCTTGCATGAAGGGCAGAGGGGTAATGAGGCATATGCTCTTTGATACATACAAAGTGTCCTTGCTGATGTCATAGGAATTGTACTGATGGAGTTTGGCCAATGACGTTGCATCTCCTTCATCCGTGCTACTTGCGAGGGAATCCATGCTACATGACGAGGAGGCATATACGCTGCTGTAGTGCTCTGCATTGTGCATCTGGTAAAGAGTCTGCATAGCAGTACAGATTTGCTTACTTGTTACCACCTCATAAAATGTGAGACAAAATCCATAAGTACGAGAGCCATCTTCCCGTGTGATGATGAATGAATGGAACTGAGGTTCTCGGTTATCAGCTTGTGTCCTGAAGCTTAGACCTTTGGGCATGCATAACTGCAAATATGAAAACAAGTCAATTAATTATCATTTTCAGTATTCCGAAATGACACACATTATAAAGTGCTATATAATAATAATTGCTAGCTGTATTTCTTTTCTTTTCAGAGTGATGCTTGAAATTCGTATTTTTTATGTCCATCTTTGAAGGCATCTGAAGGGTTACAAAAGACTAATCCTAGCTGTCATGTGTTCAGACTAAGGGACTGATTAAAGTAGTGTGGAATTCCAAGTGGAATTCCAAGAGTCCTGGGCGGACAGACTGATCAATATGGGCCAGAATTACCTCATGGTATTCCTGCAATACTTGTTAATTACCCAATAGGGGATAGCTGTTCAGACCAGATTTTACTAGGGCAGAGTTCCTCACAGTAATCCCTGTGATAGGTGGTAAATGTAAACTGGGGATTTAGTAAAAGGCGAAGGTAAGAGAATCGGGCTGGCAGGGAAGGGGTGACTGTCAATAAAAAGGGTAATTGAGATGGGGAGAAAACAAATTGGACCGCTCTTTTCCTCACAATGACTTTACTTGCTGGAATATCCACCTGGGGAAACCTGGTCCTGTGCCCTTGCAACCCATAAATCGGAGTACGGAGCACTTAGGCTGAGCGGACTTCCAGAAGGGAATTCCGTTCCACCTCACTCACGATTAGGACCTTAATCTGATATCTAACAGTTTGAACCATTTCAAAACTACAGGTGCAGTTATACTCTAGCACCTTAGTGCCCCAAATGTGACAGGACGGCATTTACCAGTGTCACCCACCAAGGTAAGGTGAATGCATTGTCACATGAGAATAGGTAGTCGGCTGATACCAGGTTTCCTCAATAAAATACCCAACAAATATAAGCAACACAAACTTCAAACAAAAACCAGGCACGGCATAATGTGGAACTAACTAGATTGGACTCTTTTACTCCACGAATTAAAATGCAAGGTATTTACAATCATTTTGTATATAATATTAATTTGCACTTACAAATGGGAATTTGCGGGCTTAACAGAGGTCAGAAGCTTTGTGTGTGAAGGCAGGATATTGATGACAAAAACATCTCACCAACAAATTAAATGTACAGCTGAAATGCAATTATTCTATGTACTCTTTAAAATGAGAATTTGTGGCTGGTGCTTCTACGTAGCATTTAACAACAATATTTTCACTGGTTTTTGTACTTCTAAGTACCACTTAACTGCCCAAAAACGTACCCAGTGTGTGCAAACTTACATTTCTGATTGACAAACAAAGACTTTACTCCAGCAAATGGGACTGGATAATATGGAAGCTGTGCCATTATTATGGTATTTCTGTGCATGAAAATCTGCTACTAGGGACGTTTTTTTCTGAGCATTTATTCTGCAAAATTTGTGAACTATCAATGAATCATCGTTATTTCTATAGTGCTAAAAAGAATCGCTGCAACCTTTATGAATGGTAAGAATTGCTTGTTAACCTCATTTCTTCTGATAATGCATCCCAGAGTGAAAAATAAATTGGTGGAAACGTATAAGTGACAGCCAGTATAGCCTCAGTCTACGTTTGACATACTACAGTAACGTTATAGAATATATTCTCTGGTTAACATAAGAGTAAAACTAAACCCTTAAATTCACTGGGAGCCAGTGCTATCCATGAAGTTACAGTGAGCTCTGTTAAATGAATTGGATACTGGTCTTGCATCAGAGTTCTGCAGCACTTGCAGTAGCCAAGACTATGACTGTAACGAATCCGCCTTTTCTGCATCGCCATCTGATTTTTCTCATTTTGCTGGACCCTATATTTTAACTGGTCTTAGAACTCAGCCCTTTTTACACCTGCTAATTAGTAGTAAAGAGCCTGTTTCCCAATTTTAACATAATCGACATGGCATACTCCTAATTTGCATATTTAGCATGCCTATACGTTCATAGTATACGATACAGAATGTACCTGGAAGTTAAATGACACTAATGGACTGCAGTACATATTGTACCATCCACTACAGTGTCAACGCAACCGGGGATTCAGGTCTACATTTGTAGCTTAAATGTAACAGAGTAAAAACTCCAATTTCACCTGTCAAAATACACCCTTTTGACCGTTAAAAAAATACCTTTTAAATATTAATCGCACTTATTTAGGCCTTGTAACCCACAAGGAAGGGTTCATGGTATTTAAAAATAGGACATGTAGAACTTTAATGCTATCATGTCCTTACAGTGACTAACACCCAAAAACTATGTTCAATGTGGTAGGCCAAGCTGTTCTATGAAGAGAACCACAGTACAGTTTAAACACTAATACTGTACTCGAGAATTGGATCAGCTAGAAAAATAATTAACCAACAATTTTTAATACTTAATACAAATCCAAGGCAACTGCGAAGTTGGATGCTTATTAAATATATTTAGGAAAAGTAACTTTTAGAAAGATGCTTGAAGTTCCTAGAGGCTAATTTGCATTGGCTCTCCAGGTTCTACCAGCCAGTAATTAGCCTTGAACAGATGTGAGTAGGTATGAAATGCTTCTCAGCAGCAAACAATTGGCTGACCTGAATGGGCAGAGATGACTCCTCTGAACGCCACAGAATATGCAGGGTGGGGCTGTGGACACAGTAGTGCCAAATCCTGCTTGACAGTCAGCTGGGTTCACATAGGACACTTGGGGTACACTAAAAGGGGAGAGAACAAGATGCAGAAACTATTCTTGTGGATCCACTTTACAGCTGTTGAAGGGCTCTGCTTTTGTCCTACCATATGTCTGCATCTGGCTTTATTGTAGTACAGTGGCTGCCGCAAACTGTTAAATGTGGACAGACACTAGGATTACGATAGTAAACTCCACTCACCACCATAGAGCACAACTTTAGGTTGGCAGAAGACATTTGCCATCTTGAAAATTCCCAATATGGGTAGGGCTGGGCCTGGAATCTTTGACCCTATTGTTTAGGGTGTCCCCAGGAGTCATCCCCACCCACTAGCTAGTGTCAGGCATAAATGGGACACCTCCAGGGACCTACTTCAGAACACTTTCTGTACCTGCGGAAGATCAGAATACGACTGGACTTGCTGTCTTACTTGAGAGAAGATCCCTCTTGTGCACAGATCAAAGTGGACTCTAAAAAGTAATACGGCTGATCTCCTGTTCAAGCTACAGGGAGACAACAAGCTACCAGACACCTTTTCCTGGAAGTACCCAGCTGACCAGTGGCACCTAACTTGGACTGGACCCTGCTGTTCACCTCTGCCTGACACCCTTTGAGTCTCCAAGTGCCCCTCCTGAGGCCCAGAGGACTTAAGAGATGCATTCCGGTGGTGAATTGGGGCATAAAGGCCTAAGTCAGGAGGAAAATCTTTGACCAGGATGAACCTTATTGGTGTATGCAAACAGAGCTCCATTGCGGTCAGCCTCAAATTGAGGCTACGTCCCAGTCTACTGAGACGTTTGACTATCATTGGCACGGGTGAGTTTGTCGAGCCATTTATACTTAAAACCTTTTAAATGCATCTCTTTAGTTCCCCTTATTGGACGATTGTCACTTTGGTGCTATTTTGCGTGTTTATTTTTACTCAATTTTTAAAATTTGGTTTGGAATTTTTATTATTTTGCATTCTGACTTTATTACTGCGCTGGTACTGCATAAGTACTTTATATATTGTCCTAGGTTAAGGCATTCTGTTCTGCGCCAAAGCTGCCACAGGGTTGAGATCAGGTTAATTTCAAAACTTTGAGGGTTCACCCTGACAAGGGTGTTCATTGTTCTTTGAGGTGGGTAGTCACCCACCCCAAATAATCATCCAATTTCTTCAAATGACTCTAGCTATTTTAGCCATATCTTGTTACACCAATAAAAAATTACCCCTAGGGATTTTTAAGTGATTACGAGAAGAGGTGATAACTGTAAAAATATGATGGCCCATTGTTAAGAAGCATCTAGAGTGACTCCTACATTTTTAACTTTGAGCAGTATAATTCTCTCCCGTTCCTTAGGAAGGTATCCAACACTCAAGAAATTCATCTTACAAATCAAGGTGTACAAAGCAGTATTCAGCCTTCCAAAAGCAGCATTTCCAGCCAAGGTCAGTCTAGAATTCGGGCTACAAAATCAGAAATTTCAAAGAATTAATACCTTTGTAAAATTATGCTGGAAACTTCAAGCCTCAGAAGGCGGAACATTGAATAACTAATGTTGGATAGAAATTAATGCTCAGATGGAGCAAAAGCATTAAGAAGAAGGCATCCAAGAAGTATAGGATACCAAGATGGAGAGATCAGCATTCAAAAGGCTAAGTAATGCTACAGCAAAGGAAAAGTCGCTTTTGGAAGATAAAAACATACTGGCTAAACGGCAACACGCGTGGACAGTGATAAACTCCTTTACCCACTTGTGGCCACAAGTCTATCTGCGCATTTTAACCCGACCATTAAAAGGAGCTTAGTAAGATATTGTTTAGGAACCCATGATTCAAAAGATCTACTTACGAAATGGAAAGGCAGGCATCAAAACACAAACTGCCGATTATGCGGTTATAGAACAGAATCCATAAGCCTTCTGATGTGCACATGTTCAGCAGTCATGGATCGAAGAAAGACACTCCTCAAACTAATATTCCTAGAATTGAACATCTGCTCCTGCAGGCAAGCAGTTACCTGCTGGATGGGGGGTGCATCTAATAAATTGACATTTCGAGGGGTAAAATTCTTTCTACAAATAAGCGACCTTCTGCAAAAAGCAGACATACAACAGCAATCAGTAAACTAAATGGTCAGTTCTATGAACTATAATGTAAGGTATGAATTACTTTAAAAACCGGGGATGTGAGATTTTATTAATGTTAAGCATGTAAATGTAAATGAAAGACATTTTAGGTAAGATAAATAGCTTTTAGCTTTAAATGAAAATTTTAAACAGTTGAACTAAGTAAATATTTTTTATGCACTGCACTTTATGGTTATAAATAACCAAATAAAGTTTTTTTTTGACTGACTGAAATTCATCCTAGTCTCATTTAGGCTAAGCCAGTTGTAATTCATCCAGGACTGGATTTTGAAGAACATTTTTCCAATGTGATTACTATCTTTAGAAGGATTATTTTTCAAACTAATGACCACATGAACATTTGCATAGCTCTGAAAATCAAAACTTTATGATCTTTCAACAGTTGGTGCAGTGGTTGCACATAAACATTTAACATAAGAGGACCGGTAGTGGGGAACCAGACACCCTTCATTGCCAATACTGCCTCTAGACCCTCTATCACATAAGGAGCCAAACCATCTCACAATTACCTCAGACATCCATGCTACAGTCTCTACCAGTTTTACAAAATGGTGTGGCTCATGGTGTCAAAAGCTGCTTAAAGATTGAGCAATATTAAACACGCCGGGTAACCACTATAAACAAGTTCTAAAATGGAAGAACAGATGTCAAGAAAAGCATATTCTCTCTCCTGCTGAGTAAAACAGATCCAAAGAATACAAACAGCAGTTTTTAACATGAGGAACATAGATCACCGAGGGTCTGTGTCACCTACTCAGGAAGGTATGCTTCTAGTTAGAAAACTAAACATTAATAAAGTGTAGACAGATGAAGTAAAATGTAAAACAAAATATTTTAAAATGCTCTATAAACATGAAGGAGTTCGCTTGATTTGTGGGAGCAGCACAAGTACAGCAAACATAATTTAGTAAGGATTGGAGGCCTTATTTGATGCACTGGTAACAAAAAAATAGAGCGTTCATTAAATGCAAAACAGATCAAGTAATATACTAGAGTGCAAACTATTATTTTATCTATTAGAAAGAACATATTTTGAAAAACTACAACCATCAACCACTATTTTTAGATTAAGATGTTTCATTATTTTGCTGTATTGTTTATATTTGTGTATTTTGTGTGTATTGTTTTGAGGGTCAAATCATATACATTGCTTTGTTACGGCTCTCTAGCTTCCAGTAGTGATTAAATGAAGGTCCATAGAAGTTAAAAAATAAATCAATAAATCTGCAGAAATAAAGAAATGCAACAAGCAAGAATGTGACAGGCAGTGGGAAAGATGGCACTGAGAGACAGAGACAAGCTACACTTGGTACAGGGCTGTGGGGGTCAGAGATGCCAGCATGTGAGAAGGTAGACATATGCTTGGTAGATTTAACACCAAATGGGTAAAATGATAATCTGTGACAAAACTACAGTCTGTGGAGAGAAACAATAAGATAGGAGTAAGAATACAAAACAGCTGATCACCATTGACTAAATGTATTGCCGTGGCCTTGAATTGAAACACCACTCTTTAATTATATGTAGGATTCCTGGTTTTATGGTATTTATATTTTTATAATTTCCGTCTGTATTTATCCATATTTATTTTTCGCTAGTTTTACCTGTATTTATCCATATATATTTTAGATTTTGTGAAAAAATTAAGCTGAAATGTGTTTATTTCTGGATTTATTTAACCAGTTATTAAGTACCCGTGCCTGAACGCCCAACCGGTTTCAATGAGATATACACACTCAGATGGTAGAATATGCACTTGTAAGAAAATATGTAAATTTTAGTATCAAGGTTCTGCATATCTACTGCTGTTATGGCTCTTTACTAAAATCCCTATATTTTTTTAATCCCCTTGCCTGTCAATCTGTACAGCTATTGGCCTGGCAGTCATGATTGACAGCATTCAGAATCACTCAAAAACAAACCAATTTCCGTTTTTATCCACATTTAAAAATAAATACAGACAGGAAAATAAATGTTTTTCTGTCTGTATTTATCTGTAAAGAGCAGTAGAAACGGAAAACAGGGAGTCTTAATTATATGCAAATTGGGTGAAAGTGGTGAAAATGAGAAGATTGATATGGTCTGATGGGGTGGAATTGGAATTATCTCCAATCTGTGTTGAAGAATTACAGCTGTAAACGGTGCCAAGAGTTGAGTTATGCATTTATGATACCCCTTCAACAACTACCAGACGTTTCCCTGTCTCTTTCAATAAGACGTGGCTAACTGTAATCAAAGTGAGGGCAAGAAACAGGGGAAGTACAGGGTCAAGACTGATCTTTTCAAGGGCTAGTCTATTTCTATGGTATGTGAATCATAGAGAAGTTGATCTATGAAAGACATGCAGTCTAGTAAGATACAAAGCATCTCCTAGGATAGCCTGAAAACAGTCTATATATCAAGACTAAAATACACATTACTGAACCGTACCTACTCTTATAGGGTGAAAAAAAAATATGCCTCCGGAACAGTAATTTAACTCAATGAGAACAGTTCAACAATCAAAGTAGCAAAAACCATGAAACTCAGACTTCCCTGGCTGATTATTTACAAGGAATGTAGTTTTCATTTGGAAAAACAGATTTGACAAACAGCATCAGTTTTGAAAGCTGAGTGAGACAAAACTAAACCGAAGATCCTATTTTAGAGGAGGATCTGACTACAACAGCAAAGCAGCAGTAAACAAGCTAGGAGACGCATGATTTTCCAAACCTTTTCTTGTAGGCCATTTGGTAGATTTTACATGCATCTACCTGGAAGCATGCCTCAATGAAGCAGTAAGTAAAATACATGACAGTGATGAGTTACAGAATTAATCCCCTGCCCCCAAGCCAAGTGGTAGAATGTCATCCGTTTGTCATTGTATTTCCATTGTGTGAGGTTTATGCCATGACATCTATAAAGGCTTTGAGGCAGTCGGGTTTAGAGGTGCAAGGCAGAGTGGAAGCAGTCTGACTTCTTCCGGATAAAGAAAGTCAGTACATGCTAACGTAATCTGAGAGATAAAGAGACAACACTATAAGGATTTGAGGGAAATTATGGTTGTTCCTGAAGTGGTGGCAAGGCATACAAACCATAACCATGAAGGAGTTTAGTACAGAAGAGGTTTCCCTACCCACCTTGAAAGCTAACTTTAGACTCTTAGAATTTTAGATTGTTGAAAACAGACTGATCTGAGAGAAACATCACTCTAATCAAGGAGGTGAACAATTGGTTGACTTTCTTTTCAAACGGAACACCGTGAAGAAGACTCAAAGTCGGATTGGGCATTAAAAACCTCAGCCAGGTGGTTTTGTGAAAATACAACAAATCAGACGCCTCCATCACCAGCCATCCTAGGGATGGACAGCTGTAAGATTTTAGTCTTGATGCAGTGCTCAACAACTAAATTGCAGAGGCAAAGAAAACAGCAGTTGGCAGTTAATAATTTTGGCAACTGTATCACGTTAAGATACCTAAACTATAGTATGCAATTGCTTAGCAATATACCATTTAACCACCAATGTGTTATTTAATATTTATCTGTATTATGAAATGTCAGCATGCACAGTCGATTCTCCGTTTTAGCTTTACACACTATCGACCATTTAGCATGCATGTCTTGATAAGCAATCTTCTGTTATTAGTAACCCCATGACGCAAAGAAAATTCTACATAAGCCGATACACTACGAAAGGAAGAGCATACCTATTGCTCATGATAGTTTTCTGAGCATTTGTCAATGCCAAATCTATGCTTCTTTTCTATCAAGATAATTAAGGGAATCAAGAGATATTCTTATTTTTTTTGAAGAATTAAACGTGCATTGTAGTCAGAACTATGGGGCCTATTAGCATATCGGAGGGATCGCCATTGCCGGCCCGGCGGTGGCAATCCGCCCGCCAGATGCTCCCATTTCACCACCCGCCCTATTGGAATAGCGAGGGGCACCGCGGCGGACGGAAAGACCGTCCGCCGCTTTTCTGCCGGTCTGATTCCCGGCGATGCTGCCATGGAAAGGCCGGCGGAAATTGCTTTGGGGGTGGGGTGCTGCACTTGGGGGGGTACCTATGGTACCCCCTTCATTGGCATACACAAGGTGGCAGACACCGCGTAGTGCCTGTCACATTGTGCATGCCAATGCACAACATGCATATTTTACATTGCGGCGGGTGCTGCTTACAGCACCCCCTGCCGCAATCTAAAATATGCCGGATGCGAACGCCAGGGTGGCGGTCGCATCCTAATGGGCCTGGCGAGACCGCCTCACCTCTGGCGGTCGGTCCTGTGTACCGTTATGGTGTCCGCCCGCCATCGTAATAGACCCCTATATTTTCATGACAGCACACATCTTTTCATATTGCTTCAATCAGACAACTGTTCATTTTTAATAAACTAAGATTTTAAACATCAATACTGAAAATTGGGGATCATATGGATCAGGCTGGATCCATAGTCACGCAAGGCAACAACCAGTAGAGATTACCTAAATCTAACGGCATCCTAGATGGCTTTGATTTCTTGCTCCCTAAACACATTTATGATCAGAGTTTGAGGTTGGTGAAGTGGGTGAATACTCTACCCCAAGATATAGTGACACAAAGAAGTGTGGTCATGTATTTACTAGGTTGTGCAGTACGGCTTTGACAGCATGCACTTGGAGAAAGAAAACAGGTTACACTAGAGAAATGAGGAATATATTTGGTGAAGCTCAACCATCATTATGCCTACTCTTCTTTCAATACTTGCTCTGCACAATAAAAGTGTGTTGTGTTAGGTGTGTAGCAAAATGTAAACATTTCGAGTTCTTGCTAACTGCGTAATGAGTCTCAATTAGCCAGGTCGTTCTGCGAGCCCCGCAATTCCCCGTTTTGTTAATCTATCTCAAAAACATTCAGAAGGCGGCGATTTAAAAAAGGACCATGGCCTCCATTCTTTAGCACAAAGAAAATGTGGAAGTAACCATGTATACCTATCTCGGAGGCTGAAACCCTCTTAATGGCTCCCTTTGGGATGTAGAGCTTGCATCTCTTGCAGTAAGATGGAAAGGTGCTCCTCTGAAAGCTGCTGTGGTGTGGAGGGAAGCTACAAAGGGTCAGAAAGAAATGTAAGGGCATAGACCAGTTGAACAATCTGGAGGTTCCACTGTCAAGGGCCACCCTATAAGGAAGTGTCTCTCACACAGGATGGATATATGCCACAAAGACAAACTAAAGAAGCTTGGCAGCAGATGCTGTAAGGGACGGGACTTGCACAGTACCTGCTTGATCCCTGTCCACGGCCCACAAAAAGACTGGGGTGACTGCTGTGGGGGCAGAGGAGCCTTGCTCGGTCTGTACACCACCGCCTTACGTAGTCTCAGAAAGGGCAAAACTAGTGGGGACACTTCCTGGCAGAGTTGGAGATGCCCAAAGAACGTGCCATGGTCCAGCTCTCTCTAAATATTTCAAGGCAGAGTCAGCTTTTTCACTAAATAGGTAGGATCCATCAAAAGGCATATCTATAAGAAATGCTTGCA
Source organism: Triturus cristatus (assembly GCF_964204655.1). Lineage (NCBI taxonomy): Eukaryota > Metazoa > Chordata > Amphibia > Caudata > Salamandridae > Triturus > Triturus cristatus. The sequence continues at coordinate 356,975,644 of NC_140585.1, forward strand.
TATCTACTGAAAATCAAGTGGATGACATTCGTGCATGGCCACGTAGCACCACACTGGGGCCTATGTCTCACCCCAAGCAATCAGTGGCATCCAGGTCAGCACAATTGATGTTTGGCTGCATCCCGATTACCCTGAATGGTTTGAGCCAGGAAGGCCTAAACTCTTCAGGAACTGCTGGCAAGATCTAGCTGTCCATGTCCCAGACGGCATGCGTGTATTAGCTTATTAGTAAACTGTGCTGATAGACCTGAAGGCCAGGCTGGTGAAGGCAAGAGTTTCTCGAATCCCTATATCCGCTTTGACTCTATGTCCAGGGACAGAGGTTCGTAGGGATAAATACAATTGGGATTCTCCCCGATGGTGGAAGCCTAGACCATGTAGGACACTCCATCAGAAAATCAGGGACGCAGGGTGTTGGTCTGTGGCGTCTGGCTTCCTGCCTTTTCAGCATGGGGCAAGAACAAGGCTTAGACCAGGAGCCCAATAGAGTATCAGTTATGGCTTTGTTAAAAGGAAGTAAAGGGCTTGGAGGAAGACCCAGATTGCAGGACTTTGGTAATGACATTTGTTTCAACTAGTTGTAGGTCCAGGATCTCTGCACCATGCTGAATTAAATCTGATATGTATAGTTAAAGGGGCTTGTCGGTGTGTGGGAGGGGAAAATGGCTACATGTTTAATCCACGTGTCTAGGACCACGATGCCATGAAGATAACTTTTCTTAACTTCCACACTTTGCTCCATCTTAGTCCTAATTTGTGTAAGACAATTCATCAAACATGCACAGATTTTAGAGAAATATTTTGAGAAGAACGTCCTTGCTAAACCAGAGTGTCACTTCTGTCTATGGAAAAGTCACTCAGAAAGAAACACTTGACGCATTAGATACAATCTAAGTTATCTGGTTTTCAGCCTTCCCTTTGAGATATGTGTGGTCTCACTCCTATCTAGAGTCCACGATTTCTTCAAGAGAAGAGGAATGGCGCTCAGGAAAGAAAAGGTAAGACATTTTTTATTAAGATTAAAGTCAGGATGAAAGAAGGTAGGGTTTAACATTCAATGTCATTCATGAGAGTTCCTCTTGAATTATGAAGCTGGTAGGTCTTTAAATTCACTCATCCACTCAGAACCTGTGATGGTTATTATAAAAACTGCAGTCTGCTGATGATTACAGTATTCAAAGGCTGTAAATGTGCCAGGTTTTCAAGCTAAACCAATGCTTATGTAAATGGTTCCCACATTACAATCTGTGCATCTGAGTACCATATTTGGATATCCTGACAATCTGGCATGGCTCTACTCTCAGAGGACTGGAGCTGAACAAACATGATCTACTCCCTTAAAACCTTTACTTCACACCAGGTAAAGGTAAAAAGAAAAAAAACATTGTTTTCTTGTTTTTAACTGTAGACATCTATCCTTTTGATCACTTGGGCTCACAGGTTGCATTGAAGAATATATATATTTTTTTACATGGTGTGGAGGCTTTAGACCAGGTGTCTCCAACCAGTCGATCGCAAGCTACCAGTAGCTCACAGAAACCTTCAGATTCGCTCCCAGCATCGAGTTCATTTTTAACTAAGAACTGCAATAAATAGGTGTTGCGTTTTCCTTTTTGTAGTTAAAGAAATTCTTTGTTTATTTTACATTATCAGGCTGCAGAAAGCAGAGCTTATTAATGATCAGTATTCAGTCACATTTACGACTCATGTGGGTCACAGAGGTTCAGAACTAAACAACTGAGATATTGAACTCTTAAATGAAAGTCCTTAACTCAATATTGGAGCAGGAGAACAAAATGATACTTCTGAATGTCTTTAAATGAGATTAAGTTAAAATGATTAAGTTAACTCTTCATTTTCAGTTTCTCCCTTTTTAAAGGGTCGCATTTACAAACAGCAAGCACGTTACTCCCGGTGGCTCGCAGACACAGTGCCATATTTATAACTGAAAAATACAGCCATTTTCTTTTAAATGGGAGAAATTTAAAGTGAAAAAAAATGTTTCTATGAAACATTGTCTTAATGTTTTTCTCTACTTTAAATTAAGCCTATTAAGTCCTAATGTTTTATAAAGCATGTTTTTTCACTCTAACTTCCTCACGTTTAAACAAATGACTGTACTTTCCTGTTAAAAATATGGCACAATGACTACAGGCCACTGGGAGTAATATGCCTGCTGTTTGTAAAGACACTCTGAAATGGGAGAAAATTAAAATGAAAGTTTTTATGTAATACATATAAACAAAATTAACTCATAAGTTGAATTTTCTCCCATTTCAAACTGATGCATTTACACACGGCAGGCATCTTGCTCCCAGTGGCTGGTAGATAGACTGTCATATGTATAACTTAAAAATATAACCTTTTATTTATTTATTTTTTAAATGGGAAACATTTCAAATGCATAAAAATGTTCCATCAAGCGCAGAAACATGTCCCTTATTAGGAGCATTTCTGCAGAACAATTTTCAGCACTTTAAATTTCTCCCATTTCAAAGAAAAAAAAATTGTATGTTTGTGTTGTACATGTAAACTTGCCACATATGGCGAAAGGGGATGGTCAGTTCCGGTGTGGTTTGTGTATTTTTCATGTTCACTCTTTAAACCGGGATGTTAATGTTAATGTTAAAAAGGACTTGTAGAGCGCACAGCTACTCTACACAGAGTATCTTTTCGTCTCAGTGCCGGGATACAGAGGCCAATGGGGGAAAACAGCGATCCCAGGGTGAGTGGCCGTTATACTGCTTGTTGGAACAGCCAGGTTTTCAATTGTCTCCTGAAAGCCAATATGTTCGCGACCTGCCTAAGCAGGAGTGGCAGCTTGTTCCAGAATCTAGCCACTAGCAGCTGGAACGAGCGACCACCACGGAGGGCTCTGAGACACTTTGGGATGATCATAAGGTGTTGGTGTGCTGACCTAAGGGATCTACCAGGTACGTAGTATGAGACTCTCCTATGGATGTAATGCGCCCCCATGCCATGCAGAGCTTTGAAAGCCAGGACCAGAGCTTTGAAGAGTATTCTGCATCGGATAGGCAGCCAATGCAAATTCTTCCGGCGGTGGGAGATCCAATCTCTAGGACCAAGACTCAGTACTGCCCTGGCTGCCGCATTCTGCACGACTTGCAGTCTGTTGAGTAAAAACTCCAGAAGGCCCAGATAGAGGACGTTGGCATAGTCCAATCTGGAGGTGATAAGGGCCTGAACGACCGTTTTTCTGTACGAGGTTGGTAATAGGAATAGAAGCCTACGGAGCATTTTCAAGAGACCGAAGCACGTGTCCGCTACCGACTGTACATGCGGTGTCATAGATAAGGCGTCGTCCATTTTTACTCCCTGATTTTTTACGATCTTGACTGCTGATTTGGAGGGGGGGGGGGTGGAGGTGGGGAGACATATTGAGGGGCCACCATTCTTTCCAGGCCTCCAGAGGGGGCATGCCAAAGATGATAATTTCAGACTTTTCCGGGTTACATTTAAGATGATTAAGTCTGAACCAGGCAAAGGTTTCTCTTAGACACTTATTAATCTTCTCCCCGTTAAACTTCTCTCCCTTCTTGCAAGTGAACAGCAGTTGAGTGTCGTCGGCATAGGATATAATCATAGCCTCACCTGCTTCAGTCATGGGAGCCATGTACAGGTTAAAAAGTACAGGGCTCAAGATAGATCCAGGTGGCAAGCCCACACTCAAGGGTGACATGCTGGCGAGAACGGGGGTGACCAGACCTCTTGATATCGGTCCTCCAAAAAGGAGGCGAACCACTTCAATATCGTGCCCCCGAGCCCACACTCCCGCAACCTCTGCAGGAGGTGACCGTGGGGCACGGTGTCGAAGGCCGCAGAGAGGTCTAGAAGGACCAGAACAGCGTTGCCCCTTTGTCCAGGGTCTCTTTGATGGAATCGGAGACCTCCAGCAACACCGTCTCTGTACTAAGGTTCTGCCTGAAGCCAGACTGACTCGGGTGAAGAAGATTGTTGGTTTCAGCAAAATCGCTGATCACCGAGTGGACATATTTCTCAATTGTCTTTGCAAAGAAAGACAACAGAGAGATGGGTCTGTAATTAGTTAAGACCATGGGATCAGCCGTAGGTTTTTTCAGTAAGGGAATTATTTTCGCGCTCTTCCAGCTTACCGGGTCCTGACCGCTAAGAAGAGATGCATACAAAACATTATTCACTGTGAGATTCAATCTCAGTCATTGCCGTCACATGGTTAATTTCACATGAGTGTTTTTAATTGCTTCATCAACGTCGAGCTAACGTTTTACACAACTTTGTTGCATTCATGGAAGGAAGTAAGAGGCTGCAGTTACAAGGCCGTTTAAGGAGTTGAAATATTGAGGATTCAGATTTGACATGTTACAACATTGTGAGTTAATTGTTAGGTGTATGTTGGGTGCGGCACAACTGATTTCTTCCAAGCACTGTTTGTTTAGCTTGATACATTTTATTTACCAGGACATTGCTCTTACTTTTACTGCTCCTTTATAGGTCTTGCCTGAGCCAGCGTGCTTGCGCTGCTCTGCGAGACATTTAGTAAGGGCTTTAAACTTTGGAACACACGCTCGTGCGTGTGCTTTTGTTTTCTTCACCCGCTTTTGCATGCGTCTTTCTAAGAAAGACAGCACGAAATTGGCCAAAGGCGGGTGCATGTCCCGCCTTCTCTCTGCGCTAGCCTAGGGTCCGCGCAGCGAGCCGGACTTTCCTCCCTCATTAAGCACAATGTGCACTTTCAGCTCCAAACGCGGTCGCTTTCACTTACGCATACCGCGCTTGTTTTATTTATTTACTAGAGAGCCGTAATGCCTTTCTGCACAGAACACCCCTCCCACCTCCCAAACATCAACCAGAGCGATGCCGTGGCTTGTTTCTTTTCTTTGTGAGCCACTCTCATTGCAGGAACGACGTTTTTTTTTTTTTTTTTATATTAACGGAGCATTGCACTTTAATGCGCTTTAAATTTTAAATGCAGTACTGGGCTGTACAGAGCCCTCATTGCTTTGCTTGCGCTACATGAACGGATACAATAGGCTCTTGCTCTACAAGGTTTGCTGGCTGTTTGTTTTGCAAATTTATACAGCACAAACTGAACTCAAGAGTAGTAGAGACCTTTACAAGACACCCAATTACATTACACGAGAGCACATTCACACAGGAACACATTGCCTTTTATAAGGCACGGGAGATTAACTAATTTGCCCAGAATCACACATTGGTAAGCCAACGCCATGACTCGAACAACACCAGCTTCCGCACGCGATCATCATGCGTGATTAATCAATTAATCGCACGCGATCATCTTGTGTAATAAATCAATTAATCTCCCCATGGTCGCTCTGTTAACTAAAAACGGGGTGCTAAGGAACATTCACATGCGCTATAAGAAGGGACCACCCTGTTAAATCTGTTTCATGTTCTATCTACTCGTCGTTTTTTAGGTCTCGCCTGGCTATCGCGTAAGCGATCGCTCAGCGAGACTTATGTAGGGGCTTCAGAAAATGCTCCCAAAGGCTTCCCAGGCGGATCGGGTGGCAGTTACGCGCACAACCACACGCATTCTATTTGCCACCAGCTACTTCCTGCGCGTGCGCCGCCTCACGCATTCAGAGAGATTTAGTAAGGGGCACAAGACCTTAGGAATGCGGTTTATGGCCAGTGCATGTGAGGCATTCAAGCGCGAAGCTGGAATCTGGCATCGGACGTGAAAGCAGCAGACTGCTTTCGCCACCGTGCGCTCGGCCTCACTTCCTGCATCCCCTCTTACAACAATTAACTTTCGTTATAACTCACTCCCCATATGCTCGTTCCCTCCTACGCTTCCTTTGATGTCCGCTTTTCTTGTTGTTTACAAACCACACCACACACTGCTGCACGCCGCACACTGCTGCACGCCGCACACTGCTGCACGTCGCACACTGCTGCACGCCGCACGCCGCACACTACCGCACGCCGCACGCCACACACTGCTGCATTACACACTGCTGCATTACACACTGCTACACGAAACACTGCTGCACGCCACACACTGCTGCACGCCGCAAACTGCTGCACGCTGCACACTGCTGCAGGCGCACACTGCTGCACGCCGCACACTGCTGCAGGCGCACACTGCTGCACGCCGCACACTGCTGCACGCCGCACACTGCTACACTGCTGCATGCCACACACTGCTGCATGCCGCTGCACGCCACACACCGCTGCACGCCACACACTGCTGCACGCCGCACACTGCTGCACGCCACACACTGCTGCACGCCACACACTGCTGCACGCCACACACTGCTGCACGCCACACACTGCTGTACGCCACACACTGCTGCATTACTCACTGCTGCATGCTGCACAACACTGCTGCACGCCGCACACTGCTGCACGCCGCACACTGCTTTTATGCGAGTTTATGCTACTGACATTGTAAATGACAATGCCTTTTATTTGTTGCACCAAGGATATTGTGCTGGATAACTAACCACTTATAAGGTCCCAAAGGCGAGACCTATTGGCTATGCCAATGCTTGTTGTCTTTTTCAAGCACTTCTAGGTTTCAAATTGAGCGTGCATGTTGTAATTGGCACATTCACTGTTTGGAGGTAATGTTTTACGTCATATGGTTGACTCATGTTTATGGTTTATTCAGTCCTTCACAACTCCTGATGGGCTTTGTTTATGATTTGGTTACCCCGGACGAAGGTTTTTTTTTACCCGAAATGGATTGGGAGGACATGTATATGGTTACCCAGGATTAACAGCTTACTTTAGCGTGCCAATAAAAAACGCCTGGATGGGCATTTCTTGGGCATTCAAAGTATGGTAGTATTCGGCTTCTATTTGTTAACGATTACATGATGAGAAACATTAAACCATGGATTAAACATGGATTACTTCGTTGAAATATTTGATTCCTGATTGTTGGTCTTTTTTTTCATTTTTTGCACGGCAGTGCAATTTGAACCTGTGGCGTGACGATGCACCAGACATTCTTTGAAAGGTATGCCCTGTGCCACAGGTACATATGACACAGGCCCACAGTCACCCATACATCCCATTCATTCACACACGTTAATACATCCCCACAGACCATGCACTTACTGATGCATATAACAACCCTAGTCACAGTACCCCTAGTCACAGTATTTTGTTCAAACCATAGTATCAGGCTCCATGTACATTAAGTTTAAAGTTAATGAAGCTGGGTGAGGGAGTGTCTGGTAACAATGTGCTAGTTACATGGCCTTCAGTAGATCACGATGATTTGCACTGATCAGAAGTAACTCTCATTAAATAAAAGGTTGGAGACCCCTGCTTTAGACCCTTTCACAAATCCTGAACTGCCCTTACTATACTTAAGGGCCTTCTACACCCATTTAGCTTCCCAGGATAGCTTATTTTGTTACCCTTTTTACCTAATCAAAGTGAAAAACTTTACAAGCAATCTACTGGGTGGATGTGCTGGTCATTTGTATTATTACACTAAAATAGGTGTTGATATGTATCAACGCCTATTGACAATACTTCTGTATCCAATACCATTGGTGGGGTATGGGTACATCATTTGAAGAAACAAGAAATAGTCCGTTTAATAATTAATTAGTGATGGACTGTTTCATTCGCATTTCCCATTTGTAGTCAGTGGTCCGCTATATAAATGGAGCAATTTTCTGAAGCATTAGATTGCGTGCAGGCGCTTCTACTTATTCAACTTAATTTCTAGTGTGAAGGTCACTATATGGCTACTTTAAAAAGTGTTGGTACCAGTCAAACAAAGATAATTCAACTAAAGGTATTGCAGTTGTACGTAAATAATGCTTATATCATTTTACTTAAGACTTTCAGGCTTCTGGGTAAACTGATAAACAGAAAACTAAAACACAGTGAGTTCAATTATCATCCAGCGGTGAACGTAGTAACATTTCTTGTACTCCTAAACCTAAGCATTCAAGGGGGGGATCTGTTCAGCAGTAAAGGGTTCTAGGACTCCGTTTTTGGTCATTTTAACACTGTGATTTAGATATAAAAAATACAAAATAACACCTGGTCATCTTCAATGCAAGCTAAACGTGCGCGTCCATGTATGAACGTTTGAAAAGCATAAAGGTTTGAGTGGCAATGATTTGTGATACTGATGGATTTGATACGCAAGACTGGAAGGTACTTATCTTATGACAATGTGGTTCAAGTAAAATATTTAGCTTTTTATTTGTGCAGTCACTGAAAATAGGACTAATTTAAAACCGTATATTTAATACTATTAAAAAGTGAACGAATGGTAAATCATAAACTAAGAATTTTGTTTTTACAGTTTGGTAGATGCTCTGTGTGTTCTAAATAACGTGGACCAGACACCTGCCACAATCTAAATCATGCCCTTAAAATACAAAGCAAGCACTTGATAGCACGTTTAGAACCTGCCCAGCCCCAGTTTAAATAGGCCATACAGAGCAAACTCCTGATACATACATAATATAAACAACCACCTGTATATACAGAATGTGAATGACCTCATTTCTACAGTTGGTGCATGTGCATTTTATAAAGTGCATGATTACCTAAAAGACTACCAGTAACACCTTCTCAATTAGAACTTAGAAAACAGGGTTTTAAGTGCTTTCCTGATGGCCAGATAATTGGTAACCGAGCTGGGTTCATGCGCACAGAATTCCAGACAAAGTACGACGTTGCTTTCTGATGACTGGCCCCGCTCGGCACCTGGCTGTGGCAGAGAGGAGCTAACCAACTGCAGTGTATCATGGAAAAGATTGGTGAATGAAAGAAGGTCCTTAATTATGCAGATCTTAAATCATACAAAGTTAAAACCACCACTTCTAATGTCGCAACAAAACGCATGTGAGAATGACAAAGAAGGAGTAAACATTAAACAAATAAAACATATTTAACTTCTACCGAAGTACCATTACATGAAAAATAACATTACTAATAAACTACACATCTGAAAATAAGACTTCTATTTCATAAGCATAATGCCTATTACGTAAGCTGGAATGGTCAACTGAGGAAACCATCCCTTAGTTTATAGTGCTAATTCCTGAAGAAAAGATTGGATTTCACTTTTCTCGAACATACCATATTAACTGCATCTTGGTCAAATGGGTTCCAGTCGATATTCTGAGGGTAGTGGGCTAGAACTCTGGACTTGAATGTTCTTCTCAAAGGGCTCTGGTCAAAGTTGTCTCCTGTGATAAATTGGAATGAATTAATACTGGTTTACATAAATAAGCTTTCCATTGTAAAAGGCAGCAAGACGTTTGTTGTCAACAATCCATCTTGAAAAACATCACACCGTTATGCTTTGAATAACTGAGCATCACTGAAAACTGTACTGAACTTTATATACGCTTTATCGTGATAATGTCTTCCTATGCTCGTCACTCCTCAGTTGGAGGTTAGTAATTACACCTATGCACATGGTACAATTGTGACCATGTAAGGTAATATGTTTTGTAGTGTTTTGCTCAAATTTCCCAGTATGGAAGTCTTAACAGGAAGCATACATTATTGATGTATCCATAAACATATGCCTGTCACATTTTTAACTCGGCCTAAATGTACTGCAAGATATTATTCTCAAAACTGATTTTCCCGTAAATTATTATAACCAATTGTACCACTGCAATGAGTTTTTGTGCAGCAGCATGTTAGCAATCAACAGATAGTTTTGTAGTGCTTTAAGTAACTGATATTAATTTTACCCAAATAATTGGCACTCAAATTCTAGCTCTTGCACGGATGAAAGGCTGATTCTCTTGGGCCTCTGACCTGCAGGCTAACTATTTGAAAAACACAAGCTTCCCTGAAAATTGTTAAAAGAAAGAAAAACAAGATATCAGGCCCCTACGTTTGAGTCAAGGAGGCCCTCTAATCAAAATTGACCACATCTTGTTAAAAGATAAATAACTAGGAACTTTGGCCCGTATTAGAGTGTGGCAGGTTCATACAGATATCAAATCACCCATTTACTCTCTGTATAGTGCAAAGGGACCCCAGACACTCAAAATAGGGCAGACATGATATTTGCTACTTTTGACAGATCTTCCACATTCACTGAACTCTAAATATGGCCATAGGTCTCAAAGCTTCAGGTAAAGGCCAAAAATGCCAGTGCTCTTCTTACAGCTACTTTGTTAGATCCCCTTAAAAAAACATTGTGTGCACTAGGAAAAAACAAATTCAATAACATCACAGTTTAAATAAAAAATGGATTCCATTTTTAGTACAAAGAAAAACCATGCTAATATTACCATTTCTTGTGTGGGCACTAATCATGGGTCCATTCGAACATCAAACATGGAGCTTTGCTAATTCTTGCAGCAAACGCTAGACAGTAAGTTACAGCTATTCAAAAGATAACATTTCAGACCTACTAGACTTTTCAGGTAAGATGAATTTAGCTTTCAGCTCTTAATTGCCACAGTTCAATCTCCACGCATAAAGGTGGAGCGTTTGAAGGTACGGCGCATATCCCTGCCCTGTTGCTTTAACAGGAGATCCTCCCTAAGGGGCAGCCTGACCGAAGCATGGATGTGCCTGCTCAGGAGTTCGAAATAACATTCTCTCTCTGCCCAATACGGAGCCACAGGTATGACTTGGGCCTGGCCTGTCCTGATCTTTAAAACTCTAGGCAGGAGTGGTATCAGCGAGCTGGGAGGTGTACAGAAGTCATGAGCCGGGAAAATGTCCTGCTGTTTAAGCCTTGTCCAGAGGCACAGAGCCTCCTGGCACCTGGCCTCAACCTTACCGTACCCGGTTTGTTGCTGTACCACATGGCATTGGTGTTGTCCGTTACCACCTGGACCAGCGTTTCCTTGAGGAAGGCTGTCAATGGATGGTGCAGAGACTACAACAGAGATCGGAGTCCTCTGATCTTCACCTCTCCCAGATGACCAACCCAACCCAGGAGTGATTCTTCTGTCACCACTGTGGCATCTGGTTGGGCAAGAGAGAGGGGTTTGCAGCTAACCTTATCATGGTTCATTGGCCACTACTCCAAGTTTTATGCATTTCCTTCCGATATCTGAACCAAGTCAGAGATCAGAACATTTAGATAAGAACGCAACCTTCAAAATAAAAAAGAAAATCAGTAGAAAAAAAAAATTGAAGATTACAGTAAAAGAATGCCCCGTCATATCAGTCTGACCAAAGACTGCTTCAAAGCTATCCACGCTTAGAGCGACTGATTTTTGTCAGCTCAATGGTGACAGAGGTCCCTTTGTTAGTGGATGGTAAACAACCATGCAATTCAACTTTGTGGCCTCCTGTGTTCGGCAAACTTCTCAGTTCCACCTAAAGCATTTAAGAACCAGGGTGTCAAATTTAATGATACTGGTCAACCCAAATAAACTTTATGGTCTACTCTTGCTTCTTCTACTCATTTTCTCAGGGAAATATGCCTTTCCTCAACTCATCTTTAGACCTTAGCCAGAGCAATTACTGTTGTAAAGCCTGGCTATTCAAATTCTCTGAATCTACCCACAATGCTCTGTTTTGCCCACCTATGACTTTACTCAGCTGAACCTTTCATTTATAGGAGATGGTTTCAATTCTTACTGCCCTGCTTTCATTCTCAATCCAGAGATTCAACATTTATTTGTTCTTCCTACCTTTATGAGTTTCTGTAATAGAAGGTGGCCTTTCTTCATCCACCACCTAAAACTATGGAACACTCCGACAAACATCCAAACAATTGGCAACCAAATAGGTTTCAAGAAGGCGTTTTAAAAATTTATTTTTTCCTAGTTCTACCCTGCCCGTTTTCCCTTCATGTAGCCACTAGCACCCAGCCACTGAGAGATGAATGTGTGCAAGAATACGGAACATTTTATTGATTTATTTCATTGTTTCCTTACCTGTAAAGTTCGACCTATAAAACCAAAAAACACATTAGGAATGGAAAGAAATTAAGACCGTTTGCACTATTTCCTGAAAATAATAAAGATTAGGCACATACGTCTACCAGTCCCAGTCATTTTGCTAGATCAGAGTTAGTGTACAGCTCACTATCATTGTTGAGTAAAACATATTTTATTTCAGCTGAACAATAAAAACTAGCTGCATTTGTCAATATAAACAACATCCATAAAAAAGTTAAACAAATCGGCCTTCCTCATCACATCAGGTCAGATCATTGGGAACTGTGAAGTTCAATTGTTTTTAAAAGATAGGTTATAAATAACACTGAATTATGACTGTAATTAGACAATCAAAGATGCATTTACTCCAGGTATAATCCGACGGACAGAAACCACCACCACGCTATCAAAGCAGTAAGAGAAAAGTACCACACCCAGTGAGAGAGACAGACAGGAAGTGCCAAGCATGCCCGGTGAACCATACTGAACACATGTGGGCATCACAGTGCCAAAGCAGCTTTTTTGTGAATGAAATATCTTTAAATGTTAAGGCCTCGTTTTTTGTCCTACTGCATGGATCACATGTCATCACCCAATTTACAAGTGCTCTCAATCTGAGCGTATTAGGAAAATGAGGTACAAGTAACTAAAGTGCACTTATCAGGATAACACCTTGGAGAAGCAGTGAAGTTACAAGAACTCTGGTATTCCCATTCCAATGACGGATCGCAGCAACACATCAGCGCTTTTAATTTAGGAAGTTTTATTCCAAACTCATTTTTATAAAAGAGTTGCTTCTACGTATGCCTTGAGCAAGTCATTATCTAGAAAACTGCATTAATAAGCACCTGCAATCAGCAGATAATGACATCTAGTACAATCATAACTGAATTAAAATATAGTAAGTCCTTTGCAAAAGTTTAAATTAATACATACATATTTTTTACTGCTAGTTTCTCTACGTATTTGGGGATAGTGGCATTGTGCTATTTGCTTATTTGAATTGCAAAGCACCTTCAACGCTACAGTTGAGACCCAACTGGAGTTGATCCTCATTTCACCAGCTATGGGAGAAGTAAGGGCCAGTCCGTCGGTCAGACTTTACCTTAATTCAAGTGACATTGGAATGTGACTGCAAGATTTCACCTTCTACAACTGTTTTCTAGTGCCTACCAAAAACGATCAAGTCATAGGATGAATCAAATAAACCCCTCTTCACAAGAATGCACACATATAGCTTAACATGTCTATTCTATTTCAGTGGCTGCTTGTATGGATTTAATAAATTATACATCATGTCTCCGCCTTGTGCTTAGTACCACGTTCCTGCTCGGACAAAGCACTAGAGTTCATGCTGACCAACTCATTGAGAGTCATTTTGTAGGCTGGTAGCAGGAGGCTGAAGAGAGTCAACAGGCCAGTGTTGGAATCTGTGACTGGAGTGAATATAGAACCCTGAATTGGGCGCATCTTGTCAATGAGCTATTTCACTGGTTTTGAAATATTAAATTCCAGCATTTTCTGTCTTTAAAATATGCATCCCTGAATAGAATAACTTTAGTCAAATGATAACCTACGCTAAATAACAAAAAGAGTTGGTCATTCAAGAAGAATGGCAGATTTCATATTGTTTACCATTCCTCCTCTAATTTCAATTTTGGTCGTTAAAATCTGTTATTCAAACTGTAAACGATATTATTGTTTTTTGTCGTGACAAATACGTTTTATCTAGACATGTGCCCTCCGGAGCTCGTAGCCAGAACAGTGAAATTTGCTACTTATTAGTTCTTTCAGGTTGCTATCATATTTCGGTTTTCAGAGCAGAACATTTAAGATCAAATGTATCATTTTAGAACTGCACACATATGTCAAGTGGTTATCCGGAAAAGAAGGGTTTTTGTGATTGGATTAAACCTATGGTCAAGTGAAAGGAGGTGAGAAGGAAATCATTTTGCGAGTCTTAATTATTTTAAGAAACAAATTATGGATAGTGCAGAGGACCAGAATTTCTAACCAACTTCCTATTTTACCTGAGGTTTTGCCTGCAGTATCTTGGCTCCTGCCATGCCGATCGGCTTCTAACCATTGGTATAAAACTACATGGAGTAACAGAAACAAAAAGGTATGCATGAACAAACAAAAATATACAGTGAAAATCCCAATTCAACAGAAATGACACTTAAAAAGTGGATACCAGCAGCAATGTGGTTATTAGTGGAATACGAGATGCTGCATTAGTGAAAAAGGTGATGACATTCTGAAACTCATGTCAACAAATAAAACAGCACCAACATTAAAATAACAATAAGACGGGAGAATCATTCATAGTATCACACGAAGATAATGTTTGGCTGAAATGTAAGTAGTGAAGGTTAAAAATAAAGGTTAATAATAAAACAGCTATGGCTAAGAGAACAAAAACAAACTCTGTAGTGCACTATAAAGACCGCCGCATTTTAAAATGACCTTCCACATATTTCTGTTGGAGCAATTTTAATAATACAATAATTCCATCTCCAGAAGCCATTCAGGGAGGTAAAGCTAGAAGTATCCAAGTAATTTTTATTCATGCCCTCATTGCAGCTTTGTTGTGTCTACAGCTCAATCTTCTCTTTCTTTCCTTTGCTTCTGCTCACTGCTGAAAACTTCCCAGACTATTTGCAGGTGAGGAGGATGCGCAACAATATGTTACGGTAATATTAATACTCGAGTATGTGCAATGTCACATCACAACACAAGAGAAAACAACTTCACAGCCTTCATTGATAACCTAGAACTCAAAGTCATACCTCACCCTGCCTCCACCACAAAACATCTTTCTAAACAACTTCAATGCTTTTCTGAAATACACCGTGAACACCAACGCTCCACTGAAAACACACAAGTGCAACCTGAACAAATTAGCATACAATACCCCAAAGAACTCACTGACAACAACAGTTCCACCCGCAGACAAAAGAAAATGGAAGAAAAACAGAACCCCGGATGACCTCACACTTCTGAAGCCTCTCCAAGTACAACGTGGACAAATCATGACATCAGCCCAAACCATAAACTATACCAATACCATCCATCAAGCTAACAGGATAGACTATTGTTCAAGATAGTCAAGCCCTGCATGAATACCCTGCTGATCCTCCAATCTCACACTACATAGACAAGTGTAATGCCATCAACCTCTTTTTCAATTAAAAAATGCATATGACTGAAAAGCAAAATGAAAACCGCACACCTGCTTCTCTTGGCTTAACCACCATCCCACGCCGCATCTCACAATGGTCATCCTTCAAACTACGTCTTTCGAAGAGTTCACAAACCTCTACAATTTCCTCAAAGACACCGCTCATGAAGATGATGTCTTACCCTCATGCTCCATCAAAGCCCTCTGGATAAGTAGTCTCTGGACTGTGAGAACACCCTTTACACCAGGATTAACAAGCATCTCACTAGAAGGCTACAAACCATCCAGAACTTGCCAGCCGGACTTATCCTCAGCGTCCCACACAGGACCCAAATCACACCATACCTCAGGGAATTACACTGGCTCCTGATACACAAATGTCCTCACTTCAAACTCCAAACACACACTTTCAAAGCACCACATAAGTCAGGCCCCACCTACATGTACAGTCACATCTCCTTCCACCAATAACCCAGACACTTCTGCTCTGCAGAACTCCTACCAGCACACAGCCCATGCCTATGGAGGATAGGCGTTCTCAAGTATGGAGTGAGCTCCAACTCCACAGCAGAGCCTACTCCTCACGTTGTCAGTTCTGCAAGGACCTGAAGACCAGGCTTTTCAATTAATCAACTTATAAGAGGAAGGCTAAGACACACTAAGACACACAGAGACACACACACAGACACACACAGAGACACACACAGAGACACACACAGAGACAGACACACACAGAGACACACACACACAGACACACACACAAAAAATTTCAAGGCCCAGGCTGAAGACATTTCATGGCTATATGTAGTAAGCAAATGTCATTAAGAATATGGGGATACTAGGTCTGATATAAAAAACATTTAATGCCAACCAACCATTTTTCAAGACTTCTAGAAATTTCTATATTGATTTTGAGTAATTCAAAGAATAATCCAGGATTAATGTCTTCAGTTTGGCTACTACAATGCTGGTTTATTCTTTAATACTTCTCTGGTGTCAAGCGTAGTACCATCAAATTGAGTTACAATAACACCTGTGATTTAAAACAACCTTAATCATCGTTGACA
Organism: Triturus cristatus; assembly: GCF_964204655.1. Classification (NCBI taxonomy): domain Eukaryota; kingdom Metazoa; phylum Chordata; class Amphibia; order Caudata; family Salamandridae; genus Triturus; species Triturus cristatus. The sequence goes on from NC_140585.1 coordinate 356,991,756, forward strand.
ATCCACGGAGCTAAAAGAACTTTAAAAAAACATAATAAATAGGTGAATATGTGAGGAGAAAGTCAGAGAATTTCTACATATTTGGGTTACGTTTTGGAAAACCTATAAGGGTATTTTAACATTAGTATTATCGTGATTTCCGTTTTGATATGGCAGTGATTCACTTGAACAAATTAAAAACAACTTGCAACTCCCACAATTGGGATAGGCGACTCCGGCTACTTTTTTAGGTACTTTGTAAACTTACAGAGCGCCGGACTATTGGAAAAATGTTTTGCTGTCAGTTTCTAAATAAAACAATTACTCACATTTAATACCGAAAACAGCAACAAACAGACAAAAACAAAAATATATAATGAACGTGAAGCACACAGAATTTCTCTAATACAAACAAGTGGTTTATTGCTTTTATCAGTCAGCACCACCAGCAAAACTAATATAAGATGAAGAGAATGTGGTTAATGCTAATAGGCAAACATAACTTTTTCCACTGTATTTAAATAGATCACCAATAGATCATTGTATAGCGCTGCTCGTGCAATGCACAATGGAGAATCAATCATCTTTTGACTTCCATGACCGATCCAAGCAAGGGCTGGGTTGCGCGCTTCACAGTCTATGTAAGATGCTCTTGCAGGAAAGCCAGCCTCAAAGAACAAAACACACAAAGATGTCCCCCCACAATTGTAACAAAATTCGAGACAGGTGGCCCTTTTGTTACGAGTACAAATAAACAAAGTATGGGCAAAGAAACACTATCCTTTCCATATCTCAAAATCTCCTGTTACACCTCAAGTCTGTCAAGTGACAGCCTAAAAAAATAAGGGGTAGTTTAAATGAGGTTAATAGCGTTACATTTATAGCCATCCAAAATGGCTTCAACATCATGAAGGAACTCTCCAACACAAGCTCCAGCGACATCCCGCCATCGCAAGACCTATGCGACTCGTTAGCCACCTTCTTTCACCGCAAGACAGCTTCAGCGGCCAGATCCTCCCTACAACCACTGACACCGCAGACTCACCAACCTCCAGCATATCCAACCGCCTGCTCTCCTGGACCCACGTCAACGACGACAACACAATCAAAACCATAAACACCATACACTCCGGCCCCTGCCCTCACCACATCTTCAACAAAGCAAACCGTATCATTGCACCCCAACTTCGGAAGATCATCAACAGCTCCTTCGAGACAGCCACCTTCCCGGAAAGCTGGAAGCACGCCGCGATCAACGCCCTACTCAAAAAACCCACATCAGAGCCTAAGGACCTCAAGAACTTCTGGCCAATCTCCCTGCTTCCGTTCCTGGCGAAAGTCATCGATAAAATAGTCAATGGGCAACTGACCCACTTCCTCGAGAACATCCTGGACCCGTCCCAATCTGGATTCCGCAGCAATCACAGCACCGAAACTGCCCTCATCGCTGCCAGACGACATCAGGACCCTACTGGACAATGGCAAAACCGTGGCCCTCATCCTCCTGGACCTCTCTGCTGCCTTCGACACCGTCTGCCACCACACCCTATGCACACGCCTACACGACGCAGGAATACGCGACAAAGCCCTGGACTGGACCACCTCCTTCCTCACCGAAAGAACCCAGAGGGTTCGTCTCCCCCATTCCGCTCTGAAGCCACCAAGATCATCTGCGGCATGTCCCAAGGTTCATCACTCAGCCCCACCCTTTTCAAAGTCTATATGGCACTGCTCGCCAACATCGTCCGCTCGCACAACCTCAACATCATCTCCTACACCAACGACACTCAGCTGATCCTCTCGCTCACCAAGAACCCCGCCACAGCCAAAACCAACCTCCACGAAGGAATGAAGGCCGTCGCCTACTGGATGCAAAATAGCCGCCTGAAACTTAACTCAGACAAGACAGAGGTCCTCATCCTCGGCTCCACCTCCTCCGCCTGGGACGACTCTTGGTGGCCAGCCGCCCTGAGAGCTGCACCCACACCCACCAACCACGCTCGCAACCTGGGGTTCATCATCTTGGACTCATCGCTCTCAATGACTCAGCAAGTCAACGCCTTCTCCTCTTCCTTCTTCAACACCCTCTGCATGCTCCGCTAGATCTACAGATGGATCCCCACCGGAACAAGAAGGACGGTTACCCATGCCCTCGTCAGCAGCAGACTGGACTACACCAACGCCCTCTATGTAGGAACCACAGCCAAACTCCAGAAAAGACTCCAACGCATACAGAACGCCTCCGCACGCCTCATCCTCGACATACCCAGCCACACCCACATCACCGCCCACCTGAAAGAACTGCACGGGCTCCCTGTCAACAAGAGGATCACCTTCAAGCTCCTCACCCACGCTCACAAAGCACTCCACAACGCCGGACCAGCATACCTCAACAAACGTCTCATCATCTACACCCCGAACCGCCAACTTCGTTCCGCCGCCCTCGCCACTGTCCCACGCATCCACAGGACCTCCACCGGCGGCAGATCCTTATCCTACCTCGCCAAGACATGGAACACCCTACCCACTCAGCTGCGACAGACCCAGGACCTGCTGACCTTCAGGAGACTTCTCAAAACCTGGCTGTTCGAGCAGTAGCTGCACGCCCCCCCACCCCCGCTCAGCGCCTTGAGACACTCACGGGTGATTAGTGCGCTCTACAAATGATTGATTGATCGAGACATCCACCAGAGTATAGGTTTCCATCAACTGCAACAAAGCAGCCATAGCTAGTTTCTTTGAGCTATAGGTGGTTCTCGTAGAGGAGTTTAGCCCCCAACCACTATAGGAGGAGCCTATCTGCGGGTTGAGGGCAACGTTTAAGTCCCCACAAATTATCACTGGTCCGGGCCATTGATGTAGCTCAGAAAGCAGACTATTAAAGACCACAGGGTCATGAGTGTTTGCCCCACAGAGTACAATAGCGTAGCGCATAATTGGCCCCCCATTGACTGTTGCTATGAGCTATCGTCCACTGGCATCTATACAGTGGTTGATGAGTGCCCAGCTCTTATCCAGAGCCAGTAGGGAAATCCCTCTCTGGGAGGAAGTAAAACAAGCTGAGGTCAGGACCTGATACACAAGTTACTTACCTTCGGTAACGGTATATCTGTAAGAAACATTAGTCAGTTATAGATTCCTTACCTTAGAATTACCCCCGGGCGTCAGACTGGATCCAGAAAGATTTTTCGTTAGCAGTACCTCTGCGTGTTAGAAGGTGGCATCGGTCAGCTCCGCGTTCGCAGTCAGCCTCGTAGTCGCCGGGATGACGTCGCGGCAGCTACTTAGACGCCGCCCTCGCGTGCTGACGTCAGTTCTGTACATGACTCTGTGCCAGAAACGCAGAGCCATGCACGACACTGACCATTGGTGCACAAAACTAGGGCCCTGAAAGGGTGTCCTTAACCCTAGAAATCAGTTCGCAGAACAGGGAGGATGGGTGGAACGGCAAGGAATCTATAACTAACTAATGTTTCTTACAGATATATCATTACCGAAGGTAAGTAACTTGTGCATCTGAAAGAAACACGTTAGTTATAGATTCCTTACCTTAGAATAGATACCCCAGCAATACCAACCCCGGAGGTGGGTCTGCGAACCAAGATCACACCAGAAAGTACTGGAGAACAGAACGGCCAAAGAAGCCGTCTCTCCGGACTTGGCTGTCCAGGCAGTAGTGTTTGGTAAACGAGTGCAGTGATGCCCACGTGGCCGCCTGACAGATGTCATCCAGAGGCCCTCCTCTTCCCAAGGCAGTAGTGGCTGCCGTCGCCCTGGTGGAGTGAGCGTGTAGCCTGAGTGGAGGCTCCTTTTTAGCCAGAGAGTAACAAGCCTTAATACACAACACGACCAATCGAGAAATGGTGCGCTTGTGTACGGCCCGACCCTTTCAAACCTTCCAGGTGTTGAACCACCAAGGAAATGCCTTGATGTGCCAGCCATGTCCAGAGGCGAAGGGCCTCCTGACATAGGGTCCACAACCCCAACCCGCCCTGTTTGTTGTAATACCACATGGCGGTGGTGTTGTCCGTGAACACTTGCACTACTCTTCCCCGGACAGAGGGAAGGAATGCCTTCAGTGCAAGAAGAATCGCCCGGCGCTCCACAAGGTTGATGTGAAGCCTGGACTCCGCCGGAGACAGAGGCCTCTGATCTCCACCTCTCCCACATGGCCGCCCCATCCCAGAAGGGAGGCATCCGTCACCACAGAGTGGTCTGGTTGGGGAAGGGAGAGGGATCTGCCATTGACCCAATCCTGGTTCGTAAGCCACCACTGCAGTTGTCAAGCAGTGCCCTCCGAGATCTGGACGCAATCAGACAGATTCCCATGATGCTGCGCTCACTGGAACTTCAGGTCCCACTGCAGAGCCCGCATATGCCACCTGGCATGATCCATCAGCAGGATGCAGGAGGCCATGAGGCCCAGCAGCCTCAGGGTCATTCTGACCGAAACACGGGACAGAGGCTGAAAGATCAGAATCATAGCCCGAATATCCCAGACTCGCTGTTCGGGAGGATAGATCCGAAACTGCATTGTGTCCAGAACTGCTACGATGAAGAGGAGCTTCTGAGAGGGAATCAGGTGCGACTTCGGCACATTGATGGAGAACCCCTGCATATGCAGGAGGTCGGCCATAGTCTGGAGGTGGGAGACGACTGCCTGGGGCAAGCCCCCCTTCAACAACCAGTCATCGAGATAGGGGAAGACTGAAAGCCCTGATCTGCGCAGATGAGCTACGACCACCCCCATCACTTTTGTGAACACCCGAGGGGCGCTGGTAAGGCCAAATGGGAGCACGGTGAACTGAAAGTGCTCGTGGCCTACTGTTAACCGCAGGTAACGCCGGGGGGCCGGCAGGATGGGTATGTGAAAATAAGCATCCTGCAAGTCCAACGCTACCATCCAATCTTGCGGGTCGAGAGCAAGCGTCAACATCTTGAACTTCTCCCTCCAGAGGAAGCGATTGTCCTTCTTGGAAACCAGAAAGTAGTGGGGGAAGCAACCACAACCTACTTCTGGGACAGGAACGCGCTTGATGGCTCCCTTGGCCAAGAGAGCCATAACTTCCTGTTGGAGAAGGGCCAGATGATCCTCCGACATGTGGTGGTATCGCGGTGGCATGTCTGGAAGGGTAGTCTCGAAGGGGAGGGAGTAGCCCCTTCGGACTATTTGCAAAACCCACCTGTCTGAAGTGATGGTGCGCCAGTGGGGGAGGTGATGGAGAATCTGGCTGCCCACTGGCGTTTGATGGGCCTGAAAGATCAGACTGGGAGGGTTTGGAGGCTGCTACAGGGGGGGTTAGTGGACTGGCCCGCCCGCTGGCCCCTGGAACAACAAGGTTGGTTCCCACGTCCCAGCCGCGCGAAGGTTGGGTAACTTGCTGCGGCCTGTGGCCCTGGGTGGGACGTAGCAGGGCACCCCTTCCGTAGCCATGAAAGGGGCGAAAAGCAGACTGCGCCGGACGGGAGGAGAGACCCAAGTACTTGGCCGTAGCCCGCGAGTCCTTGAAGCGCTCTAGGGCGTTGTCTGCTTGGTCGCCAAAAAGGCGACGCCCATCAAAGGGCATGTCCATCAAGGTGTTCTGGACATCCCCTGAAAAGCCAGTGGATCTCATCCAGGCATAGCGGCGAATCGCTACCGACGTTAAAATGGTCCTGCCCAGAGAGTCGGCGGTGTCCAGCCCACAACAGATCCTAAACTTGGCTGGATCTCTCCCGGCAGCGGCAGCCTGGGAGACCACTGTCCGGGCCTCCTCCGGACACTGAGGCAGCATTTGCGCCACCGTATCCCACACGGAGCGCGAATAACGGCCCAAGAGACATGCAGTGTTTACGGACAGCAACCCTAAGCTGGCGGAAGAGAAAATGTTCTTCTCAAGATGGTCCAACTTCTTGGATTCCCTTTCCGGTGGAGCGGTAGGGAAGTTGCTTTTGGAGGTGGAGGCTTGGACCACCAATCTCTCCGGGGTGGGGTGATGGGAGAGGAAAGTGGGGTCGCCCAGAGCCGGGCGGTGCCATTGGGCGATCATCCTGTCCACGGGAGCAGGGGCTCCGAAGAGCTCGCTGCCAGTTGAAGCACCTCAGTCAGGAGATTAGTCCTGACCGCCACCGTAGGAAGCTCGAGGTTGAGAGCCTCCGCCACCCTACGCAACACCACAGCGTATGACGCTCCCTCCTCCGCAGCCACGGTAGGAGGAGACAACATGCCAAGGTCAGGGAACGTGTCAAGACCACTGGCATCCCCCAGTTCCTCTCTCCAGTCCTGTTCAGGCTCAAGTTGGTCAGTTAAAGGGTCACCTAACCCCTCCCAGTCCTCCTCATCTTCCTCTGGGTGACACTATGGTTGGAAAGGGGCCCCAGGAGTGAACAGGGGCATGAAAACCCCACCCGGCGCCGGTCCGGCGTCGTGACCACGTCGGGAAGGAGGCTGGGGTCGACGCCGGTCGGCCCAGGCACGGTAGTGGTGCCGTCGGAAGCGGCACCAGTGGAGGTGTGATAAGGTCAACCGTCTCCAATCTGGATCCAGGCCTGGATCCAAGGGGGGCCTGCAGCGCCGGGGCTGGAGCCACCGGCAGCAAAGACCTAGGCCCCCCCAACCGAGTCCACGTGGCCCGAAGGTGCGCAAGCGGGGTCGGTCCGCCCAAAGTTGGCATGCATCGCCTCGTCGTACGAAGCTGGGCGGGGATCGCTCCGGGTCCCTGAAAAGGAGGGAAGCTCTGAGTCGACCCTTCAGGCTTCGTGTGAGGAGCCGCGGGAGTGGCACCACCTGCGCGCCTCGTCGTGTCGGCCGACCGACAGACGAGGAGAAGGCGAAGCGCGACTATGCTTCTTCGACTTCTTCTCATGCTTCGACTTACCCGACCCCGAGTGCGGAGACTTCGATGACTTTGAGCCGGACTGATGGTGGTTCTGCGACCGGTCCCTTGACCTGCCTCTCGACCGGGACCTCGATCGGCGCGGAGCAGACTGCCAACGTTCAAGCAGATTTCGGGACCGCTCCCGCAAAACCTTCGGCGTCAACAACTGACAGTCGGAGCACGACTTGGGGTCGTGGTCGCGTTCTAGGCAAAAGAGGCACAAGCGATGCGGATCCGTCACCGAGATCAATCGAGTACAGGAACCGCAGGTCTTAAAACCAGGCATCCCTCATGCACCTGTTCGGAGTCAGAAACTCGAATCTAGACGTCGACAAAAGCTGAGAAAAACGTAGTCCTAAAATAACTGAGGTACAGCTCTTCCCGGATCTGTGCGGCTGGGGCGGAAAAAGAAAGAACTGACGTCAGGGCGCGAGGGCGGAGTCTAAGTAGCTGCCGCGACGTCATCCCAGCGACCACTACGACGAACGCAGAGCCGACTGACGCCACCTTCCGACGCGCAGAGGTACTGCTGACGAAAAATCTTTCCGGATCCAGTCTGACGCCTGGGGGTAATTCTAAGGTAAGGAATCTATAACTAAAGTGTTTCTATCAGATACCCCAAATCACCCAGAGGAGAGGACTGCATAATCAAGCCCTTTTTGCATGCTCTATGTATATATGTACTGTTTGTCATGTTCTGTCCCGACTAAAATTGACAGTTAGGGTGAGGGGTATATTTCACCAGGGCTTATAATATCGATTTAGTCCTGAAGAAAGCCTGGAACCTTAGGTCACTCACAATGGGATGAAACATGTTGAATTTTTACAGGGTGTAGGAACATTATCTCTATAGCCACCTTCCCTCTTAACCTTTTTAATTATACCAAGAACAACACTAATAAAGGAATACGTATGTGTTTCGATGTATTTAAAGCAGACCCCAGTAGGAAATTATCCAAAGTGCTACCTGGAACATGGTCGAGCTCATCCTGGTATTAGGGACCAGGATGAGACCAATGATGATGCATGACACCAATAGAGTGTGTGAGGATCTTGAGACAAAATCAGGAATGACTGTGGACTTGTGGAAAAATAGTAGGATACTAATATATTGAATAACCCCACCCCCCCCTTGTCTTTTTCTTTTTGATTTAAGACACCGCATTGTAGTTAGTGGGCCACAATTAAATGCAACAACAATGGAAAAATCCCATAGTGATATGTTTATTCCATAGGGTGGTCTGTTAACCAGGGCCGGACTGGCTACCGGGCGTTTTGGTGTGCTGCCAAGCTGGGGGCTGATTTCATTGATGGGGACCTGCGTGTGCTTAAAGCCATTCATTTTGCTTTGTTTATTTAGAAGCACACGCAGGTCCCCAAAAACGAAATCAGCATCCACCGCAGTGAAATTAGCCCCCAGCTCGGCAGCACACCAAAACGCCCGGTAGCCAGTCCGGCTCTGCTGTTAACAGAGTCAAAAGCGGTGGAAAAAGCAATAAGCACAGCCTAGACAAGCGGTCCCCTTGTCCAATCATATTTTTCAGTAGTAGGTTGAACTAGGGCTATAGTGCTTAGCATAGCGTAATTAGCACCAAAACCTGCTTGTTCAATAGGCAGAATTCAATCGTCCATAAATGCTATTGAAATGTTATAAAACAAAGAACATTTTTAAAGATGTACTCATGACATTTAGTAATCACAGATCTTTAACCATAGAAAATCCATTATTTATGTTGCTCTTTCTCAATCAACTTAGAAAATATCAAATATGGCAGGGCAAATGTAGGCTGTGGGTTTCAATACCTGGTAGTATTAACAAAAAGACAAAAAATACTTTATACAAAGTAAAGAAACTAAGGCACAAAGCAACGACAAACTGCGTACTATACATGTCCTTTTCTCATTTTTCCATAGGAGCTCACCACTCCTGTAATACTTGACCCCAAAACCTGAAGATGATAAAATAAAAATCAACACATCGTACACTGAAACTGGTAAAGTTGTGAAAAACTGGCCAGCGTAATGGCCATCAGAAGCTTTAATGTCCTTTGTAGAGGTTTTTTTCTTCTTAATAACATAACTAAAATTGAACAGAAAATTGCAAATCACCAATTGCTAATTTATGAAGTTGACAATCTGAATGCGTTTCCCAATTCCACCAACTGAGGTGAAAGACACAAATGGACAGTATCACCTAGATTAGTATAGTTAGTTTGGGTAGTAGTTCGTACACATGGGAAGACGGTAAAATGAATATTCAAAGTCACAGTGTCTACTAAATTTTACTTTTTCAAAAGTAATAAAGGCAGACGTTACATTCTCTGTAAACAACTATTTATGTCTGCATCTTAAGAGAGGATTTGAGGACAGCTAAGGTTGTCTCAAAGCCCATCCGATGATTAATTATTTCCTTTAACTTGGTACAAGCTTTGAAAGAGCCGATAGAATATGTTAACAGTTTCATATCTAACTCGTTTCAGCACCGGACTCATCCATCCTTCTAACAACAATAGAAGCATTTTTTTTTAAAGGCAGTAACTGCACAAGAAAATGTCTTTGATGGGTTTATGGTGCTCCAGTCGCAGTAGTTTTGCATTGCCCTCTGTAAAATGCGATGTTACATTTATTCCATCAAAATTGAGGAAATTATCTAACTACTCTTACAACGGCAAAAAGGGGTTAAATTGTCAGGCAACAATTTGGTTCGCCACAACAACTACTATTGAGGTTCTGTAAATATAGAAAAACATACAGAAAGGTCTTGTTTTTTAACGTTCAACCGACCAAGTCAATTCTGACCTTGATTAAGAGTATCTGCTATCAGCCTGCAGTGTAATTTTAGAAGCTCTTTCCAGCACTGTCAGTTTCTTAAAATAGCTGCACTTACACAGAGGACAGCACGTCAGTGGTGAAATTGCACTGTTTGGAAACAGATCTGTGAAGCTATTAACTTACCTTTTTCAACTGCTCAATGAGAAAGAATATATAGCGAAGTTTCCCATCGCTATCAAAACAGTATTATTAGGCTGCCATCCTTTGCCATGTGCATGTTATTTTGGTTAGTTAAACTCCAATTAGGCAGGTGTAATTTGCTGTAAATTATCACTAAAGATACATATTGCATCTATGCACCCTGTACAGGGAGGAATTATCTCACGTTGTATAACTGTTGGTTTTGACATTAAGCAGACAATCACCATGGTACTATGCGAACTTGTCCTCAAATCCTGCCAACTAACCAAGCTCAGCCACCAAGCCAGAGCAGTAATGGTTAGCTATTTCAGTTTATAAGTACCATAACAAAACTATGCTAAAATTCTATACTATTAGTTGACCCTAAAAGAAGAGTCCAGAGCATTAGGAGTGTCATCTGTCTCCCAGTTTACAAAGTTGCATTATTCTGATACCTTCACTCATCAAGGCTGGACTAGTAGCAACACCAACATTTTACAACTTTTCGTTTTTCCTAACCACTACAAATTCCATGCAGGATTTCTTTCAGTAATAAGAGATTTACCATAATAACGCCAAAAAATAAAATAGGTAAGTTCCTTAAGAGGAGACTGCATCAGTTTACAATTGTAAAACAGTCATAAATTGACCCCAACCATCTTGTGGTGATAACTTCTCCATGACAATATTGGATTTACAACAATTGTTATCTGATTCTGTACTTTGCAAATTGAGAAAACAGGATTACAGAATATGTATAGTATTAACATTGAGCTGATGGGGATCCTGCAAGAAGATTTTCTGCTGTACAACACTGGGCAGAAGATGCTGCATTGTGGGCATCTACTGCACTTTCCTAGAGGTCCTCACCACGAATCTGGAACCACTGAGGGATGGGGCATCCCATATAGCTCGTCAGGTGTGACTTGGCTACCTGCCCAAAGACCACAGCAGTGACAGGCGTAAGACAGTGCCTTTGAGACATAGTTTGGGGGCCATGCCTACTTCACTTCTAATGTCTGCAGAGCTTTCTTCGGTCTTGCATGCCTGCCAAGAAGCTTACAAAGAAAGGACCGATATGCCAGTTTGGCTCTCATTGGCAGTCTTCAAGTCAGCTCGTTAATAAACCAAAGGAGACATGTGACCCCCCCCCATCTGCCATCCCTTAAATGGACATGAGTGCCTAGAATTAGAGAGATGACCTTCTGACTGGTACAATAGTAGCAGGAAACACCGACGGTCACACACATATCTAGATGCAAACGTTTCCATCTCACTATAAACATCAGGGTTCCAATCTTTACCAGTCCCTTCGCTGTCACAGAAAGGAGGTGGGACATCACGGATGTAGCCTAGCACAAAAAGGTCAAGAACATACTGGATAGAGGTTCCTTCAAAATCAAAGCGCAGGCTTAGTGTAGGTCAGTTACATAGAGCTGCTTCCCCAGGCATACACGCTGCTAAAAACCTGCCTAGAGAGGTTTGTATGGTAGAGAAAAGAAATATTTTTTCTAGAAAAATTAATCAAAAGAAAAGTAACTTAAAATGACTTCTAAAAAAAGGGAAGAAATGAGAATACAGCATTCAAAGAAAGATGAGATCCTGGGGCTACCAAACAGTGTGTATTGCCCGATGTGGGGATAGTTAGTGACGCACGCTTGAGGGTGGAGTTCAAATATGCTGAATAGGATTTTTTGCTCGGGTTCTAACATCACTAAATATAAAGTGCCACTGTTGTTTTAGTTTTCCCTGAGCAGCAAGCAATTATCAACAGTTGGACATGAAGGAGAAAAGGATTTAGGAGAGTTTCAGTGGCATGCAGCAGTCTTCTTTTCCCATAAACACGCTGCACTCCAGCATTGCCCTCCCTCACGCAGTATTCCACGGTTCCCCTGTAGAGAGCAGGATCACGTTAGTAAGATAAATGTAGTCATCGGAGGCAGGTGAAAATATAGGCTGTTATTCACCAAACAGCTTTCCATCTTCAGACTGGAGTGCATAAGCAATACATGTTATATTCTACAGCACGTAACTGAGATGAAGTTGTATGCTGCCCTGCAAAACTGAAAACAGGTGTTTCGTAGGCTAGCTACAGAGGAGAGGCTATGAATTATTTATGCGCTTGTTAAATGAAATGTGATCACGGAATGGAAGCTATTGAGTAGCTGTGTGCGTGACTGCTGGATATTGATGCTTTTATATTTGCAGTGTGTCAATCAAGACTTTCCTCCTTCAACAATTAAGCTAGGGCATTCTTTGTGTGCACTTTTATCTGTTACATTATTTAACTTCTAGATTCTGCACGGTTATATCATATTTAACAATAATCTGCCTGTGACTGTATAACATAGTGGTGACCAAGAATCGAATAGCATAATTCATTTGCAAACTCCAAAGATCTTTACAAGCGTTCTTCCTAGCAAGGTTCAAAGGCACTAATTCTACCTGGCAGCAAAAATACCCTTGAAATCATTTAATGAAAGTTTCGCTTAGCAAGGCTTGTGGTTATACTAGGGCAAAATTGCAAAGGCTACCCCGTCAATGCTGGACAAAGAATAGATTTCAATATACCTGTTAACAAGAGACGACGTAAGACAAACAATGGAAGCAATGGCTGTGTTTAGCTGGCGTACTCAACAACACTAGTCAAATGGGGAGTATATGAAATTGTTCATTCACTGTTCATATATCTTCTGGTGCTTCAGGAGGAGATCGAGCCATCCATTCCTTCTCAGTTGGACAGAGTCCGGAAATGTACAAAAAGAAAAGTCTCCAAGCACACAGAAATCCAAAGTTGAGGTTGTGGTTTCAGTTGTTCTTTCATTTCATTCGTATTTGACACGCCCCTTCGCCAACACGTGTTTTGTCTTTAGCTGTTCCTGTCAGACTTCGTCAGGGCTGTATATCTAAAACAAAGGCATATTCTATTCAGGAGGAGTATCTAAGTAGTTTTGTCTATCCGTCACCTGGGTCAGATGACCCCAGAGCTTCACCCAAAAGTGTGGTGCAGAGCTTGAGTGAGTTTTGAACAGGTGCTAGTTACTGTGCTTCGTACGTAATGAGGTTGGGGGCAACCTCTATTGGTGCCTTGTATTCAAAATAGGAGATGCATTCTGATTCATACAAACAAGTGTATTTTGTTCTATTCCACATGTGTTCCAATTGGAATCAACCAGAATGTATTAGTAGTCTGTGTATTCCGTGTCACATATCCAGATGTGAGTTAGGAACTATGTGGGGGATAGGGATCTCATACTCACTCAGTATGGTTGGACTTTGGATACATGTGTACAATATCGGGATTCTTGCAAGATTATCGCGTTTATTCTGCAAAAGGCGGTTTGTATTAGTTAAACTGTACTGTCTCGTGAGTGACCGTCATATATTGCTGTATGCTGAAATTGTCTTATCTCACAGTATCGTCTTCTTATCTCTAGGGCATTAGTATTAAGGTGACCTATAATAAATAGTAAGTGGGAGTTATCAGTTCACTGAGTTGGTCATAGTTGCACATTTCTAAGCATTCTAATATTGTTCAGCAAGTGATTGCCAATAAGTTATTAATAGTAATTAAGAGCAATGCGATCACGTACAACGCAGTACGAAGACATACAAGTCTACAGGGGGTCAGGCAAGTGAGTCCATTATATAGACAGTTTCAAGTTATTAGTTGGTTTAGTCCAAGCCTCAATGTTACTGCAACAAACTAGATGGCCACATTTTGGTGTGGTTGTCAGGTTAGCTCTAAAATATATCCTGTGGCAATAACTTAAAGTTATGCATAAGGGTATAAAGCGTCTTTATACGTAAAGAGCAGATTAGGAGGATCAGAGATGGGAGAGTGTGAAAACTTACTAGTTAAAGTCCTGTCAGTAGTGTCCCTTTTGTCCCGTCTAGGGTTCCGCAGAGAACGTGGGCAAACGGTGTGGTGTTTGGCCGCCACTTTGTTCATTCTAAATATACCGCTAAACATAAAAAACTTCCTCATCGTTCATTGAGTTTCTCACTATTTGGTGGGGGAGGACGGCGGCCATTTTGGAATCTATCCCCGACAGTGGATTTACCATATAGGTAGAATGTAATTCCAATGCAGAGATCCATTAGTGTTTTGCTCGTAGTATATAAATGATCCAGTTCGGATAAAAGTACAGGACTCCTGTGAATGATGAAGGCGGGTTTTGACGCGAGTCTATTCTATAGTTTTACGGTCATAAATCAGTTGTATATGCACAGTGGCCATCTTGATGTTTGTACCAGGCAACTGCTCGACCTAAGTCCTATGGCCATTATTAGTGAATAAGAGAACCCATTCAGTAGTAAACAAACGGAAATCACGAGTGTCATGACTAATGTCACCATAATACTTGGTTCTCACAATTTGAGTAAATATCTGAGATAGACTTAATATTCTATTTGTACTCAGAGGTCTGAAGTTGGGAGGGTGAGAAGGTACGAAAGAGAGCCAGTGATCACCAGGAAAGCGATATAGAGTTCCTACATAGTCAACAAATATAAACATTATATCTATGCACAGGACATGATCCAATTCATTACAGTAAAGGATAGTCTAACAGCATATTCGTTCTCACATTTACTTGGCTATGTCGTCCATTATTTATGTGCAGTAACATTGTTATCTTACTCAACTCAGATTCACATATTCATTACAATAATGTTAGCTTAAATTTCACATCAGTAGTCCATTGTATGTTCCAGCAGTGTTAACATTCACTGTCTATTATAAGGAAAAACCAATCGATTTAATTGGCATTCTGGCATTCCCATATGGTCATCCTCTACCATCATTGTCTTCATATATAAACTACTGCTCAGTACATTCCGACAGTGACATGTGGTGGCTGCACTTTCTGTCTAGCTTTTTGGGGCAAATCTATGTTAATCCCCTAAGAAGTAATACAGTTCCCGGTCAATGTTCAACCCCAGATCTACCACTTTGAGGCGCATTATGCAAATAGCTTCTTGCCCTCTCAATTGTAGTTCTCGGTTACCACCCCTTTCATTTTGTTGAATCATTTCTAGACCATGAAAATGAAATACCCTTGCCTGTATACATTGCCCAAAATACACAAAAAGGCCACCTTTCCACGAGATAGACCTATTGTTTCAGGAATTGGTGGACCTACCGAACGACCATCCCAATTTGTAGGCGCTTTCCTGCAACTACTAGTCTTGAATTTGCCTTCACACATCAAAGAAACAAAATATGTCCTAAATCTAATGAGTGATGTTACATGGGAAGAGGGGAAGAATATGGTTACATTGGATGTGGTATCGCTATTTACAACTATATTGACAGAATTCGGTATGTTGGCAATTAGGCACATCTTTAATAAGAGACCAGCACAACTATTATTCCACACAGACATCACAGACATGTTACTTCAGGTGACACGATTGATACTGGACAATAACACCTTCCTCTTGAAGGGAAGTGGTACCATCAGGTCAGGTGGACGGCGATGTGTTCAAAATTCACTCCCTCTTATGCCAACCTCTTTATGGGATATGTTGTTTTTAGATGGTGTCGACAGGAATGGCATGCCAAGGCAAAGCTGGATGGCTGTGATTTTCAAGTACGCAGACACAACATCTACTGTGTTGGCTGGTTACTGCTCAGATGATGGTTATTCCTTAAAACTTAAAACACAAAATGATAGAGGGTCTCAGGGAAAAGTTTAAAGACCTGCGCGGACCCAATCCCCAATTCAATACTGTAAAAACCTATGGAGTCCGCAGGTCTCTAATGTTCCTATAAGGAGCTATTTGAAAGCACAAGTAATACTGACACAAATCTAGTGTGAAAACCTGAAAAAAGTCCTATTTAAGAGGACGGAATCCCATCACCCACCAAGGTGGCATGCTTCATCATTTGGGATCTCCTCTTAGTTGCAATTCCTAGTGCAACCAAGGGCTGCAACCTCCTCACTGTGAGGGGGGGGAGCTCACGGATGTTTTACAAGAGGGACAGTGGGTCTGATCTCATAAGATTTATTAAGCATGTATGGAATTATATTAAGTTAAGTGTTTGCAGTGCCAACAAAAGATGTTGAGATGATTTAAAATTGATTATCAAACATAAAACAGATTTATTTAATAATTATCGCTTGATGTCAAACAATAAAAACAGTGCAAACGCGATCTGAATACATTTGCGATCGCGTATGTCTAGAAAGAGGGTCTACATGTTTCCGCCATGACGATCGTACTCCGATCTTGGCCTTCCTCAGGACCAGAATGGAAATGTTACTGCAAAATAGTGTATGTGAAAAATCAAAATACAGTGATAACACATAGGTGGAACGTTACAATCTACAGTCACCTGTGGTCTTTATTGCGAAGGATCTACAGGATTTGTCTTGTCACCTGGGAAAAGATAATATTAATCACAGTGACATTCTATTCATTGTTAATACCTAAATCATGTCAGTATATACTCAAACCAATATTATGTCACTAAGGAACTAATTCTTCATATATGTTCCTTGTATTGCTTAATTATTTATGCACTCAAAATATTTTTCAAGATTTCATTTCCTTACCCGTTCATATACGGGCGAAGTCCTCACCACTCCTGGCAACAGCTCAGGGCGTGAGGCACCGCTCTGTGGGGAGGAAAAAAAGGGAACTCTA
The DNA here is from genome assembly GCF_964204655.1 of Triturus cristatus. Lineage (NCBI taxonomy): Eukaryota > Metazoa > Chordata > Amphibia > Caudata > Salamandridae > Triturus > Triturus cristatus. The sequence goes on from NC_140585.1 coordinate 357,008,195, forward strand.
GATTCATGGAATTATTTTAATGAAACAAAACGTTGTTTAACTCCCTTCTAAAATCAACTCACAAAATGATCAAAACCTAACAAACAGGCGAGGGGTAAAGCGTCTGATTAAATAGGGAAAGCCCGTGATTACACGGTGTTGTTCCCTCTTTTTTTACCCTCATATTTGAATTACTCAGGGAATAAATGAATGCTGTAGTATTTATTGGCATCTGAGCACAGATATAATAGTGCTATCAGTGTGCCCATCTTGCCTATAAACATGCAAGTCAATGTAATATTGGTATTTATCCATCGGTCCAAAGTGCTGGATACAGTATAATGGTCTTGAGCTGTGCTACCCGTAGGATACATTCCTCGTTCTCCACTAGTGGCCCCGGACTATTCTAGAGATTACACCCCGACTCACCTCTACGTCGGTACCCCGGAGCGTCTTCTGGCTGTTCCAAGCGGTAACAGACGGGAGGGTGCGCGCGCTAATTATACTCAGTTTCATACTACAAGTGGATGCAGCTGACTTCGCCAAATGCGCCGCATCCACACCGCGTCGACTCTCAATGAGTGACGATGGGAAGTGTAGTTTTACTGCATTAGGAGGCTGCGCTGTCATGATTGCTAATGGGAAGTGTAGTGTGCTGTTCGTAAAGCTCAATAAGGTATCGCCTAGCTATATTGATCTCGTAACAGTCTACGTGCATCACAGTTCGTCACATTTAAATCGCATCATAGCACCGCAAGCAGTGTGATGATATGATGTCCCAATCGCTATGAAGCTGTAATATTTCATGTCGCATCATTGTGCTAACCACAGTCTGCGACTCATGGGAATTGTAGTTTACCGCTTGTGAGGAGATATTCATTGGAAAGAATATTCACTGCATGTAGCGTGGTAAAATACCGCTTCTAACTATGCTGATCTAATTTAATTCTAAGCGGGACATAGTACAAGGAGAGGCGCAACAGTGCATTATCGCACACATTGTTAACGTCATTGCTTACAAAGCTCCGGTTCCCGTGTCTGCCGCATCTCTGCAAGCCGAGACTCATGGAAAATGTAGTCTCCATTTTTCCAAATCAATTTCTGGGCTATTCTCGTGACCTAATAATCGTGTATCTTCGCTCTGTTACCAGCTACAACCCAAAGTAATTATTAAAGCTGAAACGAAGACAAAGAACGTAAGCCAGTGGTCCGAGATTCTCAGCATCTACACTTAAAAACACAATCATCCTAAGGAATCATGAATAATGTGGTTTAAATATTCCGTTCTGTTCAGCGGTTATCTTTATATAGTGTACAGCCTGATATGTGCCTTTCTTCGGGAATCTCTTCAGATGGAAATGGTTAGATCCAACTTGAATCACATATCCAGATAGAACTACATCTTTGTTGCTTTGTACCAAATGTCTTTCCATCATATACTTGTATATTCAAAGATGTTATAACAGTGTCCACGGAATGTCATCATTCAGACCCATAGTGTCACTACGTAGTTCGAAGACCCACCGCTGTTCCTTCTTAAACAACATTTTTGATATGTCCGCAGTGTGAGGAGGAACAAATAGCTGTTCTAGAACTGTCCACATTAAGTCATCTGCTTTATGTTATTTCTCTAAAAAGTGATTTGTCAGTGTGGTAGATTGTTTCTTGCACCGAATCGTGCTTTTGTGTTCCAGTATACACAGTTTCACCTTGCGGGTCATCATACCGACATATTTCAATCGGCAAGGACAGCTTATAAAATAGATTACTTTTTCGCTGTTACAGTTGGTATGTTTTATTTGCCTTCAAGGTCTGACAGTGTCAATATCTACTTCTGTTGTATGCTTTGTTTGTGGGCATACAGAACATGTGCCACAAGGATGGTGTCCTTGTACAGGCGGTAGATTCCATAGGGTTTCTTGCCGCTTTGGATTCTCCACTCTAGGTCTGGTATGTACCAGACAATCACGTAAATTGGAACTCCTTTTGAAGGAAAACAAGGGTAACTGGACCGTTGTTTGTCCGACATTTAAAATACACCAATGTTTGCGTACGATTTTCTGAATCTTTGTTGATAGAGTGCTGTAGGTGTTAACACAGGTGAATCTGGTCATTGGTGGTTTTATCACAGGGGGCTCTAACAATGCTTCACGATTGTTGCTTGAAGCACGTTTCTTCGATTGCCGTATCAATTTTTTCAGATAGTGTCTCTCCTGTAGTTTTCGTGATAAGGTGTTGGCATGGTGTTCATAACTTTCCTTTGAAGAACAATTCCTACGAATCCGGAGGAATTGACCGAATGGTAAGTTCATACGTAACGATTTAGGGTGAAAACTTTCAAATGTTAGTAGAGAATTTCTTGACATAGGTTTAGTGTAGAGTTCGCTACCTAAACCCGTTGATGATTAAAAACTCCGAAGATCCAGGAAGGGCAGGTTATCTTTGCTATATTCCACCGTGAATTTCAAAAATTCATTTCTGGTATTTAGCCAGGTGTGGAAAGTATTGATGGTATTGGCATCACCCCTCCGCACAACAAAAATATCATCAATATATCGATTCCATGTAACAATCCGTTCTTGGAAAGGATTGTTAACTGTTAGTATGTGCTGTTGTTCAAAAAGGTGGACATACAGGTTAGCTAGATTGGGGGCGAAAACGCTCCCCATTGATGTTCCCGACGTTTGTGGTAAATTTTGTCTTCAAGTTTGAAGAAATTCTCAGTCATAGCTAACCTGGCACACTCCATGATGAAATGGACTGGTGTAATTGTCTCCATTTGTCGGTTGTCCAGTAGTGACCTGATAGCATCCACGGTCTCATGTTGGGGGATGCATGTGTACAACGATTCAATGTCAAAAGAGACGAGGAAATCAGTTGACACATCAAATTCTATCTCAGGAAGCAATTTTAGGATCTCCTTTGTATCCTGAAGATACGTGGGCATTTCTTTAAACAATGGTCTAAAAAAATGATCCACAAAAGTGGATAATGGTTCCAACAGAGAGTTTATTCCCGAGATAATAGGCCTCCCAGGAGGTGGCCTTTGTGCTTTATGAATTTTCGGTAAAGCATAAAAATAAGGCCGGGTGTGGAGTAGTGAGAAAACTACCCTCTTGCCCAGTCACCGATCCTTCAGTCTTAGCTTCTTCTATGAGTTCACCAATAGGACTTTTTTCAGGTTTCCACACTAGATTTGTGTCAGTATTACTTCTGCTTTCAAATTGCTCCTTATAGGAACATTAGAGACCCGCGGACTCCATAGGTTTATACAGTATTCCTTAAAACCGGCAGCCCTGAGAGGTCTTTTTTGTTAAGATTTACAAGGAAAGGGGGAAAAATATCAGTGGTGTGGGAAAACCACTATAAGAAGTAGGGGCAGTTCGTTTCAGAGGTTTAACGGTGTCGTCTTGCCCCCTGTAAGCCGCCATGGAGCCACTGTTAAACTATTACAGCTTTAATAATTAAGATTTGTTGTGTTCATGCAAACAGGACACCCATGTTTACATTAACTCTGCAGTGCACAGGACAATCCTCTTTGCCTCTCCACCAAGCTCCTGATGACAGGATGAAAAGGCGGGGCATGTGCACATGGGTGAAATTGTGTTTGTGAGTGACTGAAAGAAAATGAGACTTCTGTTTGAAAGTGTCAATAGAATGAAAGAGTGAGAAACAATAAATAAGTATGAATAAGGGGAAGCGAGGGAGTGGGTGCAACAGTGTGAGTGAGTTAGAATGAGGAGGAGTTTTCAGCGAGAGTGGGAACGAGTCACAGGTACTTCTATCAATGGTGCAACGAGGCCCTGGTGCAACTGTACCTGCTACACTATTAAAGTAGAACACCTATACCACAGGAGTTTAAATTAGAGACCCTGTACCCCAATATTTGTGAGTGAGTGTTAGTGATTGTGAAAGTGTTAAAGTGTGCAAGTGTATTTGTGAGTGAGAAAGAGAATCAAGGTGTATAGGTACATGTGTGTGTGAGGGCACCTAAGCCAAATTTTGAAAACAATGAAGTGAACTGTGGCAAGTATTACGCCTCGCCACTTTAAGTGATCACCAGCTACAACTGAAAATAACACCAAAAAGAATCTTGAGGGAAAATTGCCTGGATATAGGATATTAAGGCTGTGTGGGCCTGTTTGTAAGTGATCTGAGCTCTTCCCCAAGTCAACTTGAGTCAGAGATTTGTGAAGAGAGTCAAGTATTGAATTTACTTCAAGATCTGGGTTACCAGTAAAGGAATATGTTAAACAATCTCCTGTAGTCAAATCTACCTGAGCATGACCCAGCCAATCAGAAAGAAATCCCAGATCGTCAAGCAAAAATTAACTGCTCAAGTGGCATGTTGGTTTCGACCATATTCGGTCCTTTAAGAGGGTTGTACAAAATTAAAGCAAACAATGCACTTAATATCTGCCAGATGAGCGTTCTTTATAGCACTGAAGACTTTGTCTTGGTTTGCCTGTTTGCATTTAATCTTATGAAAAGGATATTCCATATGGTTTTCCTAAATAGAGGAATTAGAACAAGAGTAAAGGCTTAAAAATCGTTGAGTCGTAAAACTAAGTAAATGAGTGGGATCCTCATCTGCAATCAGTACCGCCTTCTTTTGAATACTGATGTTACAAAATGTGCATTGGTTGGTTCTTTTCTAAGGTCTGGAAGTGGGTGCTAACTGCATAATGATCAAAGATGATGTTGATTTTTTATATGCAATGTCTTGTTTTATGGTCCTATGGTCAAAAATACTTAAATGTTGTGGTATCTGCTATTAAAGGCGTTGTTCTGTACACTGTGGTTAATGTGAAGTGACCTTTCAAATTGTCGTTTCCTGCATATTTCAATTGAGCAGCGCTGCAGAAACTAACACTGTCCTCAATGTCTACACATTGCACATTTACTAAGTCGGCTTGGTCCTCAAACAGCAATTTTCACTGGTAAATGTAATTAATACTTCTGTAGACATTTTTGTACAGTTTCAAAATACATCACTAGCATTTGTTCCAATTTCAAGTGAACAAAATACGAATCGAGCAAAGCAAATCATTAATTAGGATAAAGCCATAAGAAGTCTGCAGCATGTGCAAAGAGACGTCGGATATCTTCAACTAAAAATAAGACTGGTTTAGTAATAGAATAGAACGGATAACTAACGACCTTGCAGATGCTTACGTTAAGATTTGAAAAAAATCTCAAATTATGCGGTGATGCTCGAATTTATAACGTGACAACATAACGATGAAAATGTTCTTTGTCACACTGGGCGTCATGGCATGTTTTTAATAAAACTCATGAGGACTACCGTTAATGTTAAGTGAAACCCCCCAACTATTTAGAGAAAATTAAGTCAACACAAAGGCAGTAGTAGCTGAGCAAAAGTGTGAACCTGGAAAAGGTTCAGTGTGATATGAGAATGCCATACGTCTTTACACGAATAGCAACTCAAAGTAACCAAATAGTTACACTGTTCAACACCTTCACTGAAAATAGCCTAATGGCATTCATTTACAGACCTGTATCACTTAAAATTGAGTGATGCAATATTAACCCAGCTCAAGGCCACAATTGTTACTGTGCTGAGTGGTGGCCATGTGCCAAGAAGCCATAATCACCTGAAACTTGTGTTCGAATACAATAATGTTGATTTGAAATTAAGGACATTTTTATCTAACACTGTGAGACAGCATTACAAAAAAAAAAAAATCACACAATTCCATTCTCTGTAAACGTATTGACAAATTAAAGGCACTAACGTTTTGGGAATTAAAAGTGCCTTAAGCAGGTTAATAATCGCAAACTTACAAATGAGGTTGCAAAGTATGTTTATTAATATGCAACCATTGTCAATGTTGAGCCAAGCACAATGATTTAGTTACAAGTTAATACAGTACATATATAAAACGGGTTCACATGCTTGAATTGTTTGTGCCACATCTTAAGACAAGAGACTTTGTTGCAAATGTGATCTGGATTTATAAAAATAAAAACTGTCTAGTGAACCCGTTAATAAGTGTTTTTAAATAAGTAATGCAATTTCAGCATTCAAAAATCAATGACGCAGAACAAAGAATAAGCGACGTAGAAGGCGTTACCACTCAGGCCGGTAAAGAAATGAAACATCTCTGTGCCACCACAAGCGAGCTTAGGAGACACGTTGCGGAATTGGAAGACCATAATAGGAGAGGCAACATACGGATTTTTGGAATTTCAGAGGACTCAGAAGAAGATGCAGGATCCTGCGTGGCTTTTCTGGAATCTTGGATTCCCATGCTCCCTGGGATAAAATTTCATCACGGCTTGGAACTAGACAGAGCACATAGGAATCCAACGTTCACCTTCTCAAACAGGAAAGGAACCCGCCCCATGATATGCAAAACCACTACGCTATCAACATGCGGAGGCCATCCTCAACTTCGCCGTAAAAAACCACGAAGTATCATGGGAGGGCCACCGAATAAACTTCACACAAGACTACTCAAAGGAAACGGTAGATACGAGGAAAGGGTTCCTTCAACTACGAGACGTGTAGAGAAAAAAGAACATCCAATTCTCATTTGCAGGCCCATCTAAGTTCAGAATCCTTGAAAATGGCAAACCATACTTCTTTACAAATCCCAAAGATCTAGCCCAACACTTGGAAACTGCTCCAGTACAAGAGATGGAACTGTCCGCAGGGGCCTCCAACAAACGGAAGACTTGATATCCTTTGTATAGTTGTAGTTGCTCACTCTTTTTCATGCCTTTGTATTCGCACAAATGCATCAGGTTAGATGCAACAGTGATGTTCACTGCAGCACGGCTGTTATGTAGACACAAATAGTGGTGATAATGTTTTATGTTCTGTTTCTATGTCCTTCAGGTCACGGGTTGAACCTACCTTCAGATACTTTGTTTATTGCATTAAGAGAAAGAGTCTTGATTTGTTCGGGCTATCTGATGCTCATCTTGCTGGTTAATAAGTTAAGTTATACACCAAGTATAATTACTACTTGTGGATAATGATATCTATGGAGTTTATAATAATTGCTACAAGTACCATTACCATAGAACGAGGTTCTACAATTAGCTCAGTTAAATCTCTCCAGATGTAACAAGTTTCAAACTAACATACTCCAAGTTGCCGGATTGATGGACCTGCCGTCGCAGCTCCTGTATCTGCCTGTTACTTATTGATCTGTTCTTCCTTTATCTAACCAGTTTCAGTCCAAGGTCTACACTGCCGCTTGACCTTTTTTGAAAAAATACCTAAGAGGAATGATTTTTTTACAGTCTTTTAACCCAAACTCTCTGGAGGTATTATTTCAATTATTATGTAGACATTCACGAGCACTGGGTTTCTTCATCTTAAAACTGCACCGATGTATCGCGCACGCTGAATTTCAATGGTTGAGACCTCCTCTCCGCATGGAAGCTTGAAGCATCAGTGATGCCAGCGTGTGGCTTCTCTGTGGCTCCTCTCTATGTGATATCCGAGGTGACCCCTTACTCCATGGTGGCTGCATGTGTACTTCTAGAGCGCTTTCTTATCAGCACTGGCCAGGATCACCTGGGGAAAGATCCGGAGCAGAGTCCTTGCAGGAAGCTGAGATCATTGTGCCAAGGGCTGAGAAGCCAAGGTCGGAGGCACTTCCTTTATGCCCTGCAAGGTTATTGATGAGGAAGAGGTCCACGTTGCCAGGAATATCTTCTCACCGATCAAAAGTATTCTGTTTGTCTGACTTTGCCACCAAGTCATGAGAGAAGTATGCTAGTCTGTGGGCCTACAGTCTGCCCCAGAAACCAGATACTCTATCTTTAACTTGGTTTCATCCGTTTCATTTTATTTTATATCGTTTCGGCAAGGTACTCATTGGATAATTTAGTTTTGCATCAGCATTTATGTATCTGTCTGTTCAGTGTATTTTTGCTTTCATTTCTTCTGCCTAATACTGATAGAAACAAAGGCCCTGCTGAGACTCTGCTCAGCACTCCTGCCCCAAACACCATACCACTCTCTCGTGAACTAGAAAAGAGGAGAGTCAGTGAGATGCCTCTTGGTAGCTCTGGCCCGTTGATGGAATTAGCAGCCTGGTCACCATCCTTCAGAGCTATTTACACAGTGGAAACTAGTAAAGAAAGGGATTTTCTTTCGAACAGCCCTCTGCCCCGGGTGGTATTGTAAAACCCACAGAAGAGGAGTGGAATGTAGAGTGATGGTGTTGAATACATTGAATCTAGCTGCTCAGGGTGGCGCCAATATGGAGGAAAGTGCAATATGAGAGGTGACTATGGATACATTAAGATTAAAACCTTGCTGTGAGTGCCCAGTACCTTTACTCACAGTAGAGCAGTAAGCTAAGAATAGAGGCCGTCCTGGGCAATATTAGAAGGGAGGTGAATGACGAAATAAACCAAGAGCATCAGGTCTGCACAAATTATATTAATTCAATCTCTGGTCCAGTTTGCCTCTGTGAATTCATTACTTACCACATCCTCCTTCGTATCACAATTTACTCTCAACAGTACTATTAACAGTTCAACTCCCAAGTTCTCATGCACAATTGATCCTCATACCATGAGATCCTTCTCCAATAATAACAAGCATTGGCATAGGCAATAGGTCTCGCCTTTGGGACCTTGTAAGTATTTAATTATGCAGCACAAGATCCTTGGTGCAACATCAACTGTTCCATGGCTAAACACTTATAATGTCCCAAAGGCGAGACCTATTGGCTATGTCAATGCTTGTTTACCTTTAAAATCGCAGGCTGTGCCCTGGAATTTTTTCATGCCAACTGTTGGATTGATTCATTGTCATCACTGACAATGTAGTGAAAATGAACAAATCAGTGATTAAATAAAAAAAGATAGATCGTAAGGATTCATCTCTTTCTGTAACCTCTTCCAATATCTCTGATTAAGCAGAAACAGGAGAAGGAAAGAATATTCGAAATCTAAGCATAACCCCAAAGGAGCTTGCATGTGCAGAATGTATGCATTGGAGCATCCTAAGGCGGTATTTGGATTCATTCTTTTTGAACAGCATTGCTACGATTATACTCTGCTGCTGGGTAGCTCTCCACAATCCTTCCAGCTTAATTTTAATACTGATTAGGCATGACAACTTTAGCGTAGGCTTCCTGCCAGGCAAAGGATTGGATACTATTGGTTAGAAAACAGACCTGACGGCGGCTGCATTCACTAACGCTCAAATCTGTAACAAGAGAGCCAGCTTCTCGTTGGCAGAAATCAGGTCAAACAAAGATTGAATTAAACGAGAAGAATAAATAATACAGTACAAACGATCAAACCTTTAACTTGGAATACAACAGATGAATGTGGCAAATCGAAAAGGACCAGAGTTTTTTGTGTTTTTAACAGCCAGTTGAAAACATGGGGAAATTCAGGGAAGAATGGCAAATTTACGTAAACTTTAAAATATGTTACCAGCTTCGAGTAAGCTTTGTGTACGCAGATACAATGAAATACAATAACAAGCCAGGGGTATACAAATATATCTAAATGTACCTGCAGCTCTGAAAATCTTAATGTGTGTCTACTGAAAGCATAACTGCGAAATGTTCAAGTGCCCTTTTCCTGGTACCCAAATTACAGATCATATTGAAAAAGGTTAAAAAGTTTGACTATTGAACTAGTCTATACCTTATAAACTAAACCATAGAGGCAGGTTTAGTAAGCAGTTCTTCCAAAGATGGGGGATGGGGGTGATCATACTAAAAATCTCCCTCCCGTCCACCTCACAGTTCTGTTTTAAAACCGCATCAGCCATAAAGAGTGAAAATAGCTAATGACAGAATTCTGAGAAATACAATTTTATACTCTGCCCCACAATTCCAATGACTATGCCACATACACACTACTGCCTTGCACAACAATTGTTAACATCTGTTAATTGCCTACACCTCAAATAAGGGACTAAGCCCTGAATGAATGTAGATAATGACTGAAAGGAGAATTCTTTAATCCAAGCATTTGGCACTGCGCAACTCCGAGGACAAATTTTCACATAATTCACAACAACGTGTACTAGTACAATTCATTCAACATCAGTATCCTTAAGATATGTGCAAGTAAAAAGAAGACTACTCAAGATACAAAAATTGTCTTCGTTCCTTTTGAAAACTTAAGACTAAATCAAACATGGATGTGATGAGGAAGTGCATGCTTGGGTAGAAAATTTTGGGTGCAGAATTCTATAAACAGCTTGTATCTCGGCATCGGAGCTCTTCACACCCAGCTGGCATCTGTCACGTGCCTTGAACGAAAATCCGCAAACTTTGTAAATAACAGGAAATGTAACCACAGCAGGTGCAATTATAAGAGTAAAGGAGTGGCGTGATCATACTTTTATATGCCTGGAATAAGATGTGCAGCTGAATTTACAATGCAGGTGCAGGTGTTGTTCAGTATAACAGGGCCCACGCTCAGTCTCTATTTTAATTTCACGTTTTAGCCTGACAATTTTCGCATGGTGACTGTTAACATGCTTTACCCTTACACAAGAATGCACTGAGAAATTATTATACATGCAGATAATTTCTTAGCAAACGTTATTATCATGATATTTGTACACTCTGTCCAAGGGTAAGGCATAGAGAATGCGATGCTCTTGTATTTGGTTGTCCAATTGGAGACGGCTCCAAGGTTCTGGACTAACCATCGCATCAGCTCTGCACCTTTGACACAGTGCAACTGGAAAAGTGATTTTATTATTTAAATGGCCTCTGTGATCCATTTAGCAGAGGAGCACTTCTGCTGGGATTGTCCTGGAATGCGACACACTGTGACTGAGATTCAGTCCTGCTGACTCTGATCTCTATCCTGCAAAGGACGGTATCCTGTTCTACAAAGTCTGGCTTTCTGATACATCTTACTCAGGTATGGGGGAGATTAGGCTATTTTCAATGGATCTGGCACAGGGTACTCCCACTATGCTCACGATAATATAGGTAATGTTAGGTAGGAGATTAATCATACAGTATTGTTATAATGTTTGAACTGTTTATCTTTTCACCATACTTGTAATGCTAGTTAAAATGCTTTGTTTCTTCTGCCTGACTGCAGCACACTCTTTCTATACAAGAACAGGATTGTTTCAATAAATGTTTGAAAAGCCTATTTGAATTTTTCTTGTGTTTACCTTGGGCATGCAAAAGTAAATAACGAAAGGGTAGATATGTCTCCCCGATTTGCTTGGGGAATAAAAAGTGTTCAGGTTTGAGGTTGTGAATATCATCTGGTACCCTAGTAAAGTTAGGGGTTCAGATGGGGCACGGTGAGAACCAGGCCAGGCCAACATTTCCTCATGGTATTTGTTAACGGAGTTCCCATATTCTAAAGTTTATGTTGTCCAGATACACAGTTCCACTTAATTCCTAGGAACCATGCTACATGGTGCCACCAACGTTGTAGGTGAGGTACTTATTTAATGAGTCTCCTGAGTAGTTTCTGCATGTGCCCAAGGTCTCCTTTTCACCTTATATAGAGGTGTCCTTGGTGTTAGGGATTATTCCGTATCAGCTCAATTTCAAACACCTATTTTAGTCTGATAGTTGTCCAAGCTTGAACCTTAAAAGGGTTACCCATACAGTATTTTCCATTCTTTTAATTCCATTCATTAAATATGGCACAAGCAGCTATCATTCCTGTTAACTGCAAACATGCTCTTACATCACTATTACTACAAGGGCTCACTGTTGTAGGGGGAGACGTTATGTTTGGGGTGGAGGCCCACAAAGCATATATAAGACAGGTATTCTACTCTTGAGTCAACTTTCCTGCAGTCGATGGGCCTTCACAAACATTTCACACATACACTCCAGCTGTATTTTCAGGTCAATACGAAGCTTATGAAGAGTTAGAAATGCCATTAACATATCAGCAACATCAGGATTATTTCTAAGGTGCCTTCCCACATACATTACAAAAAGTAGGACTGGGCCCCCTCAGCAATGAAGGGCGACCTGGCCAGTGCTATACACCGAAGCCGAAAGTAGAACCCTTAAATGTTTCAGACCTCTGTGCTCGTCACATAGGTCTAGACTGTATAGAAGTTTAACACAATTTGTAATGCGTACAATAATAGCTACACTAGCGAAGGATGTTCAAGCTGTGCAGCCACAGTTAGCTCTGACTGCAATTAGTACAGTCACTATTAATGCAATTATGGGTAAAGTTCCCACCAGACGGGAGAAAATTCAATTTTGGATTGCACATAACATTAAACCAGCTTGAAACAGTGTTTCCCCTTACGGGAACCCATTGCAAACACAGAATTCTCATACTTTGCCTACCACCTGGTATGGTTCCCCCAGTAGAGGATTGTGCAACTTGGGGAACAGTCTAGGCTGCCATATATGCCATAACACATGGTACACCATCTATTGCTGTTTTGCCCGATGTGCTAAAACAGATTCAAAATAAGCATGAGGCTGTCTCAGCCCTGGATTTGGGGATAAAATTAATATGTAACTTTGACACAGGTTCCTCAATTATTTGAAGTACTATTAAAGGGGAGGCAGCATCACTGGCAGTACGCCAACGTCTTATGTAGGTTCTCATTGCAGACCAAGAGCACACATCACCATAAATCTATCGGGCAAGATAATTTGGGAGTCAGACCTCATAAGCCCCAGCTTGGGCAATTCTGAAAAAGAAATTACCAAGCAGGCACCCGAGTCTTCTAAAAAATGCTGGGACAAACAGAAAAATAAATATAGAACAAAAAAACAAGATGGATCTCCGCAACTGGAGCCCACTGATGCACGTTATAATTTACGCAACTGTGATCAACTTAAACAGCTTCAAAAGGATCAGTATACTGATACACGTCCTTCTTGTTCCTTTCATGACTCACCCGACAAATGCTCGGAGAGAGGGGGACGGCCAGAGCGCAGACAAAAAGAGTACGTGAAACCGAGAAAGGACTCACAATGCTCATCTGACATCTTCATAAAAAAGGAAGAGAGACATTCAGAATAAAAACCGTAATTCAGAAAGAAGAAAGTGGAAGGTATTTCCACTAAACATGTCACACAAATTGAGAACGCTTCTTCCGAACACAACGTTGGCATGGACACTGCTAGACAACGAAGCAGAGGACACAATAGTTTGCGAGAAGTTTCAAGAGTTTCTGGTTTGGAGAGCAACTAATTAATTTATTTAAGTTGAAACACCAGATCAGCGGGTTAGTCCTCCCGAAACAATGTATGATTTGGACATCACAATTGAGGCTAACATACCACGTACTATTGAAGTAATATTCTGGGAAATTACCAGTTATGCCACCTATGACATTCTCTTGGCTGAAATAGACTGGCCTCCTAAGTTTGTTACAAAAGTCACAAAAGGGGGAAGATAAATGAACCCTTGCACAAGTCCCAGCATTATACCGCAATCATGTTAGCTGGGAGAAGGAATCGCCTTATCAAGTTATACCCAAAAGGTCCAGCCTGCAAGTGCAACCACAATATCCAATAAAACATGAAGCAAAACGCTGTGTTACAGAAATTTCTTACAATTAGAGTATCATGATGTTGTAGAGCCTTGTATTTCAGCAATGAACAATCCATTATTTCCGGTAGCCATACCAGATCATTCTTATCGCTTAGTCTTAGACATTTAAAAAGTCATAAACGCACCTTTGTAATTCAAAATTCACACAGCGTGGCACTAATGAACAACATAATGCACAAAAAATACAAAACAAATTTGGATTTTTTTAAATGGCTTTTTCTGCATTAGGAGTCCAGAGAAAATTCTGATGACTTCTTCAGAGGTATAAGAACAGCCCAGGTCTGTTTTCTGCTCAAGTAACGTCAATTCTACACGACGTTGACCCAGAAGCATTGTACTGCGTGGATGACATTAACCTCACGGACGATAACTTAAATACACACTTAGCCACACACTTACCCAGAGTATATTGCATTGTTGTGGGATTTGCTGTACATGGCTATAAATTCAACTTTAAAAAAAACAAAAATTGCTTTACTCAGTGTCCTATTCATAGGACACAAGTTGTGAAATGAAGGTAAAAGCCTTGCACCACATTTCTTAGAGAAACATGCCCTTTTACAACCACTAAACACCATCAAGAAGCTGCTATCAGTTTTTTGTTTCCTCAACTCTGGTGGCACATACACATCGGGTAAAAAAGTAGAATGACTTAATTCGTCTTGATCTTTCAAACACTGGACTTCAGAACAAACTGATAGTCAAAACACTGCAAACTGAAATGCTTGAATGCAGACACTTACAACTCATGCCAACACAACTAACTTGGTGATCTGCATAATTGCAGGTTCCATTGGCTAAAAATAGGTTTACCTTTAATGAGTGTGATACTGTACCGATTGCTTATAAATCACATTTAAACTCCTCATAAATTTGTGAGAATCCCCAAGTTGGCAAAAATTCATTAAAATAGGAAGAATAAAACCCTAAAGGCCTTTTGCTGAAAGGGAGGATTCAAGAGGAGAACATTTGATTGCCTCAGATTTTGAATTGCCACAAGACCTCTTGGAAATAGAACAAGATTCCGAAAAAGGAGAAGAGACCCTGGAAGAAAGATTGGAACAGGAACTTTCCAATAATGATATTTGTGAGGGGGGGAGAAACATTGTTTAGAAGAAAACCCTTCCTGCCAACAAACAACTTCAAACAAGCAGTTCAAGTCCTAGTAATCCCAAGAGTGGAATATGGGGCTGTAACCCTTTGCGGCCTCCCCAGATCGACAACAGCCCCGCTAAGAGCCGCTATCAATTCAGCTGCGAGACTCATCACAGGTTCAAAAAGAACATCGCACATCTCTACAGATCATAGAGCACTCAAATGGCTACCGTTTGAAGCTAGAATTAATCTGAAAATCACATGTAAGACGCACAAGGCCTTACACCACAATTCTCCGAGCTACCTAGCTCAGAAACTGGTACTCTCCGCTGGCAACAGAGCATCCAGGAGCGCCAAGAAACTTCTACTGAAAACTTACAACCGGACCTTCTCGGGAATGGCTCCCAGGATCTCGAATGCTTTGCCCACAGAAACAAGGCTGAACCATTCCACTGCCTCCTTCAAATAGAAGGGAAAGTAATTCTCATGGCTAAATTCATGTGAAGTACTTACTTATTACTGTTATTTTAATTACTAGTATGTATTATTGAGCACCTGATATCTGAATCACCTATATTTGTACTTCACTAGGTGTATACTTGTTTCAAACATCTGACATGTAAAGCAATCTGATACCCGCAAGGGTCTTGTTCACGCTAAGAAAAACCCCTTCAAAATGAAATCAAAATAAAGTCTAGGTATATCCGATAAACTAGCAAAGACAACACAGACACCTTCTCGGAGAATATGATCAAGGAAATACAAGACATTCATGTGAAAGCCAATAAGAGAGGAAGACTGAATACGGAAAGCATGGAAATAAGTCAAACAGTAGAAAAATTCAAAGGCATGACAAATGTGATTGTGAAACCTTCCGATAAAGGGGGCAACATTGTACTATGGGACAGACACTCTCATTTGAAGTAAGGATACAAACATCTCAAAGACCATGAATGTTATCGACTAATCACTACATTAGACTATCAAAAGATGAATGAGGAATTTACTAATCTGCTTAAGGAATAGCATGAGAAAGCAATTTATTGGATGAATTCAATTTTCTAAGGCAAAACCACCCCAAATTACCAATATTTTTACCTCATCCCGAAAGTACATAAGAATGCTAATGCACCTCTAGGCCACCCCATCATAGCAGCCCAATAGAGCATTTTTGAGAACACATCCAAGTATATTGATTTCTTCCTTAACCCCATAGTAATGACATTAGCATTGTATATTCAGGATAGTGCTGATTTTTACATTGTCTATATAATGTTAGATAGGAATAAGACATGTACCATATGACTATAGACGTAACCGCGCTATGTAGTAGAATAAGACATTGTGATGGCCTAAGGACCACCCAGCACTTTCTAAAGATGAGGCCCATGAAATTTGTGGAGCACAACAAAATGTTACTTATAATGGTGGAGTTATGCCTTTCCAAGAATATGTTTACATTTAATAATGAATTGTACCATCAATTGAGAGGAACGGACTTAGGCACGTGCCTTGCCCCCAGCTATGCTACTTTGCATATGGGTTGGTGGGAGGAGCAAGTGCTCGGAAATATGATGGAATGGATGGACCATATTGCCTTGGAATTGAGATAAATTGGCGATTTACATTTGCCGTGGAAAAGGACAGAGTTCCCAGCAGAAGCCTTTGTAAATAAGCACTCATCAACATGACATAAACCCAAAATTCACCAGTAAGACCAAGATTGAATTTTTAGATGTGCTAGTGAAAGTTGAGGGGGATCCACAATGTATAAAAAACCTACGACAGGGAACACAATCCTGCATGCTCACAGCTGCCACCCGGCACCCCTGATTAGATGCATCCCCTTTGGGAAATTCGATAGGGCATGTAGGCTCTGTAGTACAGAGGAGAAGTATATTAAGGCAGAAATAACTGCACGTTTCAAGTCTAGAGTGTACTCAGGGAACATCCTTAAAGCAGCTGCTAAAAGAGCGAGATCTTATAAAAGGGAGGAAGCATAATTTGCACCATCTAAAAAATGGAAAAGAAAGAGCAGGTAATAGAGATTTATTACAACAAATAATTTGCAACACACACAGCTACGCATAGCACTACAGAAGCACTGGCCCCTGATTAAACATGACCCGATGATCGGTCAAGACATCCAAAATCAGCCCCAGATAGGTTTCAGACATGCCAGGATTCTAAGACCCAAACTGGTCAAAAGTGAATTAGTTGCTACAACAGCTATAGGAACATGGCTAACCCCGAAGGAGGGTTTCACCAGACGGTCACGCTGCAAAGCGTGCCAGAACTGAAAACGCAACACAGATAAAGACATCCTTCACTGCCACCCTAAGAATAAGCGGAAGACTCATTTAAAGTAAATATGTAGTCTACATTCTGAGGCACCACTGTATCAAGGTCTATATAGGCAGTACTACACAACCTGCCCACAAACGCATACCGTAGCACATAAACTCTATTACTAACAAGGACAGATCTTACCCAGTTGCAAGACACTTCGCAAAAACACACAACAGTGATGTGTCTTTAGTTAAATTCAGCTGTATCGCCAAGATTCACACTAGCCAGAGCGGTGGAGACCAGGAAGCCAAGTTCATATTGGACATGGATATTAAGGAACCACCTGGTCTGAACATAGATGAAGAATTATATACAGGATTGAGACAAACGGTCTCCTGGCTTTCTCTTCTTGCATTCTGTGCCATGATTCTTGTTTTCAATATAACATACCTAGTCTTTTTTATATGAGCACTGTGGGGGTGGGTTTGTTTATTTACTTTTGTATATCACAGCACACACAGTACTCATCTTACTAAGGTTTTGCTAATACTGAAAATGTGAATCCATGTTTTATATGCGTGAGGATTTTAGACTGTTTTAGATTGTGTGCCATTGGCTGATTCTGCCCTATTTTTCTCTTGCTCTCTCCTCCCTCCTTGTTTCTAAGCTTTCATCTCTAGAATTTATGCCATACCCAACTGGGCAGGAGCTTAATTACAACGGGACAGAATGCAATTTTTCTGTGGCTCTGTCCTATGTGTTTGTTGAATTAATGGCCCACTTGGGCAGTATCACTGTGCTGCAAAGGAAACGGCTTGTGCATGCTTAAGGTAATGTGACAACATAAATGGACTGACCCAGGATGCAGAAGGGGCAATACTTGAGGCATGGAGATGAATTGTATGGACGAATTGTTGGGCGTTATCTTATCAACTGAATTTTTTAATTGATAATAAATCCGTTCACATATTTACTGATGGTACAAATAAGCCAATTAAATGTGCTATGAATTTGAAGAGTAGTAATGATTTAGGGTAAAGCCTTGATCCTAACGCATGAATCATAATGCAGGCATTTACGTATTTACATGTATCTATTTGCACCTTACAAGATGGCGCTCATGTTGTAATAAGGATATTTTGTTTTCTCTCAAGGTCTACACAATGCACTGTGTGAGTTTTTATGATTTTTTTGTTTTAAAAACAAAATGGCACATTATTGTGACCACAGTTGCAGATGGCAACTGAAACACGTTGATTTGTTCTCGTGCCTTACAATAAAATTTGCAACTTATACTACAGCCTGGAGTGCCGTGTTCAGACTGGGAATCAAGACGTTTTGCATATGTTAGCGCTGGATTTGCGACACCCCCGACGTTCAGGGAGCAGGCCTGCCTGGGAACACCTTTACATAATTCGAAGCTGCACAGGAATCATTTGGGGTGGGACAAGCTTATTTTCTTCACTATGCCAACCTGGAGAGCGTGGCAAAAGACCTCGGGGTGGATTTCCAAGCGGCCCCTCGGTCATCGGGGGTCCTTGATGGCCTCATTGGAAGGGGAGAGGGGTGTCTTCTCATTACCCATTTCTACAAAGCCCTAAAGAGTGATATGCAACCACTAAAGTACTCTGCGTGGAGAGCCTGGGAAAAAGATATAGGAGCGCGCCTATCTCTGATACATACAGAGAGACAGCGCTGAACCTTGCTTGTAGAATATCCTGCAACAGGTTTAAACTCTTGCATTTCAAAGTTCTACACTGCACATACGTCACTCCATAAACCCTCAACAAAATAGACCCCAACGAGGAACACTTCCTGTGCGCGTTGTGGGGAGGTCGGAGCTACCTTTCTACACTTAGCCTGGGAGCGTGCTCTGGGTCAGTTCTACTGGATAATTGTGGTACCTCGAATAGAAGCGGCCACAGGGATTGGTGATCCATTGACTCCGCTTACCTGTCTCCTGGGAGTGGTGGTGCGCCCTAGGGGATTGCAAGATTTCCTATACACTAGCTCAGCTGGTCTTATTATTAGCGAAGAGGCAGGTGTCTATTGGATGGATGGGGAGGAAGGCACCGGTGATGACACATTGGGTGAGAAACCTGATGGAGTGGGGGGTTGCGGAATAACAACACATGCACCTATTACACACTGATGAGGGGGAGTCTGGGGCTATATTGTAATGGGTCCAACAGTTGGATATGTCTCAAGATAATTGAGATCAACCCATGGAGGATCGGTCAGACATAGGGGATTGAAGGGTACTTGAAGTATTTTCTTTGTTGTTTCTTGACGACGAAGTGGGCATTAATATGTTATTGTGTCAATGTCTTGGTTTTATTTCTTGATTTCTTGGAATATCTTCGGACCTACGAATATTTTCGCATTTGCATTTCATATCTCAGTGGATTGTATAGGTGTTTACTATATTTTAGATAATTAATTCATTGCAGAATTCAATAAAATAGTTTGTGGGTTTTTTTTTAACAGATTAACAACTTTAACCAATTTTACCGTCTGCAAATATAAGTTTTCACCACAGTTGTTTTGGAAAATTGCATTCTCACTACACTTCATGGTTGCCATAAGGTACTGTAAGAGGATAGATAGAATTTGGGTCTAAATAGCAATACCACTTCATACTACATTTCTCCTGTTTCTAAGCGCTGTAACACGTTACTATTAACCAATGTATGGCACTTAATTTTTAGACATCTGAAGGATGGAAGATTGAGTCTGCCTTGACTGCATTCAAACTCTGGACCTTCAGGTCACGATATCTGCAGCGGTGATCCACTTTGCCCGCTAAATAGTGCATTATGAAGTTTCATTAATAACAAGCAAAATTGGTCAAGGTGGTCCTTACCCGTCTACTATTCCTCATTTTACCCTGAAACTGATTAAATCATCATCCTGTATTAATGAAAAACGTACTAAACAGCTAAATGGACAAAGGCATAGGGTTAGCATAACATGCTAAAGCTCATACAATTTGGTCAAAAGGAAACTAAATTAAAACACAGACATGCTCCTCCTGGGTGCTATCTCTCCTAGAGATTATATCAAAAGTGTTTTGGGTCCCAGTCCAGTTTTATGATTACACACTTACCACCAGTACTTAAAATGATTCTGAACATATTCAAAAAGTAATTGCTAAAGTACACAATATAATCACAAGGGGAAGCCAGGATTAACAATCATGCCTTGTGGTTACAGTTTCCAGCTTGCTCACAACGTCACAACTTTGGTTGGATTGGTTTGAGGATGCCCAGTGACTGCTTTCTTGATGTAAATGCTACTGTGTTTTTGGGGTGGGGAGGGAGGCGGGAGCAGGGGGCTAGCCATATTGTTTTATAGAGTATTTACTGCCAGCATTATTTGGTAAAGTGGTAAAGCCAGGATTAGATATCAAGTTCCCTAGTACAATGGTTAAAACCTAACCACTGGACCACATCTACCGAGCTATGGTTTTTGCATGTCTGTTAAATGACCACTTTGGTTGGGGTCCTGCTAAGGTGTTTTATGGGACTCATTAACTTAATTGAGCCTGTCACTAAGCTCGTCCACTGTTTACAGATAAGATCATTTAGACATTAAGGCAATTGAGGTCCTGAGGCAATAGGTGATTGCCTCCTTGGTGGCGACCACTGTTTACCATTAGTGGTCATATACTAAATTCCAATTGGATTTGCATATTGTTGCGTTTAAAAAAATGACTCTTTTCACACTATCTGTACCCCAGTAAGATTATCACGTAATTCACTTTACTTTTCTATCTTGACCTGAAAACATCAATCCCCATATTAAAAGAATACAAGCAGCAATTTGTCAGAACACATAGCCTGACATTTGATCTCTGTCATTGAAGCATAGGAAATGTGAGAAATACAGAATTTAAAGGCATCTCCATTTATTGACTGTGCTTTAACAACCCACCAAAAATCAGGTCGCGACCCACAGTTTGGAGAACACTGCCTTAGATCATACATTGCCGCCACTGGAAAAAATGTTTGAGAGACCTACGTGCAATACAAACACCAAGAATATCAAACATACAAACAGTGCTACCTCATCATACATCTCCTTACTTACTCCTTTCAATTCAGGTGACAGAAGAGAGCTTTGTCACAAAGCAACTGGAACATTGCATCTTGTTCACTCTCCTTAAATACTGCTTTACGCTCTGAACTACTGGTTAAAGGTATTATGGGCCCAATAAGGTATCCTGGAAAACAAGAGCTGTATAAGGAGTCTATTCTAGCTCCCTAATTTTGCATAGTTTTATCTAAGATATTGGAATTACACAGTGGCGGCACCTTCGCTATGGCCAAGGAGCGTCGCCCTACTGCTCTGGGAGCAGTAGTTAAAGGAAAACTAAAATGATACTAACTAGTTTCAGTTTGCGTTTCCCGGTGTGGGGCTAGACTGGCAGAGCAGGGGCCAGGAGGAGGAGTGGTAACCACTCTAAAGTGTGCATAATTGTTTGGCCTGCCCTCTCGGGCCGACCATAACGGACATGCGCACTTTGCAAGTCCTGCACCCATGCTGCATTACTGCCTGGGTGCAGAACATGCCCAGGCCCCCATTCTCCGTCTGAGCACAGATCCACGGCGCTCAGACCAATCACAATGCTAGTGTTTCATGGTGCAGACAACTAAAAATTAAGGGCTTAATTTATATCAAGGCGGGCGGCCTGTTTCTCTATCAGGAAGAAGGAGTACATTGCTTCTTATCCCCGACAGAGGTGCCACCCCTTAATTTACATATGACAGCCAAGCTGGCAGTCATTCCTACAGCATTGTCAGGAACTGCCATCAAAGTTTCTTTCATTGCGGTTTACAGTTTGGTGCAGAGCTCCGTCAACTTGAGAGCCCTGCCTCAAGCATTTTTTATTTTCAAAAAGAAAATCCTGAAGAGTTTTTACGTTTTGAAAATAAAAAAATAAAATGCTCCCCTTACCATGATAGTCCTTTCCAATGGCGAGGGGAACATTCAACAATTTTCACTGCCCATTTCCAACAGGGTTTTCCTAGCAGTGTTTGGCATTAAAAACTGGACTATAATTCCACCCATCTAAATTATTTGGGTGGAATTAGAGGACAGCCTCCGACAGCCCTTACTCTACAGGGCTGTCAGAGGAGTTTAAATCACTCCCGATACGGAGTAATCTCTACTGTTATTAACCGAAGGTCCACCCACTTTTAAAATTGGCGGGCAGACCCTTATCTTGACGATATGTATATTTGGTTGCGACAGAGTATACATAGCGCCAAGATATAATTGGGGCACCCAAGGTTAAAAAATCCTACTATAAGGATGTTGGCATAACGAAACATCAAAGTAAATACTGATATAATTCTACTATAGTAGGAACTGGCAGAAAACGATATTTTCTATAGATTGCAGTTAGCCAATGTGGAACAAGCAATTAACAGTAAATTTTTAACCAGTTTATCTAGATTTGTATTATTCAATTGTAATCAGGTGAACCTTACATATGCTTTGTATTTCATGGCTGTCTATCCCAAACCCAGACAGATTACTTAGATCTGTGGAGTGAGTAGTAGGGACCTCAGTTTTTTCAAGCAGATATAAGCACTCAACCAATGACAAATCCACAGGCTCAATTGCATGAATCCAAAATTAAAGGTATAATTGTATGCTGCTTTCGTATATACCAATATTTTAGAAGTATAGGGATAATTAAGATTCTAGAACATACTTATCCAAGTGGAATCGCAGACATTAAAAGACAATATATCCCAGGATCCAACTGAATAGTGCTTCCAATAAAAAAATGGATAATATAACTGAAGTATTTCTTCGTTTTAGTGTCTTATACAATGCCCCATATCATCTTCTGGCCACAACAGAATGCCAACGTAATCATCTCAATTTGAGAGAGTAGACTTTTTGCTTGGTTATTTTCGGCATGAGGCATGTCTGTGTGTGATCAGGGAGAGAATGTACAGAAATAGCCTGAATGGAGTCGTAGGTGATGTCCTCCTTAGAATATTGGAGTCTTGAAATTTGAGAGAAAAGCTATTTGAGACAGTGTTAGCTGTGAGTTGAGAACCAGGAGATGAAAGAAAGGGAGCTGACAGCCAGAGAACAGAAACTGACTGGAAAAAGCTGAGGCCAGGTTCTCCTAAAAAGAACCTCTATGGAAGTGGTCCGAGGGTAGAGATTTAGTTAGATAAATCTAGCCAGGACCTTCCTCAAGCTAGTCATGAGAAAGCTCCCAAGTATATGAAATACTGGCCCACATATTCATACCCAATCCTTACAACATGTGACACTGTAAGGTGAAAGACACACTCCTTATTATAGGATAAGGGTGGCCATCAAAAACTTTTAATAAACAACATCATTGTCTGGTATATTCACTTTTTACCATAGGTGCTGACAACCAGCTTCCTAAGATGTTAGCAACAAGCACCCCTGCAGGCATTTGAGGCTGAACAGAAAAAGGTGCCTAGGTGCATGAAGTCTCTAAATATATATGGAGCCGAGAATGTGGGTGTACATATGCTAAAGTTGTGAAGGATCAGATCCTGCATAAAATAAGTAAATTCAAGAACACATTCTTGAATTGACTAGAGCACATTCTGAAAGTAGAAAAAGAATCCATAAAAGGCTGGAGGCTAAAGAACTAAAATCCGCTACATATAATTTGCGTTAGCGTCTAATCAAGTATATAACATAGGTAAACATGAAGGCATGGTTACCTTTAAAGTGATTCTGTTACTTCTAGTTGGGTTTTTTTATTATTCATTTTTATTAGCATTCTTAATACATCTTACTTGACGAACAATCAACATAGTCAATACTTCAGGGAAAATATGGGGAAGGGAAGTGGAAAATAATGGAGTCACATTAGGTACAGTATATGAGACCTCGTTACAAAGAACACTCCATGAGGCATTCAGAAAGAAACATCTTTCACAGTATACACTATAGCCTTTACAAATGTATATCTTAAACATATACAAAAATAATTACAGAGCAATTATAGCAACATGCACTATAGTCAATAAATAGGATAGGTGGAGAGTGTTGGTAGCAAAACTATCCAGTGAGTCCCATAGTTGGTGGGGGTTAAATGAAATCCACATCTGTGTATGCTGTAATGTTGCCAGGTCAGGAGTGTACGAATTTCTGTCAGAACCAAGAGCTAAATGTTTCACAGATATCCTTAGGTCTAGAGCAGAGAAGCATCAGTTACCAATATTTTGACAATTGTTATTGGCCACATGTAATTTCTTGTAATCCATTCGTAAGTGTGGGGGTGTGTTCTCTGCCCAATGTATGGCCACTCTTCTCTTCGCCAATAACAGCATCAAAGCAATGTGACGGAGGTGCGTCTTAGAGGAGTTGTTAACATAGCCCAATAAGTCAACTAGCAAACCTCCTCCCAAAAAGATGCTACTCTCTGGCATATCCACGCCAGATGCAGGAATGAGGCTTGTGGCGCTTAGCATCGCATGCAGGATTAATCAGCAAACAGTCCAATGCAGTGTAATTGTTGAGTGCAATATATGCAATGTGAACATTTTAAATTAATGAGTCAATCTATAGTTAGGTGACAGGAATTTTAATTGTCCACAACAATATAGCCATTGGGCAGCAGTTATAGGTGATTCGGTATCTGATTCCCATATTTCCTGAGCATTTGCCACAATAAGTGGAGACGTTTGTTGCATAGTGTTATGTAGACACTTGACCCATTTCTGCGAAGTTAAAGTAACAAGAAGATGTTCAAGTGCCTGAAGGGATGGAGGTTAGGCAGGAAAGGTAGTATGAGCTGCGCAGCATACTACCTGTAATTGATAATACAGAAGTGTGTCCAGGAGCGTGGGGAGGGTGTGTTAGTTGGCTGGAAGGGAGGGAGAAATTGTCCCTGTGGATAAAGGTCAGAAAACACCCTAAGATTATGATTGTGTGCACGTGATTCCATGGCAGGACCAGAGGCTTCTGATTAGGCTTCACTTTCTTCCATTTACTTGCTCCAGCAGCCTTACAAAGCACCACAATCCATATAGAAAACTACATTTCCCATGATCACAGGGAAAATGGAAATAAAGAAAAGTTCAACAGAGGCAGCCAATCCTGCGCGAGGACGTCCCACAACTTTCCCCGTGGACGCTCTATCTTCCTCTTTCTTCACTGCTCCAGCAGCATTAAGATGAGTGACTTTGTTTTCTCGTCCTAATGGTGACTGACTGTGTGATTTGACTGTATTTTTTCCTATTTGGCACATGTAGAGTTTATTCCTTGCATTGTCTCTAGTTGTTGCGCTGTATCGCAGCTTCTTTTACAGGTGCGGCCGCTGGAGAGCGGTTCGCTCTTTCGCGGCCGTTGCAGCTTCTCACACACTCTCGGCACGGTGCGGCGTCCCGCCACTAGGGGACAGCGCCCTCTGCGCACTATTCAGTGCGTTTACCCCCCACGCAGCAGCGAGTCATCTAGTTCCGCTTTTGGGAATTAGCGCGGTCAGACGGGCTCGCTACAGCCGCGGGGGAAGACTGGTATTGTTGTTTAAGCGCGTTTGGGCTAAGTACTGTCTTGAGAGCCCCTGCCTGGAGCCTGAACACTCGCATTGCGAGTAAGTCTGTAGAACATAGGAGGGGACCGGCCCAGGCAGGCATTTCAATACCCTCAGAATTAAGAGGGCGATTTTGGTCCCAGGCCTGTGCCCATTAAGTGCACGTTCTGTGCTCCTCTTGTCAGGATTTTGCCCTGTTACTTTCCCCTATTTTGTTTCTGGTTTTGGCTTCCCAGTATGGAGTATGACAATTATTATGAAGAGGAGGAGGAGGTCATGTACCTACCAGTAGATGACCATTTCTGTCAGGTCATGGACTCCTCCATCCTCAAAGCGGTGTCCCAAGTGGTTGCGCATTTGGGGAGGAAAATTGACTGTTTACAAGCCCAATGTAAACTAACCCTCGACCAGAGGGAAAATCTGACGGGGAACACTCCCCTACCTCTAGGCCAACCCTTCACTAGTGCGATGGGAGCATAAGCAGTAAGCATCCAGACGACGCGGGGTGGACACAGACGCATTTGCTCGCCTTAAGAAGGCATTCATGGAGGCCAAAGACCCAGCGCCACCCAGCCAACCAGAGGAGGTTCTGGGGGAACCCTCTGGTGTTCCTGATGTCGCTACAGTGGACCCAGACGAGTCCCCCCAGACCTCCGACGGGGAATCGGAGAGACCGTGGCACCCATCCAAGCCTGCCCAGCCAGCATCTCACGACCTAGGTACAGACATGCTTAACCCGACTATCTTTTGCACCCGCGCTCTTAGCAGTGGGTTCCTGCCCCCAAGGTGGCAGCCTACATGACAGGCAGACTGCGCAAACCACTCGACCAGGAAGTAAGGAGCTGCCTGCGAGCTGAGTGCCCAAGACCTACCCTAGAGGGTAAGGTAGCAGTTACGCCCGAAGTGGATCCTAAGTTGGCCACCTTTTTAGCGAAATTCATCCGCGATCCAAAGAAGGGCATCGATCGCTAGTGGAGAGCATGCTAAGATAAGCTCTGGGACATGGCGGGTCCCTTGGCAAATATTTTAGAAATGGCCGAAGACGCCAAGGTTTCGGGCACTCTGATTTCTCCACATACCCTCTCTAGTTGGGCGATCATTTCTTGGGGAATGCCAATGTGACAATATCGACCGAGCGTCGCAGATCCCTGCTCATAAAAATAGATACTAAGCAAGGGGAGTTGGCCACCTCCGAAGCGGGTCCAGTTGCAGAGGGCAATCTCTTTGGAGACCCCTTTGTTAAAGAATTAGGGAAATTCGTTAACACCTTTAACTCTCTGGACAAAACCCAAACGTCAATTAAACGGATCTTCACCCCGCGTGTTTTTGGCACAGCTAGTCAAGGCAGGGGGCGCTCGACCGGCCGCCCTTACAACAGAGCCTCCTTCAAGCAGGGCGAATCTCATAGAAGAGAGTACCATGAAAAAAATCGGGAACTTCTACCCGACCAGGTGTTTCCCCCATCGCAGGGGTGGCAGAGGACGTGGAGATGGTTCCTATAACAACCAACGAGGTAAGTGTCCAGAGTTTTGGGGAGGTAAGGTTGGGAGGCAGACTACAGTATTTTCTTCACACTTGGTCTTTGCTCACCTCCGACGCTTGGGTTTTGCAAACTGTAAGAGGGTTCCAAATAGTTTTCTGACCTACCTATTCAGTCCCTCCGCTTCAGACCCATCCTTTTCACGCAGGAGCAAAGGAGCCTTATCAATGGAGAGGTCTCAGAGTTGTTGCAAAAAGGGTCAATTACCCCAGCCACTCTGCATCCCTGAGGTTTCCTCAGCAACATCTTTTTGGTGGAGAAACAGGACGGGGGCTACCGCCCCGTAATAAACCTTCGAGAGTTCAATGGGTGGCTCATTTACCCCAATTTCAAAATGGAGGGTATTGACCTCCCGACTGATCTGCAGCAGGTGAGAGACTGGATGGTCTGCCTGGACCTCAAAGATGCTTACCGTACGTTCCCAATTTTCCCCCCTCACAGACACTTCCTGCAGTTCCAGTGGGGTTCACAGATTTTAGAGTTTGCCTACCTTCCCAAGGTGATGAAGCCTGTGGTGGAGTGTCTCAGATCGGAGGGCATCTGGCTAATATCTGGCGAATAATTTATTTGGACGACATTCTCATCATGAATCAATGTCCCCAACGTCTGTTGGCACAGCTGCAACGAACAGTGTCCCTCCTGGAGTCTCTGAGATTTGTGACCAATCAGACCAAGTCAGACCTGACCCCCTCCCAGAAGATGCAATTTCTGGGTTTCATGGTAGACTCAGTGGCGGCTACCTTGGCCCTGCCCTCTCGGAAGTTATCCAAGATCAACTGAGACGTACGTTGGCACGTACCACGATTTCACTACGCCACTTAGCCAGAGGGGTGGGCCTTCTATCGTCCTCGATTCAGGCAATATTCCCGGGGCCCCTACACTACAGGGCCCTTCAGCGCCTCAAAGCCTATCACTTGCGCAAAGGCCTTTCCTACTCTCAGGTTGTGCCCCTCACAGAAGAGGTCAAAACGGAGTTGCAATGGTGGGTCGATCATATGGAGGCCTGAACGGTTCTCAACCGGATCTGGTAATAGAGTCGGATGCCAGTGGTTCTGGTTGGGGTGCCCGTTGCGGTGAAGTGTCTACCGGCGGCAGTTAGTCCTCTTCTGAACAGGCCCTCCACATCAATTGCCTGGAATTGATGGTGGGCTCTTTTTTCAGTAAAGTGCTGGACAAAGGACAAGATCCAGAGTTGCGTGCTACTCAAGATGGACAATGCGGCAGCGGTACGCTACATCAACCATCTCAGAGAGACACGGTCCAGAGCACTGTCAAATCTAGCCCACGATCTTTGGGAGTATTGCCTGTCGAACCAGATATCCCTGTCAGCAGAGCATCTGCCGTGTTCGTCCAACCAATGGCCGACCGCTCTCGTCAATGGAAGGATATCAGTTTATGGCAGCTACACCCCAGTGTTTTCCGGGAGATCCAGTCCCTTCTCGGTGGACCTCTTTGCCTCTCGTCTGGATGCCCAGCTGAAACGTTATTTCAGTTGGTGCCCGGATCCGGAAGCGAAGGCCATGGATGCCTTCCTCCAGGATTGGAGCAAGGAACAGGGTTACGCGTTTCCCCCCGTCGCAATGATCATGAGGTTATCAACCCAGGTGAGGAGACAACAGGCAGACCTAGTGGTAAGCACTTCGATATGGAGGTCGCAAGCCTGGTTTCCAGTTCTGGGGATTTTCCAATCCCTCTACCCCCCGGTCACTATCTCCTCAAGGGAATCCCCACCATCTTCTGGTCGCAGGCAGCATGCGCTTGAAGGCCTGGCGGGTAACAGGCAACACTGGAAAGTCCCAGGCCTTTCGGAGGAGGCTGCCATGTTGCTCTCTAAGTCCTGGGCCGAGAGCACCAATAAGCGATACAGATCAGCATGGTAACGGTGGGGAAGTTGGTGTCTGCGACAACAGGTGGATCCCATGGGGCGGACATTGTCTACGTCCTTAACTTTTTAGCCTCGCTGGCAAAGGAGGGACTGGCCTATAGGTCAATCAACACCTTTCGTTCAGCGATCTCGGCGGGTCATGTTCCATTGGATAATCGTCCGATTGGCGAACATCCTCTAGTTTGTAAATTATTGAGAGGTATCAGGTTGTCAGTGCCTCCAGAACCACGTTACTTGGTGTTATGGGATGTGAACAAAGTTCTAAACCGGTTTCGGTCCTGGCCATCCAACAAGTATTTGTCGAGGAAGCAAATGTCTGCTAAACTCGCCATGTTGCTGTGTTTGATTTCATGTTGCAGGGTTTCGGATGTGAGAGCCCTAGATCTCATGGGACGGGTCTTCACTCCGGAAGGAGTTACTTTTCACATTTCCAGACGAACTAAGTGTAATTCACGGTCCGTGTCCTATCCTGCTTTCCCTGACATCCCAAAATTGTGTGTGGTCAGAGCGCTCAAAGCCTATGAGGTGGCGACAATAGATATACGTCCACAGGGTGTGAAACAATTGTTATTGCTCTTACTAAGCCACACAGGGCAGTTTCGTCCCCTCCGATTGCGAGATGGGCCCGCTGGGTGATGAAGGAAGCAGGTATAGATACTTTCCGCTTTGGAGCTCATTTGGTGAGGGGTGCAATGGCATCCAAGGCTTTTTCCCTGGGAGCGCGGCTTGAAGATATTTTGAATGCCGCGGACTGGTCCTCCGATTCCACCTTCAAAAGATTTTACTTTAAACCAGTAGTGTCTCTGGGATCTTTGGTGGTGGACAAGCTTTAAACTAGCCTAATCAGAAGCCTCCGGTCCTGCCATAGAATGCAAAATGTCCTAGGTAAAGTGCAGGCAAGTTTCAATTCTATTAAGGACGCGGAGGCGAGGATTAGCCCACCCGGTTTTTCATCCGAACCCGCCCAGAACATCTGCGTACGCATGGTGAGTAACTATTTACGGTATTATTTACTGCTAAAAGGAGGTCGGTTATGCCACTGTGGATTACTTGCTCTTTTTCGACATGCCATGTTGATCACATTTGTTGCATAGAGTTCTACTCTCTCGGACTTACCTACATTTTTTCTTGCCTTAGGATCGGAGGCTGGCAAGCAAGAATAACCAAAGACTGCCTTGATGGGTCGCACAAAGAAAGAGGAAGATAGAGCATCCGCGGGGGAAGTTATGGGACGTCCTCACGCAGGATTGGCTGTCTCTGTTGAACTTTTCTTTATTTCCGTTTTCCCTGTGATCATGGGAAATGTAGTTTTCTTTATGGATTGTGGTGCTTTGTAAGGCTGCTGGAGCTAATAAATGGAAGAAAGCAAAGCCTAATCCTCGCCTCCGCTTCCTTAATAGAATTGAAAGTTTCCTGCACGTTAGCTAGGAAATTTTGCATTAATACTCCTTTTTCCGATAGTGGCGGCATCTTAGGATTATAGGCCAAGGGAATGGAGAGGTATACAGGTGTAGCATTTTAGTTCTTTTACTCAAACAGTCCCATGCCCAGCAAACACACTCCACAGTATTGACCTCTTTTCTAGGATTTTTATAGGGTCAGTACAATGCCACAGACAGTGCATCCGGGGCAGCACGGTCTTGTCCACAGTCATGTGTGGCTGAAATGGGATGGGGATTTAACCAGTAGTGGAGGAATTGGGCTTGAGTGCAGAAAGCATATTGTGCTAAATCTGGTGCGTCCCTACCTCCTTGAGCGAGTGGAAGGGTAAGAAGGTCCCAGGAAGCCCAATGATGTTTGCCTGCCCATATTAGTGTAATCATAGTCGATTTTAGTTTCCCAAGTAATTCCGCAGTAAGTGGGAGCGGGATATTTGTGAACAAATTTAGAAATTTAGGGAGGACAATCATTTTTGCAATTGCAATATGGCCTGTAAGGGATAAAGAGAGTTTGGACCAGATGGCCACCCTGTCCTCTAGCCAGGTTAATGCGTGGCCATAGTTAAAATCATGAGTAAGCCATATGCCTAGAAAACTGACCGGTTCAGTGGCCCACTTAAGAGGATATTCTGCAGTGAATTGTTGTGTACTGTCAGTAACGAGAAATAATATGAACCCCGCCTCCCCTGCCCCCTTCTCACCCCTCCCTGCCCTTGCTCCCCCACCCCTAGCAAGCCATACTCGGACATGGGAGCTGACAGCGCCAACAGCAACACCCAATTCTTGTTTGTTGCACGTCGCCCAGCAATAGGAGCTGCGGTAACGCTTAATCTGGAGAACATCAGTGACTATAATATGTAATACTGCTTAACTGATTTTGAATTAGAAAATTCATTTCCCAAAGTCTGCCAATAACCAATCTATGCACATATATGATACCTGTTGTCAAACCTCAAAAAGTAATAAAGACATTTAAACAAAAAAAGAGGAAATACTATGGATTTTGCCAATTTACATGTATCCCAGAGTAGCCATCAAATCTGACCACCTCACGTGGTACAGGAGCTAGATTTTCCACTAGTTTATGGACATAGAGGGTAAGATGCTCTGCATACGTGGAGATCCCCATTCCCAGAGATGTGAATCCAATACCTCTGTCTGCATGGTGTGGTCTCAGACATGCCGCCAGTGGCTCCACTGCTACAGCAAAGAGAAGGGGGGACAGCGGACAGCCCTGCCTTGTACCGCGACCAATCAGGATTGGATCTAATATCAAACCATTCATTCACATTCTGACTGTTTGAGAGGTATACAGAAAGGTTATTAGTTTGATAAACTTAGAGCTAAGGACCAGACGGTGTAGGTGAGGAAAAAGATAGCTGCATTCCAGTGAGTCAAAGGCCTTAGTAATGTCCAATAAGGCAGCCAAGGTAGATACTTAGCGATCTAGGTGGTACATGACATTATATATGGTATGTAAGTTATGAGTGGTAGAGCCGCCTGGGTAAATCCCGAATGATCAGGTTGAATCAACAGCAGGGGTTGTAAACAATTAGCTAGTAATTTAGCTAGGATTTTACCACCTACATTTATTAATGACAGATAGGAGTCACAAAGATGGGCCGGTTTCTCTGGCTTAAGTTGTTTGATAATAGTGGTCTCTCTCAGAGAAGGGGGTAAGGAGCCATTGATCATGGAGTCCTGAAACACTGCAAGTAAATGTGGGGCTAGTATGGTGGCATTGTAGTGAAGATCGTTATCTATATATGTACATTGCTAAGTTAGCACAACCACGTTAGATGTTATAAAGCCATCTTGCCGCTTTTGCTGCGGTTGCACACAACACTGTAGTCACATGTTATTAAATTGAGAAATGCTTGCTCGACTTTGCTTCACATGAGAACTGTCTGTTGTTCACATCCCAAACAGTGAGCAGCGACCTTGGTCTGTACATAGTGTAAAGAAACAGTCTGGGTCGCTAGACGGTGCATGTTGTTGAGTTCAGGTTGATCGGCCCACTATTTAGCCATAACACGCACGCAGCTGCAAATACCTGAAAGTCGGGTGCTTTTAATATTGCAGTGTTACATGTTTTCATTACATTCGGAAGAAGAGCTTTCCCAGGAGCAGAGCCTAGCTGATCCTGTGATGTGATCTCACTGAGCTGATCTTTACGGTATGAGGTTCCCCAGTCAAGCCTAAAGACCTTTTACTAGTCTAATAATAATACTATTAGTTTGATAGGGAAAAGAAGGTGGATGAGATCCACTGTCATTTTAGTATGATTACTCCTTTCATTTTCTATGGTATTGTAACTATGCTGATGGTTTTGATTTTAATCGTTTGTCTGCTAATGTTAGCCAAAGTACTGCATCTTAGGACACGAGGTTTATAAAATAAACTCTTTAAACTTTACCGTGTCTCTGTTTATTCTGTTGTGGACTGATATGAGAATAATTACTAACAGGTATTTCTGATTCCCACCATTCCTGAGAAATACACTAAGTCGCTTGTTCTGGGTTGTCTATACATTGGGACCGCCGAGCTAAACCTCGGATAACGAATGGGACACTGATGCTGGTCGGATAAGGGGTTCTGAGGTGAGTTTTTGGTACACCACAATTCACTGAGGTCCTGGTTTCCTGCGCATAGTTCTGTGCATAAGCAGAATCCCTGCAACAGCATGTTCTTTATAGAATGTGGTCATAACACCATCTAGCCCTCATGCTTTATCGCCAGGAAAACTAAGGATTACCTAAATAATATCCTCAGTGGTAAAGGGTGAGTCTACATACGCTTGATGCGCATTGTCCTACCAAAGTGATTCAATTGTGTCCAAATACTCCGAGATAGCTATCAGGCTGGTGATAGAGTTGTAGAGTTTTGGGGTTTTGTAAAAAGTGGTCATTACTGCTAGTAAGTCTGATGAGGAGGTGATCTTTCAGCCATCCTTATCTAGGAGTTCAGTAACATAGTTGGCAGTGCGAGGATTTTGGAGTAAGGTAGCTAGTATCTTGCTCGGGCGTTCCCCTTTCCCATAACGCCTACCTTGAACATATTTGTTTAAAACGTGGGTCTCTCTGCTAGCTTCCTCCTGAAATACTGATAATTTATCGCAGGCATCAGCTAGAAGGGTAGAATCTTTAGTTTGAAAGTATTGTTGTTCAAGTGTACGTATGTCTCTCTCGAGTTTTGTTAGTGTGCTTCTAATAGAGTTTAGGACCCCTGCTTGTTTAGCAATACAGGCTCAACAAATTATCACTTTAAAGGCCTCCAAAGGTGTAGATGCCGACTATATAGTGTGTTCCAATCTGTGTTTACCTATCTCCTCCCGAAATGCATCACCCAGGAGCGCTCCTGCAGGAAGTCTCCAATTAAAGGCATGAGGGAGCATTCTAAGTATATGTAGAGTCATTAGCACCGGGCATGGTCAGATAAAGTTTGTGGCAAATGAGAGACAGAGGTGACCCAAGTGCCGACCTCCCTAGACACCAGCCAGAAGTCCATTCTGTACCATGCATTATGAAAAGGAGAGATGCATGTACCTTCCAGAGTTTGGGGGTTTGATCTTCGCCATATGTCCAACAAGCAATTATCGTTCACAACTGCGTTAATGGTGGAGACGGCTCATGGGTGCAGATGTTTGGATATGCCATCTAACTGATCGTTCATAACAGCATTGAAATCCCCTCCGACATTAAAGCTCAAGGACCAAGAGAGTTTATTTTCACCCAGATCTCGGTAAAGAAGTCGGGATCATCGCAATTAGGGCCATAGATTGCCGCCAGTCAGTGGCTGACCACAGAGGTCCCCTGCCACTATAACAAATTATCCATCTGGGTCTAATAGAGTTTGTGTCAGTTTCCATGGGAGGTTTTTGTGCAGAAGCACTGCCACATCCCTGGCATAGTTGGAGTAAGCTGAACTGTAGATTTACCTCCCCCCACCAGTTTGCTCGAATATTAGAAGGGGAGGATTGACTCCGATGTGTCTCATGTAAAAATCAGATGGTCACTTTATGTCTCTTTAAATAAGCATGTGTGAGGTGAGATTTTCTAGAGTCATCAAGGCAACCAACATTCCAGGTAATACAAGAGATATTAGCCATAGTGCACGTATGGTTTCATAATAAAATGCAGTAGGAGGAGGCTCGCAAGTTAAGGCTCACATCTTATATAGGTAATGTCGGGAGATGAAGATGTGCGACAGAGAAAAAGAAGATAAACAAAAGACAAAAATACAACACAACAGTTGAAACACTTCCCACCCACTCCAACCACCTAATTTGGTTGAGGTACATTTCCTATCCTCCCTCTCAAAACCCAACTAGTAGGGAACTGTGATTTGAGAATCATCCCTTGGGGGCAGGGAAACACCAGGGGAACAACCTAACCGAAGGCGGCTGGGTGGCCGAACTAGAATTTAAGGGGTCATCTATGTAAATGTGGGCCAGGGGAATGATAAGCTCGCTCCACTATGAATACAGCAGATAACTGGTCACCCAACAGGTCACGCAGCAGACTTTCAACATAGCTCTCCATTTTTTTAAATATCCGTTGTTTCCGGAATTCCATTAATGCGAAGGTTGTTGCACCTGTTGTGCGCCTCAAGGTCTTTATTTTTAGCTTCAGTCAGGTCAAGCACCTTGTCCATCCGTAACAGGTGTTCTTTGGACTCCATTCGAGTATCCTCCACATCTGAGACTCGGTTTTCCAACAGATCCAATCTCATTTCATGCGTGTCTTGCATTGCCTGACCAGGTCTAGGCGGCTAGTGAGGAGATCAAGTTTGGAGTCTATGGTTTTAAAGATAGTTTCTACATTCAAAAGTAATGCACATAGATCAATATCCTGTGCATTTCCCTAGTCTATTTGCGCTGTGTCAGGTTCTGGTTCGTGGCTCTGATCTGTTGCGTGGGTTTGGAGCCGACTTTCAAATGAAAGTTTGGCCGGTTTAGAATTGTGTTTACCTGTGTTGCAGGTCAGATAATGAATTCAATATATATTCAACGCTACCCGGGTTACAGGACAATAGGAGTGAGGCGCCTTCGCCCAGCCCAAATAGGTCTTGAGCGAATCAAGAGGAATAAACGTCACAAGGATCTCAGAGTCCTGCCACACCCCAAGTCACTGCTAACATAGGGAGGCACAAGCAGACTCCGCAGCAGCTGTGGAAGGCTGTGATATTGGATGATACAACAGTAACTTTTTAAAGCAGGCCAGGGTAGGTTAAACCATTGCACGCAGCTGGTTGAATGTTTTAAGTCATTTGGGTGGCAGTGCTTTCGCGGCTTTGGCGCATCATCGACGAGCAAATTAGAGCTGGTAAAGCGGTAATTATGGGGCTAGGGCTGTTGGCATGCCATAGGGCCACAGTCGTGTCACAGCGGACATGTTAATTATTGTTCAATTCTGCGTAGTTCACAAATGTAGCACCATAGCAAGGTGGGGGGGGGGGGGGGCTTCAAATTGGCTATCGCACTGCCTATAGCAGCGTCAGTCTATCGCTGGGCAGTCATCTGCAACTTCCTTGGGTGTAAAGGGGGGCCCAAATCACTCACAAGTGTGTCGGTAGTGCAGGATCGCCTTCATGGCTAATCGCCCTTCCCCGGCACCACCCGCATCACGCATTCAAGAGATGGTGGAAATCACTCAGGATGATAGCTTGGGTCTCAGGCCTCTCCCCTCAGATGCTATAGAACACGCAATTTGGCAGGCGGGCCACGAAATAGGTTGCTGCAGCACCAGTGGGCATGAGTAGGCGCCAGAAGCAACTCCAGCCACCAACACAACCCTCTATGGCGGCTACAGCCTTGTGACCTCAGTGCGTCCTGCAGTCCGGTCCAAGCCATGCCAGGTGACCGCTGCAGCTAGCTCCGCAGGCATCTGGGGTGGGGAGGGGGGGGGGGGGATAAGAGCCCCAGGTCGCACCGGACGTGTTAGGGTCGCTTTGTGGTGCTGCCACTGTATTTTCCAGTGGTAGTTGCCACCTAAAGCAGCAAGATTATTTACGGATAGTAGGTTCGGCCGGAGGAGACCTCTATCGAGCGGCCATCTTGCTGCTCGGCGAGACCACGCCCCCCCTGTTACTTCTAATATTTAGTCTTGAGGTTAGGATGAGAAACGGTCTATCAAAGATGTTAACACAAAGCTTTGCACAGCTAGTAGAGTGCAGGAGGGAGCATGTAAACTCAGTCATGCACGGACAAGGCCCATTCTAAGAAATCAGGTTATTAGTTGGGGGAGGTGGGGGAGGGTGGATTGGCGGCACACTCAAATAAAAGAACACAACCCATGTCAGAGTAAACCACAAAAGGCACTAAGTAAACCTGCCCCTAACCCTCGGGTAGCTTGGCACAAAATCAGTCAAGATCAATTTAGAGGCATGTGTAAAATATTAATGCAGCATTCAAACAGTAATAAAATAAAAACACCACAACAAAAATCACAAACCAATACAAATAAAATGACCTCAAAGCAACTTAATTCTGATATGTATAGACGGAGTTATGATTTTTTAAAGTTTCTATTAATAATTGTGCCAAAAATCACAAAGCATTTATTGTGGTTATCTGGTTGCGCTGGTCTGGGCTAAAGTCACAAAACCAGGCCGACCACAGTGGAGTGCAGGTCAGATACATGCACCAGGTTTGTTACCTTGCCAAATTCACATGAGGATCTACTTCGCGTTGGCGGGGGCAGCGAGGAGGTTGTTGTCAGCACAAGGAAAAGGTTGGATGCCATGTACGGGTGCTGTTTTAGCAAGAAGAGCCAGGTCTCACTGGAGCGTCATGTTGGAGGTTACCACAGACAGTAGCTGTCGGTGCAATGTGCAGGTCCAACTGGAGCTTCGCATTGACAACCCTTTCTAGGTGCAAATTGGCCAAGCCAATGGTCCAGAACCTGGACCTGACGGACTCCTTTTGGGGATAAGGACTCACTCCAGCATAGGCTAGCTGCGGTGCTCAGGCAGGTTCTGTTGATGCAGGTCAGCTGGGCAGTTGCAGGGAGGACTCTCAAAGCTTGCCGTGTCCTTGTAGCACAAACAGGACTGCCAGTCAATTGACCCTTGAAGTCACTTCTGGGGAGCCTGGGTTCAAGGCAAGCAGGTCCAATATTCCTTCATCAGACAGGAGAGCAGTCCTTCTTCTGAATCTTCCACAGGCCTAGGAGTGTTCTGAAAGTGTCACTTTTATCCCCAGTGGCACCCTGCACTTGGGGAATTCCCTCTTTGTCAAACCGTCCCTCTTTCCTGGGTTTGGCTCCAAACTGTCTTCGGTGACAAAGCACAGGCAGGCCTAGGTGTGAGATATATTTGTCAGTGGGAGGGCAGGTAGCCCTCAGAAGTCAGGAAGGGGGTGGTCAAGCCCTGAGGCTACCCTATGAAGCTTGGGAAGGCTGAGTACATCCTGCTAAGGGCGTGAAAACTCTGGACCACATCCAAGGCCCTTTTGCCTCCATGTCTGGAAGAAATACACAAAGACCACAAGAGATGAATTCACAGTTGTGTGACCCTTGACACAGGCAGAAAGGCACATTTAGTTCAGGCTGAAAAATGTCAACTCTTTTGCAATTTCACTTCATTCGTGGCCGCTCTAAAAAATAGCAGCAGTCACCATTTATTTTTTTATTTATTTGTTCTGTATATGAATACAATACAAACAATTGTTGACACACACAAGATCACATACAAAGTGTATCCACATAAATCCCAACAACACAGCAGACAAACACAATTTGGACAAAACCGCAAATGACAATGTACACTGCAAAACAAATTATAAATTCCAAAACAAATCATCAGTTGACATTATTTACAAATACAAACGAGAGCTTGAGAGTCATCATTAATAAAATTCTAAATACAATTTAACAATTCATTACATTGCTCTCATATCAATGGACAAGGTACCTCTGCAAAAGCATGATTTTGACACCCATGATATAATGTAAGAAGTTTAACATTGAATAATGTCCTGGATTACAATGGTATTCTTCGAATCGTTGAAATAATAATTCACAGTAGGCAAAATCATGCTTTCCAAACTGACGTTATCTCTTATTAAGTGTAATAAGGTAACCCAGCAGTGAAAAACGCCTTTAGATGTTTTTCTCACTCAGGACTTGTAAAAATAAACCCACATGTCCAACTTTTTTTAATAAGAAGCACCCTGCTCTATCAGCTCTTTTGGACTACCTTAGGCGTGACTCATAAGTATTTAAAAGAAAGATTTAGGCCTGAAGGAAGTTTCTTTTTTTTGCCAGGTCGAAATGGCAATTTAAATCTGCACTGGAGGCTGCATTGGCAGGCCTAAGATTTAAGAGACTACTTTAATAGGTAGCACAATGAGCGCTGCAGCCTATCAGTCTCATTTGTTTAAATTACAGGCCCGAATACATGTAGTACCATATACTAGGGACTTATAAGTAAATTACCAATGTACCAATCAAGTGTAGACCAATTTTATCATGTTGAGAACGGAGAGTACAAGCACGTTGCCACTGGTTAGTAAGAGTAAAGTGCTCAGAGTCCGAAAAGCCAATAAAAATAGGTTCAGCAAGTGAAGGCAAAAATCTGGGGTGACCCTCAGAAAGGGTCAGGTTCCAATATCCATCACTTTGGCTTTTGTATAGTGATAACGGTTTAGCGAGATTCACTAACAAGAGAGACCAATATCAGTTTCTCTGTGACACATACTCCCCCAGCCCCAATATGTAATGGGCAACAGTGGAAGCATTCTTCACACAAAACAAGTACTTCGCAGAGCAGAGAAACGTCTTAAATAAAACAGGTAGAGCCTATGGTACTTTAATTCAAGCTCCCCTCAAATACCTAAAACAGATCCAGAAAGGGAAATTGCAGCTTAGGACGGACAAACAAACACATTAAAACAAACAAAAAAACACACCCAATGTAGCAGCAAGGCATGCTGGTGTCATGAAAGCTAGGTTAAATGTGAGCTTATCCTGCACAGTCTAATTCTGACAAATCATTGTGCGATCTATTCACGGGGACAGAAAGTACTGCAGCAGCATAAACTGCTATACACTGGAGGCAAGGTACAGGATAGGCGGCAGCCGTGCAATGTCCCGGTCTCTTACACACAAAACCGGACTGGCAGCAGAACAAGCTTCAATCTCTCTCCTGTGTACGCCCCCACCCCCGGTATAGAACAGGTGGGAGTAACCAAAGCCTGACTCGCACAAAATAAATAGCTTTCTAACCCTAGCATAGGAATGAAGTTCAGTTCTGTCTGTATGTTTTTTCTTCAAAAATGGGTGATTCAGTTACACTAGCTGCTGCTGATAGACCAGCCTTCTTTCAATGGCTACAGTCACTGGAGAGGAGTTGTGGAGTTACTGTAAAAGCAACTCTTAAACAGAGTCACCCTCTGAAGTTTGTATGGAACGGGACTGGACGAGAATATCAAGATCCAGCAATGTGGGGTACTTTTAGTTATGTTCCAAGCTGTCTGAGTGTCATATCTACACACTATTACTGTTGGAGCTCACCTCATGCAAAATAATGATGGATACCAAACCCCCTCCAACAGGTGATGCTAATCAAGTGATGTTCATTCCCATGGGGGTATTGGTTCCATTTCGAGATAACCTTTTTTTATATTGAGGTGCATGCCTGACTTCTGTCCAAGTTGTTAGATACCACTATTACCATATTTAATATTCATAGACTTACTACCCTGGAAGGAGGTGATCACTTTGCCAGGATTCAAACTCATAGCCTGCTAGTCACAGTAGATGTAATCAGTGGCCATTTAACTTATTGTGAGCCATCTTGTCGGTTTAAGACAGGGAACAGGTAAGATGGTATGTGATAGTTCAATGTCAGTTTCAATGTTATGGGTATGCAAACAATTAACATATGTGTATGGCTCTCTCAAATTCCTAACCTATTAAAAAATTCCATGTCAAGAGAATAATAGAAAGTAGGGTGGATACTGGCATAATTGTCAAGCCAACAACCTAAGCAGACAAGTTTTGGATCACTCAGTCAAATCGATAATCACCTAAATATGAAGCATCAAGAGCAGAGGGGGGCCAAGCTGCAAATGTTCCCCCCTAGAATCTGAAAGGGGGGCTTTAAGCTAATACATTTAAAATGGGGACATGAATGTTGAGGAGGGGGCTAACATTATTAAAAGTGTTTAAGGACAGCACTTATGGGATCTTTCTTCTCCACAGGTTTTGCTCTAGCTGGAGTACGATGGCAAATGTGGTGCTCAGCAACCACTTTTAATAAGTACTTGGTTGTGTTGCTGTCAGAAAAGATGCTCCTCCACTTTGAGATCCTCACACCCAAATGTTTGGCAAGCTAAGACTTTACTACACAAAGCATTCCAGGGTTTGTTTTTCTCAACTTTGGCTAAATTAGCAATAAACATATTATGCCTTATCACTGAACTTGGTGTCACAGCTTTTACCATTGTGGGTGAAAGGGAACCCCCTCCCCCCAACAAAAAAAAACACTTTGAAGCATACATCCACCACTCCAGAGATATTACCGAAGGTGGGTGGACTACAAAAGGCGTGGGTGGATTACAGAAGGCATGAACTAACTGCACATTGGGCTCAGTTGCTGGAGAGCAAGGAGGAGCTGCAAGGATGTTAAGTGGAGCTTCACCTTGGGGACTAACCCAATTCAGGACGCCTACAGTGACAGAAGCCTGTATAACCATGAGGTGTCAACTGGTGTGTGCAACGGAAATATAGTCTGCTTCACAGATGTATTTTAGAAAAAGGGAAGGCCCTCTTTTTTACCAGAATTCAAAAGAACATCCACAAAAGTAACCTTTCTAGATGGTATAGCAGAGAACTTTTGGAATTTCACCAAGACCACAAATTCAAAGATGGCAAGGTGAAGTAATGTCAGATTTGATGCAGACAGCTGAAAGAAATTCTTGTCATGTCGTTTTTAAGATCGGCACAGCAATGGTCTTTTCATGCCCACCAAAGAGCTCTACAGTAGCAAAAGTATTAGTGAATTGTCACAGTGATGTGTAAAAACTTAAAGGCTGTCATCTGTATTAGTAATGCCTCCGAGATAAAGCAGTGCTCGTACTGGTGGGGCTTGTGGCAGTCAACTTCTTTCAGAAATTCCCCGGACACAGACTAAAGCAAAAGTCTCCTTATAGTTGACAGCTGCCCATTTCTGAACATTTACAGCAACCCCAAGCCAAGATGGGTATTGGATGGATGTCCTACCCTACAGGAGTGGCCCGTGTTACCACCTCTTGTTGGATGGCAGGAATTATCCGGCTTCCAAGGAAATCACT
This sequence comes from Triturus cristatus, assembly GCF_964204655.1. Lineage (NCBI taxonomy): Eukaryota > Metazoa > Chordata > Amphibia > Caudata > Salamandridae > Triturus > Triturus cristatus. The sequence goes on from NC_140585.1 coordinate 357,049,775, forward strand.
AGGATGTTTTTGCTTTCTTTTAAGTCCTGGGGAGCTGGTTTGGTTTTCATGCTAAAACATCTACTCCTGGGTTGGGAGCATGGGGCAGCAGAACAGTAGGCACAGTAAGGGGAGCACCTTTGCATTGTGCCAACACTTGCCAGCATCTCCACACCCCCGGGGACTCCATCCCCCAAACGTCAACGAAGCAGTTTTTCAAGCGCCAGGAGGCGCTTAAAAGCGGACTAGGGGTCCCACAGCACGGGGGCCCCATTGCATTGCGCCAGCACTTGCCAGCATCTCCATTCCACTGAGGACTTCATCCCCCAAAGGGCAACGCAGCAGGAGCCACCCACACGTTTTTCAAGCACCAGGCGGCGCTTAAAAGCTGACCAGGGGTCCCGCAGTGCGGGACGCGGGCGTGCCTGGGCCAGGCCCGTCTGCGCCCATCCAAGCCCAGAGGAGCCAACTCCCTCAGATCTGTGTCACAAGGACTTGGATTCAGACTTGGACTGTTCACCATATTAAGGTACTGCATTCTATTTGACATTGCTGGCTCTTATTAGTCAAATTGTATCTACCTCTCATTCTACAGCATTTTCCTTACTATGGGGAAAATGAAAGTGACTGAGGGTGGGACGGGTGGTGCAGAGAAGAAAAAGACAAAGAAACGCACTCGGAACACTAGTCCTGCTCCAGGGAGGGTCGGTGGGCATGGGACAGATGTGTTGGATCGCATTGACAAAATTTTATTAGACTGTGAAAGATTGCTTTCGACATCCACACCCTCTTCTAATATTTCTACTCCCATCCCCAAGGCTCCTCAAAGACATACTCCACCTGTGTCGACCAATACTGGGTACAGGAACAAACCAAGTCTATTTAAAAAGGCTTTTAGCAAGACCCACTCCCTGAAAGCACCAGAAATATTTAAAGAGCCCTCTATTAACCTAACGATGAATCCCATGTGACAGAATGTGCATTGCTAGCATATCTCCCCCTAAGTAATCGCTTTACCCTTCTTGCAGAGCACGCATCCTTAATCGATGTACCAACTGGCAAAGAAGGCTCGGGTGCATGAGCTTAGTAACCAATAGGCCAAATATAAGTCTATACCTTGGCAGTAAGTCCACAGTCAATAAACTACTACCCTCTACTGAGGGACATAGAATCTCTAAAAGAAACTATAGTGGCTTTAACTGCCCTCATGTTGAGAAGATTGTATCTTAGATTAGAAGAGCAAAGCCTTCCATCTACGCCTCCCCCCCCCCCAGCACCGCCACAAACTTGAGTACGAACATGAACACCCTCAATTTTTATAGCACGAAAACACCACGCTATGCTTGTAACACCAATTCAGCACCGCTGATGGGTATTTCAGGCCACCACGATAGGGTCCCCTGCAACCACACAACTACACATGGCAAACAATAAGAGGGCTCCACTAGGGGAACCACTAGGGGAATAACAGGACTTAGGATGGCCATGGAGCAAGAATTACCACGCCCAAGTACAGGTCGTAGCATGATGCCTCTACTTTCTCGGCCCCACCTAACCCCTCATCCTGCCTCTCAGTGTATTATTCACATGGTCAATGTACCGAAGGTTGACTGTAATATCATCAGATTTGAAAGTGGTGAAACCCTAAAAAATAAAGCTGTACCCTGGATCAGGTACATAAGGGGATGTAGATCTGTAATTAGGATTGACAATTTGAGAGCAAGAAGATACGTCCTACCTAACAGCACTGTTGACGCAATAGAGCTTACCCTAGCTAATGAACACCTAGTGCAGAATTTAGTTGCCCTTGAAGCTAGAACGTACCCTCCACCCATCACAAACATCCAATTGAAGCTGAACATCCCTAGCCTGGTGAGTCCAGTGAAGACCACTATGTTGCCTCTAGGGGACTTTGCTCTTTCATCCCTAGGCCAGAATGACCAACTACCCCACAAGCTCCTACAGGAACCGGTGTACTTCTCCAACATCGGTTCTGATGCCACCATTTCTACAATGTATACAGGACAGGAGGATCCTTCCCAGGAAATGAGCTAACAGCTTTTAATACCCAGCCTGCCCTAGATGCAGACATTGTTCTGCAAACGGTAGACGATACACAGGCCAGAGATATTAGCATACGTACTCATTCAACTGTTCACTCGGCTGAAACTGCCGATTCATCACCCCCCTAGAACCTCTCTCAGATCACAGATATAAGGAAGTTGAAAATAGCATCATGGAATGTGGTTGGATACAAGGGGAAAGCTCGACCTCCCTCATTGGCTTGAGCTCATTAGCAAACATGAAATATGCATTTTGCTAGAAACTTGGAGCTTAACTCTTACATTTATTCTGGGGTTTATGACATTCTGTAAACCAACTATCTCCTCAAAACACAGCCGGCCATCAGGTGGGCTGCTCATTTTCATTAATATTTCATTAAATTGCGACGTTGAGGAGCTGCCCATTAATCACCCAGACATCCTTGGGATCAGGCTAAAGAGAGGCAGGGGTCAAAGCATTGACATCTTTAATGTCTATGCCAGGAGCTCTAGAGGAGGTAGATCACCTAGACTCCAGGCCCTGGGTGAGATATTGAATGCCAAGCAAGCCAATTACCCCATAATTATGTGTGGCGACTTTAATGTCACTTTTGAACCACTCAATTGGGATGATATACACTAGGTTAGCGAGGAGGATAAAAGGTGGCTGGTACCACCATTGGATCTCCCTCCATAAAAAGGTGGTCGCATGCGGCCTTGCAGTTGAATGCCATAACCCTGTAATATAGGCTACGGGCAGCTAATGGGAGAACCTCTTCTGACAAAGGAGGGGGGGGATGACCTTCACTGGGGACAACAGGTCTAGTCGGATAGACTACATACTTGTGGACCTCACACTATGGCCACTAGTACAAGATATGTCCATTATCCCGACCTGTGAAAGTGATCACAACCTTCTCAGTCTGATTATTGAACACCCATGGGGAGAAAAGGAAGGAGTAAATCTTGGCACACTTCTCACCAAGGAGGTGAATCCGTCAAACGATAGGCACAGACTCAAATGGCCCGTGATCATGGCAGACGATCTTAAGCTTAAAACGCTAAAAAGCGATTTAGCAACACACCTAGGGGTATTGTTATCTGCACCTGACTAATCAAATACAGTTGTATCGCTCTACACTCAAAGTTTTTGGAACATCTGGCCAGAAACTTTATTGCCCATTCACGCGGGGATAGGCAACCCAGAAAAGAATACCGAAAACAAATTTGTGGTTCACAAGGGAGTGCAGAGTGCTAAGAAGGCGATTGTCCATAGCTATAAGAAATAGGGACATCACCTTGATATGCAAATTAAGGAGGCATTATAAATTGGCACAAACAAAGGCAAAGATAGAATGGGACGATAGGAGATGGGAAGAACTTGGGGAGCCCATTCTGCATCCAGACACCAGGCTGTTTTGATCGCTTTTGTCAAAGGGCAAATTCGAAAGGTCACCCCCTTTGGACATTAACATCCCAGCAAACACGTGGCAAGACCATTTTGGTGCACTTTACTCCATTATTTGCACCTAAGATGGGGCACTGACTTCGCCTGACCAATGCCAATTAATACATGGCGTCTCGTTTACTAGAGAGGATATTTTGCCCTCCTTCGAGACAATCATACCTGCTAAAGCCCCGGGGCGGGACAACATCCTAGGAGACCTTTTCCGCTCAGATAGGGAGAATTGGGCATCTTACCTTTAGGCACTCTCCAATGACATCGCTGGCGGGGAACACTTCCAGAATCCTGTAAAGTGGCCGAAGTGATTCCCATTTTCAAGAAGGGTGATAGGGCCATCCCCTCCAACTACCGGCCAATCAGCTTGATCGATTGTGCCCAAAAAGTCTTCTGCCGTTCACTCCTAACCAGGATCCAGGAGTGGATGGATGAGAATCACATCCGCTCTCTGCTCCAAGCAGTATTCAGACGGAAGACTGGCACAATCGATCAAGTTTTTCGCCTTTTCATGCTGTACTGGAAGATGGTTCTGTTGGGGAAGGGGAGCCTATTTATAGCCAATATTGACTTAAAATAAGCATTCGATCTTGTCCCCAAGGACAAACTATGGTGGGTGCTTAGGGACATGGGTATGCACCTGGGAATTCTGGCACTCATCATCAGGCTACATGAAGAGAATTTTGTCTGGGTGACATGGGGCGGCCAGGGACATGTCACCAATCCCATTAAAATACAGTGGGGGTTCGACAGGGCTGTGTCCTGGCCCCAACCCTCTTTTCACTCTACATTAATCAAGTGGCTGTCCCAGCAGATGCCCCCTCGCTACCAAATAAAAAATAGCCACCCTATTATTTTCAGATGACACTCTTCTGGTTTCAAAAATGTCCATGGTTCTACAAAAATTATTGAATCAATTTAAGATCTTTTGTGATGGGAGGTGCTTGGAAATTAACACCTCCAAAACTAAGTTAATGCTGCTGAACCCCCATAAGATATTTAAAGGAGATCTGTTTTTGGACAATGCTGCCCTTGAGAAAGTGAGCTCCTTTGATTACCTGGGAATTAAACTATCGGAGGGTATGGTCTGGAAATCCCATCTTAATAAGGCCTTACTTAAATTTTCCCAGGTAACTGGGGCTCTGAAGAATGAGCATTGCCTTTCCAATACTAAGCCAACAGCACCCACAATAAAATTATATAGCTGCAAGGCCGTGGGTAGAGCCCTATATGGGGCTGAGCTGTGGGGCATGATAAGTGCAAGCGACCTCTCAGCAATGGAGAACAAGTTTCTTGGAAATTTGGTATCCCTCCCGCAAAGATCCCCTCTCTGCCCCTTAAAGCTTGATCTGGGTCAAATTCATTAGCTATACTCAAAAGAGGAGTTTAAGAGGGAGAAATCATCCAGGCCACCCTCCACTCAATCAATAATACACACTATAAGACCTGGAGATATCAAGCACTATATCACAATACATGGGATTGGGAGAGGGGCAATATAAACATTTATTATACCCTCAAAAGTAGCTCGTATCTTGAACTATCAATACCAACCCAAGTGCTCAAGTTTAACATTTAAAACAACCCGTCATGTGCAGAACAATCCAACCAAAGCATAAGTCAGAAAAAATGTGTGGAGAATGAGAAAGCATCTCACGTGCGCAACACCAGAGGAGCTGCTGGCTGGTACTCGCCAGTGTGCTCACGAGTTTCTCATCATCGATGACTTTCTCATGAAAAGAATGAACAGGAATGTGTAAAAGAATTTATACACCAAGAGAGGTATATTAGGCAGCCCAAAAAACCAAAAGAAAAAATTTTGGGGAAAAAAAGACCCGTGTGGTCTTACAGATAAGATTAGGTATGACCCACGTCTATATTCTGACCCGTTTTATTCCACTCTGTGAGTCACCCCAAGGTTAAAAACACGGTCATGTTCAAAAACCACATTTATGAATGGCCAACATGTTTCATTGCCTACTTAACTTGGCGGCAAATTCATCAGGGCGTCAAGGGACTGCAATCACCTCCCTGGAATAAATCTGTTAACAAACAGAAATCGCTGCGTATATGCAGAGAACATAAAAAGCACATGTCAGATTGGCAATAACATGAAGGAACCACAATGTACCCCCCTACAGGCCGACATGACACACCCTTTCACAGGGAACATTACCTCGTGAAAGCCAAGGGCCCATATACCAGCTCTCACGGAGTCAGTGTATTGAATGAGCACTGTCTGTTGCTCTATTGGTCTTAATGCCCACACACATCCGTTATTTTGTGGTGCTTAGACCGTCATCTGTCGAGACAAATCAAATGCTTTAGGCGAAACCCTTATTTCAACGCTCATGCAAACTTGTTAGTGACACTGAGTTATGTCTATGATTAAAAACTCGTGCTCTTTTCATCAAAAGATGATTGTCAAGTATCTAGTTCACCCCACCATCCTCGATCTCCTAATTAGCTCATGTCTAATAGTATTTTATCAAAATGATGGTTCGCATACTCCTTGACAAAAACTTCCCAGTATGCCTCTGCTTGTATAAAGACACTTGCCAGGGATCACCGTTTAGTCGGGATACTCTATTTACCTAAGTTCACCCATGTTTTCCCAGTCAGCTAAATACACCACTGCTCTATCATTTTAGCCGCGCGTTCTAAACCCGCCTGCGATATTAGTGCTGGCCAACCCCAACTCACCGTACGGTAGAAGAGCTCACTCGGTAACTCATTCCCGGAACAATCCGGGGACTGAGCGGCCGATATTTAAACCGGCGGCTCAACTTTAGTACTTCCGGGTTCGGGCTGGTGACCCGGATCATTACGCAAAAGCGTACAACAAGGCGGCCATCTTGTAGTGGCCACAATTCACATTCAATGCATCAGCAGTGCACATTAGTATTTACCCTAGCAAAAGTATACCTACAAATATGAGGCGATCGGAGTAGAATCATTTTCAAGTTCTTTATTAATGAGACTTTTATCGAGGAGTTGGAGGTGAAGAATAGAACTTTTTTATTATTTATTTTGCCAGACAATGCTCACTGGTGGAAGTCATAATCCCACAGTCTATGTCAAGAATATATCAAGACACAGGGGGGACAGATGTTTGTACCAAGACCTGGCACACAGTACATGCCAGGAGTATGTCCACCAAGTTGCAGGACCTACAGCAGTGACCCCAGTTTTTATCGTCTGGAAATCTTGTTCCACTCTATTTGATCATTCAGGCCAACTTGGTCAGCCTTTTCGGAATAAATCCAGCGAGCTTCCTTCACTGCAAGCATATTCTCAATTTGATTAACATGGCCCATCACTCTTTCTAGCACCACCCATTTAACAGCCTTATAGTTGTGCTGGTGGTCTTTATAGTGTTGAACCAGTTTTGTGGTTAATTTGCCGTTCTTGATGGTACTGAGGTGCTCTTGTATCCTCACCTTGATTTTTCTTGTGGTGAGGCCAATATAGTGAAGCCCACATGGGCAAGTAAGCCTGTAAATCGTGTTTGATGAATTGCAGTTACTGAACTTGTTTAAGTGCCAAGTCCGTCCATCCTGCAGCTGAACACTAGTTGTTTTTTCAGTTAGTTCACAAACAGAACAGCCTCCACACGGGTAGTGTCCCGGGGGAATGGATGTATTGGTCACTTGTAATTGGGGCCTAGTATGGACAAGCCTGTCTTTAAAGTTCTGCGCTCTTCTGAAGGCAAACCGAGGTGCTGGCATTTTACAGTCGCTGGTGGATAATAAAGACCAATGCTTTCTAATGGCCTGACGAATTTTAGTCGCAAGAGGGTCAAAGGTAAGCACTATGGGTAGACAATCAGAGCTCTCCCTCGAATTCCTTTCCAAAAGTGCTTCACGTGGGGTGTTATGTGCCCTCTTGCGAGCTCTGTTGACAATTTTTCTGGGGTATGCCCTCTGTACCAGCTTCTCAGTGAGGGCTTCAGACTGTTTCAAAAAGTCAACAGTCGAGGAACAGTTTCTGCGATAACGCAGAAACTGTCCCACTGGCAAATTATCCCTCAGCGCTCTGGGATGGAAAGATTGGTAATGCAAGAGGGAATTTTTGTTGGTAGGTTTCTGATGAACAGTAGAGGTTAACCTATCGCCAGTCACAGTGATGTCCAAGTCTAGGTATGTGATCTTCTCGGTGCTGATGTTCCATGTGAACTTCAAACATCTATCCCGATTGTTGAGCCATTCTAAAAACTCACCAAGATGGCTACGTGTACCAGTCCATATGCAAAGAACATCATCAATATACCGCTTCCAGAGGCTGATATGCCCCTGGAAGGGATTGGATGGATGATATAGATGATGTTCCTCGAACTGGCCCACGTAGATGCAGGCCAGACTCGGTGCGAAGGTAGCACCCATAGAAGTCCCAGATATTTGTAGGAACATATCATCCTTGTAGGCAAAGTAATTCCGAGTGAGTGCTACCTCAATGCATTGCATAACAAAGGTTTGGGGGGTATCATAAAACCACTCCTGGCTTTCAAGTGCACGTGCTGCTGCCACCAGCGTTGCGTCTTGAGGGATACTTGTATATAACGATTCAATATCGATAGTAACAAGTATCTGTTGCAATTCGTCAAACCTTAAATCTTTGATGGTATTCAAGATGTCAGTGGTATCCTGGACATATGACAGCTGTTTAACCACCGACTCCCTAAGGAAGAAGTCGGCAAATTGGGACAATGGTTCCAGTACAGAGGAAATCCCCGACACTATCGGGCGTCCCGGAGGGGGCCGTTGTGCCTTATGGATTTTCGGCAGGATGTAAAATGCCGGAATCCTGGGTTTGCTGTTAACTAGGAAGTCAGCTTCCTTGGTGGTAATCCACTTTCTTTCCCTCGCATGACCCACCATCGTGGTGATGGTATTCAACAAATCAGAGGTGGGATCCCTGATCAACGGTTGATAGTTGTTTCTATCATCCAAAAGCCTTCGAACCTCTCTCTCATAGTCAGCGGTATTCATTAGGACAATTGCCCCACCCTTATCAGCCGATTTAATCGTGAGGGCTGAATTCTTTTGCAAAGATGTCAATGCATGCCAATCGTTCTTGGTCATGTTGCTGAATGCATTTCTTTGTTCTGTCTCCTCAAGCAACCTAATCTCATCAAGAACCTTTCTTTCAAAGGCAAGAACTTCAGGGCCTACTGTGTGACTGGGGGGGCAAAAATGAGAGGGACGATGTAAATTAGAGGTAAACACTGATGGAGGTTCTGAGTCCTTCAGTGCGAAAAACTTTTTTAATGATCAAATAGAGTGGAACAAGATTTCCAGACGATAAAAACTGGGGTCACTGCTGTAGGTCCTGCAACTTGGTGGACATACTCCTGGCATGTACTGTGTGCCAGGTCTTGGTACAAACATCTGTCCCCCCTGTGTCTTGATATATTCTTGACATAGACTGTGGGATTATGACTTCCACCAGTGAGCATTGTCTGGCAAAATAAATAATAAAAAAGTTCTATTCTTCACCTCCAACTCCTCGATAAAAGTCTCATTAATAAAGAACTTGAAAATGATTCTACTCCGATCGCCTCATATTTGTAGGTATACTTTTGCTAGGGTAAATACTAATGTGCACTGCTGATGCATTGAATGTGAATTGTGGCCACTACAAGATGGCCGCCTTGTTGTACGCTTTTGCGTAATGATCCGGGTCACCAGCCCGAACCCGGAAGTACTAAAGTTGAGCCGCCGGTTTAAATATCGGCCGCTCAGTCCCCGGATTGTTCCGGGAATGAGTTACCGAGTGAGCTCTTCTACCGTACGGTGAGTTGGGGTTGGCCAGCACTAATATCGCAGGCGGGTTTAGAACGCGCGGCTAAAATGATAGAGCAGTGGTGTATTTAGCTGACTGGGAAAACATGGGTGAACTTAGGTAAATAGAGTATCCCGACTAAACGGTGATCCCTGGCAAGTGTCTTTATACAAGCAGAGGCATACTGGGAAGTTTTTGTCAAGGAGTATGCGAACCATCATTTTGATAAAATACTATTAGACATGAGCTAATTAGGAGATCGAGGATGGTGGGGTGAACTAGATACTTGACAATCATCTTTTGATGAAAAGAGCACGAGTTTTTAATCATAGACATAACTCAGTGTCACTAACAAGTTTGCATGAGCGTTGAAATAAGGGTTTCGCCTAAAGCATTTGATTTGTCTCGACAGATGACGGTCTAAGCACCACAAAATAACGGATGTGTGTGGGCATTAAGACCAATAGAGCAACAGACAGTGCTCATTCAATACACTGACTCCGTGAGAGCTGGTATATGGGCCCTTGGCTTTCACGAGGTAATGTTCCCTGTGAAAGGGTGTGTCATGTCGGCCTGTAGGGGGGTACATTGTGGTTCCTTCATGTTATTGCCAATCTGACATGTGCTTTTTATGTTCTCTGCATATACGCAGCGATTTCTGTTTGTTAACAGATTTATTCCAGGGAGGTGATTGCAGTCCCTTGACGCCCTGATGAATTTGCCGCCAAGTTAAGTAGGCAATGAAACATGTTGGCCATTCATAAATGTGGTTTTTGAACATGACCGTGTTTTTAACCTTGGGGTGACTCACAGAGTGGAATAAAACGGGTCAGAATATAGACGTGGGTCATACCTAATCTTATCTGTAAGACCACACGGGTCTTTTTTTCCAAAAAATTTTTTCTTTTGGTTTTTTGGGCTGCCTAATATACCTCTCTTGGTGTATAAATTCTTTTACACATTCCTGTTCATTCTTTTCATGAGAAAGTCATCGATGATGAGAAACTCGTGAGCACACTGGCGAGTACCAGCCAGCAGCTCCTCTGGTGTTGCGCACGTGAGATGCTTTCTCATTCTCCACACATTTTTTCTGACTTATGCTTTGGTTGGATTGTTCTGCACATGACGGGTTGTTTTAAATGTTAAACTTGAGCACTTGGGTTGGTATTGATAGTTCAAGATACGAGCTACTTTTGAGGGTATAATAAATGTTTATATTGCCCCTCTCCCAATCCCATGTATTGTGATATAGTGCTTGATATCTCCAGGTCTTATAGTGTGTATTATCAAATTCATTAGCGACATAGCGAAGCTTTGCCCCCTGCTATTTTGGCACAGATGATTACCACTCCCAAACTGGCACCTTATGCAGCAGCTTTTAATGAGGTTAGCTAGCGCCTTGGACACCACGAAAAATATTGGCCGTATCAAACATGTCAAAAGACTCTTGGACAGCATTGGCCTGTCGGGACATAGTATTGGCTGCCCACCAACCTTCACCAGAGGCCAGATCAAATCATTATATTGGGCATGGGTTGAGCAGACAGCAGCACAATGCAAAAGCAACCAAGGCAGACTAACAGAAGAATTTAGAGATCTGAAAACCTGCCGCTCTGTTGAAAGTTATTTGGATATCATTAAGGTGCCAGCCGACAGGAAGCTCTATATCCAATTCAGGCATGGTAGTTTACCAATCAATGCCTTCACAAACTCTAGGCAGATTAATAAATCCCAGCCCAAGGGCTGCCCTCGCTGTCCCTGCCAAAACGAATCTATAGGTCATGTTCTTTTTGCATGTACAGCCTATGTACAGCCTATGCGAAACCCAGAGGCAAGTGGTTAGTCCCAGTTTGAAGGCAAGCTGGGACCCGAGATCACAGAGTGAGATCCATTGCAAGATCCTTATTTGTCTGGGCAATTGCGAAATTTCTTGGCAATCAGAAGTATATCACTGTAAATACCCTTACCTATTCCTGAGAGCCATTGATGTGACGACTCGCTCTCATAAGACTAATTGCAACAATGGCTACTTTATTTAGATGTAAATACATGTTTTATCTTCTAACACCGACAAATTTTAATCTTGTACTCTTGATCTCGTGTAAACATTGAAGCCTTTTAGGAAATCTTCTAAGCTGAGGACGGAGTATCAATGGCTGAGGAGGTGTCCAAAGGAGGTTAGGCTTTGTAATGATCTGTATGGTGCACTTAGTAGCTGTCTTCCGAGTGAATACACAGTAATAACCAGAGTGATTGGTCAAAAAGTACCCATTGAGCATTCCAGGTTAGTGCAGCAATACTGGTGCCAAAGCCTAGCCAAAGTAGGAGGCTTGGCACAACAACGGTATCTCTTGCTGGAACATTTGCAGCTAAATAAGGAGTCCGGTTTAATGTGAAGTGGAAACACAGTAAAAAGGACAGGTGAGGTTCCAAGGCGAGAAAAATTCCTTCTCTGGACCTTGACAAGTGATTCCAGGTGAAAGAAGTCATCCGGCACCTAAGAAAAGATGGTTATGCGACACAATTTTTCACCCTCATGGGATTGCTAAGGGTGACATCCTATGAGGAGGGTTATGGGCCTTATATAGCAAGTCTCACTTCCGCAATGCATGCAGAGGTCCTCAATGGAGAGAGCAGATTTAAAGCTGCTGTACTCACCTCTTGAATTATTTTCTATAAAATGAGACTAAGCATTTCCTTTCGTAAATGGGCCGTCTTACTCCACAAGCACACAAGACGGCTGTTCACAGACTGCATGCTGATGTTTGTCCGCCAAGCAAGAGACAAAAGGAATGGAGGCCAGCAGCTGAAAGATGCTTGTGGCACATCACCCATGGCTTAAACCTAGACTGGTGCCATAGGCTGCCAGCGCAAAGCAACATTGAGAAAGTAGAGAAAACTGCAAAGAAGTGGATAAAAATGCTGGTCATAATCTCCATGGTGGGCACAAGAATTAGATCTTTAGTTCATTACGATAGATTGAAACCACTATGCTGGTAAAGGTCCATACCAGAACATGTCCTTGTGCATATATTTGCCGCACAACAGTACTAGACAGGCTACTCTTTATATTTAACAACTTTGAAAAGCAGGTTACAGTCATAAAATTATGTTAACGGGTTGTTAATCTGGGACATGTTTCACAGAGTTTTTAAAACGAAACTGTTTGCCAGAAAATAACAAAATAGTGGTTGTTACGATGGTGGCTCCATTTGGCAGCCACTAGCTTCATTCATTAATATTTGCACGGAAAACATGAAATTAATATTGAAACAGTGAATATGCTCTGGACAAATTAGTCACTCTGTAGCACCACCAGCATACCTTTATACTTTATGTATATACTTCATGGGAGAGGAACGAAACAGGATAAGGAGTAGCATGTATTTAGGTAAACGCTTCAACTCGAGCCTCTGAGGAAGTTAATAGCTATCACCAACTGCTCCTCAGTTACGATGCAGCTTAGACGCAAAAGAAAACTACAGTAAGCAAAGAATAATATTTCTGCCGATTTAGATAAGATTACTCGACAGCAGTCAAACCAGTAGATGTCCATTTTAAATTATCTGCACTACTTCAAGATTCTGACTCATGTAGTACTTGGATATTACTGGAAAACAAAAACTTGTCCTGTCTGCAAATTCTAGAGAAAGAAGTTAATGCTCTGAATGCTATTAAAAATTAAACAGCTAAGTAAGTGCTAGTGATTGATTAAAACCGCATAGGCGCAACGTACAGCGATGCATTATTTTACTTTCCAATAACGTATTTACATGCTTGAAACCATGAGCACCATATCTACAGACTAATAAAAGCAATCATACTGCAACCAAATCTACTGCCGCACCCAGACAGCTTCATTTAATATGATCAAGTTAATATCATTTAGATACATTAACTTGAACTTCTTTCACTTGGTTAAATATCATTAGGGTTTAAACTATACCCTTGACTTAAACTAAATTTTTACTCCAACCCTACCGCCTACATCAGTCTTAAACACAAACCTAATCAAACTCTGACCCGAAGAGTAAAAAAAAAAAAAAAAAACCTTCAATCTGAGCCCATAATCCAGTTCAAACGAGTTTTAACCCCTTCGATGCTCATGACGGAACGGTTCCGTCATGACCACGCCCGCGCTAGAACCCTTCAGCACCGCGGGGGAATCCGCGCAGCGCTGAAGGGGTTAAAGCACACTACTGCAACAGATCTCTCGTACATCAGATTTATTAATTTAAAAAAACAAAGCATTGACAAAGCCAACAGGTCTCGCCTATTGGCTTTGTCAATGTTTTTTAAGTCATGTTGTACACAGAGCTAGCCTCAGTGCAGCATAGCCGTAAGTAAAGAAAATAAAAGCACTATGATACAGTTAACCCTAGCTGTATCATTGAGCTTTTTTTTGTTTATTTTCAGCCATATAGCAACATGGCTAAGAAACATTGACAAAGACAATCTCCCACAGGCAAGCCTATTGGCTTTGACAATGCTTGTTAATTTCTGTAGGCGGTGACAGCACATGATGTAAGCCGCTAGTTTACCAGTGTCAGGCGGACTCGTATTGGTACCGCTCAGTGTCCATGTGAGCATGCACATTTTTTTCTAGAGTGAGTATGTTTAAATGTGGCCCACAAAAGTGTTGACCGTCAGAAAGTAAACAAACTACAAGGGACCCTGAACCACAGTATACTAAATCACATATGACAGACTCAGTTTGACAATCAAAAGGCGAAAATCAGAGTTTAACCCTTCAGAGGGTTGTGGCTGCAGTGTGAAGACGAAAATAAGAGACAGTGAGACCCCAAATTGATCTTGATCTGTCCTAGGCCGTGTGAGGCTACAACATTTATGCATTTCATGAAGCCATTTAAAACAAGCATTGGCATAGCCAATAGGTTTCGCCTTTGGGACCTTATAAGTGTTTAGCCATATAACAGTTGCATAACTAAATACTTATAAGGTCCCAAAAGCGAGACCTATTGGCTATGCCAAGCAGCCGTCCAGCCTCGAAAGTGATCGCGATGCAATCAAACATCAAAGCGCCCGTGGGGCCGCGAAAGTGAAAGTAATCGCGGCCCAGCGCGGTGCGCGTGCCCGCGCACATGCAATACATCTCTAGGCTGGCCTGGTAGCACTTTTTGGAGCCCTCTCAATAAGTCTCGCCAGACCAGCGCATGCGCTGGGTCAGGCGAGACCTAAAAAATCACGCTAATGCATAGCCAACTGAATTAGTTCTCTTGTGGAGCATTAAAGCAGGGACACGTCAAAAAAACAAAACAAAAAAACGGCCTCTGCAGATACCTATAGTATAATGGTGTGTTGAATCTTAAGAACTGAAACAAAAATCCTCCCAACGCCGTCAAAAGCAAGCGAGGTGGGCAAAATGAAACCAGTTACCACCAACCAATAAAAGGAAGAGAAAGGAGAGTCATGAGCAAGCCTACCAATGGTAAGTAATGAGTGGGCTCTAAGCCCCTTTTTAGGTCGAGCCTGGGCAGCTCATGTGCTGCTCTGTGAGGCATGCTGTATTGAGGTATGGCATAGAAGCTCTGCCATCTTTTCAATTGGCTCTTTACTGTCCTTGCGAAATCGTTTCTTTTCATTTGTGAATAGGCTTAATAGTCCCTCCTTGGTACCGCTTTGTTTGCACTGCATTTGTAACCTCCCATAACGACTGGACTTTTTAATTGTGTTGTTACACGGTCTGCTTCATGTAGTCGGTGATCACCATTTGCTTTGATCACCTTCCCCTGTTCCACCCACGACATCGCCGCACGCTTTTTTATTATTAGTAATGTATTTATTTAAATTACAGCGCAGTCCGCTTTAACTATAGCGGCCGCGCTTATTAAATGATTTAATTTACGGTGTGGTCTGCTTTTACTTTAGCAGCAGCGCGACAGAAGCTTTCTTATTTATTTTTTTCGCTTTGGGTGAAAGCACACCATACGTGCTTCCCCTTTAACATTAGGCACGTCCCTTTCGTTGGACGCTGCTCATTGTAACCTTTATACGGCGAGCAGCGTCTAAAGAAAGGGGCGCGGCCGCCATTTAAGTGGTCTCGCATTTGCGAGAGATAGAGCTAATGGCATCAGAAATAATGTCTTTTATATATGTATTGCTTTTAAAAACACAAATAAAAGGCATTGCCATTTACAATGCAAATAGCTTAAACTCTTGCAAATGCAAGACCTATTGCATTGAAAATACTTGTGATTTTTATTTTTTGGGCTTCAGAAAAATACAGCGATAGGAAAACATGCCATCTCAGGCGAGACAGACATGTTTGTTTCCACAATCCTTCCTTAAAATTCGTGTTCTAGTAGGACACACCGTTTTGCTACAGCAGTACTCATTAATGGTAAGATCGGTCTGAATTCTGCATTCGAGTTAAAATGTAAAAGAAAAGCACAAAACTGGTCCATTGCATCACTGGTGACCTGGAGTCGTCTGGAAGCCTTTCCAGGGGCACGCGTCAGCTCTTTTAGGTTGACCCCTTCAAAATGTGTTTGCAGCGGGAGAAGAAAGTGTAAAGGGCTCTCCACCAGCTGCGCCCCTAAATGCTTCACAATGCTGAAACATAAAGCAGGGACAAACTATTTCCAGGCGCTGAGAGGTGGGTTACGCGGTGAACCTAGCATTAATTTACAAGTTAGAAACAGATGCACATAGCGTCCACGGAGTAGCTACCTCTTCCATTGATGCTAAGGCGGATTATGCCATATGACACTTCATAAATCAGTCCTGGCTTCTTAATCACCAGAACATAGCATTGTGGAACTTGTGGGGTTTTTTCCTGATAAAATTACAGCATATATTGCCAGGAGTGGCTGCACGCGTTACATAGATGGCATGGAGGCCTCCTTCGACTAACACCGTTCCTACAATGGCACCATACCTCTTACCACACTGACACGCACTGCCTAAATAACCAATTCTTACCGTGCTGCAAAGTGTA
Source organism: Triturus cristatus (assembly GCF_964204655.1). NCBI lineage: Eukaryota > Metazoa > Chordata > Amphibia > Caudata > Salamandridae > Triturus > Triturus cristatus. The sequence goes on from NC_140585.1 coordinate 357,065,994, forward strand.
TTTATAGCTTTTAACATAGTGATGCCAAAACAGCAAGTATGTTGGCGGAGGGTAGTTTCATGACTATTAAAAACATTCTCTCAAACCAGTGCCAATACAATCAATGTTCATTAAACCAGTAGCCTGGCAATACTGTGTTTCATTTACAAAAAAGTACAACGAAGACATGGTTCTAAGAAATATTGTTTTTTGCAGTGTTATATAGCACAAACTCGACCCGGAGGCACTTGGGCGCCTTACAAGAGCACCAATAACATTACACAAGGACAGGTCAATTTTTGTTAGGCACCGGGGATTCAATGATTGCACAGAATCCTAGAATGTTGAGCCGACGCCAAAACTCGAACCAGGTAACCCAACGCCAAAGCCAGCAGTTCTGTCCGCTACGCCATATCCTCTCCCGTGTTTGCATTTGGGCATTTGTCTGACTGTAACTAATCACACAAAATTAATTTCCAGAAACAAAAAAAATTACAATTGGGTACTGATTGGAGAAGAGGCATTGCGGAGAAGACTGCACGCGACGTTTGAAGTCCGTGAGGATTCGTGACTGAGTAGTTACACGCTGACTTATCAGGGTCCAGCGACCCTTAAATACATTGATCTTTTCTGGGGACAGAAATTATATTTGGATATGATATCTGGTTACCGGAATATGTCACATACATTTTAGATGAGAATGAGTGAACCTTCTCTGGGCGTGAGGATTTTAGAGATACCAATTCATTGCGGACTGGCAAGACATTAGTGACGATTCTTTTCGTGGGACTCTGATCAACCTTGAAAAAGTCCAGGAGGATGCCGCTTTGGTTGTTTTTTTGTTTAATGAAAAGACCCGATTTAGCGTCATTTGTTTGAACTTCAATCATCAATTGTAAAGAAGTGACTATGGATCAAAGAGTCTTCTTGTTTGGAGAGGAACGGAGGAAAGTGCCCTCCATTTGATAGAGCAGATCAACAATAACAAACTGAACTTAAAATTTACAGCTCAGCTAAGCAAGAGTTCTATCTGCTATTTGGATGTAGAAATAATAGCTGCACAGGATAGGCTAGAAACGCGGTTACATAGAAAACCAACTGCAGGCAATACCTTGCTACATGCCTTCAGTCATCATCCTCTACATTTGATTCGCAGCATCCCTTATGGGGAGATGCTGCGGATTCAGAGGATATGCAGCTTAGATGAGGACTGTGTAAGAGCACAAATAGAGTCAAGATAGGTTCCTGGCTAGGGGCTATTCTCGGACTGAAATCGACAAAGCCATTGAAAAAATGAACAAAAGGGATAGATCCCAGGCTCTGGCTTGTAGATCGATTACCAGTAACCAACAGCAAACACAGTCTGAACAACCATCCAGGTTGATTCTCACATATAGTAACCAACATAAAATACTGCGCAGAATAATCAACAGAAATTGGGTCCTGGTAAAAAGAATGATCCAGTCTTGGGGGCCAGATTGACCAGAACTCCCAACATTACCTTCAGAAAGGCACGATCAATGAGTAATTCATTAGTCAAGAGTAGCCCGGAAGTAAAAACTAATAGGTCGTGGCTAGACTCCAGCAAAAGATTTTAGACGTGCTACATGTAAGGCCTGCAAACACAGGGTGAGTAAATCAGAGCACACCACACCGTTCAAGACAGAGCCCGTGCCCATCACTAAACAATTGTCCGGCAAAACTGAATATGCAGTGTATGTGTTGGAGTGTCCCTGTGGCCTGCGGTACGTCGAAAGTAGGAAGCTGCAGGACCACAAGAGGATACTTCAATACATAAGGGCCATAAACAATAGTGACATGTCTTACCCGGTTGCTAAGCATTTTAAGGAGCACCACGGCAATGATGTAAGTAATCTCAAATACTGTCGTAGACAAGGTCGCCCCCCTTGAGGAGGGGAGGCAACCGAGAAACACGGTTAAGAAAACTCGAGACTAGGTTTTTACTGGAGTTGGACTGTAGGACGCCGCAAGGCCTCAATTCCAGCGAAGATTTCTATACTTGCCTTTGAAAACACAGCTTTTAACATCTATGTATTCGCTTTTTACCACTGCCTCTGCATTGTTTTTAAGTCTTCACTATATGTATTGTTTGCACTTTGTAGCACTTTAAGAACAGATTGGTGGTTCTGAAGGTGGCAGCAAATTTAAATTAGCACTAGCACTTTTGTATGTGTTGCATGGAAAATAGTCTAGGTCCACTTGGGCAAAACTTTGTCTAACTCCTGTATAAGTTTGCACTAGCATAGCCCCATAGTTTAAGGAACATTCTTAGGGGGCGATATAGGCATGATAATTCTACCAATTGAAACATGATTGGGCCTGTTTTTATAAATGAAAAGTTTGCTCTAGTTCGACTTTTAATATGTATTTCACTCAGTACTGTGGTTTTAATTCTCATTTGCACCATTTTAAAATACAAATTTTGCATTGTCTATTTTAAATACGTATTTATTTATGCATTTATATATTTATAAATATTTACATTGTCACTATTGAAAATAACAAATTTGTTTACATAAAGCGTTTGAATATCGATGTGACATACAGTTGAGACTACAAGAATCAATCTTTTTTCCATGTCTATGACAACACGTCATTGTCAGGTCACTAGTAATGAGCACTGCCACTTTAAATTGTGAAGGCACTCCACATGCGCGTCATGTGATCAAGGCCTCCTGAAGGCCGAAACGCGTTATGGCGGTGGTGCAGGGCACAAAATAAAAATTATTGCACCACAATTTTTGTCCGCTTTTGTCTATTCCTGGCTGAAAGGAGTGTGAGCTGCACACAAATTTCCACTGGGTAACAATGTATCACGGACTTATTTGACTAGTGGCACAAAACTACGCTGTACATCCAGTGTTTGTTCTGGGGTATAACTTTTATTCTGATGGGTACATGCTCGTATGCATTAGTTGATATTTTACTGCCATTTGCAAACAACACCAGGCATCAGACAACAAGCTGGAAGTGTGGATAGTTCTGGGGGTTGCACGCAGTCATCTGAATGGTGCATCTCTGCACGTTAACCTCCCAGCAGGGAACGAGAAACCAGGGCAGAAAAGCACTCCATCACCAGACAACCTGCCTCCGAGACTGGACAAATACGCGGATCTCCATAAAGTCAGGTTGCGGCGGCCCCAAAATAAAGCACCGTCATTAGCAGTTGTCAGCTTTGATTGGGAAATGGGAAACAGAAGAAAGTGTAGAGCAGGGATACTCAAACTATGGCCCCGGGGGCGCATGCGGCTCTCCTGACCTATATATGTGGCCCACTGATTTACAGCAGCACTGAGCTGCTGTTCACTTGACTCACCACGATCATGAAAAAGAAGTTAAATAAACAGGCAAACCTTTATTGAAAGGTTAACTGAAGTTAAGGAAAGGAAGTAACTAGGTTATCTGCACCACTTAACTTTAGGAACACCTTCATTTTCAAAGCCACCTTGCTACAAAAGTGTAAAAATATGATACGGTCGCTGAAAGCAGGAGGACAAAATTACTAATAGAGAAGAGATAATGAAGAGGGAGTCGTAGGCATTCATGGGGAAAAATCCATTTTGTTACCAGGTAGTGGAAAAAAGGAGTGGGCTAATTGTTCTAATCTTGTAGCAGCTAGGACTGAAGCGGGATATGCCTTTCAATTAATTTCCCTGGTAATTGTTAACAAGCATTTGCAATGCAATAGGTCTCGCATATGCGAGAGTTTAAGCTACTAGCATTGCAAATGGCAATACCTTTTATTTGTTTTTCCAACCAAAACATAAATAAAAGACATTGTAATTTACAATGCAAATAGCTGAAACTCGCGTAAATGCGAGACCTATTGCAATGTAAATACTTGTTTTAAAGTGATAGTTTCCAAATATGAATTTATAAACACTCATTCTTTCCCTCACGCCGATTATGATGACAACACTGAACTAGGAGGCACCTCTGTTATGTGCATTCTTAGGGTGGCCTAGGTCCCTAATCAGACCCCCCCAGGATTTTGCAGCATAGATTTGCAAATGTAGTGGCACAAAAATTGAAATTTAGCTGCACAAACATTAAAATTTTGCGGCATTATTGCGGCACTGGTTTTTTACTCAATCATTCCTTTTCGGCCTTAAATCAATGAAACCTGTTTAAGCAGAGTATTCCACTTTGAAATAGGCATGTTTAAAGCTTCTGCAACTCTACGGAACCACAGCTCCAAACCTAACCTAATGGGAGGGTACCGTATTTCTCCCTGCAATGTTCTAGCGCCAATGTACGCAGCCCTGTTAGGGCACCACTTTCACCACTTCCTTTTTTGGTCTCGCGTGGCGTTGCAGGGCAGAGCCCTTCTCCACCTCGCGAGAGATTTTGTAGGAGAGGACTTTCAGGAAAGGGCTTTAAGACCCGCCCCTCATTTCTATTGGCCGGCGTCACAGTTTATGGTAAACGGTGACCTGCCATTGGAAATGAGGGTTTTCTGTGGATGCCCTTTCGCCTCCAAGCCGACTTGGTGGCCTGCTTTGTGTGTGTCGCAAAGCACTTTCTTATCTTTATGGGGCCAAACACATGGCCCCATAAAGATAAGAGATCCCCATGCTCCGACTGAAGCAGCTTGTTTTAAGTTGCGACACTAAGGCTTTTGAGTCTGCCTATACTCGGTGTTGAGGGGATTACGTCAGGTGCTCGCATTGGGCCACAGCGCAAATGTGAGTAAATTGAACCAAACAACGTGAAAATATAAAAGCCACATTTCAAAGCACAACAGATCATGGAGCTCTGCAGCGTGGGCGTCCTTCACTATTCCTTGGCACTTTAGCAGAGTTTAAAACGCACAATTCATTATTTTCCCATAGTTACCTCTGGTTGCCTCCCATCCCATCTTCCATCCCTCGTTACTCCACTCCCGCTGCTAATTTCCCATCGTACCTTTCCTCTCTCGCTACAGTCGTGTCCTCTTTGATCTTGTTCTCATTTCATTTTTGAACTGGTAAAACATTCTGTGTCTCTTAGACTGTGTCAACGTGTCTATTTTTAAGAAAGTTAGTTAACATTGAGTTAAGACATATTGCAGGATTCTGAACGTAATAAGGAGATGCTTTGATCAAGGACCTCACCTCAAACTATTAAATGCACCATGCGTTGCCGTCTTCGGGGTGGGGGTTGAAGTTATTTCTCAGCGTTCATACAATGCGGCCTGTGGCGACATGAGTGAGTAGTGTGTTACTTCCTGCCTAATAATCCCCTGCTAATTCATGGATTGTTTTGTCTTTTACAGTGTTGCCACCAGGGGTTGGGTGTGATGGTGCTGGCGCAAGCCCTCTCGCAGGATTTGGCCCTGCGGGTTTGTGCACTGCTGCCCACCCTCTTTGAACCCCTCGCAGGGCGCTCAGTGCTTCGAGTATCCTGAATAAGCGCCAGGGGGGAGGGGAGAAGTCGCTGGTGTCCTCACCTGACAGTGTCTCTTTGTTGCTCTCACACTGGGAGCCAGTGTTCCTTAAAAAAATTATGTGAGCACTAGAATATCATTGGGGGCACTCTAGAGACCCTTTTAGTAAGAGGGCGGACTGTCTGGTCACCAAGAGATATATCCACGCGAACAGTGCTTTAAATGGAAAAATAGAAGTGCAGGTACTCTGCACCAGAGTACCTGCATGTTTCTGAGAAGTGCCGGTACTCTCCAATTAAAAGTATAGCATTTCTCTGGAGAAGTGCAGGTACTCTCCCTCTTAGAATAAAAAAGTGCCGGTACTCCGTACCGGACAGTACCGGCCCATTTAAAGCACTGCACGTGAAGCCTTCATCTCGCGCTTTGAAATTCAGCACTTTACTCAGCCTTTCATCTTCTGAGGTCGGTCAAATAAGTACTGTTTATTTAGATACTAATAAAAACACAGCAGTGGCAGAATGCTCTACATAACTGTGTCAACTGTTGATGTTCTTGTTTTTCTTCCCCCCTAATAGTCTTATTCTTACTACTGCTGTTAAAAAGTCTAGACACTTATCGCTGCCATCTGGCCGCTCTCAGTGCTAGCTCTGTGTGTGTGTGCATGTGAGGCCCTGTCTTTCACAAGATAGCACTAAGTCCGGGTCTTCTCTATAAGAGGCTGTCAACTAAGCTGTCTGTATTCTCCTGTCTTCACAAACGCAGACTGCTTGGAAGCTAAAATGCCGAAAGAAACAATATATAAAAGCAGGGTCGCTAACTCTTTCCACGCAGACATAAGCGGTGTAGGACCGGTCCTGATTATTTTATTGTGAATTGCACCTGCCTATCTCATTATGGGCATGACCCCAGGCCAAGACTGGTGGGTTGCAAGTGACGGAAGGACACAACTGCTTCTAGAGTCATGCTGACAAGCGTGGGCAGGCCAAGAAACACTACTTTTTTCACACATTTTTTCACACATTTCCATGCACTTTTCTGTATCTATTACGTGTTGAGTGCAGCGCAGTGCATACATGTATAGAAAATCGGCCATTGCTTATTTCCACTTTCAGACGTAACTCATTTACACTGTAAGGCTCAAAATACCCACATACTCTTTCTTTTTTATCTTTGCTTTTCTTTTTTCTTCTCTTACTACTTAAATTCTCTCTCTTTTTCTCTTCCCTGTCTTTTGCTGCCAGTCACATTTTCTCCTTCCTGTCTACTGTCACTTGCTCATCCTTTCTCTTGTGGTCATGGATGTGCAGGCTTACATATGCTCTTCTCCAATATCAGGCCTTCCCCTTTCATGATCTCTTTTGCACTGTTCTCTCTTGCACCCTTCAGTGTTGCCCAGCATCCCTGTGTACTCTCTCTTGCTCATTCTTTTATATTGTTACACACTCGCGTCTTTATCCTTTCTCTTCTAGTCTTCTCTCTGCTGGCTTTCCTGCCCCGCCAATTTCTTCCTTTCTTTCCCCCTGCTCAAGCTCCCCTTTTCCTTATTGTCCACCCCTGTTCTTTTCTCTCTCTAGTCCCCTTTTTGGTGCGTCTTGCTCTCCCACCCCCGTTATCTCACCCATCATCAACCCCATGCCTATTTCTGCATCTTTCTCTCCCTGTCTCGTAATCTCTCACTGGTGTTCTTTGCCTGAAAGGTCAGAGATATAATTCTCTCACCTGCCCTCTGTAAACTCTTGATCATTTAAATAAGGACTGTCCTATGTAGGTCCAGGAGGACCGAAACCATGTCAGACTTTAACAAGCATTTGCAATGCAATAAGTCTCGCATTTACGCGAGTTTAAGCTATTGGCACTGTAAATGACAATGCCTTTTATTTATGTTTAAAAACATAAATAAATGGCACTGTCATTTACAATGCCAGTAGCTCAAACTCGCGTAAATGTGAGACCTGTTGCATTGCAAATGCTTGTCGGCTTAAGTCACCCAGCCCCTTTCTCTTACTGGTTTCAATCACACAGACCCCTTCGCTCCCTGTTTCAGTCAAACAGACCCCTTTGTTCCATGGTTTCAGCCACACAGACCTCTTTGCTCCCTAGTTTCAGTCACAAAGACCCCTTTGCTCCCTGGTTCAGTCACACAGACCCCTTCGCTCCCTGGTTTCAGTCACACAGATCCCTTTGCTCCATGGTTTCAGTCACACAGACCCCTTCACTTTCTGGTTTCAGTCACACAGACCCCTTCACTTTCTGGTTTCAGTCACACAGACCTCTTTGCTCCCTGTTTACAGTCACACTTACCCCTTCACTCCCTTGTTTTAGTCATACTAAAAGAACCCAGACCAGGCGTGGGAGGGGACAGGGAGTCAGTGCATGCTACATGAGAGGAGACTGTGTGACTGCATCCAGGGAGCGAAGGGGGCAGTGTGACAAACCAGGGAGCAAAGCGGTGCCCCTTTGCTCCCTGGTTTTAGTCACAGTCCCCTTCGCTCTCTGGCTTCAGTCAGTCTCTGGTTTCAGTCACACAGCCCCCTTCGCTCCCTGGATGCAGTCACACAGTCTCCTCTCATGTAGCATACACTGCCTCCCTGTCCCCTCCCACGCCTGGTCTGGGGTCTCTTCCATGGCCTTGAAAGCTTTAGGGCGTCTCTCAGCACCCCCTCCCCCTGATGCCGAGAGATTGTGAGGGGGATCAAGCAGGCAGATTCGGAAGTTTGGAATTTTTGCCCTCTGCACCACAGGTGGAAAGTGAGAAACCACACCCCATGGCACCACATGCTCCTGGCACCCCCTTTGAATACTCCTTGCTGATGCTTACCTGATTATATGGTTTAGTGCCTCTGCCAGGCACCCCGACTGTCTCTTGAAGAAGGTAAACAGTTGTGAACATCTGGGAACCAAGCAATATGAAATCACAAGGCTGCCACTTACTACATAAAGAATCTGATCTAGTTTACATAAAACCTACTCTGGAAAACACAGTTTGTAACCGATAATTTGTGATACAATACTCTGATAGAAACGTCACTAACAAAACTTTTGGCAGATTTGATATCCATAGACCTTGTTGAGTTTTTGAAGCCCTTTACACAAAATATCCATTATACTGTTAGGTGTAAAGAAGGACAAAAATGGAAACCGGGTGCAATAGAGAAGCATCTTCCGGTATTGAACTTATTGTAACAGATGTATCTAACTTCGTCACCTGGGGTATCTCAATGCGTGTTAACCAAGGACGCAAATTATTCTAAATGCAAATACATTCCGTGCCTTTCAGTCTAGATTACCTTGAAGATATTTTTTTCCAGCAAGCAGAAATGCAGGACATCATGCTTCCTAGAAAGAGGGGATGCACAGTAGTGACAATAAAATGCCAACAGCTATGTGGATACTCCCACAGCGGTTTATGAAATACCTCAGCTTTGAGAGACACTGATTGCAGATGTCTCCATTTCAGTGAAAGCTATCTTCACGCGCCCCATTGTTTATTTAAGCATTTAACAGGAAGGGAATTTGGCCGTGTTGCACGCCCTTCAGTAGCAATAGTGTGAGTTTCGACGGAATGCCAGCTACTCGCCTCCATTACATATTCAGCCTGTCTTGAAGAATTTTATTTAAAAGTCATACGCTCCAACCGAAATGATGTGCGCACAGTGCATAGCCTTTACAGAGTTTGCAAGTGAAGAAGTACTTTTGTTTTCTTCTCTTTCTGTTATATGGCGCACGAAGAAGGCACCTAGCTATTAAGGCTGTACAGCGCCACGTAGTGACGGGTACACGTACAGCCAATAAAATGTTACCATTTTTTGGGCTGTCTGTTGAAGGCCTTTTTTAGTAGCCAAAAAGGCAAATTTTGCAGTCTTCACGCTAGTCACCTGATTTCGCGATTATTTTGCGCATCGCGAAATCCTGGAGGGTCTGCCTAATATACCTGAACAACATTATAGTTTATTACATCAAATATAGGAACAGATTTTGCACAGCGCACATCCTGAAGTCATGTATTTCAAGGTCTTGTTATATGTGATAATGAAGAACAAGCATTGGCATAGCCTATAGGTCTCGCCTTTGGAACCTTAGAAGCATTTAGCTATGCAGTACAATATCCTTGGTGCAACAACATCAACTGTTGCAAACACTTGTAAGGTCCCAAAGGCGTCTTGGCTATGCCAATGCTTGTTTAATTTAGAACATTGTAAATGTAAATGTGTAAATGTGTATGTGCTTATATAGCGCCGAATCACCCCTTGGGGTATCTCCGCGCTGTACTCATACCGCTGTAGGAACCCTTCCTGACTATCCGTGTGAAGTGTCCACTCCTGGGCACCCCCATGGTGAAGCCAGGCATCCCAGCGCTGTTGGGGCCGTTGTGGAGACTAAGCAAGCTATTGCCCAGAGTTGCAGCGTGGGACCCATGATTAGAATAGGCACTGATGCGAGAATATCAGGTCTGAGGAATTTATAGCCCGAGACCCTGCCGCGTCGGGAATCGAACCCTGGTCCCGGACCAGTGCTCTGCATCGAGGTCTGCCACTCTAACCATTGAGCCACACTTCTCCACTTCTCCACATTCTACCCTTAGTGGGTGAGTGAAAGGGAGGATGGACAGATGGATTGAAAGTGTGGGTTGATGGAAGGATGGATGAGGGAAAGGATGGATGACAAAGGATAATTGGAAGAATGGCTGGATGAAAAACTGGTTGGTGAGGGAAAGGGAGAATGGATGGATTCATGGATGAATGAAAGGGTGGATGGATGAATGAAAAAGGATGATGAGTGAAAGGGTGGATGGATGGTTGAGTGATTGGTTGGAAGGAAGAGCAAAAGGATGGATGAATGGATGGCTGAGTGAAAGAATGGGTGATGAAGAGTGAAAAGAAAAATGGCTAGATTGAGTGCAAGGTTCGTGGACAAAGGATGGATGAGTGTAAGGATGGATGAGTGAAAGGGTGGACTGCTGGAAAGATGGATGGATGGATAGGTTTGGAGATGGATGCATAGGTGTGAATATGGATGGGCAGAAGAACGGAATGGTGAAAGACTAAATTATAGATTAAAGAATGAATGAAAACAGAATGTAATGATGAAATTGTGGATATCAGAAGGTGGGTGAACGGATAGATGCTTGGATGGACGACAAGAGAGCTCTTCTGGGGAGGATCGTAATGACTGGTTTCGTTTGCTTAATGCCATAACAACCTTGGTTCAAAGTGGGGGATATTTGAATTGTCTGGCTACTTACTTGGCTAAAGCAGTCTGTTGGCAAGACCTAAACAGGACCCCTCGGATTAGACTGGCTGCTGCCACCACTTCCGGAGTGCCCACCACTTTAAATTTATTTCAACAAATTCCTATTTTCAAACATTCATGCAAAAAGTTCTGAATTTCTTGAACAGCAGTTACGCAGCATCAACATGTCAAACCGACGTGGAGGAGGAGCGTGTATGAAAGACACAAAGTTGGGTGATGGCGTTTTTAAATCTAAATATTCCAGAACATAAGCAGTTTCTTCAGCGCGCCCACGTGACAGCACAGCTTGAAGCACTCGACCTTCTGCTGGGAGCATCTCTGTGAGAACCAAGGAGAGGCATCAGTAATGCAAATGGCATGCAGCGGACAACCGTTCAAAAACAAGGTCACATTTTCAATAGAGCAGCTTGGATGATGAACTTTAGTGGAACTAGAGATTTTCTTAACTATGCAGTACACAGAAAATAAAATATTAACTGGAGAAGTGCTTCACAAAAAGGGTTCCAATACATTCACTGCAATCCAGCAAGAGTGATAGAGGGAAAATATAAATACAAAATATAGAAAAGCTTCAGAGGACAGTTATGTAACAGTAGAGTACGGGCATGGAGCAAGCATAACCCGGTGTTGTTGCTACAGCAGGTAGTAAAGAGGTAGACTGGGTGTGCTCGACATTCCTTATCTCCCAAAATTGCGTCACTGAACTGAAAACGACTCAGCCTCCCTGCCCGACCGAGAACAAAGACCCGACAGTTCAAAAAAGAAAGGTCACAGCTTCAAACACCACAAGTGATGCTTCAAAGCAGGGCGTGTGCGTTCCTGAAGAAAGGTTTTCTGAAGACGTCCTCTGAAAGCGTTCTTCTCTAGCAACAAAGCTAACAGAAGCACGAGTGACCTTTTGGAATCGGTCAGCTCTTTTCAAGCACTCGTGCTTGTGGCAGCATCCACCTTGGTGGGAGCGAGCAGACGCGCACGTGGCCACGCTAATTGGAAACAGATGGCCCCTGCGTGCCGCGGCTCGCTCCCGCAAGGTGGATGCCGCCACAAGCACGAGTGCTTGAAAAGAGCTGACCGATTCCAAAAGGTCATCTCCTAGAGCAACGCATGCGCGCTGCCTAGGCGAGACCTAAAAAGGTGGGAAAGTGAAATAAATCCATTGCTATGGATTAGACAATTTGGTGAAGTGGGGAAGATGGGATTAATTACAGGTTTTCTGGTTTCACACTGTGCAATTCAGTCACTAAATGTATATGCTACGCTTCCCCTATACTCACCTTACCAACCCCTTCCTCCACCGGATCACCACCCTGCTGGCATCAATGCGGCCCTCGCTCACATCACAGACCAAATTTTGTCGCCCTTGAAAAAATGTTTGCGAGTACCCATGGTGTAGAGAATGTGACGTATTGGCAGTGCGGTTTATTTAGACCAGGAGAACTTGGCTTGAGTCTCCGCAACATTTTGTGATTATGGGCAAATCACTTATGCGCTCCAATACCTTCTGGGAAAGTTATAAAACAGAAACAGCAAAAAAAAGCATTGGCATAGACATTAGGTCACGCCTTTGGTACCTTATAAGTGTTTAGCAATGGAGTACATTATCCCCCACTGGCATGCCCACACACTGCGAGCCTCCAATAATATAGCGCCACATACCTCAGAAGAGCGCAGAGAAGTATGTTTTTTTGCCTCCGCTAGGCTCGACCTAAAAACGGCATGCGGGAGAAGGAGAGTGACAGGATGTAGACAGCATAAAGTTAAGTTATGCGGAGTGCTTATTTGGTTATTGCCAACTTTACTGCGGACAGGATGTTGTGTTTGCGGAAGTCATTTAGGCAAAATTCATTTCAAGAGAATGCATCACAAGGGAGAGCTTCTCAAGACAGCACAGAACTGGGCCAGAGTCAGCCATGTGTCAGACTACACAAGACTTATTCTATCCCAAGCCTGCTGCTAAACCTACGGACCTGCCAGATGTGTACATTAACTCTGCAGGCAAGGTGACTACACCTGTACAAAGCTATGAAAAGATTTAAAATTAAAAGAGAGGAAAGGAAGAGTCAGTTGTTAGCGCAGCGGTATATCGAGTGACTGGATTTGAGAGAGGGGCAGCGCAGTGGGCCGGCACAGGACTGGGGGTGACGCAGACTCTGGTGCAAGCTCCATCTTGTATAAGGCGAGTAGTGGGCGTGGCAAGATCCCACGGCCGGTGGAGGAAGAGACAGGGTATTGAGTATAAGATCCAGGGCTGGCAAGCGACGAGCCTCCTCGCGCCAATTCACAAACACCCGCTAGGTGTAGCTCCTGTCAGCTGAATGGAGTGACAGTGCACATAAACATATCGTGCCTCCAAGCTTGCATGTGAACTGTACACAGGATTTTGTTCAAACTAAAGATCAGTGGCGTGATTGTGGCTAAATCTAGTCAAGTCTCTTGGAAGGAGTAGAGGCCTGAAACTGGCATTTTTTTGGGAAGGCTGTGGCAGTCAATCTGAGCATGGGTGCCTCCTTACTCTAGTATTCTAGAGTTTCAGTCTAAAGCACCTTCAAAAGGCACTGCCGCTGCTCGCTCCTGAAGGCAAAACGCCGTGGGATGCGAAGAATGCAGCTGCAGCGTCCCGCGAGTGGTGTGCGCGCACTCGTGTGAAATCTGACACATAACAAATGGCACACTGCGCGCCACTGCTCGTAACCGCAAGCCGTATGCCATGGGCGGATACATTTCCTGGGAAAGGTGGGACATGGACCCCTTCTTTGCCCATTTGCGTGCTGTCTTTTTACAAAGATGCATGCAAAGCCCAATAGATAAAATGCTCGACAAAAAAAAACACACGCTTGAGTGTGTGAAAAGTCCAGAGTGATTCCAAGAGGTAGTTTTCCTAGAGCAGCTCATGCGCGCTGCCCTAGGCTCGACCTAAATAGCAGGTCGAAACTGTGCGATGGACCTGTAGGTCAAACGCCAGATTTTTGTCCACAATCACTCCCAGATTTTTTGCCAAATCGGTGGGGGTAGGCAGTGATCCAAACATCTCTACCCACCAGTTGTTGTTCCATATAGATGGTTGACTGCCAAAAATGAAGACCTCCGTCTTTCCTCCATTTAGTTTTAGACAGTTATTTCTCATCCAATTAGCTACTGCCCTCATGCAGTTGTTAATGATGGCAGATATGGTCTTGTTGTCCCAATTTGAAATAGACACAATTATTTGGGTGTCATCAACATATGAAAGTGCCTTTAGACTTAACGTCCGAATCAATTTGGCTAGTCGGGAAACAATCTGACTTGAATTGGTTAACGATCGCAGTCTGAGCTCTTTCCATAAGGAAGGATTTACCAATTTTAATGCTGTGCCTATTATATCTACTTCATGTATTCGACTTGTCAGAAGGGTCAGGAGATAGTATCAAAGGCACTAAATTATTTAAATGTACTAAGTTCAAAACCATGTAAATTGGTGCATGGGGCAATCAAATTTTTGGAGGAGATGGACAGGTTCTCAAGACAAAGAAAAAGAAAAGCGAAATCCCTACAAAATTGCATTTAACATTTACAGGCTGCAAACTGTGGTGCTGGCATCTTAGTCTATAATGACTAGTGGTGGGCAAGTCAAAAAATTGAAGGCAAGGGCTGAACCAGGACCACAAGAAGAGCCAGCAAATAAAATGTCATGTAAATTCAAAATTTCGTTTTTAAGTCACAGAAATTGTGCATCTTGTGCTAAACAGGTTATACAAATATGCCAAACCGGGACAGTAGAAACATAATGTTACTCAGACAGTAGTAGCGTAAAAGGCAGCAGAAATGTAATATAACAGACAGCAGTACATCTTACAAAGCGAAAGATAATATAGTCCTCAGGTACCGCATATTACATACCATAGCATGACAGACAGCTACTACATAGCATACACTAAATAACTGCAACACAGCAAAGGGGTAAGCACCATAACATAACAGACAGCAGCTGCACAATATAACACACAGCAGCTATATATTACATATCATAACATCAAATAGCACAACAAACATCAGCTTAACAAGGTTAACAGCAACATAATATAATGATATAGGCAACAGCAACGTGACATAACATTGAGCAGCTATGTAACATTTATAGCTGCTGTCTATGCTATGTAGATGCGTTGCAACATAAAATATACAGCAGCTAGGATGATGTTAAGGTGTACTACCTTGCTGGTGTGTGATGCTACAGTGCTCTTCAGGGGTGTAGGCATCATTTGTGCAGCAGGCGCAGTGGCATCAAGGCCAAGGTTTTGTGTTAAAGCAGCCCGCTGCACCCCAAATGTGGAAGCTTTACTACACAGCAATAGCGGGTGATGTCTGCATTATGGACCATGACACTGGCTACAAACACCACGTGGGCTCTCCAAACCCTAGTGAACAAATGAATGCTCAGAGGTGCTGCGTTATATCTCATCTCCAGCAGCAGTGAATGTGCTTGTGGGTTACCTAGGAAAAGGCTGGCTTGTTACAACGTATTTTAGTTTCTTGTTTTGCTGCCAACCCGGTTCTCTTGGGTAAAACAAAATTTCCCTGCTGAGGTCATTTCGACTGGCCTGTTTGCTGACGTGCCCAGGAGGGGTTAATAAAAAATGCACAAAATCTCTACCTTGACAAGAAAACGCAAGGTGAAGCCGTTTTAAGCAGTCGCCTTCTCCTTTCATGTTGCGACCTCATATCCAGTCTGGTCCTTGCTTTTAATAGCTAAACAGTAAAAGATAAACATTGGGATCAAGTTGAAAACTACTAGACTGCACCGGCATGCGCGCTTCAAAGTGAACTGTAACCATTTAGAAGAAGCGGTTAAAGACAACGGCCCCGGTGAGCGTCGCAAACAGGAAGGGGAGTGGCCCGCCTACAATAATGAACAAGTGGGAGGGGTGGGAGGAGTGCGGCCGAGAGCAGGGACACGCAGCGTTTACCTTGCGGGAGCGAGCGCGATAATTAAAAACAGATGTCACCAAAGCTCGTTCCCGCAAAACGTCAAACGTGCACGCATTGCAATTGAAAGCAATGCAAAACGTGCATGTTTGTGGACAAAAAAGCTGATCGATTCCAAGAGGTCCCCTCATATGCAGCGCGCTGCGTAGGCGAGACCTAAAAAGCGCTATGGAGGGAGCAAGAGGGAGGGGACAAGAAATAATACCTCAATCATGTCGGAAGCAGCAGACGGGCACTAACTTTAATCAGTCTGTGCTTTATCCCTGCTCCACAGAAATGGTCGAAAATGATGTTTGGCCTGCACTGGCCAATTAAGAGGCTGTTAAGAAGAGTGGCAAGGCAGCCAACAAATGGTAAGCAAAGGGCAGACTCTAAGCCCTTTCTGTAAACAATAACGTCTCACAAGCGAAATGCATGCACGCGCAGGCTCGACCCTATACAAAGAGGAGGGCACATGTAGGCCTGGTGCAAGAAGACTGCTCAGTGTGAAGCTTTAACAAGCTCGCCACACCAAAGCAATTATCTCTCGTTGGGGGATCCACTAATTATGTAGCTGCCAGCTAACAAGCAACTGGAAGGAGAAATGCACCCACAGCACCAGGCCCAAACCGAAGACTGAGCCATTTCTGAACTGTATTTAATATTGGAGACTATTGAACGCTCCGAGGCACCCACCGTGTTAGGCCCATGACAGTGACACTTTCAATCAGGAGTCTTTTGCATCTCGCTGACAGAAGACGTGTGTAGAGGAACATAAGGTATTGAGGGGTGGGTACCTCCAATTGACACACCTGTAAGGGGCTTCTAATGGTGTAGCCTCCCTCAAGCATCCTCAATCTTCAGATATTGCTAAGCCAGCACATAGTTGAATTCCTTGCCCCACTACTCAAGAGTGGCAAGAAGCGCCGAGTCAGTCAATGGGATATCATCAGGATAAAGAATCTCAGTGTCTGCAACTTGATACAATAAAGGAGAATGGATAACAACAAAACAATGTATGCAACGGATGTAGGAGAGACTGAGAAGACAATTTAATGCTCCCAACATTCAAGTACAAGGCTGGCTGCAATATGTATTACTGTGACTACACTGGTTGCCACACCAGTACATTTTTGCCTTGACAACAAAAACAAACATTTGCAAAACTAATAGGTCTTGCTTTGCAAATGTGTTTAGCCATGTTGTACACCAGTGTGGCTACTGTTCAGCACCGCTAAAAGATCATTGAGTAGAGGAGAGTGGTGTGGAATGTCGTAAAGTGGAATGGCGAAGAGTGTTATGGCATAGAGTGGCATGTATTGGAGTGGCATGGAGTGAAGTCTCGTAGAGTGGTGTAGAGTAGAGTGGTGTAGAGTAGAGTGGTGTAGAGTAGAGTGGCGTAGAGTAGAGTGGCGTAGAGCAGAGTGGCGTAGAGCAGAGTGGCGTAGAGCAGAGTGGCGTAGAGCAGAGTGGCGTAGAGCAGAGTGGCGTAGAGCAGAGTGGCGTAGAGCAGAGTGGCGTAGAGCAGAGTGGCGTAGAGCAGAGTGGCGTAGAGCAGAGTGGCGTAGAGCAGAGTGGCGTAGAGCAGAGTTCATTGGTGTAGAGTGTTGCAGGTGGCATAGAGTGCAGCGACAGAATTCAGCAGCGTAGAGTGCTGAATTGTAGAATGCAGTAGTTTTACGTAGAGTGCAGTGGCATAGAGTACAGTGGTGTAGAGTGTAGCGGTGTAGAGCAGAACAGAGTGCAGCGGCATAGAGTGGTGCAGAGTACAGTGGCACAGAGTGGTGCAGAGTAGAATATAGTGCCATAGAGTAGAGCATTGCAGACTGCAGTGGCATAGAGTGGAGTGTCAGAGTGCTTTGGCACAAAATGCGGTGGCATGGAGTTTAGTGGCATACAGTGCAGCATTGTAGAGTAGAACATTGTAGAGTGCAGTGGTGTAGAATGGCGTAGAGTGCAGTGGCGTAGAACTAGAGTACAGTAGAGTGGCGCAGAATATTATGGTGCAGATTAGAGTGGCATAGAGTACAATGGTGCAGAGTAGAATACAGTGGCATAGAATGCATTGGTTCAGAGTGCAGAAGTTTAGAGTGGCATACAGTGGACTGGTGTAGAGTGCTCTGACAGAGTTGCAGAGTATAACGACGTAGAGTGCAGTGACATAGAATTCATCAACATATAACCCAGCCTCATAGAATGCAGTGGAGTACAGTAATGTGGTGCATAGTAGAGTGCAGTGGCGTAGAATGGCATAGAGTATAGAGTGGCGTAGAGTGGCAAAAAGTGCAGCGGTGCGGAGTGGAGCGATGCAGAGTGGCGTAGTGGCAAAAAGTGCAGCGGTGCAGAGTGGAGCGATGCAGAGTGGCGTAGTGGCAAAAAGTGCAGCGGTGCAGAGTGGAGCGATGCAGAGTGGCGTAGAGTGGCAAAAAGTGCAGCGGTGCAGAGTGGAGCGATGCAGAGTGGAGCGATGCAGAGTGGAGCGATGCAGAGTGGAGCGATGCAGAGTGGAGCGATGCAGAGTGGAGCGATGCGGAGTGGAGCGATGCGGAGTGGAGCGATGCAGAGTGGAGCGATGCGGAGTGGAGCGATGCGGAGTGGAGCGATGCGGAGTGGAGCGATGCAGAGTGGCGTAGAGTGGCAAAAAGTGCAGCGGTGCAGAGTGGAGCGATGCAGAGTGGCGTAGAGTGGCAAAAAGTGCAGCGGTGCAGAGTGGAGCGATGCAGAGTGGCGTAGAGTGGCAAAAAGTGCAGCGGTGCAGAGTGGAGCGATGCAGAGTGGCGTAGAGTGGCAAAAAGTGCAGCGGTGCAGAGTGGAGCGGTGCGGAGTGGAGCGGTGCGGAGTGGAGCGATGCGGAGTGGAGCGATGCGGAGTGGAGCGATGCGGAGTGGAGCGATGCGGAGTGGAGCGATGCGGAGTGGAGCGATGCGGAGTGGAGCGATGCGGAGTGGAGCGATGCGGAGTGGAGCGATGCGGAGTGGAGCGATGCGGAGTGGAGCGATGCGGAGTGGAGCGATGCGGAGTGGAGCGATGCGGAGTGGAGCGATGCGGAGTGGAGCGATGCGGAGTGGAGCGATGCGGAGTGGAGCGATGCGGAGTGGAGCGATGCGGAGTGGAGCGATGCGGAGTGGAGCGATGCGGAGTGGAGCGATGCGGAGTGGAGCGATGCGGAGTGGAGCGATGCGGAGTGGAGCGATGCGGAGTGGAGCGATGCGGAGTGGAGCGATGCGGAGTGGAGCGATGCGGAGTGGAGCGATGCGGAGTGGAGTGATGCGGAGTGGAGTGATGCGGAGTGGAGTGATGCGGAGTGGAGTGATGTGCCGTGACGCAGAGTGCCGTGACGCAGAGTGCCGTGACGCAGAGTGCCGTGACGCAGAGTGCCGTGACGCAGAGTGCCGTGACGCAGAGCGCCGTGACGCAGAGCGCCGTGACGCAGAGAAGATTGGCCTAGAGTGCATTGGCATAGAGTGCAGTAGAGTGGTGCAGTGGAGTGGTGCAGCGTAGAGTGCAGTGGCGTAGAGTGGCATAGAGTGTAATGGCGTATAGTGGTGTAGAGTGCAGCAGAACAAAGTGTAGTGGGGCAGAGTAGATTAGACTGATATACAATGGACTGGCATAGAGTTGAGTGTTATAGAGTAAAGTGCATTGGCATAGAGTGCAGAGACGTAGAGGGCAGAGTTGTGGAGTGGAATAGACTGGAGTTGTACAGAGTAGATTGGAATGGCCTAGACTGGAGTGGTGTAGAGTGCAGTGGTGAAGAGTACAGTGGTGGAGAGTATAGTGGCACAGAGTGCAATGGCACGGAGTAGACTAGTGTAGAGTCGAGAGGCGTATAGTGAAGTGGCGTAGAGTGCAGTGGTATGGAGAGGTGCAGAGTGCAGTGGTGCAAGGTGAAGTGGCAAGGAGTGGTTTAAAGTGGAGTGGTGAAGAGTAGAGTGCAGTGGTGTGGTGTTGTGCAGAGTACAGTGGAATGGGTTAGAGTGGAGTATGCATGGTGGGGTAGCACACTGCCATTACAGACAACATATTTTCAATTGAAATTACAGTTATAGCTAGAAAAATAGTGTTTTACTAATAAAACTATACATAGTACAAACGATAATGTGTGGAAATGGCATCACCTACTGTATTAATTTGATCATATTAAAGTATTTGTTTCCAACACACATAAGAATTAATAAAAATGTGCTTCAAGTGCGAGTTCCCGATTATGAAATATTCTGAAATACTTACACAGTTCATTTGAATGTTACTGTGTGCTAGAAAACAAACCTTTACTACCCATTGTATCCAGCAAGATTGTCACATAAATCTTCTCACTTTGAAGTAAGAGAAAAGACAATTAAACACCAAACTTCCTCAAAAGGCAGAGCCTGGCATTTGGCCTCTGTCTTTGAATGCACAGCAAACGTGACAAGACAAAACAAGAGTTACAGGCCTGTTTACAGAAAGGTGCTGTTGTGGAAGAATACAAGAGGAGTTGGTGTGAAAAGGTTTTGCTCCTTGGGAATGGAAAAACTTACCCTGGACAGCCTAAAACAAATAAAACAAGAAATAGAAACCCAGAACATTTGAAATTACAAAGCCAATGGCAAGCCACAGGTGTACTACACTCCCAGGGAAGCTTTCTGAATGTCCCCAAGATGTATTTAGCAAACCAGACAGCTGGGCTGTCTGGTAGGCTTCGACCTAACCAGCGACTCTCTGGGACCAATAGACCCTGTTATTCACCACTTTAACCCTTCAGATACTTGAAGCTAATCCAAATTGACAATGCCCAGAAGTTCTAGCCCTAACTCGAGGGTTCCTTGTAATGTAAACAACCATGTATTGAGGTAACTCTTGTTCTCACAATCTGTTGTAGGTGTGAAACAAATACCTCACACTAAGGCTAGGAAAACCCCTGTAAATGACTCTGGAGACCAAAATGAAATAACTCATAGCAGTAGAAGCAATGAACTAAAAACAACTCGATCAACAAGATCCAACACTGCTTCACTTAAAAATGCCTGGTTGCTACTGATGAATACAGGAACCATATACAGACTCCATGACTGGAGAAATGATCTTTAGCATTTAAATATGAAGGTCATCAAACTAAAAGAATGATCAAGATGGGACAACTTCAGGTCCAAGAGAACCCGGGAAAAGAGAACATGAAAGTGTTCCCAGTGATGTGCCACCTGAAGATAGATTTTTCCCCTACCCTGGAGTCTACCCCAGGACAGCAAGAAAATGGACTGCACAAATTTGAAGGTCACATTATTCAGATCGCTGCCAACTTCTCGTTTGAGACCAATCTGAAGAGGAATATGTTTCTGTCATCTATAATCCAGACTTCAGGTTGAATGTGGACTAACTGACCTTCTGCTTATGACTGTCATGATCAATACATCAAGACCTCCGAATATGAAGACCCAGATGCTCTAGAAAAGTTGCTAGACAGCATGGACTAAACAGATATGAACTCAGACCTGGACTGCCAAGCCAACAATGAGAAAGACAGCTGTTCAGAAACATCCCCCTTGAAATCCGGTGATAATGTTGTAACTATCCGTAAATGTAATTGAAATGCATGTTTAATAATCTTTCTTCTGTCCCTGTGCATCTCCATTGTTTCCTCCACAAATGCATGAGTAATTTGGACCTCCAGTGGTGCCTTCAGCCTTAATGTGGATTCTCAGTTTTATGGTGAGGCATTCGTTTGATTTTGTTCAGGCTTTGTTTCAGTTTCTGATACATGATGCTTTCCATATACAGATTCTCTCTACTTCTTGCCAACTCATTTTTATTCTCAAAACCCAGAAACCCAGCAAAGCATTCTACCTATTGAACCTGAAAGCTCGCCTGTTGAGTAATATAAGCGAGATATCACTCCTTTCCTCCTACCCACCTTCATCAGCCCCCACATCCACCACTCGCCCTTCAAACCTTATTGCCTTCACATTGTACAGCATAACTTTACATTTGGGGACCTCTTCTCTTTGTGTCTAGGGCAGAATAATACACCTAGAACAATTTCTCTACTGACCTTCCCTATGCTTACATCATGGGCTCCCGTTCAGTGTCCTGACCCAACACATGTCATGTTTGTTATGTAAAATCCAGATGTTATATCTGCTGGCTTTACATACTTAATGCATTGTTACAACACGGAAAATACATAATTAATATACACAAGCATCAAGAATAAAAATTATTAAGAGACTAGTATGGGAAAGAAAAGCATGCCCTAGATCCCAGCAAAGATGTATATGAGGCATCAACAGGAATAAAAAGTATGGAAATTTCCAAGCAGATGGCCTTTGCCTAATCTTTTTTAATATAAATCTTTAGGTTTTAAGCAGAAGTTTCCGAACAAGAAAACAGCAATGCATTGTTCAGTACATTCCTGAGCACATATGAATAATTACCGCCTTACAATTCAAGCAAAGTTCCCCACGCATATACCTTTGTGTGTTCATGGTGCTGATTCCTGGAAGAGGTTCCACCATGTTTCCCAAATCTTAAAATGTTTCTTAAAACACCCTCAGTCATTACAGATCACCTCCTCTGCATTAGCATAGTAGTCTATTCCCCTTAGACATTCACTGTCTGGTGGCCTGTTTAACCTCCAGAGAAACACTAGGTCACGTTTTACCACAATAGACCCATCCCAACCAGTATTCAAATACTTCTTGGCCTTCCCCAGTCGTCCATCAGCCCCATCATTGCCAGTTTGGGGTCCATGATAATGGGCAGCCCTGTGAGGGTGCCCAGGACGTAAAAGAACTGTGACCAATGCTCCTTAATTATGTGAATTATTCATGAAAATACCTGCAGTGTTGTCACTTCCAAGGCAGTTCAGGTTAGGACTTTTGCCCATCTTTCACCCCTTTCCTGGAGTATGGTAGGCCCTCAAAAATATTTAAATTGCATGATGCGTAGGCAGGATAATATAGCTGGAGTGCGGTTGGGCCATCTTAGCATCAGTCCATCCCTCAGCTTTAAGGGTTCCCAATTCAATCTCCCATTGGACCTGAAGTGCCAGGTCACAGGTGTTTAGCACAAGGGATATAAAAACTCGTCAAACTCCTTTCCCAAAGGTTCCATGATCAGCTTGGTTTCTAATAGGTCGAAGTCATGCAGGGCGGCTGAATCAGCTTTGTGCATCCCTAAAGCATGTGGTAGTTAAAATAATGGCAGAACTGAGAATTATGATGGGGAAATTCCTATTTTAATGCCTCAAATGATTTCATATAAATTGTAAATTCAGTATTTGTAAAGCGCAACCAGCTACCCGAAGGCATCCCGGCACTGGGGGCCGTCGGGAAGATTAAGCAAGCTATTGCCCAGAGTCACATGTTGCTGGGCTGACCTGCCGCCGGGGATCGAACCGTGAGCCCCAGATTCCAGCGTCAGTCGCCCTGGCCGCGGCGCCACACCTTACAGTTCCTTACAATACGTCTGAGTCTTGAGATTCAAATCCGAACCCATAGGGGAAGACCTCAAATCCCATTGGGTGTGCGTGCCATTTTCATTGACTCAGTGAGGTCTCCCATGCAAGTTTACACTCGCACCACATCCACTTGAAGGTTTGCACCAAATGTTTGCACCAACATTCCAAAGGATTCTCTTAATTGGTGGAAAATATAGGGAACCACAGATACTGATCTCAAGTCTGTGGACGGGGTCATCCCGGTCTCCATCGAGCCAATTGTTAAAGGGGACCAGTTTGGCTGATCAGTAATAGCGTTGGGTGTTTGCCAATACCAAAAAACACCTTGTATGGCAACTGCACACATTTCCTAATGGTTATCTTTGGCTACCCACCAGCACACAGAAAGTTACACATGTGGGCATCCAGTTCTATGAAGAAGCCAGGTGAGATCTCGTAGGGGTAGTGTTGTGGTATGTATAGTAAGTAGCTCAAGGAGAGAGATCATCCTGAACATAGCTGTTCCAGGATGGAAAATAGAAGCGTGTCAAAGGTCCACAAGTCTCACTGCACCCTGTCCATGAGAGATCTTATATTCAAGTCCCGGAAAACTTGGGGAATCATAAAGATGAACAGGCATAAGTATTTAAACCAGCTGTTTGCAGTACATAGCTGTGTGTGCCAACTAGTTGTATAATTTCTACCTTGAACCAGGATATACAAAGACTTTTACTAATTAATCTTAAGGGCAGAGGCATCGCCATACACCTTTAGAATGGGCATTAGCCTAGGTCTGGCCCATTCTGGTCTCCAGACAAAAAGGTACATGATGTCTGCGTGTAGTGAGATAGTCCTCAAAACCTCTCTCCGTAGGAAGCCCCTGACTTGGGCATCTCATTTGTTCATTCAGCTAGAGGTACAACTGCAAGACTAAACAGTAAGGAGGACAAAGGACAACCCTGGCGAGTGCCCACTCAATAATATATGGGGCTGAGAGTGTGCTGTTGGCCCATACTGTGGCCCAGGGGAAAGTGCATAGGACCCTAACACAGCAGAGAATACAAAGGCTGGAATTACTTTTTACCAGAACTTCGTGGAAGAAGACCCCGCTCACCATTTCGAAGGCCTTTTTGAAAACAACCAGAATCAACTTGGTGGGACCAGAAAGTTTGTGCACACCAGCTAATGCCAAATGAAATTACTTAAGACGATAAGGCATGCTGCATCCCAGCTTTGGACTAGTGTATTTGCAACTCAAAATAGTCTCTTAAAAGTGTGTTGTTCAGAGAGATTGAGCAGTATTGGTGAGGTGGTCTTCCTGGTTTTTAGAAGTACTAAAGTAATAGCTCTACTAAGATGATATCGCAGGCTGCCAGTGGAGATAACTTCATCAAAGACAGCCAATAGGAGGTTGGATGATAGCATATATTTTAAGGAGTTCAAGAGGGAGTTCACCGCAGCTCAGGGGCCTCCCAGAATGCAGATCGCTAATTGCCTTGTGTACTTCTTCCTTTGTCAGGGGGAGAGTTAAGTCTTACGGTTCACTTTGTGGACATTTCACTCATTCAAGTGACGAATTATGGGGCCATCAACTTCAGCCATCAGTGGATGCTGCGTCGAATACAACTGATGGCATTAGTCGGGAAAGGCAACTGCGAAAGAGTCGGATATGCAAGCTCCCTCTGGGGCTTGCACGGTTGATATAACTTTAGCTGCTTTTTCACAGTTAGCCAGCCAGAACACTACCAGATTGATAGATACGGTGCTGTGAGGGCACCAAGGCAACTCTGGCAGCATCCAAAGAAATTGTTTTAGTTCAAGTCTAGCTGCTTCCAATTGACACTACATCGTAATGAATGGTTACAAATGTAGGTTCTCAGATGTAGATTGCCGTTTACAGTGACGTGACTTAATTTTTCCTGGCCTTCCCATGAAAAAAAACACTTGCTGTCTTCTGTTAGGCCTCTTCCACATACCAGGTACATGTGTCAGAGAATAGGGCAAAAGTAGTCAAACTCCAAACAGATTTAAGCTAATTTGTCTAAAACAGGAAGATGAAGACTAAGGGGAGGCTACAGTAAGAGGACCATTCTTATTCGAGGCATTGTTTCTCCTATGACTTAGTTGCTCCTTAAGAACTACACTACCAACTTTCACACTATTTTGCTTTCACCTCACTCAGCAAAGCAGATACTTCTCTGCTTTCGATGATCCTCACACCTAACTGCTTAGCCATGCAAAACCTTTGATGCACAAAGCACCTCAAGGTTCATGCCTCTCAACTTTGGGTAAACTAGCAATATTAAAATGATGCCGGCCTTTTAGGTAATCACTTAAGTTGTGCCTTTGATATCGAGCATTTGATATATGGACAACACATATTTTCCAAAGTTCTCCTTGATATCAGGCTCACAGTGAGAAAGAATGGATAGAGTTATGCCTGGGGCATAACATGGTACCCTGAACATCCTGAGCCTGTGTGTCTGCCCTGAGGTGAAAGTGAAAATAAAACTGCAATACAATTTTATTGTTGCAAGTGCAGAGGCCTCGTGCAGAGAAAATCAGCTTCAATACCACTCACTATAACTGGGGCTAGCCACGCTGAGATAATTCTAGCAGAGGTGCTACAGGACAGCTGGCAGACGGGAGATTAGGGATGAAGGGCTAGGGTGTGGTGAAAGGGCAGGTGAGAGGGCAAGACTGCGAGACAGGTTTGAGAGAGGTGACAGAGGTGCGAGAGGTGTAACAGAAAAAGAAGTAAGAGGCAGAGAAGAAACGAGGGAAAAAGACTAAGGAAAGAGAGGGACAGAAAGGCAGGTGACAGGAGTGGCCGTAAATAAACCCAGACCGAGGAAACAGCCAGAGAAGAGCGTGGATACAACAAGGTAGGAGAGAGGAAGAGAAGAACGTCATGGAAAGAAGTGAAATGAGTGCTAGGGCAACTGCAAGGCAGTGGAGAAACAGTAGAGAGAAGACGTGAGGAGCAGGGGAGAAAGATATAGACACTACAACGTTGACAAGGGAACGCATAACGATTGGAAATGAGAGATTTCAGAGAGCAAGAGAAACAAATGTAAATTAATAGATATTTTCACTAGCAAAATTATACAAACAATCTGGCATCTTATAACATGCATTTATGTTTTCTTCAAGTGATGGAATGGAGATATTTGAATGTATATGATATATGATATGTATATGATATTGTGGGCATGTATTATGCAGTGATAGCAATCTACATTATTTCTACAGCAAAACAATGGGCCCATATCTTAGTAAAATGATTGGTGCATATTCACTGATAACATCATTGGCATTTTCTTTAGGCAGTAAAATTAAATGAAACCTTTTTAAAGCCTACTACAACAAAGCAATGTTGGTGGAGCATACAATTGTGCCACATCTGTTTCTAGATATTTGCAGAGAGCCCCAAACATAACTTTGCAATGCGACTCAAAGAATACCTGGGGTCCCCTCAAGGAGTGGAGGAGTAAAGACATTGGTGCCACTACTATATGCACTATATCCGAAAGTATTTTTCTATTTTCACACAACTGAAGCAGATTTAGAAGATCACCACCCACAAAAACATAAAGGCCCATTAGTGTTCTCAAGCTTTTGAAAGCACATTTCCCAGTAGAGAAGCTAGTGTGTGGATCCTAATATTCATGACGTAACTAGGCTGATACAAAGGCCGTTAGTTTCAGAGGAACAGGAAGATAGCTAGTGACAGCGACTGTACCAAAAGCAAAAGGTTAATGCACTTTGCATCCACATTTGCTGCGCAACAATTAGAAGTAATACAAAAAGCCCAAGTAAACATTCAGTCTTGAAAATCCCAGATTCAGACACCATCGGAAAATGAATGAAGAGGGGAGGTTTTGAACGAACGGGCTTTTGGGAATCTGGCTCATTAATCTATGCGACATTTAAACAGGAAGTGCAACCCGAAAGATAACCCTGCTGCCTCAGGCCCCGGCTGAATGTCATGACTATGGGTGTCTATAAACAGTGGGATAACGCGACTCCACCAAACCTCATAAAGGTGGAAGGTAGGAGACAAAGACAGTAAATAACCATGTGGTCGGAGGCCCTCAATTTACCTTCCAGGGTGGACATAAGGTTTTGCAACTCCATTGGTCAGTATATTTCGTGTCCCCCCCCCTCCTTATTTTGGAGGAGACTTGCCGCTAAATTATGTGTAACTATGTCTGGTGACCTATCATCCTCCGTCATTGACTTAAGTATCTGTCTTCTGTGAATACCATGAACTTGTACTTCTCCTGCAATCGCCGTGAGGGGAACGGCTGGCACGCAGATCATCTCCCTGACCCCACATACTGCCTGGTACTTTTTCCAGCGAAGCCGTGAGGGGAACGACAGAACGAGGAGGAAAACTACAACCCCCAGAGGCCCTAGCGCGCTTGACGCCTGACGCGCATCACGAGGAGCAGCTGGTAGCCCTTATCTGACCAGGGCGCTTCCCGCAGCGCGGGACGCGCGCGGGCGAAGCCCGGGCCAAGGGCGGGCCCGTTTAAGCCCGTTAAAGACCGGGTAAGACTGGACTGGGCCACCCCATTGACATTTATATCTTGATGTGGTATTGCAGTTATTCTACCTAGACACATACAGCCCGAAATCCTTCTGGCAAATTGCCAACTGCTCAGCTCAAACGGTGTGAAGGTTCCACATATTAGTACATGTCTGTCAGGATGACGAGGGGTGCTAGGAGCAAAAACGCTCAGGGGGTAGCGCGTACATCTGGCCCGATTGACCAATATATAACTAGGGCAAATGAAGCCATTAATCAAGGTATATCACTCCTGGAGCGAAGAGTTTCGCAAGATCTAGAATTAGCAAGACGCTCCTCGTTAGGCCCTATGGCTTTAGCTAAGACACCTATAAGCTCAAACTCCATCAGGCCTCTCATTGAAGTCCAGGTCGAAACACACGGTGTACCTAATACGGTTGATCTGTCAGCTTCCTTAGCCCTCTCAGATATGCACTCAAGCAAAGATCTTGAGAGGACGCCTAACCTGTTTTCAAGCCCAAGACAGGAGGGGCCCAGTTCAAATCACCCAAGGGGGGCAAGGGAGGGTGCCATCCCCAAACGGAAGAAGCCTAGGGTTTCGAAAAAATGTAACTCCAAAGTTCCGAATAAAACTCTGATTACCCAGGCGGCAAGGAAAAACAAAAGTAATCCTGTCCAGAGTGCCCTATATAAAGCAGTCATAGATACAGCAGTCCCTCTAACGACTCCACCGGCCCCTAGTGATCCAAGCATTTTGGGCATGGGTTGCAAAGTTTGTGAGGCGAACAACCAACATTTAAGTGTACTAGGTGAACTTTTTAGAGAATATGTGCAACCTATTGTACTTTCTCTTTCTAACATCGAAAAGCACCTATTCTCCATGAATTTATCTCTGAATGCACCCAAGAGCGATGGATCGGCCAACCATCAGGAGTTGCGGGCTACTCCCTCGACCTTGAGGATGGAGCGGGTAGTGGCGAGCGCTCCCTCGGTTGATTTAAATCCGCTATCAAAATCTTTGCCAGCAAAATCTTTGCCAGCTGCATCTAGGAAAGCTGGTGAACCCTCCAAACCCCCTACCTCTGGTGTAACCTTAGAAAACACGCTACCTAAATGCCCGGGGTCAGTACACCAAAATACTGTAGCAAAAACACCGGGGCCAGTTCACCAAAATAATTTACCTAAACCCATGGGGTCAGTAGTTCAAAATGACAAATTCAGGGGTGAGTTTGGTCATCCTATACACTTACCTCCAGAAAGCGACCCATATGTTGTGATCATGACTGGTATTCCTGAGCTAAGGCCACACAAAGAAGAACCAACGTGGTCCTTAAAAAATAAGGTACAGCATTGGCTCAATGTTAATAGACCACTCCCTCACTCTTGTAGTAGCAGGATCCTTATGGTGCGTAGGGTTCCTTGGATAGGTAGTGAGAAGAAAAAGATCCAGGGAGATTGTATTATTGTCAACTTTGATAATTCTCGAACGGCTGATTATATCTGCCGTCGTAATACATGGCCCAAAATTGACGGAATAAAGGTGAGGAGACTCTCTTCCTTTTATCCACCTATAAATTGTTGTGACGACACTCCCGATAGGGGTACGTCTGAAGTAAGACCTTGGAACAACAGAAGGGAGAGGGAGGCTTGGCCAGGCTATGAGGGTAGAGAAACAGCTCTTTCTGAAGGCTGGAGTGGTATACCACTTGCTAACAGATTCAGCTGCTTAGAAGAAGTAGACTGACCATTATTGGGTTCTGGATCTGTCCCTGAGGACAATGAATGCACTACCCCAACTCAGTCCAACTCGTAGACTGCTTTCTACCCAATAACTGCTTAACTCCTATCCAGCCTATATCCTCCCTTAACCCTACTCCTCAAGAAGCTCTGCAGACCCCCTCCCACTGCCTACGTCCTACCCTTGTATTAGGGTCTGGGAAGGCACCACTTGTGCCCTGCATTGAGCCTGTGAGCCATGATGTTTTTCTGCCGCGACCTAAATGCTCCAGTATTCCAAAAAAAAACACTCGTATTAAACAGGGCGATACTATAAAGATCCTAAGCTGGAATGTAGCTGGCATCCACAGGAAACTTCAACTGCCCGAGTGGAATGCCCTAGTAGAGGCACATACGATTTGCCTATTCCAAGAGACTTGGAGCCTGGAACCCGTGTATCGGGTAGGCTATATTACCCACTTTGTTCCTGCAGTACTTCCAAGAAATGGGTCAGGCCGTCCCTCGGGAGGCCTACTCACCTGGGTAAGCATTGCCTTAAATCTTCAGACTGAGTCAAAGCTAATCAATTCTCCAGATATTTTAAAAATCTCTTTGAGAGGCTCCCAAAGAGGACCCATCCTTGACTTATATAATGTATACGCCAGAGGTACCAAATATGGCTCTTCATCCCCGACAGTATCTATCCTCGAAATGGCACTGAATGAAAATTTAGCTGGATCCCAAGTTTTGGTTGCGGGTGATTTCAACTGCACCTATGAGCCCCTTATACAGGACGACATCTATGACCCAAGTGAGGATGATGATAGATGGGGTATCCCGATTTTAACCATCCCTCCGATTAAAAAATGGTCCAAAACTGCTATTCAGCTCAATGCCCTAACGCTGGAATTCGGGCTAAGAGCAGCTAATGGCCGCATGCGTTCTGATCCTTTGGGTGCGGCCACGTTTAATAGAGTCAACCATACCTCTAGGATCGATTACATCATGCTAGATTTCATTCTCTGGAGTTTTGTTCAGGACATGGTAGTCCTGCCCACAGTTGAAAGCGATCATAACTCGCTTTCACTGTCCCTCAGGAATCCATGGCCTCACGAAAAGACCACAAAATCCCTTAACCCAGCCCACAAAATTTCTGTATCCTCGTGTGGGAAACGCCTAAAATGGAACATGGTTGCGAAGGATGAAGCTAAGTTAAATACAATCAATTCAGTACTCACAGACGCACAGTTGGAATTGGAACTGGATAGCTCAGACAAGGGTGAGCTAAATCTCGGTCGGGTTACCCCTATTTTTGAGGAGACCATCAAGTCTATTGGGAATGTATTCCTAAAAATGAATCAAGTAGGCAAAAATGCGGCAAGTGGGCTCCTTAAGGGAAAGCATGAGTGGTACACACCTGCTTGTAGGCACGCCAAATCGCTTTTGATTAAGGCCGTCAAAAGCAAAGCACAAGGAGATATTCAGGGAGCTAGGCTAAATTATAAGAAAACCCTGGCTAGTGCTAAAAAGGAGTGGGAAATAGAACATTGGCGCTCTCTAAAAGAGGCAAGTTTGGGGAAAGACTCAAGGCGTTTTTGGGACATAATTAGAGCCAAAAATAGACCTGACGCTGACTTCATTACATGCAATATCACCAGCCAAGCTTGGGTCAACCACTTCTCTAAATTATATGCAAGTCAATCAGGTGCTACCTCTAATGCCCTCTCCATGGACATTTCTAATGAAAAACATATAAGGGAGGTGGCACCAGCAACTCCGGATTTGCCAACAAGGAGTGATGATCTAGCAACTGGAAGGCTATGTACAGCTTTGCCATTAAACAACAGGGTGGCAGACTCCATTTTCTCGATTCAAGAAGTGGAGTATGCAATTACTACCATCAGGCCCCAAAAAGCAGCTGGCCCAGACGGCTTACCCGGGGATCTGCTGCGAGCAGATATCCCGAAATGGGGTAAATTTATTAACTGTTTGCTTAATGCTATTAGCGGGGGAGCGCCAATCCCGGCATCCTGGAAAAGGGCGGAGGTCGTCCCCATCTTTAAAAAGGGGGCCAGGGACGACCCATCAAATTACAGACCCATAAGCCTGCTAGATATAACGCAAAAGGTGGTCGGGAAGGTGTTGTTGGTCAGATTATTACAATGGATCGACAAAAACGGCATCCTCTCCTAATACCAGGCTGGCTTCAGAGCAGGCACCGGTACAATCGAGCAAGCGTTCAGATTGTTGCTTGTGTATTGGAAGGTGGTGGTCTTGGGCAAAGGCAGTCTTTACCTCGCCTTTATCGACCTGAAGACTGCCTTTGACCTAGTACCTAGGGAGGCTCTTTGGAAAGTCCTTGCTGCCATGGGGGTGCCCAACTACTTACTCCTGCTATTGGTAAGGCTGCATGTAAACACCTTTGCCCAGGTTAGGTGGGGGAGAAATGGTGAGAAAACTAACAGAATTCCGGTAGAGAGAGGGGTACGCCAGGGATGTGTTCTAGCTCCCACCCTTTTCTCTCTATATATTAACGGTGTAGTAGAGCATCTATTGAAAGACCCCTCAGATGAACCATCCCTGGCGGGGGAACGTATCCCCACCCTCCTCTTCGCGGATGATACACTCTTGCTCTCCAAAACCCCAATGGGCCTCCAAAAACTCTTAAACAACTTCCAGCTCTTCTGTACAGAGCGGGGCCTGGTAATCAATGGAGACAAAACAAAGTATCTTGTGTTAAATCCCCCTAAAAAATCTATACGCCCCCCAAAATTGAATGACGAACCTCTGGGGAGTGTGGATGTGTTTGACTACTTAGGGATTCGTTTATCCCATAATATGCAGTGGGGCCCCCATTTATGCAAGATGCTGTTATCTCACAAAAGAGTTACAGGGGCTCTTGTGAAGGAGCAGCGCTCCTGTGCTATAAGACCGATAGCCCCCGTTATTGATATTTACGCAGCAAGAGGAGTTAGCTCTGCCCTTTATGGAGCCGAGCTTTGGGGCTCTTGTGATATTGGTGACTTATCAAGAGCAGAGAGGAAGTTCTTCAGGGTCATTATGTCACTTCCCCAAGGTACCCCCACGATTCCATTAATGCTCGATCTTGGTTGTCGCCCCATCGGTGATTTGGCGAAATTTCGCCCTCTATTGCTATGGGCTCGTTTGTGGCGGGTCCCGGAACTAGCCAAATATGCCAAAGGTCTCTCGGAAATCATGTCACTCCCAGGATGGCATAGGATAAAATGGTTGCGTGACATGAAAGCCCTTTTGTATAATCTGGGGCTAAATGCAGCATGGGAAAATAGATCTTCCCCTCCGAAAGCCACGCTTAAGCTCTTATATTGGAACTGGATTGCGACCCAACGGAACACGAACACGTCATTGGGGAGACTTACTGAGGACTTCCTGAATTTTAAGGATCATCCAATCCGGGAACTATATCTCGACATCATCGAGAGCCCCTTTGATAGAGCTTTGTATTTTAAGTTTAGGACCGGGACCCTCCTACTCTATAGTTTTACATCACGATGGAATTCCTTTCCCCAGACCTCTGATCTTTGTCCCTTTTGCACATCCAGGCGTGAGTCTGTGGCTCACTTTTTATTTGAATGCCATGAGTACGCCCTCCCAAGGAAAAGATGGCTTAAGCAACTGTGCCGCTCCTTGGGAACTAGACACCATATTGTGGCACTCCGCATTTTAACGTCAGACGTTCGCCCATTATACGTTTGTGCCCTTGCAAAATTCTTATCTTGGGCATGGCGTATCAGAAGTAAAAGGCTCAAGGAAATTGTTTAATTCACTCTTAAACAACTATTTATGACCTGTTTTGCTCTCTATTGTAAAAATAGATTCTTTTTTTCTTTTTTAATGAAATTAACTTATTCCATTTTTAACTGTTATGCTTTTATGATATGTTTTTATCGAAATAAAGCCTTTGACTGACTGACTGACTTCAAAAGTATGAAATTCTTAAGTTATGTCTCATTATCGTCCCTGAAAGAATGATAGGATGAGGCACAACTTAAACACTTATAAATATAACTAGCTATTTTCGTATAGTATTCCAGTTTTGTGAATAGGCAACAAGTTCTTAAGAACCTACCTCACACATGTTGCCTCTTGCTTCTCTACAGCTTGAAAGAGCCAGCATGCTATACAGAAATTACAATGCACATTCATTTATTCATGGATTGTTGCGAAGGTCACTACTAAAATGCGTAAACAGAAAATCACCCATTGAAGTAGTGAGAGCCTCTTCCTTCTGCCACTGATGTTAACGTTTTCGTAACCATACCAGTCTTGTCTAAGTATGCTGCCTTCCCACAGTGGCAAGGCTGACTCCATTATCCCTAGTGAAAATATCAGTTGACTCTCTTAAAGAGCCTCTGGTGACTGCTGAAGACGAATACAGACCATTCACACCAGTAAAATGTCAATAGCAAGAACAGAAAAAAGGTCCAACACCTTGTTCAACGGACATCGGTTTCTTTGGTTTCTCTCCTCTACTAACCGCAGTACTCTCTGCCCTCCTTTCACCAATGAGAAAAGTCTAACAGCTAAAGGGTTGCTGTTGAAGCAACATGGTTAAGAAGCAGTAACCGACATTAATAAACGAGACACTTCAGATCTTTATACGGATAACGTAGCCTCCCAGTCACTTCCACTGCTTCTCAGTTACCAATCCATCTCCAGCTCAAACATATTCTTATACATTGAGTGGTTTAACAGGTACTCCATCTAAAAACAACTTTTCCAGGCAATCCTGATCTTGACATGTAAGCCTATACTACATCTAAACTGTAATATCACAGCGTGCAAGTATAAATCAGTAGGATGAGCTTCACAAAATACAGTAATTTAAGCTGTGAACATTTCACTTCTCAAGCTTCACTTCTTTCATCAACATTATGACTAGCTGGAAAATGTAATAACTGTACATAGCAAACCATGTGTGCATTTCTCTCCCATCATTTAAAGTGTACCAACATTTTTCTAACAATAAAAACACTATTCAATGAAGTGAGGGTTTTAAGGGTTAAAGGTCATCTTGAGGAACTCGAGTCCCATCTGTCTCTCTTAAATGATGCCAATTAAACGTAAATTAGATCTAATTATATAATTATGCATTACATATCGGATCTTGAGGAACAAATCCTTATAACCATGCCTAATGTTCAGGGCTAGTTTTGAAAAGTCACAATAAATTACAGTGCTCATTAGTCAGTCTTGCATCTTCTTTGTTTTTAATTTAAAAATGTAAAACATAATTCTACAATAGGACCTCGACTCCATTTGCTCTCGACACAGTGAAATGCTACCGAAACGGAAATGTTTTTAAGAAATACTTAAATGAATCAAACCACGTCATCCACCTGTTGGGTAGTTCAACGACAACAACAAATCGCTTGCTTTTTCTCGAAAATGGTGCCACGTGTGGACTGGAGCTTAGGACCAGCGGTCCAGGACTTGTTTTCCACAGATTTTACATCAAAACTGCAGAAAAGTATTTAGGTCAGCCTCTGTGTGGCCGAAGGAAAGCTAGATTTCAACAGAGTGGCCCTGCAAGAATAGTCGTTTTATAATAGTGAAGATCCACGTGCCCATCAGGAGATTTGGGTGGGTGGCAGGCATCGGAGATAATATAGGAAGGAGATCACAAGAGAGACCAGGTACACTGTATGTTGTGCAAGCCCATCGCCATCCTCACTCCTCCACCCAAGGCATCTCTTCGCCCAAAAGCCCTCCTCATATACCCAATAGTACCCATGAAGAGGGCAGGGAGCAAAGGAACAGAGGGGCATACACAATAGGAAATGAAGGCAAAAATAATCAATATTTTGCAGATACATTTCTAAAAAGAAGTTGCTTGGTTCATGCAAACCCTCAATTAATTTTGTTGGTTGGTCTCCAGCTATACTCTTTCTTTCCCAGAACTAATTTTCAACACTGACAAAACACCCAGACTCAACAGGACACATTAGAGCACTGCACACATGTACATCAAACAACAGATATTCCACACAGGTGGGTATCACTATAAACACACAGCAGCGCCTCTCCAATCACATACAGCTCATCCAAAAGTACACTTTTAAACAGAACATTGTACATGTACACAAACATGCAACACAGCACAGGTATGCCTTATAGGTGGGCTCCAACATGATCACAACACCTCAGTCCACCAGGGAAAGCAATACATCCTTTAACAGACTACATTAAGAGAAACTGTAAAATGTCCTAGCTAATGTGAAAGTCAGTTTCAATTCTATGAAGGGCACAGAGGAGAGGATTATGCTTTATTTTTTCTTCTTCATTTACACTCAACAGCCTTATTAACTTTAGTAACATCAAACCATTTAAGGGCTACATATCGCACGAGTCTGAGAAAAAGAACAGATAATCAATTCACCAATCACTGTACAGCAACTCATAAAACAATCCTCAAGAAAACAGCTCTTACCCTATTTCGCATATATATCAGCAATGGATGCCATGTAATACTTTAAAGAAAATCCTATTTCCGATTTGCTCCCATCAGAAACAAAGTGAAATTAAAATGCGTCACCTTTCCAATTATATTCAATATTTTAAACAACTACAAAAGATAGATCTGGCCTCTTAAGACAGCCAGATCCTCCCACGGCTAAAGAAACCTACACTGATAAACTCACCAACTACCAGCACATCGCTCACCTATCATTCATCAACAAGATCATTGAAAAAGCAGTCTATGTTCAACTCTAAGATCACATCAATGATAACTATCTCCTATATGACTACCAGTCAGGCTTCAGATCACACCGCAGCAGGTAGCGCACAGCACGCTACCTTACACATTGTAGACTATGCACGCCTGACCACAAATGAACATGGCCCCTACCTCTTGATGTGTAGGACCTTTCAACTACCTTCAACCCTTCCAATTATCCCACTCTCCTGCATACCCTGAAGTCTTGAATGGGATGCAAACGATCCCAGTTTGTTCACATGGGCACCTTCAAGTCTCAAAAGATCCCTATAATCTGCAAAGTC
Organism: Triturus cristatus; assembly: GCF_964204655.1. NCBI lineage: Eukaryota > Metazoa > Chordata > Amphibia > Caudata > Salamandridae > Triturus > Triturus cristatus. The sequence continues at coordinate 357,102,252 of NC_140585.1, forward strand.
CCCAGGGATCTATACGTTCTTTTGTCATCTTAAACTTCAACATGGAGCCACTGGGAGCTCTCCTCTGAGATAACATTATGATTCACCAATATGGCAATGATACACAACTCTAGTTGAAAGTCTCATCTGCTTCACACATCCAATGGCTCAAACACTGCCTGCACATCATCCAGTCCTGGATGTCCAGCGCATACATGGCGCTCAACCCAAACAAGACAGAATCCATTTTATTTACCAAGAAAAATAACCAAGAAACAGTACAAATCTGGCTGAATGACACGAAACGTGCTTGCTTCAAACATCGACTTTTACCAAATGCCAAGGCACTTAGATTCACCCTCGAAACCACTCACATCCTTAAGGAACACATGGTCAAAAACACAAAGCCAGCGTGTTGACAAATCTGTGCTTGTTTTGCTCTGCATGCTCCAAAAAAGGCCTTAAAGAACTTCATGGAGTGCTCGAGATGAGCATACATAGTTATAGGAGTAGTGCGACTTTATTTTGTTCCTGATTTTATTATCTATCCCCACAAACCAGCGTTCCCTTGGCTCTCCCAGAGGCTTAGTCATATTGTATGTTGAGGTAACCCGATATAGGAATACAAAGTTAGGGAAAACTGCTTATATTTATTCTCTGCATGTGCAGGAGTTTTGCACTGCTACTGCACGTTACACCCACTCTGTGCGTTTGAGGGAGCTTATACTGCTTTCACCTAAAATGTAACAGTTTTAGGTCCTGCCTACCAGGCAGTACAAGCTGTATGGTTGCAAAAGATCCATTGTTGAATTAGAGGTGTCGTACAGCCCTCTCCTCGCTTACAACTGATTTGTTTTATTGTCACTTATTTGATTGATTCTATTTGATGGCTTGCCTTCCTCTTCTTGTGTTTGTACCTCTCCTAGACAATAGCCTCTTTACGATCCTTTTGATTGGCTGAGTTGTATCTTTCCATTCCTCAAATGTAGGGAATTATTTTTTCTTATTCATTCAGAACTCCATGAGAGCCTGAATGTTTTCTAGCTCTCTGCCTCGTAATCTGCTTTCCCTACTCTCAAATATCTATCCCACCTCCCCAAGTTAAAGTTGCTCCGCGCCCCTTTTTAGCTGGACTGTAAAAGCACAGTAACGAATATTTTTTCTGGGTTATGACTGAAGAGCAGACTTTGAGGGTTGATTGTGTTTTAGCTCCTTCATTCTACATATCTTATGAAGGCACAGGCTTTGGCATATAAATGCTTATATGGTGCTGGGGAAGGGGTCATCTGCTGCACCCACCCAGGTGACAGCTGAGGCCGAAGTTGTACTCAACATGACACTTGTCCTGCAGGACTAATACAGAGGACAAAATAGCAGAATCCTATGGAAAGCAAATTAGTCCATGGCAAGCATTTCCCGTTACATTCCAACTTTCGTGTTCTTTTTAAATTCTGTTGAGTTTCAAGAGTGGAACAATTTATAAAGATTACAAAATGTCTTGAGATACTATAAGATATGTATTTGATTCCAGTATTTCGATTTTTTTTTCTTTCACCTTTTTAAGCAACACTTTACAAACATTTGACTGTCATACTATTAAACATATTACTAAACTTTCCTAACCAGTATTAGCAAAGCCACGAGGTCTCGCTGTTCCAAACAATTGTCTTTTTCATATTTGATGTATTTGCAGCAGCTCATTCTGTGGTGAACTGGAAAACCAGTTGCATGGGACCATTCACCATCACCTACCCGATACTGCTAGTCTGTCTTAAAAGCCTAGGATGTCAAGTAATAATGTGGCTTAAATGCATGCAATAAAAGATTGAATACGAAGTGATACATACATCCCAAATGGATCTTTGAAAAATAAATGTAATAAAGCGGTTTGTGTATTCATCAACTGTACTGTGGTTTCTGTCTGGTTGTATGGACATTGTATTCTATTTTAAAGGTCCAATCTTGAAAATAGGCTTTTGTATTGCCAATAGCTCATAACTCAAAGCATCCGCTCATTCAGGCACTCATCCATCCGTCCATGCACTCAGATAATCATGATCCATGCGTGGACTCATGTTTGCCACCTTGTTATGGAACCAAAAACGAGCAGCAAGTACATACCTTTTCCACCTAGCCCTCAAGGTAGTGAGGCACGAAAGTGCAAGGCCTACTGAGCAGACTGGTATGGGTTAGAAACTCTGAACTCTGCAAAGCACACAATACCTATACATAAAGAGCTTTTTCTTTTAAGGCAAAAAGTACTTTAATTTGCATACAAAAAAATTCTGAACACAAAATCAAAATGTGGAACTACTTAACCACTATTTGCCCATATACCACTGCTAATCGAAAATGTGGTTGATGTAACGCTGAAAGAACTTTTGGAACCCGTTGATGCCTACTGTTTTTGTATTGCAACTCAGAAAATGCCAATAAATACATTCCCAAAAATAAAAAATGTTCCCAATAAAAACCAGACCTCTTTGTTGAGACAAAGCCTCAACTGGGATATTACTAGAGGAGCTAGAAGACTGGACCTCTTATTAAAACATTCTTCCGAAACTCCAAATGTGTTTCGGAAAAGCTGTGAAACCCTTGTTAATATTGCTGCTATCAGCCTACTTGCAAATAAGGCCTTAAAACAAAAGTCTTCTCTATATGCCTGCTTTTTAGAGTATAGTGTGGCATTTGATAGAGTGAATAGTGGCACCTTGTGGACGAAACTACAAACCTGGGGTATTCCAAACCCGCATTAAAGGCAATCAGACGTCTGCATACGGATACATCGATTCGGATCCACGCTCGCTAAGAAAAATTTCAAATAACTGAGTCTAAAGCAAGGTTGCGTACTGGCCATTGTACTTTTTAATCTTTATGCAGCAGATTTATTAACATCTATTGCTAATTTGAATACCTACCTACCAAAACTAAAAGGTAAATATCTGCTCCTTTTACAATATGCCAATGAAACGGTGTTGCTTGATCAGACACCAATCGGCCTACAAAGGGTCCTAAATAGTTTGAAAATATAAAATCTAAAAAATGAATTAAAACTAAGATTTTGAAATTCGGCAGCTGCAAGACCAAATAATCATGAAGCTTTAACACTCAAAAGATTTTAACAACTGTGGCCTTACATGTATTTTTGGGTATGGATTGATGAAAAATAAAAATTAGATCATCAACGAAAAGCTTGGTCAGCCTGATGTTTTTTGCAACATCATTTGAGACATAACTCTAATCAATTAAATGCACATCTTGGAAATGTTTAGAGCCAAAGTAATTCCTGCACTATTATATGGAGCTCCGATCTGGGCATCATTGTTGTACAAGAGCCTTGAGACGTTTTATTCAGGAGCAATCAGGGGTATCCTCGCACTTCCAAAAAGCACGCCCGCCAGTCAGCTATTAAGTTTGGTCTACAAGATATTACCACTATAGCCGGCCTAAGCCACCGATACCAGTTTAAAAAGCCGAGAATGGCACCTGAAAAAGTGCCTAACATGTTTGTTCTGGAACAAACTGGCAACATTTTCTTACATCCACTAAGGCAATAGGCTGCAGCATCTTGAAGATATATTGAATTATTAACAGCTTAAGGTGTTGTGGGAGTCCAGTCAGGACTACAACCATATCGAGATAATGCCTAAAATAGCAACCAGGAACTTAAGTTAACAGAACCAATTTGGAGGCATTCGAAATCTACAAAGAGCACACCTCTTATTGCCATTCTTTACTTTTCCCTCTCTGCAACCATTTTTACTGATCAATCTGAAACACTTAACACATCAAATACACCAGATGCAGATTCCTTTTACTACCCTTAAAGACCACTCAACCATAGAAGTTCAATGATGCCTACTCATGCTGCAGAGGCTGTGGAAATGAATTGGAATCATTACTGCATGTCAAAGGTCTATGTCCGCTTCTAATTGATCTTAGAAGTAAATTCTTTCGTCCCTGCTTCAATCATTTAGGAGTTAGATCATATAAAGCAGCCCTCTATGAAGGTTTGCTTGGAACACATGTGCAACTGTTGATTAGACTTACAACGTTTCTGGACTTAGCAATAGCTTTACTGGAGGAACTGACCAAAACACTCCACTGCCTTGACTGTCCAGATGATAGATGAATTGCGTCAATTTAAACAACCTACAACAACCTCCTTCAAAGCATGATTTCAGCTGGGAATTGTTTTGCCCTAACACAAGTATCCCCCACAACCGTCTTCTGGTGATACCCTAGAACGGACAGATTGTTCGGTCGGTTATCCAACCGCCTGCTGATTCCAGTCTGGCTAATTGATGCTTGTGCTACAATTTGAGTGGGCCCTAGATGCAGTGCTCGCTGTATATTATTAAAGTTACTGTCCGCACTGAAAGCACTCAGATGTTTGAAATGGCATTTCTTGAAGAAATCTTTTATGAAATTGAATTGAAATTTATCGTTGATGGGTTAGAATATAATGCACAATTCCTACTTCTCTTTTTCAAACAAACTTTTAAGAAATCAATTTAGTTTTTGTGTGGGAATGTAGATCTTGTGCAATTTTCTTTTCTGTTTTTGTATTATAAGGGTTCTTATTATTGTATAAATACTTAACTCATTTTAGGTTTCGCCTGAACATCACACTTGCGCTGTCAGCGAAATCTATTGTTAACAGGGAAAAAACATTAAAAGAGGCTTAGAGCCCACCCATTACTTACCACTGGTTAGCAGGTCACGCTCGCTTCCTTGCTTCTGATTGGTTGGTGCCTCCTACTCCTTCCGGCTTTCAGTGTGTGTAACTGCTGTGGAGCATAGACAGAGTAAAGCTTCCTGTCTGCAGCCAGTGTCCTTTCAGTGGCCGCAGACTCCTGCAAGTATTTATTTTTGTTTATTTTTTGACATGCACTCTCGAAAAGTGCTTGTGTTTGTAGTCTGTCTACCTCCCTTTTCTGATGTGTCGCCCGCCCTCTTCCTGCTGTCCCTTGTGTTGCTGCTCTTTCCATCCTCCCCAGTACCTCCTTTGTGTTGCTTGTCCCCTATTCCCCTCCTCCGTCTGTTGTTGGTGTTCCCTCCCTCTTCCCCCGCACCTCCCTCATTTTACTTTCCCCCTCCTGTAGTTGCTGCTCCCACCCTCCTCCTCCCATCATGTTGCTTCTTTCCCCTGCAGTGTCCATTGTTACTGCTCACGCCCTCCTCCCCTGCACCTCTCTCGTGTAGCTTGACCCCTTCGCATTTTCTTTTTAGGTCTCGCCTGAGCCAGCACTTTAGAGCTGCTCTGGCGAGAGCTATAGAGCGCTGGATTTGGAAGTGCAAACTAGTGCTTTTCAGGCCGCCAACTACAGTGCATATGCGCGCGCACCATTTGTCAGCCTGATGATCACTTTCACGGCTGCTTTTATGTTCTCAGTGAGCCGCGCGGCGACTGAGAACATCAAAGCGGCCGCGAAAGTGCTCACCATATGCCAGCCTTCCCTGTGTTGCTTTAGCACTCACCCCCCCCCCCCCCCCTTCCATGTTACCCGTGTGGCTCACTTTCTCTGTCATGGCCGTGCGGCGTTAATTTCACGGCCGCGCGGCCAATGCTTGTTTCCCCTTCCCCTGTCAGACCCCTCCAACCATCAATTACAAGTTGCTGCTGGTGCGCACAGTTATTTATTTTCGCACTCTGGTACCGCAATAAGCTTGCGCACAGCATTAGCCCGCAGCGTCACACTGCCCATCTACTAATGCGCTCTTGTGCCGTGTATTTGCCGTTACTACCTATTCTTATGTATCTCACGCGGTGACTTACATCAGGTTCCCGCACATACTTTAAAACCTCCTCCGCTCGTTCTTTCCCTCTCACCCACTCCTTCCTCCCTCCATTCTGCGACCGTGTTGGTTACATTGGAATGTGACTATTACAAACAGTGTTAACATATCAAGCTGCAAACCGCAAAACCCTTTAAATCCACCTCCGTTCCCTCTTTCCTTCCCACCCACTCCTTCCTCACTCCATTCTTTGCCTCTGTTGGTTACATTGCACTGTCTGTATTCCAAACAGCGTAAGGATCACAAGCCGCAACCCGCAAACACTGCATTAGACATACAGCACACACACAGTTTATCATCTCTGCACTCTGCTACTGCAATAATCTTGCGCAAAAGCATAAGCCCAAAGCGCCACACTATCCATCTACTAATGCGCTCTTCCCCGTATATTAGTCCTTACTACTTATAATTCTCTTGCAAACTGTTTACTGCCCACACACATGCCTTACAGTGCCCTTATTCTCCTTACATTGCTGTATAATTTGGGGGGTTTTACCCCCCACACATTTCTGTTTCCCTTTGCGCACACCCTAACTCTCCTTGGCTCAGCCCCTCCACCCTTCACACAATTGCTGCTAGTCACACTCCCCTGCGACTATACACAGTCGCCTTAAACACATACTCTCGAGCCCTTTTAGGCTGCTTCAAACGCTGTTTCCCAAATTTCATCTTTCGCACCATCTAGGCGCCTTGCCACATGAATCTGTTCGCCCTTCACTTGCTTTTTACCTCCCCCCATGTTATCCCTCCTTGAACATTTTCTACTGCTGATCAAAAGGTCGTACAGGTATCAACAAACGCTGTAGCAGTTTTAAGCCACTAACCCACAATAAACATTCTCCCATAGAGTATCACTCCCCACATTTAATTGGCTTCTGCACCTTACATTTTTTTCTCATTGATAGAATTCCACACTTACAGGCCAACTGTACTCTAGTGCAGTTTTATAAACTGCGGACACTACAAAGCCAGAGCCACATATTTAGCACAACCCCCCCCCCGTCCCTTTACCCCCCAAAAAAGGCATGCCACATGCTTACACATTATCAACGCTACGCTCTAGAAGGAACCCTATGAACAACACATTTCTGGGTCTGACTCCGTATTCTGCCTCATTAAGCTTTGCCCCCTCAGCCCTGTATTAATACACCTTTTAAAAACCTTCTTCCCCGCCCACTCTTCCCATTTCTCCTAAGAGTAAGTCTATCCTTGCTTCTTCCTTACCTGCTAAAATTAATGCCCCTTGCACCATAACCTCATTTCTCCCATAGTAGAACTTACTCTACCTACAAATGTAATTTATACTAGAAACAGGTTGTTCGGCCATTAAGGGCAAAGCACCCCCTGCTCCAAATCGCTGCTAAGCCAAATTATTCACATCAGTGTTTTCGTACAACACACGGAGGTATATGTTGGTGGTAGGCAGAGCGTGGCATACGTATACACAAACGCTGTGCTGTTTTTAAGCTGCTAATGCAACACTAGCATTATTCCGCTGGGTGCTTCTACCACATGCTAATCGGTTGCTAGACATTTAATTAAAACATCAGGAATGAATTTTCCCCTTCATACTTACCATAACCCACATATATGCACTAGAGAACTTTTCCCCACCTCATAGGAAAATTACGCGCTCGCACACAACCGTTTGCCCTTCACTTTTTGCCTTCCACTGTTGTACCCCTCCTCCCTCAATTACAAGTTGCTGCTCGTCTACACAAGCAACTATCTCAAAACTGACAATGCTATACCAATATCATTATAGTAAATTATTACCCCACGCAGTAGATACTACCCATTTGTGATATGCATACCGCGCTTTAAGTTCAGTACAAAAACTAGCAACAGCACGGCATGGGTATACACACGCTATACTACTTTATTCCTGCTGATCCAAACGGGCCATTTCCCTGCACAGTAGTGGTACCCACATGCTAATATGCTCCTATACGTTTAATTTTCTTCCTTAAAAGTTATTTTGCTCTTTATACACCTACAGGTACTACACACACCCTAAAACACTTTTTGCTACCTTATAACTTAATTTCTACTGCAAATACACAATTTCCTGTTCACTCCTTGCTCTTATCCTCTGCCCACCAGCCTTATCCTCCGTTTATTACGTTACTGCAGGTCACTCCACAAGCAGCCATTTTTCAACTAACGCCATTGCAATACCAACACTCTTAACCTATAACATTCGAACCTGCATTAGCGTCATACCCTTCTGCTAATACGCTATGAATCTTTTGCTTTGCGTACAATACATAATTTTACCTTCCATACTTTACATACCCCACATACACCGCTAAACCCTTTTTTATACACCTCACATGTTCGTTTACACCGACTTGCCACACACATTTTTGCTACGCATTCGTTTACTCCTTCCCTCCCATCCGGGCCTTTATCCTCCATTCTGTGCCCATGCTCCTTAGATTTCGATGTGCCTATTTACAATCAATCAGTGTGATCGTATCAAGCCGATACCTAAAAAACGACACATTAAACGCATACAGTTTTCACTCTAGTCACAATGCTACTGCAATAATCTTGCACTTTACATTTACCCCCCCCAGTGACCCATTACCCATTCAGTAATGCGATCTTCTATCATTTGCAATGCAATAGGTCTCGCATTTACACGAGTTTGAGCTATTGACATTGTAAATAACAATGCCTTTTATTTATGTTTTGGTTTTTAAAATATAAATAAAAGGCATTGTCATTTACAATGCCAATCGCTTAAACTCTCACAAATGCGAGACCTATTGCATTGCAAATGCTTGTTTTAACATACTGCCCAGCAGTGAGCGCTGCTATGCAACATGGCTTTAAAAAGAAAAATAAACACTATGGTGCAGTCAATACTGGTCACGTCATAGTGGTTTTCCCCCCTTGACTTTAAGCCATGTTGCACAGCATGTCACGCTTCTGTGCAACATGCCTAAAAGAAACATTGACAAAGCTAGTAGATCTTCCATAGGCAGAACCGGTTGGCTTTGGAAAGTATTGTCTCTAGAAGAAAATTAAAACTTTGGCAAAGTGGTTGAGGGCGCCCCACCTCCTGGGCACATAATGATGTTAGTTCGGTGGTAACGCAGCCTCTACCCCATGGCTTTAGGTCACCACTTCTTCCATTGTTATTTGGCCCTTTTACAAGCAACAAGGGCGACCACAGTGCTCTACAGGGCTGAAAGCCTACTGTGACATGTAGGACTAGACATGTTACAATATAGAAAGTGGCCCTAAACCGAAGACATGATGTATTATTATCCATAAAACCGATGAGAGAAAGTGAAGGGCTGCACAGCTATAAATTCAGTGATCTGCCACAGGGCAATGCAGCGCTGTACTGCATCAACATACATATGAACCAATGTTTCTTGCTGTTTCTGAGCACTGTGATTACACCCATAGGTCTACTGAAGGACTGGCTTTGGCTCACTACTCGTATTGCACAGCAGTTTCACAAATAGGCCACCTCTGTGATACCTGTACTCAGGACCCCTGGTTAGAAGAACACAACTCCCCCTAGTTAATGGACATCTCAGAGATATTTAAATACCTGCCACCAGCACCCTCACCTTCTTTATCTTTTCTAGCTTTAAAACTTTGTATCTCCCATCACCTGATTTCTGGTGCATATTACACCATCTTGGAGTATTTTATTTTGAACAATATGCAATCTATTTGTATGCTCCAACTGATGTAGCTCCATAGAAAAACACAACAGTCAAAGCGTGGCTAGAGAAGTTACTTATACAATGTTAAATACCCAAGTTTAGGAAAAACAAAATAGAAGACTTTTCCTTCACTGATATTCAGGGCAAGATGGAAAATAATGGCATGTAGACAGGGCAGCCTGCTGCACCTTGGAGTAAAAACTAGAATACAAGGGAAGGAATATGACCGACTAACCGCTCTTTAGTTTTATTTTATTGGCCCCTCCTCCTCCTTTAGCTCTCCCCTATCCCACCATTCCTCCCAATACCCGCAGTCCGCTAGCAGATTCATGATGTATACTCAAACGTTTGATGGGTTCAATTAAGAGCGTGATGACAATCTAAATAAAGCTCATCTTGGCATATAGAAATTAGGGCATTTCCCGAGCACTATTAATCCATGTGAAAACAGTTTACACACAGCCCGGGCGATCCATCTGAAGGGGGCAGGTGAGATTCATAAGGGTCAGTCAATGACATCAAAAAAGAACTTCGCCGTACCATGTAAAGAGCAAGAGTGGCTCAATTTTTCCTTGTAAAACTGTTTTCATAACATAAAGGAAAGACATTTCGAAATTTTCTTACAAATTATAGGAAACCCTGTGTAATTGGATTTAAATGTGGCTTCATCTTCTATCTAGTGCCTGACAGTGCAAGGGTGACATTTTATAGTGAACCAGTACAATGTTATAGGCAAACTGTGATTACTTAAGATATTTAGACTCTTGTGCAGCTCTTACAACGCTAGTATACATTACGGGGAAGACCATCTCAAGTCATTCTGAAGAACGCTAACTATGCTTGATTGATCGGATGAGATTACAAGAACTGACAGGCTTTGATTATTAAAATAAGGAGCTTCTAAAGAGGTCATCAGGCTGGAAGCTCTGACACAGGTCCAGAGGGGAAGTTAATAAGAAGCCGCTTACCCTCTGTCACAAAATGCTCCTTTTGTAACCGAGAATCGTGTGCACAATGAACAAGGTTTACAAAAACAAATTTGACAATCAAGGATCCAAACAAACAAGGTTTTGCAACAAATCCCTCTGTCAATGTGCCTGTGTCATTGCTGCTCAACTAATTAAAGCCCCAGGTTATCCCAGGTATTTAATGCAGCGTTTTCCAAGGGAACTCTTAATACATTGCTGCATGTGTTTCCTATCTTTTCAGTGAAGCTTGCTATTTTAGAAAATTCACACATTGTGCATTTGCATGGCGCTCATTAGAGCATGACCTGTCATCTCCTTGGGTATATAGACCAGGTGAGAAAATATATTATATATATATATATATCTCTCTCTCTCACCTGGAGGAAGGCTAAACTAGGCTGAGCCCAAGATGCATGGGCTTGCACTGCAGAACTCCAAAGAATCTCCTACACCTCTTCCCACCCGTAGCACCATGGACAGGACTCGGAGGTTTGACAGAGCTGATGGGAGGAATTTAGGACTAACATACGTGTAAAACCCTATGAAATTATTTTTGGGAATCACAAAGGACTCAAGGAAGTGATAACACACGCTAGCAAGTTATATAATCACTTGTGTGAAAAACGTAACAGATAAAGAAAAGGAGGTTCGCAGCAGAACCAGTCAGTGTGTCAGGTGATATTTTACATTGCTAAATGTCTGACTCTGTACGTAGGAAAGAAGGTATGGCTATGAACTCTTGGGTGATATGAAAGTTTCAGAGCAGTCTGGAACTGAGTGAAGGAATGGTGTAAAATCTACATTTGTCTGGTGAAACATTAATTAAGGCTCCAACGCGAAGAGTGAGTGCATCTCAAGTCTGTCTTCCAGGTAACCAGTTTTAGGTAATTGGTAATTTCAAGTGTCAATGTGACAGCAACGTTATTCAAATCTCCCTCTGTCCAAGGTTCCTTTGTAATGAAGGTCCTTGAAGAACCTTTTAGACAGAACAGGAAATATGATAATTATACCTGCCAAATCAACACTGGCAAATTAGATTCACCCCGCGAGGTCACTACTGGTGACCTCTAAGAAAAAGGCCTGATAAGCAAAATAGCACATTGACTGACCTCACAGTTTAATATACAACTATATTAAAGAAGGCAACATTGAAGCTGCAAAGTGTTATCTTCTGAAGCTGTGTTAGTTATCAGAGGAATAACCAGAGTGCAGCAATGTGATGAAGATCACATCTGACGCACAGATATCAGACATCATATATCTTTGGCTCACTGCAGACCCTTTCTAACCACCACATTTCACACGAAGAACCAGAAGAGGTCAGTGTTTAGGTGAACACGACAGGCCGCATAGCAGGCATCTTATTCAGTTAGGAGACTGCAGTGGTAGTGTTGGTGTTTATCTGAGCAATTTTACCTGAAGAAGGAACTCAGGGGCCAAGAAATGGACCTTAGCCTCCAGAATGTGGATTGTAATACCGCACCAGTTTGTCCATGACCATAGGCCATGCGCCTGCATCATGCCGGAAAAACTTTGCATTTAAACTCTTGTCTGCCAACCTCATTAGGAAAACAGTAGCAAATGAAATTCTAACATTCCAATTCTTGACCATGGAAGCACAAGTATGAAGGTGATGGAGCAGGTAAAACAAAATTTTGTATACCGCCTCTAATTTGCATGAAATTCATTACGTAATCATTCTAAAATGAATTTGCATAACCTGTTTGAAATGGAAGTGATATTAATCAGCATTTGCACCTTGATAAACATGAATACACGTAGGACTAAATTGCAAATTGCATGGCTGAATTAAATAATTAACAAATGGTACGTAAACTAACAGATTGTCGTGAGATAGTAAAATTACATGATTTATATTGCTTTGTGATTGTGTTGTCGCTTAAAAGTACCGTATGGTAAGTATTATAGCTTTAAATGTTGCTGCAACTAGGAAAATACTAATATATATTGGGATTAGTGTGGGTCTAAACATTAGAATCTTCAATTCTATATTTTAATTGCTGTTAAGTCTATTTTTGTTTAAGTTAACATTCGGGCCTACTAGGCCGCAGTACCCAAGATGCCGTTCTCTGAAGCAGATACCACCGTGTACGCGTGATGATTTCTGCGCATGCCCAGATGGCTTTTGGGATCATAAGATGACTTGAACTCCTGACATAGTGTTCCCTGCCAAGGACAATGTGTTGGTGACTTGACCGCAAGCCAGAGGATGATTTAATTTGAAACTTGGGAGAAGACAAAGGATGAACCTTTCAATAGGATCCTTTTTACCTTGAAAAGTTACATTTGCCGTTCCTGCCTGAGAAGCCGAAAAAAAAAAAACTTAATTTGTTACCCTTTATGCCATGTCACCATGGAGAACCAGTTTGCTCTGGGGAAAAATGACATGAACTATTGATAACCCCGAACTGTCCAATCTGAACATTTGGTCTGCCCCTAAAGTTGTCATATCTCGTATTAAGTAAGGGGAAAAAGGGTATAAAGATCCCCTCATCAGACATTACGGGGGTTATTGTGATGAGTGGAGGGTTGGCGTTAGAGTTGTGGTTGCGTTGCGCTTGTCTTTGGGTTGATTTCCTTTAAGAAGAAGTTTTGTTGGGTGGCTGTTCTTTTAAAAAAATTCTAAAATGTATTCTATGCTATCAGTCTGAGTGTGGAATTTATATATGCTCCAGATTGATGTATGGACTTTGCTGAATATCCGAACTTTATCACGCCGCATCCTGTAATTTGTGCGACAGGTTGATCCCTTGATGAGGGTCAGGCTGTCATTTTCCGAGGGAGTCTTCACCTGAGAATGCAGATAATTCCCCATTTGATCTGAAGCTATCGTTATCTTCCAATTGGTAAATGATTTACTGCATTTTTCTTAAATCTATGTCTAAGAATAATTTTCTAAATGTTAAATTTTCTCTGTAATAAATCAAAATTTAATTCATGAAGCTTTAGTCAGAAAAATGCAAGATTTAAGAGTTTCTATAAAGGTTTAGATAAACAGAATTGAAATAATAATAAACGAGTCTGTGGTTCTTAAAATGAATTACTGAAATATCAAATGTTTTCCTAGGCTTTAAATGTGTGTTAGCCGGTTCTAATTCACCATCAACAAGTCCAACTAGTTGGTCCATCGACCAAACAGTGGAGTGCCTTGATGATAAAGTCGGGATTCTGGAAAATTATATAAATATGTACATAAAGTAGTAAGGAGTTAATCCTGATAGCTAATAAGGTGCCCACTTATCCAGCGACACTTTTCTCCAGTGTACAGATTCAAGTGAGTTTTGTATGAATGAGAAGCGTGTTGGTGTTATGGGCCCCACCAATGAATGAATGTATGAATGAACCTTGTAAATAAGAATCTGTGACATAAGGAGAATATGTAAATGTTGTCCCCCTCGCTGGATCACAGGAGGCAAACAGAGGAGTTCTCTCCGAAATAGCTGGTTTGCAGGGAGAATGTTCTGTATGTCATGCACTCTGTCCTACAGAAAACTCACTAGCTTAGGGGAGTGGAAAAACTCTCCTTGGCCAACATTAATAATGGCAATGATGTGCCTTAGTGGACCAATGGAGGCATTATTTGGGCTGATTCACAGAGAACCCCTAACAAAAGAGATTCTATGATCATATGCAGCATTGGTAGTGCTACGGACAAGAGGCCCTGAACAGCCAGTACCTAAATAAGAGTAAGTATTTACTAAATAGGCTAAAGACTTAACAGCCAAAGGATAAAGCATGTTACCATTTTCAACTATTAAACATTTTATTCAGTTTTCCGATTTTAACCTTTAGCACGCAGCCATGATCCAGGCAAGATTGTTAACAGCAGTTACGAACAAGGAGAGCACAGTTAAAGAGAAATGATTAAGATATAGCAATTTGACAGTGATTAAATTAAATGTGCATCAGCTATATGAAACAGACAGCAATGCTGTCACTAAAATTCAGCTAATACCTGTATTGATACCCTAAATGTGAATAGAACGTTATTAAAAGGGTGTTGGTTGGGTCTCACTCTACAAAAGAGAGAACATATGGGAACCCTTCCAGAAAGAGATGTGGAAGTAAAAGCCTATTGATCTGCTCCACATAACCAGCCCTCCTCCACCTTGTTTCAGGTCACCACCTAGGCACGAGTTGATATCTGTTATTTCAAGAGATTAATTTGTTTATCTTTTATCAGTTGAGTAACATGTTATGGAATCATAGCCTTTGTTTTATAGTAATGTACCTGAATTAAAAATCACTTGCAGACATTCTCCCTTGCAATGTCAGTCGACCCTTTGCAAGGGAGAATAAACACTTCTCCAGTAACAGCGTTGGACAGATGTTTTTGGCTCTGCGCAGATATCAATGTGGAAAAACATGACATGTCACGGGCGGGGGACAGAATTGCTGGAGACTAGGAAAAAATTTACGTTATAAAGCGTAAACCCCAGTAACGCTTTATAACGTAAATGCCTTCTCTTCAGAAGCTCAGAATTGCAAATAAAATAATATTGAAGAGTGTTGAATCTTCATATGAAAGGAAGATAGCAGATACTTGGTAAACTAAAATAATGATGTAGCATTAAACAGAAAAAAGTATGTTTGATTACTTTGGACAGGGCATGCAAAGGTGTTCATGGTTTCCATCCATGTGTGCATAAACTAAAGGAACACAATAGGAGTTATTTGTGGCTCTTTCGCTTTTCAGTTCCCTTTTCTATTCTAAGGCTCTCGCAAGAATGCATGACCAAATGCAAATATCAATAATTAATAAACACTTGGGAATCTTTAAATCAAAAATAAATCTTATTTTTAAATTTTAAATCTACAATATCAAAATATTTAATAGAATGCACAATGCCATAGTACCAATACGTCCTCAACACAAATTGACACTGTTTAAAACTTGCAATCTAGCTTTACATTTGTAATCCTTACCTCTGCTGTTAAGTTGCCTATGCAAAGCAGAAGCTTGGTGTTGTCACCCTGGCTTCCATTGTCTGCAGCACATATTACACCTCTAAGCAACACAAAACATACAACATCCCACCACTAACTGGCGTATATCTACCTCAATGGAGATGGTTTAGAATAATGGGGCTGATAATGGTGTTTCTTCTTTATCCTTTCTAAGGGGGGTCAGACCACTCCCTTTCAAAGCAAGAAGGTATGAAAAAGGAGATGGACCCTGTGTATTGGCCGTGGACATAAGGAAACAGTAAGGGAATGTCTTTTTGAAAGGTGTTATAGCTTTCACTACTGTAATAGCGGATACCATGAATTTTAGCAACTCAAGCAAAAGTATTCAAGGCGTTTCGTAATTAACGTTCACTCCGTCTTTTGTTTGCAGTTTTGTCAGCTTCGTTCCTACTGGGTCGTATATGATTTTGAAGTGCAAAGAAAGAATCGGAATGTCATATAGTTGCCTTAATTTCGCCTAACTGAAGATCTTGGAGTTGCATTTGTCATGGGGAATTGTATTAAATCGAGGGCAACATTTTACATTAGATCCTTATATTATCCAACTTGTATTATTAATTTTTGGTGAGTGTGTATGTACCGGACCTGGGCCGATCGAGAAGAACCAATTATCCAACGCAGTTCCGGCGGTAAATATTTTTGTTTCTTAATGTTCAGATTATATTAATATTTGTATTGCCTTCTTAAGTATTCTATCCTTTGACGTCAAAGGGTCTAGAACAGTGGTTCTTAACCCAAGGTTCGAGGACCACTGGTGGTCCGCGAGGCATAGTCAGGGGGTCTGAGACTGTTCAGAAAATTCAATCAGATTAGCAGCATAGAAAAGTGTATATAGAGTAAAGAAGCAAAATGTAAAATCGGAACTTTTAAAACGTTCTGTAACTGTGAAGGAATTTATAATTGTAGGCAAAAAATAAATATGTATCCTCATATTGATTTGTGCGAACAGAGAAAGTGCATCCATCAGAATGTAGTATGGACGGTGAGTGGCCTCAACTAAATTTAGAAAAGCATTAACATTTCATTAAAATTGTGATTTTTTTAAAATATTTTATTGTGAATTAAATAAAATCTTCATCATTTGTGTATTTGTTTGACGAATGCTTGCTTCTGTTTTTTTGTGTGTATTGGATTGCATTTCTAATCATTGAAAATGCTTAGGCCAGGAATCCCAGCTTCCAGTAATGGACCAGTGGGGATCCCCAGAGTCCAATAATGATTCAGGGGGGGGTATCCAGGGTCCATCAATGATTAAGTGGGGGGCCACATAAGTCAAAAGGATAGGAAGCACAACTGGTCTAGAAAATGAACTTACAATTTTGCTTTTGCAGAACAAATGGTGGTAGAATTCATCCCATTGACACCAGATGTTCCATTCACTGTCAGTGGAACGAAATAAAAATATAATGCCATCTGATTTTGCTTTACAAATATAGCTTTCCACACCACCAGTCTGTCTTGTTCATCTGAACTCAAATACGTTCAAATATTTTTACCGAGGTCAGTCTAATAAAAAGATCTAGGATTCTGGCTAGAAATGGATCGGTCCATGGTGACACAGGCTAAGAAAGTTGCAGCTACCTGTTTTGGACTATTTAGAAGTCTTCGGAAAATTCGTGACAGGATTCCTATTCAGCTCTCAGGAAGTCAGTGGTCCATTATTTAGACACCTCATGGTTAGATTATGGTAACTCACTATTCTTGGGGGCCCCCAAATATGTGACCCACAGATTGCAGGTGGTCCAGAACGCAGCCGCAAGACTGTCGTGCAATGTTCCGGCGCAGGAGTCGGTGAAAAAGCACCTAATGGGGCTTCACTGGCTCCCTATGGAGGCCAGAATAAAATTCAAAATACTGGTTATCACCCACAGAGCTCGCCATAATAGAGGTCCCAGGAAAATCAAGAATCTATTATCCCCTTACATTCCAAACAGGAATCAGCGCTCCAGCACGCAGGAACTTATACATTCAACGAAAGTCAAGAGGGAAAGATGGGGAGGAAAATCCTTCTTACACCTTGCTCCTAAACTTTGCCATTCTTTACCTCTGGAACACCATATGTTGAACAAAGAACTACAGTTCCGCAAAGCGATCAAAACATGGCTGTTCAAGCAATACCTTTGAGATCTTTAAGGTCTGTCCCATTCTTTCCAGCCGCGTGTCTCCTAGCGCTGGAGAGCCTTAGGGTATCCATGTGCTCTATAAATCCCATAATAATAATAATAATTACTTTGCCAAGAACTAGCTTCCTAAAATCCCCCATCACCAAAATTACTTACAAGTAGAGGTTGAGTTGATTTCACAGATGGAGCACAGTTTCAAAAACTCTGTACAAAAAGTCAACTAAATATATTTCAGAAAGTCAATAAAGTCCTGGCTACTCAGCCAGCCTTACGTATCCAGAGCTGGTTAGAACCTTGGTGTTGCAGCCTGCATTGCCTGGACAGAACAGCTGCCTGTGACACCTATTGTTCATCATATCCATAGAGTGGGCGGGCTTTGATTCAGCCTAGTTCACCAACAGGCTTGTTTGCGTCAGCTCCCTTCAGCCCCTACTTTTAGACAGTGCCATCATATCATCAATCAGTACAAAGCAGAATACATCTCTCACCTCTAGCTGCTTGACTATTGGCTGAATCAGACCGCTAGCTGAGAAATAGTTTTGTTACAATAATACACTGGTTCACTTTACGGCAAAATGTATGAATTGCTAATAATGCCACGGGCGGTGCCTCAAATGATTTGTTTTTTGTATAATGACTCCTTGGCGTCTCTAACAACTAGATTCAGTCACCAGGTCACTAATAAGATTCGGCATGCTTGGCAGCTCCATTGCTTCTTTCGCCAGGCCGCTGCTGACAGACAACATAAGGGAACAGGAGGCTTTGGCATAGCCAATAGCTTTGCTTTTGTAGTAGTATAGCAAGCCAGAACTATTGGGCTTGCCAGTGTTTGTTAGACTTGAGGTAGGGGTGTGCATTAAACAGGTATGCATATTGCATCATGACAATTCGTTTAGAAGTTATTTTTATACCCACATGTTCTAACCAAAACATCAATGATCTAGACGTAGCTGGAGACCTCTACGATGGATGGTTCAAGACTTGATGCCTATTGCAAGGCACTTTTCGACTCTGCCCCCATTTCTTTTTTTGGGGGGGAGAACAGAAAATAAACTGATTATGTTTCTGAAGTCGTTTCCACACTATTTTATATAAGTAAAAGTGACAAGAATAAACATTAAAGTTTTAGGCCAAAGACAAAAGTATTAAAAAATAATTGCAACAGGATGAATCTAGGAAAAACAACATTTAATTACTGTGATACTGCCACTGTGTGGAGCTATATGAAATACCCAAACAAATGTTCTGATTGGATTTAATAAAGATTTTTATCAGTTTCATCTAGCCTTAAAAACAACACTCCGTGATATGTTGCAATTTAAATAGTACGTAATTAAAGCCATGAACAAAATGACGGTCTGAAAACAATTATCTCTGATCAATACTTCAAATGCACAGGACATCCCGGTGATTCCCCTCTAGAAGGAAAAGAGAGTAAATAGCATCCACGATAGCCTTATTGGCCCTAAGCCCGACTGAGTCGAAGCTGAAGTCTTATAACGAGGGTTAGGGTCTTTACCTTTTTTTACATTTTCTACTGTCAACAAATGGGGTACAAACAGTACATCAGTTTTCATACATAAGAAACCAATACCAGCAAGAAAATATATAGAAGAGCATAAAAAAAGGGAAACAGGGGAAATATGCAAAATTTATACGATATAAAATATTAGGACGAGATCAAAAGGGAGGAACAAAACAAACCAACCCTTATATCGTGACTTAAAACAGCAGCCCCCATATAGTTTCTAACTTTATCATAGAGCATGTACCCCTTGCCTTAGCCAAGGCTTTTTCCATTTCATACGTATCCTTTACCAGCAGCCACCAATTGTTTACAGAAGGTGGCTTAAGAGAGATCCATTCCCGGGCTATTGCCAGCCTAGCAGTATTGAAACCAATCGCGAAAGCCTAGCATCCACTATCTTACATCCTAACCTGATTTCTGTAACCGTTATTGATGTCATTATCCCCAGTCTCTGTGAAAATAATTGGCTGATCTGCTGCCAATATGTTGCTAATTCAGGACGGGTTGCAAACATATGAGTAATATTCGCTGCGTATAAATCACATCTAGGGCATTTTGTCCTATCGCTAGCCGAGCCAAGCTTAGCCCATTTAGATTTTTTTCCGGTGTAGAATATAACAAGCATATAGTACGAAATTGCTGCACAGGCAAGTTTACAGAATACACTGAACAAGCAATAATATTTAACGCCTGTTCTATTGCGTTTGGTGTGATCTCTGACCCTAAAACTGTACTCCAACGCCCTTTCAGTCATTTTTTCTTAAATTTTGAAAACATTTATACATTTCGCTTATCACAGACTTCGTTTTCCCGCTATATAGGCATTCCTATATCTCAGAACTAGCTAATTCAATCAGATTTAAGTGTCTGACCAAGTGTTCTCTAATCTGTAAATATTTTAAAACATGTAATCAGGCAATTTATGCACCCTCTGCAAACTACTAAAAGAAACAAATCCATTATAATCATAGAGATCTCCCAAGCAAGTCATCCCGAATCTAGTCCATCGTTTACTAACAGCATCATGGAAGATCTCTGGAAATATCGTATTGTCCCATAAGGGAAGTTTATCATGGTAGAATGACATATTACATCTGGTAAGAATGGTGCGCCAGATAAACGTGCTGTCCCTTATAGTCTTAAAGTGTACTCTTAAAATAGTTGGGGTCATTGGTTCTATATATGTACATAATACTATCCTCACCAAGTATAAATTGATGAGAGAAATTTTTGTAATCGGCATTAAGAGACTACGGAGACGGGCTACAAAAGCAGACCAAAAATAATTTCAAAAATCAGGAAAATCAAGTCCTCCTTGTTCCTACGGTAGCTTTAACAAATCAATAGCTTGTCTAGCTATTTTATATCCCCATATAAAGCTGCTCAATCTACAAGAGTTCCCTCTCATTTCTTGAAAAATAAATTTGGAACACGCAAAGGAATAGATCTAAATAAATACAAAAATGTAGGCAGAATTTTCATCTTCATAATATTGGAGCATCCAATTATGCCAATCGGAAGTTTGTGCGACTTCCTGAGCGTATTAATTGTATCTTTCAGTAAAAATTCATAGTTCAAGGTAACCATCTGGTCTCTCTGCGCTGATAACCTAACCCCCAAATAAGTAGCTACCATGCAGACCCGGACATTGGTTTTTCAGGTTTAAAATTATGGGTCCGATTTCGTTGGGAAAGCCCTCCTTCCGGGTCGGATCCGGAGGGTTTTCCGAAGGAGCCGTACCCCTGGAGTCCGACCGAGCGAGTACGATGCAGCCGTATGCTGACTGACTCGGGTCGCTCTGACTCCCATTGAAGTCAATGGGAACCGGTCGCACGACGCGTACACGGGATGCCATTGACTGAATGGGTACATTGCGAACAAGGGCGCCCCCTGTAGTGTGTACGCGTTGGTGCCATCCGCACCGTACATGCATGTGTAGGGGGGCCCCTTGGGTCCCCCCCTTTGATCGACTCGTAAGGCTACAGGTAAAGGGGGGGTCCGACGCGGACCGCCGAAGACCGCTTCCCGGAGCGTTTGTGTCGGAGGCTCCGACTCGATCCGGCTGTCCGAATCTTGCATCGTACTGGCTTGGTCGTAAATCGCCTTCATTGCACGGCACGGTTTGCTTACGGACGAGACGTACGGAGCTGTTTGGACCCGGAAACGCTTCGGTCAGCGAATTTCACGTTGCTCGCATCGTACTTGCTCGCTTGTACAGCTGTACGAGTCGGAAGGAAAAAACGCGTACGGCTCATACTTTTTCCGGACGGATCGCGTTCGGAGCCCTTCCGAGCGAGATCGGAATCAGCCCCTAAGTAGTATTTGAGTTTTTTTTATATTCAGTTTGTATCCAGAGATACTACCAAACTTTGCAGCTTCTTCTTCAATAATCATAATGGCTTTCGTTGGATCGGTTGTAAAAAACGCTATGTCATCTGCGTAAGCGATGACCTTGAGGAGTACACTGCCGGATATTAAGGGAGTAATATGGAAATGCAATTGCAAAGAACAAATAATCGGCTCAATATATAATGCAAATAATAAGGGAGAGGGGGGACACCCCTGTCTAGTACCGGAATGAATCGAGAAGGCTTTTGACTGAATGCCTAAGTATGAAAGCTTTGCTCAGGGCTTATCATATAGGGCTTGTATCCAGCGCTTGAATTGGCCTTTAAGCCTGAACTTGTCAAGTATAGCCCACAAAAAACCTCTGGCGGTTCTCCAAATCTTCTACCTTTCATGAGACCTCACATGCGTGGGGGAGGAGCTGAGGGTCAACAGGGTAGGAGCAAGATGGCAGACTGACACCGTCTGAGGAGATGCAGCACATGAAGGAGCTCCCAAGCACCCACACCTAATCGGCAGTAAAAGTAAATGTTACAGCGTCTCGCTCTCCGAGAAGGAGAGCGGGAAGTTAAGAAGGCAAGAAATGCAGGTTTAATGCTACGATCCCAAAAAGAATACTTTTGCGCGCTGCTGTGAAACGCAAGGGCGGCGGTGAATGCAGGCAACACTCAGTGCTGGTCGGCGCCTGCAGGTTCTCTGGAGCGTCCGCTGGGGGGCCGGCTACTATTCCGTAGTCTGCTGGCTGAGACTTACAAGCCGAGAAGACAGTATGGCTCCCTCTAAGAGCACGCGAGCGGTGCGAGCAGGACGGGTGCCGGTGTGTGGAGGCACTAATGCGCAAGAAGATTCTGCGGAGGAGTCAAAGGGAGGAAACACCGGTAAGAGTAATTCAAAAATCGGAAAGCCTTTGCTCCGTCTATTGCAGTCAGGCAACTTAACGGAAGTCTTAGAAGCAAGAGCGCCTACAGATGATTCCTCTGTGTGCAACACTATGTCAAGTGTGCTTTGAGAGGCTATTCCAGTAACACATTGTAGCACTAGAGATGCGGTTGTTAGTCCTGAGCCTCTCAGTATTAGCTTAAGCCCCAATAGCTGGAATAGTACATAGGAAGTAGAACAATTAGAGCAAATAAACTATGCTGAAAGCAAGACAAATCATATAAATGAAGACTCTGATGGTACAAGACTAAATGCATCAGCACTAGAGCGCATATTGCCAATTTTATCGAAATCAATGGCTACCCTGACAGCGGGTTCACCCGCTGAAATAAAAGAAAGCCCAGTGGATTTGTATGAAGGGGAGAGAGAAGCGACTGAGGATCAGCCTGGTGTGGGGAAAATTAATGTTAAAGACTCTGCTACTATACTTCTAGATGCATCCCCACCCTTAGCTTTGTGCAGTGTGGACATTGTAATGGAAGGAGAAGGGGGAATGGTTCAAAAGCTGCCGCTAAGAGACGGTGCGATAAGCTGCGCAATAACTGGTAAAGCTCCAACAGCGCAAATGAATCAAATTGATCAAGCTGTTTTACAGGAGCGTAAGAAAACTACCGAAACGAAAGACAGCCCAGCACTCAATCTTTCTAATAAAACAACGAACATTAGAGCTAAAGCTCTGAAGGGAGTCAAAAAAATCAATACTGGTCATGATAATTCTAACTCCTCGCGGGTCAGAGATCCCCCTGTGGACAGTCCTCTTTGCCTATGTTCTGGGGGAAGAGGAAATGGCAGAAATAGGTATGGCTATGTCGGATACGGAGACCCCGGCTTCATGTTCTGATACGCATCAACAAGTGATACATCAGCGAAAGGAGAAAGATCAGTCTGAGGAGACTAAGGACTTGGAGCAAGTATAGCTCTCTTCGATTTTTCAAGCTCTGCAGGATCAGCGTACAGAAGCATAGGAGTACTATTCTCAAGCTAGAGCTGATAACCAAAGCATCCAACAGTCATTAAAGGAGGTGAATATGAAGATCGGGACACTCACTAATGATATAGTGGAATTACAACAGAGGGTGCCGACTACTGAAGAATCTAATGCTCAGGCTACTGACTCACTGCAAAAACACGAGGAGTGTATCTCTGCCTTGCAGCTTAGGGTGAGGGTCTTTACCAACCCTTACAATCTAAGTCAGAAGGCCTATAGTGCTATTAAACCATGCAATTGAGTGCAGAATGTTTTAAATAAAAAAGAGACACAAACATTTGACTGAGATATCTGCACTCCAAAAAAAACTACTTTGATTTTTACAGAAGTATTTTGAAGCAAGTTAAAATATACTACTATCCTTTCAGGCTGCTGCCAATGGTTATACAGGTGGCTAAAGTGCCTGCACCGAATTAATGGGCCCCAGCTATGGGCCAAGGCCTATAACGAGGGAGAGGACCTGTAACAAGCAGTATGGCCCGAGGCACAAGGGTTATAAGACTAGTATAACATTCCACACATTAAGGGTAGAATGTTATAAATTAAAAAATTAGAAATTCAAAGACAAACATTGGCCCTAAGCTGCTCTGCTGTCTTCAATGGAGTTAACAACATTCCAATGATCGAGTTTAATTTTAAAACATTCATTATTTTGTGTAAACCATACTTTTTTGTAGATAGCAATTCCAGTAAGCGAAATATGCCTTTTATGTAGTGGGCCTTTTTGAGACCCAGCTGCAACAAAACAGTGTGATTTTGAGATACTGCGCACCTACTGCCACTGATCTGACTATACTAACAGAGCTGGCGAATGGATGCACGGTAAAGATTTCTGTGTTTGGGTCCCTCCCAATTTTTAGGAGAATTGGTGTGATTTCACAGAGCAAACCTATGGGGATAGAGCTTATCAGGTATCGTGATGAACACTAAAGCAGATCAGAGATGCAACAAAAAAATGGAAGCAGGGCAATCTAGCTTCTGTGATTTTATCATATCAGGTTGGCCGATATTTGGTAGGACTAAAAAAACTGTAGATATTCTTTGTGGCTAACCTAGCGGATATACACTGGGAGTAGATTCAAATAAAAAGTTTCATGTACTGTTCTTTAACTTTATAGTCTCTATACTCATGGCAATTAAATATCCTAAGGTGCAAGACCTTAATTTAGATCTGTGACTTCCTCTAGAAGTCTGCTTTTTACGTGTAGGGCTAAAACACCCACAAAATCTTTAACTGAACCCCACAAGTGTTTTCAGTTTAGAGTAGATTTTATGTTTTTCGAAATGCAGAGTACTCTTGGGGAACTATGCAGTTAGTTTACTCATTCCAAAATCCCAGACGTTGAGCAAACGTACATGCTTAACTTTTATTCTTTTTCTCCACAGGGATAATTTAGCTATACAATATTTAACACATACATTTATAATACCCCTTCCAAATGCTTACACCAATTTAGGGATGTTCTCTGACACCCTGGAAAGTGGTTTAGTCTTCTCCTTGAAAATGTTTACGAATATCCCCAAACGGGGCGTGTCCAGCAGCATGGCAGACTAGACGTCTCCGACCGGTGTTCCGATGGCCGACAACTGATCCTGCTTTAATCCTTCGCTCACCTGTATAATCCTGCACCAAACAACAAGGGATGAGTGCGGAAGACAAAATCCGTGCCCTGATTGGCTCGTTTGGGCGCATACTTGCCTGTAGCGGCAAGAAACGCAGAGAGGATCGGAGACCCGGCTGCGGACAAAATTGCAGCAGTCTGAGCTCTGAGCAGTGAGGGAGGAGTCGCTATGGGGCTGCACATTGCCCTCAGGTTGAGGGTTGCGGGAGTGGTGAGGAGCAGGAGCCGGTGGGACCCTGCCGGTCCTCCTCTCCCCCACTTCTCTTCTTGCTCCCGCCTTCGTCCTCAGTCCGCGTCGGAGACTGCTGTGGTGCGCTGCCGAGCCGCGAGGATGAGAATGGCGATGGAATGAGGGACGACACACAAGGGGCTGGTGACCAGTGCGGGGGCCTGCAGTGCGACGTTGGCGCCGGTGGTGGTGTTTCTACCTGCCGGAGCGAGTGATCGACGGGTAGACTGGCGGAGTCATGCCGGGGTCCCCCTGTGTGCCGGAGGGCCCGGCTGCATTGTTACGGAGGCTGTGGCCTGGGAGAGACTCCGGCGCCAACAAGGGAACTGCCAATGGGGGCCCGGAGATACTGAGGGGCTCCTGCAGTGCCCGACTGCCCACGGGGCGGTAGATCGGCACGCGAAAGGCAGTCGCGGGCTGCACCGGGAGGGGCCCAGACCTGTGCTGATCCCAGAGGCTGTCTGAGAAGGGACAAGAAACACCGAACAGCCTGGCACAACTGGGACGATTCAGCAATCACAGTGGGACCACAGACTGGAGGCGGCGAGAACGGTAGGGTGAGCCGGTGTGGGGTCTGGGGAGCACGACAAAGCAGTGACTTTGCCCTAATAAAGGCAACCACAGTGAGGCGGACATCCACCAGAGTGGTGTATCGGCACCACGGCAGAAGAGCAGCGGTTGGGCTCTCCTACCACCGAGGGTATAGGTGGGGCCCGTGACCTTCCCAGGGAGGGAAAGCTCTTGAGGAACACTGACGCTGAACTGGCCCCACAGGGAGAGGGCCACAGAGGGCGAACGGCTTACAGTGACGGGTGGCCCCGCGGTTCTCCAGGTACGGGTGGCGGCCACAGATGGCACGGGACGAAGACCCCAAGCCACAGAGACAGGGGAAGATGGACAAATTTGCCAAACAATTGCCTGCGACGGACCCCCCCTGCCTCCGCCTCAGCGGATGCACCCGATAATAATGTCATCCATTAAGCAATCCAGTCCTCCAAAAAGTGTTGGTAGGCAAAATCAACGAAAACAAAATCGATGTTAACCTGCTCCGCCAGGACTTGTGGAATGTATCTGAGAAAGTCACACAAGCAAAGCACCGCATATCGGAGGTTGAGGACACCACTCATACGCTCCAGGGTGAGGTCGCAATCCTAACGGCAGCCATGAAAGATGTGCTCTGGAGAGTCGATGATGCGGAAAATCGAGCCCAAAGAAACAATCTTCGCTTTCTTGGCTTTCCGGAGGCCATTGAAGGAACAGACACGGGTGCCTACCTGCGCAAATGGCTGCTGGACTCATTCCCCGGTGCCCACTTTTCGCCATGCTTCATAATAGAGAGAACACACAGAATACTGGGGACACTACCTCCGACGGGAGCCCCACCACGCTCGCTGATTGCGAGGTTCCTTAACTACCAAGACAAAGACCTCATCCTCAGAGAATTCCGGCAAAAGGGAGAAATCCGGATGGACAATACAAAGATCAAGGTGTTTCCGGACTACTCATGAGAGGTACATAAGCAACGCAAAACGTTTGATTCTGTGAAAGATAAACTACGACAGCTGCAAATCACGTACATGCTCGTCTTTCCTGCCACACTTAAGGAAATTTATCAAGCCAAGGCACTGTTCTTCAATACTCTAGAGGATGCCTGGCATTGGTTGGAGGAGCGCCCTCTGCTGAGAGCAGCTGGAGGCTCGGCGCCACACTCTGGGAAAGCTCCATCAACACGCAGTAATAGATCCAGATCACAACGCCTTATATGGAGGAACACTGAGACTGCCCCGAGCGCAACACTCAGGCAGATACCATATCGGAGTAGGAGAGTGGCAGGGTCCACGCCACGAGCCTCGGCCTCTGAAAGCATTCACCACGCGGACAGACTTAGAGGGACATTGCGAATGGAGGAACTTGCTACGCAGCGCTCGGCGGATTGCACTGATCAGGACATTACAACGGACTCAGAGGAGGATCACCCCTTGTTGCAAAACATTAATCTCCTGGAAAATCTGGGAGAGGCAGACACTGAGAATGACATGGACACTCGGACCCAGCACGCAGATAAAGAAGAATGATGAGCGGTAACTGGCCTGGAGAGTCGCAAGGACAGCGGACCAACAGAGGACTTAACACACCGCCCCACGTGTTCTGTTTTTCCCTGTTGTATTTGACTTTCCTGCGTCCGTCTCCCTTATATTTCCTTTTCCTTCCCCCCCCCCGCCTTTCCTTTCTGTTTTAACCCCTTTTTATTTCAGGTTGGACTGTTTGAATTGTTTTATTTTGTGAGAGATTCCCTGCCTACTAGCTAGTTTTTGACCTTAGCAGCTCGAGCCCAACCCTCGGATAGCCTAGTTAAGGCCAGTAGATCAGAGTGGGAGGGAGCTGGAGGGACAGTGAGCAGTTTGAAGAGGCAAGTTTGGGGGGGAGGGGGGGGGCGACAGACCTCTCGAGTCCAAACTCGACACAGTTGGTCCTGTTGACTCAAGGGACAGTCGGGTGGATTTTGGGGGGGGGGGGGGGGAGTATAGGGGGACGGGATGGGGGGTTGGGGTTTTTATACGGTTATGTGGCAAAATAATAAGAAGGCAGGCATTATGAGATTACAGAAACAGCAGCACTGGGGCGGGAGAGATGGTGCTGATAATAGTCCTGCTGGACGCGGGCTAGGACACACATTATAGGGGGAGACTTTAACAACGTAATGGCGTGGAAATATACCTTTTTAGAGGTACACTGGTACAGGGTCACCCTTTTGTCTACGGGTTCAAAAACCAAAGTAGAGATTAGCACTGGAGTTGGGAATAAATAACAAGTTTATTAGTCACTCATGAGTGGGATCACGTCCACACAGCACTCTCAAGTGCTGCCTGAGGTACTATACTGAAGTCACAGAACACAGGCCTTATATACAGCTTTTTCTACACTGGTAAGCATGTGGATACAAATAGACGGTACAGGTCTACACAGGAATAATTCCCGACAAACATGGGCACATGGGAGATCACTTAGCCAGCAAAGTGGGAGGGGTAGCAGGAGTGCTTATGGCAGCAGTAAATGATTGACAGTTGAGTCTGAGACCAGGTGTTCTGGCAGCTACAAACTCTTAGCATACACATTGCTTTTAGCTGAGTCAGGAAGTCAACTATAGACAGCACAGGCAGGGAAAAAGACGAGCAGCAGAGGATGGGAGAATTACAAAGCCAACAAAATGGATGCCACAACCAAGATGACTTCAGCTTATGCCAACAGAAATTATTTCATTTTAGCATAAGCTAAGACATTTTTCTTATGCTTCTAAAGGGGTACGATAAATGTTATATATATCGATTAACATCATATCGCTGATTTCTCGGTCTATTGCTAAACAGGCATTTACATTTTGGACATTTGTTTTAGATGGTAGACAAGTGGAAATACAGAGGGAACAAAGCATTGGCCCGCATTGAATACATAAACATCTGCAACACTGTAGTACAGTAACTGTGGTCCGCTGGCACATTGCCTGTACTTTGTACACAAAGGGGCCAGTGGTCATGGCAACAGAGATAACAAGGGGTCCATTTCCTTTAACCGACCTAGAATTTGGATATGCATAGTTTGTTGCTGCACTTCCTTTACTAAATTATTCCATTTCTAAAGCAGTCCCTTTTGCTTATGGGTCCCCATCTTCGTTGGGGTAACGGACTTTGTTCATTAGAGACATATAGAAGCTTGAACCCAGCTGGGCATGAGCCATTGTGAGAGAATGGCAGCGGTGACAACGGGATTCCTTTTATGTTCTGATGAGGAGGAATCTTGCCACAAACCCAACAGTTAGTAGCATTACTTAGCTGGTGAGTCTGATGCAACATTTGAAGAAATTAATTATTTCTCAGATTTTACCGGTATCCCGGCTTATGCTGCGGCAAATCAAAATGATAATGCTCTTTTGCAGCAAGTGATGTAACAGTAATGTTAGGTAAGGAGGCTCCAGGCATTACTTCCTCCACTACCCACATTACAGTAGCGATGATGGCAGCAGTTAAAGTCAAACCAAGGATACAGATTGTACAGCCGTTGCACGTTGCCGCAGCGATCTCCTTCTTCTTAGGTGAGCTCATTTTTATCGGCAAACAACAAAATAGATGATGCCCTAAGGTCCTGGGCAGGCGTTGGTTTCTTCACCAACGTTGAGATGAGTAGTCACTAATAGGCTACCCCCCCATTGTAGTCAGTCTTTAACCACCCAGAAAAGTGGCTCAAACAGTCTCTTTCTGCGGTGAAATGTTTTTCTTCCTGGATGGATCGAAGCAGATATCTAGATGTACCAGGGATCGTGTGGTCCAGGAAGACTTCCTCAGGTCTTTCTGGTGACACAGCTTGTCCTTTCTTGGTAACCAGGATGTTGCGGTGATATGTCAACACAGCTGGACTCACGAGGGCATGCAGCATGAAATTGCCAGTCCGCAGATTGTGGCCTTCACCCTGCGACCTGTCTGGAAGGGCTTCCCGTACCTGCTGATAGATAGAAGAAAAGCTGTTAGTTAACTGGGACAAATAGTCACTCATCAACACATGATGTACATCATGTATAGGGCGAGGCTTAGGGATTCCCCAAATACTCAAGGGCCTGCCAAACACAACCTCGTAAGGCCAGATCGTGTATGTGGTATTGATCTGATAGAAAGTAGTGCTAGGGGCAGAGCATCAGGCCATTTCAAAGACGTGGAAGCCTGTATTTTAACCAATTTCAATTTCAGGGTGGAATTGTAACGCTCCACCAAGCCTGCTGATTGTAGGTGAAAAGCGGCATGAAATTTCTGCATATTCCCCAACCCCTTCATGACATATTCAACGACTTGCCCAATGGAATTAGGTCAGTTGTCCATTTGCAGGATCTCAAAAGCTGCAGTTGGTGTCGCAAACCCTCTCGGAGTTGGAGTTCACTTTCCAGGATTATACTGGAGACAGACCAGACAAGACTGGACAATCTTTTTAGCAGTGCCGGCAATATTAGGATGATCCCAAACTTGCATAAGTTCTTTTGCTATTGAGGATGCATCAACATGTGCCGGCCCATGTGCCATGTGAATCAATGGATATAGGTAGGATGTGGGTAACTTCCATTTGGTCATATCTTTATTCTTCCAACAGCCCTCATCATCCAGAGTTCCCGCCTTAGACCATTGATCTAGTTCATCAGCAGAGGCAGATTGTTGCATGTCCAGCACTTCCTGCCTGGCATCATGCCAACGTTCAGCTTGTGACTTCACCACATACATGGAGGTGGTACTTCGCTGCATTGTGGTCTCACGGGCTGTGTGATCCGAAAATGCATTTACCTGCTCCTATTTTATCAGTCACTTTCTTGTGTGCACTACATTTAACAATTGCTACTTTCTTAGGATAGGTTAGGGCAATAAGAAAATTATGCACTAATTCTCCATGCACTATCTGTGTCCCATGTGAGGTGAGGAAACCCCTTTCTTTCCATAAGCGACCAAAATTATATGCCACCCCGAATGACCACTGGCTGTCGGTAAAAATAATGACAAGTAAGTCTGCACTAAGCTCACATACTCGTTAGTGAGTGTAGTCTGGAGTTCTTAACACTGGTGCAGAACTAAGAGCTTGACCTATTGGAGACCTATTGGCTATGCCAATGCTTGTCCATTTAGACTTGTTGCTTTTAATCATGCCTTGGACCCCTGATACAACCATGAACACCCTAGCTGTTGCTAAAATGCAGCAAATTTCTGAAATATGTACAAACTTCACGATTTCCCAAACTTGTATACTCTCTACAGCATTTGTCGCTGGAAATAAATATTTGCGTAGGTTTAATATACACCAATGCACTCAAGATCATTTCTCAGGTCCCTTGAAAAATCTTAATGTAATCAAGATCACGGCGGCCACTTATCCCAAAAAAACATGAAGGAAATTTTAGAGTCATCTGGACATAAAATAACACCTGAGAAAAAGAAAAAGGTAATATTTTTAGAGGAGCATGGAGCTATCCCTTTATTAAGTGGCAAGCCTACCTCAGATAGAGTGACCTGACTGTCCCGGTGCTTTTGTTAATTTTAAATACATGTCTCAGTTTTTGGGACAGAGGTCAGATCAACCTGTAAATCAGAAGGAAAATGTATGCTCTCCTTTCACATGCACCTCTAAAGTCTTAAACAGTGCTTGAAATTGAAAAATAGAAGTGCAGGTACTCTGAACCAGAATACCTGCTTGTTTCTGAGAAGTGCCGGTACTTCCCCAATTAAATGTATTATATTTTTTGGAGAAAGTGCCGGTACTCTCCCTGTTAAAATAAAAAAAGAGCCGGAACCCCGTACCGGACAGTACCAGCCCATTTAAAACACTGGTCTTAAATAATTAAGGTAATTTATTGGTTTCTGTCCGACAGCACAGAAGGAGGTCCACTACCTACTCCCGCCAGCAGAAAGAAAGAGTGGGGCAGGGGAGCGCATGGTGGAGGTCTTGCTGTATATAATGTTATGTAAACATATAGCCTTGTAAATGTGTATGTATAATATATATATATTTTTTTTTTTCTTTTTTTATAGCTATATAGACATTTACAAGGCTCCACAAACAACAGGATGCACCGTATATAAAAGTGAGACTAAATGCTTTAGTCCTACTTTTATGTCTGACCAGTCCTGGTTTTTGCTTCTCAAAATCTGGTCACCTTAAATGAAACCATCTTTATTTTTGTAAATCCAAGTGCACTTTACATGGGAGGTCTTTTTAGCCCATACTGATAATAGTAAAAGAAAAACTACAAGTTCCAGAATGTAATTTGTTTCTAGCTAACATCAGAACTGTCTAAATGTGTAAGCTTCTATCATCAACCTTCAACTGATGTCCTACGAACTAATGCTCTGTCTCTCTCTCTCTGACATCTCTCGCACAAAACCACTGTCTGTGATTTAACTACCCTTTGACTCCAGGCTCCGACTGAATGTACTGTGCCCGGGCTCGTGAAGTTTACCGGCGTTTGTGATGAATAGAAAATGCGGGTCAGGAGAGAGAACTGCAGCTGAGGACTCGAAGTTGAGAGAAAGACGAGGCGGAGAAAAGGGCAAGAAAAGTGACAGCCGGAAGAAGGAACGAGAAGAGTTTGGTTGCGGGCCCGAGCAGATGTGACGGGCAGTAAAGAGAGAGAGGAAACAACATAGGAGTAGTGAAAAAGCACCAATGGAAGTGGAGGGCGAGGAGCCAGTGACAACGAAGGAGGAGTGTGGAGGGGCGGTGCGAGAGCAGCTGATGCTGTAGAGGGAGGGTTGTGGGAGGAGCAACCCTAGAGTCTCGAGGGAGGAGCAGGCTTGTGCAGTGACTGGAGAAGGCAGAGTCCGGAAGCGGGTTGCCCCGCTGTCTGCAGACATGGTGCACCTCAACTACACCCGGGACCCGGTGCCCGAGTCTGTGAATAACGATATGCAGAATCTAAACCTCCTCACCGCCGAGGTGAGGTTCATGAGGACCCCGGAAAGGGCACTGGAAGAGAGGGTTCATGGGAAGTGAGGGGCAGCAAAAGCGGTGAGGGAGTCGGGAAGACGAGGGTAAATATGGGTGAAGAAGAAGGGGTGTAATATTATTGAATTGGACGTGGGAAATGAGGAAGACAAGTCAGCGTAGCTGGGGCATGGGAGGTGTTGTTTTGAACATCCCCTCACACTAAACGGTTAGTGGAGTAGGGGAACTTCTAGAGCAACGAGCTGTTAGAGGGGCAATAGCAAACTGAGCAAGGGAGGCTGTGGGGCAAAGAGACGTGAAGGGTATGGCATGGTGCCATGTGGCACTGAATGGTATGGTTTGGTGTGATTATGCTTGTATGCAGTAATGATGTATAGTGCTTGGCGCATATGAGGGTGTACTAAGTGGTGGTGTTGTATGGTCAAATGTGGAGTTTACTGTACTTTAGTGGTAGGGTGTGTTAAGGTGTGACGTGATAATCTGCAAAACAAAACAAGCAAAAGCACGGCGCCGGACGTGTAACCTGAAAATGAAACACGTTCAGAAAAGAAAGCCACGGCAAGACAAGCAGTTGAAGGGGAAAAAAGCACGGTCTTCACTTTTCAAGCACTTGCACTCGTGCTTGTGGCGGCATCCACCTTGCGGGAGAGCCAGCAGCGGCCATATGTTTGTAATTAACGTGGCCGCGCCGCTGCTCGCTCCCGCAAGGTGGATGCCACCACAAGCACGAGTGCAGTGCTTGAAAAAAGTGAGGACCGATGGTTAAAGGCCCTCCTAGAGCAGCGCATGCGCGTTGCCTAGTCAAGACCTAAAAAGGTGAGGCCAATCAGTGCACGAACATCCTTCTGAGTGCGGGGTACAGGAGTGTCTAGAGACTTTGTCATTGTTACTATTTCTTGCCTTTCATCATCACAGTGTTCCTTCTTCACACTAGGTAAGGACGCCAGAGCGGCATCCTCATTGATAAAACAGGATCTCTCAACCATTGTATAATTGTTGGTTAAAATAACACGCACACCTTCCGAAAAACAACGTATTGTGGCACGAAAATATTTAAGCATATCGATACCCACAATATTGTCAAGTGGGGTAGGGGAAAGCAAAAAATGGACATGCTGCAGTGAATTTGTCATGTCCGAATTCAAGGGACTGTGAAAGTGGGCTAGGTGTAGGTTTCCCATTGAATCCTATCGATGTTATCATTGTGCCGGACAGGGGACCAATTTTTTAGACAGAGCACTACAGGTAGCCCCTGTATCAACCAGAAACCGATCAGTAGATCCCAAGACTTTGGTCGCCCCCGTTTGCAGCCAGTATTCCGCCCTTGAACGTCTGCATGCCTCAGGGATCTATTTTGAGCCCAGTACTTTATAATCTGTACATGGCTCCCCTGGCCAAAGCGGGTGAGGCTATGATTATATCTCACGCCGACGACATTCAGTTGT
This sequence comes from Triturus cristatus, assembly GCF_964204655.1. Lineage (NCBI taxonomy): Eukaryota > Metazoa > Chordata > Amphibia > Caudata > Salamandridae > Triturus > Triturus cristatus. The sequence goes on from NC_140585.1 coordinate 357,136,363, forward strand.
TGTTCACGTGTAAGAAGGGGGAGGAGTTTAATGGGGAAAAGATAAATAAATGTCTGAGAGAAGTATTTGCCTGGTTCAGACATAACCACCTTAAATGTAACCATGAAAAGTCTGAAATTATCTTTTTTGGCACCCCACCCCTGGATGCTTGGAAACAATGGTGGCCTATTGATATGTCTCCCCCCCAGTCAGCAGTTAAGATTGTACAAAACCTGGGAGTGAAAATGGACGACTCCTTATCTAGGACACCTCAAGTACAGTCGGGGGCAGGTACGTGTTTTGGTCTCCTGAAAAAGCTCCTTAGGTTTCTCTTTCTGCTGCCGACCTCTCACAGAAAGACGGTCATTCAGGTCCTTATTACCTCCAGACTGGACTATGCCAACATCCTTTATTTGGGCCTACCAGAGTTCTTATTGAATAGACTTCAAGTCGTACAGAATGCGGCTGCCAAGGCAGTCCTGAGACTCGGACCTAGAGACCGGATCTCTCACCATCTGAAGAATCCGCATTGGCTGCCTGTCCGACGCAGAATTCTCTTCAAAGCATTGGTCCTGGCTTTCAAAGCTCTGCATGGCATGGGGGCTCATTACATCCGCAGGAGAGTCACACACTACGTTCCAGGCAGATCACTTAGGTCAGCACACAGTATCATCGGACAATTACTGACCGCTAAAATTATGGAATGTTTCCTCAAACTTTTGAAAAGAAGTCAGAAACTAACTCATCCTTTTTCTGTTTACAGGACGCCAACGTAGTCCAATCTATTTTCTGAGGGGGGTTGAGAGTTTTTCACTTAGCCACAATAGCTTTAGGAAGATCTAATATCTCCTTCTGAGGTTTCTGCACAGGCTCCCTTTCCGCATCTATTTGTTCTAAATGTCCCCAGGTATTACCAAATGCTACATTGTCATCTATTTTACGTATTGTTCTCCACATATCAGGGGGCAAAATAAGTCCAAAGAACATATCAATATCTGGCAAGGTCATAGTGCAGGAGCTAATGGCTCCTTCCGCCTCCTCATAGAAGGCGGCAGGATTTTTCTGGAGGTCGGGCAAAGCAGCTTGAAGAGCCATCACATCAGCTCTACACCAGGGAGTATAAACCCAATATACAAAATAACTTGGCACTGTTCCACTGTTGAACCATAGTTACAATGATCGATGCCCCATGAGGCCAGCGAACCTCCTTCCTAGCAGCGGCTTTCAATCTATCTTTTTCTGCTCTAATCAAAGTAGAGTAAGTCTGTCGCCCATCTTGCTTATCTTTATCTTTTTTTTCTGAAGACAAATGCTCCTCATCAAAAACCTCATCCTCAGGGGCGCTTGGGAGTGGGGAATTTATACGGGGGTGGTTGTTGATCTAAGAGGATGCAGTCATCCTGAGGTTTTTAAGCATGGGATTAATAGGGTGTCTAATAGAGTACTGGCCATTTACCTCTAATCGACGTTCCCCATCTTCTTTTTCTATTTTTTCCTTTTTTTCTTAATTTTTTTTTATTCTAGCGCTTTTTGATGTATCGTTTTTCGTTGTTCTTTTTCTGGTATAGCTTTTGCTCTTTTCACTCTCTCTCGTACTTCTTTCTCCCACATACACACACAATCAAACATAGCCGGTCTATTTTTTCTTTCAAATAAACACTACTCTACATATTGAACCTTTTTAAAATCAAATGACCCATACACAGGCCAGTGTAGATCAGAATCTTTCTTTGTGTATTTGTTCCATAGTGTACTGTACATTATGGATGGAATACCATATTTGACATTTATGTCTTTATTAGGTTTCCCCTCTGGGGAAGCCGGCTGACTTCTTTTTTTTTTTCTTTCAAGTCTACTTTGGTACCACCAGAGAAGCAACACCACCTACGGAGTGTGCTGGGAACAGGCATGCTCTACAAATATTAGTAAAATATTACAATGTCAAACAAATATTTCAAAAGGAGAAAAATCTCCACATTACCTGCCATCAATTTTTGCAAAAACTGAATAACAAATTCAAGCAAAAAGCCCAGGCTTAACAAATCAAGAGTGTCGCTTTAGCTACCTTACCAAACAGAAGACTCCAACTCCCACCTGCTGATCTCTGGTCGACCTATTGGTCACTACATAAGTGCGCCAAAGAAAACCCCAGTTGAGACCGGCACCACCTGGAGGATCAAATCGGGGAAACCAGAAAAGTCAGGTCGGCCTACAAAGACAAAGGTCTCCTCGTGCAGTGCGTTTCCTCAGTGAAATTCCAATCCTCCGTCAAGACCACTCCTTCGGACGGCCGCGTCTCCAATGGGGTCCCATGACGGGCGCCAACTGTTGAAATATACCTTTTTATGGGCACACTGATGCAAGGTCACCCTTTTGTCCACAGGTTCAAAAACCAACAATATAGAGATTAGCACTGGAGTTGGGAATAAATAACACGTGTATTAATCACTCATGAGTGGGACCACGTCCACACAGCACTCTCAAGTGCTGCCTGAGGTAGTACATTGAAGTCACAGAACGCAGGCCTTATATACAGCTTTTTCTGCACTGATAAGCATGTGGATACAAATAGAAGGTACAGGCCTCCACAGGAAGGTACCGACAAACATGGGCAGAAGGGAGATCACTTAGTCAGCAAAGTGGGAGGGGGAGCAGGACTGCTTATGGCAGCAGTAAATGATTGACAGTTGAGTCTGAGACCAGGTGTTCTGGCAGCTACAAACTCTTAGCATGCACATTGCTTTTAGCTGAGTCAGGAAGTCACTAAAATAGACAGCACAGGCAGGGAAAAAGACGAGCAGCAGAGGATGGGAGAATTATAAAGCCAATAAAATGGATGCCACAACCAAGATGGTTTCAGCTTATGCTAACAGAAATTATTTCAGATTTCCACAAAGGACCCCACGCTGGACTGCACGACTGTCCCAACGGGAGGCCCCAAAGAGACACCGCTCAAACGGTTTGCAGACACACTGACAATTACAGACATATGGAGGAGGCAATATTCCCAGACCAGAGCCTATTCCTTTTAATCAGGCGCCCACAAAGCCTTTTCACGGTTAGATTACATACTGACTCCAGTGGGAAAAATAGAGGAGGTACACAAGGTAGAATACCTGGTGAGAGGCCTTTCGGACCATTCGCCCCTGTAGCTTACAGCGGGTACCTGTACACAACTTCAGGCCGGGGAATGAAAGCTCAATCCATAGGAATTAAAGGACCCGCAGGTGGCTAGGGAAACGAGGGTGGACACGGAACTCTACTTTAGTGAGAACGTGGGGTCAGTGGACTCTGCCATCACGTTATGGGAGGCATACAAACCTGTACTGCGAGATAGGGCCCAGAACATTATAGCCCATAAAAAGCGGAAAGAAGAAGATGAAGAGATTGCAAGGATTGAATCCCGATTATTGCAGATAGAAACACAAGCCGTTACGAGTAATGACCCTTCCTTGTTGCGCAGCTTACAACTTCTTCGACTGGAATATTTTGCGCTGGCCAAAAAAGACGCACAACACGCGATACAAGCCATGCATCGACGTCTGTACGACACAGGTGACAAGACAGGTAGATTGCTGGCATGGCTTAGCAAAAAAGAGCTAGACAGTAGGTGGGTGGCCCTGATACAGACAGAAGACGGCCAGACCCATGCAACTCCCACTGCCATAGCCAATGCCTTCGCAGAATATTACGAGACCTTCTACAAGCAACGTGCTCTGGCAGAGCTGCCACAGATTCAGACCTATCTTCAGACAATACAGTTCCCCAAGTTAACAGCTAGCAAATTACAGACATTAGACGAAAAGATTACAACGGAGGAAATTATGGCAGCCATCGGTCAGTTAAAAACTGAGAACGTCTCGGGTCGTAATGGGCTCCCTCCTGAATTTTTTAAGCAAAACGTGCTGCTATTCAGCCCCCACCTCCTCTAACTATACTTGGTGGCGCACAAGGCGGGCAGTCTCCCCAGAGATTGGCGGACGGCCACAATTGCGGTAATCCCCAAGAAGGACAGACCGCCACAGAAGTGTAGCTCGTACCGACCTATCTCCCTTATTATCATGGAGACCAAAATATTGGCCAGAACACTAGCCAACAGGCTCACCGGGGTAATTACTGGTCTTATCCATCAGGATCAGTACGGCTTCATGTCAAAGAGGTCGACGAGGCTCAACCTTTGGAGGTTACACAATTGGCTAGAGGTGGTGACCACGAGGGAAGACCCACATCTCATACTGTCCCTTGATGCCGAAAAGCCATTTGACAGCATCCATTGGCCCTTTCCTATGTCCGCATTGGAAGAGTTTGGATTTGGCCCGGTATTCAGGAAATGGATCCCCATTCTCTTTGAGAGACCCCTGGCCAGAACCAGAGTTAATGGTGTGGTGTCGCGGGAATTCTCAATAGGTAGGGGCACTCGTCAGGGATGCCCCCTGTCCCCTCCACTCTTTGCCCTGGTTCTGGAGCCACTCGCATGTGTCATCCGGGTGCACTCGGACATAACGGGATTCCGGGGTGGAGGGAATGAGGATTTGGACGAATGCATCTCTCTATATGCCAACGACATACTAATGTATGTCAAAAACCCGTAAACGACGCACCATAATATTATGGACAGTTGTGAAACCTACGGAGCACATGCGGGATACAAAATCAACTGGGAAAAATCATGTCTCTATCCGGTAGACATGAGCAGTGGGTATAATGCCTGCCCAAGCTGACTTCTGTTAGCCCCAGAGGGTACAAAAGTACTTGGGGATTTATGTCACAACGAATACAGCAGTGGCACTGGATCGCAATCTCTACAGGGTGCTCAGGGAGTTTCGTGCAGATGTTGAGAGATGGAAGTCCTTGCCGTTGCTAGGCAGGGCAGCACTTTATAAAATTATAGTAGTTCCGAAATTCTTGTACGTTCTGCAAAACACTTACTAGCTAATACCAGATGAGGTGTTTACTAAAATTGACGACACACTGCAGACGTTTCTTTGGGACGGGAGACTGCCGAGGATAGCGCTGGCGACAATGCAACGCAACCAATATAATGGCGGCATTTCCCTACCTGACCTTCGGGCATACTATTGGGCGGCTCATCTGATCGTTGTGAACTAATGGGAACATGTGCAGAGGGACCACCCCACATACGCACTTGAACGCATACAATTTGCCAGGCGCTCATACACACAATATATTTATGGGGCGGGAGGGGCTCTGCACAGCTCCTAACAGCTACACGGATCGTTATAGCGGCAAGGAAAAAGGCAGATGAAATGGGACGGCCGGGTGACCAAGGAAACCACATTTTGGGTGGGAAATCGGCTTAAAGAAATCGCGAAACTGCGAGGTTTCCGGAAATTGGATTTGCTGGGCATCTCACAACTTAACGATATACTATATCGTAAGGAGCTGGTAACTTTCTCGTATCTCCAAACTGAGTATGACATGACCCTGACCAACACTAAAAGTACTTACACCTGGCGCACGCGTGGCGGATGCAAGTACAACACAGACACCAGCGACATCCCTGAATATGCACCTTTAGAGGGACGACTCCTGATGGGTGAGATCGGGGAAAAGGCAGTCTCCTGGACATATAGAACAATAATCAATAATAGGCCAGATTCCTTGCAGAAGCTGAGGGCGAAATGGGAGTTAGATTTGGGAGAGATGGAGGACCTGGACTGGGAAATGGCGTTGATGCATCCCCGGGAGGTGGCCATCAAGTCACAACTCAGATTGATTCAATTCACATACATACATAGAGCATATTACGACAGAGCTCGACTACACCGCATAGGGAGGGCGGACACGCCCAACTGATTGCAATGTAACACGACGGAGGGTACATTCTTTCACACGGTTTGGGAGTGTTCACGGATTCAAATGTACTGGGCAACCCTGATGGAAAAGTTGGGAGCTATCTTGGAGGAGACGAGTCCCCTGTTTTTTCTGTTGGGAATATCCACGGACATTGACCTCCCCAGACCAAAGTGTACCCTACTTCAGCTAGGATTAGTGGTGGCAAAGCGTGACCTGGTTAAGGCGTGGGGGGCTGTGCAGAGTCCATCGCTGGCCGAATGGAGAAAAAGTATGGATATGTATATGTTAGGGGAGAAAACAACATATAAAGCATGGGCTGCCCCAAAAGGTTCTGGAAAATATGGAAGCTGTGGCTCACACACTATGGACTCACGCTCACTGACTCGCAATGATCTCCCAGGGTGGGGCGATGGGAGGGGGGGAGGGGAAGGGGCTCCCGGTGATATCTAGGAACATGGTACTACTATTTGACCACTGCTAATGGAATAGGAGGTTGACGTAACACTGAAAAAGCTTATGTGCTCCACAGAGGAGTATTGTTTTTGTAAAGCAACTAAGAAAATGCCAATAAACACATTTCCAAAAAAAAAAAAATACCCCCAAACAAGTATGTAAATCTTCCAGCTTCTCTCACCTTAGAACACTCACTACTCCTGCTCCCCAGGGTTCTCCTACACACACAAACATTGTACGCAGTGTTTTAACAATATAAAACCTCCTTCTGTGAACAAGAAAACTGTGTTCATATATTGTAGAAAAGGGGTATACATATATATATTTATGGGTACGCTAAAAGTGCAGGTGTAAATCACTTTGTGCAATGGGATTAGACATTTTCTCCTACCAAATACGGGACAATAGAAAAGCGAAATACCAGAGGCCAGATTAACGAAGAGGTCGTCTTATTTAATAAGTTGGTTATTAGCTCCCATAAAATTACTCATATGCTTTGGAGCAAATTTCTTAGTTTTAGGAAATTCACATTTCATCAAAGAACTATTCCAGGCAATCTACAGCTGTTGTAGATGTTCAGGCCTATTGGCATGATCAAAACTCACATGTGGAAATTAAGCATTTGTAAATTTGATACTCATCTATGTTCACATATTTATATTATTTTTTTCTTCCTCCACTGTGAGCGTTTTTGCAAACCAGAAAACAAGGGTGGGCGTTACCTGCAATAAATATGCTAATACAGATAAAGAAATTTACGAGTTTGTGGGTATTCACTTGCACCTGCATTGTGCCCTCCCACAAGGGCACAAATTCCAATCCCCTCATACATAAATAAGAAAATTCCACTATACTGGCTAAATATTCGATGTCATAAAAGCCCTTCACGATGGTTAAATTCCACGAATACCTAAATCAGGTATTTGTAAAGAAGTTGTTGCTCACAAACTAATCAGTGATCAAAACAGCTTGAATTGTACACACCCAAGTAAATAAACATGGACCTACATTTGTTACAACTACTGTGGTAGTCTGCTGCTCTACAGAATCATGTTTGCAAAATAAGCGGTTGTGCAATTTCCCAGAGCAAAATTGCTTTAAGCATCAAATATGATTCTATAGCTATTCTACATCCTCCTCAGAGACCTGAACTTCCACCTCGAGAACACCAACGACAGAAACTCCACCACTCTGCTCGACAACCTCGGACTCAAACAGCTCGTCACGACTCCCACCCACTCCGCCGGACACACGCTCGACACCATCTTCTCCGTCTGCAACCACATCAACTTCAGCCACACCACCGTACTCCACTGGACCGACCATCGCTGCGTTCACTTCACCTTCGAGAAACCGATCACGCACCACCGCACACAACTGGCCCCCCGCCGCAGCTGGAGCAAAGTCCAGTTAGTCACCACCCTCGCCCGAAACCCACCAACAGACATTACCGACACCGACTCCGCCGCCCGCAACCTCAGGCAATGGATAGACGACTGCGCCAACACTCTCGCCCCAACCAAGAAACCCTCGAACAGCCGCACCGACAGAAAAGACATCTGGTTCACCGTCGATCTCCAGGCATCCAGGGAGGCCTGCCGTAGGCTCAAGAAGAAGTGGCACCACGAACTGACACTGGACAGCAACACAGCCTACAAGAGTGCCATCCGCAGACACCACCAACTCATCCGTACCGCCAAAAGGACCTCCTTCAAAGAGCGCATCAACAACAACGCACACAACAGCAAATAGCTCTTCCACATTGTGAAGGAACTCTCCAACTCAAACGACATCCCACCATCACAAGACCTCTGCGACTCCTTAGCCACCTTCTTCCACCGCAAGATAGCAGACATCCACGACAGCTTCAACAACCAGCCCCCCCCCCCCCCGACAGACACCGACACCTCAGACTCACCGCCCCCAGCCACAATGACCCCCTGCTTTCCTGGACCCACGTCGACGACACCATCAAAATCATGAACACCGTCCACTCCAGCTCACCATCCGACCCCTGCCCGTACCACATCTTCAACAAAGCAAGCTCCACCATCGCATCCCATGTCCGCAAGATCATCAACAGCTCCTTCGAGACCGCCAACTTCCCGGAAAGCTGGAAGCACGCCGAGATCAACGCCTTACTCAACAAACCCAAGGCAGACCCCAAGGACCTCAAGAACATCCAGCCCATCTCCCTACTCCCGTTCCCGGTGAAAGTCATTGAGAAGATTGCCAACAGGCAACTGACCTCCTTCCTCGAAGAGAACAACATCCTGGACCCGTCCCAATCTGGATTCCGGAACAACCACAGCACCGAAACAGCCCTCATCGCCGCCACCGACAACATCAGGGCCATGCTGGACAACGGAGAAACCACAGCCCTCATCCTCCTGGACCTTTCGCCCGCCTTCGACACAGTCTGCCACCACACCCTCCACACACGCCTCCACAACGCAGGGATCCGCAACAAAGCCCTGGACTGGACCACCTCCTTCCACACCAACAGAACCCAGAGCGTCAGCCTCCCCCCTTTCCATTCTAAAGACACCAAGATCATTTGCGGTGTACCTCAAGGATCGTCCCTCAGCCCAACACTCTTCAACATCTACATGGCACCGCTCGCCAACATCGTCCGATCGCGCGACCTCAACAACATCTCATACGCCAACGACACCCAGCTGATCCTCTCCCTCCACAAGGCCCCCACCACCGCCAAATCCAACCTCCACAAAGGAATGAAGGCCCTCGCCGAATGGATGATGAACAGCCGCCTGAAACTGAACTCAGACAAGACGGAGGTCCTCATCATCGGATCCACCCCCTCCGCCTGGGATGACTCATGGTGGCGGGCCGTACCGACGCCCACTGACCACGCACGCAACCTGGGGGTCATCCCGGACTCAGCGGTCAATGACCCAGCAAGTAAACGCCGTCTCCTCCTCCTGCTTCAACACCCTCCGCATGCTCCGCAAGATCTACAGATGGATCCCCACAGGAACCAGAAGGACGGTCACCCAGGCCCTTGTCAGCAGCAGGCTGGACTACAGCACCGCTCTCTATGCAGGAACCTCAGTCAAACTCCAGAAACTACTACAACGCATACAGAACACCTCTGCACGCCTCATCCTCGACATCCCCCGCCACAGCCCACCTGAAAGACCTGCACTGGCTCCCCGTCAACAAGAGGATCACCTTCAAGCTCCTCACCCACGCTCACAAAGCACTCCACAACACCGGACCAGCATACCTCAACGAACGACTCACCTTCTACACCCCGAACCGCCAGCTTCGCTCCACTGACCTCGCCACCGTCCCCCGCATCAGACGAGTGACCGCTAGCGGCAGATCATTCTCCCACCTCGCCGCAAAAACCTGGAACACCCTCCCCATCCGCCAGCAACAGACCCAGGACCTGATGGCCTTGAGGAGACTCCTCAAGACCTGATTGTTTGAGCAGTAGCACCCCCCAGCGTCTTTAGACCCTCACGGGCGAGTAGTGCGCTCTACAAATGAACTGATTGATTGATTGGTTCTGTATTTTTTCAAAACTTATAATGTTTGATAAACAAGTGATCTATTGCGATAATAGTCTAGTACAATTGTTATGAAAAGGCATCCCTTGTTTGTCATACCAGGATAGGGAAGTAAAAATACAGAGCTATGGTTTGATCTCTCCTTAGAAATAGCTATATGTATTTAAAAGTTCTTGGCCCTCCACAAATAAGGTCTAATGTATTGGTAGTTGCAACCTAATAAAAATCTTCACTCAAAAAATGAAAAAAGCATCAACGTGTATACATTGTACCCAGAGTAAAGTAATGATTTCTTTTGAAGCTGAAGAGAGCCAACGTAGCTGTTACATGAATCCACATGGCGTCTTCACGTTTATACTTGTTTGCAAGTGCAAAAACACATTTCAACCCATCAATGTCATCTGTTGAAAGCAGTTGCTAATGCAGCATTTTTCCCTGGACTAATAATGACAACAGCAGCTCCACGGATACCTGCAGGTGTGCACACAGTCTACTCTGTACGACACAGTAGACTATTACTTCTACAGCCATCAATGTACTTCGAAAAACACTGCAGGCTATACCCATCCCCTCCACTATGCAGAGAACAGACAATTTATTAGATCGCTTATTTTTAAAATCGCTCAGCATTGTGATGTGAGTTACATCTTGTTCTTTTGAAGAACAAAAACACACCTCCATGACAGAGATAACCCTCCGTGACAGTTAATAGCTAGTGTGGTATATCATCCTGTATTGAAAAAAACAACTGAATATCCAGAATAATACTCTTAGGGGACGATTTCGATCTCGTTCAGAAGGGCTCCAAATCTGATTTGGGCTTGTCAGATCCGATTCGGAAGCCTTGTTTCTGCCCAATTTGTACCCAGTTTTGAACAACCGATTACGATGCCCAGAAACCGTAAGGGCTGTCCGAATCGGTTTCCGAAAGGCATTCCGACAGGTCGAGCCTTTCCACAGCTGAATCGTACAGCTCTATGGTCTCGGTTTCCGTGCAAGCGATTACAATGACCGATTTGGACGGGCGTTCCAATTCGGTTTGCCCGGAACAAAACGGCTGTAGGAATCGGTCTTTGGGGGCCCGTGGCAGGCTCCCCTTCACCTGGGGCTCTCCAAATCGGGCCCATGGGTCCCCTCTTCCCAACCATGTACTGTGTGGCAGGCACCATGGGGTGCTTACCACAGGAAATACTCGGTCACCCTGATAAAGCAGCCATACTACAGACTTAGAAATGTTCACCGGCCCAGTGGACATCTCATAACATTGGCAGGAAATGCCTAAAGCTGGATTTATTTATTTTTTAAACACCACACCATGGGGGCTTTTTCCCATAGGGTGGTGGGTCAATATAATTGTGTTGATGAACCTTACCAGCACTTTTTTCAGAGCATTAAGGGAGAGTAAAAACTAGCCTTTCGACCTCCCACTCTAAATGAGGTGGGCATTCAAACAGTCAACCTTCCTATGGTCCTTACTCCGTGAGATCATCGGAGGAGTATGTCAGTGACATGACACAGAGTAGTCTACGTCGCTAACATACCTGAGGTCCGTCCATATTTAAATCAGGTAGGCGGACCTTCAGTTTGAAGAGAACAATGGTTAGATAGTATACGCATCACTGTACATAATCAAAGGGAAAATTTGGACCTGCAGATACGAAAATGAGTGTATCCAGGCCAGGTTTCTAAACTGTCCCATAGGATATGTTCCTTTGAAAGACAAAGTATACTGTTTAACCATTGTTGTCTTTTTATGTCATAGTATATTGTGTAAACTGATTGTAATTGGGGATTTTACATTTATTGTTTTTATGAATTGGTTTTCTCAATTGTTTTGCATAAAACTGTGATAGATAGGAAGTGTATTGAAATGTTAACATTGTAACCATTTTCTTAATAATAAAAGATGTTTGTAAAACTACAGTGCTATTTAGCAATTGATTCAAATATTAGGTGGGATTTTCCTTGACGAATTGTATTATTGTGCGCCTTGTGAGGTACGACCTAGTTGTGAGTTGAACCTTGTATCCTGTTCCTTTCGTAACCCAAGGGAATATTTGTTTTACTTGTCAGCTCAACAGATCACAGAGGACTGGAAGTGGTTGCAACAGCATGCCTTTTTACCCCCAATTGCAGAGTTGCTTACTATCCAATCCAGTCTAAACATGGTCTCTCTGACAACTTTAATGAAATGAGTAGCTCGTCCTACCTAATCATTGTAGTAATCCAGGACAAGATTAATTTACTTTAAAACCAAAAGTCTGGGATCATCAGAACTAAGCTCTTCTCCATCCTTTGGCAAATGCTGATTGAAGTTCACAATTGGGTCCCTCATTGTATCCATTTGGGCTGAATGCTGCATCTTTGTTTACACGGTGTAGCAGGATGAGAATGGAGAGCATATGCTATGAGTAACTTATGACATACCAGCATCCACATCCATTTTGGATTGCTTGTATGTGATCTGCAAGCCCCCTTGCCTATTGTAGGGAGGCAATGTAAAATATCAGAAGTAAGTAAAAACAAAAGTATTGCCTGTAGAATCCATAAACTATCTGAAAACAGAGTATAAGTATGGAGCTGAGAACCCACGTCAGTGCTCTAAGAATTCTCACTGATTGGTGCTAAGATTACATATCATAGGGTGTTGAAGTAAGCTTCTGTGATACCGAGACAGAGTCCATAACCTGGAGTCCAAGAGATCCTCCTGGAATTATAAGGACTGGCCCTGCGGAAAGAAGCCTACACTTACTGCTGGGAAGAAAGGTATTGAAGGTACCTCTGAAGAATAAAGCTGCCTAAAAGATGAGAGAGGGCTGATCCCCCATCTTCTGGCAATGTACCGTGAGGCGGAGGATCGCGGCTCCTTCCGTCCTGAAACGGATCTGGCCACCATTGTGGTGATCCCCAAGTCTCAACCCCCCTCAGCCCACTGCTCTGACTACCGCCCTATTTCCCTTATCAACTCAGAACTCAAAATATTTGCTTTAGTTTTGGCGCACCGCATACGCCCTCACCTGGACAAGTTGGTCCAGATGGACCAGTGCGGCTTTATGCCTGCCCGGGCTACTAGGCACTGCCTCAGACGGCTCGCTCTGGCACACCGATAACAACTGACTCCCTATCTCTCTCTGCTCCTCGTGGATTTCAAGAAAGCATTTGATTCTGTGGACTGGCGGTATCTGGAGGCAGTGTTGTCAGAGATGGGATTTGGACCCCCATTTCGTAATTTGATCAAGACCCTTTACTGCAAGCAGCGGGCCCAGGTGATGGTGAACGGAGTCCTTTCCTGCCCGTTCCCCATTGGGAGAGGCACGAGGCAGGGTTGCCCCCTCTCACCCTACCTTTTCGCATTAGTGATGGAGCCCTTTGCCTCTCTCGTCCGCGCTGACCCGCTACTCACGGGGTGGCAATGGCCCGGTCTGGCGGAGGACAAGATCGCCCTCTACGCCGACAACGTCCTGATCTTTCTGTCTGACCCAGTCCGCTCAGAGCCTCGATGTCTCCGAGCCCTACGTCTCTTTGAGCGTGTCTCTGGTATCAGATTGAATGCGGCCAAGTCGGTCCTGGTCCCCCTTCATGTATCGAGAGAATGCTTCGATTGGCAGTCCTCGATCCCTCTCCGGCGACAGACGTTTAAATACTTGGGGATCTAGGTGACGCTCCTTCCTGATCTCGCCTGGTCTCTCAACGTCACCCCCCTGGTGAAACGGGTACGCGCTGATCTCCTTATATGGCAAACGTTGCCACTGAACCTTATGGGCAGGATCGCTCTTTTTAAGATGATGGTCCTTCCCAGTTTCCTCTATATGCTCCAAAACACGCACCTCGCCTTCTCACGGTCCTGGTTCTGCGAGATGGATGGTTTAGCCACTAAATTCCTATGGGGAGGTCGGAGGCCGAGATTGGCCCTCAATCAATGCAGAATTTCGCCCTTTGGTGGGGGCTGGAAATGACGAACCTACATCTATATTATCTAGCGACCAGGCACCGTGCATGCCTCTCAGTTCTACCGCTATCTTCAGCTGCACCATGCACTTCATGTACACATCTCGGAGGGGACCTCCTTGCCTGCATATAGCCCGCCTGAAGCGCAGGTCATGAATGGCAACTTGGGGAAGGGGGGGGTTCCCACATTTATCGTTCCCTCACAAATAACACCCCCAATTCCCTCTCCTATCTCCGGGATAAGTGGGAGGGTTGGATAGGCTCACTAGATGACGCTGATTGGAGAGACGCGCTGATGGCCCCTAAAACTGTTACAGCTTCAGCGCGGCTCCGATTAGTTCAAGTATACTATTTACATGCGGCTTACCTCGCCACTGCGCCTTCATCGCTCGGGGCTCCGGCCTGATGCTTCCTGTCCCCGCTGTCACTGCTACCAAGTGGATTTTTATCACATGGTATGGCTCTGTCCCGCTATAACGCGCTACTGGGAACTAGTGACAGCTGAACTTACTGAGGTCCTGGGCTGGGAGGTCCCGCTGAACCCGATGACCATACTTTTAGGTGTTACTGATGGTTTGGATGGGAACAGGGCCGAGAAGCTCTGTCCTACCACGGCACTGATGGTAGCTAAACGAGAAATTGCAGCCCTTTGGCTGGACCCGTCGGCCCCATCCATGACACGGTGGCGCAGGGGGGTGGATTGGTGTGCAGCGCAGGAGCGACCAATGTATGCAGCCCGCAGTTGTCCCAAAAAGTTTCGACGGGTGTGGGGTAAATGGGTTGAGTGGTGGAAGACTGAACTTTCCTGAGGCTTCCCTATGGACATGGTTGTGGAAATTTTTGCTTGCTATTCCTAGCTGCATTCATGTATGTGAGAGTATTATTTCCCTATTACTGTCACTGTTTTGTACTGACCACTGTGCGAAAAGCTGGTTTTGTTTTTCCTGCTGCAAATGTGTTAATTTAAAAAAATCAATAAAATTGATTATATAAAAATAAAAAATAAAAATGAGAGAGAGGACTGTACCAACATAATTTTGCACCACCGGCATTGAGAAGCCTAAAGGAGATTGGCACTTTGCGGGAGGGTGCACATTTTGCTTTGGAATCTGGTGTGAGCAGAAGGGTTCTGTAAAACTTCCCTGGAGCTCAAGGATCTGAAGCTACAGGAGTTTGTTTCCCCAGCTCTACATTTGAGGTGCTGTAAAGGGTGCCTCCATGACATATACCCTGCAGCACCACTGCTGCCAGAGGATCATGGAGCAGGGGCACCTTGGGACAACTTTAAACCTCCTCTAGACTCCTGCTTCACATGTTGGTGGAACCTCCTCTTTAAGTAACTTTCGACTGATCTCTCCTGTTATTTGGGCCTGGGGCAACTGCTAATCTTGACCGCTCCTAACACAACAGCAACCGCTTGGAAGCCCACAGAGACACATGGGAAAAGGTGGGACCAGGAGGACTATGAGAGCAGACTGGGTAGCTGGAGAGGCAGCCTATTCTCCCAAACTGTTGCAAGATAGAGGTCTCTACAACTCCCTGGCACAAGTGAGAATGGCAATATCCGGATTTCAATCCTCACCGGCCTAACCATAACCGAGATGGGCATACCATTAAATAGAGGTGACTAAGAGATCCCTCGTGGTCATAGCAATAGACCGAATGCTAGATTATACACTGAAATATTGCCCCACACGTAGTATTAGTGTAGTCAGGTATTTTTACATGTTAAGTTAGTTTGTTTAGAAAAAATTGTTTTCTTAAATTACGATAAAGTACCGCCAGGACATCAATTTATTAAACTTTGCTGGACATCAATTTATTAAGCTTTAGTCTGAAATAATTAGTTAATAATCTTTAACTGCACATTACCCAACATGCTGAGCCTTGAACTGATCAGCCCCACTACCCTGAGGGCCAAATGCTAAAGTAGAGTGTTTGGTGCTGAATTTTTGAACCCAGGACATTATAGATAAACAGATATAATTGATACAATTGTAAACCCAGTATATCTTGTACCTCCTGAACCGGTTCCAAAATATCCTTTGTTGTACTTTGGGTTCTTTATCTAATACCTTAATACTTTGTTAGGAGTTAGACAAACTCTGTCATACATCAGTCTCAATCAATTCTGCCATGTTTTGTGCCATAAAAATTGAATATTCATGAGCAAGTTGACAGCAAAACGCTGGTTTGTGGTTGAGGAACTTTGCTGCAGGCTGGTTTGTGGTTGAGGGATTTTCTTGCATAAAATACGCTGACCCTGAATAGATTGTGGTAAAAATACTAGCTTTTGTACTCCTAAGATTACATCGGACTGAAAAGTTTTGTGACTGGTCACAGAGGGTTCCAGACTTCAGTTTGCGGTGAGCTTCCATCTACTTTTGTTGACCAAGTTAATATGATATGTATTGAATCTGTGTGGCAGCTCTTTGCAATTAGCATCCAGATAAGATGACTTGGTAGTTTTCGACAACCATATAAACCAACTGCTCTATTTTGTTGTATATCTAGCTTACAACACAATCCTTTTCCACCAGCCAATGTGATGTCACACCCATTTTAGAACTTTTAGGAGGGAAGTATTTCAGGCTACACATTACTATACAAACCTATAGAAAAAGTGATTACAAAAATCTAATATAAAAATAACTAATAATATTTTCTTCAGACACTGGTTTATATTTCTTGTTAGAATCAAATGACCCACTGTCATTACTGTTTGTTGAGATACCACAGGTGTTGGCGAGCAAAAAGCAACATTGCCAAATGCGATTATAATCTCCTAGTAAACTGAACGATTCTAGTGGTATTGAAAGCACCAAAGACAACCATGCTTACGTGTTGACTAAAAGGATATGCGAAGCTGGTAAACAGAAAACTGCAGATGCATTTATATAAATGCAATAATAGAAGGTATTTAAGGGGCCACAAAAACAAACCTCTATCGTGGAGGCATTAAAACAGACTGAGAGACTGGCTGAATGCCATGAAACTAAGATTATATGGTCCATGGCAGCATCGTTTCATGCAGTGAGGCCATGCCTGACAAATATAACACATGTATGACAATCTGAAGTGTGATATTGTTGAAGAGTGAGAGATATGATCACTTTAGGTTTCACCAAAGCCTTTATTAAACACACTCTCCGTGATAATCTACACAGTCCCTTGCAAGCTGACAAGAGGCTCCCACCTTAGAATGAAGGTACAAACGTTTCAACAATTTTCAACATTGGTGTCTTCTTGAAATTCTTTGGGAATCGTATATAAGTGAGGAATCTACACAAAACAAGGGAGTTAGCCTCCATAAGTACATGTAAGATTTTTTTCAAAACCCGATTTGTGAATTTGGCCCCACAGTACTTACTGTCCCAGTTTCACTTATCCATCCCTGAAACCAATAGGCAAAGCAGTACATGCAGATGTATGCAACCAGGCTCAACTCTTCCTTTACTTCACTGCTTGCAAAGGAAGTATTACCCATTACCCTACCATTCTACCGTCCAGTTAATTTAGTATATCGGTTTGATTATGGCCAAGAGACAAGATGCAAGCCCCTACAAACTCAAATAGCAAAGATGGTGACTTCCACCTAGTGCCCACACGGACTGGACTATGTCATACAGAACGCTATGCTTTTACAGTGCTATTTGCATTTAAAGATCATTGTGGTGTTTAAAACAGTCACATAATGTAACGACGAGCAAAGAGATTCGTTGCTCATGACTTCTTGCACGACTAACTGCTGATGCGAGGCAACAGCCTCAAGGCCCAAATTCTCTACATACTGGAAAAAGCTTTGCAGCATTTGAGCATGAGTCACAGAATGCTACGCCTGGATTCTGAATGTCAGTGCTGCCATCGGGCTGCACTGTAAACTGTGCTGTTCATCATCCTCCAAAAGTTCAGGCGAGGAGCATGTATATAGAGGGAGAGTGGCATATGCGTTCCAGGATGTAGAAATATAAAGTTTCAATGTTTCTCCTTGTAATCATTAAAGCATGGAAGAATATGATACGGCTTAACTGATATCGCATCTAAAGCAAAAGGTAAGATTAAAAAGCATCCCGGGGGGTCAGAGTCAGATGCAGTGATGCACACGACTTGTGGTATGCGTTCTCCTAAGAGACTCCACCTCGGCTGAGTTTTTACCAATTCTATGGGGTAGACCACAAACGGGAAAATGGTGAAACAGAAAAATGGCAACAGTTTTAGATTGGAAAAAACATAACAACATATGTACCCTTCATTGCGAACACGTTTTGGGAAACCCACAGAACGAAATGAATTATCATTTTGAGTCAAAACAGATAACTTTACAAATGCTTTCATCGCTACCTTTTTCATTCATGAGTTGGTATAGAATTTTACGCAGTTAAGCACACACTCGAGTTCTCTGAAAGCAAGCAAGAAAAGGTGTTGGTGCATAACTTAAAACTGAGAAGGATGTGTCGTGTTCCCGAGGGAAACTGGACATCGAGGGTTTTAAAAAAGGGGATAAAGTAGTTGGCCCATATCACTTCAAAGACGGTCAGCCATTTTTTATTTCGCTAAAAACCACTGTGCGCGATAGTTATAAACAGTAAATTATTTTTCCAATTGACAGGGACACATTAATAATGTCATAAGAGACTAAGAATAGAACGATTATGAATAATTTTGCACTGGAATCTGACGACCTGTGCCAAAGCGAGAGCATGCCATCCGGTTCTACCCCTGTAGAGTGCTATTTTAGAGCAGAGATACTTAAAGTACTGCCGGAGCCGCCTGCAGCACTCCTGACCTTTATTTTACTTGAGACTCCCCTGGTGAACACCAGCACTGGACTACTGTTTACATGACTTAGTACTAACATTTAGAAAGTTGTTAAATGGGCAAGCATCCATTTGGGAAAAGAAGTATCGGCGTGTTGCCCTTTAAAAATACCTTTAATTTAACCCCTTCCCCGCTCATGACGGAACCGTTCCGTCATGAGCCACGGTTGCCGTGTGCTCATGACGGAACGGTTCCGTCATGACAATCCTGTTGGCGGCCGCTCCGCCTGCGCGGCGCTGTTTCCCCGCCTGTGCGAGGGGACAACGCAAATGGGCGGAGTCATGACGGAACCGTTCCGTCATGAGCACAGCTCAACTGTGGCTCATGACGGAGCGGCTCCGTCATGAGCACAGGCCCACCGCGCTGCCCCCCTGCCCCCCCCAGCGCTGCAGCGGAATGTCCGCAGCAGCGAAGGGGTTAAAAGACATTGTGCATCAAACATGTACAAAGAAGATAAAATCTCCGAGTCCATTAGATTGTATTCACTGTACTGACATGCATGTGTTAAAAGTGATAGTGTTCAAACATTAACTTAAGAACAAGCCTCCTCCGCGTCCTGACAACAATCCCATAAGTGAACCAAGAGGCAAGTCAGTTGTCATATTCATGGTCTGGTTGACCTAGGTTGTAGTTATACACGGAACAACATTATAGTTTATTAAATCAAACACAAAAGAAGATTTTGGCCTGCACACATTCTCAACTCATGGACTCCCGTGTGCCTTCATATAAGCCAATGAATAAAAAAAAGGCGAAGTGAAATAAACCAATTGCCTAGGAGCACACATTTTGGTCAAGTGGGGAAGCCGGGATTAATTCCAGGTATTCTGGTTTCACATTGTGCAATTCATCCACTATATGGGTATCTCTTTCATGCTCTCGTTTTACATCAAAAGTTAATACTTTGTATTTAATTTGTGGTGCAAGAGGTTGGAGCGTGGGTGTCAAACAGAAGTCACAGTAAGGCTTGGCTCATTTTGGGTTAGAGGATCCAAGAAAACTTCGAGCTGAGCCAGAGCTAGGCCTCTGACTTGAACTTGCTCAAACCTTTATTGGCTCACCCATCTCTATCACATAATGGAAATAAGGAGACAAAGGGACAGGAAAGATGGGACTTGGCTATCAAACTATTTGGTGAAACAGCAGTACAAACACCAATGTGCAGTGTTTTTTTGTTTCAAGATCCATAACTTTCACACAACGCTATATTTTATTGGTTGAACTAGAGTGGATGAGAAACTGGGTGTCTCCGCCCCCATCCCCTCCCCTTACCCCCAATAGGTAAAATCAAATGATTGTGGGTTACAGTCCTGTTTTCCTGTTTTCTTATCACATATTTACTACCAGTGTTTAGTTTAAGTTCTCGATCGCTGTTAAAAAGGGAAGTAGAGAAATATGTTCAGAACCTGATCACCCAACAGATGCATTCTGGTTGCACAATGTCCATCTTACCCAAACTAAACAACTGGGGTATGACTCGTTCTGATGCAAAACTCAAAGACTACTACCATCTAAGAAATGCCAGTGTGCTGAGGAATCTGCCCATACTTTCAATACAGAGTTCAAAATCAGAAAAAAATTGCAAGTTGTAAAGAGTGGGTTATACTTCAAATCTCAGATTGCCATGGCTAAAACGTTACCATTGTCACGTGTCTAGTGGTGGAAGTTGTGTGTTTGTGTCTGCTCATCTAAGAAAATTGCACACTTTACTGTGGGGAGGAGTTATTGGGAAGGTTTTTTTGGCAAGAATTCTTATAGCACATGCTACCTTATCAAAGCTGCTTTCTAAACACTCCTAGAACTTAGCAATAAGAGACTAAAGAAATAAGAAGATTGTGAGACCTAAGATTCTGTTTCATTCCAATTCAACAATCAAGTTACTTTTTTGTACACTTGATTTAACAAAGGTAGATATAGCAAGCAGAGAAGGCTTACTCTAGGGTGTGGAATAGAGGTAGGGACTCAGATACAGCATAACACTGTACAATCAAATTGACGACTTCTTCTAGAGAGTAGCAGCCTAACTTTGATGGCAGTATGGAAAGAAACCCTTAAAATAACTCCACAACTCAATGTCCATACCATATACATGCTTTGCTTCACCTGTGCCCACCTTGACCCAACCCCCACAAACTCCAGCTCTCTATCTTGCTGGTATCAGTGCCGCCCTCGATCACCCAACATACAATACTGTTTGGCTCCTGGAAAATGTTTACAAGTGCCTATGTTTTAGGGAAAAAATATGTTTTCAACCGGTAAAACGCCTTTTTGTAGTATGTCACCTTTGAAAGAAATATTGGAACTAACCTTTTAGTCTCTGAAAAAACATCTTAAATAAGTATATGCAATTACTTCTGGCAGGTTAAGACCTGCGGCGACAGATCCTGCAAATCTGGGCGAACTTGACTTAAACCATACAGATAGTAAATGAAAATCAAATTAAAAATCAAATTAATATAACCGCTTGAAAAACTACAATATTTCAAAATCATACGATAAACTTATCAGGAAAAATAAATCTAAGCACATCTAGCGTGACAAACTCACAGGCCTGTAAAAAGAGGCCAATCTTTTCCAAGAAGTAAAGCTAAATTGACAGTGCTCTTAGCCAAGACATTTCAAAGGGAACTCGGTATGTCAGTAAAGTTCCGTAGATGTTAGTCACAGAGGACGTAGAGCTTGATGCAATCAAAATAAAAGGCTAAAGTCCAGACAGCAGGATGTATTGCTTAATACAACTAGTTGTATGTGGCTACGTGAGATCATTGCGCTATTGAGAGCACAAATGAAATGTCGAATTATTTTTCCTATTGGCCACTCCTGGTCCGAAGTCACAAATAAGATGTACTTTCCAGCCAGCTGAATGGGAGTCATGAACCCACAACACCCTTTCAAACGCTCGATTCATATTCTGCATATAAAGAAAGCTTTGAAATTAAATCCTCAAATAGATCACAACAAACAAATGAACTTTTGCACACAAGGCACCAAAGGTGGTCTGTGAAAGGTCACACATTCTGCTGTTCCAAAAACATGTAACAGAAATTGGGGTTCGTGAACGGACAGGGACTACCCAATATTTATTGCATTCGGGGATGTAAAGGCTAATAAAGAAATCTTAGACTGCGTTCATTCTACTGTATAATAAACAGTGATTTTTTTAATCATTTTAGTAAATGTTCAACTTGTTGTTGGATAACATCACGTGCTCACATTCTGAGAAAAACGTCAAGCAATCCCTAAAAAGAATGAATGTAAATGAACGAGAAAGAACATACTTTTTGAATGAAAGGTACAATTAAGATTAAGCAGGATTAGCCCACCGACCAACCAAAAATGGATAGACAAAGTTATATAAACGATATAGGCATCACTGGGTGACTGGTGCCCAAGATTCATCATGGGACATCTTGCCACTCCTCATTTAGCCAACTATATTCTGAAACGTATAGTTTCACTAGATCCGTTAACCGTGCGAGTCACGACACAGTGGGGATGGCTAAAAACACAAAATTGGCTGAAGGTTCCTCTACCGAAATAGCACCATACCAACAAAGAGTTTGTACTATTTGTCTGAAGAAACAGTTGTGTGGGATTTTTGGCATCAAGGCCTATTACCCACTGAGTCGACGGGATTTATGTCGCTATTTTTTTCCTCACAACAATCCCACTTGTTTCAAGATGTTCTTAAACAAATGGGATATTCTAGTACAACCATATGCCACTGTTCTTTCTAAAGGACGCCATGCATCTATGTAGTTGACTGCATTGTGAGATGCATTGTATTGATTTGTGAAACGCAGCACTGGCAAAAAAGTGGAGTGTCGAAGGTAATTAAGGGTGGAGGTTCTGAGTGGTAGCTCCCCACATGCACTGCAAATCCGTGGTTAATGTATCCTGTAAAAAAAGAGCACTCCCGGATTTGAGAATGGTCATGCTGGGAATTCAATTTCTATTGTTTACACAGTGCAAGACACCAACCAGCACGTATAAAGGGAACAGAGCGGCATGGAGGGCGGCAGTGCATCCGAATGGCCAAACGTCGGCCTACACAACGCAGGGCCTTGCATTGTTTACAAATCCATGCATTTGCGTTCACGCAGTTCTGCTCGGGTTCATAGCAATTAAGAATGTAACGTGCATCAGCAGACACGCTACAAATCAATACAGAGAGAGTGCTGTGTGGAAGAACAGCTGTTCGAGATGGAAATGTGAAGGCACACTGATTGTCAGTGGCATTACGAGTAATAACAGCACGGTGATGTGAATACATGCGTAAACATTTAAAATCTTGAAGACAACACAACTGGAGACAATGGCATCCGCCTCCCAACCAAGGCTATAGAACATCCACACCCCCTGCAAATATAGCACTTCGGCTATGCGTCCGAAAACTTATTTAACCCAAAATCCAGCAGATAAACTTCCATGACCATCTAATCCCAACACATGTATCTCACATTATCTATACCTCACTACACCTTCCCCTGCACTTCTGCAACCTCATCTCAACTGCACACATTCTCAGCCCACCACACATTTGGGGCAGTTTGTCAACAAAGGACATACAATCTCAACTCATACACATTATAGAAGGTCACACCGATGCGATGTGTGCCAATCAATCCATATGTCCCTGAGCACGTGACATCTGCTCATCTCTACCTCACACATGTATCGCATCCCAAGCCAGCTTTGCCCACATTAACGTTATTCAAATACATCCGGTCTATCGTCCTTATATTTTCCAGCTGCCTCACATGCACGCATTCAACACGAACGTTTTGTTTGTGTGTGTGTATATATATATATACACACACACAAACACAGTCACAGCAAATACTGAATCCTTTAATACATACTATTTAATCCTTTTCGCACATACGTGTTATGACTTCAAATTTGCATCGCCTATAGGCATCTCTAGCACGAGTATCCTCCCACCAGTTTTCTAGACTTTGCAGCTATTACATAATGAAAGATATCCTCTGATCCTACGGAATATAATATACCACCACACACAAACAGCTCATCTACCCATGTTAAGCCCCCCCTTGTGTCTCGCCTAACTGACCTGGGGCTTTTCAATCTGTGGGACTCGCTCACTTTATCCCCCAATGCTACTCTGAACGTTTTTAGCCCTGTACACCCCCACCAATGGACCCGGACGCTAGGTTTCCGGTCAAAGTATGGATTATACCACATTTTAACGATATTCCTCGAATTCACCCTCCATACCCCTACTGCTGCGAGTTATCCTAGTCACAACACAACCCCCTCGCTCTTCGGGTCCCTCTCCGTCTCTTACCCGACAGCTCGTCGGGCTCCAGACCGCAGTCGGCGTCGGTCCCGCAGATAACGAAGTAGTGGGCGAAGCGGCAGGGCAGAGGCCCCGGAGGCGCAGAGCCAGGGCTGGCGGCGGAGGTGCTCATGCTGGCAGGGAAGGTGGTGGCCCTTGTCCTCCTAGAGCGTCACCCCGCGGCCCTCCATGACCGCCCTGACACACAGTCAGGCTCTGACAATGCCCGGATCAGGACCATCAGGAGCGCGCGCGCGCCCGCTGCTAGTATCCAGTAGGAGAGGTCCTGTGGCGGCTGCGTCCTGTGCGCGCGTCCCCGCCTGACTCAGTGCGCGCGTCTGCACGAAGGCCTCCCTATGTGTCCTCTTCCCTCTCACTCGTTCTGGGACAAGTGTCTAACCCTGGTCGCGCTTCCCTCTGCAGTTGATCCCTTGGCGCGTGCGCAAAGGAGCGCTCTAGTCCCGGAGGTCTATTGTGCTCCTTCATCCCAGGTTGTGACGTTGTCCACTCCCACTGGCGAAGGCGGCTTTTTTCGAATAGCGTGCCTTGTCGAGCATGTTGCATGTTCTGTACAATAATGCATAATTTAGAATAAAGAGAACAGCATAACAGGTGAAGATGGCTGTCAAAAAATCATAACTGTAAATTCTATTTACATGCAAATGTAATAATTATTTAAACCTAGCGAAAATGTTCAAATGCAGAAGTGAAAGTACCGGCAAGATCAGCGAACCATAACTAGGCTGTACGGTTTCGGAAAACAAGCACTCAGTCAAGTTTCGAGTTTATTTTTTATTTTGCATAGTTACTAAAAACCATCGCTAAAAAGTATGAAAACCAATAAAGCCATTGATACACACAAACAAAACTGTAATGTTGTAGGGTGCCAGGCAATACGTACTCTCCCCCACAGACACCCTGGAGACGTTCTATTTGGTAATTGCGCCTTTATTACACTTTGTATGCACCAGTGGAGAGAGCGCCGGGCAACACGCTCCGATCGCGTCTCTCGTTCGCGCCGTTGTTCCTCGCGCATGCGCTGTAGCGTCCAACGTCCGCTACGCGCCTTTGCGTCACCACGTAGTGCGCGCGTCCACTAGACCGCGACACTACATATCTCCCCCTTTTCACACCACTCACACAGAGTCCCCGACCCGGAGGTCAGTCCATTTCAAAGTCTCTGAACTTGGATGGTCTCACCACTGCTCTTCCCCCTCGTGTGTGTCTTACCGGAGTGGAATGTCCTTCTCGGCTTCCCTCTGTGACCAGGCCTCCATCTGTACCTTTCGGAGAGCCCTGACTCTCTTTCTCTTTTACCTCGCCATCTTCTCTCGTGGTCTCTCCCCCAGGTCTTCTACCTGGGTTGTCTCTCTCTCTCTCTTGCTCACCGCCCATGTCCTCCCTGGGGCCTCCTTCGGATGAGTCTGTGTCCTTTATCACCCCCTCTGCCGGGTTTTCTCCTTCCGTGCACTCTCGGGGCCACTGTAAGATCTTATTGCATTTTGCCATGCGCTCGTGTGACCACACGTTTCCGTCACTGAGCAGTGCTGCCCTGTCATACACCTCTTCTACTCTGAGGGGTGGGGAGTATTTGCTTTCTCCTTTCCGCTTAAGGATCGCCAGCTTCACTCTGACCCACTCCCCTTTTTCCAACGCAGCATCTTTTGTCTTCTTGTGGCGGTTGTAGTGCTCCGTGTAGATGCGTTGTGCCTTCTGCAGGTTGTGCTGCACCACTGCCGGAGACCATTTGCTAGTGATGGACTTCTCCTGCCATGCCACATTGTCTTTGGTAAAAGGTTGCCGTCCCCGTAAGATCTGGAAGGGACTGTACCCCGTTCCCGTGGGGGTGATGCGGTATGCCCATATCGTGCTGAGCACCTCCTTTTCCCAGTCTTTACCTCTTGTGATGGCCGCCTGTATGGAGCCCATCAGCACCCTATTGAACCTCTCTACTTGTCCATTGCTGGATGGGTGGTAAATCGAAGTATGTTTGAGTACTATGCCATTTCTGTTCGCGAACGTGACCCACTTGTCGGAGATGAACTGGGGGCCATTGTCACTGATGATGCTCCTGGGTATGCCTTCCCGAAGAAACATCGCCTTGAGGAAGCGTAGGATCTCGTCCGTGTCCATGACCTCGTTGATGTGCACTTCTGGCCATTTCGAGTATCTATCCACTAGTACACATAGATATTTGGGGATGCCTTGGTCGTCCAGTATTGGTCCCAGGATGTCCACTGCTACCTCTTCCCAAGGGTTGCTGGGGTTAGTGAATTTCCCTAGGGGTGGTCTCATCGGTTTGAGAGTCTTGTCTGCCCCTTGGCATTGCGCACAGTCCCTCACGTGCCTCTCAACGTGCGTGTCCATTCCTGGCCACCAGTAAGTTTGTTTTGTTCTGGCCTTTGTCTTCACTATTCCCAGGTGGCCTTCGTGAAGTATGGCTAGCAGGGTAGGTACGATGTTCTCCGGCGCACCACCCTGTCACCCCTGTAGACGAATACTCCATCGTTGCCCACCGACAGCTCTTCTCTGACTTCGTAAAACTGCCTGATTTTTGGACCTTGTCGCCTCCTGTCCGGCCATCCCCGCACAATGCACGCCTTGATCTCCTCCATGTCGGCATCCCCTTCATATGCATCCTTCCAGTCCTGCCTGCTGATGGCCTTTTCCGGATCGTCCGTCAGAGCCACCATCTCGTCGTCGTCTTCCCTGTCGTTGGACGCGTTGTCCATCGCAGATGCCCTGCTGAGGTAGTCCGCTATTTTGTTCCTGGAGCCCGGGATGTATTCCACGTCGTATCTGTACTCCAGGAGTTTCAGTGTCATTTTCGCTATCCGGGGTGTGGCGCTGGCATGGCCATCGGATGTCAGTACTTTCACGAGAGGCTTGTGGTCTGTCTTCACCTGGAATCGGGTCCCCCACAGGAACTGCCGGTACTTCGCCATGGCCCATACTACCGCTAGCATCTCTTTCTCTATCACGCTGAACTTTTGTTCCGATGCTGTCAGCGTCCGGGACGCGAAGCTGATCGTTTCCGTGCCACCTTCTGGTCTTTCTTGCATGAGCACGGCTCCCAGTCCCTTTTCACTCGCGTCCGTCATCAATATCGACCGCCCCTGGGGGTCGAATCCTTGCAGCGGGACTGCTCCGCCAATCTCCCGTTTCACGGTGTCGAACTCTTCTTGCGTCTCCTCCGTCCATCTGAACGCCGTCTTGTCCCTCGTGAGCTGCCTCATGTGGTGGGTTTTCGTGGCAAAGTGGTGGACGAATTTACTGTAGTACTCTGCCATCCCTAGAAACGACCGCACTTCCTCCTTGGATGTGGGTGGCGGTGCTTCGCAGATGGCCTTTACGTTCCCTCTCTTCGGCGTTATTCCTTGTGCCCCTATCTCGTGTCCCAGGTAGGTGACAGATGTCATCCCAAAATGGCACTTCTCCCACTCTGCTGTGAGGCCCTTCTCCTCCAGGATCTTCAATACCGCCGACAGTTTCTTGTCGTGGTCCTCCTGCTCCGTCCCCATCACTAAGATGTCGTCCTGGAAGTATTGCACTCCCTCAATGTCCTTGAATAGGCGGGCCATCAGCTTCTGGAACACCGCCGCTGCCGAGGCGAGACCGAAGGGCATGCGGCAGAATTGGTAGCAGCCGAACGGCGTGATGAACGATGTCAACTTTTTGCTCGTCGGATGTAGTGCTACTTGATGGTACGCCGATTGCAAGTCTATGGTGGAGAACCATTTCACTCCTTTCGTGCGGGCCAACATTTCCTCAATGCGTGGCAAGGGGAACCTCTCCACCACTATGCACTTGTTCAACTCTCTGAGGTCCACACAGAGGCGCACTTTGCCTGACGGTTTCATGGCCACCACCAAGGGGGCCAACCACTCCGCGCTGTCAATGGGCTCAATGATTCCTCCTTCTTCCAGTCGGAGGAGCTCCTGTTGCACTGCTTCCCTAACGGCAATCGGGATGTTCCGTACCTTGTGTGCGACTGGCCGGGCGTTGTCTTTGAGGACGATTTTGTGGGAGAACTTCTCCAGCCTCCCTATCTTCCCGCCGAAGACCTTCGGGTGCCCGCTCCGCCATTTTCCTGCCGTCGACTCCTCTCCGTCCAGTGTCGCCAGCACTTGGGTGTCCCCTCCTGCGTTCAACTGTATACCCAACACTCCTTGGTCCATCCAGCCCAGGACTGACGGTCCTTTCTCTGCGACGTACAGCTTGCAGGTCGCGCTCCTCTCCTTGAATTGGAACTTCATTGTCTTGAACCCTACCATCGGGATCGGGTCCCCTGTGTAGGTGACAGGTCGGATGTCGGGGGGTTCCAGGCGTGTGCCCCACGTGGGTCTGAACTTCTCGCTCCATACTGAACGTTGGATTATCGTGTAAGGAGATCCAGAGTCTGCCACGATGGTGATGGGTATGCCTCCTACTATCATGTCGCATTGGGGCTTGCGCGATCTTCTCTCCTCTATGCCCAGTACCTGGTCTTCAATACACAGGACTTCCTCGTCGTCTTCACGGCCTTCTGCTTCTTCCCCCTCGTCCTGTGCCACGAATTTCACCGCCTGCTGTCTTCCTTTCCTGCGGCAAACCTTTTCGTAATGGCCGACTAGGCCGCAGAACGCGCACTTGGCTCTGAACGCGGGACACCGTTTGTCGTGCGCTGCATGATTCGAGCTGCCGCACCTGTAGCATTTCATGGCCTCGCCTTTGCCCTGTTTCCATGTCGGTCCGGGTCTTGGTTTCCCTGTGGCCGCTCCTCTGTACTCCCCCGTCGTTTGTTTCCCCCGCGTCCGGTGGTCCGCGTCGTCTACTTTGTTGACTGTGAGTCTGGGGGCCTGCTCTCCTTTGGCTGCATCCGCACAGCGTTTCGTTAGCTCCGCTCTCTTCACTATGGCGATCACTTCATTTAGCGTTGCATCTCCATTCGCCCATAGTTTGTCCTGTACCGACTTGCTTGTCGTGTGCATGACGATCTGGTCCTTGATGAGTTCGTCCTGCAGTCCGCCATACCTGCACGTCATCGCCAGCTTCCGCAGTGCCGCCACATAGTCATCCACGGATTCTCCCGCTTCTTGCTTCCTCTGCTGGAAGTTATAGCGGTCGATTGAGGTGCACACTGCCGGTCGGTAGTGGTTGTTCAAATCTTCTATGGCGTGGGTGAACACGTCTGTGTCTCCTGCTGGTCTGGTGATCGGTGTGAGATTTTGGAACACCCGTATTCCTTCTGGTCCTAGGTTGTGTAGGAGTATCCTCTTCCTCCTGGCGCTAGAGAACGCCTCCTCGTTCTCATCTTCTAGCGCTTCCAGGTAGTTCCTGAAGTACTCCCTCCAGTCTTCCCACTTCATTATGGGTTCTCCCGGGCGTGGTAGGAACGGTATCGGCGTCGTCAGAGTCGCTGACTGTGCACTCATTTTGGCGTCCACTGGCTTCCTTGGGCTACCTGGTGCGTCCGTCCCCACACCCCTACTTCGGGTACCTGGGACTGCGTTCGAGCCGGCTGCTCCGTCGTCCCCTGACTCCGCCAGGATCTCTTCTGCGGCTCCGCCGTCCGTCCGCGATATCCCCTACCACGTGGCTGGCTCTTCGTTGCCTACGTGCCACTCTCCGGCTTCTTCCTGCCTCTGCCGCGCTCTCCCGGTGTGTAGGCGTCTGCTGTTTCGTCTCTCCGGTCTCTCACCGTGTATGGTGGTGTCTCTCCTGGCTGGCTTCTCTGTGCTGCAGGTTAGGGGGGCACCTTCCGCCTGTTGCACCTGGGGTTCTTCTTGTCCCAGTCTCGTCGCCACTGTAATGTTGTAGGGTGCCAGGCAATACGTACTCTCCCCCACAGACACCCTGGAGACGTTCTATTTGGTAATTGCGCCTTTATTACACTTTGTATGCACCAGTGGAGAGAGCGCCGGGCAACACGCTCCGATCGCGTCTCTCGTTCGCGCCGTTGTTCCTCGCGCATGCGCTGTAGCGTCCAACGTCCGCTACGCGCCTTTGCGTCACCACGTAGTGCGCGCGTCCACTAGACCGCGACACTACAAAAACCATTATTACATACAATAAGGTGCAGTGCAGCGTGTACATGTCTGATAATACAATGCATACATGTCTAAGAGTATCACCTTGCAGGCGCGGGGCGGCAGAAGTATGGCACATCATATATCGCTTTTTTGTTGCTGCCGGTGATTTAGAAGGACCGGTGAGTTCATCTAGCACGGTGCCCGCAAAGTATTTTGCCTCGTTGTCAATCAGTGCCACCAGACCATAGTTGCCCGGCAAGGCCTTGTCTCCACTCTTATAGATCGGTACAATCGTAGAGCCCTTCAAGAACTCTGGTATTCTGCTTAATGATCTAACTTCAGAAAAGAGGTTGCAACGCACTTGCCCAGTCAGCCGCTCTCTGTTTGAACACTGCAGGTGGTATACCATCAGGCCCGGAGCCCCTTCTCTTCTCCCTTTTGCAATCTGTTTCTTTATTAAAGAAGTAATTGAGACATTGGTCTCGTGCTCTGGTGTGTAATCTGTGACAGGCGAGGGTGGTGTGGGCGGTCCTTCAGGGCGAATTCTGAGCATTCCTTAGATGTCGTCCTGTTTGCATTGGTTATACGGTTGCCCCCAGTATGGTGATTAAAATGTTCATTTAAGAATTTTGTCCAGGTTTCCTCTGAGATGTGTGAGGAGATGCCCTCGTGCTGAGGAGGGACTATGGCGTTCACCGTTTTCCAGAAGCAAGTGCTGTCATTGTGCTTTATATCATGGAGGAGCTTTGCCCAAGTTGCCCCTTCATAATCTTTAATTCCCCATTTTAGCTTTTTGAGTGAGTTTCTTTGTTGTCGCAGCAGAGCACAGAGGCCTTAGTCTCCTGGATGGTGTCTCAGTCATTTTTGAGTGCTTTTTACAGATTTTTTAAGGTCCTTTAATTGGTCCCTTTGTATTTTTGGAATCCTGTTATTCTGGCTGAGTGCCTGGCAGAGATCTTTTTTAGGTGATGAGGCACATAGTTTTAATAGTGTAGCGGTGACGCGTTCCCAGTTAGTTGTGTAACCCTTTGTGCCCAATGCTTGTGTCTGGAAAAGCTCGACTGCTGTTGTTGACAGGGCCTCAACGTTTGACCCTGCACATTTGATTCTCCTAAGGTTTGAAGTAAAAATGGATCCCAAGATCACTTCTGGGTGGATACAAGGAGGTGCAGTTGCTGATAGCAGGATTTCTCAGCACTCAGAAGCAAAAGACACGTTTTTTTATCAATATGAGAGTAACATTTTACAATCACCTAAAACTGTTGCACGGCACCTGATATGTATATATATATATTCAAGGAAAAAAACAAATGTTACAGGGACGTTATAGTTAGGCTGACATTTAACTCGTACAAAACCAGAGAAATTCAGCTGTTATAGTTAGCTGAGCTAACTATAACTCGTGCCCCCTCAATGCATTGCTGATGACATCACATATTACATCACTCATGACATGGTCAATGACATCATTATTTTTGGAAGGGGGCTGTGAAGGCCGATATAGCCCCAGAGACCCCATATCCCGGGGCATGGCCACATCCTTTTTTTTTCTTCTTTTTTAAAAAATGGGTAGGGAGCCTGTGTGCCCCTAACCCGTGCCATTTTAGGCTCCTGGGACCCCATCCCCGGGGCATGGCCACATCCTTTGGAACCGCGGGGGGAGCCCTAAGACCCCCATGGGCCCTGCCGGCTCCCCGCCTCCTGTGGAAGCCGGCATTGCTTTTGGGCAGAGGGAGCAGCAAACATGCAGCTCATTCTGCCCAAAAGCAATTCTGTTTCGCTTCATGGAAGCGAGAGCATTTTCCATGCTCTTGCTTCCATGAAACAAAGCGGAGTTTGCTATGGTATGGCGGGAGCAGTGCTCCCGCCAGGCCATAGCAAACTGCAATGTCCTGGGGGAAGGCACCCCGGGACATTGCTGGAGCTAGCCCTAGGGGGTGGCGGTCACCAGGGCCGTTTATGGCTCTCTTTGTAGCTCCGGGGAAGTGATGGTTGCCGGGGCCCCTCAACGAACCTCTGCTTTTACTTGATTTCTGCCTCGGGGAGGTGGCAGTCCCTGGGACTGCGTCGGGGTGGGAGACCCCATACATTCTATTTAATTTGTAGCCCGGGGAGGTGGTGGTCCCCGGGCAGTGGGGGGGGGGGTGCATGGCCCCCGCATTTTATAAAAAAATAGCCCCGGGATTGCATGGGGGTCTTGAACCCCCCACGCATTCTATTTAATATGTAGTCCCAGGGCGGTGGTGGTCCTCGGAGTAGCTGGGGGGCACATGCCCCCCGTATGTTATTAAAAATAGCCCTAGGGATGTGGCGGCACTCGGAGCTTCGTTGGGAGGGGCAGAAAAAAAGCAGGCCGAGGGGGTCATGGTGTTTCTACCCTTCCCCCTTCTCTTAACTTTTTATGTGTTTGAACCTTTTTCCTTCTGACTCGGTTCAACCGAATCACAAGATGGCTGCCAACACTTCCTGGTTTGAACTGTTGGCAGCCCATCAGATCGCAGGCTTGAGATCGGGAGGGTTCCCGGATCCTCTGCGGCCACAGTTGTATATCTGAGAAATGTTTACATTTCTCAGGAACTACTGAACGGATTTACACCATTTAACAAAAAGTGCTTTCTGAACCAGGAGCTACCTTTTTGCCAAATTTGGTGTAATCCCATTTAGCAGTTCGGGCTGTAGCCATGTCTAAAGTTTCCTATGGAAATTAACTTGGAGAAAACGTGCTATGCCCCCCCCCTCTTTTTCTCGGCCCTTGCATGATGAATCACCCCAAAACTTTCAACACAGCAGCTGAAGTGAGTGGGGCATTAGTTTTGAAAATGTTGCAAAGATTCGTCAAACGGCGCCAAAGATATTGGCAAAAGAAAAAACACTTTTATATATCTCCAGAAAAGAGGGTTCCTCCTGGGATCGAGCTCATGGTCAGGCGGTGTGTGGTGCTGGCGGAACCACAGCCGGACAATCGTATCCAAACAAAGTTCAATGGAGCGCACACTCAAACGATCCTCTGCTTGTGCAAAATGACTTTGTTCCTCAGTTGCAACGCGTTTCGGCAGAAACCGCCTTCATCACACGCTGAGCAATTGAACCAGCGTACATTACATAGACAGGTGACGTAAAAAAAGGACTGTTGCTCGCAGTTGTTCTGAATGGCAGTGTTTCAACGGTATCCATATTCTAATGTCATGTATAATCTGCATGCTTCAAGTGATTAAACGCATTAACAAACGCTGTGATGGCACCAATTGTTTGACTATGGATAAAACCAAACAACAAACTTTGCCAGAAATAGTCATAGTGCTACAGGTCAAATACAAGACCACAGTTTGTGTAAAAAGCCGGACTATTTGTATCTATCAAGCAAATGCGGTGGCGGCCATCTTGTAATGTGCATAAGCGCAGAAATGCATGATTCAAGTGAATAAACATTAAAACACATTAAAAACAGCTGTGATGGTACAAATTGTATAATCATTGTTTAGAGCAATCACACATTATCAGAAATGGTACGACCATCCAATAATGGTCATTTGAAACAAATGCAGAGCCCAGCTTCATGTGAAATCAATATGAATGGAGAGACAGTTATGTATATCAAGCAATTGCGTTGCATTGTTATTTCATACTGTCTCTGCAATGTGAACCTACGTAGGTACTGCATGACAATGATCAAAGAAAATCTGAGTAAATGTAGCATGGTGCACTAGCACCCAATCCAAACTGCAAAGGGTAATTGAAAATGTATGAAACTGTTCCTAATAGAAAGATTATATATGATTATATATTTTTATAGAGGTTTTTTAATTATATTATTTATAAAACATATGAATTTTAATATGTTTTTATAAAAAGACAATTGAATTGTATGTCCTTTGTCAATTTGCACGCTACTGTACCCTAAGAAACTCTAACCAGATGCTTTAT
Source organism: Triturus cristatus (assembly GCF_964204655.1). NCBI lineage: Eukaryota > Metazoa > Chordata > Amphibia > Caudata > Salamandridae > Triturus > Triturus cristatus. The sequence goes on from NC_140585.1 coordinate 357,170,145, forward strand.
ACACTAAGATACTTGCCTGAAATAATGTTGGCTGATCGCAAAATGAAATTCAAAGTGAAATTTCCTCAAAAATGTAATAATGCAATTTTGAATCCTGTGAGAATTTTAGATAGATAAGCCTACATAAAACATGAAGTTGAAATGTTTTAAACTATTTCTCTGTTGCGCGGCAAGTATTTCTTTATTCTTGAATTCAACACGATGTGTAATGTAGTCTGTCTTCCATTGAATTGGAAACAGCGAACCACGTGATCGGATACTGACTGTTGTTTAAATGAAGCAATGGCAATCGCTTTATTGGTGTGAGCAAGCCTGTGGACACAGGCGAAACGCGTTACCAAGACATCGAAATATAAAATAAAAGAGAATCTTTTATGAAAATACGACCAAAGTCCTTGTGTTGGTGTCCGGGGAAATGGAAAATTGGAGTTGGTGTTCATATATATATATATATAAATATTTAATCAGACATATGATTTTATATTTCATACCAAATACCCTGAAATGCGGATAGGGATTTGGTTTTGTATCCATTTAATATTTAATCATCCATATATTAATTGTACAGGCATTTTCTTTGCATTATGTATAGATAAGCATATTTTTTCTATGTCTATTGGAACATGTGACCTTGCACTAGCACTTTAAAAATGGTGAATCTCCGTGTGAGCCCTGTCATGTGATCAAGGCAGAGGAGCTGCCGAAACGCGTCATGGCGGAGTGTTTCCACTTGCAATAAAAACAAGTTAAGCACTCATTTGGGTCCACTCTCGTTTCGTTTCCGTAAAAGAGATACAGAAAAGCGAGGATTCTTCATATATATATATATATATATATATATATATATATATATATATATATATTCGACGATCCAATTCAAACAATATCGAAAAGGCACTGACTCCGTGAGAAATTTCGTCAAGAAGAATGTTTATTCACACCAAAGCCAAACGCGTTTCGACGGACTTGCCGCCTTGGTCACTGAACACAGGTGAGACGTAATTGTCACGTTTAAATACACCAATGGCTTGACTGCCCAAAAAGAAAAGTTGTTCATAAACATAGAAAGAGTCGCAATTGCGAGTGCGAGTCTGAGAGAAACAATAAACAAACAAATAAATGTTATCTCCCATCGTGAAACACCAAGTAAAAAATATAAACATCAATGTTTTTAAATTGACTCGCTTCAAAAAGAAAACAGTTGAACCCTAGTGGGTAGTGACTGCATGTGACTCCAACATTAAGAGCCAAAACATGTATGGGGAACAAACAAGCCAAAAGTAAAATGTGTTTACCAAAGTGTCAAACCTGTGTTTTTGACGAGTGGGCAAAACTCAAAAAAGAAGTCTTTAAAGTAAATATTGATGCTACAGTGCTATGTGTGCTGAATTCATTGCAGATGCACACTGAGGGCCTCATCAGCATTTAATCCTTTCAGAATCTTGCTATCTAGTAACAAAATGTATCTAGATTCAAGTTTTCGTAGAGACAGTAGTCTGTTTCCCCCTCGGATGTTCTTAGGGACACTGTCTATCACGAAATATGAGAGATCTATATATTTTACACCACGTTCTCCGTCAGTTTCCTGCTCTCAACACAGCGGGTGCTCCAGCCGCGAGGACGAAACTCGCGAATTCATGCCAGCCACTGTTCAAAAAATGCTGCGCACTCCGGCCAATATCCAAATTGATTTATTTTAGCTCATTGCAAAAACATGATCAAAACACGATCTCCTGACAAACGCGTTTCAGCCTCCTGGCCTTCGTCAATGTCAGTGATTCCCTGCTCACATTTTCTATTTAACCATTTCATTGGTTGACAGGGACTGCAATCGCAAAAGATTATAAAAATAGAAAGCGGACTTTCAGAGTCCAGTTGCTTGTTTGGGGGAAATGTCAGCCATTTTGACACTATCCTCTATACAGGTAGACAGTATTATGCTTTCATATTAAAACCCAGGGTTTCACATAACAATAACCATAAATGAGAAAATCCAAAACAATTTCATCACAATGCAGTTAATCACAATAAATGGTTAATCAACGCCTCATGCAAGCTTTCCCTGAATTTTTGGACTTTTAATGACATGCCCTTGTAAATTTATTGTTATATAAATATCTTTATCTCCAACTGGAGCGGGCATGTTCCTACCATTGTTATATTTTGCCTGTCCATACTGGTTTTAAATAAAGCTCTGTATGAGCAAATTCAAGCTTCTTCTGTCTACTTCATTTTGATTTTTTCTCTTTATTTTCCTGTGTCTTTCCCCATTTTTGATTCCTGCTTTCAAGGGACAGCGCATTGCGTGTACTATTGGGTTTCCTTACCCGATAAAGGACCATAGTTCTTCCTCCTGGTTAAGCCCCCCTGGAGTCCAGCTCCACTATGAGTTTAGCCTCTAGTTGCCTGAGTAGTTTAACTCTATCTCCTCCCCTTTCTACTGTTGGGATCTGGTCCAAACAGTAGTACATCAACTTCTCACTCCTAGCTTCGTGCATCCCAGCAAAGTGCCTCGCCACCGGGTATGTTTTATCCCTGTTAGTTATGGCTCTTTTGTGTTCTAAAATGCGCTTCTTTGCTGGATGTATTGTACTTCCAATATACTGCAACCCGCAAGGGCAGGTTAAGCAGTATACCACGAAGCTGGAGTTGCAGTTCAGTAATTTATCAATAGGCCTTCTTGCCCGGTACTTCATAGTCTTTCACTTTTTTACAATTCTTGCATGCCTTGCAATTCATGCAAGGAAAAATGCCTGTAATAGTTGGCTTAATCCGGGATTTGTCCTCAAAATGGCTCCGCACCAGGATATCTTTCAGGGAGGCACTTTTCCTGAAGGTGATATCTGGACTAGATGGAATTAGTTTCCCAATGACACCATCTGTTTGGAGGATATTCCAACTTTTCTGAATGAGACCCCTGATTTTCTGTGCCTCTGCAGAGAAGGTCATTATCAACCTAACCTTAGATTGCTCACCTTGCGTTTCATTGCTGTCCACTTGTTTTTTAATTAGTAGTTCCTGTCTGCTTCTACTACTGGCCTTTTCTACTACTTCCTGCAATATTTTGTTTTTATAACCCCTATTGATAAATCTCCCTAGGGATTCGTTTGCAGCCTCCTGAAAATCATCTGGTCGGGAACAGTTTCGTTTAAGTCTTAAAAGCTCCCCGTACGGTATGCTGTTAATCAAGTTACGGGGGTGTTGACTCCAAGAATGTAAGACAGTGTTCCCTGCCGTAGGTTTGCGGTGCAATTTGGTGCACAATTTATTGTCTGCCACAAAGACTAGAAGATCTAAAAAAGCTACCTCCTTTTCACTGATATTGCTTGTGAATTTTAAATTGAACTCATTATCATTCAATGATCTTATATAGTCTTCCGCCTCTGTGCGTGTGCCCCTCCACACTATGAAGAGGTCGTCAATGTACCTAGTCCATAGGGCTATTTTGTCTAGCCAGATTTCATTTTCACCCGCCCAGGCCACGTGCTTCTCCCACCAGCCCACGAATAAATTCGCGTAGCTGGGGGCGAAGCACGTGCCCATCGCGGTACCTTGTATTTGTAGGTATAATTCCCCTGCAAAGAGAAAAATGTTGTTATGCAGACAGAATGATACTATTTGTAGCAGCATCCTGTTATGTTCCTGAAACTTCAGGGCTCGGGTCTTCAGAAAGAATTCAAGAGCTGCTAGTCCTTGTCAGTGTCTGATACTCGTATAAAGACTCGTTATGTCTAATGTTATCAGCAGCAATTCATTATCCCAGATGATGTTCTGAATCTGGCGAATAAAGTCAGTTGTGTCCAAAATAAATGAACTAAGGTCCTTTACCATAGGGAATAAAAAAGAGTACATAAATGGAAGCTTTTTCTAATAAGCTTCCCAATGAAGAAACTATTGGACGTCCTGGAGGTTCTTTGATATCTTTTTGAACCTTCGGAAGGTGATAAAATGTAGGCAACACAGGACATTCAACTTGCATGTAATGTAATTCATTGGTCTCAAGAATTCCCTTACGATTCCAATCTTGAAGGAGACTATGGAAGGCCAGCACACTGTTGTTGTAATCCTCTCTCTTGTTTCGCAAATAACTCTGTGAATCACCTAGCAGACGTAGAGCTTCCTGTTTGTATTGTTCCTTGGTCATTAACACGACATTTCCCCCTTGACGAGGATTGTGTCCCAGTACCTCGTAAGCTTTGGGCAATTCCACAGCAAGTGAAGAAGGGTACCTGGACTCCCACAGCCATGCCAGCAGAGGCCGTTGCACTGAGAGCTCCACTTAGCTAATCGAGCCGGGGTATAGTATCAGTAGGATACAATTTTAAATGCGGTCTCTGTGTGGACCATGGAGTGTCCAAAATGGTGTGACCTGTAAAAATATCCTCCCATTCTTTGTCGGTAAGGGAGCCTCCCACCTCTTCTGACCTGCAGACTGGGCCCCTCGTGTTCCTTGTGTGAGAAAAGTATAAAATTCTGAGATGAGTTTGCGGTCATCCTTTTTCAGAACAAGCCACTTTTCAATGGGAAGCAGTGGTCTGCTGACCAGGGGACGTACCAGGGGACCAGATGTCCAGTGCATCATTTGCATGTGGAGAAAAAGGTCCGAGCCCTTCAGGTCGAACAATTGCCCTTACAGTCTCCCTCCACCCAGCGCGCGCCTGCACCCTTGTCCATACCAGGAGGAAAATCAGGGTTTGAAAAAATTGGAGACATGGGAGAGGGGAAAGTGGTAAGGTTTGCCCGCTTAGACACCCAGACCTGCATGGTCGGGCGGGTGACCGGCGAAGAGTAGATTCCCCATGAGCACACCGGCCAGGGCAGCCAGACCTCCCTCCAGATATGCCGACCAGCCACTGTCTGATTCATGAATACCCAGTGCTTCTCCATCATGGGAAGGTTCCATTCTACAAGATAACACAACAGTGAAGCCTGGAAGTAGCGTGTAAAGTTGGGCAAAGCCAAACCGCTGTAACAAAGATTTCTGCAGTCTGGGCGAAATGGAGCCCCAAATAAAGCGTTCAATCTCCGATTGGATGCGGGAGAGCGCAGTCGGGGGGTGGCTGCAGGGGAAGAGAGGACAGCCTTGTCTGGTGCCCCTCTCCACCGTAAAGCCTCCTGAGGGTACACCATTGACCCTGACCTGCGCAGTAGGGGCGTTATAAATGCTTGCCACCCATTTGCGAAACTTAAGCCCTATGCCGAAGCCCTCTAGTGTGGCAAACAAGTACGGCCAATGCACCAGGTCGAAAGCCTTCTCGGCGTCCACTGCCAGCAGAAGAGCCTCCTCCCTCGACCTGTGCACTTTATCGATTAAGTGGCAGATCCTTTTGGTATTGTCCCCTCACTGCAAAAACAACAGTTGATGGACAGAATGCAGAACAATGTCATACATTCACCCCAGTACAGAGATCTGGGCCTGAATCCATCGTTTTTTTGCTCACCATGCCGTTCTAGTTTGAACCCAGCCATATGCAAATCAGTCTTGACCCTGTGCCTCATGGGAACAGTCCAGCCCGAACTGCCAAGCCAGGTCCTCCCTGGAATGGAAACAAGCATCCTAGAACCGTTTTCGGGGTTTCACCCCTCTTCAGCCAGGATAGCTTGATTCCAGTGGCATGCCTACTCAGGATAAAAATCCGATTGGTCCGATCAACCAAGCTGTGAATAATAGGGTTCAGTCTATGGGCCAGGATGCTCGAGAATAGTTTGCGTCTATATTTAGCAGGGAAATCGGCTGGTAGGAACTGCAGAACACCGGATCTTTCCCAGGTTTGGGGAGGACGGAAATTGTCGCCTGGAGCATAGAGGGTCGGGAGGGTGCCTGTGTCCGCAAAGGAGTTAAATAGTCGGGTGAGCAATGGTGCCATCTCCGCGCAGAAAGTCTTATAGAAAAGGGCACTAAAGCCATCTGGACCAGGTGCTTTCATGGGCTTTAGTCGGGCAATGGCAGAAATCACCTCCTCAATCCGAATGGGAGCCTCCAGCCCGTCCACCTCGGGAGCTGGAAGAGAGGTAACTGCTGCCCGCGTAAATATTCAAGAGGGTCTGCAAGGGTGGGGGACTCGGCTGAATAGAGGTTTGCATAGCAGGCCTGGAAGGCAGCCGCAATGCCAGCATTGTCTGTCACCTCCGACCCTTGAGCCTCCCTTACAGCCTTCACCGCCTGGGGCTGCTGCTGACTGCGGAGGCAGTGCGTCAGCATGCGACCGCCCCTGTCAGAGCCTATGTAGTATTTATGTTTCAGCTGTAGCACCGCATACTCAGTGCCGTCAAGGTCCAACCTCTTCAGCTGAAGTCGCTCCTTCTCTAACTGGCGCCATATTCGAGGAGCGCTGGTGCGTTTGTGAATGGCCTCGAGTTCCTTAACTCGGCCCTCGAGATTTTGTCGCTTGTCCCGCCGGACTTTGTTTTCATAAGCCGCTTTGGCGATGAGAGAACTCCTCGCAACTAGTTTAACGCCTCCCAAATGGAGGCCAAGGGCTTGCTGCCATCGTCGTTGCTTGCGGAGACCGTAAGAGTGAGTCCTGTAGGCGCCAATGAGGTGGGGACGATTGCGCGCGCGGGAGGTGCAATGACAGGGTGATATGAGCATGATCTGAAAGGGAGCGAGCTTCTCTGGTAGAGGTCTGAGTGCAGGCCCACTCAGCTTGGGTGACTAGGAAGTGGTCCAAGTGGGTGTACGTCTTATGGGCAGCAGAATAGAAAGAATAATCCCTTTCATCGGGGTGTAAGCAGCGCCATGCATCTCTTATTCCGCAATCGCCAAGCCACGCCTTCCCATTCCCCGATCTGGCTCCTGCACCGCCCGACCTCGGGCAAGAGCGATCCTCCCCTGCGTCCATAACCCAATTCAATCCCCCTCCCCACCACTATGCAATCAGGTGTGTGCAGGACCTTGGCCAGGGCATTCAGCAAGAATTTCTCTTGGTGTTCATTGGGGGAGTAGAGTGAGGCTATGGTAATATTGGTGTGGCCTATACGTAAATGCAGCTCCAGGAGGCGCCCCTTGATCTCCGCCACCATGCCCACCACGGAGCCCCTAAAGTGTTTAAAAAGCAAAATGGCTACCCCACCCTTCTTATTTTTGTCCGAAGACCAAAACTGTACAGCAAACCCTCTATGCGGCATGCGGTGCGTATCGTTTTGTAGGAGGTGAGTTTGTTGGAGTAGGCACACTTCCCCTTGCGTGTGTTCGAGCATGGAAACCACCGCTTCCCTCTTAGTGGGGTTCTTCAGACCTCTGATGTTAAAACGAATTATCTGGACTGCCATCAGGAGGGGAAGAACCACCGGGCACTATGGCTAAGGCATTGCGACCAATAGTGTGGAGCGGAATCTGTAGGGGACTGTATGTGTACGTATAGTCGGACTAGCCCTGGTGAGAGGGCCCTGGATAAGAAGCTCAGCGGAGAGAGGACCCACCCCAGCCTAAAGCAAAAAAGACAAACCCCATAACGAAAGAAGAACAACAAATAGAAGTATACCAAGTCCATCATGAAGGCAGAACAGAAGGCATGGGGGAGTGCCAAAGGAGTGAAGGCCAACCCTGGGAAGAAGCAGAAGAAACCCTCTGCCCCCGCCGGACCCAAAGAGAGCAGTACAGCACCAGAAGCACGGTACACTCAATCATCAGCAACCAGAGAGTCCCCCTCTGCGCCAGCCAAAGTGCGGAGAACTGCAGACTGTTCCTTGATGATTGTGGCCCTGTCAGGGCGGAGGCAATCCAGGTTCCGGCTGCCCCTGGGCCCACATCCCGGAAGCCTCCGCGAGCCAGGGGCTGGGGCCTCCGAGTTCGAAGGCAGGTCCTCAAGAGACATTGTTATAATCTTATATGTATATTGTAGTTGGTATCTCCCTACACCCCTCCCCCAACCAGGAAGTGGTATGTTCCGAGGGAGCTCACCTTAGAATGTTCAGGTGAGCTCCAGTCAGTTTGAGAGCGGATGGTCACTAATAAAGACTATAAACTTCCACTGGTGTGCAGTAACTTTATTACAACACTGGCGACGAGCGACGGACTGCGAAGGGGGCAGGTGGCCATCTCCCCTCTGTTTCATTCTCTCAAGGAAGAAGAATTACGTTAATACAGTGCTCGAGCAGGAAGTATTCGGAGTGGTAGGAGGTCAAGCTCCGTTACGGACAGCGTGCCATCTTCCAACTCGCTGTATCTCACATGTTGGTTGGAATTGTAGTGACAGCTATCCTGTGGTGATTTGGCTAAGGAGCCGACTGCTCCGTATATTACGTGATGTGGACCTTACTTTTCTCCAGCGTCATGGGATGTCCGAGGTACATTGGATTATCGCAGTAGGCACTTACCTGATCTCGTAGATCCGCTCCAGGGTATCGGTGTGGAGTCAGACACTTTTCTTCGTGAGCGCTTCGTTGTGAAGGTTGCTGCAGGACCAGAGGTTTCAACTGTCTGGTACCGGGAAGTGTGCTGTGGTTCCATCTCACGGGCAACTGGAGGTGTGGTGAGTTCATGAGGAGTCTCCCTGATCGGACGGACCTGGTGTGAGGCGGGTTCAGCGGGCGCTGTTTGTCAGCCTCGGGTTGCGGGTGTGTCCTGTATGCCTGCTTTCATCGGCTGGAGGTGGAGTTCGTGGTGGAACGGGCGTCTGGCAACCTTTCTGTGACGACGTGTGGAGCGCAAGGCAGGGAGCTTCGTCCTGGGTAGCAGCGAGCGGACGTCCTGTGAAGCAAGATCCGCCCTCAGGAGCCGGCGCGCCAGCCGCATAGGACCGGTCCCTGTCAGTTTCAGTCAGCGCTGCCGGGATCCAGCCGCGTCAGCTGTTCTTACCGTTCTAACTAGTTCCTCTAAATTGTGGTGCAGGAAGCTGGCGGTAAGCGGCGCAAGTTGTCCGTTCTGTTCTTCTTCGAGACTGTGGTGAGTGCATCAAATTTTGTGGCATAAGGGCATTTCCTGTTTCTGTTTAACTATCAGGTACCCTTAAGCGAAAAGGGGTCTCTCAGGCATCTTTTGTGAAAGAAGATTTTCCCGCATTTTACCCAGGTTTGATTGTCTATATTGGGGGGCTCAGTCAGCGTAGTCACAATGGGAACACCTGGCATGAGTCAACCCCCGTCCTTTTTGAACGACTGTGGGGACCCGGATATCCACTGGAAAGATTGGGCCAAACTGTTTGAGTCATACCTCATTGCCATGGGAGGTGAAAGGTTTTCAGCTCTGAGGAAACAGCATATATTACTGCACAATCTGGGTGTACATGGTCGAAAAGTTTACGAGACTCTTCCGGAACCTGAGCTGGAGGATGATGAGGGCATTGATGTTTTTGATGTGACACTGATGAAGCTGGAGTCACATTTTGGGGATAAAGTCAATGTCGTGTTGGAAAGACACAAGTTTTTCACCAGAGTTCAAGGGAAGTGTGAGTCGATCAGTAACTACATTGCAGCATTAAGGGGTCTAACGCAGTTGTGCGATTTTGGGGATCTCAATGATTCTCTCATACGCGACCAACTGGTCAGGTGCACAAACAATAGCAGGATTCAGGAGAAACTGTTAGCTAAAAATCCCACTTTGAAGGATGCGGTGGCCATTGCGCAATCTGTGGAACATACGGCGAAATGCGTAAAAGAAATGAAAGTCAAAGAAGAGGTTGTGGCACAAGTACAAGTGGATGAGCAAATTGAAGGAGTTTGTAAAGTGTCTGACAAATGGAACACGAAGGAAACTCAAGCCACTAAAGCTAGTAGAGAAGGGCATAGTGCAAAATGTTATAGATGTGGTAGCAGTAACCATCTTGCAAATAACCCTATGTGCACGGCCAGAAGTGTCATGTGTAAAAAATGTAACAGGAGGGGACACCTAGCTAGAGTGTGCAGAGAAGGGTTCAACAACATGGTGAATGTGGTTAGTGGTAGTGAGGAAACTCATGCAAAATATGTATTCCAAGTGAGGAGCATGGCAGTGGGGGGAAAACAAAATTACCCTAAATGTATTGTGATGTTCAATAACAAACCCCTGGAAGTGTATGCAGATTCCTGTTCCCCCTTCACGTTAGTGAATGTGCATGATTTTGAAGAATCATTGGGGGGGTCAAGAGAGAGTTTAGAGACTCCTGACATCAAACCTGAAGGGTACACGAGGAACCCCATACCCCTGGTGGGCATGCTGTTTAGCAACATTGATTTCAAAGGGAGGTACACGAAGGGGACTGTGTACATTGTAGAGCATGGGGCTAATCTTCTGGGGTGGCAGCACCAAAGAGAATTGGGGATCAGGTTAGATCCCAATGGTGAGAATCAGGTGATTATGGTTGACAGAGGTAGCAACGAAGGGAGTCTACAGACGAAGTTTCCCAAACTTTTCACCGAGAAATTGGGTAAACTACGTGAGTTTCAGCACAGAATAAAACTCAGACTTGGAGCCAAACCTGTGGTACACAAGACTAGGTCAGTTCCTTTCCATTTGAGAGAAACACTTAAGGAAGAGTTAGATAAACTCTGTGAAATAGGGGTCATACAACCCGATGAGGCCACCGAATGGCTTGCGCCCCTAGTTCTAGCATCCAAGGGTAATGGGAAAGGTATTCGCCTATGTGTGGACCTACGCTCGTTGAATGAAAACATTTGGGTGGAGAGATTCCCTCTTCCCAACATAAATGAGATGTTGAGCACCATGGGCAAGGCATGTTATTTTTCAGTTATCGATCTGTCCAGGGCTTATCACCAAGTAGAGCTGCATCCCGAGTCAAGACCATTGACGGCATTCACGTCACCGTTCGGGGCGTTTATGTTTGTGAGAATGCCTTTTGGTCTTGCCTCTGCAGCCTCAGTATTTCAGAAAATAATGCAGCAGGTACTGAGAGGGGTAAAGAACACCCTTTGTTTCCAAGACGACATTCTGATGTATGGGGACACTGAGGAAGCACATGACGCCACCCTTCATGCAGTGTGTCACAGACTAAGTGAGGCAGGGTTAACTGTACAACTGGACAAGTGCAAGATAAAGGTAACATCTGTAGACTACCTGGGGCATACCATCAACAGAGAGGGGTTTAGGCCCAAGCATAGTTTAATCCAAGCTGTCAGTGAGGCCCCACACCCAACCAATAAGGAGGAGCTCAAATCCTTTTTGGGATTAGTGGAGTACATGTCCAAATTTGTCAGGAACTTTGCAGATTTGTGTGTGGGCCTTCGCGAGCTCCTGAAGAAAAATACGGTTTTTGTGTGGGAAGAAGAACACAGTAGGATGTTTGAAGTGATAAAAAGGTGCATTTTGGAATCTCCAGCATTGGGGTCTTTTGATCCAAACAAAAGAACCATTTTGACCACTGATGCCTCCAACAAAGGCTTGGGTGCCATGTTATCCCAAAAAAGTGATGGGGAGGAAAGAGTGATAGCGTTTGCCTCCCGTACCTTGTGTGAGGCAGAACGCAATTACTCGGTCATCGAGAGGGAGGCATTAGCATGTTTTTGGGCAGTACATCACTTCAAATTCTTTTTGTGGGGTAACAAGTTTACCATTCACACAGACCACAAACCACTCACATTCATGTTTTCCCCCAAACAAGCACAAAGTATGTCACCTAGGATAAGCAAGTGGGTGCTGGGGCTGGAAAACTTTAGTTTCAAAATGGAGTACTTACCGGGGCAGAAGAATGTGATTGCAGATTGCTTGTCTAGGTTACCCGTCAAAGGTAATTACAGTGAGGAAGTGTTAGATGTCCCCATTTGCGCGGTGCATCTCCCCTCGCTGACTGATGCGGAATGGAATAAGGGCATGGAGGAAGATAAGGCCATGGGATGTTGAGAGAACTCATCGTCAAGGGTTGGCCTGACAAGTTATCGGAGGTCCCTGACATAGTTAAAGATTTCTGGGAAGTCAGATTTGAACTGTCCATCATAGCTGGCCGCCTGCAAAGGGGGGAGAAGATTGTCCCACCAGAAGGGCTGAGAAAAAGGGTCATAGATCTGGCCCATGAAGGGCATCTGGGCAGGAGCCTTACTAAGAACAAAGTGAGGAGTTGCTTTTGGTTTCCTAGAATGGATTCGGAGGTGGAGAGAGCAGTAAAGGAGTGTGTCAGTTGTGCTAGAAGTGACAAAAGCAAAGTCATCCACTGTGCTCCTCTGGCTCCCATAAATGTACCCATATCTCCATGGACTAAACTACCTATGGACATTGTGGGTCCTATGGACATACTGGGGACACAGAAAAGATTCATGTTTGTGTTGGTGGATTACACTTCCCATTGGGTGAATTGTAAATTTACAGCGTCCACCACAACTTCCAATCTCATTGCGTTTCTAAAAAACATCTTTGTGTACGAAGGAATCCCCGCGACCCTGGTAACGGACAATGGTGTGCAGTTCGTCTCTGATAACATGAGAGAGTTTCTGGAAGAACTCAACATAAAGCATGAGAGGACTGCTCTCTATTGTCCGAAAGCCAATGGGTTAGTGGAGAGGGTGAATCGGATGATTAAAGAGCAAATACAACTGCCCATCACCAATGGGTTGAATGTGGAAGAAGAGTTGAGAGAAGCTTTATGGGCATATCACACCACGCCCAATGGGGTAACAGGAATATCCCCGTTTGTGTTTCTCAGAGGAAGGGAACCCAGCACCAAGATGAACCCAAGGTGGTTGGGGGGAGGAAGAAGAGTTGTACCAGACTTAGGTTGTGTTGAGAAGCGTCTAGAGTCTCATCAACAGAAGTACAAAGAGTGGTACGATGGGAAACATGGAGCTAAAGAGGTAGAGATAAAACCCAACTCCCAAGTATGGGTCAGGAAACCGGGTAGGGTGCAACCGGGAACGAGCAAATTCGGAGCACCTCAAACAGTGGTAAGCACAAGTAAGAGTGTAGTTCGCCTGGACAACGGACAGACATGGAGCAAAGACAGAGTTGTAAACACTGAATGAATTTCTTGTTCAAAGGTTTTGTAATCCCTGCAAGGGGAGATGTGTTATAATCTTATATGTATATTGTAGTTGGTATCTCCCTACACCCCTCCCCCAACCAGGAAGTGGTATGTTCCGAGGGAGCTCACCTTAGAATGTTCAGGTGAGCTCCAGTCAGTTTGAGAGCGGATGGTCACTAATAAAGACTATAAACTTCCACTGGTGTGCAGTAACTTTATTACAACAGACATATTCAGCACTGTGAATGCTCAGACAGGGAAGGGACCTGGTGCAGTTTCCCATCAAGGCGAAAGATGAGATATTTTTAGAGCATAAGTGATTAGTGATGAGCTGGAAGTCTCTTCTTTTCTGGAGGGTACTAGCCGCCAAGTCCTGGAAAAGCTGCGGAGAGTGGTCCCTAAAGCGTAAAGGCTGAGAAGCGCGGGCTGCCCTGAGAATCTCCTCCTTCACCGTGTAGTTGTGGACGCAAATGAGAATGTCAGCAGGGGGACTGCTCGGCTGGGGCTGCGGACCCACCTGGTGGCAGCAGTCTATCTTGACTGAGGACTCCGCTGGGGTGCCCAAGATCAAACGGAAGAGTTCTTGTACGTACCCCACAAGGTCGTCCCCTTCTGCCCCTGTTGGGACCGCACAAAAGCGAATGTTGTTCTTCCGTGACCTATTCTCCAGGTCCTCAGTGTGTGACTGGAGGTCGAGTTGCTGATCCCGCAGCCACAGGACTTCTTGTTGGAGCGCCGCAATCTCTTCATCCCTGGCAGTCGCAGTGTCCTCCAGGGCAGCAACCCGTTCCCACACAGCATCCACATCCCTCCGTACTTCTCGTAGGTCCGCCTGCAGGTCTGACTTGATGGCCAAACTGTCCTCTTTGGGAGGCGAACAAAGCCTCCAGGAACTCCCTCGTGACTGCACTGTCCGAGCCATCCCCCGCAGGTGATTCTCCAGAGCTCGCAGTGTTCCCTGCGGACCTCAGCAAGAGGTCTCGAACGGATCTGTCCTTTTTTTCCGGACGGGGCTGCGGTAAGGCACGGGACCACCTAAATCAGCGTAGTCAGGCCCCAGAGATGCGCCGTCATTCCCCGCCACCGGCACCGTGTTGCAGCAAAGTCGATGATGGGGCATCTGGGGGCTGGGGGTGCTGAAGTCGATAATGTAGGCCCGGCGGGAGCGGAGCTCAGAGACAGCACGTCCAAACAAAACACAAGGACACCTCAACACGAGGGTATGAAAATACAAAGGAATTAACATGAAGCCAAATCTACAAACCCAGTTCAAACGGTGCAGCATGAACAAAACAATTGGTTCAAGAAGGAGAGTACCAACAATCAAGAAACATGAGTCCAAATGTCCCTGCATCAAGAGTTGATAAATGGAAAGCATTAAATCTATCCCTACTCTATCGCTAAGATGACATCCCTCCATAAGCATATTAAATATGGTGGAAAGGTGACAGTACACGGAGTCTTCCTCAGATGTCTCGCATCATCAAATGGGTCAAGCAGCATAAAGCCACTATCACAAAAGAAATAGCTCTTTCTGAGATACTCCCTCTCAGGAAGCTAGAAAGATGTGGGGCCTTTCCTTAATTCCAACAATCAGTAATTCACAGGTAACTTTCCCATGATGCACAGCTTGCATGTATTCTACAATGGGTACCGTCCATGAGCATACTTTTCCCCCATGTTTTCCATTTACATCCTTTACAATAATTTGTCCTTGATTCCCATGCCTTCTCCATGCGAAACCAACTTCATTCTATATTATCACCTCCAAACCATGTAACTTTAACTTCTTCTTACTAGCTGCTAAAACAATGGCATTACTTGTCTACAGAATGCTTCTCCACCTGCAATGCAAAACGTGAGAAAGAACAGCTTCCACTGTGCACATGAAATTCAGATCATTAATCCTAGAGCAAGAGTTTGTCAGGAACTTGCATTTCAGGCCTACAGCTTGAGCTAACATAAGAACGTCAATTAAGCATTACGAATATGAATAACTATTATTACATTTCAACTAATACATTTACATACTTATGAAAAATGTATCAGTAAGAAACACATTTAATACATGTGTAGCATTCGACGTCACAACACGAGTTCTTCATGTTAACGTTTTCTGCTAGTTACATTCATTTCCTATGTTAATTCTTCATGCTAATTGTCAGTAACTTAAAATATGTCACGTAATTCCGTTAATACATTTCACAATTCTAACACCTCTCAATTACACAATACAGGATTGTGTGCGGATGCGCTTTACACGTGATTATGATGCACCCATACAAATGAAATGAGACTTCCGCTGCATCAGTGACAGTTACCATTTTAGCTCCCAACTGTTACTTTGCCCCTCCATACAGAAAAGGGAATGGAATTAAACCAAACTGTGCACGCAAATAGAAATGTCTTTGCATGGTATTGTGCAAAACTATTCACTGGCTACCCAGAAATTAGCATTTAAAAAGTGCTGTTTCAGTCAGGCTATAAAGCACTTACATTAAAAAAATATCTGAATAAATAATTTGCAGATCCTTTGCGATTCTTGAGCCCACAAAGGACTTGCTACTCCAATTAAACAAATAACCTTTGAATGAGGGGGCTCTTTACACCCTCACCAAAGATGAGAATCCTGGGACAAGCAACCATTGTTTCTGTGGTCTCTATCTGTTGCTGAAGTGAGGTGTCTACCGCAACTGGATGGAACTTATCTTGGACCCTACAATTTACACTGCTTACTGAATGGTGCTAAGTCCTTACATTTTTATTGCTAGTGATTACCTATAACTTTACACTTTATTAGTGGATCCACTAAGGAGCATGTATATATCTTACCTTGTTTCCAATAACCAGGAAACACTTCTCAGTTAAAAGAAATCCCCTGTTTGGGGTGTTTGTTGTATTCATATAATCAATTAATGGTACCTCATTCTATATTTCTCATGAGTCTGTTTTGACTCATGAGTCCCCCTCAGGTTTAGGGTTCTAAAACCTGACCCAGGATGCAGGATTCCTGAAAAAAGTAGAAAAAAGGGTCAAGTGCACTATGGCTGTGCTTGGTCAGTGTCCACTTGTGGGGGTTGGTGACAAGCGGTGGGTTGTGAGCAGGGCCTGGCTGCAGTCCAGTCTCTACCACCAACCCCTGCTGCATACTGCCATAGGATTCTCAGGGGGTGTTGCTGCCCGCAGGAAGACTGAGTCCCTTAGCCAAACCCTGCTGCGCACAGCTAAAAGTCATGCGCAGCGGGTTGAGTGCAGGACCTTTGGTAGGCAGTGAGCATAGCCAAAGACTGTGTGTAGTTTGAGTTGACTTCCCTTCCCTCCCAGAGGATTGTGCACCAGGGTTGTCCGAAAGCAGAGCATTATGGCCTACAGCAGGGTTTGCTAGCCTGTGGAGGGTTGGCCAGAGAGTGCTGGGTCTGGTGCACATGCCAAAGGCAATAAGAAGCATGGATGGCTGCCCATGGTTGATTAAGCACAGGTAACTGTTGCTTGTGGTGTATGATCAAGAAAACACACTACATTCATTGAAAAAGACCAAAGACTAACGTGATGCTACAGTAAGCTGTGGTTGTATATCATTAACATATGTTTGAAAAAAACTAGAAATTCACCGCAAAAAAAGGCAGTTATAGTGTATTTATGGCTTCAAGTTAAAAAAAATGGAATTTTGCAAGTTATGGTTAGGACCGGAATCTATTACTCGCACACCAAATATAATGCTTATGATGTCTCAATATTTATCCCAATAAGTAAGAACACCTAAAAGCGCAACATATTTAAATAATAATGCATACTAAACCCACTTAGTAATACTACATTCATTGTTGTCTCTTTCATTTTGTTAAGGGTAATAACATATGTAACCTCATCTGTAAGACTATTTAAATCACCTAGAGTAAATAATGGAGTGGCAGAATGTAGGCCGGTGTATAAGACTGCACTGGCAAGCAAGAAATAAAATCTGAGGCATGGGTGGCATTGATTAATGTCAGCAGGTGCAAGGATAGTTGTGCTTTCTGGCAAATTGTTAACAATCCCTATTTTAAAGACTCTTCTACTCCATCCATTGAAGTCGCTATATCTCAAGAAGATTGGGTAGCACATTTTTCTACTGCACCGGACACCACAGTTATTCATGAGTGGAATCTGAACTATTTTGTGGATAATGAATTTAGTAAGGTAACATTTCCCTTTATATTCACATTAGAGGAAGCTCTTGATGCTGTCAATGGGTTGCATAATGGGAAGGCTCTAGGACTTGACGGGGTGCCCGTTGACTTTTTCAAAACTAATTTGGAGCTATGGGTACCATTACTGACTAATGGTCTAAGAGTGATCTGCAGAGTAGGTCCTTTTGAATCTTGGTCCACATCCTTGATTGCTCCGATTTTTAAAGGGGAGCTAGGGGAGCTTCAACTTCCTATTGACCAATATCCCTGCTGGGTATCACTCTTGAAGGTTGCTGAGAGAATAATACTCCCAAGATTGGAGAATTGGGTCGAGGCAAATTTAGTTATGGCAATGAATCAGTATGGTTTCGGAAAGGGAGTGGGAACTGTAGAACAGTCTCTTAATTTTAGTTTACTCATTGGTAAATACACTGGAACAATGAGAGGTCCTGTTTATTTGGCATTTATAGACCTCTCCAGTGCTATTGATTGCATAAATCATGATCGATTATGGATCCTGATGATGAAGATGGATAGTGATTTTACATTTGTGAATGTTATCAAGGACATCTATCTGGATGCTAAGGCTAAAATTAAGTTTGTAATTAATGGAGAATGTACTGAGGAATTTGATATTAAACGGGGGACGGGGGGTGGTACTGCAGGTTTGTGTCTTGCCCCATTCTTATTTGCCCTTTAAACTAACCTTAGCAGGTTCTTAGACGAAAAAGGCTATGATGTCCCTCAGGTTGCACAAAAAGCCTTAACTGTATTACTGTATGCGGATGATGCAGTCCTCTTGGCTTGTACCCCAAAAGTACTACAGAATCTGATTAATCATTTTGTGGAATATATGGCTGAGTTAGATCTAAAAGTTAACTTGCCCAAAATGTTTATTATGAAATGTGGCTTCAATGTGGATAAATCCAATCAATTTAGGCTAGGAGATACTAAGCTTGCAACAGCTTCCACTTTCTCCTACCTTGGATTATTGTTTGATGCCCATGGTTCATGGAAGCAGCTGGTTACAACCATAACCTTGCTGATGAACAAATTTTTTGATGGAATCAACAGATTTGCGGGCAGATTGGGGGGAAGCCACATAAAGACCTTTGTAACATTTGTAAAGCAAAATGTACCTCTCTGGCACAGTATGGGGCTGGTGTATGGGGTTATGATAATTTAGAAAAGTTATAACTTGTAGTAAATGCCTGTTTAAGAAAGTACCTTGCAGTCCCACACAGTGTATCTATGTACGTCTGTCATAAAGAGTTGGGAGTTCCCTTTTGAGAAGTCTTTATTAGAATATGTCCAATATTATTGTGGCATAGAGTCTGGTCACAGCCTGAGGCACTTATAAGTAGGTTAATAATTTTAGACTGATTGTCTGTCTCAGGATTATTTATGCCTTGAGAATTCCATGGTTTTAATATGTCAAGGCCCTTTTTTTTTTTTTTTTTTTTTTTTTTTTTTAAAAAACCTTTATTTGTGCATATGAAAAGGACAAATACGGGCCTACAACCATCAGGCCGGCCACAAAACGGTTAAGCACTGAGACACACATTACAACCCCTGTGCGTCAATGGTCAAGATTAGCAACGATTCAGGAGTTATACACTGGAGAGATCCTTGACACCAGGGGAAGGAGAAGTAAAGGTTAATTTTAAGGTTTTCAAAATAATTTTATCGAGGAAAAAGTCAGTAGAGGATAGAACCAAGGAGATTCGAGTCCGCAAGATGGCTTCATCACACGGGAGAGCAGCAGCATCATTAAAACGGCCATAGAAAATCTCAGACAGTGAGGCGATGCAGTTATAGAACAGGATAGTCACATGAGTAAATACGCACCCCTCCAAAGCCGCCCTCACTCAATCCACCCCACACCCGGACCCCGAATCGGAAACAAGTATAGCGCAGAGACATAGAAGAAAGAGGCCCATAGAACCAAAAGGAAAAGGTAATTTACCCCCCCACCCTACACCAATGCGGAGGCTACGGCCTACACCCCCCCCCGGCATAGTGCCTGTCGCCCAATGAACCCGAAATATAGACAAGAGAGAAAGTAGGAATAGAGTAAAGAAAATAAGAAATCAAAGAAGAAAGCGGGGAGGAGCCCACGTAACCTCGGAGCGCCCGAAACCACCGGCCAACTACGTCTCCACACACTAAGAACCCACTACACCCAAAGGCAGTCGTGTGAAGATAACGTGTGACAACCATATAAATGAAGGCAGAAAAATCGCGACGAGTGCGCACAACGTATGCAGACAGTTCCAGTCCCAATCCAGCCCATCCGTGACACCATGGTGATAGAAATCAATCTAGCCCTGGCCCGATCGCGGGCGTAAGATTAGACTAGCCCCCACATGAAGGCCCCGCAGCCCGTGCAGACAAAGACAATATGGCCGCTTGGGAGAAGATGGAGAAGTAGAGTCACAAAATGGCCGCCGATCATCCATTGAGGTCCCCTTGTGCACCATATAAAATCCAGACCTGGCCTGTAAAGTACAGGAGTTCCACATAAAAGAAGCCGTAGGCCACCGTGAACGGTTCCTCGAGGACGTCAGGTGTCGCTCAGCTGGATACTCTTGCGGACGCGGTGAGGCAGGCAACAACAAAGCAGGCAGCAATGAACGGGGAAACAAAGTGTCCACAATTGAGCAGGAGATCGATTGATCCTGGGTGCCGGGAAAGCCAGATGCAGACACCAGTGTAGCACGGTTATACACAGTCGTTGCGTCCCCGCAAGAGGACAGAAGCACTGGCAGACCCACGTCTTGTTGAGAACAAACGGGGCGCTCACGACCCGCAGCCGACAGTATGGAGTCGAACCGCTCACTCAGCGTTTGCAAGCCAACACACAATTGCAGACGAAGGTCCCGCAGGGCAGCCAGAACGGAGCCGCATGTCAGCGGTAGCTGCGCCCCCACATCGGCAGCAATCCGGGACGGCACTGTGGAGCTGGAGTCTGATAGAGGGAGGGCGAAGCGGGCAGCGGGCGAGACCGGAGCATCGCCCCCCAGCAACGAGCAGGCAATCAACGCCATGTTTTACCGTTGAACGGTACAGTGGCCAGGGGGGGGGTCGTAACAAGGAGGCAATTCCACGCAGGTCTGCGCCGCAACAGGTGAAAGCCAACAGTCGCTTCCCCTCCCTCGGACTCTCTTTGCAGCCGACTAGGCAATAGAAGAAGGGGGTCCGCAGCCTTCCACAGCGCGGGCCACAGAGCGAAGCAGGCGACCCGCCACACCGGGGCTTACCCTATAACTCCAGCCCGTCAGGTGAAAGGTGAAGGAGGTGTCCGGGCGTCTCTCCCCCGGCTCATCTGGCGACAATCCGTGGTATGAGGCGGGATCGGGGCCGCGGGGCTCAGATTTGCGCCGGGGGTCCAGTGACTGCGGAGCTTCCAGGGGGCCGGCCAAGGCCACAATAGAGCAGGGGTCCAGCGCGGAGAACAAAGGCACCAAGAACTCCGGCATCCGGGCGGGCTCAGACTCCGGGAAAGCGGCGGCGCGATCAGCACGTCGTCGCGCACGTTGCACCTCGAAAATCGGCGAGGATAGGAATCAGGATGATAGTCCGAGGCCGAGGGCCGGCGGAGCCGGGCGCTCAAGCGTCTGCTCCGGTCGCCATCTTGGCTCCTCCCCCCGTCAAGGCCCTTTTTGATAGACTGGAAATATCAACTCTTTTCAATGATTCACCCTCCCTGCTGGGTGTTTCCAAGGCTGAAATGAAACAACTAGCATTGAACATGTTAGTGGAGAATAGATTTATTAAGAAATGTGGAATGCCTAGGGTTGTTCATTATACCTTGCTGTGTACAAATAATGATATCCAGTTCTATCTGAAATGTGTGCACAACCTCCAGCATAAATTTGTGCTAACCTGTATTAGATGTAATATTATTCATCATTTTATCACTTTTACTTGAATAAATGATTGGGCGGCCAAATTAGTTAACTGCCCCTGTGATGGTGTTTCGGAACAATGCACATTGCTCTTCACTCTGTTTTATAAATATTATGAAATTTCTCGCTTGCAAATTATAAAACTGCTATTGCGAAATTAAGATTTAGACAGTGCGCGCCGCGGCCGGGTGGTTGGATGACAGAGCTCGACAGATGTATGCTGGCGGAGACGGAGGTTTATTTAGCTAGGGGTTGCCCAAATAAATGGGACAGGAAATGGGAAAGGTGGAACACTTACCGAGGTAAACCTGTAGCGTCCCCCACTTGAAATGCGTCAACGGGCAGAAGGTACAGATTGAGTGGAATGTATATTCTGTTTAATGACTTGGTACACAAGAAAGTGTGGTCAGAAGGAACTAATCCTCAGCCTATGTTGTATAATGATGTTTGTAACTCAATAAACAAATTTAAACAAAAAAAAAAAGATTTAGACAGTGCAGACTAGCATTGCTTTTTCTACAACAACTGCATTCCAATCAAGTTTGTTTTGCTGTGTCCAAATTTCTATGGAGGGCTTTTTCAATATGGAAACAGATGAGTGGATAAGCTGTTCTGAATGAATGTTTTGGGATCTAAGCTTGCTCTTCAGTAGTACATCAATTGGAATGCTGCGATTTTATGGATATTTTATGCAGTGAAATGTTATGGTTTTATTATGAAAAACCGAATAAAGTATACTTTGATTATTTACAACATTTGTAATTGCATCTGACAAATCACAGGTGAGGTCAAGAACATTGCATTTGGATTGCAAGTTAGGGTTTGCTTGTCAGTAGAATGAATTATTGAACTAACATGTAAATGTCAGTGTTTGTTAGTTTTAATTGATAATCTTGGCTCCACTCTAACTATTTTTATTAATTGAATTTGGTGTACATCCTTTCAGCCATTTTCGAGAAGTTAGTGTTTAAAGATGGGCTTGGCATAGACACAAATAGGTTAAAAAGTTAGATATATCTGGAGCGTTGGTGCCCAGATAGGCTTTGATTGGCAGTTTTAAAGGAGTCTAGTCAACCCTGATTGGCTGGACACAACTTTGAACAACATGTTGTGGAAGTAGTTACAGGAATTACGGACATGGTCCACGTGTCATGAAAATTAAATAAATAAATATATGGGGTCAGGGTGACCACACCCTGACCCTCCGTGTTTGTAGGGGCCCAACAGGGCTTGATGGCCACAAAATGGACAACATGTTGTGGCAGCCATTACAGGACTTGGGGACATGGTCCCAGTTGACGTACATTGTGGGGAATGGCTGGTTATGAGGGTCACAAAAAGGAGCACATATGTAGGATGATAACAGATTTTAGTCACAATATAAATCATTTGTTGGTGGAGTTACACTCACTTTAGGAATTCCGTTGATCTCTTGGGTTATATTACCATGTGAAAAAATACTGACCCTCTGCTGGGATTTGATGAACCATGTTTCAGAGAAAATAGTTTTCTCTCATGATTTGATTTTCTCATAGATGTTAAGCTAAAATGAGAGCATATTTTCTATAATTACCCACCATCTCCCTCGGCTATGTGAGAACAAACTCTGATATTCTGAATGAAACGTGTATTTCCAACAGCATCAGAAGTCAGTCAGTTGATGCCCCAGTGTTCGACTGCAGCTTCACCACAGTGTTCTAATGAAACTAGAGTGGAACATCTGAACGCCATCTTGGTGGAATCAAAACTATAAAACTTAAAACATTTCTTTTAAAAATGAGTGGGTTCTTTTTCAAAGAAATTATGGTTAGTGCTCTAGAAAACTAAAATGAAGTCTCAGTTTAATGAGTTCTCAAATCTTTGCCTCATCTATTTCAGTAAACATTCTGAGATGCAGAAAGAAACATATACTTACAACACCAGCAGCATACTGTCAGTTAACTCTCTAGTAATCAACTAAAACATCACCATAGAGTTCTAATTAACAAGTGCTAACATCAGTAGCAGCTGCTTCTGGACGGGGTTAGTGGGGCGGCGGAGGGAGGGGGGAGTGAATGAAAAAAAAAGGACTTACCTGGAACAGCCGACTGCCGCCACCCCTCCATCCTCGTCCTCTTCCTTCTTCCTGTCCCGGCCAGCAACAGGAAGCACCCGGGCACACAGGCTCTGCTGAGCCAATCACAATGCTGCAATGCAGCGTTATGATTGGTCTGAGCACCGTGGTTGGGCGCTCACACGGGGATAGGGAGCCTGTGTATGTTCCTCACCAGGCTGTCTAATGCAGCCTAGTGGGGAACATGCAAAGTGCGCATGACTGTTTAGCTGGCTCAAGAGGGCCGGACAAACAGCCATGAGCACTTATGGAGAGCAAACCACTCCTTTCCCTGCTCTGGCCAGCCCCGCCCACCCCACCACTGACTGCAATAGGAAAAATAAAATGGTAATAACGTTGCATTATTATCATTTTATTTTTCCTTCTGAGCAGTGGGCGACGCTCATCCGCCTTAGCGGAGGTGCCGCCATTGGCTAATATTTTGAATTGAGATAAAAGTGAGGCACTCCTGAACACCATTTTGTTAGAATAGGATCTCTTGAATTTATAGCCTTTCCCGAGAAGCAGGCTGAAGTAAATTAGCATTGAAATGTCAATGTAGGTATGAAACCAGCAGGTTAAAAATGTGACTGGAGGTATGGGTTTGTAGTCATTTTAAGCATAATCTATTTTTTAAGGTGGCTAACAATATTTAAAGGGAGAGATGTTTGCATAAGTAAAGCATCACATTTTGACACCACACAAACCTTATAGGATACTGTCAGAATGATTGAACAATGTCATCAATGTTGTCATTTGGGATATCATCAGTAATGGTATGAAGTATTTCATTTAACACATTATGAGTGATGTACTATGTGAGGTCATAAGCAGTGCATGAAAAAAGTGCAAAATATAGTTACTTCACTAAACTGTAACTGGTGAATTTGTGTTTTTTCGTTTTTTAAACGTTGTTCCTTATCTCATTTCAACACCTAACTATAACGCCATTTTACCCTTTATTTTTTTCAATGAATAGTTTATCCCTTCTTCAGTTTCTGTAGAGTTTCCAAGTTTGCCTTGGGGCTAGTTGACGCCTCGCTGCGTTGGGTAAGAATGTATGTGTTATTTACCATTTCATGCAATATGACTAGAGATTATGTTCAAGTAAATCACTGTGAAGACCATGCTGTACAGGTACAAGATAGTTACAGGGAGGCGAAGCCTCCTGAAGAAGTTTAAGCAAACTAGGATTAAACAAACTAACAATTCTGTGCAGCTATACAAAACAATAACATTAATATTTGGTGCTCGGAAAATAATCTCAGACGATCCTTACTATACATTAGCAATCTAAATCGACCAAACACAGATTAAGGCACATGAATGCTCAGAATTCAAAGATCAAACAGCTGTATAGAAAACAACAGGGATCAGGCACAAGAGCATAAGTAACACCCACAGAAGCAGTTCAGAGGCTCGATCAAGAGTCTTCAATGGGTCGGAAATAAAATACTGTCTAAAGCCCTCCCTAGGGGAAATAATGAGGCATATGGGGAATGGTCTCTAAGAGTTCATTCAAAAGGGCAAATTGCGTTTAAGTAATGGTTTGGGTTGGAGTGCAAGTGAGATTCTACATAGGTCTGCAGAAAGAGGATTTAGCAAAAGAGGGTAGTCTGTAATCTGCAAGAAAGTCCAAAGTCATCTCCCCCTTCAGTCAGAGCAACGATAAGTTACAATCGATAGAGTCCATTTGCAACTCCTCTTTGGTTGCATCATCAATACAAGTCCATTGTATTTGTTTCAATCTCTGTGTGGATTCACATGGTACACATTGCAACAGTAAAGAATGATCCCACGATATGGGAACATTGTCTCAGTCACAGGCTCAAGTACAACAGTCTATTGTTCGTCCACAGGTTTCTCATGTGCTCATACATAAATTCCTTTCTCACTATTACTGGTTTTAAAAAAAATATCTTTATTTAAATTTTCAACAATTTCAAAATACATACCAAGCAATCATAGTCCAATTCTGCACTGATGTACAATGTTATTGTCACTGCGACAATACTAGCATAGTTATGACTCATTTTTTTTAATAAAGTGCATCGAATAATGGTATCAGCTATTCCCCGACTGTGGACATGCATTAATGATTTGGTATGAGTATGCAGTACCCGCACACACCATCACATCTAATTGAGGGGTAGGACACTCGTATATGTCTGCTGTTTGTCGTTATTAATATTTGTGCAAATATGCCTATCAATATTTCTACATATGCTGCATGTATGGTACAATTTCTGTAGAACAATAATCAGGAAAGCATATAATTTAGCAGGGTAATTAACATTGTTGGTTTGCCGGATGTCTACATCTTCCATCCTGAAATAACTCATAACCAAGAATTATAAAGAAAAATATAACGAACTGTGAGACTTTCTCAGTATTACTGTTACAAGAAATGTATCTGTTCTAAACTAGAAAATGTGTGAGAACACCTGCAAGGAAAGCAAGTCAGCAGAATAACACTTCAACAGCTCCATGACAAGCTATAATTTAGATTCATGCCTTGAGAGTAATGCAAATCTAAGACATAAAATTCAATAATGCACATTTATTATACATTGGCATTTTAAACATAAACGAGTACGATGTTCTTTAGTACTTTTAGTTCATGTTTCATTAGTGTGATCCAGCGTGGGGTCAATACCTGATCAGGGATCAATACTCAATTCATACAATTACAATGGCCCATGCACATTCACCCAGAATCCCTGATGCGCTGGGGTCAATTTGTTACTATTCAATACTTTTCCTTTTCTGTGAACCATGTATAACGTCATTTGAATGCCTACTAATTTAATTAATCAACTTTTCTTCCACTTGGTCGATGGACCAATTAGTTGACTAGTTGATGATAATGATTTTCTATCTAACTTAACCCTTCAGTTATCTAAATAACCACAGACACTCGGTAAAGTTATGAAGCTTTATTTCAATAATAATGTAGATGCTCGTTGCATACAGTCAAAATGCAAATAATGAAACTCACAAAGGGAGACATAAACATCAGCAACATTAAATGAATACAAACTAATCTCTTAAACAAATAACATTAAGAGACAAAAGTTTCAGCAAAATCAATATGTGAAAACAGAATACACCTAACGGAGGGGATAGATGAAGAGACAATAGTTTCATCTAAAATAATACGTTCAATGTATCTATAACGGAGTGGATAGGTGGAGAGACAGAAGTTTCAGAGACAAAATACTTTTGCAAATAAATTTGCAGGTATGAGTCAGAGACAGAATACAAACCTAACAGTCTGAGGAAACCACCCCCTCGGCCTAGGAGATGATGGGGGTCCCCGAAATAGAAAAGGGGAACAAAGATTTCAGGTCTCAAAGTAGGACAGAGATAGGATACAGCTAGGCCTCTCTGCAAACCGATGATCAGCGACACATTCACCAGTCTTCTCTTCCTCCCCGCAAGTTTAAACCACACCCCTAAAGGCACCCCAATTATACCATAAAACCTACATGTCCGTCCCACATAAATTGAAACATTTCTAAAATCTAAGCAAATGATTGGTGGGTTTTGGGGGTGGCTCTGTCACACCATGGTGACTTCACGCACAATGTAGTCACTTTATTGTTCAGCATACTTTCTCACAGTTAGGTTTTTAACACGTGCTCACATTTTCTTTCATAAGATACATTTGAAGATTTTTATTCAAACAATTGTCAATGTCCGTGGAATAAGACTCTGGTCCCACGGTCGAGTCTGTCACTTGGCAGACGAACGTTATTTTGACCTTCACTCGGGCATCTTTTCTGCTGTGACCAGCGCCTCTGCCCCCGCTGACAGTTCAGATCCACTCCTCATCTCACCCCTTCCACTCTGGACAAATTAAGACAAGATGGAGTTTCTTCTAGCACACTATAGTAAATGAAACAAACATTTATTAGTTATATGACACGGTAGTTTTCACTGTGTATCCCCCTCTCTTGCACTATTCCTCATTAGACTTACCTAGCATAAGCTTCATGCGCAAAGCAGCAATACTCTTTGTTTGAAAGCAGAATGCAACATGCAACTTCGAAATGCACATGCGGCCTAGTCATGCATTTATTTTTCGTTTTCTCCAAAGCATACTGCAAATACGTTTTAGTTTCTTTCATATATTATTTCATATTAGTGCATACATGCGTAAAGCTATTTCCTACGTTTTTGTGTAAGGTGCATGTTAGTTTTATTTACTACTTCCTGTTAGTACGTATTATGGGGGTATCAATTCAAGCAGGTTTCTTTTCTCGAACCACTGCGCCATCATTACCCCCTCTGATGGCTTTCAGGAGCAATGTTAAAATACCTACCATACCAAGTGCCATCTTCTTTTTATCTAAAACTCAGTCTTCTTCTCTCTTTTTATGGCACCCTCATCTAAATCTTTCATCACATCATAGTATTTCCCTTTCATGTCTTCTAATTCTATCTCTTCACTTTTTCTTGATTTTCATTCATCCTTTAATTCTGTCACTTCTCTTTTCCCACTTTTACGCTTACAATATTTGTATGTTGTTATTATCATTAAGGCTACTATGGCTACAGAGACAATTGGCATTATTATTTTTCCTAATAAACTACTTCTAAGGATAGAAAACCATTTACTCACAGAGGGGAAACCCTTACCACGTTTCTCCCAAACACCATCAACCTCCAGTTGGGCCAAGTCCTCATGTAACTTCGTAATATTTTTAATATATCCCTCAATTCCCTTACTTTTATCAGGAATATAGGTACAGCAGTGTTGGATTTTCAACATGCCACAGACTCCACCCTCTTTTGCCAATAAGTTATCAAGGGCAAGTCGATTTTGTAAAACCATTGATCTGATTGCAACCATTTCCGTGTCAATCGTCACGAACCCACCAGCAGTATCCGTTGATAAACAATCAACTACTGTGGACAACTTAACAATTTTGTGCGAATTCAGGATGACTCCAACTGAGGGTATCAGTGCACCAAAAATATCACCTACTATTTCTGAAAAACTTGCTCTTCTACTGCATGTTAGTCCTTGTTTTACTTCGTTGAGTTGATTACTACTTCAGTCCATGTGATAGACCTTAGGGAAGACAATGGCAAAATAACAACTTCCATACCAGTGTGCAGGCAATCTATAATAGGCCTTTCTACCACACACATAATAGACTCCTGGAAAGACAGGATCAGTTCTACCTTTCAATCCCCAACCTCCGGTAATTTGAAAAGTATGCTCACATTCACTACTACCAAAGAAGTAATTTTTATAATTCGTTTTTGTTCTAAGCAAACATATTTTTCCTTTCTGGGCCCAGTCCAGGGACATTGCAGCGTATGTCTCGGCTTTCTCATAATCTCCTTCCCTAAATGCCCACAGAGGTACGTGTGACTTCTGTTCAGCAGCCTTTCTTTGGAAACTTTCTCTTCTACCTTCTACCATTTCTATGAAAATCTTTTCTTCCACCCGTAAACTACAAGTCAGGTTATTTCTATAGGCATATTTTACATCTAAAGTTTTAGTGATATGGAAGAACTCTCCCATATATTGTGCATTTTTGCCACTTAAGACTTTGTTCAGCTACTTAATTACAGGTATTTTGAAAAATACTAAATCTATGTTGGAGTAGTCATATTCGAGTTTCCCCGTCACGTAAAATAGGCTGGTTAGTAAACTGCAAGACACACCATAGGTTAAAGGTACGTGGTGATAGGCCACCCCCTCTGAGTCAGATGAAGGTAATTGCATGCACACATAACAATCACTCACATTCATGGTTTCTATATACTCATACATAGGTATATAAGGTAGGACAAGCCCTGGTGTGTGTGGCATGTCCTAATTGCATGGTGGGCCCTGAGAGTATGGACAGAGGAATGGAAATGGGTTCAGATTGGCATAGAACTGGAATATGCCCCTGCAGTTGCGGGCCAGGTCCAGGTTCTATCGCCCAAAGCAGGGAAGGCCATCAAGGTCGTGATTGGTCTACCCTGCGTTTTGGCTGGAAGGGGGTTGTGTTGGACTTGCCCCTTTTTGCAGGGCCATCCCTGAACTTTTTGCCTTCCTCCTGTATTTTTTCTGACCTGTTATTGGCTGTTTTTTGACTCTGGGCACTTTACCCCTGCTGATCAGTGCTCAAGTGCATATGCTCTCCCTATTGTAAATTGATGTTGGATTAGTGATTCCATGATTGGCTAGTTTGGTTTACCTGTCAGACCCTAGTACAGTGCACCAGGAGTGCCCAGGGCTGGTAATCCAAATGCTGCTGATGGGCTTGCAGCACTGGTTGCGTCACCCACAGAAGCAGCCTGTAAAAGTGTGTCTAAGGCCTGCCATTGCAGAGCCTGTGTGCAGTCTGGTACTGCCATGCTGACTGGGAAGTGCACCCACTTGCCAGTCCCTAATCCTTACCTTTTCTTCATATCAGACACCCCTCTGGTAGGCCCATGGGCAGGATGCATTGTAAGTATATGGTAGGACAAGCCCTGGTGTGTGTGGCATGTCCTAATAGTGAATTACAGCCATTTTCGTTTTTCACTATTGCAAGGCTAACTGTTCCCCATAGGCCAGAATGGGCAGTTTGATTATTACATCAAATAATTTTAACTGACTCAGGGAACATGGTAGAAATTCGAGTTTAGTAGGCCTGAACTCAGAATGATAAAACACATCTTTTAGTGAAGTTGGTTTTAACATTCTGTGTTTGAAAATACCACTTTTGGAAAGTAGGTATTTTCTTGTCTAACCATCCAAACCTGCCTCTGCTAGGTTGTGTGTTCCTTATCTGGAGTTTGAGTGACGGGGCTGGGGGATTCCAGGAGACAGGGTGAGTCAGCACAAGGATGAATAGAGAGATCTGCATCTAGATGGGTGGGAGGAGTTGGACGGGGGACCGGAATAGGGCTGTGCCTTCCCTCCACAATGCTGGCTCCACCTCCTGTGGTGCGTCTGATGTCTCTGCCCTGCACTCTGAAAGGAAAGAAGGAGTCTTGTCAACAAAGTGCTTCAGGACTGACCAGAACTGGCTTGGACTAGGCAAAGGCCTCTCTAGATCACTTTGGGAAACAAGAAGAAACCTTTGCTGAGGAGTGAACCCAGAAGAAACTGAGGAGAGACTATCCCTAAGCTAAAGTGCTGCTTGGGGAATTGGCCTGCAGTGGTTGCCTGACTGCCAAAGAAAGGGGAAAGGAACTTTGTATGTAATTTATTCAACTTGTGAAGGATCTCCAAGGGCTTAAGAAAAGAGCTTGCCTCCTGCTGAAGTGTCAGGGACAACAGACTTCAACCACCAGCTCTTTAGAAGTGCCTGCAGCTGTATTGGGGCCTTCTGAGGGACTGCGACTCACGAAGAAGAACCGTGTCGCCGACGCAGCCGCTGCCGTCGCATCACTGAACAAGAATGTCATCGCTGTAGCTGTCGCATCGCATAGAAACGTCTCACAACATCGAAAAAGCGTGTCGCCGCCGCAGCCGCTGCCGTCGCACCTCTGAACAAGGGTGTCGCCGCTGCAGCTGTCGCATTGAGCCGAAGCACCTTGCACCACCGGAGAAGCGTCCCGCAGCCGCTGTCGTCGCATTACTGAACAAGGGTGTCGCCGCTGCAGCTGTCGCATCGAGCCAAAGTGTCTTGCATCATCGAGGAAGAGTGTCTTTGCCAAAAGCCGCTGTCGTCGCATGACTGAACAAGGGTGTCGCCGCTGAAGCTGTCGGATCGAGTCGAGACTTCTCGCATCATCGGAGAAGCGTGTCGCAGGGCCTGTCGCGGCTCAGAAGAATCGTTGAGTTGCCGCACGGCCGTCGGGCGTGCACGCATCGTGCCGCAACAAGAAGAAGACGCCATCTTTGTTTCATTGCACCGGATCTTCATCGCATCATGGCGTTGCGGGCCGCATCGCCACAGAAGCGCAATAAGAAACTGACGCATCACTGTTCCTGCATGTCAGGAACCGACGCATCACCTTCCCTGCAACACTTTCATTGTATAGCGTTACGCATCCAAAGGCACATTGACTCAAAGTGTCACATTTTAACATCTAATGAGAACTAAGCTAATTCTACCATTTTAAGTACAGTATTGTGGATTTTTGTCGTTTATGGTCTTGTGTTAAATCTATATAAAGAATACTTATTTTGATATAAAACTTGTGTGGTGTCCATCTGTAGTGTTGTCACTTGATTACTGTGTGTGTTCACAAATGCTTTACACACTGCCTCTGAGATAAGCCTGTCTGCTCGTGCCAAGCTACCAAGGGGGTGAGCAGGGGTTATTTTAGGAGTATACCCCCTTAGCCTGACTAGACACAAGGGTCCCTATTTGTCAAAGGTACCTACCTCTGCCAACTAGAGACCCCCAAATCTAACACAGATCAGCAGATAAACTCAGCAATTTGTTCGCTGGTATGTATGCCTGTCTCATTGCTCTTCCCATTAGGATCTCATGAGGACTCAATCCCGTCTTTTTGTCAGGAATAATTCTTAGGCTCATCAGTACAAGGGGTAAAGAGTCAGGCTATTTCAGTGATGTGGATGCACACACCTTCCCTAACCTGGATTTTATAGTGTCATTGATTTGCTCAACCCCTCTAGATGCTTCAGGTCGATAAGCACAATGCAGCTTCTGCTCAATTTTAAATTCTGCACAAATCAGTCGCATTATCTCATTATTAAAATGGGTTCCTCTATCTGTCTCTAAAGTGACTAGAATTCCAAACCTATGAATCAGTTCTTTCAAAAGCAGTTTAGCTATGGTGAGGCTATCATTTCTTCTCTTGGGATAGGCTTCCACCCAAAAAGAGAACAAACATACAACAACTGACACATACTTCAGCCCATTACATGGTCAAGTTGGAGTCGGGTAAATGGTCCTCCTGCTCTCCCAAATCTTCCCCAACTAACAACTGTCTTTCTGCCTGGATTTTGCTGCTGACATATTACACACCTCTGGCAAAGGCTCTCTGCAACGACCCTGAACTTGGGGTTGTACCATGACTGCTTGAAGAGACTGATCATTGCATCTCTTCCAATATGTGCAATTCCATGGTAAACTCTGGCCATATGGGAAAGTAAAGAATCTCATAGAACTGGTCTCCCGTCACTATAGACCCATAGTTCATCTTCTGCTCTCTTATTACAGACTGTATCAATCCACCTTTCCTTTTCCTCATCACTTGCTTCTTCCTGCATCTGCCTAACTTCTTCCCATGTTTCAAATGTTGTGGTGAACATAAGATGGCACTCAGTATTTCCTCTTTCAATTGATCTGTTTAAAGCCATTGAATTTTGTGCACAGAAACGTGCAAATTGGTCAGCATACTCTTGCCCTTTGTCACATAATCATCTCCTGATTTATGCGCGGCACATTTGACTACTGCAATTCTTTTGGGCATTTGCAAAGCATCCAATAATTCTTTTACAGTTTTGCTATTGGGGAACCTGAAGAAGTCAGAGATCCTCTCTGCATCCATAGCTGTCCAACATCGTGGACAACCCTGGATCCATATTGGCTATCAGTGAATATGGTTACTTTCAGGCTTTTGGAAATTTTGCACGCTCTAATTAGAGCTATTAGCTCTGCAATTTGGGCAGAGTTTACCCCTTTTAAACAGGATGCTTCAAGAACTCCCTCTATGGTGCAAACAGCATAGGCAGTACATAGTTCACCTTTTCCATTTCTCAGGCATGACCCATCCACAAATATCTCACAATCTATTTCTTCCAATGGAACATCCTCAATGTCAGGCCTGGGCTTGGTCCACAATTCTGTCACATCCAAACAATCATGATCCGCTTCTTCTCTCACTTCCTCACAAAGAAAATTTGGCAACAGGCTTGCCGGATTTAAAGTTGTGTACCTCACCACAGTCACATTCTCAGCACCCAAAATCCCTCTCTCATACTTAGTCAGCCGACTAGAGGTTAGGTACTGTGTACGAGTACGAGTCAAAAGCATCTCAACAGAATGTGGCACATACATCTTGACTGGGTATCCCATCACAATTTGTTCACTTTGTTCCAGACTCACATAAGTAGCAGCTACTGCTTTCAAACATCCTGGCAACGCTGCAGCCACTGAATCCAAAGTAGCAGAAAAATATGCTACTGGACGTCGTGCCATTCAATGTTTCTGAGTTAGGACTGGAAGTGCACATCCATCTCTCTCACAGCAGAACATCGCAAAATCATTGGTATAATCTGGTACTTCCAATGCAGGTGCATGACAAAAACTACTTCTCAATTTTATAAAAGCTTCCATACTTTCATCATCTAGAACAGTTAGATCTTTCACATCCTTCCGTGCTAACCTCTGTAGAGGTTTTGCAATCAGTGAGAAACCACTGATCCATTGCCTACAATATCCAACCATTCCCAAAAACATCTTCTTTTTGTATTTTCGTTGGACTCATCTGTTTGATCACTTTAATTCGTTCTAGTGTCACCTTTCCAACTCCTTTTTGTATTTTGTGTCCTAGGTACTGGACTTCTTGTTAAAAAAATTGCAGATTTGCCGCGGACACTTTGTGTTCTCCCTCATCCAGATGGTTTAATAGGGCAACTGTGTGTCTCACATGCCTCTCGCATTTTTTATGCCACCAGTAGGTCATCAATATATTGTACCAAAACTGAATTCCCTGCCATGGTTAAAGTCGCCAGACATTTCTTCAAGAGCTGGTTGAAGATTGAGGGACTCTCCGTGTACCCTTGAGGAACTCGGCACAATGCCAAGACACGGTCTCCGAATCAGAACGCAAATAAATACTGGCTTTCTGGATGCAAAGGAATCGAGAAAAAGGCTTGTCACAAATCAATAACTGTATACCATTCGGCATCACAGGGAATTTGGAAAAGAATCACTGCTGGATTTGGTACTACTGGACAACAGGGTACTACAATTTTATTAATCTTTCTCAAATCCTACACTATCCGGTATTTCCCACTGGGCTTTTTGATACCTATGATAGGCAAGGACTTCTCATTATTTATTTAAAAATTAATTGTTCAATCATTTGGTCAATCATAGGAACGACTCCTGCAATTATTTCTGGATTCATTTTGTACTGTGGTGTGTTTTGGTATTCAGCACCATTCTTCACTGTAATCTCAATTGGATCTACATTTGTCATTAGACCAATTTCCTTTCCTGAAAAATCCCACACATCTGATCTCACTGCACCTTTCAATTCTTCAGGCAAATTCTCTTCTGTAAGAAGTGAAAACAACTCGTCCACTTCTGTCCCTTGTTTCGCTAGCATCATCTTAAATTCAACATCCTCATCAGGTGTCTGAAATGCAATACCATCTGGCGTACAATAGAGGGTGCAATTCATCTTACAATTCATCTTCCCAAGAGATTTTCTGGACTCGAGTCACATACCACAAACCGATGCATGTCTTTGAAGTTACCAATGTGAACTTCTATTGGATTTGTGACTGGCGATCTAATATGCTTATTCGAGACTCCTACAACTTGGATAGTTTCTCCCGAGAGGGGTAGGTTTTGGAATTTCTGCCGCTATCACAGTAGAACGGGTAGCACCCGTGTCCACGAAGAATGTAATGTCATTCCCTTCTACCTTTCATCAGCAAATGGGCCTGACTAATCTACCGCCAAGGATGCACCAAGGACGCACTCCTCCTCCTCCCTCACGCACCGTCCTTGAGATGAGTCTGAATTATTCTCATTGCACTGCAACCAATATTGTGGAACCATTTGCACAGTTAGATTCTTGCCACTTTGGTCACCTCCGTGATATCCAGTACTTGCACTGAACCTCTGCACTTGAGCATTCACATTATTTGGCACGGGAGCTTGTAACACCTGTAACTGCTGAGTAACTATCTGCTGCTGCTGCTGTTGATTTACACCCACCTCATTCTGCATCTGTGGAATAAAATTTTGATTTCCCCCATTAATCTTTTTAGCAGATCTACACTCGTTCTTCCAATGTCCCAGCTTTCCCCACGCATGACAAGGAAATTTTTTCATAGCTTCCTCTTTATTCATTTATCCACTTCCGTTCCCTCCACTACAGTTTTGTCCATTTTGATTCTGACCACCCATCTGATTACCAGTTTAAGGACTATTATTTGTCTCTTGCTGCTCTGCCACTTTCACCTGTGCCCACATCATCTTCTCTTTTAACTTTTTATGTCTTGATTCAATGTCATCACTGCAATACTTTGCCTACCTCAGAATTTCGCCAGCAAATCAAATGCTTTTGAATCATATTACTAATTTCTGGCTTCAGTCCAAACACAAAACGATACACAAAATGTCCCATATCCTTGTCTCTAATATTTTCAAATCCACTATACTGTTTAAATACCTGCAACAACCTTTCATAGTAGGTATGTAATGACTCTATTGGTTCCTGGGTCGTTCTGTCAATTTTAACCCAATCTGTTTTCTTAGGGGAACTTTTCCCTTTCAGAAACGTCATTACTTGATTATACTTTTTCATCACTTCATCAGACGGTGCACCTGTTTTAGGGTCCCTAGGAAATTCTTCTTTTGGCCAATCAACAGTGATATTACACTCTGTCCATAAATCTGCTGGAACAACAATCTCAAACAATCCATCTAAATCCTTTAACAAAGCCTTTGAGACTTTCACAAACCTTTCTACCTGTTTGTACCATTCAACTGGTTTCTCTCTTAACCTGGGAAAGGCATTCATGAAGGACAATATATCCTGTCTTGACCATGGAACATGAACATATCCACCACTCGGTACTTCTCACATTCAACACACCCTTTCAACCTGTTCTGTCTCCTTTAACGGACACATGGATGCTCCTTTACTAGCTGCTTCTTCCTTCTTTCTTGACCATCTATTTCTCCATTGATCCACATCTCCCCATTTCTTCAGAATGTTCATTAATTCTTTTATCTGCAATCTTTTTCCAGACACATTCTCTAAGTCCTTGTCTGTGAAAGCTAACCTGTATAATTTCTGCAACACTTTAGACTTTTCTATGTCTACTCCATACTCACTAGCAGCTTCGGATATCTTCTCATATAACTTCTTTGCTCTCTAGGTAATGCTTTTGCACAAAAACAACAGTTCATCATCTCGATAAGTCCCTAACCTGTCCAGAATTATTGTCCCAAAAATCATTTCTTCCAAATCTACCTTTAATTGACTCACCACCGAATTCATACTTCGACTTGCATCATTATGCCTACGAAGAAACTACTTCAAACTTGATGATGACTTCTTCATACAAATCAAAGGGAAAGCCATGGTCTGTCCCTTCGCGCCGGAGATGGCGGTATTGTATATGGCCAGATATTAACATTTCTTCATTTACAACAACAATCCCAAGAAAGAGAGAATCGTTAAATGGCATCGGTACATCGATGACTATGGTGTATCTGGAATGGTGACGAGCAGCAGCTGATGGGATTCCACACATGGCTAAATAATCGCAATCCAGACATCCAATTTAGTCTTACATACAGGAAAAAAAGCTTGCCATTTCTGGATGTTGAAGTAAAAGTATGGCCTACTGGACTCATTACAACTCTGCATACCAAGCCAACAGACAAGAACAATGCCTTACACTATACCCATCATCATCCACAAAATCTTAAAGATAATCTACCCTATGGCCAATTCTTGCGCATCAGGCGCAATTGCTCAAGAAGGGAGAACTTTGAACTCCATGCTGAAGCCCCCACATTGATACTCTGTGGCTGTGGTTTCGGCTTTGTCATTTCCTTTATCCAATAATTGAATTCTTCTGGTAAAGGACCTGCTGAACTTCCTGCTACTGGAGTAACATTTGGCCCTATTCTCCTCAGATCCAATTGTATACCTCTTTAGGGGGTCTCTGTAATCAACTCACAACCTGGAAGATCTAATAATGTGGTATTCTGTTCATCTTGACTATTCTCATTCATTACCGTCACCACTCTGCTCCTGCCAGCACTACTTGGAACTGTCAATGAATGTACTTTTGACATATTCTGTCTTTTCCCATACAAAGGAACTATGGGACCAATTGTCTCTGGTACTGTCAGTGCTTCCGCATTCAGGCTTAACTGATTTATCTTCTGAACTTGCTCCAGGTTTGCCTTATTCAACAAATTTGTTTCATTTTCTCGCACCACTCTAGCTATTTCGGTAACCTGGGGAGTCAAGGGGATTCCCAATTGTGGAGCGCTCGGGGTTACCTCCCTTGAATTTTCTTCATTGGGCGGAGGCCTTTTAGTCATCATATCCTCTAACAACTCATCATCCTCAGAATTATTCAGGTCATCTCCAAAGCTTGAAGTCTCTATATTCTTCTTTTTCTCTTTACACTTTTCTCCTGTCTGCTCATCAGCAAATAAAACTGGGTAAAACCCTTCTGTTACTACAGCTCTCCTCCATCTCTTCAACTTTTCTTCTCTACTTTCAAAAGGATATCCATGCCTCTAATTCCTGTATCTTCAGTTACCTCCTCTATATTTCTCTCTTTCAAATGCCTCAACTTCCCATTCTTCCAATTCTTCATACTGTGTCAATCTAGGATTTGGTTCTAATGCATTCAGTCGATATCTCAGATTCTGAAATATCTTTACATTTAACTTACCATGCTGTGGAAAAGCTATGACACCATTATCCTTTGTATACTCCACCCAAGTCTCTAACCACATACATGCATGATCTCCTCTCTCCAACATCATATAAGAAGCAGGCGTTTATGGGGGCGGAATAGGAATTCCTTCTCTAGTCACAATCGGTTTGTCCTTATTGAAAAAATATGTATTTTCTTTAGCAGCTTTATTTTTCAAATCTTTTACACTAGCGTACCTCACCAAAATAAACAAGGAAACTTTCTGTAATTCTACTTATTCTATTTGTCAGCTCTCATCCTATGCCAGCGCAACTCACACCAACCAACCAATCAGAGTACTGCTACATAATCAAAGTCTTAACCAATACTAGAGCAGCTCACACCAACCAACGAATCACAGCTCAATACACACCCGCTGCCTGACCAATGCCAGAGCTGACTTTTCTGACATCAGTATTACTCCTTCTACTGACCCTCCCTTCACAAAATATTACAGCAATATATTTCTAAGTTTTCTTAATCAAAATTACTGTGAGTAACAACATTAAAACAATGCTACCTTGTCTGTTCCACTAAATAAAGAGATAGTTTTCACTTTTCAAGGGATTTTCTCACTACTAGTCCTAATAGCGACCAGCGCTATTTTACCCTTCAAACAAGCTCCAGGAGGACTTACTACTCCTCTAGGGATAAGACCAAGATTTCACAAGAGGAATTTTTGGCGTGAAAAGGGGTCTTGTTACTCTCCTGGTGATAAGGATAGAGTTTTAGAAGTGGACCCTTCGCTATTTCAGTCACTCCACTTATATCCGAAATTTCCCTAATATAACACCTACAGCCCTCCACAGCTTTTAGGTATTATTACAACAAAGAAAGTACTTCTGCAGTGTGGCTTCTTTACCACACTTTTCTTCTGCCTACTTCAGGCTAAATTCCATTCCCGGGATTTCTTCAGGTATCTCCGTACCTGATCTTCAAAACAACATAAAACAGGACACTAACTTTTCATGTTAAGAACATATAATCAATAATCATTACCAAACTAATCAATAATTAAACCGTCCTCTGCTACCAAGAAACTGATCAAGCGAGAGGTCAATACCTGATCAGGGATCAACACTCAATTCATACAAGTCAATGGCCCATACACATTCACCCAGAATCCCTGATGAGCTGGGGTCAATTTGTTACTGTTTCAATACGTTTCCTTTCTGTGAACCATGTATAACGTAATTTGAATGCCTAATAATCTAATAAATCAACTTTTCTTCCACTTGGTCGATGGACCAATTAGTTGAATAGTTAATAATAATGATTTTCTATCTAACTTAACCCTTCAGTTAGCTAAATAATCACAGACACTTGGTAAAGTTATAAAGCTTTAGCTCAATAATAATGTAGATGCTCGTTGCATACAGTCAAAATGCAAATAATGAAACTCACAAAGGGAGAGATAAACATCAGCAACATCAAATGAATACAAACTCATCTCTTAAACAAATAACAGAATGTATGAAGGAGTGGATAGATTAAGAGACAAAAGTTTCAGCAAAATCAATATGCGAAAACAGAATACACTTAACGGAGGGAATAGATGAAGAGACAATAGTTTCATCTAAAATAATACGTTCAATGTATCTATAACGGAGTGGATAGGTGGAGAGACAAAAGTTTCAAAGACAAAATACTTTTGCAAATAAATTTGCATGTATGAGTCAGAGACAGAATACAAACCTAACGGTCTGTGGAAAACCACCCCTTCGCCCTAGGAGATGATGGGGGTTCCCCGAATTAGAATCAGGGAACAAAGATTTCAGGTCTCAAAGTAAGACAGAGATAGGATACAGCTAGGCCTCCCGGCAAACCGATGATTAGCGACACATTCACCCGTCTTCTCTTCCTCCCCGCAAGTCTAAGCCACACCCCTAAAGGCACCCCAATTATACCCTAACACCTAAATGTCCGTCCCTCATAAATTGAAACATTACTAAAATCTAAGCAAACGATTGGTGGGCTTTGGGGGTGGCTCTGTCACACCATGGTGACTTCACATACAATTTAGTCACTTTATTGTTCGGTATCCTTTCTCACAGTTAGGTTTTTAACACATGCCCACATTTTCATTCATAAGATACATTTGAAGACTTTTATTCATAAAAGTGTCAATGTCCGTGGAATAAGACTCTGGTCCCACTGTCGATTCTGTCAGTTGGCAGACAAACGTCATTTTGACCTTCACTCGGACATCTTTTCTGCTGTGCACAGCGCCTCTGCCCCGCCGCTGACAGTTCAGATCCACTCCTCATCTCACCCCTCCCACTCTGGACAAATTAAGACAAGAAGGAGTTTCATCCAGGACACTATAGTAAATAAAACGAACATTTATTAGTTATATGACAATGTAGTTTTCACTGTGTATCCCCTCCCTTGACTTACCTAGCATAAGCTTTATGCGCAAAGCAGCATTACTCTTTGCTTGAAAGCAGAATGCAACATGCAACTACGAAATGCACATGCGGCCTAGTCATGCATTTATTTTTCGTTTTCTCCAAAGCATACTGCAAATAGGTTTTAGATTCTATCATATATTATTTCATATTAGTGCATACATGCGCAAAGCTATTTCCCACGTTTTTGTGTAAGGTGCATGTTAGTTTTATTTACTACTTACTGTTAGTACGTATTATGGGGGTATCAATTCGAGCAGGTTTCTTTTCTCGAACCCCTGCTCCATCAAGTGTACAATGAATATCAAATTGAACATCAATAGGTATAGCCTTGAACTGCATTTTGAAGGTATATACAAGTAACATTAATGCAAACATTTGAAATTCTCTATCCTTTGACTCATTTTAGAATGGTAAGTAAATAAGGGTTGTTGGGCAGTAATAACGGCATCTCTTCAAGTTACACAGACAAAGTAGCACACATTTAAGATCATGAATTAATGGTTCAGATATAACCTGGAAGAGGATGGTTTGAAACAGACTACACATTACTAATGTTCATTCTTATAGTATAATATGTTGTTCAAAATCTCTTAGTTGAAATGAAGCTTATACATGTTATAAATTGGTCACTTTATTAATCAGCATCAATTCTATTATTTCTAAAACATTTGTTCTAAAACATTTGTTTATTTAATACTCTGCAGTTTAGTGTAAACAGTTCCTAGGTTAAACACTTAAAGGAAATTCTTTTTGACATTAGTAGGCATTCTATATGAGAAACTAAATTCTATAATAAAGACTCTTCACCATGGTGTCAGGCACAACACGTGCACACATCATGGTGTCATATACGAATCTTGTGCAAAGTTATTGTTCACTTTTATGTGTTAAATCGTTATTCTCATGTTTTCTCTGCTGTGTAAAGAGTGGGGAACTTTGAGTGCACCAATGCCCCCTCTGATGACGAATCAAGCGATCACATCAGTCTCTTATCAGATGTTCAGATTACAGTTTTGTTGTCTTCATCCTTTTTCTTCTAGAATCCTCCAGAATTTTCGTGTCATTATAAAGTTGACTTTGTCTCTCTTCTACTTCTACCTCTGTTCTCTTTCTTTGTATTCCCTGTTTCACTTGTGCACATCTGTACACTTTGATAATTACAAATAATAGTAATCCACAAAGAGTGATTATCACTAAAGGTCTCAAGATCATTCAACAATTCCACTTCCTAAGTTTCCAAACCATCTGCCTATAGCAGAGAATCCTGTCCTAATGTCTCCCAACCATCTGTGCCGACAACCGTTTCAAATCATTCTGCAGGTCAGTAATGTTGCTAACGTATTTCATAAGGTCCTTACTCATATCCGGAATATAAGTACAACAGTATTAAACTTTTAACCTCTGGCAGACTCAACCTTCCTTCGCGATAAGGACGTCCCCAGCAAGTCGATTTTGCAGAACCATCGATCTGATTGCAATCATTTCTGTGTCTATAACTAGAACTCCTCCAGCTACACTAGTAGCTGGCTTATCAACTACTGTAGAAAGCTTTCTAATCTTATGCGAGTTGAGTATCGCTCCTACAGTCGGAATCAAAGCACTAAAAATATCACCTATTATTTCACTAGCACTCCTCTTGGTACTCACATGTTTTCTCCTTGTTGAGTAGTCAATCTGATCCACATGTTAAATCTTTAGAAGCAACTTTTCCCATAGAATAAGCTCAGCGCTAAGCTACAGGAAATGCTGTATGTCAAAGGAATATGGTGGTAGGTAA
Organism: Triturus cristatus; assembly: GCF_964204655.1. Classification (NCBI taxonomy): domain Eukaryota; kingdom Metazoa; phylum Chordata; class Amphibia; order Caudata; family Salamandridae; genus Triturus; species Triturus cristatus. Next base: position 357,211,979 of record NC_140585.1, read on the forward strand.
TTCCCGCGGCAACTGATACAGGTAATTGGATGCATACGTAGCAATCCATAGTGTCAACATACTCATATAACATTTTGTTTAAACGTTCAATTAATAATCTCCTCTAGAAGCATCTTCACGTAAGTCCTTCTCATCTAGTGCTATTACTAATAGGATTCGGTTTTTGGGGCGTGCGAGTAGACTTAAGCTCATCATCATGTAAGGTGTGTGGCAGGCTTAGAATTATAAGCAAAATAACTTATACTATTGTGGCAACTGCAAATACTCCTGTACATAGGTGTTTGCGTCTAATGGGCCTTGCATTAGGCTCCATGAGATCTCTAAGGGCCGACTGTTCACTTTGGAAGATTGCAGGAAAGTTATTTTTTTGCAGGTAGGTCCTCTGGCACAGGCACAAAATCACAGCTCAAATGTCTTTTTTCAAAGCTTCTAAAGTGCAACTCAGTAAATGCGCAGTTCAAATTCACTTATGATATTTCCCTGGACAAGTCAGACTGTCTAGTGGGAATTTCAAATCTCAGTTCAGCTACACAGTTCACTTCAAAGAGGTTCAGATGAATGCAATTGTAATAGCAAAGGTGTGAATTGTCTCTCCTAATCATTGGCTGCCAAGTAAGTCCATTGAGGTGTGGAGTACCTATGGTAGGGTATTTTTGCTCTTTTTGATTTCCTCACTGTTAGCTCTTCGTGTTCACTGTCACTTTGGCCAGATTCGTCAGCACCTTCTGAGATGGTATGTGGTACATATATAATTTATATAAATATTGCACTAGGCCATTCCCCGGGGTCTGGATCTTGCATAGTAAACTCTATTGAATTTGACCCTTCTGTACTAACAACAGTTGACTCTCTCTGATCCCCCTCAGGCCAAATGAATGATCACCCAGAAGCGTGCTGATCCCCAACAGCTTGACTAACCTGCTCCCTCTGTCTCACTGTCACCACCAGCACATCAGGAACAGGTGCTGTTATATCATCAAGGGGACACAGGACTCTGCGAGTATGGGCGGCATGTACCCAGTTCGTGAGACCTCCACACTTTACAGCAGTAGTGGTTACCAGAATCACTTGGTAAGGCCCAGGCCAATGAGGCTCCAAGCACGACTTGTGCACACGCCTCTTCAGCATAACCCAGTCGCCGGGACTGAGGTCATGGTACTGCTCCTGATGAGATGGGGCAGTAGCCTCTCCAACCTGATGAGACACAGAACACACCATGTCCATATCCCCCAGTCCTTTACAGTAATCAAGAATCATGTCATCTGTAATGTTCAAATGCACATTTGCGGGCACAGCTGGCTGTCTCATGGCCCTTACCATGATTATCTCATGGGGCAACAATCCTGTTCTCCTGTCTGGAGTACTTTGCAGACTCATCAACACAAGGGGCAATGCATCAGGTCACTTCAGAGATGTGGAAACATACACTTTCATGAATCTGGAGTTCAACATTCTATTGACTTGCTCCACAATTCCAGAAGCGTTCGGACGGTAACTGCAATGTAGCCTCTGCTCAACCTGTAATGCTGCACATAACATCTTCCTGGACTTCATTGTTAAATTGAGTTCCTTGGTCTGACTCCAGAGAAGTCGGGAAACAAAAAACGCGGTATTATCTCCCTCAACAAGACCTTGGCCACTGTGAGACTATCATTCCTCTTTGTCGGGTAAGCTTCCATCCACAGTGAAAAAATGCACCCTATCACTAGGACATATCTCAATCCATTACAAATAGACATCTCAATAAAGTCCATTTACATTCTATTGAAGAGGCCTCTTGATCTCCCTATAAGACTCATTGTTACTGGTGTCTTTCTTCCTGCATTCTGCTTTTGGCACAGCATGCATCTGTGACCCAAGCTTTCGGCCATCAGTCTGAATCTGATGTCAAACCAGATTTGTCCAAAGAGAAGCACGATGGCACGCCTCCCTACATGTGCGGGACCATGATAATGTCTTGCCATGGGAAGGAAAAAACTGTCTAGTAACACTGACCTTCCATCTGTTGAAACCCAAACTTCATCTTCATCTCTTTTGGCACAACCTGCTCTGGTCCAATCCTGCTGTTGTGCCTGTGGCACTTCTTCTTGCAACCTTTTAACTTCCTCCCAACTATCAACAGCAGAAAACAACAAATTGTAGTCTGTGACATCTGAACTTTCATTTATGTATTCCTCATTAAAGGCGCATGAATTTAGAGTGCAGTAGTGAGCAGTTCAATTTGCATATGTGTTGCCCTCTGTCACATAAACTGTACCTGAACTGTGGGCAGCACACTTCACCATGGCAATCTGGGCAGGCGATTGTAGGGACTTTAGCATGCACTCCCCATTGTGGGTTGATGACCCTGAGGTGGTCATAGATCCAAGTTGGGACCATAACTGCCCAAAGTCATAAACGACACCTAAGCTGTCAGTGAAAATCGTCACTCTCAGCTGGTCTAAAACACAGCATGCTCGAATAAGATCAATCAGTTCGGCCACTTGTGCTGAACAGACTACTTGAAGCCAGGAGGCTTTAACCACACCTGAAACTGTACAAACAGCATAGGCAGCTTTCAGATCTCCATCTTGGTCTCTCAAACAGGAGCCATCATCAAACAGCACATGATCTGATTCAGGTAGTGGCACCTCTTGTATGTCATGTCTCGGCTTAGTGCATAGTTCAGCTTCATCACCCACAGTCCCACTTCCTGGAAGGGGCAATAAAGTGTCAGAATTCAATATCGTACACCTATAAGGGTGATGTTTTCTGCACCCAGTACGATTTGCTGGTACCTGGTAAGCCTACTGTTGGTCAGGTGCTGTGTTCGAGTATGTGTGGACAACATCTCAACTGAATGGGGAAAACACTGTGAAAGGGTGACCCATAATAATACTGTCAGGCTGTTCCAGACTCACACTCATGGATGCAACCACTTTCAGACAACCAGGCAGGGTAGTGGCTACATGGTAAAGTGTGGCAGAAAAATATGCCACAGGTTGGCGGCATTGCCATGAATTTGAGTAAGCACTGAAAGAGCGCAGCCCTCTCTCTCACTTCAAAACAAGGCAAAACACTTGTTGTAATCAGGCATTCCCAGGGCTGGGGTGAGGCAGCAACATTCTCGCATTCACGCATGCAACTGTCACCCCATGGTACCAGATCTGGCACATATTTGTGTGTCAATCTCTGGAGAGGTTTGGCCATCAGGGAAAAGTTAGGAATTAACTGTCGACAGTAGCCCACCATTCCCAAGAACATTTGGACTTCCATCTGGGTAGTTGGCAGATTCATTTTCAGAATCACCGCGATTCTCTCTTGGGACACCTTCCTTGTTCCTTTCTCAGTGTGGTGTCCTAGATACTGGACTTCCTTCTTGCAGAACTGCAATTTGGTCAGGACACTTTCTGTCCATTCTCAACTGAGTGGTTCAGCAAAGCAATAGTGTCATGTTTGCAAGCCCCTTTCGTATTTGACGCCACCAACAGGTCATCGATGACTGGACTAGGACTGAGTGATGGGGCATCACTAGGGACTCTACACTCTTTTTGAATACCTGATTAAAGATTAAGGATTTCTCCGTATACCCGTGTGGGACTCGGAACCACGCCAAGACACAATTGCTGAAATGGAAAGCGAAGAGGAACTGGCTAACTTCATGCAATGATATGGAAAAATGGCTTGACACAAATCAATGAATATGAAATAAAATCACAGCGGAATTTAGTACCACAATGATATTTACCTGTTACGAATCCTGCACATGCGGTACTTGCCGTTGGGTTTCTCCAAACCCATAATGGGTAATGTACATGGACTCCGCATAATCTCCTTCAGAATACCTTGCTCAATCATTGAGTCAATCACAGTAATACCAGTAGTGTTTCCAGGAGTCAAATTATATTGTGGGATTCTCTGAAACTCTGCATTTGACTTCACTGTAATGTGGATTGGTTCAACACTTTTGATTATATGATATCTTTACCTGAGGAGTCCCAGACTTCAGGTAACGCTGTGTCTATCAACTCCAGTGGCCAATCATCTTTAGTTAACAGAGGATGTATGGTAACGTCAGATCTCTGTCTGGCACATTTAAAGACTATTCTCATAATGATTATGGAATTCAATGCCTTTAGGGGTGAGGTAAATGGAACAATTTCACTTACATAGAAGATCTTGTCCAAGCAGATTTTCTGGACTGGAATCACACACCACAATCGGTGATGATCCTCAAAAGACCCTATTTTGAAAGGTTCTGCTTCTGAAACTGTACTAGTTATTTGTTTATTGGCAACACCTGTGACTTGGATTATTTCTCCAGAGTTAGCACAGTACAGCGAGTAGCACCAGTGTTGACAAGGAATGAGACAGGATTCCCATTCCCCTCGTCATCCACATATGGACCATTCTGGTCTGCCTCTGAGGATACACCAAGTACTCAATCTTCCTCCCCTCTCAGGCCCCGTCATTTTGACAGGTCCGAGTTGAAATCATCCATTTGATGCATGGAATTTTGCTGGGACATATTTTGATTCACAAAAGGATTTGTATTTACATTGGGGACCTGATTCATGTGGTATTTCTGAACACCAATATTTTGCTGTGGCGTCGGGGTGTGGAACTTGAATCGATTGAGCTTGGGGCACATTTGAATTTTGAACTTTTTGCCTCGGTACCTGCTGTGGCTGGACCATATTATTTCCCTGTGAAGGTACAAATCCACCATTATGAACCTGGTTTCCATTTACCATATTGCCAGTATTTAATCAACATTTGCGCTTCCAATGCCCTAACCTACCGCACACATGGTAGGTGTTAGTCTTCTTTAAAGACGGCACATCAACACCTGATCTTTGATCAATCGGGACACCTTGTCCTCTACCCTGCGGCTCAAACTGTTGCTGTTGAAATTCGTTAACACCTTGCATTGCAGGGACCTGCTTATATCCTCCCTGCACAGGACCAGGATTGTCGATTTGACCTTTTTTTTTTTTTTTTTTGCGAAAACCTTTATTGTGCATAAAACATTCAATACAAACATGGGCCTACAACCACCAGGGCCGGCCGCTAATATATACATGGTCATCAACATCAAGGCAGTAACAGGCCCCCTGGGGCTCAGCCGAATTAGCAAGTTACTGAGTGCACCTCAGAGGCTATCAGGATACATAAATTTTAGAAATACAAACAAATGGAGAAAAAATAAAATAACACCAAAAAACAAGGCGGAAACCATCAAAAAAGGGCGTCTTGCCACCGCCGGGGGACCACACAATACATACTCCACCCTCGGGTGGTCAATGAGGATGATCAAGGGGGAGGTGGGGGCAACGGGAGAGCCACAACCATCTACAGGCAAAATGTGATAGTCCGGGAACCTCCGGATCAGGGGACAAGGCAGCATCAGATGTGTCCACGAGGGGGGGCGTGCAGATGTTCCCTCGGTACGCGTTCCGCTGACCCCAGATTCTGCCCCACGCCCCCGGCTTACCCCGGGCCACATACACCGTCTTCTCTCTGAACATGCACCAGTCCATGTTCTCCTTCCATACTGACACGGTGGGAGGCCGCCGGGAACCCCAAAGCTGTGCGATATCCCTCTTAGCAATCATGTTCCCAAGGGCCGCCCACCGAGTCTGAGCCGCATTATAGTCATTAGGCTCCCACACGTACAGCAAACATCGGCGAACCTCAGGCAACTGAGCGACCCCAGTGACACGTTCCATGACAGCATGCACCCGGCGCCAATACTCCGCCACCTCACAGCACTCCCAGAGAACATGGAGAAAAGTGGCGCTGAGCCCACAACCGTGCCTACAGAGCCCATCTTCAGAAAAACCCATCAAAACTAAACGAGGGCCCGACACGTAGACACGGTGGAGAATTTTAAGCTGGACAAGACGGAGACGCGCGTGTATGGCCACCTCCTTAGGGGAGGACAGCGCTGACTGCCAATCCTCATCGTCCAGTTCCACCCCATCCCCGATCCATGCCTCCCGAAGACGCGCGAGGAGATCCACCCGAATGTTTATTAGTTTTTTGTAGATAAGGGAAATAGTACTGTCGGGCAAGTGACCGTCGAGTATGCGGTCCTCGAGTGGCGAAGATACAGGGACTGCGGTCCCCGCCCCGAAGACCGAGAGCAAGGCGTGCCGAACCTGAACGTACCGAAAGAACTCCCTCTCACTCAATTCGTACTCACACTGCAGCGCAGCAAAGGATTTAACCGCACCCTTCACCCAGAGGTCACCTACTCTGCTGATGCCAATCGTATCCCAGCGTTCAAAGCCCTTCGTCGTCCAGAGGCTTCCCAATCTGTCAGACGCAAACAAAGGGGTCGCACCCGTCAAACGATCATGCCAGCCCATGGCCAGATTCGCAGCCTTCCACAAGCGTACTGCAATCTTAGTGGGACCGGTCAAGTTCCTCCCAGCTGATCGAGAGTAAAGCGCTCTGTTAAAGTTGCCGCCAGGTAACAAAAATCTATCCATTTTGAAAGCCGGATTCGGACCAGGTGCGTACGTTGCGTGGTTAATAGCAGATAGCTGGGAAGCCCAATAGTACCTCCTGATGTCCGGGAGCGCAATGCCCCCGTCATACCAGGGGAGAGTCAGTTTTGCAAGAGCAATACGTGCACGACCGTCCCAAACAAGTCTCCTTTGTAAGCTCTCCACTTCCCGGAAGTAGGCCGCCGGAATAATATCAAAGGAGTTCTGAAGTGCGTAAAGGAATCGGGGAAGAGACATCATTTTAAAAAGTGCCGCACGACCGAGGGGAGACAAGGGAAGCTTACGCCAACGCGCCACGTCTAACCTCAATCTCCGAAGTGGAGAGAGGAGATTATGTTCGTAGCGAACAGCCGGGTCCAATGAGACGTACACCCCCAGGTACGTAAAGCCAGAGTGGGAAGCCTTAATGGGAAAACGAGAAGGCAAGAGATGAAAGCCACCGGATATAGCATAGACACAAGATTTGGACCAGTTAATAATCAAACCAGAGTTCTTGCCGAAGGAAGTGAGAATGTCAAAGAGCACATTGAGTGACTTACGAGGTGAGGTGAGGTACAAAAGAATGTCGTCCGCGTACAACGAAACACGGTCCTCAAAGCCAGGGGCCCACTGGATCCCTCTCATCGACGGTTCCCAACGAAGCCAAGCAGCCAGCGGTTCCAAAGCCAAAGCGAAGAGCAGGGGAGACAATGGACACCCCTGCCGAGTGCCCCTTCCAAGAACGAAAGGCCGGGAAACCCTCCCATTAACGACAACCTGTGCCAACGGAGCAGCGTATAAGAGTTTAACCCAACTAATAAATCTCGCCCCGAAGCCAAACTTTCCCAGGGCGGCCCAGAGATACGCCCATTCTATCGTATCAAAGGCCATCGTGGCGTCCAAGGAAACCAAGATGGCCGGCTCTGAAAGATATTCCGCCCTTGCAAGTACGCCATGTAGGCGCCGCAAGGTATTCCGGTGCGGGATAAAACCGGATTGGTCCGGATGCACCAGATCACAAATAACAGTAAGCAGGCGGTTAGCAAGAACCTTGGCGAGGATTTTCGGCTCGGCGTTCAACAGAGAAATAGGCCTATACGAGGCGCAACGGTCTCGAGGCTTACCGTCCTTGGGAATCACGACTATAGTGGCTAGACGTTGGTCATCAGGGAGAGAACCAAGTTCAAGCGACTCCGAGAACATACGACGGAGAAATGGTGCAAGTTTATCCGGTTGCAGTTTATAGAGTTCAATCGGGAGTCCGTTGGTGCCCATAGCCTTGCCTGAGCGAAGGGAACGAATCGCGGTAGCAATCTCGTCGACTGATAATGGGGCATCTATCTGCTCACGCTCATCCACCGACAGGCAGGGCAAAGCAATATCCTTCAACAAGTGACGAGAGTCAGCCTCATCTCTGGCAGACACCGGGGAGTACACGGCACGGAAGTAGTCAGCAAAACACTCCACAATCTCACCAGGGTCAGTCACACTCACTCCCTCCGACGTCTGAAGCACGGGGACCACTCGATTCACTCTCTCCTTCTTATCAAGCCAAGCAATCAATTTACCCGCTTAACCCCAGCATCATACAATCTACCCTGCTGTTCCCTATACATTGTCCGAGCAGCATCCGTAACAAGAGACTTATATTCGAACTGCTTCAGGCTGAGGGCGTGAAGCCCGTCCTGAGTGACACCCGTCTCCAAGGCAGCCTCCAACCCCGATATCTCAGCCTCCAACGCAACCACCGCCCCGTTCTTAGCTTTCTTGCCCTCCACGATCAGGGATAGGGCGTGTCCTCGGAGAACCGTTTTGAAAGCCTCCCAAAGGGACACTGAGGACAAGACGGATCCCTCATTCTCAAGAAAATACTGTTCAAGCGACTTAATGAGACCCTTGCGAATCTTGGGGTCACGCAGGTACCAGGGGTTAATGGGGGCGATTCGCCCGGTGGATCGCATCCCAGTATCGAAGAGGAGCCACAATGGGGAATGATCGGAAATGCCCCGGGCCAGGTGCTTAACCTCCCGGACCCGGGTGGTCTGGGCTGCGGGCATAAGAAAATAATCTAGTCTGGAGAGACTCCCGTGGGCCCCGGAGTGGAATGTGTACTGACTCTGTGTCGGATGTATCAACCTCCAGCAGTCCACTAGACCGAAAGTGTCCAAGAACCCGCCGAGCCACGCCTGGGCGGCAGAGAGGGCTCTGGGAGGGTAACGATCCAACTCGCCAGAAATCACGGAATTAAAATCCCCACCCACAAGCAAGAGACTATCAGGAAGTTCAAGTAACATACGACCCACATCCGAGAAAGTGGAGGTCTGAAGGCCCGATGGAACATAGACCGAAACCAATGAAAGGGTCTGCCCCTCCCACCGTCCAGTCAAGGACGCAAAGCGCCCTCTATCATCAAGAGTGACTTTGTCAATCTCAAGCGGGAGGGAAGATCGCAGCAAAATGCCCACCCCTCTGGATCCAGTGGTGAAGCCAGAATGTGCAACCAGTCGGTAGCCCCCCCTGTTCATAGCATGACAGACATTGCCCACCAAGTGCGTCTCTTGAAGAAATACCACATCAGGGGCCAATCGGCGCAAATATTGCAACACAACCCCACGTTTGATACGGTCCCCCAATCCGTTGACGTTCCAAGACATCAGTTTCAACCCGTCACCCCCCATCCCAACACAAGAAGCTGGAGTCCCCGGGCACGCAGCCAGACACCTGAAACTGAAAAGGAACAAACATACCGCCTTGAAAAGTAAAAACACACAACCCAACAAGATTTTGACCTTTTTGAGTAGCCTTTATTTGGACAATCATCAACTTCTCTTTCAACTTTTTATGTTTCATTTACGATTCATCACTGCAATAATTTGCATATCGCAGGATCTCATCAGTAGGTTTACTATGCCAAACAATCAAATGCTGCTGAATCATTGAGCTAACCTGAGGTTGCAACCCACGCACGGATCTGTAAACACCATGTCCCACTGAACTACTTAAATGCCTGCAACAATCTTTCATAATAGGCATGAATCTACTCTTTGGATTCTTGGGTTGTTCTTTAAATTTTGACCCTGTCGACTTCTTCAGGAGAAATTTTAAATTTCAAATGGGTAATCACCTTATGATATTTCTTCATTACTAGTGGGGATGGAGCATGTGATTAAGGATATCTCATTGGTTCCACATCAGGCCAATCAACAGCAACCTTGCATTCCATCCATAAGTCAGTGGGAAAACACAATTTCAAGGAAAGTAGCTAAATCCTTCCATAAAACGTTAGAAATCTTCACAAACCGCTCAACCTGTCTGTGCCATTCAACTGGATTATCTTGCAGTTTCAGGAAGTCTGTACATACCCTCCTCCAGGCACTTCTCTCATGGAAAGCAGATGTACGTTTTCATTGTTCCCCTCTGTTTCAGATGGAGGCATTTGTGTCCTGACTTTCTTTGTCTCTTTTTTCTTTGACCATCTACCTTCCCATTTATACAGCTCACACCATTTCCGTACATAGGGTATTAATTCTCTAATCTCCACTATGGCGGAGGAGCGTCACCCGCCCCCTCCGCCAGCCTCAAAACTTGAAAAACAAAACGATAATGAAACAGGTTTATTATTGCTTTATTTTTCAAGTTCTATGGGCTGGGCTGATCCTTGGGGACGGAGGCATTGCGGGGGCAGTCACAACGGGAAGTGGTGGGGACTGCTATCAGTGTGCATGTCGTTTTGGCCCGCCATCTCAGGATGGCCAAACCGACATGCCCACTGAGCTGTCTCCAACCTGAGCTGCGTTGTCGGGTTGGAGACAGCAAGCATAGGCTCCTTGTCTCTCTGGGAGAACAAATTAATGACACGCAGGCCAATCCTGATGCTGCTTTCATACTGCCAGCAGCATGAGAGCAGCATCAGGATTGGCCGTAGGGGAGTCTGGGTGCCTGTGCAGCAGCGAGGACTCGGAGCAGAAGAACGGCAGGCAGCATGTAAGTTCTTTTTTCCCTATTTTTTGTGTTTTCTTCCTCGTCCTTCGTCCTTCCTCCCGGCCCTGCCATTCTGCCTGCACACCAGCAGCCACTGGTGCTTGGAAGCTGGTATTGGCTTTAAATTATGGAATCACTTGAAGCTTCCTGATGACACAGATGCTTTTTCTTTTTAAGTGGTATTGCAAGCGAGTTACCAGCTCTGCTGTAAAGTGTGTGCTTTTAAAAGACAGTTATAAAACAAATTGCTCTACTTACAGTCTGGGAAATACTTAAATCAATATTTTGGAAGCACTTTTCTTTATCCTAAAATCGTTTTGCACATTTTGCAGCAGCCTATATTAAACTGTGTGTAATGCAAGTTTCAAAAAATGACTTACATATTCACAGTGCTTTCTGTCACATACTGAGACCTCCTAGCACTAAACATACATAAGTCACTATTCTCCACTGCACCAAAAAGGATTAATTTGCCACCGATGAACTTAACTTGCATTTATTTTTCATTTAAGCTGTGTGTTATTTTATGTGAAGTTACCTGAAGGTGAACCACCAAAATAAGTTACAGAATATTTTCTTTTTTTAGCCACACCTTTGACCTCACCCCCACGCTCACTGACCCCACCCACACTGCATGATGCATCACAGTTCCCATACTTTTTTAATGCACTTCAACGGCTGAACCAGATACACATCAGTGGCGTAGCAAGGAGGCGCGGGCCGCCCCGGGCTGCACGAGGTTTGGGGGGCAGCCTCCCCCACCCCCACTCCTACCTGTGACCGTTGCGGGGTTGCGGTCGAGGGAATTGCCAGCACCCCCTCGCTCGTGCATTTGGTTGCTGCTGTGGCAAACGCAGAGGGCCGCTACGGGCGGCATAAGGCCCAGCTACACCACTGATACACATAATTGTAACTTGGGGTATTTCACACATAGTTATTGCTCCAAGTGAATTACTCCAATTGATAATGAGGGCCTAAATGTTAAACTATGAATGGAAATACTTCGTATTTTGTTTTAGGTTATCGCACATAGACAGCTCTTAGCTTTTGATGTAGAAGATATATTGTGGACAATATCAATGCAGGGTGCTTTGGGTCAACTTATTGCTTTGCATTAGATGGTCCTCTTGTCTTGAATGACTTTTATCCTTCAATTGGTTACATTTAGGGAACAACTTTCTTCTTTTTCTTTCAGCACTCCATATGGGTGCACCTGTTTTTTGCAGCTTCCTCACTGAAATCCCCCCTGCGCTCTCTGTGTTGATTCCCCTAGTCCAAATGTTGTGTCTTCCACTCTTCCCGATCTCACTGACCCCTCTCTTGTGTTGCTTCTCCCTCCCCATCCTGCTCTGGCTAATCACTTCTTTTTTTAATGGTTTTTTAGGTCGAGCCTAGAGTAAGACTGCACACATGCGCAGTCTCGCTGGCGAGATTGAATGATTTAGAGTAGCTTTCACTAGCGGGGTTAAGCCCCGCCCCTCTTTTCCTTGGCTGGCGTCACCGTTTATGCTAAACGGTGGCCAGCCATTGGAAAAGAGCTTCCAGTGACGTACACTTTTCTCTTTTAGTGCCGTCCCACTTGGACTGGCTCGTCCGAATTCCTCCTGTCGCAAAAGGTTTCTTATCTTTATGGGGCCATGTGTTTCAAACACATGGCCCCATAAAGACAAGCTACGTTCCATAGAACTGCTGTAACCCACCACGTCTGCCCTGCTGCCGACTCCCAGCGTGGCACGTTGGCTGTCCTGTAGCAGGCAAAGAGTTTGCGTTTCTGAGCCCCCTGCATGCTTTCTATTGTTGTTTGTACCTGTAATCTCTATTGTTGCCTGTTTGTCTACCTGCGCTATCATTGCCTGTTTTTGTACCCTGCTCTCTTTTGTTGCCTGTTTTTGAACCCGCGCTCTCTATTGTTGCCTATCGTTGTCTGTTTCTGTGCCTGCGCCCTCCCTCTTTCGTTGCCTGTTTCTGTACCCGTGCTCTGTCATTGCCTCTTTTTATACCAGCGCTCTTTATCGTTGTCTGTTTTTGTACTGCCCTTCTCCAGGCTCATATAAGTGTGGGAGGTAGACTGTACTCCATTCGCGCCTACTGTGGTCGGTTCCTAGCGCGCGTCTTGCGTCTGTCTTCCTCCTTCCCGGCGTATGAGCAAAGAACAACGCATCCTTCTCTGCAGTGACAAGGTGCCCAAATAGCTGGCTTCCATGCCAAGAGATGCCATGTTCAAGCCTTAGTTCCCGGTTGGCACGAGTCTCTGTGCCGAGGGCGGGTTCTAGTCAGCGTGCTGCATGATGCAATATTTATAGTGTGTGAACGCGCAGCAAAAGTGTTTCCTGGCTGCATCCGGCAGCAGAGCGCCCTGGTCGGCAATGACTGCCTCCCTCACGCCGTGCTGGGTGCAGCTGTTCTTTATGCAAACAAAAGAAAGGGCACCTCTTGCCCTGTACTTACAGAAATGGCTTCTTTTGAGGTCTCCATTGATACCGTAAAAAATAATGAATTCAAAGAGCACGGGTTAGCAATGCAGGGGTTTCCGTTTGTACATTGTCTTTATCGTTATACATTATATCTAATAATCAAACTGGATTTATTTTGTGCGTCTTAGGAACCGCAGTGCCTATTTTTGCTTCCATTGTTATAAAATACACTGTAGAGTAAAACATTATTCCAAATAACGTGCCTCTGTGTTGACATGCTGCTCGCTCTCCCCCAGCATCCGGAAAACATTCCATCTTTTTCTGAACCTTAAGAACTGATGTGTAAGCCCTCTCCCTCCATCCCCGCTCCCACCCACACAAGGGAAGGGTAGTCCAAAGTGTGTTCCGCCCAGGAAGCTTTGTTTCAATACCGAAAATAAGATTATGATAACCCTTGTCCACGCAGGCGGCCCTGCAGGGGCTGCGTGGACCATGAGAACTGGTTCATACCGCATTCCAGAGAAGCCTTGTCATTTTACAACCAGAACCTGTGCTTTCATTTTAAGAGAAAAAGTTTATTATATTTTCACTGGGAGAAAAAAAAACGAGATCAATGCACTGGGATTTTCTTTTTATATTGTGACTAAGAAGGTGCCTCATTTAAAGGCTTTTAAGGATTTGTGGAATTAGTATTTTCCACGTAAAGTGGTTAAAAAGATTAAAGCCCGATTAAAAAATATGGGTGCATGCAAAAAACTTGTACGAGAATGTCAGGTGGAAATCGAGCAGGAGAAAGAACAAGGTTAGTTATGAAGTGCAAGCACTTGTCTAAAACACTGCTTTCCCGCCACACAGAGCTTTCAGTGTGTGTATTCCCTTGCTGAATCATGCATATTATAATGCTGGGGAGCTCTCAGTTTAGAACGAACATTGAAAATGCAATAGGTCTCGCCTTTGATTAAGTTAAAGCCATTTGCTTTGCTATACAATACAATTAGCAAAGCAAATGGCTTTAACTTAATCAAAGGAGAGACCTATTGCATTTTCAATGCTTGTTTTTAATGTAATACCTCACAGTTCCCACTGGTGCTGCTCACTGCACAACTCTCCAGCACCACCGTTGCTCCTTCCTTCCCATATGTTTTTTAAATGAATTCATTATTTTGCGGTGGACCAGGCAGCTGCAATTTGGTATTTTGTAGAAAAAATGCAGGTTAGCATATTTTATGTTTTTTGCATTTGTCGTTCCATGATGGGCGTCGGTAAACTTGGGCTGGTAAAGAAAATCAATTAAAAAAAATAGCTATTGCATCATGACACATAAGCCTGCATGCATTATCTATGCATGTGCCTGCATGGTGAATCTAAGGGCGCTAAACTGTCATTACACGTGTGTGAACGTGTGCGCACAAATGCATCATCACACTTTTTTTCTGCTACTTTACAGCATCGAAAATAACCAAACATTTGTTTTTGTCTATGCTGAATTCCATCAGCAAAGAAAGACTGGCACAGTTGATTTTTTTATAAAATCATTTTTATTGGCATTTCGTTATTTCGCAGAGTACATACATTTTATATGATCAAAGAATAAACACAGTACGTGTTTACATCATATCATCAGGTAGATAGTTACGTCAGCAGTCCATAGCAACATCGAGTTTATTTATCCAAATGTTTCTGCTGTTGTGGGGGGATATGCTATTTCAATGCATGAGGACTTTGGGCATTGCCTGTATAATGTACCGTCGACTCTGCATTGATCTGCTGTGCTGGTGTTAGGATACACTGCTTATTGTGTTTTGAATGAGGAACTGAACTCTCCAACAGGGGTAACTGTAACTGGGGTACACTGTGTATAAGATACCGCGTTATGATAGGGGCCGGAGGGCTGATTCGCCACACTTGGTCCTCGGGCTGTGTGCGTCTTGGTGTGAGGTGGGAATGTCGAAATGGGGTGTGCTGGTTACTGTACGTGCTTGACTTAAAGCCGTGCCCTGCTGCCTGTCAACACTAAGGGGGGGTTGCGCTGGGTTGTTTCATGACGTGTCTCTCCTGTATGGGACAGGGTGCCTTGCGACAGTAGCTCGCCTGCTGCTTCCTGCTTAAAGGAGTGAAGTAATGTCACCCATTGTATGGATATGTGGTGTTTGCGTGTGCCTTTTATTTCTTCTGTCCTTAGCGCCTCCTCCTCCGAGGCCCCCATTTGCTAACCGCCCCTCTCAAGGCCGCTAGTGGTGGCCCTCCAGGCGCCCTCCAATGGCTTGCGATGCTTCTCTTGGCTAAGAGGATCGCTAGGGATGTGAAGCTTGTCTCTACTTTTTTGTGTTTTCGGCATTTGGTTATGCCTAGTGTGCAGGCCTCCCACGTATTAATGTCTGTAAGCCCTGTGACTGCTAGAAGGGTGGCGTGTATTTTGGTCCAATAAGCTCAGAGCGTTGGGCAGTCACAGAACATGTGGAGAAAGGACGGATTGGGTTCTGGGCATCTTGGGCAAGTGAAGGGTGTGTTTGGGTAGAAATGTTGAAGCTTGTCAGGTGCCAGGTAGGTGCAGTATAGTATGTGGAATTGTATGTTTTTTACGCGGTAGCTGAGGGACACTTTTTTTGTGAACTCCAATGCCCGTTCCCAATCTTTGTCATGGAGTGGTCTATGGATCTCAGTCTCTCATTTCTCGCGGAGTGAAGTGAGAGAGATTGGGTTCAGTGCTCGCACCACCTTATATAGCCATGTCACCAAGTGTCGCCTGGGGCCCATCTGCAGGATTTCGTGTATAACTGGGTGCGTGGGTGGCTCTGTATCCATTGTGTGCCACACACGGCGGCAGTCTTCTGGTAGCTGCCTGTCTAAGAGGAATTGTCCCCGTGGGAGTTCTGTGTTCCTTGCAACTTCTACAAATGTCTGTAGTTGCCCAGTCACATAAAGGGAGCCCGCCTCCGTGATTGAGTGTTCCGTCCACGCACGCAGCGCTAGCTCTGTGTAGTGAGCACGGCCCTTGGGGAATCCTACCAGTGATTGGATGGGGGAGTACATGGGGGCCTCCCGTTTCATTTTGTGTACCCGTTTGAGGCATGTGCGTGCCGCTGACACCTGGAGCGGGCACTCCTGTATTGGTCCAGCTCCGGGCAATAGCAAGCGGTGTATGGTAAGGGTACGAATTGGCCCTGCATTTGTGAGAGTTTCCCCTAATGCGCGGCCCGCTGTCCACCATGACACCCATTGTAGTTGGGCCGCGAGGAAGTATGTCTCGAAGGAAGGGGCACCCAGACCTCCTTGGTCCGTAGGTAGCTGCAGTTTGGCGAGGGCAATTTGCCTGCGTCCCGTTTCCCAGATAAGGGTTCCGAGCAGGGTATCCAGCTACCGAAAGAAGGGATGGGGGGACCACTGGGAGGTTAGTAAAATAATACAGTAGTCTCTGGACCAGTATCATCTTGGCCACTTCATTTTTCCGATGTGGGCCAGGGAGAGACCCAATCAGAAGTTCACGGAGGATCTGATTCCGGCCAGTGCCCTTCGGTGATTTCCTTCGTACATGTCTTGTGGCGTGTGGTACAATCGTATTCCTAGGTATCGTACTGCTTGGGCGCTCCATGATACATCTATGCCGCCCAACTGTATTTCCTGAGGGGCAGGCTGTCCGAGAGTGAATATATTGTGGACTTGGCCCAGTTTACCCTTAGGCTCGCTACCGCCTCAAAGTCTCATAGAGTGTTAAATATTGGGGTGAGATCCAACGTGATGTCTCGGATGTAGATGAGTACGTCATCCCCGTACAAGGAGACAGCATGGACAGTTTCTGTAATTGGGATGCCCCAACTCTCTCCCTCTTTGTGGTGGCGGATTGCAAGTGGCTCCATCATCATTGCAAAGAGCAGAGGGGGGGAGCCGGCAGCCCTGGCGCATGCCTCTGAGTATCGGGAATAAAGGTGACATGTGGTGCCCAAGTTTCACCCTGGAGGTCTGCTTGGAGTATATGAGTTTGGTGTATGCGAACAGGCGGGGTCCCACTCCCATGCGCTGTATGACCTGCAGGAGGTAGGGCCATGGGAGGGTGTCAAAGGCCTTTGCCAGGTCCAGGACCAGGCACGCCACATGGGGGAAGTGATTCTGAATCTGATCCTGGACATGAAACAGGCGCCTTATATTATAGGAGGTGTGTCTCCTCAGCACAAACCCCTCACTGATACGGGTGTATCAGTGTTGGGAGGATTGTGGAGTATCTGTCCGCCAATATTTTCCCGTATATTTTGTAGCCTGCTGGTAACAGGGCTATGGGTCGATATGATCCAACGTGATGGGGTCCCTGTCCAGTTTAAGGAAGGAGACTTTAACCGACTCACACATTCTAGTGGGACGCCGCCTAGCCTGGGAGCCTTAGAAGTGGCCAAAGCTTGCAGTGCCTGTGTGACATCTGTGGCAGTAATTGGTTTATCTAGGGTGTGTTGGTCGCTTCGTGCTATGCGGGGTAAGGAATGCGCATCCAAGTATCTATTGAGTTGCTACGCGTCTACTGGGTCGGAGGCTGCATAGAGCAGCATATAGTGTTGCAGGAATACGTCTAGGATGGAGGCTTGTGAATGAACTAGAGTGCCCACCGTGCTTCGTATCGCCGTGATCGGTGGAAGGGTTGTGTCCTGTTTCACTAGCCACACCAGTAGTGCACCGGCTCTGTCTCCTTCTTTGTGTGCCCTAGCTGCGTGCATCCTAAATTTGTATCTACGGAGGTCTGCTACTGCCTCTGCATATGCGGTTTTAGCTTACGCTACTTGGACCGGCGTGGCCTCGTTTTTATCTGCTGCTTGTGTTAACGTGGCCAGTGCGCGTTCCTTTTCGCTTATGCTCCTCTCTAGGGTTTCACGCAACCCTTTGATGTGCTGTATGCATGTGCCTCTGATCACGACCTTGAACACTGGCACGGTTGATAGCCAAGCCCTATACATGTGTGATTTAGTCATTGTACACCCTTCAAATAAGGCAAAAGGGGTAAAAACATATCAGCATAAATATTCATTAAGCACTTCAAATCCTATGTCAAAAAGAAAAAATATTGGCTTGATAGAGCATGCACAGTTTCTCACTACAGTTTTTACACGATGACACACATGCAGTAAATAGCTATGCTTCAACATGTATTTCAGCCTCTGGATGGATTTCTCTTCCATATTTAATTGAACATCAAAAGCCCTGAAGTAGTACGAATTAGATCCCCTTAAATGGGGAATGACTATGCAGGCACAAAACTACTGTGGAGAATTCTGCCAGGTATTCCTATTCCAAGGGTTTTGCCCTATCATTTACCTTCTGTTCTTAGAAGGTGGTAAATGAGAGATGTGGCTTCCCTGAGGAGTGGGGTGCAGGGAGGGAAAGGGGAGAATAGTTTTGGCAAAGATAAGGTTTCTTAGGAACCAGAGTGGGACGAGCCTTGGCTGCTGTTGTAGCCAAATCCTCATGCAATGTTACCAGCTGGAATTACAGTCCAGTAAAACCGAGTATGTGTACCGGCACCACAAAAGGCGAAAAAACCCAGGTTCGGAAGAGCCTGGCCAGTGTGTTCAGACAGAGCAGAATTCCTCGGGGTTCTTCTGCTGCACCAAACTCGTAAACAGGTGTTGAGTTCTTTCATGAGCTATTAGTACACCATGTTCAGTAGATAGAAATATCACATTGAATCAATTTGGCATATATATGAGAAAATATTTCTAGGAAATAGTACAATGGCAAACGAAATGAAAGGCGTGAAAGTTTCTTTCCATGTTACTATCTCTGGCTTCTACTGAGTTAACAAGAACAGACCGATTTTTAGTTGTGGCTCAGGATCTCAAAGACGCAATTTAATACATTAGGGAAAAAAAAGCAGCCTTGGAGGTCCCACGCAGAGAGGTTAGGGGTCTTCACGAGCCACGTGTAAAGTAGAACAGGTTCCATTTACGTGTTCTGCTTTGAGTTCAAGAAGAAACGCAGATATTATGCGGTCGCCCCTGTACTATTTAAGGGTCGTCCTAAGCACAATCAGTTCGTCGATTATAAAGCTAGTCTGTCTGTTTAACAATAAGGCAGCTAAATACGCCATTAACAGTGAATGCCGCCAGATGTTTGTTTTGACCCAGGCCCCGTAAAAAACCCTGGTATGCTGCTTGTCCACCTCGACATGCCTCTCTCTCTCTATCTGAGGGACGCTCTTCTATTGTGCCGCCATCTTCCCCTACTTCCCTTGCGGCTGCGTCCATTAAACTCCGTCCCCGGCTCTTTCTCCGTCATCGACTCTGTTCATCAGCTTTTAGCTCACCCCAGCTATCCTTCCTACCGCCCTCGTCTTCCTGGGTGAGAGCACCGAGCTCAGCACATGTAAGCTTCTTCCTGATCCCATCTCAGGCCCTTGAGCACATCCATGGCGTGGGCTGCACGTTCGAAAACCACTGGACAAACGGCACTGTGTAAACACGGGCGTGAGAGGTAATCATGCAGATGCTCTTTTGGTCGCGAACTCACGTTTATTATTTTGTAATGTATAATTATCGCGATAATACGTGGCGCATAGAATCCCATTTTGCACGAAGCTTCTCATTTTAATGGATTCATAGGAATGCTAAATCCATAAATGTACAATGGAGAAGAGTTTTTGTGGGGTGGGTGAAACCTAAGAGCTGGGATCTCTCAGGCGCATATCTCTTATTGTGTCTCTTCTTTTCTTTGTTTCCCTAGGTCGTACTTGTTACTTTGTTCATGTCCCTATCTAATGTCCCTCTTTCTTTCTCTCAATCTTTCACTCCCTCTCAGTTATATTATACCGATGTTATAGACTGTGCAGTCTTGAATCTTAAAAGAGTGCTTTGTGTGTGTGGCCAAAGGGCAAGCAAATCAGCAATTGATGACTTTGGTTGCACCTATTTTTAATATTTCGTTTTTAAGCTATATTTATCATTTTAAAGAATAAGTGCATACAATGAAGCCAAGAACTGAAAGAACTGAAAGCACGAAATGGCAGTTGCTTGTGCGGTACAGCAGGTATGACGGAAGAAATGATGAAGAAATAAATAAAAGACATAAAAAAAGGCGAAGAAATTGTGGAGACAAGGTACATTTCAAAGGCAGAGCAATACATCAAGCATCATGGAGCAGTACCGAAGAGTGGCTTATACAGCCTATGACAAATAACAGTGTTTATAGAACTATCCATAGATAACAAGTACTGGTTGCCAGATATCATTAGACCTGGATGTAATTGGCTGCAAAGAAACATACAATTCAGAGTTAATATCACAATAGGACAGATGCTTCAGGCAGGCTGCCAGTGTAGGTGGGTGCGGGCACCCCAGTGAAGCGAGATTTGCAGTTTGGCTAGGAGTAAAGCAATAGCAGTAAAACTACGTAAACCTAATGGTAATGGCTTAATGTACCCTTATAGGCCATCCAGGGTCATGTGAAAGTGATCGTCCGATCATAAGAGACAGAGTGGAATAGATGTCCCCCAAAAGGATGTGATCATCTCACTGGTCCTTAATGATACTAGATACTAGCATTAGACGTTTTCTTTTGACAATAAATAATAATTTCCCTCACCATTCTCAATGCCTTACATCATTCATGACTCAAACGAAAATATAAACACTGTCTGTGTGTACAAGTGAAGATTCTTCCGGGCCTCTTTTGAAAGAGCAGAGTTAGAGTTCATTATACTGGGAAGGATGGCCCCAGTAACAGTGGGCAACATTGAAGTCTAAATGCATGATCTCAAATATTGTATTGTCCCAGAATACCTCTCTGTATCCTTTAGGTCGATTAAAACTCCAGGCGATAGTGCTTGGGTTCCAATCTCTAACAACAAAGATTCCAGTTGCAGCAACTAAAACACTTGTTTTTCTAGAAAGGAATGCTGTGAAACATGAGAAACGTAACATGAGATAACGTCTCGTGAACGATGCACTGGGACATGGAGTTTTTCTTGACTCCACCTACGTATTTCTTATAGTGAACGCAGCATAGATGCATAAAGTGTGGACGCCTCACACCACATGGCTCCCACACTCTGCGTGCACTGCTGGCCTCCTGTACTCCTTAGAACAAATGTATCTCCACACCCGCCTGGTGCCTACAGGTGAGTGTGGGGCGTGGATCACGAGAAACTTATACTATACAGACACAACAGGTATAAAATGCAGGTCTGCTGCTACAAGGGAACAGGCAGACAGATGTCCAACATCACTGCTGCTGTTTTACTTGTCTCTAGATTACAACCTTTGATACAAACTAAATGAATTCTAACACCTCAGTCTCTTTCAAGTCATACTAATTGCGGAGAAAGTCTTTTATTTCTAAATCCCTCCTAACAGTTTCATCTTTGCTTTTCTATTTAGAGTCGAAAATTGGTCAGATATCAAGGACTTTAAAATGAATTTCATGAAGCCCACAGGCATGGGCTTAATGTCGACAGAACACCATGTAGTCCTTTATTCTGGATCCAAGGCCTACACTGGACCACAAGTCTGATAACTTGGAATTGGTCTCACTGGCTGTACAAAAGACATCGATGCATGCAACCTTACAGAGATGTTTGACGTACTGTTTAAAGATCTTTACAGATGAAAAGGCTTGAAATTTCCTGAATCGGAAGAATCGCATGTGTATGGATACATATTTCTTCACAACTACTTCACCCAGCCAAACACTTCACAAGTGTGTCCCAGATAATGTATTCCTAACCACTGGGCAAAAGCTGGAAACTTTTCTCTAGAATGGTAAAAACAGAGGCGGGCTAACACTATATAAATTGTTAGGAGATAGGAGCCTGGGTTTTCCAAACATTATGAACTGTGAGCATGACTTACGGAAAAAATAACTGTTTAGTGACCTCTAAATAGAGTGTTTTTGGTTTACAAAATATAGCTTATGGTGCATTTCTTAAGATTACACTGCAACAAATTTTTAGCGAGTACTTATTTTTGAGATCGAAAATACTGAATCGCCAAATAGCAAATCAGTATTTCAATTTACACAGCATTCACAATTTGGAAAATCGTTAAAATACAGCATTTTGCATGTGCAAAAATACCATCAATTGGAAACAGGTGGTAACGAGGTGCAAAGTATAAAAGGGGACCGAAAATGCATTGCAGTCTTTCCCAATGGCTGCACTCTGTTGTAGTGAGGAGAAAGGATGCAGATTTTTGGGGCTCAACAGAGAAGGAGTAGGAGAGAACTGGTTTTCAGGCAGAGGGTGACTATTTGAGCATACATATGAGAAGGTGTTTGCTTGGTACAGGTTTACGAACAAGGTCAACCGTACTTTAATTAATGATTTGGACTCGGTACTTAGCAGGCCTACACAACACATTGGTCATATATCCACACACATTCAGTTTTTGTGTAGCCAACACGTTGTGGAGTTGCAGGAGGGATAACATTATGCATGTGTCTAAAAAAATTCTTTACGCAATGCTGGTTAGAATTAATTAACACATTACATTTCCAAGTACCCCTGCTGGGTTGGAAGCTACAAAAATCCAATTCTATGCAATAACACGTCTCCCCCAAATGATTAGGGACCAGATGCATAAAGAAACCATTTTGCCATTTCCTAATTGCGAATCCTTGCGATTTGCAATTAGGAAATCGCAAAATGGAATGCATGAAAGTGTGTTGAACACTTTTTGCGATTCCTAGGGGATAGCAAATGACCTACCTCATGAATATTAAGGAGGCAGGTCTCAATGTGCGACCTCCTAGGAATTGCAAAAATCATAGGGATGGTGGCCTGCTGGGGTCTGCAGACCACCATGTCTGTGATTGCTTTTAAATAACGCTTTTTTTTTCTAAAATGCAGCTCGTTTTCCTTAATGGAAAACGGAATGTGTTTCAAACACAAAAATTAAAAGTTTTCTTTTCATCTTTAGGGCTCGCCTGAGCCAGCGCATGCGCTATCTCAGGCGAGACATTTAGTAAGTGGGTTTTCAAAGTGCTACCCTCGGGCTTTTGCTGGCCTAAAGCTTGCGTTCACGCGAGCGTGAACGTGCACAGCTGCCAGCTGATTACTGTGAGCAAGATTACTTTCACTTTTGGCGGTGCTGCGCGCGCACCACTCGCGTGTTTGCCGGCGCGCGCGCGCACTCCTGCTTTCACTTTTGCGGAGAACTTTTATTTCAGCACAAAAAATGCAGACAGAGACATTTCCTTAAGTATGTTGCCCGTTCCATGAGCATGTCCCCTTTTCTATGGACAAAATGTATTTTATTTCAGCACACTGCCTTTTCCATAAACACATTGCTTTCTGCAACAACAAAATGTTTTTTTTAGCACACTGACATTCCAGAAGCGTACTCCCTTTCCTGTGAGCAAAAGCCTTTTCTGTAAAAACCCTGTCTTTTTTTATGAGTACCTTTTCTTTTCGAAGTCCACGCTGCTTCCTCTATAAACATGTTGATTTTTTAATGAGCTCACTGTCTGCAGGTTTCCTTTTCTGAGAGCATATTGCATTTCTGTAAACATGCTCCGTTTTTAATGAGCACCGTGTCATTTATAGAGCATGCTTCCTTTTCTGAAAGCATGCTGCTTTTCCATGAGCACAAGGCATTCTCTGTGAGCACATCGCCTTTTCTAGGAGCACGTTGCCTTCAACATATGCTAACTGCCTTTTCTGTTAGCACATTGCCTTTTCTAGGAGCACATCGCCTTTTCTGTTAGCACATTGCCTTTTCTAGGAGCACATTGCCTTTTCCAGGAGCACATTGCCTTTTCTAGAAGCATGGTCTCTTTACGATACGCAGAAATTATTTTTCATGAGCCCATTGCCTTGCTCGAGACCACATTGCTTTTATTATAAGTATGCTCACTCTTCTAGAGCACAAAATCTTTTATAAGCAAACGTTTCTTTTAAGAGCACATTCCCTTTTTTATGACTACATTTCCTTTTTTGAGAACAGGTTGCCTTTTCCATACGCATATTAAGAACACTTTACATTTTATGAGCGCATTGCCTTTTTTCTGAACACATTACACTCTCTGAACACATTACCTTTATTGAACACATTACCTTCTTTGAACACATTACCTTCTTTGAACACATTGCATTTTTAAGACTTCATTGGCTTTTCTACGAACACAATGTTTTTTTAGGAGTACATTGCTTCTTCTATGAGCCAATGCCCTTGTTTGAACACATTCCTTTTATTAACTAAATGCCTTTCTATGATCAGGAGTAATTTTAGGCCCAAAATACCTTTCAGGTCTGTGAGACCTTTTCCTGTCAAGTGTCTCTTTCTTTTCCTATTTTTCTGTCTTTTGTTCTCTATTATCATTTAGTTAGTGGATTTGTTTGGTCCCATGAGCTGGAGTTTCCTGCTTTGCATACTGGTTAAAATAGGCAGTCAGCTTTAGCAAGCGCATGCAGCCTTTTACTTTTCCTGAGGGCTAATTCTTGACATTTTGTTATGGCACAGCAGTCCAGTACTCTAGTATGCCTAAAAAAATGTAAATTTTACACCTCCTTTTGTCATAAGATAGCCAGCCACCTGTTCGGCCAGGTAACACTGAAACTCACACTTAAATCTATACTGTAGGAACATGGAAAGGCCGAGTTTACATTGTTTTTTAGATTCTGTGCATGGAGACTCTTCGCTTATATAATTGTCGTTTAGTGTCCCTATTTAGGCAAACAGTGTTTACAGGACTTGTGAGTCATGCCTGGACTGAATGGTAAAGCATAAAGATAAGCATCATTATTTGACATCGGGGGAATTTGTCCAGTGATTTCTTAAAATGACTTCTAGGCAGACGTTTTAACCATACCTTCAACTGTATATACAAGTGGTACAAAATACATCACGTCTGTGAGAGTTCACCTGGCAACAGTGAACATTGTATGTTGGCCTAAATATCGACAAATCACACACTCATTCTTTACTTCAAAGAAAAATGTCTTGAGTCTGTACCATCAACTGTACTACTCTGTGCCATTGTACTCCGTGCCAAGCCACTCCACGCCACTGTTTTTCTACACCTATTTACTCCAGTTTACCCCACTCCAGTCTCCTCTGTGCCACTCTACTCAACTCTACGGCATGCCTCTCTACTCCACTCTACTACATTCTACTCTATGCCACTTACTCCACTCTGCAATTTGCCACTCTACGCCATTCTGTGCAACTTCACTCTAAGCCACTCCAGCCTACACCACTCTTTGTCACTCTTTGCCATTCTGCACCATTTTACACTCTATGCAACTCATCTTAACTCCACTTTGCGTCACTCTGTTATGCCACTCCACTCCACTCTATGCAACTCTACTCTACTCTATGCCGCTCTACTCCACACAACTAAATTGAACTTTACGGTGCTCTACGCCCCTCTACTCCCTTCAGCTCAACTCCACACCACTATCACTATCTCCCTCTCACACTGTCTCTCCGACCTTTCTTCTCTCTTCCACAATCTCACACATCCCTTGCAGTTCCTTCCCCACGCTGCTTCTCCTCTCCCTCTCCCTCGCTCTACACTGCAGCCTCCCTCTCTGAACTCAAACAAGTAGGCCACGCCTGCTAAAATGATATATATGAAAAAATACATAAAACTTTCTGTTGAATTTGAACTAAACAGTCCTGCCCACTTTTGGATTCTGTTTTAACCGATCTTTGATTCTCCAGGTAGGTAGCATACATTTTCTGAGACTGCACTGTGGCTTACTGCTAAAATTATTCGGCGTGACGTTTTCCGTGTTCATATCATCTCGCATTTCTTCTACCCATTCAGCAACAGAACTGCTTCAGGGAAGGGAGCGACTGCATGATGACTCCCCGTAGGGAAGTTTATCTCTTAACCTTAGCAGTTTACAATGGTAAGCACCAGGACTGTGTTGTTAGATTAACATAGAAGAATAGCTTTCTTGATTGGGTGTGAACTGAACTACAGAGAGCACAGCTAGCAACAAAACAAGCATTGGCATAGCCAATAGGTCTCGCCTTTGGGACCTTATAAGTGTTTAGCCATGCAACAGTTGATGTTGTTGCACCAAGGATATTGTGCTGCATAACTGAATAGTTATAAGTTCCCAAAAGCGAGACCTATTGGCTATGCCAATGCTTGTTTAAGAGTAGGCAGTGGGTGTGGGACCACTGCCTGCTCTTGCAAAACACTGTAACACACATTCCCAAAGGGGAAGGGGTCCCTTGGAAACCCCTTCCCATTTGCAAATGGGTTACCACCTACATACCGATGGGATTCGGAATCAGGAAGGGACGCCATGTACATGCCCCTTCCTGATAGTGAAGGGATGATGTCACAAACAACCACTTTTAGGGTACATATTACACATGTATTGCTAAATAGATACCAAACAAAGTGTATTGAAAACTAAACAACAATTGTTTTCAATTTATTCAAGATGAAGAATACATATATTTTTAACACATTACTCCAATTAGGGATCATATTTAAGTTTAAACACATTTGGCTTCTGGTAGCTGCCAACCCATTGCTGCAGTTGCAGGAGGGATAGCAAATTATAAATGCTTAAAAAAAAGTATTTGCACAATATTGGTTAGAAATTAATTCATGTATTACATTTCCAAACATCCCTGCTGAGTTGGCAGCTACGAAAATCCAATTCTAAGTAACAAGTGATTAGATATGTAGACTGAGCACCTGTTCTAACTTGTCCATCCTCTGAAACAGAGTATATGCATCACAGTAGAAAGAGCTAACATTAATTAAATATCCAAGTAGTATGTAATGACACATCTCATCATTCACTTAGTTGCTCGGTACCCCAGGAGCAATTATGACTCCTACATCTTTAGACACTGTGGAGTATTTGAGAGACTAGTAAGAGGAGAGAGTAAATGGATGGGTGTTAAGCTTTGCTATTTAGCCAATCTGTCAACCGAATGCCTAAATGTTTGGACACATATGTTCATGGGCCTCATGTGTATCTGCTGATGCCTGTGTGATGCAGAGTCTTGAGCCATTTGTGTAATCCTATCCTTTATAGCCATCATTAAATTAATGAAGTATGGCTTCATTACCTTCAGGAATGGCTGTACCTAATTATGTTATCTGTTTACTCAATTCAGAGGTAGCCCTGTACTGCATTTGCTGCAGGGTGACTTAAAACCTTTAAAAAATGAAAAAAACACAGACTCCTCTTTGGCAATGTAAAGACAGCGCTATACTGTCCTTGTGGGGAGATCGACCCTCCTCACACAGGCAGGCAGCCAGCCTCAGTTTGGTGCATCACAGATAGATTCTTTTATACAGAATTAAACAATGGGTAGTAACAAAAGTTCACAGGTAAATCAGTTAATAAATTACATATTAATACATGCTGATTGTAAGAAACATGAGGTCACCTTTGACGCTTGACTTTAGCCTAATTTAATACATATCCTTTATTGCAGTTTCTAACAATGCTTAACAAACCATTCTTTGTTCATGAATGCATGTATATTTGTGGTAATTACAATTTTAGTGGCGTGGGTGCTTTGTCATTGTGCACCTAAAACCTCCATGTGTTCTTGACTAATTAAATCTCCTACTTCTATTGTCTAATAAAGCTTCAATGTATTTGGAAACACATGATATGTGCAGGTGAACCCGTGTGCAAAAGTTTTAAATACCTTCAAGCTAGCTAAATTTAAGTTGGTCTTAAACTGCAATCCTTTCAAGCTTCTTATTCCATTATGTCCTCAAGTCAACTTTCTCTCGTCAGCACAAGATTTTGGCCTACACTGTTCTCTAACGTTGTACAGCTGTGCAACACTTTCTGCTGGTGTCTGTTGTAGCTCAATGTTTTCATTTTTAAAATTTTCTACTAGGTTTTCAAACTTTTACATTTCCTATAACACTTTCTTTCAATTTTTAACATTGATTGTTCCACTGCATGGAAATGTGGTGGAGAAAGGGAGCTTTCCCAGACCTTAAGGTTTGTCTTAAGACTTTCTTTCTCTTTCTAAAATAGGATAGGAAGGGATGGTGTTGATTGTTGCTGAGTTTCTACAGAGGACATGATAGTTATAGTTAGGTCTCATAAGTTAGGGGCGGTGTTTTTGCTGTTTGGTGTATTTTCAGTCTCTGTAGGAATGGTATAACAGTTTTAGCAGTTTCAGCTTCAGAGTGACTGGATATTTCACCAGCATCCTATGTTTCTGGTGGTGTATGAGTAGGTTGAGCTGTTGCAGCTCAAAAGACATTGAAACTATTTATTTTTCTAATATAAATGATCAGCATGTTTTTGAAATTACCTATATTAAATCAATATCATTATTTAATTTCACATATCAGTTTTAAATCAAACATAAATGTTTTATTATTAAGATATTCTTTATAGGTCATCAAGGTAGAAGTATAAATATAAAAGTATTGTGTGTAACTCTTGGTTTTATGCATATGGCCTAGATTACCCACAAAGCATTTACTTGAACACTATGAAAAGCTGAAATCTAATAGTTTCTTAATTTCTAATGTATCTTTTTTTTAATGCTACTTTGTGTATTTTCAAAATAAAAAAAACATTTTATCAACACATCTTGTGTTACTTTCTTTACAAGTTTTACAACTAGATGTTTAATAGATATATTTATATAAGTACATTATATATAAGTAATTAATATGAAGCATCTGATACAGGTGCTGAAGTGTCTATATTTGATCCTCCATAGATAGCTTCAGACTGAAATGTTTTCTCAAATAATTCTTCCATAGTGGTCAGTTGTGGCTGTGTGTTGGTTCTTCACCTGTAGCTGCAGTCATGGGATTAGAATGTCAGTAGGGGAGATGGAGTAGTCTCCACCACTTCCTGGACGTCCGCCCATCCTTAACTCGGCCGGGCGGACATGCAGTATTGTGAAAAGAGTATTCGTCGGCTTTGTGAAGCAGTATCCTTTCCACCGTCCTCTAACTCAGGCCCTTTGCCATTTGTGTTGACCATGGCAACAAATACCTCCATCCATTCAAAGTTTAAGAAAAATATTTAGAAGATTTCAGTGCAATGGTACTATATCCCAGA
Organism: Triturus cristatus; assembly: GCF_964204655.1. Taxonomy (NCBI): domain Eukaryota; kingdom Metazoa; phylum Chordata; class Amphibia; order Caudata; family Salamandridae; genus Triturus; species Triturus cristatus. Next base: position 357,240,835 of record NC_140585.1, read on the forward strand.
GCGGCTGAAGGCTATGAATGGTGGTGCAGACGCTTATTATAGCAGTTGTGGCAAAATAGCACATTCACACATTTGTGGTGTGTTATGTTATGTGTATTTGTATACTGCACACCTCACCTGGGAAGGTATTGTGGTGGTGCTGAAGCAGGAGCTGTATGGACCTAACTAGGGCCGGGCCTAGGTGAAGAGTCAGGTCTTCAGTTTCTTTTAGATTTGAAGACCTGAGGAGGTGGTTCTGGTGTGCCTGGGCAGGTTGTTCCAGGCTTTAGGAGCAAGATAGAAGAAAGCACGACCACTGGATCTGATTCTTCATATGCAGGGGATGTGTGTGAGTAGGAATCTGGCTGAGCAGAGGTGTTCTGGTAGGTTGGTTGGTTGGGAGGTTGTGGAGGTACCCAGTCAGTCAATCTGGCACAGTACACCTTGAGCCCGACCCCCTATAGTGCATGCACGATCCTCTAACCAGCCTCATCCGCTCTCACAACATCAATGCCCTCTCCTATGCCGACAACATGCATCTCAATCTCTCCCTCACGAACAAGGCGCCCAGTACCCGGATCAAGTTTAATGCCTGCATGACTAAAATCTCTCACTGGAGCCAACTGTCTAAAGCTGAACACCGACAGGACCAAATCATGATCTTGGGTAAGGGTTCATCAACATGGGACAGCACCTGGTGGTCAACAGAGCTAGGACTGACACCCACCCCCCTCAACCTAAGCCAAGAATCTTGGGATTGACTGCAAACTTGACATGGTTACCCAAGTCAATGCCGTCACGTCCTCATGCTTCCATACCCTGAAGATACTAAGGAAGATGTACAGATGGCTTCCAGTCAGCACCTGGGAAACCGTCACGTAACCCTTTGTCACAAGCAACCTTGACTAGGGGAACACCCTTTATGCCGGAATCAACAAATAACTCACCAGATGTCTGCAGACCATTCAGAACTCGTGGCCAGAATCACCCTCATGATTACTCTCCGTTATATAGATGGCATAACTTTTGTTAAAACTGAGAAGCTGTTCTATTGTCCATTGAGATATGTTTGGATACTGGACAATGCTTATGATGTTCCAATGTAATTGGTGCTTTGTCCTGGTATTCTCACTGTATTTACAATGTTGTCATTTAAAAATCAATAAAGAATGATGTTAAAATAAAGCAGAATTACTCCGAACCTCCCATGCCACACTCATGTCATACCACGCTTGAAGGAGTTCAACTGGCTCCCCATGCACAAACAAGCACAATTCAAGCTCCTCGCCCACACTTTCAAGACACTACATAACACTGGCCCAGCACACCTCAGCAATCACATCTGCTTTCAAAAACATTTCAAACACCTCCACATGTCCGGACTCCTACTTGCACACATCTCAAGCATGCAGAAAACTAGATCCGGCAGTCGAGCCTTCTCCCACATTGCTCCTAAGGCGTGAAACGACCTGCTACTACACATAAGAGCCTCTTCCTCTCTTCTTAAATTCCACAAGAAATTGAAAACCTGGCTTTTATAGGCCCTAGGTTTGGCTAGAGTCACACCTGCTTAGCACCAGGAAACCCTCCCAGATGATAGTGTACTCTACGAATCAGTATAACATAATGTGGGCCCAATGTTGTGTAAGGCTTTGCACACGTGCATGAGGAGTTTGAAGAGTTCTCATGTGTGGATTGGGAGACAGTGGAGCTCTTTGAGGTGTGGGGTGATCTGAGTGCAATGTGGGGGATTGAGGGTGAGCCTGGCCGCTGATAGTTGTATGGTCTGGAGTCTTCTGGTCAGTTGAGCATTGATTCGGGTATAAAATGAGTTGCTGTAGTCCAGCTTGCTGGAGATGAAGGCCTAGGTGAAGGTTTGGCGAGCCTTGCTGAGGAGCCATCGAAGATCTTCTTGAGCATCTTGTGTGTGTGTAAGCAGGTGATGGAGACTCCGTTCACTTGGCTGATAATGGTGGCGTGTTTGTTGATTACTATTCCGAAGCTCTTTGTGTAGGTTGCCAGGAATGGTGCGGGTCAGAGTTTGTCAGGCCACCAGGTGAGTCCCAGAGCGAGATGTCTCTGCTGAATATTACTACTTGTTTTGTCAGCGTTGAGCTTAAGGCAGTTGGTTTTCATCCATCTGGAGACTGCAGTCATGCAGGCGGAGAAATTGGTCTGTGTCTTTGGCGTCTTGTCGGAGAGGAAGAGTATGAGCTCAGCGTCGTCAGAGTGGGATATGATGGTGATTCTGTGAGGGACGATGATGGTGGCTAGTGAGTTCATTTTGGCATTGAATAGAGTGAGGCTGAGTGACAATCCTTGTCGAACTCCGAAGATGAGGTTGACAGCATCCAAAGATAAGGGGCTCATGCTGACCAACTAGGTGTGGCCTGTCAGGAAGTAGGAAATCCAGTGAAATGCTAGTCCTTGGATGCCGGCTTTGTGCAATCATTGGAATAGGATGAGGTGGGTCAAGCTGTCAAGGCTGCAGAAATATCCAACAGGATAATAGCTGTGGTGTTACCTTTGTACATGATCACCCAACTGTCATCTGTGGCTGCGATACGGGTGGTCTCTTTGCTGTGGTTGGCCCTAAATCCTGATTGAGTGGTATGGAGGAGGTGGTTGTCATTGAGGTGTGTGTTAGGCATTTCCTTATCATCTATTCCATGACATTTGCTGGGTAGAGTAGCAGGGAGATAGGCCCCTTAGTCGGCTTGCGTCTTCAGATTTGCTGAAGATATCTTGAGGAGTGAGAGTACCTTGGCGTGTTTTCCAGATGTCCAGGTAGGTTGCAGGATCGAGGTAAGGCCTGATCTGATGGGTCCAAGTTTTTTTATGAAGACATGATGAATACAGATGCCCTAGGGTGCTACTGGTGTATGAACTGCATGGCCATTGTTGTTTCTTGAGTGATGATTGTGGACTAGGTGATCAGGGTGGTCTTCTGGGTGTTCTGTGAGATGGACAGTAGGGCTGCGACAATGGATGGGTCTGGTTGGGTTTTATAGTTGTCATAGATTCTGGTTATCTTGTTGCGGAAGAATAGGGACAGCTCGGTGCAGAGGTCCTGATGGGGTGATGCTGGTGGAGCTTGCTGGCAGAGAGGTGAATGGCAAACATGTCCTTGGCACTGTTGGTGCTACTTTTGATGCATAGTTTGGTGGATCTGATTTGCTGATGGTAATGCCTAAGTGTGGATATGTGGGTGCTCTTGTTAGTCATCCTAACTTCGTCTCCACCTGTGTTCAAGTTGCTGCAGTAGCATTTGGTGAACCCGAGCTCTTCATGTAACAACATGCTTGGTGTCTGATTCTGTGGCTTTGTTGGCTTTGAGAGGAGCCTAGGTGTCTGTGCAGGTGGTGATCCAGGTGTTGAAGTTGGAGATGGATTTGGGGCGATTGTTGTTGTGTTTTGCTAGTGGTGTAGGAGTTCGGAAGACTAGAATGCTTGTGAGATCTTGTTCCACCATCTTGATGTTTTGGTGATGGTGTGTCTGTGGTGGTGTGGGAAGAGTATGCGGAAAAGGACGAAGGCAGGGTCGGACCAGGTGATCTGTGTGGGTTTGTCTACTGTGCCTGCCCACAGTGGTTTTCTGAAAAGAGATTCTCAAGTGTGAAAGGTGTAATAGGGATGGATTTCCCTTTAGATCCTTTGGCGATGCTGTTTTCTGGAGAAATGCTACGTTCACCATAGGCCAGATATGAAAATCATCGAATTAAGTTTTGTTTGTCTACAATTTGAAACATAAACGCAATGGAAAAGACGACTGCCTTTGTTAGAAATAAACCACAAAAATATACGGTGTGGCTGCAGTCAAGATCTGTGTCACTCGAGAACGCAACAGAAATGTGTCAGTCTGAAGTTGATTTCAGATCTTGTTTTCAGATGTTGTAAGTTTTTACAATAAGACTCTCTTAATTGAGCACCTCACTGACCATATTGTTCACGTTGTTTTCTTGTATGTTAGTTATGTTCTGATACGCTATAATACTTGAGCTCTTAATGAGATATTTCTGAAATATTGAATCTGTATATTTGGATATGCATTACTTAATTCATACTGATATGTTAAGCCAAATCTCTATGCCCTTTATATAGCAAATCGTAAAATAAAGTTGTAAGAAATTAGAATAAGAGCAAAGATCCTGTCTTGTTACAAAGCTGGAGCAGTCTTTATCACCACTTTATCCCTATCTACCACCAATTACAAAAGCATTGGAACCGTCTGCGACCTCAGAACAAAAACAACCACAAACAGATCAATTGGGTTTCAAAAAGTCACTGCTGCCTTAGTGAAGTAATTAGCAAAGGCTTTTCATCAGTATGCAACTTGAATTGTATACGCTAATATAAGTGTAGAAATACTCAGCTTTACAAGCTAGAGCCAAGCCTTCCTACTCTACAACAAAATAATGTTATTGAGCCAAATTGAGTGATCAGCAAACAAAAGCTACATGTCTTGCTGTTAACAACCTGATATAACACTGCTCCCACTCCACATTCTTTGGCCTCCAAAGTCATTCCATATTCTTCTTAATATTGAATAATTTAAGTATGTCAGCAAAAGCTATTTCATCTTGTATCTTTTCAACTTCCTTAGAATGTAGCTCTTCCCACACAAATTCTTTTCTATTATTCAATATCACACTTAAGGATTCAATTTTGGCAGCAAAATTACATTGAAATTCAACATAAGACTCAATTAAACTCATGAAGCATCATTGCTAATCTTTAACGTGGGGGGCTCATATAATAGGATGTACTAAACCCTCTTTTGTTCTGACCCTTTCCTCACATTTATCTTTATGAAGTGTCAATCCGAGATCCCCAAAACCTTCCATCGCACCTCAATGAGCTCTTCCTCCATGCTTCAACATATCAAAATACATGCCTGGCAGAAAAGCACAGAAAAGCACATTGGGCTGTCCTTGGAAAACTTCACACCTCATATGTCGAAAAACTTTAGGATCCAAGGCCAGGCTAACGGGTAGACATTCAAACTGTTTCACAATTCCTTATTGAAAGTTTAAAGCAAAACAAAGTATAGGGGAAGAGGGGATAGGGTACATAATGTACCATATGCGAAAAAGTAACAATATACAAAAAACACTCTTAGATGAAACAGAGCACTAGGTCCATAGAATGTGGTTTTCCTGCGAGGCATAGGCCCTCGAAGGACAAGAAGGGCAATATTAAGGAGGACGCGTGGTCCACACCGGTACACAGAATGGTCAGGGTATGAAGGGAGGGCAGGAAAATGTAACAAGAGAAAAAGAAACGAATAGAGAAAAATCAAACAGGGAATCCATACTTGCATCCACATGCCCGGCGGGGGGTGGGAAAGGGATGGAATTATTTGCTTGGCTTTACCTGTATGCTGTTCGTGTTGCTCTGCCATTCTTTCTTTTGTCTTACCCGCTCAGCGGAGCTTAGATCTGCCGCGGGACGAAAAACCCCAAAGTCCTTGCCGCCATAACTGGCGAGCACACAGGCCACGCCTCCTACCTGAGGCCACGCCCCCCGACTACCTTATTTAGGACGCCGACCTTTCAGCGTCACTAGATGTTTTGAATCTCCTGAGGTGGAAAGCCGGGAGACTGACTACAGCAGGGCTTTTTAAATACTTTGAGTGTCACATTTTATTTGCTTGGCTTTACCTGTATGCTGTTTGTGTTGCTCTGCCATTCTTTCTTTTGTCTTACCCGCTCAGCAGGGCTTAGATCTGCCGCGGGACGAAAAACCCCAAAGTCCTTGCCGCCATAACTGGCGAGCACACAGGCCACGCCTCCTACCTGAGGCCACGCCCCTTCCGGCTTTGCCTTTTCAGGATATAGATGTGCACCTTTCGGAAGCGCAGCGGACGAGCGCAGTGGGAGCGCCATATGCGCGCCGAAGGGGCGCCAAAGGGAAGCCCGTCTGCGCCCGTCCGCGCCTGGTCGGGCCCAGGGCCCATATACGCTGCAGAAGTGATTACTTACACGTCCGACCTATTGCGGTCCTTACGTCCCCCTGTCAAACACACCTGCAAAATACTGTCTAACTACAGGAATAATAGTATTGCATGTTGTGCATGTAACTTCTATCTTGACACCCCGAAACTATGTGCCCAGCAGCCCAGACCTAACGGCCTCAAGCCAACGCGTTCATGGTTACTTGGTAGTCTTAACTGTAGGTCGCTCTGCAAACACAAAGGGGACATTTTCGATCTTCTGTCTGACAACTCCCTAGATGCCCTCTTTCTTACTGAGACGTGGCTACATGCCAGTTCTGGCCCAGACATCGCCGAAGCCCTGCCGTCCAATTATGCCATTATTCGACAAGACCGAACTTCCGGAATTGGAGGTGGGATAGCAGTTATCTTTAAAAAATCGTTGCAGTGTATTTTGGAGCCCACTCCTTTACTCGCATGTGAGGCTGCTCTGTTCAAACTTCAACTCCACCCGACCTTCACTTTTACAGGCCTTCTGATTTACCGTCCGCCCGGCCCTACTCTCCCTTGGGCTACCCAATTAGTGGACTGGATTGCTTCCGTATGGGTGAATTACAGCAATCTATCCATACTAGGCGATCTAAACATTCATTTCGATGACCCTACAAACAAACCAGGCATAAATCTAATACATGACCTGGCTGCTATGAATCTTACCCTATGGAACTCAGGTCCCACCCACATAAGGGGACACCTTCTGCATCCTTTTTTCTCCAGCCTTCCCCAGCCTCAGTGCCAGCAGGTTCTGCCCTTAGACTGGTCAGACCATTTCTTAATAAAATTTCATCTGGGGGAGCATACAGCCGTCGGCCCCCCCAGCGGGACTAGTAAGTCCCTTAAAAGAAATTGGAAAAATTTGGACATCAACCGCCTTATGTCCATCCTTAATGCGACCTTACCGGAGGAATTTTTAAACACCAGAGATATTGAAATTGCAGACACTAATATCAATAAATGGCTCCTAGGGGCGTTAGACATCTGTCTGCCCCTAGCTTACAAAAAAAACCCTTCCCACAACCCGCCTGCCCCATGGTACAACGAACACCTGAAAGCCACCAAATCAAAATGCAAACGACTAGAACGCCTATGGAGGAAGGATTATTCTTCTGCTGCCAGTACACACTACAAAAGCGAGCTCAAGCTTTATCATAAAGCATGTAACAAGGCAAGAGCTGACTATGTAGCAAAATCCATATCTGAAGCTACCAACAAATCGAAAATTCTTTTTAACCTTGTAAAAGAGTTAGCAGGTGCAAACACTCCTCCTAAACCTCCGCCCCTTAATAGTCTTCAATGCGAGGAACTGGCGAAATATTTTACATCTAAGATCGAGAATATCTACCAGAATATAGCAACACAACAGCAGGCCCAATCCAACAGTACCCAAAACCTTGGATCCAATACAGATGACATCTATGTCCAACCCCATCTATCCTACGCGCCGCTTGCTTCTTGGCCCGAGATGGATGTCCGGTGTCTGCGGGACATCTTAGGGAAGGTCAAATCTGGATCCCCTGCTGACCCCCTTCCGATTTCTACTCTTAGACTCCTGGACACCCCTCTTCTTGCCGTGTTATGTCAATTCTTAAATTTATCTCTTTCCTCCGCCACGGTCCCGCCATCTTGGAAACATGCCTTGGTTTCACCCCTTCTTAAGAAACCATCGGCCGACCCTAAAAATTTGGCAAATTTTCGACCAATATCTCTTCTGCCTGCTTTCTCCAAAATCCTGGAGAAGCATGTCCATGAACATCTCACCAACTTCACGGAGGCAAACAGTATTCTTCACCCCTCCCAATCGGGTTTCCGCACCGGATTCTCGACGGAGACCACATTATTTGGAGTCGTGGAAAACCTCCGACAAATGGTCGATAAGGGTAATTCTGCCGCGCTGATTCTACTGGATCTCAGCGCGGCGTTTGACACCATCTCCCATGACACACTGCTCGCTTCCCTTTTCAACATAGGCATAAGAGGAATTGCACTAGATTGGATTGCATCTTTTCTGACTCGTAGGACATTCCAAATCTCTTCCAGTAATGCGGCATCTAAGGTCCACTTTTCTCCATATGGAGTTCCACAAGGATCAGTATTAAGCCCCCTGCTATTTAACCTTTATGCAGCCCCGCTGGCCCAGATCGCTGAATCAGCTGGTCTCAACATGTTCACATACGCGGACGATTCCCAAATCGTTTTCTCACTATCAAACGAAAACCAAGATCTTCCTTCACGCCTTCAGACTGGCCTTAGGAATATTTTCTTCTGGATGAATGAAAATATGCTTAAACTCAATGGAAGTAAAACCGAAGTTCTGATAGTAGGTCCCAATCATAATCTCTGGAATTCCAGACATTGGCCATCCGAAATGGGCACCCTGCCTACTCCATTGCACCAAGTACGCAATCTGGGCTTTATCATTGATAGTGGCCTTACCATGGAGCCCCAGGTGAACAATCTCACAGCCACCTGCTTCATTATCTTGAGATGGCTCAGGAAAATCATATGGATGCTCCCTGCAGACACTCAAAAGACAGTGATTAATGCATTAATCACCTCCCGTTTGGACTACGGGAATGTCCTTTATTTAGGGGCATCTCAGGCAATCATAAGGCGCCTTCAACTGGTACAGAACGCAGCAGCTAGATTGCTTTGCAAGTGCAACAGGAGAGAGCGTATGTCCAGTCACTTAAAGGCACTCCACTGGCTAAAAATTGACAACAGGGTCAAATTCAAAACTCTGAGCCTCATGCACAGGATAAAATGGGGCAATGCTCCCAGATATCTCCAAACCCTTGTATACACCTACACTCCTGCCCGATGCCTGAGATCTACTACACAAGGTCTGTTTTGTGTCCCCAAAACCTTCCGTGCAAGGATGGGAGGTAGATCTTTCTCCCTCCTAGGCCCGAAGCTTTGGAACTCCCTTCCGTTACCTCTCCGCCTAGAAACAAGGTACACTCACTTCCGGAAAGCCATTAAGACCTGGCTTTTTAATCAGTGATCTGCCTTTTCCTGCCTCTTGGATTCAGTATTCTGCTCTAGCGCCGGGAAGCCCTTTTTGGGCATCTGTCGCGCTTAATAAACTCAATAAATAAATAAATAATAAATAAATGGATAAAGGGGAGAGAATAGGGAGTGAAAGGGGAAGAGGGGAAAAAGAGAAAGAAAAACAATGAAAGGCTAAGAAGAGAGATGTGGGAAAGGCGGAAGTGGGAGAGGAAAGTGGGAGAAGTAGGCATGCACCCTCAAAGATCATGACCAGATGAGATCTCAAGGGCAGTGTCATATAACATCTGGTCATCCTTTTGGGGACAGGGGCGCTCTCAATTTAGGGCTAGTGGGCTTCATCCTGGAGGAAAGGTGCGCAGGTGAGGAGGAAGGTCCTTCTCATATCCTGTAGGATATATATGACCCCCTCATAGGAGGCTGTCTGGTACATCGTTGAGAGCAATTAATCAATGGAGGGGAAGTGGGGGAACACCAGTAGCGTAGAATGCAGATTTTAGCTGGGGCAGGAGCCGCATGCAGTAGATAGCCTTGAAGGCGGGAAAAGTCCAGAGAAGTCGCAAGATCATGTAGAAGCATCAGGGGGCGAGGCAGGGTTGATGTGATTGATAGGGTCTCTCTCAGCATGGTGCCGACTACCTCCTAAAAAGGCTGTACAGAGGGGTAGTCACAGAGAACGTGTATTAGGTCACATCGGTCAAGGGAGTAGCACCAGAAATTTGCATGAGTTAACAGGCTTGCTGCTTGCAGTTTTAAGGGAGTCCAGTGCCAGTCATGCAGTGACTTAAAGAGACAGAACTTCAATCGTGCCTCCCAGGCCTCACGATCCAGTTCCTCCAGAAGACCCGCCCAATCCTCTGGTTTATATTCGGTTTTAAGTCTGCTTTGCCATCTGATACGGAGACTATTTAGAAGGGACAGGGTGAAAAGATAACGGCTCAAGAGGCTATAGAGGCCACACATCACACCGTGGAAGTGGCCCAACATCCTAAGGTAGGAGACTAGAGATGAGGGCTAAAGGACCCAGGGCTGCACACCCAGGTGATGATTGAGGCAATGTCGGAGCTGCAAATATCGCCAGGACTCATGGGATGGGAGTTCGAATTCGTTGTGGAGCGCTGCAAAGGATTTAGGGGCACCCTGTTTTAGGTCTTGATCGAGGCTGTAGATGCCCTCAGAACACCATGCCTCCCGTCTTGGCACCTATACGGATGCCAGAGTTGCCCCATAATGGTGATTGGTCGTGAAGAAGAGGACCCACCCCGAAGAGGGAGTGGGCCTGCTCCCATGATTTGACCATGACTGGCAGCATTGGGTTGGTGCGGCTTAGCATAGGTGCGCCACTCTAGTCAGCTGCTCCTCCCGTCTCGACCTCCAGCACCTTGAGACCCTTATAGGTGAGTAGTCGCGCTTAACAAGCTACCTGATTGAAGCCACATTTTCCCCCAAAATTGATTTGCAATTCAGCTATTCCTAAATATGTCTCCATTCAGCCTCTACATTTTTGACAGATTTTGTAACTATAGAAGTTCTTTTTCAGTTTGAATGTCATTCAAACTATTAAATCTACAGATGGCACTATCCTCACTTGTCCATAAGACATTGTCAACGATTTCACAGAATTCTACCAGGCCTTGTACACCCTGGCGGTGGCGTAAGACCCTGCCCACTTTTAGGCCTTTTTTGAAAGTGTGCACGTCCCCAGCCTCAGTGAGTCCGGCAGGGACTTACTAAGGGAGAAAATTAGTAAGACAGAGATAGCGCAGGCCATTTCTACACTCCCCTATCTCAAGACCCCTGGATAAAACGGCTTTCCTGTGTAATTTTATAAGTGGGATGGTGAGAACATGCTGGGCTCCCTCCCTTTTGAGAGGGCGATCAAACAGGCTCCCTCAGTTCCATCTCCAATAGGGCGGTAATAGCTGTCCTTCCTAGCCAGGGAAAGTCCCCGTGGTACTGCGCTGCACTTTTTATTTGTCCATTGCATTGTGTCTGTTTTGTTCTTGTGACGTATGACACACTTGTGACTTGTGACTGTACCTCTTTCCTCATTGTTGGGCATTGGCCCTGTAGCGCCTTGTACTTTTCTGTTTTTTCTCTCCCCTGGCTGCCCGCTCTTCCAGCTTACTGCTGTTTTTTCCCACCGTTTCCTGCGTCCTGCCTCCCAGTGCTCCCCCCTCCCAGGACCTACATAATGGAGGCTGCAGCATTGCTGCGTGACTTAGGCGCACCAAAGTTAATCCCGTCTGCACCCGTCTGTGCCTGGACCTCGCCTAGCACCAGGAACCGTGGCCCTCCAGTCACCCACAGGTACTCCACTGCAAAGCTCTGAGTCCTGGACCCAGGAAGCCACAATAGCTTCTGCCTCGCATCTCCTGGCACTGCAGCAGGACAGGTCACCTGCCACCACTGTCTCTTCACCTGCAACTCAGGATCACCTGCACTCACAGCAGCCCTCTCCACTCCCACTTCTCCGACCAAGAACACCCCGGAACCACTCCAATGCTTCCTGCTCAACTTCTGATCTTCCTGCAAACATGCCACCGAAGTCTGGGACACCATCTCCACCCTCGCCTAACGTGATCTTCATCACAGTGACCTGGCTGAACCCCTCCTCAGCCCTCGACATCGCCACCGCAATGCCCATTGGCTACTAGATGACACACTGGGACCGCACCCATAAGGAGGAGGCATTGCCATCATCTACAAAGAGACTATCCAGTGCACCACCACATAAGACAACACATAAGACAACACCACAGCGATTATGGAACACCTCAATTCCCAACTTCACACAACAATAGAACAACCATCAAAGGCACCCTCACCTACAGACCCCCAGGACCTCGCACCAGCCTCTGCAATGCCATCATAGACTTCTTCGCTCCACTTGCCATCGAGACAAAGCACTACATCTTCCTCGGAGACTTCAACTTCCACCTGGACAACCCCACAGACACTAACTCTGCCAACCTACTGGAACGCATTGACAACATTAGCCTCACCCAGCTGGTCGCAGATCTGATATACAGAGCAGGAAACACACTGTACCTAATCTTCACACCCAGCAATATATTACAAGACAGCCATGCCACAGAATTCACCTGGACCAACCACTCCATCGTTCACTTCATCATCGCAGGATCACTGGGCACAGCCACCAGCGCCCCTCCCAACACCTCCTCCCATAGCTGGAACAAAGTGGCACAGACCCAATTGATAGACACCCTCAACACCACCCAGCCCCCCACAACCAACCTTTAACAAATGGTCCAGAACTTCACCAACTAGATAACCAATTCCGCCAACCTAGTCACCCCCATCAAACCAACCAAACAAGCCAGCTGGTACACACCAGAACTTAAGACAATGAAACTCAACTGCAAACAACTGGAGAGAAGATGGTGCACCAGCAGAGATGCAACAGACCAAGCCACCTTCAAGGCAGCCCTCAACGAATACCACCAATAACTCAAAGGCACAAAAAAGTAGGCCCAAGCAGATACTAATAAGGCAGGCACCAACCACACCAAGGAACTCTTCAGCATTGTCCAAGAGTTCCCCTGCCCAGCAGCCACCAAGAACACAATTCCTCATTTACAGGAACTCTGCGTCGCTCTAGCAAACCATTTCCACAACAAAATATCCACCATCTACAGGAACTTCGAACCCCAACCCACCGACCTCCACAGCCTCCTCACTCCAATAAATGCCTCCCCCGACCAGACACTCACCGCCTGGGAATAGCTCATCACACAGAATTTTAGAGACATCATGAACTACATCCACTCGGGAGCACCCACAGACCCCTGCCACCCACTGACTCTTCAACCTAGGAAGTAAGGACATCAGCCGCCAACTCACCACAATCCTCAAAACTTCCATCACCACGGCCACCTTTCCTGATGCATGGAAACATGCAGCAGTCAAACCTCGCCTTAAAAAACCCTCCGCCGACACGAGCGAACTCCAGAACTACAACCCCATTTCGCAGCTCCCTTTCCCAGCCAAGGTTCTGGAGAAGGCAATCAACCCGCAGCTCACAGAACACCTGGAGAGAAACAACCTGCTTGACGCCTCCCAATCTAGTTTCCCAAACCACCACAACAGCGAGGCCGCCCTAATCACTGCTACCGACAACATCCCCACCCTACTCGACAGGGGTGAACCGGCGACCCTGATCCTCCTCAACCTCTCCATGGTGTTCAACACTGTTTCCCGCCACACACTCATCAAGAGACTGTACCAGATCAGGATCTAGGGAGGCAAACTCAGATGGATCACATCTTTCCTCACAGGAAGAACATAGAGAATCTGCCTACCTCCCTTCACCTCGGAACCCAAGAGCACTATCTGCGGCATCCCTCAAGGTTCATCACTAAGCCCCACCCTCTTCAACACCTACATGACATTGCTAGCCGACAATCTCAACATCATATCCTATGCCGACGATACCCAGCTCATTCTTTTGCTCTCAGCAGACCCCACCACCACTAAAACCACCTTCAACAACTGCATGAAGCATGCCACTGTAACGCCCTGAACGTCTCAGGATCGTTTAACAGACACGTTAATGAGAACGCAACCACTTGTGAAGGTTTAGTTATTTTAATGAAGGCAAAAATAATACAAGGAATAAACAAAGGTTATAGTCACTGGAATCCTCCAGGCTAAGTACGTTACCAGCCCACAGCACGGATGGTCCTAACCGTCCTCTGCATATACGCCGATCCCGGCGTATGCCAACAGAGGGCAGAAATGAAATGGCCGACAATGCCAATCGGTAGGCTGTGAGGGGCACGAAGAGTGTTGGGGAGAATCGAGGAGTCAGGGAAACACCCAGCCGGGGTCTCTACCTGAAGGGAGCAGCCGCTCAACCTCTTCCTCAGACTGCACCGGGACGCGGAGTCACCTCCTGGTGATGCGTCACCGATACCCCAATCACAAGCAAAGAAGACTGAACCGAGAGTAGCCGCTCGATCGATCCTGTGGACTTCCGAGTCTGTAACGCGGCAAACACCTCCTGGTGTGCGTTACAGCTGGCAGTCCCTGTATCTCTGGTCGGGCTGGGAGTTACGACTCCAACCAGCAAAAGCGCCACTGCGCTTTGACTCAGCCGAGTCAAAAAGCGAAGCTCAATGGTTATCCGGTAGAGCTTCCGGGTCCTTCACAGGTGACGATGGGGCAAGACACGGCCCAGGGAGTAACGACTCGACCTACCTCCGTTCTTGCCTTACTGGAGCACCACTCCGGAACACTGCTCTTCACTAAGCAGGTACGTCGGTTGTAAACACAATATCCGACAGCGTTGTACCTCCCGGTTCCTCCCTTTATAGGGCGTTGTTTTCCTTGAGTTATGTAACAGCTCTCCTGTTTACATAAGGGCGTGTTTTCCTTGAGTTATGTAACAGCTCTCCTGTTTACATAAGGGCGTGTTTTCCTTGAGTTATGTAACAGCTCTCCTGTTTACATAAGGGCGTGTTTTCCTTGAGTTATGTAACAGCTCTCCTGTTTTACATAAGGGCGTGTTTTCCTTGAGTTATGTAACAGCTCTCCTGTTTACATAACCTCTCAACCGCTAAGCATCCTGGGAGATGTAGTCCGTTTTCGCTGGTTACCGTTTTCCTCCCCTCGCATGACAGGAATTCTTGACAGCCACTGACTGGATGTAGGCTAACTGTCTGAAGCTCTATTACTACAAGACCCAAGTGCTGTTCTTTGGCAACAATGCCTACCCCTAGAATGACACCTGGTGGCCCACCAAACTCAGACCCACTTGCGCACCAACACACCACGCCCACAACCTCGGCATCATCCTGTACAGCAAACTCACCATGAAACGACATATAACGCAGTCTCCTCTGCCTGCTTCCACACTCACTGCATGCTCTAAAGAATCTTCAAAGGGCTCCCCATCGGCACAAGAAAAAGTATCACGCAAGCTCTTATCACAAGCTGACTGGACTACGGCAACACACTGTACGCAGGAACCACTACCGAACTCATGAGAAAAATCCAGACGATACAGAACTCAGCTGCGAGACTTATCCTCAACCTGCCCAAATGGACTAACCCCTCACCTTAGGAACCTCCATTGACTTCCCATCCAGAAAAGATGCCACTTCAAAATACTGACACACGCCTACAAAGCCCTCCACTACCAAGGACCAGCATACATGAACCACCGCCTGAACTTCCACCAACCATCCTGAGACCCCCCACTCCACCTCCCTCGCCTTCGCACATCCAACTTTGCCATTTCGGAGGCTGTTTCTTCTCCTACCTCGCCGCCAAGTCCTGGAACAGCCTTCCCCTCCAACTTTGAACGTTACCCTTGCTAGAGGACTTCCGGAAGTCCTGGCATTTTGACTGAGCCCAGCAACCTAGCATCTGGATACCCTCATGGGTGACAAGCTGTGTACGGTATTGATTGTGTATATCACACTGCAGAGACTCCGCAGATCCGGCAGATCTCTTGGATGTGGTGGCAACCATATTAGGACTCGGGACCCAGTCCCCTAGGGCTGGCTCAGTTATTGTGTCCTGGGAAGCCGGGAAGCCCAGCCCTGGGGCACAATAGATTCCGTGCCCACACTAGTGCAGGCAGGGAAACATATGCCTGCTCCCCTCTGGCAAAAGCATTTTTAAATCTTTCACTAGGCGGGATCAATCATGCATTCCCTACCTGCAGGAGTGGGAGCAGGAGGGAAAGCAAGTCGGCTCCCAGCCAGCGGGAGATTTAAACATGCTCCCGCAGGGTGGGAGCAGACTTCTATTTCCCTGCCCGCATTCAGGTGACAATAGACTTGTGTTCATTATGTTCCACATAAGTATTTTGGTTATGCAGAAAAAGTTTCCAGCAGGACAAAGATTCTATATACTACATGCTAAGTATTGTAAGCAGCGGAGCACGGCGAGGCTGTCGACCAAGATGGCCGCGCAGCCCTGAAGCTCCGCCGGCAAACCCGACATCCTAGCCCCATCCTGCCTCCATCCTGAGCCATCCTGCTCGTGTTCGGCTGTATCGGTCATGGGGATGTATGCCACCATGGTGTGAGTGCCTAGGGTGGCCGTCAACAAGTGTAGCATCGGAACTGCGAGAGTTGGAACGCAAGACTGCTGTGACAGAAGCCTGTGCGAGGATTGATTTGTGGCGAGGCCACCCTGTGCGCTCCGCGAGACACCCGCCATGCTCTCCTCACTCCTGGCAAGGACATTGGAGACCGGAGGCCTGACTGCTGACTGGTGTGTAAAAAAAACAGCGCTTGGCATCGCATGGCCAGGCCAAGGACCCAGCGTCCCACAGGTAACCGGGCCCACGCTGCACCCAGCTGGTCGGGCCAGTTGAGGAGCGTTGGAGGTCTGTCGCTCGGCCACCTTGGATAAGAGTACCGCTGGACCCCGAGAGATGTCGGCGGTAGCGGAGTGAGTTGCGCGCGGCTCTGTTCTGCACTACGCTGGAAGGCGCCTGATTGAGTGTGCTGCTTCGCGCTCAATGCACATTCTTACGCCCCAACCCGGGGGATCATTTGTGCCTGATCCGTGCCCTGAGGGAAATATAAACTGGAGCCTTGTTGTGATGGGAGGGCCCGGGGGGAACACTGAGATCTTGATTTTACTGGTGCTGTCTGCCGGCGTGGTCTCGCAGTGAAACACGTCGCCATGTTTTGAGCAGGCCCCAATGTATCGGCCCTGATCTGGCCGCATTTGGAGGACGAAGCACCCAATCTGCTCTCTTTGTCGGCGACATAACTCGTGGCCCCACTAGGCAGTTGCCCGCTGGCCCTTGGTCCGTGGGAGGTGTCATGGGACGCAGGGACCCTAAACAACACCTACTTCAATTCAGTCATCCGAATACTACGTCTGCTGATTCTGCTGCCAATATGGCTGAAGGGGGTGCAGTTGGGGACAGACAACTCCCCCCCCCCCATGGTCTGACGACCTGATGCAGGAGCTTAGAGCGGGTTTCAAAGCCTTGGATGGGCGTTTTGATGTCTTGAAAAGATGCCTGGACACCATTGGGTTCAAACTCGATGCACACGAGAAGCGTCTAGACAATGCAGAAGGCAGGGTGTCCAACCTGGAAGATGGAGCCGCACAGTCCACCAAACGTCTGGATCGAATGGAGAAGCTCCTCAAAATAGTAGCTTTGCGAAACGAGGACCTTGAAGCGCGTAGTGGGCGCAATAATGTACGCATTCTTGGGGTGCCGGAGTCGACAAGCACTGGGCCCATGGACATATTTGTCGAGACCTTGATCACGGACCTCTTTGGCAAGGAAGCCTTCACCTCCACCTTCCTGGTGGAACGTGCTCACAGATCCCTTGGTCCTCGTCCCAATCCGGGCTGCCCTCCCAGGCCCATTATAGCCTGTCTCCTAAATTTCAGGGACAGGGACACGGTGTTGCGACTCACAAGGGAAAATGGCACCACATCCTGGCAAGGCTCGACTATAGCACTATTCCTTGACTTCACTGACATGGTCCAGGAGGCGAGAAGGAAGTACACAGGTGTTAAGGCCACGCTACGCAATCTGGGACTCAGATATGGCATGATTTACCTGGCCCGCCTTTGGGTTGACATTGAGGGGAGGTCCAGAGTGTTTGATACCCCCACTGCAGTCCAGGAATTTTGCAAAGACTACAAGGATAGCTCCGGTGCCAAGAATAAAGACCTCTCTAAGGTTTCTCCACCACATAGTGGCTCGGTGGCTGACGTGGAACTCTTTTCATCCGAATGATCTATGCTGCTGTAACCCATATGCAAAGGCTATTTCCTCTGTTACCTACGGTACTAAGTCAAGATAGGTGCTTTCAATTCTTATGCAAAGTTGGGTAGTCAGCGTGGCGTTGCCTCGCTCCAAGTGTATACCACTTTAAATCTGCTATCATAGTTGGAATGTATTTGAACTTCTTTTTTTCTTACCATTCATTGTGTTTCCATGGTGCATTCTATAGGTTTGTTATCTGGGAATTTTCCCTGCGTAGTGGCGTGTAGGGATGGGTGGGGGATGGAGGGTGGGGTTGTTTGTTATTTCAGGATACCATTGTTTTTAGATCTGAACACACACTGTGACAGGTTATGTATCAAATGCAACTCACACACACAGTCATGTTTAAATTACCTTTATGTCTTTGAGGGGTAAACTGTCCACCTTTTCGGACCTGACACTGATCACTTGGAATGTGTGGGGCCTAAATAACACCAGGAAGGGGAAACAGGCGTTACACTATTTACAAAGACATCAAGTTAATGTCGCCTTTCTACAAGAGACGCACTTGCTGAAGTCACCTTTCACCAGTTTTGCTTCCTCTTGGGGCACCCACCGCTATTTTGTGTACTATAGCATGTATGCCCGGGGAACTGCGGTGCTGATCCACAGCCGCTTGCCCTTTCAAGTAGACAGGGTCCGCAACAACAGTGAGGATCGCTATACGATGGTAGCGGGGCACTAGATGGGATATTGAATGGCGTTTGCTTGTATTTATTGACAACCCCAAATTCTTCCATTACATCAATACGCAACTCTTCCAGTTTGTTGCAGATTAAATTTGCATGGGTGACCATTTTTACCTTCTATTGGACCTGGCACTAGACAGTACGTCTGGCTCCTCTGACTCCAAGCCGCAGTCGTGATGTGCGTCATTGGAGCTATGTGACTCGCTTGGTTTGGTGGATGTGTGGCGACTCTGCCGCCCAGGGAACTCTGCTTATACTCACTACTCTGTTCAGTATGATACCTGGGCTCGACTGGATTTTTGGCTGGTATCTCCCAACCTGGCAGCTTGGTATAGGGCATCTCGGCATCTTCCGAGCACGTTCTCTGATCATTCCCCTGTGGTGCTCAGGGTCAGGGCTCCCAAACCAGAGGGATGTGAGAGACAGTGGAAGTTCCCCGGTCAGGCGCTGATGGACGAGGTGTTCAACTCAGAACTTCGTGCTGCTATTGTTGAATATTTTGACTTAAATAAGGGTTCGTGCAATCGTGAGCCATTCTTTGGGAGGCTTTTAAAGCTTACATGCGGGGATCTGTATTTCTAAGCACTCTGGAGTGTTGAAAGATCTGAGGTGCACTCTATCTCGCATTGAACAGCAACTGGAATCACTTGACAGGGAACAAGTTGTGCAGCCTGACCCGACTGGGCGCTGCCGATGCTTGACACACTTGTTGGAATTCAGGGAAGCGGCTGAACGTGACACGCATTACTTAAGCAAATACGCCACTGCGCGACTCTATGGCGAGGCTTCGTTTATACGTCACCCTGTCCTCTCAGTTTGCCCTTACCCGTGGTACCAGGCAGGGCTGTCAGCTTTCTCCATTGCTTTTCATTATTGATCTGGACCCTCTGGTCTGGCACTTTCAGGAGCGATATGGGTCTCCAGTTCAAGACGGGTTCCCTTTTAATCTCGCTTTACGCCGATGACATTATGCTCTATGTACGCCCCCCTAGGGAGAATTGGAAGCCACTAATCAGGGAGATCATCCGATTTGGTGAATTCTCTGGTTTGGGTATAAACTGGGGTAAATCAGAATTTTTTCCTCTAACTCCAAGCGCCGTCAAGTGGGACTGTGGGTACCCTCTGAAGTGGTGCGACGAGTCGACTAGATATTTGGGAATCCAGATACATAGAGAAACTGAGCAGATCATTTTACTTAACTATGGCCCAGCGCTGCTTAAGTTAGAGCAACAGGTTGGAACTTGGTTGAAGCTCCCTCTCTCCTTGGCTAGTTGAGTCGCCATTATAAAAATGGTGGTCCTTCCAAATTTCTATACCTGTTTCATAATATCCCTATCCCGCTCCCCAATAGTTTTTTTAGAACTATCCATTCCCATCTCATCAGGCTTGTTTGGGGAGGGGACAGAGCCAGAGTTGGCTGGGACACATTGACCTTACCGTATAAAGGAGGGGGTTTGGGGTTCCCAATTTTCAGATATATTACCTAGTTGCACAGTGCAGCTTTGGGCACTCCTGATACCACCCAGATGCAAGGATCCGTATGCCAGGCCTGAGGCTGATCTAGTACTCCCAGCCCTGCTAAGAACTGTACTACCACAAGCAGGGCACAAGTCCTAAAAAATAAGTGGGCGGACTCTCCAAGTTAGGTAGTATCACAGTTAGTGACATCACGGCGCGTGGCATTGCAAGAAGCGACATCACAGGAAGTTACATCACAGGAAATGACATCACGGCACTGAGGATTAACAAACTAACGCTGCTGCCAGCCTACCCCACCAGGCGTAATATTCCATGTGCAGCACCTTTCCATGTAGATGTGATTGCTTTGGCTGCCTGGTGGTTAACACATTTGATGGAAAGATCTGTTTTTGTCTAATCCTAGTTTTGACTGATAGTAGCATACAGGGTTAATGTGCCTCAGGCAAAGCACATCATGTAACATTCAGATGGCAGATTTTATTTTATGTAGATAGGTAAGTAGGTTACTGCTTTGAACACATATCCTTTTGTTACATGCAGTTGCATTGTAATCCTTCTAGTATAGCACAGTGAGCTATGAAGGATGATATGTGACTCCTACACCCAGTAACCCTCACAGTCTTATGTAACACATCCTGTACAATGATTTACAAACGTGTGTAATTTATTGACAATATAATATGTATGTTTGCTGGAAAGTGATCTGGCACCTTACATTGGGATGAATAGCGCTGTAAAACAAATAAAAAATACTGGGACTTAAATTGTTATTTTGCACTGCGACAGAGCAACGCATCTGACAATCTTAAAGTGCATGAGTATCTATTATATATGAGAGTCCGAACAAAGTCAAAATCGTGCCTCTCTTATGTGCCTTTGAAGTGTTAACAAGCTGCTGCCGTTGTTTCCCTTCCTCTATATTTGCGTCTAGGTGTGATGCTACAGGCAGCCCCCAGCCTAAATTCTGCCTTTGTTATGGACCAGCTGGAGTCTCAAATAACAAACCCCCCCTCCCTGTCTGCACATTGCTGCTCGGAAGGAAAGTAGATAACGAGCAGGCGCTGCTGAATGAATCCCGGTGTCTCAAACTTACACAGGGACGAGTTCAGCATATTTCAGAGTGAGGCTCAACATCTTGGCAGGGTGGACAGCGTCCACCCTGTGAAAAGAGTGGATGGACCCCGTCCACCCACGTGTACCCCCGACTCGAGCCCTGACCACAAGGATTTCCCAGTGAACCCCGAGATATCCAAACAGTTTCAACCACTAGTTGGGCCTGGCAGAAGCTAGCGCGTGTAACAGGTGGGAGCGCATTATACTCTTCTGAGATTCAAATTCACAATTACCCATGACTCCCCATCACTGAGGAGAGGTTGGTCCAACACACGCTCATCTCCTATTCCTTAGATAGGTTTGCAGATGTGTTCCCGGAGGGCCATGTGTTCTCTAGTACAGAGAGCGGGAGGTTCAGTGAAGCTACTTTTATGGACCACTTTGTTTTATGTAGGGTCTGGAGGGCACTTAGAGAGTGGTTTATTGAATTCCCGCTGGAGCCTGATTCCTTCGCACCGCTAACACTAGTGATTACAAGCAATGGGGGGGATCATCTGATTTCCAAATTATACAAATCTTCTATGACTCTAGTCCCTAGCAAGGATGCCAAGATCCGGGAGGCCTGGGAGCGAGATCTGAGACACCCGCAACAGGACACACATTGGTCATATTGTTGTACCCAGACCAAAGAGGTCTCCCTCAACAGTAGACACAAATTGATCCAGTTTAAGTTCCTATGGAGGACATACATGTCGCCTACGATAATCAATTCTATTGACCCGCCTGACCTCATAACTGCCCTAAGTGTGAAGGGCCTCATGCCGACTGCACATATGAACTGGAATTGTGCTAAAATAGGGAATTACTGGAGATCCATTCACACAATTCTGTTGAAAATGACACAGCAGGACATTGCCCCTACGCCTGAGGTAGCCTTCTTGGGTTATGTACATGGGTTCCCTAAGCAGCTGCGCAAATTCCTTGCCATTGCCCTTCTACTTGCGAAGAGGGAAATAGTGCTTTGGCGGGGCAGTAAGGTTACCCCTACAATGAAAACCTTGCTTACCAGCCTCACATACTGCAATACAAATTGCGAACTGTATGCGATGACACAAACCCTAAGATATTTGGATATTTGGAATCCCCTAAAGACTTATCTACTTCAATTTAGCTCTACCCCTGCATCAAAGCAGCCAGCGGGAATAGTCCTCACCAGGGTGGGGTCAACCTGCATTACTATGATTTTTATATCCATGTAATTACCATGCTGGGAATGTGGAGTGATATCTTTGCAGGAAGGAGAATGTTTCCAGATTGTTTTAAATGTTTCTGGGGGTGGAGAAATATATAAGAGAACAAGATGTCTTAATGTACTTGTGTGTGTTGTTTGATAGCAGATCCTCTCAAGGAAAATGGATTGTGTTATTTTTTCCTTGTCACACAGTGTGGCATTGATATGACTGTATTGCATTTACTGGAAAATGGTAAATAAAGTTTAAAAATAAATAAAGTACTGTAAGCAGCCTTGAGTTATTGAAGAGAATTGACTCAGCATGACAGTTTCTACTTAACATAGAAGACTGTGTGCACCAGGTACTAGCGTATGTACGTGTGCTTGCTGTGATTCAGATGATGGGCTGTTTTAAAGTTTTCCCCATAGTATGAAGTATGCAGGTAGTAGAAAGTTTAGCACCTTCCGATCTTGGTTATTTTTTGCGAATAGTGTCTTTTTTTGACAGCTGTTGCTTAGAGTGTGCACTGTTCTTAGTAGATATTTTTTAATAGTCTTTGGTGTATTTCTTATGAAAGTTTCAGTGTTTGCAAACAGTGTGGTATGAAGTTTACTCTCTCCATAGAGTAAGCACTCTTTGCAGTACTCAGTTCTCTATATCAACTTAATTTCTTGATATAGGTTCAGTGTCTGTCAGGAGTTTGAGACAGATAACAGCTGTCTAGGATGTTTGTGTGGAATTGGCATTCACTATTTGCACTTTCACTGAACAGATGTATACAGTATTAACACCGTACTCAATATAGGTTTCCCATATATCTGTGGTTGATTGTTAATGTGAACTATGTTACGTGTAAAGCCATTGCAATTTTTACAGCAATAAGCTGGTAAACAAAGCTTAGAAGATGTCATCAGTGATATCATTTGTGATGTCATCAATGATGTAATTTGAGATGTCATAAATTATGTCCTAGAACATGCCATGAGTGATGTCATATGTGAAGTCATAAATAGTGCATGGCGGGGCACGAGTTAAAGTTAGTGCTGCCAACTATAACTCGTGAATTTCTGTTTTTTTTGCCCAAAATTGTAATGTTCACACTGGCAAATTCCCATAACTGTAACGTTACTTTAACCTTTAGTTTTTTCAGTGATTTTGTAACTTTTTTTCAGATGAAAACAGATATTTTTTATTACACCTAAATATAACCTTACTTTTACCTTTGTTTTTTCAGTGAAATTCTATTTTTGTTTTTAAGTAAATGAATTTTTTTTGTGAGTGTATATATGGAAAAAGTATTTATAATATATGTTGTGTTCTGACATTATTTTAGTAAAAAATTATTTTTATTATAACTAAACAGCATATGGTTCACAGTATGCAAAATGTTTGTAAAATGTGTGTGAGTATTAAATAGATAAATATTCAATATAAATTGTTTATTTGCTCAGTTATTGTAACTTATATCAGACATGTCACCAGCAATCTTTTTTTGAACTGTCATTACTATTGCAATGACGGGTGTGCGTAGTAGGGTGTGTTGAGGGACTGGCCTCTCTGTTGAGCCCTCACTCTGTAATAATGGGTGCTCGTAGTAGGGTGTGGAGAGGGACTGGTCTCTCCTTTTCAGACCTCTCTCTCAGATTAAGGGTGTGCATAGTAGGGTGTAGGGAGGGACTGCCCTCTCCTTTTACACCTCTCTCTCAGATGACGGGTGTGCATAGTAGGTTGTGTGGAAGGACTGACCTTTCTGCTGAAATCCCTTACTGTAATGATAGGTGTGTGTAGTACGGTGTGGGGAAGGTACTGGGCACTCCTTTCAGACATCTGTCTCAGATGATCGGTGTGAGATGTAGAGTGTTTGGATGAGCATAAATAGTAGAGTCTGATAAACACCATCACCTGTAAGGCTCCTTCATACAGTAACAAGTGTGCATGGCATACTGTATTCAAAGATCACTTAATCATTTTTACTGTTCACTGTCCTGCAAGAGTCTCACGGTATCGTAACTGTTTTTATTGAAAATAAGAATTAATAATCTACTCATCACAGTACTTATCTCTTAGTCACTTCCTTTAAAAAATAAGCACCACAATATGCATTCCTACTAACTCATCTACTCCTTTTTACTATTCGCTATCGAGTGAAAGTCCCATGAGATCATAAAAGTAGTTTAAAACAATATACATTTATTATCTTCATAGTAGTTATCCCTTATATCCCTCCTTTCTAAATGTAGGGGGCAGCATATCTATCTGCTGCCCCTTATATAGCTTTTCTATGTCATTTCCACAACACCTCCAATTTTTCTCAGTAAAGAGTAATGGCGGTCATTTCATTTCTAACATTCCAACAGCCAGACAATCAGAGTGCTTGCAAGACTCGTGTGAGCCTTCTGCTTCCGCGAGAGCATGAAGGCTCATGGGAAAAACTGGCCTTTTAACCAATCACATGGCTTCATTTTTGATTTTGCGCTCCTGCGGGACACCTGCAAGACTCTTGCGAGCCCAACTGCCAAACTATTCAATTTTATTTACCGTTAATATCTCAAAACCTACAGAAATATTTACACCAAATCACAAAAACACAATCTGCAGACCAAGATGCGGCTTCCTGATCGATTTGGTGCAATTCCGTTCAGCCGATTTTGATGTAACCATGTCAAAAGAAGTCCATGTAAAATGCATCAGGATTATATGGGCTGGGGCCCTCTTTTTTTCAGCGCCTACTTGACCGATCAACCCAAACCTTTCCAGGAAGGCGCTGGAGGTATATGAACTTTTGTTTGGAAAGTTTTGTGAAGATAAGTCAATAGGGGTCAAAGTTATTAGCAAACCAAGAAACTCTCCATCTATGGAAAAACAGAGCTAACCCACCTCCAGTAGGTAATATACATATATATATTAAAGCTGCACATCTGCCTGAAGTAGTTGTTGTATGTATACAGTTCAAGCAAAGGGTCCAATAGTTAGATTTTTTTCACTACAGCAATGGAAGTGCACACAATAGCACTCAGAACCATTTTGATGGTCCTAGAAATGCCATGGAAATGTTGCAAAACATTGGGCCCGATTCACAGAACTAATGTAAGACAAAATCCTAAACTTACTACCATTTCCTCATTTTGGTATTCACAGAAGACACTTACTCATTGATGAGCACAAAATGAATAAGTGCCTTCTGTGAATACCATAATGAGTAAGTGCCTTCTGTGAATACCAAAATGGTAGTAAGTTTAGGATTTTGTCTTGAGTTAGTTCTGTAAATCGGGCCCATTGTGAAGAGATGTGATATTATTTTATACATTTGGTGTGTTTACGAGTTAAATGGTAAATTTTATTACAATGTTTTTGCAAGCAATAATTATATATTAGGAACAGAATATGTGTGCAAAATTAACTGCTGGTAATCGAGACTTGTAGAGTGTGTTGTCTAGGTCTATTGTTTGATATGCACATAAAAGGAGCATCAAATTTTTATTTTTTTTGGATTGGGAAAGGCTGGTACACAGCAGAAACGTGTTTCTGAATCACCTTTTATTGGGTCAAGGAAGGCCCACACAATAAAACAATGTGAGAACTTCGGCCTTCATGTGTGGGCTGTCTGCTGGGACGAGTGGGGTGGTTATTTGGATATTTTAAAGTGTTAGCGGTGATGCTTTCACACGCACCACCAGTGTATGGACATGTCATTTTAAACCGCAAATCCGTTGGAGGAGGTACGAGAGTGCCAATCAACAAACCCCCAGACTTTTGATTGGGATGAAGAATGAGGCACTAGCTGAGGTGGGGAGAGAACTCGGCGCAGGGAAGTCTGGCGACTTTCAGCGTGGGGACTTTGTTTCTCCACGGAAAGCCTCCAGTCTCACTCAGGATGCCAAAATGGAGATCTTGTACTGGGCATTTTGCAATCATCGCCACGGTGAGGACTGAATACTTTAATTGCTTGATGGAGGGGCTACTGACTTGGGAGTGTGATTGCTGTGCCGTCATGGGGACCAGGATATTCTTTGATACAAATATGCGGACAGTGAGACTCCGGACACTCCATGCAAGATTAAGTTATTTTGGTCAACACCATACCTGCCAACTTGAAGAACAATCTCACAGTGTGAGGAGGGGTGGAGGGGCCTTGAAGGGTGTGGGGCCTCGTGCCGAGAAGTACCTAGGAGGCACTTTGAACCCCACCCCTTCCTAATGCCCCCCCCCAAAAAAAGCTTACAGAGGCTGGTGCTGATGTCCTGAGGTGTTTTCACACTCCTTAATGAATATCAGCAGTTCAAAGCCTCTCGAAAACGAGATGGAAAACCACCATTGACAGTGTTTTTCAGCTAGTTTTCCCTGCCACAGTGTGATATCGGCGTCTCACCAGGTGACCGTGTGATGGGAGAAGATATTGTGTGTCACACTGTGGCACTGTGTGAGTTGGCAGGTATACACACTGTGATTAATTTTATTTTTGAGTATGTTGATATACCGGATGTATCAATATACAAAATTGCAGCATGATGTGTGTGATTGGAAAGCGGCACAGCTGGCTGAAATAGCTGTTGTGTGCATATAATTCAAGCAAAGGACCCAATTGTTATATTTTTTCGTTACGACAGTGGAAGTGCATACGATAGCATTTGGAACAATTTTGATGGTACTAGAAATGCCATGGAACTGTTGCAAAATATTGTGAATAGATGTGATATTATTTCATTAATTTGATGTATTTACGAGTTAAATGGTAAATGTGTTTTAAATGATTCAACATCTATATTTATTACAATATTTTTGCAAGAAAGAGTAAGTAAATCTTTATTTGCTGATTAATTAAAATCATTGCAAAAAATAAATAAATGAATCATTACAAACTCCGTTTATTTTTTAAGAAGTCTAAATGAGACCTGGCAAATAAAACACAATTCCATTTATACAGTGTGCCATGTAAATAAGGTTAAACACGTAAAAAGAGAGTTGCCCTTGAGGGGCAAATGGTCCCAACAGGACTATGGGGCAATAAAATGTCTACCAGCCAAGGTGTTGTGTAGCTAAGACGTGGGTTGCTGTAGCGTCGACTAATCTGAGCATCACCGGCCCCACACTGTCTCCCTGCTTACCAGATAGCAGTCTTTTTACCTGTAGGAAAAACTTTGTTGCCCTGCGGGAGTGCTGGAGGTGATGGCTATTTAATAGAGTCATCACAGCGGGGAGACAAGATTTTATATGGAGGACCCGAAAGACTGGCCCTAGGAGTTTCCGTCTGAGCTGACTAACGGCGGGGCAGATGCATAGGAAGGGTAATACACTTTCCTCGAAACGCCCACATAAACAGCAGTAAATGTCTGACAATTTTTGTTTCCAGGTTGGCACCTGGTCTTTTGACGGAAAGGCTCCCAGATTGATTAAAAGCAAGAGGTGCCTAATCGATGGGGCTATATGACTTGTAAGATAGGGTTGTGGTCCTCAATCGTCATAGGTTTGAAGAACTGACCAAGGTTAAGCAGATGACCTTGGTTTTCTTGTAATTTAGTTCCAAACCCAGCATTTCTGTGTAGGAAAGTACGAGGTAACGCTGGAGGCAAATTGAAGTTTGGCTACATAGAACTATATCGTCTGCATATTGTAGGCACTGGACTGGAGTCATTGCTAATTTAGGTGGATCGCTTTGTAATCTGATAGTCATGCATCGAGGTCTTCCATGCAGATGTTGAATAGGCAAGGAGCGAGCACACACCCCTGCTTCAAGCCGGTGTGTGTAGGGATCTTGCTGGTTGTTCTATCGCCCTAGCCTATTTTCACTCTCCCCCAGGTCTCTGAGTACAGGTTAACAATGGCCCTCAGTAGCTTTGGGGGATCACCCCATCCAGCCATCTTCGCTCAGAGATGCTCTTTCGGGACCATATCGAATGCAGCTTTTAGGTCTACAAAGCAGGTGTAAAGTTTGGAGGTTTTATGAAAAGCTTTTTCAACAGAAAGATTCAAGGCAATGAGGTTGGACATGGTGCTCATACCAGCTCTGAATCCCGTTTGGGTGATCGGTCTAATATTTCTGGATTCGACCCAGGCCTCAAGATCTTTTAGTAAATTTGC
The DNA here is from genome assembly GCF_964204655.1 of Triturus cristatus. NCBI lineage: Eukaryota > Metazoa > Chordata > Amphibia > Caudata > Salamandridae > Triturus > Triturus cristatus. The sequence goes on from NC_140585.1 coordinate 357,269,113, forward strand.
AGCATAAAATTTCATATCAGCATCGATAAGGGCAATGAGTCTGTAGTTTGCTGGGTTGGAACAACAACCTGCTTTGAATATAAGGTGGAGCACACTACCTCTCCAGGATGCCGGATGTTGGTGGTAAAAGCATGATTAAACAGCAGGTTAAGGGTTGATCATACTTGAATAGCGCAATTGGCAAGTCATTTAGTCCGGGTGCCCTGACTGCTCTCAGACTCTTTGGTGATTTCCGGACTTGGGTTTCTTTCAACCATTGACCTTCAGAGGGGAAGTCCTGAAACTTGAGTTTTATTGTGGTTGTGTGTGTTTCATTTGGGATATTTATAGCCTGCCAATTGGCCGAATCAATATGAGTTATCCAATCTTCTTCTGATAAATCAGTGCTGTGGTGTCGATATCTGCCACTGGGCAGTGTGGTAATTTCAGCCCAGAACTGTTTGCTGTTATTTGTTTTGCTTGTGTGCAATAGCTTAGTCCAAATAGTTATTTGGTAAGTTTTTTTGGCCGACCAAATTGCCTTTTTTTATTTTTGCCTTAAATTGTTAATTTGTTGCTGAGTGAAGCAATTATGTGATGGGTCGCTTTTCTGCATTTTCCTGATCTCCTTATTCAGGGCTCTCTTTTTCCATAAGAGGGATTTGGTAAACCAGATTGCTGCTTTGCTGGATGTATTTGAGTTAGGTAATTGGTTCAGTTGGAAGTTGGTAATTAGTGCTGCTGTTAAAGGCTCCCAGGATTGCCACAGTAGCTGCTGGTGAGTATCACTCAATTGGGTGGAAAAACTAGGCATAAAATCCATTATGGTTGATGTCATCGTTTCATTCCAAGAGAGTCATTTCAGGTTGTAGACACTCAGTGGGACCATTAAGACGTTGGCTTTTGGTGCTCTTGACAGGCACATTTGGAGGTCAATAAGCTGTGGGAAGTGGTCGTTCTCTACTCTAGGTGTTATGCGAAAGCTTGTGATCAATTGAAACAGTTCAGTGTCTACTAATGTGTAGTCCAGAATGGAGTGAGCTGTGTTTGATGTTCTTGTGGTGGCTGCTGCTTGATCTTGAGGTAGACGGCCATTAAGCGTGAACATGTTTAAGTTGCACAGCTTACTGTAAACTGATTATTATTATTATTATACCTGCTTGAGAAAAAGTGTATTGTAACGATTTTAAGATTGATAATAATTACTTTAATTTTTCTGCTTTGGTCTTTTGACTGGGGTGAATATGCGTTGCAAATTAGTAAACTGTCTTTGGAGTTGTGCCTGGGCATTGTGTGATCTTGCCCAAATAACAGTTTAATGCATTGTGCCATGGTTAAGCCCAAGTCAACCTGTTCTTGTTGCCATCTTAGATGAGTTGCTGTGGATATTGAAAGACCGTCTGAGGCTTCACCTTATTTACATCCACTAGTTCCTACCATATTTTTTTGTTTTACGTGGGCATTTCATTCACTAGCATAACAAGTGGTTTTTCCAAATCTCTCTTTACACCCACAGTTTCAATATTGTGTTTCACATGTAAAGAAAAATTCCCAACTGTACCTTTAAGCCCTTTATGAGGCTGAGTGGATGATAAAACCTTTTATGTTAGAGTTTGGTTCTCTCAGAAATTAATATAAGTGTTCCCATGGATATTCTGCACAACTCAGGGGTAGAAACCAAGATGATGTTCCTAAATTTCACAATATGCACTTAAGCTCAACATGATGATGATACCAGTGCTCATTAGTCCCAATGTTTGCAGAGCTAAAGTAAAACTACAACAGTACTGCAAGTACATGGGTGGAGTCCTACTGAATCAATTTATTCCTGACAAATACTACTGCAATCCCATTTAATACACAGGAGCACGTCTACACCTTCCTTGTACCAGTTGACCTATCTCTTCCTCTGCATTTCTAAGAATCATCTTTTCTTTTGCAATGGGACTACTGTCTGTTACTTCATAAGATCACCCAGTTGTTTCAACCGCATACACTAATTCATTCTCTTGTAAGTAGCTTTCTTCATTAAAGTAAGGCTCAGTAGTAGATGTACGCTTCCATTCTCGTTTGGAAATTTTGCAACAGTTACTTTTATTAATAAAACTTTTTTTTGGGGGGGGGGGTTCTTTATGGACAACACTGTTTTATCTAGTGTTTTCATTCTGTTTAGCACCAAAATAAATTGTTTTTCGCTTCAGAGGAAACACTTTATCAACCACATTCTGAATAAATTATTTTTATTTCAGTGCAGCCCTTGTCTTTATGTCCCTAATTTTCTATACCAAATTCTGCATTACTCTATTTCTAAACATTCTTATTTTTATTGCTTTAAATTATTTCTGCCTCCTTGTCAAATTAAATGTTTTTAATAAAAAAATACTTTTTATCTGACTTACTCATTCTCCTTTACAAATTTGGAGATGTAAAGTAAATAGACAGCAGCAATGTAAGTATATGGATGAGTTCCTACAGTAGCTCACCAAAAGCTCAAGTTTCAGGGTGTTTCTGTATCTGTAAATAGTTAAATAAGTTATGTTTGTTTGGTTTAAATTGTAATCTAATATGTTAATAAAATGTACTTGTAAAGTTATAAATATATTTATTACTGATTTAAGTAAAGGGTCCCAAACGTATCCAGATGGGTACTCATAAATGTACTCACACACCTATACAGTCATTCACAAAGGTACTGACACACCCACTCAAAAACTCATACAGTACCTGGCAGACCTATTTACACATGGAAATATCTACTTGCTTACACATAGTGTGCAGTTTGTTTTACTACATGCTTTAAGGTTGTTTTTTCACCACTGATCAATGATCATTATTTCAACAGTACATTATTAGTGGTGTATGAGTACAACCTGAGAACAGTAGAATGAAAAATGGATCCACAGAACACATTTTTACACTTACAAATGTGACAATTTGCCCAGTGAGTAACCATCTCACTCAAATCTTCACAGGCTGCTGGTATTATGATGCCTGCAGCTGATGAAGGTTCTCCCAAGAGTGCTGTAGAGGTGGAATATTCTGTTGCATGTAGTATGTCCTGCATCATTCCGTTGTACACTCTTTCATGAATTGTTTTAAGTAGTTCCATTTGAAACTTGTTCCATGTGAATACTTCTTGGCATTGCTGCTGGGCAACTGTATGCCACAAATATTCCACTGCACATATTTAGCTGTAATATTTTACCCTGAAGGTATTGTAAAATGCTTGCAGACATCACTTTCTTTTGTGCTTGCTGGTGTAAAGATATACCTGCATGTGTTTAAAGTGGTTGTGCGCAAAACTGTATTTGTAAATAGTTAAATACGTTGTGTCATGTTTATTTATAGTGAGTGCAATGCACAGTGTTCCTTAATTGCAGTGAAATAGTGTGCAGTTTTTTCTCTACAATCTTCATGATTGTTTTTTCCCCACTGTTCAATGATGACTGCTTAAAAAGTACATTGTTTACTGTGTATAAATTAAGAAGCTGAGAACAGTAAAAAGGGCAAATTAAATGCTCATTTATATTAATACATACATTTACAGTATGAGAAATGTCTAGTTATTTCTTAGAATTCTGTCTTTATGCATTGGTGAAACTGTAAGTTACGTTTGTAATTCTATTAATTGTGAAACAATTACATATTTCAGTTTTTGTTATGTAGCTCAATGGCACTGTCCATTGGGGCAATGTACTTTTCTAATTAGTTCTTGCGGTGTTGTTCCATAGCTTTAGAGTTTGATGATGCATTCCCAAGCACAGATTGCTAGTGGTACTAACACACCTAGGCACACATCAGTATAGCAACACACACAACCAGTTACACACAGATAGAGGTATTCACATACACAGGCTCAAACTGATACAGACACTGACACACCTAGATTAACATCAATATAGTCAGTGACAACCCCAACTACACACCGATACAGCCACTGACACATACACTCAAACACTAATGCATCCAATAACACACCCAGGCCCACTCTGACATGCCCAGGAACTTACCAATGCAGATACTTACATACCCAAGCATACGGCAATGCAGACACTAACACACCCAGCCAAACACTAATGTATCCAATAACACACCCAAGCGCACACTGATGCACACACTGAGACACCCAGAGACATACCAGTGCAAACACTGACACACCCAGGCATACAGCAATGCAGACCCCGGCACATCCAGCCAAACACTAATGCATCCAATAAGACACCCAGGCATACTCAGACGCATAAACTGGCACACTGAGGGACATACCAATACAGACACTGCCACACCCAGGCATACAGCAGTGCCAACACAGACACACCCAGCCAAACAACAATACATCCAGTAGCACACTCAGTCACACAAGGATGCATACACTGACATACTCAGGTTCACACTGATGCATATGCTACGATATACATCCAATAAGACACCAAGTATACGCTGATGCATACATTGACATACATAGGGACATACCAATACAGACACTGACACACCCAGGCATACAGCAATGCAGACGCAGACACACCCAGTCAAAAAGTAATGCATCCAGTAACACACTGATGTATACACTGACATACCCAGCATCACACTGATGCATATGCTAGCACACCCCGGCATATACTGATGCATGCACTAACACACCCATGCACACACTCACGTATACACTAACACACTCAGGTGCACATTTCTTGCATACACTAAAACACCCAGACACACACTGATGCATACACTAACACACCCAGGCACACACTGACATATACACTGCCATACCCAGGCACACACTGATGCATACACTGACATACCCAGGCTCAGACTGATGCATATGTAGGCTGTCCGGAAATCGGTTAAAACCGATTGTGAATGACAGTACCCTACCGGCTGAAAATGAGCTGACCCAGTTTAAACCGGCTTTCACTGATTTTGCGGGCATGCAGTCTTACACTCCGGAGTAGCTGAGGACCCAAGTGCCCCCCCCCCCCCCGCCCTCCCTTGAATTCAATGGCCCTCGGAGAAACTGGATTAGACCAGCCCGAATTCCCAGTGTGCACCCTCCCATCTCCTTGCCAACAAAAATAAACACAGGCCAGCTTTGCCTGCAGCGGAGATTCTGGAAATCTGAGGTGTAAGCACGCTACCTTCAGCAGCAGTTCTTCTCCAGTCCAGTAAAATGAGACATATCTGGATTTGGCGCCAACTCTTGGTCCACGCCCGCTACGTAATTATATCTCCCTCCTCTGACTCCGACGGAAGGACAGGCGCTGGGACTCCTCGGAGGGACTGGGCCCGGTCAGCCAATCAGAAGTTACAGCAGCCCTACCCTGGCCCTCCCTTCCAAGCAGTTTAAAGGCCAGTGTCTAGTTTTCTCCGCACCTCCTGAGCATCGCTGCGTCATCCATTCCGAGACATAAGATAGCTCAGCAGGTTAGTCAATCAAGTTCTGAAATCTGCCTGAAGTCTGGTGGGGCCGACTCGTCCATCCATTGTTTGAAGGTTGGTAAAAGCAGTACCATTGCTTTCGTTATGAGTGATGCTCAGTAGTTAGTCCGATGTAAACACACAACACTGTAGAAGTAAATACTGGATGTCCCAAAATATTTTGTAGGTTCTGCAGTCTCACCACCAGGCAATCAGCAGGCAGCGCGGGGTTGTAAAGCAGCTCAGTGAGCTTGTGCACCTGCCGCATTGATGTGAGTTTGAGCCCCAGGGACTTAAATCTCTACTGGGATCAAGTAGATGAGTCAGACGCATTGAATTTTTGTTAGCCCAATACTAGACTTTGATGGGTTTAAAATTCTACAGTACAATTCTTTATTTCCAGATGTAGTTTTGTTGAAAGCTTTATTACTTTTGAGTAGTCGGTTCTTACGTTTGGCCCCTTGAGCTGTATACAGGCGCGCAACGCCCATTGCGCTGAAAGGGCTTCAGCAACCCCCCCGCCGTGTGTGTCAGCCCGGGGTGAGACAGCTCCCCGGACACACACACAGCCACACCCGAGCACTTCACAGGTCTTTAAAAGACCATCTACTTGTTAAGGAGGCTTTGTTGTGTTTTCACGCCTTCTTAGAGCCCCTGCATCTCAACTATGCCGATTGCTTTAAGAATTAGCACCCCCCTTATATTTTTCTTAGCCCCCCACGAAATTTGGCTCTAGTTGCTCCTGGCTGTATATAATAATTGCTTGTCATGTGTTTCTGTACCGTATGTCTTTTTTTGGGCAGTTTTATATGCGCAAACTCGACTCGGAGGCTTTAGAGTGCTTTCCATGAGTACCAGTTACATTACAGACAGGACAGATTAATTTTGTGTAGGCACAGAGAGATTAAGTGATTTGCCCAGAAGCACAGGATGTTGAGTCGCTGTTGAGAATCAACCCCGGTTCCCCAGTCCAGTTTCAATGTCGGCAGCTTTGGCCGTTACAGTTTCTTGATGCTCACAATGAAAATGATGTTGATGTAAACACACAAGGACTTCCTTACAAAGAGGAGCGGGGAGACTTCTTGACATGTCTGTGCAACTGGAGTCCCGGTGAGTGGTCTCCATACACAGACTGCCTTGTGAATATCTTTGCCTTAGTCCCACAGGGTTTTGAAGTCACCCTCCCCGACACACTTAACATGATGCCTACTCTTTCTTACCTTTATGTCTCTAAGATTAAGGGTGTTGCTCAGAAATCTGTCATAAAGGAAGGTCTCGCAAAGGTATGTGAGCAAGGATGACTTGGCCTTTCATGATTCTGATAAACTGTGTGTTCTTGAGTTCACTGTCTCCAAGGACCACGTCCTCGACAAACAGCTTAATTTGAAGAGGTGTTGGCCTTTTATATAATTCACAAAAACAACTGTTACCAGGAAATCTTGAAAATTCTCATGCGTAAATGGCAACGGCGTTCCTATGCACGAGTGATATTTTTTCTGTTCTGGGAGAATGTTTTTCTCTTCATTAATGGCTATTTTCTGTGTACAGTTCTCTTTTACTTCTCAGGTAGTTTCCTTTTCTTGTGACTATTTTCTTATACTTCTCAAGCAGGCCCCTTTATTCGTGTATACAGCTGATATTTTTAACTTCCGGGGTATGTCTCCTTATTTCTACGCCCGTCACTCTTTTACTGCCATAGGCAGGTCAGTTTATCCTGCATAAAGGTGTTCTATTACTTCAGTTATGTCCCCTAGGCAGGCCCCATTACTGCTGTGTAAATCTCTTTTTTACCTCACGAAGTAGGGCCCCTTATGCCTTTCTGCATGTTTTTTTTTCTAGGTCCACTTATTTCTGTGCGCATGTCTCTTTTCCCAGTAGTTCTGCACAATACCACTACATACATTTAGTTGGGTGACTGCATCATTATGTGCAGTGCTGAGATACAGTAAAAATCTACAAAGTGCTTTATAAAAACATATGTTCTTATGCTGAAGATTTGTAAGGCCACACTTATATTGTTACAAGCAAAGCTATACGTTTCAGAAAGTGACTTGCTTTTGGAAAAAGTTCAGGACTGGCGGAAGATGTCGCTTGAAACTTTGTGTCCTGCTGGAGTACTGCAAACTATACAGACTTCACAATATGGTACTATAGCATAAGGTGTTCGTGACTTTTAAACCATTAGCACTCCGCATACTTGGTTTTTTCAGCCTGTATTTATTTTGAAAGTAAAACAACACGTCCCATAATGGTGTTGCCTATGAAGCCAGATCTGACAACAAGTGTCCTTCATGACAAAAGACCACAGAGTAGCAAACCGAGTCACAAAGTAGTTGTGACCTACATCAGGACGTTTTACACACATTAGCAGCACATATGTAAAGCCCGGCTATAAACATACAACCATCGACTAAAGAACACTTAACTTCTCTAGCATCAAAAATCAGAATTGGCTGAGCTGCCTACACCTTACATGTAGTGATTTGAGATCTTTGGGAGCAAATCTAAAATGTACCAATGTTGACTGTATACTGTCGGCCAAGATCCCTAACGCCGGATTTAGAACTTTTCAAAAAATTGTGTAATCCTGGGTACATCACTTTTGTTCCACACGTTCTAGATTGTAAATTTAGGAAATTAAAATAAGTGACAACCAATTGTACAATGATGTTTATTATTTTCGTAATTATATCATCCCACCCACCTCCCCATTACATCCTGGCTTAGGTACTCTGGTTAAAACCAGGGCCCAGACTCACTGTAGATCTTTGTTCAAGGTATGTCTTCTGTGTGTCTAATCAAAAAGGACAAAGACGCAGTAAATGAGCTAAGTCAAGTGGGTGAGGTCTTTCACAGTGGCAAGAGAAAATGCTTCTACAAAGGACAGTGAGGAAGAAAGGCCTGAGTCCTAAAGCTTCTCATAAGAGCTTTTTTTCTTTTGATATTTGTAGTTTTGGGACTCACTCAGCATGTCCGGAGCTGGAAAACAGCGAAGCATTTGCATAAAAAGTTATCTTTGTATTGAGAGGATGAGGGCCAATTAGCCGCTGTGGAAGGAACAATCTAGAATGTACCTGTGTTTATGTTTTTGATCACCTCAACACACATGCAAAGATAAACACACATGCATTAATGGATAAAGACACAGAGATACAGAGGAGTTCCCATGCGTGCCGTTTTACTATGAACAAAATAAGGGCATTTGTTAAATCCTCAGAATCTGTATGCGTATTTGTGTTTTATAGTATTTGAAAGAGTGTGAGTGGATACATGGCCGTTGTTATGGGGATGTTTGAAATAAGTTTTGAGTTTCTCTGTTGGTCCTATACCCCTCCCCTCAAGCATCCGCTTTGACACTGGACCACCCTAGCACCCAGGACCTCTGTGCTTCCTCTGGGCGATGGACACCTAGAGCTTAACAGATCCAGGCTGCTGGAAATGGTGGCCTCCAGGCCTTTCAATCAGATCCTCCCCTGCACTGTATTGTAGAACTGCTGTAGCGCTCTCCTACATCTTGTAGAGGCCCCAAGGTGCTTTCTGGGGGGTCAAGGAAGTAGCTACTCTGTTGTGTATGACCGCAAGGGTTGGTAGAGGTGCTTGCTGTAGGCAGACCCTACTGAGGCCCTAATCTACAGTTGGGCTTTAACTTTGGGAGGTAGGCCCCCATGCAGTAATAATATTACTGCAATCGAGAAGTGAATTGAGAATACAGGAGCAAATGAATTTGGTAAAACATGCAGAACAGCCGTCAATAGAGTAGGACACCCTTATTGTGCACACAAAGGGCCTCTCCTTGCCTCTGCTGTGGGTGAACCCCTGCCCTTCCCATGTGCCCTGGTCTGAACTCAGCTACAGTTTGCTGAGGCCCTTGTTTGATGGTCAATGTTGAGAGGGCCTTTTCACCGATAAAAAGGAAAGAGCGAGCGCGCAAGACCAAAGACTCACTGAAGAAGTATTGTATGCTGTAATACAATAAGTTTAATTTGTAAAAAAATTATTTGGCCTTCATATACACTGTACGTTCAATGTCTATATACCATGCTCTATCAGTGCAGAAACGGTCCATAAACACCAGAAAAACACTGTTTCTGTTGTTTTTATGGTGCGAAAATGTGTAACCACTGATAATCACTGTTTTTTTACGGTATTAAAATTAACCCTGGGCGTAGTTCGCGAAGTAGCACTACGCGAAGCTACGCAAAGTGCACTTCGCACTACACGAGCTACGCGTAGCACTTCGCGAACTGCGTAGTACCCTGTTCGCACTGTGCAAGATTTTCAATGATTGCACAGTGCGGACAAGCAACCGGCACTGTGCAATCATTGAAAACGGTATCTTGCACAGTGCGAGCTGTAGTTTTCTGCCGCTCGAGTAGATTTTTACTCGAGCGCCAGCTTTCTCAACGCGGACTGGTAGTTTCTCATCGTGAGCGGTCGCAAGCATACGCGACCACTCGCAATGAGAAACCTGACCTCCTCGCGTTGAGAATCTCGCTTGGAGGTTTATTTTCCGCGATCGCCAACTTGATGTTGCTGATCTCGAACGAGGAAAAAGTCTCGCCGGGATGTCATTTTGCTTGCTCGCGGTCGCCAACTTGACGTTGAGTACCACGAGCAAGCAAAAAATTACCGCTGCACTACGCAACACTACGCTACGCATGTTTGCACTGAGCTACGTGCAATTCGCGTAGTGCGAAGTAGCGCAATCTTCGCAAACTACGCGAGCGTAGCTTAGTGCTTTGCCCAGGCTTAATTAAAATCACTGGAAAACACTGAAAAAACCCCGCCATAATTTACCAAAAATAGAAACTGAAAACAGGAAAACCTATGCATATACTAACACACTCAGGCACATACTGATTTATCCACTAACACACCCAGGCATACACTGATGTAAACAATGACACATCCAGGCACACACTGATGAAGACACAGACACACCCAGGCATACAGCAATGCAGACACTGAACACACCCGGCCAAACACTAATGCATTCAATAACACACCTATCCAAACACAAATGCATCCAATAAGACACCCATCCAAACACTAATGTATCCAATAAGACATCCAGGCATACACTGACGCATGCACTGACATAACCAGGGACATACCAGTACAGACACCCAGGCATACAGCAACGCAGATACAGACACATCCAGCCAAACAGTAATTCATACAATAACACACCCAGGCACACACTGACGCAAACACTGACACACCCAGGGACTTACCAATGCAGACAGACACTGACAAAACCAGGCATACAGCAATGCAGACACTGAGACACCCAGCCAAACACTAATGCATCCAATAACACGGCCACACACATGCTGCACACACTGACACACCTATAGACTTACCAATGCAGACACTGACACACCCGGGCATACAGCAGTGCGGCCACTGACACACCCAACCAAACACTAATGCATCCATTATAACACCCAGGCACACACTGACACACCCAGGAACTTACCAATGTAGAAGATGACATACCCAACTACACACCGATACAGGCACTGACACATCCAGCCAAACACTAATGCATCCAATAACACAAACCAGGCACACACTGATGCATACACTGATATACCCAGGCTCACACAGAAGCATATGCTAACACACCCAGGCACATACTGATACATGCACGAACACACCCATGCATACATTAATGCATACACTAACACACACTGACCAAACACTGACACACCCAGCACACACTGATGCATACAATGACACACCCAGAGACTTACATTGCAGACACTAACGCACCCAGAAAAACAGCAATGCAGACACTGACACCCAGCCAAACACTAATTTATACAATAACACGCCCAGACACACATTGATGCACACACTCACACACCCAGGGACTTAAGGGTCTAGACGTTGACACACCCACGCATACACTAAAAAGGAGACTTTGATATACCCATGCAAACATCAATACAGACATTGACACACCAAATGTAACTCTACTGCATCCAATAACACACCCAGGCACACATTGATGCACACACTGACACACCCAGAGACTTACCTATGCAGTTACTGACACACTCAGGCATACAGTAATGCAAACACTGACACAGCCAGCCAAACACTAATGCATCCAATAACAAAAACCAGGCACACACTGATGCATACAATGACACACCCAGAGACTTACAATGCAGACACTAACACACCCAAGAATACAGCAATGCAGACACTGGCACCCAGCCAAATACTAATGTATACAATAACATGCCAAGGCACACACTGATGCACACACTGACACACCCAGGGACTTAAGGGTCTATACGCTGACACACCCAGGAATACAGCAATGCAGACACCGACACACCGATCCAGTCTCTAATGTATCCAATAGCACACCCAGGCACACAGTAATGTATACTCTGACACACCTAGGCATACACAAAGGCAGACTTTGATATATCCATGCAAATGTCAATGCAGACACTGACACACCAAATGTAACTCTAATGCATCCAATAACACACCCAGACACAAACCAACGCATAGAGCAACACTCCCAGGTTGATACTATTGCATACACTGACCAAACTGGGCATACATTAATGCAGACACTGCCAGGCATACAAATATATACTTTTACAACGCGGATTTTACTCCGCAATACAATCACAATGCGGTCGTTACAACGACCGCGATTAACCACGCAATTCCATTACTACGCAAGTCATTACATCGACTTGCAGTAGATGGCGCAGTAACATTAAAAATGTATAATTTACTATTCCTACTCCAGCCTACGTAACAGAAGGGGATAGTGTTGGTATAGTAAACTATACTATTCCTTATGTTAGAGCGCCATCTACTGCAAGTCGATGTATTGACTTGGGTAGTAATGGCACTGCATGATTACAACGCGGTCATTGTGACGACCGCGTTGTGATTTTATTGCGGAGTAAAATCCGCAATGTAAAGATTGTCTCCTCCAGGCATACATCAAAGCAGGCACAGGCACACCCAGCGAAACACTAATCATCCAATAACACTCCCAGGCATACACTCATGCACACACTGACACACCCACTCTCACACCGATACAGTCACTGACACTTTAAAACACAGAGTTAGCTCTTTGTTTGAGTACATGGTGGTTCTAACAAGAACCATTATTTTCTTCTCGAGGGTTTTTTTAACAGATTTTTATATTTTTCTTATTTTTTTTAACAAGAAGTGAACAGGGAACTAATATGGGTAAGGATGGGGAAATGCAGAGAAGCAACTGCCTTCACTCTTCAACAAACATTATATTTTCACTGTAAGCCCCAAAAAAAACAAAAGTCTAAGTGATGCTTCTTCACTCTATTCAAGAATGCATCCACAGAAGACGTTTTTACAGCGACAATCATGTGGCATTTCACGCAGTGAACAACCATGTCACTTTATTTCTCACAGGAGGCTGGTATTGTAATGACTTCAGCTAATGATGATTCTCCAAATGCTGCTCTAGAGTTTGACTGTCCTGCACCTGCTTTCTCTTACATCATTTGGTTGTAGACCCTTCCAAGAATTGTTTTTAGGTGCTTCCACAAGAAACATGTCCCATGTGAATACTTCTTTGCACTACACATAAAGTGGTTCCACGCATCACTTTCTTTTCTGTGAGGTGGTGTGTGTTCCTCCTCATCCTCAACAGGTTTTGGATGCTCATCTGGATGGGCGATGTAGCTTCGGCCATTGTATAAAAGCAGAGCAGCACTGGTTCTCAATCCTCCTTCTAGAGAGTTCACTAGATAAGTAACTGCTTTTTGGTGTGGTTTTCTATGTGGAAGGGTAGGGTCTTCATGTATCCAATGAGAAGGCATGGTTTGGGTGTGTTTTGGAGAGAAGTTTCAAATTCAGCCTGTAAATTTGTGGATTCACAAAACTAGTAAAATGGGTACCTTTTTTTAAAACCAGATATAAGGTGGTTTATATATACTTGTAAATACGTTCACACTGATATTGTTAATTGAGGGGTATATATATATGTGCAGTAATTTATAACATTTTCAACAAATCTGCAAATTTAGAGTTGCGGATTCATTCCAATCATGTGATAGGGAGTGAAAACCACACAGTAGTAGTCCATCTATGTTTGAGGACCCATAAAGGTAGCATGGCCCCCCAAAAAAGATTTATAAAAAAATAAGCTGTGGTTAATTATATTTAAAAAATTTCATTTACTTTACATTAACTACATATGTGACATTTATGTTTTTATGGAACAATTCTGTTTATTAGTATAGGTCCTTAGCGTCAATATCACAGCTTTTGCCTACAACCAGTGGCTGGCAGTGTATATCATGAAAACTAGGAATACACAGCTGTGTGCCCACAACCCGGAGGGCGGCAGCGATATTTGGACCACAGGAAAATGAAGACAAAACAGATCTTCACTTCACTCCTCTCCCTTCCCTCCCTCCTCCGCACCAGGCGCATGTACCCATTACCTCCCGGACATCCTTTAGCCCACTACGTAACCCGAGAAGCGCCTAGGCCTGTTGGGCAGGACTCTGCCAATTCCACTTGTGTTGGGGGGAGAGTGCAGAATCTGCAGATATTTGAGGCATGCCACTTCCCTGAATTCTAGCGAGAGAAGATGGATAGAGGGGGCACATAGCTCTGGGTAAGCAGCTGCTTTATTTTCCACTGATAAGGACAGTCGCTCCATTGCCAAGGAAGACCATGGCCTGTGGAGCCAGGAGGTATGGTTTGGGACAGTTCCCGAGCCCGAGTATTACTTGGCGTGCAGCGTTTAGTGCCAGGGCCATCTGATGGCCCCGCTGTGAGTGGAGAGGGAAAGTCAGGGAATTTGGCAATTCAAGTATTTTATATGCAGGCAAGCGCGGAAGAGTACTGTTGAATGTTACATCGATATTGTTTAATAACTGCTCCCAGAATATGGCTAGTTTGGGGAAGTGCCATAAAAGATGCAATAGTGAGTCCGTCTGCCTGTAACCCCTCCAGCACTTCTCTGACCGCCCCTTTTTTCACCTGTGTATGCGCGCTGGAGTAAAGTCTCAATAATATGCAATGTTGTAGGCTGTCTCTGTACCAGCCATGTTTTGTGTAGTGTGGTGTGCTCTATAAAAAATGCTGCTCCAATCCTTGGAGGAAAGTGTGCCCTCTGGTCTTACCCATCGTATCCACCCCAGCAAGCATAGAATAGAGCTCTGAGATAAGGCGCTTGTCATCCTCTTTGTGGACCAGCCATTTCTCAAACACGGTGAGCGGACGAGACGCTGCTACCTTATAGCCCTGGGAGGTCACCCTGTGCCTCAGCTGCAGGTCATGGAACGCATCAGCGGTGGGTAGAGAGTATTCCTGCTGTAGATGTTCGAAAAGATGATCCCTGATGGATCGAAGAGGGAACCCACTTGTTTACATCCTAACTCCCGCCAGCGGCCGAAAACCTCAGACCCGCATACCGGGGGGAAATCAGGGTTATCAACAATCGGTGACATCGGGTAAGGGAACGATGTCAGCCCGTTGCGAGCGGAGGGCCACACTATCCCAGACTTTCATCATCGTTGCCTTCACCGGTGACAAGTACAACCCCCAAGCTCTGAATTTATGCGGGAGCCAGGCTTCCTGCCAAATATTTACACCCGCTACCATCTGGTACATAAAGGAGCAGCGCTTTTCAGAGAGGAGCCTATTCCATTCTACCACGTGTCTGAGTTGCCTGGCTTGGTAATACCGGCTGATCAGGGGAAGCTCCAAGCCACCTTCACCCTTCGGCCACGTTAGTTGGCTGACTGGAAGACGTGTCCTCTTCCCACCCCATATAAATTTGTTGATAGCGAGTTGTAGCAAGCGCAGTGCAGCGGGAGGGGGGGCCAGCGGGATCGTTTTAAAAACGTAAAGAATACGCAACAATACCGTCATTTTGAAAGCTGAAAATTCGGCAGTTCGGGCTGGACTGTTCCCATGAGGCACAGGGTCAGACTGATTTGCATATGGCCATGTCTGAACTGGGGTGGCAGATTGGGCTAAAGAACGGTGATGGATCAAACCCAGATCTGTTGACTGGGTGTGAGTGTTTGATTGGTTCTGATGCTCAGTCCATCACCACCCCCTTTTGTACGGCTTTGTTTGCCATAAGTTGGCAGGGTATGCTCAGACTTGAGTCCCTAGGAAGCTTGTTTCCGATCCAGAGAAGGCATGGCTTGGCAGTTCGGGCTGGACTGTTCCCATGAGGCACAGGGTCAGACTGATTTGCATATGGCCATGTCTGAACTGGGGTGGCAGAGTGGGCTAAAGAACGGTGATGGATCCAACCCAGATCTGTTGACTGGGTGTGAGTGTTTGATTGGTTCTGATGCTCAGTCCATCACCACCCCCTTTTGTACCGCTTCGGGCTGGAGTGGCAGAGTGGGCTAAAGCACGGTGATGGATCAAACCCAGATCTGTTGACTGGGTGTGAGTGTTTGATTGGTTCTGATGCTCAGTCCATCACCCCCCCCTTTTGTACCGCTTTGCAGGGTATGCTTAGACGTAAGTCAGCTTATTTCCGGTCCAGGGAAGGCGATTGATCAAACCCAGATCTATTGACTGGGTGTGAGTGTTTGATTGGTGCTGATGCTCAGTCCATCACCACCCACTTTTGTACCATGGGTTCCATGTAGAGCACATAAAAAACCAGGGAGAGGGGACATACCTGCTGGGTGCCATGCGTTATCGGAAACGTAGCCGAGGACACCCCGTTGACTCAGATGAACGCTCTAGGGGCTCTGTAGATACAACTTATCCACCAAAGAAATACCTCTCCAAACCCGAAATGGTGAAGCATTACCCGAAATGGTGAAGCATTTGAAACAGGTAAGGCCACTGAACGCGATCAAACGCTTTCTCCACATGGATGGATAGGAAAAGCGCCTCCTTTAGAGATCTCTTAGTGATGTCCAGGAGGTGTATCAGTCTTTTAGTATTGTCCCCTCCTTGTCTTGTAGGAATGAAGCCGGACTGATCCAGATTGATCAATCCTGCCATGACCGGATTAATGTGAGAGGCCAGGACATTAGCGAAGATCTTGGTGTCAATGTTAAGAAGGGAGATTGGTCTATAGCACCCACATTCCTTCAGGTCCTTCCCTGATTTCAGTATTATAAACACAGACGCTTCCATCATTAAGTCTGCCAGTGATCCTGACTTGAAAAAAAGAATTAAAAAGTCGGGTGAGGAGGGGTGCGAGCTCCTGACAGAAGGATTTATAGAATTGGGCTGAAAAGCCATCCATCCCCAGTGCCTTCGCCACCTCCTCAATCCAAATCGGTTGGTGCATTGGGACGCGATCGCCGTCGGTAAGCGTGTCAATGGGACACCCCGCAGGTAGGGAGTCAGGTCTCCCCAAGGGCCATCCGAGTCAGAGTACAAAGCCTGATAAAAGTCCTTGACAGTGGATGCAATTTCCTCATCCGTGTGCACCTCCACCCCGAGGCCCGTCTAATTGAGTTGACGGAACCCAAGAGGGTCTTAGCGCATAGCCTATGCGCGACCATGCGTCCGCAGAGGACACTACTGAGGAAGAATTTGTGCTTGAGCTGGAGAAGGCCGTACTCTGCCCTGTCCAGGCATTTCAAAAGTAATCTTTTACATTCCAGGTCCCACCAGACCCTAGGGACCCCCGTGCGTTTATGTATGGCTTCTAGCTCTGTGACCGCCTGCCCCAGCTATTAGCATTTCTCACATCAAGCCCTATTCTCTGCTGCCGATATAGCGATGAATTCACCTCTCACTACCAGATTCGTGCTTCCCACACCATTGCTATAGGGGTACCCACCACATCATTGATGCGCAGGTAATCCTCAAGCACCTTGCGCATTGCCGATATCGTGGTGGGGAATTTCAGCATCACATTGCGTAATCGCCTTCGGGATGCATTAGTCAGGAGATCGCTTGTTTGCAATGTCAGCAAGATCATGGCATGGTCCGAAAGGGAATGTGGCTCTACGGTTGTTTCCGCCACCCGGGTCATAAGTGAAGGGGTCTCTAGAAAATGGTCAATGCGCGTGTATGACTTGTGCGCTGCCGAATAAAAGGTATAGTCCCTTTATGCAGGGTGCAGCTGGCGCCAAGTATCGCAGAGCCACCCTCTGCAAGCCACCGTAAGCAGCCTGCCTTGAAAGCTATGGTTTGCGGGAAGCGCTGGTTGGAGCAGTCAAGCGCGGGATCCATTAAAAATATAATCTCCCTCTAAAAGCACCGCCGAGTCCGGGGTGTCAAGTACAGTTGCAAGAGTGCTCAGGATTAAGGGTTCTTGGCATTCATTCGGGGCATAGATGTTAGCCAGGGTGAAGGTCAGGGAGCCCCATTGTATGCGGACTGCCAGTAGACGCCCTTTTGTCTCAGCAATCGTGGCGATCAGTTTTCCATTAAACTTCTGTGCTAGTAGGATAGCTACCCCAATCTTCTTTGTGGGCCCTTGCTCTCTCTAAGTGGGACAGGATTGCAGCGCACTATATTGGATTGTTTAACCCCAGGACATTAAGACTAAGTATCTTTAGCTCCTAAGACATGGCCTGTGGATGGAGTTCACGTGCAGCATGCTTCAAGTACGGGCCAAGTGGAAGGCGAATTACTGACCGGTGACTGGGGAGTGCGTTAGGGTACCTGCAGTGTTGTGTTGAGAGTAACTGGTGCAGAGGATTAAAGAGAAAAAACATAAAACCCCAATAAAGAAACACTTCATGAACAAACACTTGGACGAGGGGTGACATCAATCCCTCACAATGATCGAACTCGTACGTCTGGCGGGACATCTGAAGGTGTCTCGAACTCTGCCACTGCAGGATCCCTGTTCCCAACTGGGGGGCCACGTAGAAGTAGTAGGGTGGTTGGCACTCCTCTCTGACTCCGGCTTCGGAAGTCATCCTGCCTGGCAATTGTGGGAAATTCAGGGAGTTCCCTGCGATACCAGTGAGACGGTCACAGTGGAGAGTACCGCCTGTCTTTCTTTAGCCATGGTGGCTGTGTCTGGTTTGTGTCTCCCAGAGGATTTCTCTGTTCTTTGCCAGCGGTGCTGCTTCCATTGTTGACCGACCTTGGTCTCCGGTCCTGTCTCTCCATCTGCCTCCTCTTTTAGGCCCACCACCACCACCTCAAGAGCTTCTTTAAGGGACCTCAGCTGACACAATCTGCCCTCATGCCGAAACATGAAGCGGGAGGGGTGCCCCAACGAGTATGCAATCCCTTTCTCCCTGAGGTGCACTGTGACCTATCTTCCCTCTAGGCTGCACACCTGCGTGCGCACAGCCTTACTTCTTACAGCACCCAGACACTCTGCGGGAGCGCGCTCTCCCCTCGAGGAGCACAATACATAACAAAAGGGCAGCGAAAACGTCCCTTTTCAAGGCAGGCGGCGCACCAGGAGGCCAATTAAATCAGTTAAATGAGGAAGGGGCTGCTTCTAGTGTTCGAGGAGGCCCTTAGCAGGCAGTGTGAAACAAAACATATGTGAATGTGTTTCACACTGCAATGAGAGGGTGTGGATGTGTCATTACGCCATTGCTGCTGACATTGGAACTGGGGAACATTGCAGGGCCCGCTCTAGGGCAAGTATATTAAAGTTTAAAGAGCACCTGCTGCCTCGTTCCTGGACACAATAAAAATGTTAAGATAGCTCCAGTGATAAATGCTCTTCCTGGAGTGTGATCGGAGGTTTGTCTAGTGGGAGTTTTAACTCATTGTAGGGCAGCGCAGAGGGTTAATATGCCTGATGCAAAGGACGTGTACAATGCAAATCACAGAATTGTATTTATGAAGACAGCTCAGTGGGTTACTGCTTTTGTTAGAGAGACCTTTAGTTACTTGCAGTTTATAAGTTAAAACCCCCAACCATGGTGTCACATTTCAAATCCTGAGTTTGCACTTCTCCACACCAAGCACTCTTAAATTATGTTGCCTTCCATTATGGATGACTTGTAACTGGTACACCTTGTAATCCTCTGTCTTATGTAACATTTTTCTATACAATTATTAACACACGTATGATTGTTTGTCTCTGTGTAACGTGTGTGTGATGTAAAGTGCTCTGACACCCTTCACTGATATGAGTGGCGCTATACAACTATTAAATGTATCGGAGTGGGTGGCTATGGAGACTTGGGGAGCACTGTTAAAAGGTGAGAGAATCTGGCGGAGGTGGTCATTGGGTGGTGCCACAAACAGTGTCACACTGTGCTCCACCAGTGCTAAAGCCAGCCCTGGAAATAGGTTCCAGTCTTGATGCTCGAGCAAAGAGCTCCAATAGTTTTTAGTCGTGGTTGCTCAAAAACCTGAAAAAAATAAATAAACTTGAATCTTTAGCAAATACTTTTAAAGAGATGCTCTTTTTTATTCATCATCACAAAGAATGAACCTTCAAATACATGAATTCCGGCTTTGCACTGTACAAAAGGAAGTTGCTCCATCTATCATTTTAACGTAGGCCACAAGGGTACACATGACCCCTGACTTGTCCTTTAGTTCACTAATAGCACTGTCTTTTGGGGGGAGGTGGTGGAGGAGCAGAAATGATTCTCAGTTCATGTTTAATAAATACTTTGCACATAATCTGATGTACTAAAATGAGGTGATTCCAATAGTTTACCATAGTCTAACATAATCTGTGCTGTATGATTGAACCGGTCCCAGGATGCTTGTTTCCGGTCCAGGGAAGACATGGCTTGGCAGTTCGGGCTGGACTGTTCCCATGAGGCACAGGATCAGACTGATTTGCACATGGCCATGTCTGAACTGGGGTGGTGGAGTGAGCTAAAGAATGATGATGGATTAAACCCAGATCAGTTGACTGGGGGTGAGTGTTTGATTTGCTCAAACGGTCCGTCCATCATCCCCTTTGGTATCGCTTTGTTTGCCCTAAGTTGGCAGGGTATGCCCAGACGTGGGTCCCTTGCTCACTTTGCCACTGGATTCAAGATAGCCTGGCTGATGAGGGTTATGAACCCGAAACCGGTCCCAGGATGCTTGTTTCCGGTCCAGGGAAGACATGGCTTGGCAGTTCGGGCTGGACTGTTCCCATGAGGCACAGGGTCAGACTGATTTGCATATGGCCATGTCTGAACTGGGGTGGCGGAGTGAGCTAAAGAATGATGATGGATTAAACCCAGATCAGTTGACTGGGGGTGAGTGTTTGATTTGCTTAAAGGCTCCGTCCATCATCCCCTTTGGTATCGCTGGATGATTGACACGCCACATATTTTCAAGGCTTTGCTTCTGTATGGGTTCTTAAGAGCCGGAGCAGACCCTTGGCTCAGCTGTTCCTGATAATTTGTTGTCTCACCCACCTTTGCCTTTTGCAATAGTCCAGGCCACTGGACTTATGCGTCAGGAGAGGACCAAATTATGCAGAAGTGTTGAATTATGCCGCAAGAAAACGTAAGTTATGAGGCGTAATGCTGCACATTTTGTCATACAGCAAACACAACCTAGAGTACCCCTGAGACCATAAATAGAAAAATATGCGCTTCGAGTCTAGACACTGTACGTTGCCTACACTTGAGTTCCACTACAGAACATCATTGCATCAAGAAAAACTTTTTTTACAACTGTGAGTCTAGGTATACATAAACTTATTACCATCACCACTAAGATTTTATCCAAAAGGTTATTTTCTATTCAATTATTCATAATCATTGTCACTTTTTTATTTCTTTTTAAGAAAATATCATTTTCGTTATTACAAACATTAAAACGCCACAAGAAACATTATTAATTCATAATTGTTACATAAATAGTGAAATATCCACAAATTCTTAACATCTTTTTGGTCCTAAAATTTAGAGAAACCAGATATGTATCATACATTGGGAAAATCATACAACATTGTTTCCTCGATTGAGTTTTGATTTTAACGGTCCAAAAAGTGGGAGGTAAGAGATAGCATTGGAATAAATTTTGAACAGTTATACCGCAATTAATTCAGTACACTTTGGTATTGCATAAAAGTCTTCAAAACTTATATCCTGTTGCTGCTCTTGACCTCGTGCATGAAGAAGAAGAGAATTGTGGGAAGTTGAAACGGTGTGATTAAACCAAAAAGTAAGCCGACGCATTTCGACCTTCAAGTATGAGGACCACAATGGTTTTCTAGGAAGGTCTTCCTCAGGGCTGTTTTACTTTGTATAGGACACTTAAAAGGTGGAATTATGCAGGTCGCTTTTAGCAGAAACCACTTTGTTTTCAATGAAGGCGGCAGCCGCTACCTGTAATTCTAATTTTATTGCCTGAATGGCAGCGCTGTCTCAGCGTGTTAATGGTCGTAATTCCCGAATTTTGTTTGTCTAATGCACGCGGAGCATTATCACTTTCGTCAATTTCGTAATCGCTCGATCAGTGGAAACACTTCGAACCCTTCTTTCAAAATCTCATTTCCGGATGCTTAGAGCACCCTGCGTTTATAAAACTTTGTACTGGTAACTTCCTGGAATTATGCACATTTTGTCATAGCATTACTTTATTATTTTGACATTTAACACATGCTAACACTAACTGGGCATTTGTCTAACCTCATTAGTACCAATTTAACACCCAAATACAACAATAAGCAACAGAAAGGTGACCAGTCATCCTTTGCGAAGGATCTTCCACTTCACAGCAATACAGGCAGACCCTGTTTTAGTAACTTTTTATCCATTCAAACTAGAAGCAATTTTTTGGGATTAAAATCTGCACATTATACAGCAGATTATGGATTATGAGGTACATGTCCCAAATTTATACTCATGCAGAAAAGGCCACGGACGCCAAATCTTATAATTCCAGTGCCTGAATTTAGGATGTGAGCATTCTGTCAAGCATAGGTTTTGTACTGGATTGGGATCCTTCCATTACAAAAAATATCCACTAAAACAGTTCTCACTGTATTTGTGCTGTAAAGTGCATCACACTTGCAAAGTTTGAAAATTATGGAGACTTTTAAAAGTTACTCCACTGTTACGCCTTCCTTGACGGCCCATCATTTTTTGGCTCAAGTCAATCAATCAGGGGTTTGTTGAAGCACGACTACTCACCCGTAAGGGTATCAAGGCGCAAGGGGTGGGGGTGGGGTGTGCAGGTTCCATTCCATCAAGGAGGGGGTCTGTCGAAGAGTCAGGTTTTGAGGTTTCTTGCGAAGATGGGGAGCAATGTCTGTCTAAGGTGGAGCGGAAGGGCGTTCCATGCTTTGGCCTCAAGGAAGGAGTAGGAGCGGCCTCCAGGTTTGGTCTTTCTGGTGTGGGGGACCACGGCGTAGGAGAGCTGGGCTGATCGCAGGGTCCTTTGGGGTGCATGGAATTTGAGTCGGCTGTTCAGGTATGCTGGTCCGGTGCCATGGAGCGCCTTGTGTGCGTGGGTGAGTATCTCGAAAGTGATTCTTGCCTCGACAGGGAGCCAGTAGAGTGTGCGCAGGTGCTGGGAGATGTGGCAGTGTTTTGGCAGGTTGAGGACTAGTCTTGCGGTGGCGTTCTGGATGTTCTGTAGCTTGCAGGTGAGGTTTTTCTTTATTAAGGCGTAGAGTGTGTTACCATAGTTGAGTCTGCTGGCGACCAGGGTGTGAGTCACGGCCCTTCGGTGTTCGAGGAGGATCCATTTGAAGGTCTTGTGGAGGAGGCGGAGGGTGTGGAGCAGGAAGACGAGACGGAGTTGATTTGGTGGTCCATTTTGAGCCCGGAGTCCAGGATGATTCCCAGGTTGCGTGCGTTGTCCATGGGGGTGGGCAGGTTTCCGAGGGCGGGGGTCACCAGGTGTCTTCCAGGCGTCGGGGTTTGGGCCCATGATGAGTACTTCTGTTTTGTTGGTGTTTAGTTGTGGGCAGCTGTTTTTCATCCATTTGGCGACGGCTTCCATGCCTTCTCGAAAGTTGTGTTTGGCGGTGTTGGGCTCGTTGGATTGGGAGAGGATGAGTTGGGTGTCGTCTGCGTATGACACAATGTTGAGTCCGTAGGTACTGACGATCGGGGCGAGTGGAGCCATGTAGATTTTGAAAAGTGTCGGGCTGAGGGAGGATCCCTGGGGTACTCCGCAGGTGGTAGGTGTAGGGTCTCCCATCTATATATGTTATTAGATAGGGATTTGCCTCAAACTCCATGGGTGGTTGCATGGGAATGCCCATGTACCGCCTATGGTATGCCCCCGATGCAAAGTAGCACAATTTAGTGCATAGTGCTACTTTGCATTACTGTGGGCAACTTACCTACACAAATCATGATGTGCTTTAGAAAGTAAATCCAACCACAACACTAGGTGCTGGGTTTGTGTCACTTTTGTGATGCAAACAAATCTCAGAGTTAATAGATCTGGATCAGAATCTCTAAATAGGTACTTGTCAATATTATGAGGACGATTTGTGTTCTTACTGTTAGCTAAATCTAATATAAGGTTACCAAATGACCAATGTTGCTTTACTGCGCAGAAGGCAATGAAGGTACCACAGAGAAGGGGCCACTGAAGCATGAGAGAAAAATGATTTGCGTCTGGCATTGAGCATGGCAAATTTCTATAGGCCGGTTTTGGATTGGCAGAGATCGGGGTTTGGAAAGTAAGAAAAGCAGGAAGGGCAGAAATGATAGGGAGATGGAGTGGAAAGACGATTTGAGAGTGTGAGGAAGAGGGGAGTTTTGAGTGTAGAGAGAAAAGGAAACCTGTATGGAGAGGATGAGATATTCAAGTGAGACAGAAAGCAAGAAAGGGAGAGGAAAAGATAGAAAGGGGAGTGAAACATTGAAAGGAAAGGAAAATGGTAGAGAAAGGATAAAACAAACCAAAGGGGATAGGTAGACCAAGAGGTGGCAAACAAGAAGGTCGGAGCCAAGGAGAGGAAAAATATGAGAGAAAAGCATAGTCAAGATATAGATTTGACAGAGAAAGGGTGGAATGAGGGATAACAGGGAGATTAGAGAAACTTTGTGGGAGAGAGAAGAGTAGGGCATAGATTGAAGAGTGGAGAAAGAATAAGTGAAAAGTGTAGCAGAGCTGAAATAGAAAAAGAAAAGTTGGATTGTAAGGAAGAGCAAGGAGAGAAAAAAAGCTAAAAAAAAAAGGGAGAAAGAGATAAGGACAAGCTAGAGGATCAAGTGGAAGTGGACAGAGATAAGAAAAGGTGCGAGGAGGAGATATTAGTGGCATGGAGATAGAAAATAGAGAGGATTTATAGGTAGAATGATTAGGACACAAGATGCAGTGGCACCTATGCCCAGGGGTGCAAGGAGCCCTTTGTGCCCCCCTAACGGGTGTCTTTTAATACCAACATAGAGGAGTGTGTGAGTGTTTGGGGGTGGTCTTTTTTTACATGGCACCCTTACTATGCCACCGATTTTGGTAGCTTGCACACCGCACATGCTTGTATATTAGGTTTTTGCTTATCTTCAGTGCACACAGCCTTAGCTGCAGTGTACGAAGCACCTTTATTGCTGCACAAAGAGAAAGAAAATTAGAGGGAATATTGTTTGTAACAGGGCAAAAGTATCTGCACTTGCATAGGGTGATAGCCAACAGATCCTGATACAATGTCGGGGTGTGTCCTCTAAATTGAATAGGGTGACACTCTCTAGCGCGGCGAATAATCGTTTCTTTAATTTGAAAGTCATGGACACATCCCAGTATATCTACAGGACGATCATTGCTGGCTCAGGACAGACCGACTCTGTGCACTCAATCCCTTTGGAGTTCAGGTTTGTTGGTGTACTTCAAGATGTGGCAAAACAGGGCCCCTACATAGCACCTCAGGTAGTCTCCTTCTGCCTGGGCTGGCACCCCCCAGATCCGCACATTGTTTCGATGCGATACATTTCTAAGTTCTCCGTGTGGGCCTGTAGCTCCACTTGCTGCTCTTTTAACCAGAGGATCTCTCATTGCATCACCTCCAGCTCTTCGTCCCTTCCGGTTTTGCAGTTCTCCAGAGCTGCCACTCGTTTGCATAATGTGTAGTTTGTAGTTCTTCAAGAAGAGACGCGAAGAGCGATGACATAAAACCTTTAGGAACAGGACAGTCTGTCTCCTCTGCCCCTTCTTGATTATTCATTTCGAGTGAGGGGGGCTTAAGCGGCAACCCAGCCGCTGCCGGCTTAACAAGCATGTCCTTTAGAGATTGGCCTTTCTTCGATCGTACAGAAGATATGACGCGGGTCCCCAACCAGCCAGCCCTCCACTGCTGCTGCTGGGCTCTTGCCACGCTGACTTTAGGACTTCTTCCAACTGCAAGAGTGCTCATGTTTACAGAGATTCATCGCCAGTCGCGTTCTCCAGGGAGACTGCCGTGACCTTTCTAGGACTATGAGGTTGGTTTGCAGGCCTCGCTATGGTTATTCTTAGGCACCTTCGCGGTATTCCCTAGCGCCTCGGATAATCTCTCCGGCCACAACAGAGTCACCAATCGTCCAGCGTCCCACCTCCACCATTCTGCAGGGAACGTCGTACACAACAGTTTCTGTGAGCAATAAGGCCTGGTTGAGTTGTACGCTACTGCAATCTGGCTCTTCTGAGTCTATGCTCTGTTAGCTAGCCGCCTCCTGTGTTGCACTAGTCTCTCCTTTGGTCAGGTTCCCAGGTATGACTCAGAGCCCCTCTCTTCTACGCACTGAACTGTGGTCTGGCATTGCCTCCCCAGGGCCCATTCGCCGTTGTCTTCTATTGCTGACTCCTCAGCCTGAGCCTAGGATGCTGGTGTGGCTTTCTTCCACTAATTTCCATCTGCATCTTTGTTGAGCACGTAGGGCCCTCGTGTGCGGAAGGAGGGGGGGTGTATTTCCACCTCCCTTCTTAATGCACAGCAGTGATACATGCTACCTTCCTTGTAGTCACCACCGCGGCCAAAGACAGACCGCTCTCCCTCCAGGCTCTGCGTTTCCTCCTGAGGCCTGCTTGTACCTGCTGCAGTAGCTGGGATCCCTTCAGCAACTCCTCAGGCCTGGGCTGTTACTGGAAGTCCCTGCGTAGACGCTTCTAGTTGCAGATAGGCCCCATTTCAGCTTTGAGCTTCTCCTACTGGAGCCTCTGCCCGTGTCAAGGCCACATCACCAGGGGGGCCTCCTCACCTCCAAGACTGCTTGGCTGTGCTAGTTGGTTAGCGGACACAGGCTGCTCTTTTTGCTGCCTCTGTCCCTGGTTCCGCGGTCCCCCTCATTAGCCGTATTGCTGCTCTCCATCTCTCCGTCTCTCTGCCATCTTCGCAGACCGTGGTCAGCACTGCAACCCGCCTCAGCCACTCCTTTTCATCAGGGCAGCTCAACATCGAGAGCCCTCACGACACGCCAGCTCCAGGTCGGGTGCAGGATCTTTGCAGGTGGGAGGAGGAGGAGGTCATTTGTCTCTGCATTCCTCCGCCTACCCGCCATTGCACTAAAGCATTAGCAGCTGGCCTCACCTGTTCTGAAAGTCCCGCGCGGTCGAGGGCAGACCGTTTCCCACCTCCGGTGGCTGCTCAGTTCTGACGGGTGCTCTGGCAGCCGGCGCCACTTCCTCCACTCCCTCAGCTCTGCATGCACGCTTGCCCTCTACGTCTCTGCTTCTCTGCTGGCGGCCGTCTCTCCTGTATGCCGCTGTGGTCGGCCTGCCATGAAATCCGCAGCCCTCAGTTCGGGGACCCAAACCTAGGCTTCCTGATCTGTCCCTGGGGACACAACAGCAAGGCGGGGTATCCCTTTACCATCCGGGATGACTCCTGTGTGCTGTGGGGTCGGCAGGATGGCACCACATGGTGGAAATGTGTGGCGGAGTTGGTGAGACACAGAGGCACGTCTCATCCGACCGCCATCTTGGCCACGCCCCATTTTTATGTTTTTAAACTTATAAAAAGTATATTTATAAAAAAGAATGTGTACAGTACAAAAAAAACTAAATTAAAAATCAAAATAAATTGTAATACACTTAAAAATAAACTCCACAAATAACTAAAAAACTTAACATTAGAGAGACATAATATTTTAGAAATTGAATTTGAAATACCCTCGAAATTCACTGAAAAATCCAAAGGCTACAGGCATGTCATAGTTAGGCTCAGATTTTACTAATACAAAACCATAGAACTTCAGCAGCTATAGTTGTGAACTAACTATAACTTGTGCCCCTGCAATGCACTAATTATGACCTCACAAATTACATTATTATTATTAAACATTTGTAAAGTGCATCGAATTGTCAGTCACTGCTTATGGCCTCACATATTACATCACTCATGACGTGGTCAGGCACATCACTTATGACATCTCAAATGACATCACTGATGACATCATCATTATGGGTGTGTGAGTGGCTGTATGGGTGACTAAGTGGGTGAGTGAGTGGCTGTGTGAGTGGCCATATTGGTATATGAGTTGGTGTGTGAGTAACTGTATAGGTGTGTGAGTGGCTGTAGGGGTCTGTGAGTGGGTGGGTGCATGGCTGGACTGGGTATACAAATCAGCCCTGGCAATTAACTCGGTCCGGCCCGGGGGAGTGCTGGTGGAAACACTGCTGCTGGTAAATGCTGCTGTTTTTGTTAGAGGGAGGCTGATATCGCAGCACTCCTGCAAAACCGGCCCCCAGTATCAAAAACGGCCCCCATCTGTCCAAAACTGGCTGCCACAATGCCTGCAATGGCCAGTCCAGCCCTGGGTGTGTGAGTGGCTGTATGGCTCGATGTGTGAATGACTAGATGTGTAAGTGGGTGGATGGGTGAGTGAGTGGCAATTTGAGTGGGTGTGTGAGTAGCTGTATTGCACAGTCAGTGTCTGTATTAGTGGCTGTATAGGTGAGTGAGTCGGCGTGTAAGTGCTTGTATGGATTTGTGAAAGGGTATGTAAATGGTTTTGTGGATGAGTGAATGGGTGCGTGAGTGAGTAGCTCTGTTAGTAGCTGTATGGGTGAGTGAGTGAGTGTATGGCTGAGTGAGTGGTTGTGTGACTGGCTGTATGAGTGAGTATGTGGATATGTGTGAGTACGTGAATGGGTTTGTGATTGGGTATGTTAGTAGTTGTGTGGATGTGTGAGTGGGTGTATGAGTGGTTCTGTGGATTATGTCATCAGTGATGTTATTTGAGATATCATCAGTGATATCTCTGACCATGTCATGAGTGATGAATTAAGGATGAGGGCTGACGGTGGTCATGTGGCCGTCTTGGGTCCTGCTGGATATTTCGGCCGCCTTTGACACGTCAACCACCAACTACACTTGATCGACTAATACGGATTAGGCTAGGTGGCACCCTTCTTAACTGGTTTGCCTTCTGTCTTTCTGGAATATCTCAGGCAGTATCCCTCCCTCCCTTTCAATATCAATTTAAAGAAATCGTACATGGAGTACCACAGTGTTCGGCTCTGAGACCCATATTATTTAATGTTATTTAATGTTTATCTTCAGCCACTGCTGAACTTGATCAAACTTTTGGGTTCTCTTTCATAAAATATGCTGATGACACCCAGTTAATATTGTCATTAGATAATAATGAAGCCCAGTTAGAAATGTTCCATGTCTGTTTAACAGAAATGGACAATTGGCTTAATGGGAATTGTCTTTAATTTAACAGGAGAAAAACCGAATTACTGTGCCGCTTCCTTGGTAGAGTACAGCATCAGCTTCCGAGTGACTTCTGACCTTACACTAAAGGCACAGACCTGAAAACAGTTCAATAAGTCTGGAACCTTGGAGTCCAGATAGACGATAAACTCTCTATGGAGGCTCATGTCAATAAAACAGTGTCTGCATGTCAAGGACTCTTGAGAAATTTAATAAAAATTGTCTCCCTCTTACCAAAACCCTGCTAGGAAGCTGTTAATACAATGTTCAGTGCTAAGCAGACTGGATTATTGCAATTCCCTTTTTAATAGAAACTCCAGAATACCTGTTTAAAAGGCTCCATAGGATATAAGTGCTAGCTTCCAAAATTGCGCTGAATAAGACTAGATTTGAGTCAGCCTCTATGCATAACGCACAAAGCCTTGAATGGACTTGGACCCAGGCCGTTACAAAAGATATTTCATTACTATAAACCCTCACGGACCCTAAGATCATCTGCAGAAGGCTTGGTTTGTGTGCCTAGCTTTAAAAAGACAAGGCTTGGTCGGAGATTTTTTCAAGGGAAGGCTGCCCAAATTTGGAATAAACTCCCAATTGCCTTAAGAAAAAATACAAACCTGCTGGGCTTTAGGACGAATTTGAAAACATGGCTTTTCCCTAAGTAGGTGAGGTACAATAAGAGCCCCTTCATCTGCAACTCTCTAGAGAAACCTCTGTATGGACTGACAATTCAATAGCGCCAAGATGCCCCCTGGGTGTCCGCTGTGCTTTACAAATGTTTATTAATAATGTAATATGTGAGGTCATAAGCAGTGCATTGCAGGGGCGTAAGTTATAGATAGGTCAGGTAACTATAACTGCTGAATTTCAATGGTTTTGTACAAGTGAAATCTGAGCCTAACTTTAATGTTCCTGTAACCTTTGTTGAATGAATTTCTAAGGTTTTTTTAAAAATTCTATTTCCTAACAATAATGTCTCTAAAACATTTGCTTTGTTAGTGAATTTCTATGTTTTTTAAATTTTATTTCCTAACAATAACATCCTGAAACCTTTGGTTTTTTAAGTACATTTTTACGTTTATTTCCTAACTGTAACCTGTAAGCTTTGAGAGTCAGCTGCGTTTCATGTACAGCACGCAAGAAAGAGACGACAGCAGCTAAGGTGAAAACACTTCTTTATTCTTTACTGCTTCTCCGTAACTAACTCCTCCTTTTCCGCCCCTGCCTTTCCGCTTCCTGCTATGCCTGACCCTGACGTCACATGCCAGGTCAGGCATAGCGACATTACATCTCCCCCCTTTTTATTCTAAGTTTCAATATTTACTGGCTCAGAGTTCTTCGATGAGCTGGGTGGGTCTCCTGATAGTCCTCTGTGGTCGGCGAGAGAGGCGCCCCTCTCTTGGCTGGCTCGGATTCACCGCAGGTTGAGATTCTTCTTGATCTTCAAGTTCTCGGCCTGATTCATCCGTATCCCATTCTGGTTCTTTTTTATAGGTGTACACTGCCGGACTGCATTTCTTAAAGTGTGACACATTTCGTGTTATTCTCTTGGTCTCAGAGGCAGCTGTGATCATAGTTCCTTTCCGCCTCATCACTTGTAGTGGTTGAGTACTGTAACGACTGCCAGCCTTGGTCCTTTGTTCTTGTCTTACCAACACCCAATCTCCTTCTTAAATGTCGGATGCTTTGGCGTGACGAAGATTAACCGCATACTCTTTCATTTTCGCCTTCTTGGTCCTATCAAGATTCACGAGTGTCTTGTGGTCCGAGATCTGGACTGTCTGGCGATATCTACAGTTGGTATTCTGGTGCGTGGGGTTCTTCCGAGCATCAGGGTAGCCGGGCACTGATTAGTGGTGCTGTGTGGCGTGGTCCTGTATGCTCGCAGTTCTTCATTGAGTGCCAGTTGAATGTTGCGCTAGGTCAGTTTGGCTTGTTGTATTGTTTTCTTTATGGTAGCCATGAACCTTTCAACCATCCCATTGGCTTGAGGCCACATGGGAGTGATCTTTTGATGTCTGAAGTTCAGGTGACTCGTGAACTCTGCAAACACATGCCCATTGAATGGCGGCCCATTGTTCGTTTTCACTACTGTGGGGATTCCCCATGCGGCAAACGCTTCGTCGATGACAGGTATCACAGCGGCTGCTTTCGTGGATGAGACTTGTTGCGCAATAGGGAATCTGGAGTATTCATCCATGATGATGATGATGTGTTTCCCTGACTTTAATGGACCGAAAAAGTCAACAGGCACTTGTTGCCACACACTCTCTGGGATGTCAGACATTTGAAGCGGAGAGTGTGGTTCTTCCCACCCTACCAGTTGGCATTGGGGGCAGTCTTGGAGTTTGGCTTCTACCAATTGGTCAAAAGACGAGAACCAGACTCGCTCCTGTAATGCCTTCTTCGTGGCCATCACGCCTCTGTGTCCTTCATGCGCTAGATTGACAGTTCCTTGCCTCAGTTGTTGGGGAATGACAATTCTCCTATCTCTTAACAGCAGTCCATTGGTGCTGATCATGAGATCGTCTTTGACGTGTCGGAACGACACGAGTTCTTGCATGTTGAGAGTGTTGTCATTTGGTGAGTTCTCCTGGTGTCTCCACGAGCCCGTGCGGATGCGCTGCATGATGTTCTGGAACGTGGCGTCCTTGGCAGTGGCTTCTATGATAGCTTCCAGTGGGACAGCATGTGGTCGTGCTCGATCAATGACAAAATGGAGATATTCTTCTGCCAGCGAGCAACTTGTTTGCGACGAGACCTGTGGATTTCGCGATATATAGTCTGCTGGGTTCTCCGCCTTCCCCGTCTTTGTGAAAGTTGGTGTACGTGTAGTCTTGGAGGCGGATCCCCCACCTTTCAATTCTTGGTGGCATCTTCACGCTGAGATTTCCAAAGATCATTATTAGGGCCTGATGGTCTGTGATTAGCGTGAAGTGCTTCCTGTAGACGAAAAGATGAAAATGTTTGCACGCCTACACAACTGCCAGGCTCTCCTTTTAAGGCTGCGAGCATGCCCTCTCAGTGTCAGTGAGACTGTGACTGGCATATGCCAGGATGTGACGCTGGTCTCCTTCATCATCATACTGGGCTAGGATGGCTCTGAGTCCCACGGGGCTCGCATCGACTGTAATTTCCGTCTTTTTGCGGGGGTCAAAGTATGCCATGTTGATGGTAGAACTCACTGCTATTTTGATTTGACTAAAGACATGCTCACACTTGTCTGACAAGTGGAAGTTTTGACCTTGTCTTGTGAGTTCCCGCAGTGGATAACTGCTAGTCGCATAGTCCTTGATATCGGGCACAGTAGCTAGACATGCCTTGGAAGGACCGAATATCACTGACGTCTCCGGGGCGTGGTGTGTCAAATAGTGCCGAGACTTTGTTAGGATCAGGCCGCATTCCGTCTTTGGAGAATATATGTCTGTAGAATTTTAGAATAGACTTGTGAAACTCACACTTATCTTTATTAAGCGTGAGGTTGGCATTGAGAAGGGCATGACATACCCGATCAAGTGCTTTGTCGTGTTCCTTGGGGGTTTCACCGAACACCAGGATGTCATTACTGTAATTGAAGTAGTTTGGAATGTGCTGAATGACGCGCCACACCGCCTCTTGAAATAATTCCGCTGCTGAGGAAATTCCAAAATTGAGACGCTTGTATCTGAAGAGTCCTTGGTGTGTGGTGAAGGTGGTAATGTATCGAAACTTCTAGTGGCGCTCGAGCTGATGGTACCCATTATTCAGGTCTAATTTCAAAAAGATGTTTGCTCCATTCAGGTGTGTAATCATGTTGCTGATGTGGGGTCCTGGATGCCGCTCCCGTTCGATGGCCGTGTTCGGGGCTCGCATGTCCACACATAGATGCACTTTATTTTCTTGTCTTCGTTTGGGCATGACTACCACTGGTGACACCCACGGAGTAGATCCCGTTGATCTCTCTATGATGTCTGCTCTCAGTAAATCTTGTAGCTCTTCATCCACCGCTTGCTGGAGGTGGAAGGGTACTTTCCGGTGGTGCTGGGCCACAGGCGTCACTTGTTCATTGATATGTAACCAGACTTTGAAGTGCGCTAGTTTGCCTAGACTAGAGAAGAGTTTTGGGAACTTACTGATGATATCAGGCGAATCGGCAACTATGTACATGATTTCCACTAGCTTCAGACGCTCTGCTGTTGGTTAGCTGAGAAGGCAGTCAGCTGCTTCAGGGCCTTCTATGACATGGATTTGTGCATGAACTGTCCTGTCTTTGTATGTCAGGGACGTGCGCAATTGTCCTAGACACGGCAGCGGTTCTTTGGACATCCACATGTAGACACGCACAGTGGCTGGCTCTAATTTAGGTTTCGGGTTCATCTTTTTGTATTCTGTCGTGCATATGTAGTTAAGTGAAGCTCAAGTATCTAGAACGAGCTTCTCTGGGTGATTTCCCATTTGAATATGTAGCCTGGGGTATTTCTTTAATCGGTCCGGGTCTGCTACCATGCATACATACTCATCACTGTCATGTGATATGGGAGTGAGAGCCGACAATTCTCTTGCTGATGAACGTCAGGACCAAAAAGAGCACTGGATCTTGATGAGCTTGTCGATCGGTCCCTTCTCTCTTGCATTGCTCTTGCATGATGACGGGGCCCCGTGGTTCATTTGATCGGCACAGACTCCTTGCGATAGGTTTGGCACACTGTTTCAAATTGATTGTCTTTCCCACATCGGTGACATTGTTGCCCCATGGCCGGGCAGGGGCCTGTATGGGGATAATCCTGGCCGCAGCGATAGCACTGTAATGATTGTTTCCAGGTGTTACTGTTCATGTCTCCTCTGCGGGGTTGGTTCGCGGATTTCAAGGGCTTCCGATAATCCGAATGACGTCTTGAGTCTGTGTGGGAGGGTAGTCAGAACGCTTATTCACGTTTCTCCATCTTGCCGGCTTCCATCTTTTTTGCATGTTCTTCCGCCTGATCATTTATTCGTGTGAGTTCCTCAATGTCGTCTAGAGAATAGGGCTTCTTCAGCAAGCGATGATGCAGTGGCTCCGACTGGCACCCTTCTATGATTCGTAGGCGAAGCACATCTTCAGCGATAGCGAGCGAAACGCTTGAGGCGCTAAATGAAATCGCCCATTGATTCATCCTTTTCTTGAAACGCTAAATTGAAGGTGTAGCGTTCATAGTCAAGATTCCGCTTGTGGAGGGATTTTTTGTTTAGCGCTTCTCTTACGTCTGCATATGAAGCAGAGATAGCCTGCGGTAGTTCTTTGATAATTTGTTTAACATCCTTGCCCACCAGATTGCGCAAAGCGATAAGTTGTTGGCCGGTGTCAATGACCTGCGATCCTTTCATGAAGTCCTCAAAGTCCTCTAGCCAGCTTTGCCACTTAGGACCCATACTGTTTCCAGATCTCAGCATCAGTGGTTCAGGAGGGCGCAGATAAGATGCCCCTATCATCACTGGCCCGGGCTGCTTGATCCGCGCTGTACATGGGTGTGCATTCTGCGAGGAATCTGGGGGCGTAGACATGATGACGTGCAGCTGACCTCACTCACTCTTTCTGGCTCAGCAGGCAGCTGGGGGTCTGGTAGTACAGAAGCACGATTGGCAGTAGTAGCATGCAGAGAGATGTCGCAATCCACTCTTTTGGCAGGATCAGCAGACTTTTTTTTTCTTCTGCCTGACTTCAAAATTCCCGCCGAAATGATGACCGGGGCTCCTCAATGATGTGTGCCTGACTCGTAAATGCCCGCCGGTTAAAGCAGACGTGTACTGGCCTTAGGCACTTAGTAGCAGAACTTACCCCAACTCGACATGGCATTTGGATTTTCCACGCTCAGGGGTGATGTCAGAACTCGGCAGCAGCCGGTGTTGACAGTGGCAGTCTTGTTGGCGGTGAGTGCTCGATCTTCGACAGGATTTACAGCGTCGCGAGTATACCCGCTGCCAGAGATGATTGGCTTCCCAGCAGGCACAATGGTGCATCGTCGGCATGCACAGGTTATGGAGGGGGTGTCCTGATCCTACCCTCATCACCAGGTTTCATGTACAGCACGCAAGAAAGAGACGACAGCAGCTAAGGTGAAAACACTTCTTCATTCTTTCCCTGCTTCTCCGTAACTAACTCCTCCTTTTCCGCCCCTACCTTTCTGCTTCACTTATATGGCTACTCACACCACCACTTATTCATCAGTATAGTCTCTCCCGCACCCACTCACACACCCATACATTCACTCACACACCCACTCACCCACGGATACACCCATAGATACAAATATTCACGGAGCCACTCTCATAATATATGTTAGAAATAGTATCACTCATTAGTAGTATACAAACTATACTAATTTAACTTTTGTAGACCTTGCTATATATTTTTAACACTCATAAACTTTAAAAAAACACTCACAATAACTGAATGATGTCATCAGTGATGTCACTGGCCATGTCACGGTGGGTGTAAGGTATAGTTAGCTCAGGTAACTATAACTACTAAATTTCTATGGTTTTGTGCGGGGAAATCTGAACCTAACTATAACGTCCATTGGTTTTGTCAGTGCATTTCCAAGATTTCTTTAAATCACATTTCCTAACTATAACGTCTTTGTTACCCTTTGTCTTTTAGTGTCTTTTAGTGAATTTCTATGTTTTTTTAATGTTATTGCTGAACAATAATGTCTTGAAACCTTTGCTTCTTTAATTGAATTTCTAAGTTTTTAAATTTTTTATTTCCTAACTGTAACCTGTAAAATTTGCAAGTCAGCATGTGAGTGAGTGTGTGAGTGTCTGAATGAGTCTGTGAGTGGGTTGAGAGTGTCTGAGTGGGTCTGAAAGTGGGTGTGTGAGTGGGTCTAGGAGTGGCTGCATAAGTGTCTCACTGGGTAGATGAGTGGATACGTGAGTTACTGAGTGGGTCTGTGAGTAGGTGTCAGTGTCTGAGTGGGTATGTGAGTACTTCCATGAGTGTGTGAGTCAATCTTGTAGTGAGTACATGAATGTCTGAGTGGGTCTGTGAGTGGGTGCATTAGTCTCTCAGTGGGTCTGTTACTGGGTGCATGAGTGTCTGAGTGGGTCTATGAGTGCCTGTAAGTAGGTCTGTGAGTGGGTGGGGGAGTGGGTCTGTGAGTGGGTGTATGAGTGTCTAAGTGGGTCTGTGAGTGGGTGTATCAGTGTCTGAGTGGGTCTGTCAGTGGGTGTGTGAGTGCCTGAGTGTGTTAGTAGGTGTCTACGTGTCTGTGTCAGTAGTTGTATGAGTGACTTGGCCACAAAGGAACCACACCTGTGGTTTAATTCAACAAGACTTTGCACAAAATATCTACCCATGTGGATTACTTTCTACTGGTTTATTACTAAGTGCTACCTCCTTAGGTAAATGTCCAGTATGTATTCTGCACTACAGCTGCATAAGGGAGCATGAGGAAATGTCACACGTGACCTTATGTACAATTTGGCAATATGATTGTTCCAGGTGCGTCCTTATCCAGAAATATGTCATAAAATAAATCCTCCTATAGAGAAGACAACAAGACTACAAAGAGGTCAATCTTCACCAAACAAAGGTCTTTCTTCTTAACTATAAGAAGCAAGTACTTCTTTGTTTGGTGGAGATGTCCTCCTATTCCTCAGCATGAACAATGCCTCACCAAAATCGCAGGGAAAACGCTGGGGGGTGCTTCTTAAGTTGTCAATCATCCTGGCAAAAGGCAGGATGACCTTTGCGTACTACTAAGGTGGGCAGGGACAAATGGCAAAGCTTCCAAGTGATTTGTACATTTCAATACTTGTAAAGATTTAAAGGGAGAACCATGGACTCTGCTCTCACCAGTTAAGGGCAAGAAACAACCCCCTTGTGACGGTCACTACAGATTGCGCTCCAATAGTTCAACGATGCATTCACCTCCATGAAGCATTTCAGATCATCTTTCAATATGGAATTGCAGAGAAAACACACTTGCGTTGCCCAACCCTAGAGTTAGAATCATTGAGCTTCAGCTGGGGCACCTGCTATGTTTATATTTGTAAGTGCTTCCTGTTGAGTAATTCTAGGGATCACTGTTAAGCCCTTTACATCAGCTGACATTAGGTTAGAGACTCATCCAGTGACCACGGCAACACAGGAAGGACATGTGGAGTTTCCTGGTTTTGACTTTATTGATTCCCTGAATTTTGTATTATTTTTGGGTACACAATGGCAAATAGTCTATGATCTATAATAGATGGGGAGAAGGAGGTAGTACATTTTACATTTGAGTATTGTAAATAGGCATGTTTTGTTTAAGGTCCCTCAAATCATCGACAATCTCTTGAAGTTCTTTGAAAGTTTTTCCAGAAGACATGAAGATGATTCCAGAGCCATATAGAAAGTTTTCTGAGTTTTGTTGGCAAGAAAGGGGTGGAAAAATGACCACCACATCATTGTTATGGGTGAGGACTGTATTGAATGCCAACAACCCATTACAGGTAACGCTGCTAGGCGTATTTGAGTTTTTCAAGGCCATACTTTTCCTAAACTAGAAGTGCCTCCTAGGTGCCCCTGTTGCCAAATGTTAGTGCAAGAACCCAGGACTATGGTCCCACACTATCTACACCTTGCTTGACAGCCTTTCTTGACACATCTGTGTGGACAAGGAGGCGCGCAATGCCCTAGTGCTAAATTTGTATAAGTGCCGGGATCCAAAGTTTTTTCAGAAGCCAGCAGCCGGAGCTTTTGATTGTTAGTATGTCGTATACCAAGGTTTCGTAGTCTTGATTCACCTCATGCCTCTTTAATCCAACACCACGCACTCCATCACCTTTATATCACTCTTGCAGTTTTCTGCTTACTGCCTTTGTTACATCTTTTCCATATGTTGTTCCCTTTCTTGCTCTGGGTCAAAGTCTGATGAGGACAAATAAGGGCTGGTCCCCAAAAAATGAGTACTTATGGGCCTCACTTGGAACCACTAGCTCAACTTAAGCAGTGTCCAAAAGCATACTACCAATGCAGGAATGAGGCGTTGCCTTGCTAAGTCTTACATATGAGCCTTAGTACGGCACCGCAGTGGGACAGCCAAAGCAGGACTGCGAGGTGCTGGCGTGGCGGCCTGTTGCCACACTGCCAAACTCGTAATCAGGTCTTAAGCCCGTTTCTATTCACAAACTGCACTTCTAAAGTTACTACAGCCAAATAGGGACTCAAAACTGTAGTAAAGTTCTCCAACTCAGAGCTGGAGTAAGTCCAGCACCACACGTGGTCAATAACTGGTACTGCAAACCCCTCCCATAGAAAAGAACAGAGTTAGGGACTTGAAACCACATTTGAAGTTTTTTAAAGTAGATTAATTTAAATAATTAAAAATATAACGAAATATAATTTTATGTTAAAAAATATATAACAATACTACATTTTTAAAAAAAAATACATATTTTAATAACTTTTTTGCACCCAAAAATAATGTAACAATACACCCGTTCAAATATAATGAAATTACTTAAAATTAATTCGGTACTTCACTTTTAATAATTATAGGCCTGATTTCAATCTTGCTGGTTTAGAAACTCTGTTGCAACGGTAACAGAGTACCTATACCACCTATATTGTGGTAAGGAGTAAGGGCCGTCGGAGGCAGACATTTGACTCCACCCCCATAATTCAAATTGGTGGAATTAGAGGTCAGTTTTCACTGCCCATCAACACCAGTAAACCATGGCCATAGAGGGCAGTGAACATTGCTAAATGATCCCCTCGCCATGGGAAAGGACTCTCATGGTGAAGGGAGCTTTTACAAAAAGAAAATCCCACATATGCTTTCTGTTTTTGAACAGAAAAAAAAGAAAACAGCTTCATGTACAGCTCCGTCAAGTTAACGGAGCCGTGCACCAAGCTGTGGACAGCATTGACAGGAATTGCTGTGACAGTGGTTCCTGCCAGTAGTTTATAAATGACCGCCAGCTTGGCAGTCCTTTCTAAATTTGGCGGGCGGCACCTCCGTCAAGGTGACAGAGTATTTTACTTCATCTCCCTGATAGAGAAACAGGATGACAACCAAAAAACTACAATTATTCCCTATTTATTAATGTATAATATATATTTTCTTTTACTTTAGGCGGGAATATATTTTTTCATTGAACCTTGATAAAAAGAGTTTTTCAATGTAATTTAATATATTTTATTTTCCAAGTTGAATAAACCTTTTTACTTTTCCCAATATTTCACTAAAGGGAGACTGCATTCAGGACTGAGATATCTGCATCGCAAAATTATAGGGAAAGATCCTGTACTTTCCATAGGGAAATCCCACCCTGGTGGCGGAGATCTTCAATGGTGAAGTATAGTGAAAAGTAGTAAAGTTTATTCAACTTGTAACTTGTTTGTTAATCATTAATGCAAATTATTGTTAAATATATTTTTTAAATGTAGAACTAAAGAAAAATGCTACAGTACTATTAACTACATGTTGAATTTAAAATTAAATAATTTAAAATATTACATCAGAATATAATATGATTATTGCTCTCAAGGTTATATTAAAAAATAAATTCCCACCTAAAGTAAAGATCATATGCACTGATAATTATTAAAAGTGATGTAACTATTTGAAATAACTTAAATGATCACTATTTCCTATGGGGTTTACATTCTAGTCCCTGCCTCCATTATGTTCGATAGAAGGGTGTTCCACTACCAGGGGTCGGCCATGTGTGGTGCTAGACTTACTACTTTGTTTTAGTACGAACTTACACTTGTACACTTGTAAGTTAGGCTCCACGCCCTCTTTCAGGGATGGAGATGTGTGAGTCTACACTTTCGAATAACTTTACACTAGGATTCTGTGAATAGCCAAAAGTAGTAAACTTACTAAAAAGTGTAAGAGTAAATGTACATGTGAAAATTACTCACAACCTACGTTCCCTTTAAGGTGCGCGTGCGCGCGCACCTTCCCCGACGTCAGCGCGCACTCCCGGATGTGGAGCGCGCACAACGATTCCAGGACGTCCCGGCGGAGAGAGGCGCCGGCCGCGCCGCCGCCGCTTTAAGAAGCGGGTGGCGTGAAAACCAGGCACTTTTTTCAGCGGTGCCGGCGAGGAGTCGTGGAGAGTGCAGGTAAGGGGGCTTGTGGGCTTGTGGGCTTGTGGCGGCTTGGGGGGGGCTTGTGGCGGCTTGGAACAGCTAGTGACGGCTTGGGGGGCTCGGGGGCGTGTGGCTGCAGAGCGCGGGGCTGATTGTGGCCTTTTGTTTATGTATTAATGGTAATCACAGCCCGTGAAGGGGCTCTGATTACCATCAATACTTAAACAAAAGGCCACAATCGTCCCCGCGCTTTACTAACAAAACAGTAGAGTCGGTTTAAAATCACAGGCTGTACCAAAGTACACGCTATGTTTTTAAACTGGCTCTACTCTTTTGTTAGTAAAGGGTGGTGGGGGACGATTGTGGCCTCTTGTATAAGTATTGATGGTAATCGGAGCCCCAATCGGAGCCCCAATTTGGAAACTGCCCTTAAGACACTTATTGTGGCACTGTATGTGTGAAAATGCACCATCTTTTCACTTTTTAAAGTAAACGTTCTGAGTGACATTTGGCACCGCGCACACGCGCGGTCTGGTTCCTGGCACACATAGCCATGGTTGCAGCGCACAGAGACCCTCCACTGCCGCACACAGAGGAAAGAAATTAGCTCACAACTGTAACTTACTTTTGTGAATCGACCCATCAATGTCTATGTAGTGCTCTAATTAATTTAACATGCACTCATTTTTACTGACTGTACATAAATAGTGCTACATTTTCCTTTTATAACAAACATACAGTTTTTAACAGTTCTGTCAAAAATTATTGCAAGCACTTTGCATTCTTCAGCTGTTTTCTGTTAGGTTAAGTCACAGGTTGTGGTATGTAGTGTATGTTCATGCATTCCTTAATACTGTTCTTTTAATGCTAATTACATCCTACACACACACTTACACAAACTGCTATCGTAGTACATTAATTTTAGATGTACTTGCCTGCATGCCTCATTTGCGATGATCACATTTATTTGATTTCAATTTGGGAAACAAATTCAGATTTTTTCTTGATGTGGTGCTAGTTAAGACTAGTTGGTTCACCATTTGCTTTGGATTTTCATCCATGTTTCTCTGATATCTCCATTTCCTATTTTTTCCAATGTAATTGTTGCTGTTGATATACATAGCTACTTTGGCATCTATGGTCAAATTCATAAAAGTGAAAAGGCACAGACGTAGACGTACACCATGGTTACATTTGGAAA
The DNA here is from genome assembly GCF_964204655.1 of Triturus cristatus. Lineage (NCBI taxonomy): Eukaryota > Metazoa > Chordata > Amphibia > Caudata > Salamandridae > Triturus > Triturus cristatus. Next base: position 357,310,240 of record NC_140585.1, read on the forward strand.
TTATGCAAGAGGACGTTACAAACATACTATACAATGCGTAAATAGGCCAACATGAAAGGGTGAGGCAGATCCACCAAGACTGCACATGATAAGCAATCAAAATTTTAATTTGGAAGTGAACGAGTGCAGGAGTGTGCATGAAGGAAACTACATTCACAACATGGCAGTAGCAAGGGGGTCATTGAGGGCAGGAAATGCAAACCACTCTTCACATCTGCAAACGAGTAGATTGGGCAGGAGAGATAGTTCACAAAAGCAGAGCTACCCACCTACATAAATCTTCACATGTGATAACATGCGTCATGCTATCCCAGTTTTAAGTCCTAGAAAGACCAGTGTCAAAGAGGTGCAAAGTAGCAGCTCTAGCACCATTCAAATTTAGAAATGGAACACAATGTTTTGTTGCATACCATGGATCCTACCTATTGATGTTGACTTCTTTTTGGCCCATCCTTATCCCCTAAATGATTGCCAAATTGCTAGCAAAAAAATAATCTTCAGCCAACTCCAATTCCCTTTAGATGGCCAAAACTGTCTATATGTTTTGCAGTATGGTGTCAGACCTGGTCACAACACAAACCGCTTTAATAAACTTGTGAAAAACAGGCCCAAGAAAAATTGATGAAAGGCCAGAATAGTATTAGTAATGCTGGACCTGAGTGCCAATTTCAAAATAATCTATCCTTTTGGAAAGTTTGTTGATGTAGGTGCATGACACATGCAGAGGCAAAATGCATCAAGAATATAGAATTTTCTACCTCCAAGCCTGCATCACCACCTCGCTAGTAATCTTCAGGAATGAGCTCAAACGTCTCTTGCAAACACGACTCTTGTTTGGCTTCAGATAAATCGGTTTCTCAGATTTTGTCGTCCTCTTTACTTCCACTTCTTCACATATTCTCCACATGTTTATTCGCCCTCACAGCTACAATCTTCCTAACTCCTTTTTGAAGAAGTTCCTTCTATTATCTATCAAAACTGAACTTCTGATCGCGACCTTAACAGTTATTCTTTGTTACTGGCATCTGATATTTGTACTTCTCCATTTTTATGTGATACTCTTCTGATAACAGATTGCAGTGCACATGCTGTTTTATTGTTATCATTATGATTGTTTATCTATAGCATGTAATTGTTGTCCTTTATATTGTAAAGTGTTCTAACATCCTTGGGCTATGTTCATCCAATATAAAACTACCTAAATAAATACATTCATAGATCACACACAACAAGACTTTTTTAACCACCCCATGCAGGAGCACAGCTGAGGCAGGAGTATCTGGTCAGCAAGTGGCAGATGAGGTCGTAGTTGTGCTCAGGGATGATTCAATGAGTAATGCCCCTGATTGGTTTTGTACTGTGGTGGTGCTGGCAATGTGTCTGGCTACAATCTGCTGTACTGGATTGGCAAGGGTTCTGAACCCTCTTTTAGTTAGTTAGCAAAGTCACTGGTGTTAGTCTGCCTCGTCCTCGTGCAGCTGCATGTGTTTGTTCTAAGAAATTATCCTGTTAGGCTCACAGAGAGAGTAAGCAACGGTTCACAGCAACCTGGTCATTGGGTTCCCAAGAATGAAACCAAGAATTTCTTAAAGGTATGTGTTCGCTTAAAGGTATCCTGTTCGGTTGGATTTCTCAAGCTGGGCTGGAGAAATCCAAGCAAACAGGATCAACGTGGCACAGCTTCTAGGCGTACCACATGAGGGGAAACTGAAGGTGCCAGACCAACTCTTCGCTACTGAAAGGAAGACACCACCAGGAAGGTAGGAACCGACTTTATTCCATCTGACATCCTCCAGCTCCCGGCAGCAACTAGCGCTACCACAGCACACTACATTCCAGGGCAGAACCCCCGCGAGCCCACACGAGCTCCCACCCACACATTCCAAGCTAATCCCAACAGTATGTTTATCTCACTAATTAATAGAATAGTCGAGGTGTAGACTTACTTTTGCAAAGTGTTAGTCGGGTACAACGACTCAAATAGTGTTATAGCAAATGAATAAAAAACGCAAGGCCCAAGTCAAGCTCCGATGAATAAAAAGAAAATGATCATCAACTAAACCACAAAAGTGTGTAGAAAAATGATAAAGAGGAAGTAGAGAAAATTAACTTCAACCATTACAATAAGTCAGTGGGAGCAGAAGCTAAGATATGTTCATATCGATCTCAAGTCAATGGAAGAGAATTGACTAATGACCTGATCCTAATTTAAAATGTGGGAGTTGGAAACAACATTTTCCTCCATGGCAAAAAGTCTGACTTTGCCAAGGAGGAGGAGAACAAATGACTAAATTCATAATTCTTGGCCAGGGCAGTAAAGTTGCAGCACCAATCGAGCTGTAGCTGCCTTGGAAAGAGTCTTGTTTGGGTAGGGGAAATATTTCAATGCCAGGCCAGATGATAGAATTTATACCGCTGAATGTGGACCCTGGAAATTAACCCCAAAAGTGGGGGTACACCGTCAGTACCCACCTATTAAATCTCCCTAATATGTTAAGGTGTATTTCTCAGCATGGCAGGGAGATTTTTCTCACCCTACATGACAGTCCTCACCCTTTAAATAGCCGACATTCTAGGAGCTAACTTCATCAGACTTGGTAGCAGATCATCCACCATAGACAGTGGGGCATATTCTCAAGGACTTTTTGCAGAGTTATCGGCACTTTAGCACAGCAAAAGTGGCAAGAGAATTATCGCCCTATTTTCAAGCTGGTGCAAACTGCCTTTCGCCAGTTTTCCAGCGATTGCTTCCGCAAAAAACATCACCACGGATGAGAGCGACAACTAACGCTAATGATATGCAGAGTAGGCATTCCCGTGCAAAAACAAATGAAAACACCACTTTGCGATATTCTCAACGAACAGCCAGACCTGCGATGCGATCCAAAAACAGGGGATAAGGCACGTTAGCAGCAGGGATTTAACACCTGCCTTTCACTGGTGTAAAGCAGGACGACTACCTGCAGTATGAAAGGGAGCCCAGCCCACAGCACATCTGAAGACCAACACATGTCATGGAGCTACTAATCATGCAGCTCGGAGACCCAAGAGGTCCACAACACCCACCGCCACCACCCCTATGCCACCTGGACCTCCCCCGACTACCACCGAGGCAGCACAGAACAGGACAGCGGACGTTCCAAAAATGGCATGGCCCCTCAGCCACACAATAGCAGAATGTGGGGAGAGGTGGGAACCAAGTATGTGTGAAGAAGGCAAGCCACCCATGACTAAGAATGCACACAATGCCAAGTGTGGCGGTGATGTGCTGGACAGACCTCAGTGTGCAGAGCACAGACCTGTCCATGTGGACATATACTGCTGGTGTTTGTAGTGCTGTGGACAGTGGCGCAATCATGTTACCTTAGGCAGTGGGGAAGACCTCGGGCATGTAGCTGTGTTGTTCCCCCTGTAAGCGTAAGCAGAGTGGGCTGGTCCGGCGTACGCCAGTCCAGAGTAGGAGTGTGAATAAATAGGTCGGGGCTCTGGGCGTGGTTCACTTCCGGGATGGCCAACGCGCCTGCCAGGGCGGCGCCCCTCACCCTGCCACGAGGATGCCACCGTGACCGCCGGCTTCCTCAGCCGATCGCTGGTATCCGCGACACAGGCCCCCAGCGGCACAGCACTGCGTAGTTATGTCTGTGCTGACTACTGCCTTCCACCTACACTGCAGTCAGCAGGGCTCACAATTCAGATCGAGTCGCAATTGCAGATGACGGCCTCCAGTAGGCAACAGACATTGCTACCAGTGCGGCCCGCCCGGACCACGCATCATCGCAGGCTGCGCACATGCTGAGCGCCACAGGTGCCACTAACTCTGTGCACCACAAGTCAACGCCTATTGAGGCAGAATTTAGTAGACAAAAGACATTGCTCCCAGTGCGGCGCGCCCGGATGATGCATCATCGCTGGCTGTGCACCCCCTGAGCGCTGCAGGTGCCACTAACTCTGTGCAGCACAAGTCAACGCCACGTGGCTGTGGGCCCCTGCTGACCTCTGCCTCCGGCCTACACTGCGGACAGCAGGGCTCACAAACATAAAATCCATTCCTGACCTTCACAGACGACGCATCATCGCAGGCTGCGCACCCACTGAGCGCCATAGGTGCCACTAACTCTGTGCACCACAACTCATGGACCCTTTATGATTGAGTTGCGTGCTGTGGACTGCGGACGCAACAATGTCATCTCAGGCGCTGTGGAAGACCTGGGACGATGATGATGAAGATGAGGCAGGTGTAACACACCCCACTGCAGCTGCAGCAGGAATATCTCAAAGGGACACAATCATTGACAATTTCTTCACATGAGCATGCTCAGCTCTGGTGCCCCTACCTAAGTGCACCAAAAGTCATGGCATCTTCTGATTGAATATTGGGTGACCTCTGTACTTGCTCCGGCTACCTCCATGATGCTTCGCAGTTGTTTGTGTTATGTTGGTGTTTTCTGTTTCCGCTTTAATAGTGATCACTGTTCAAGTTGTTGCCAGCACCACCCACCCCCTGAGGGCTGGCTCACACTCACCCCACACCCATCCAGCACAGGCGTCACTGGATATGTGATCCTGGTAATAAAAAGGGTCCGGGCGCACGTGCTCGTAGCCAGTTCCACTATCTATCCAAGTGTGTCCGTGTGGTCATTATGTATGAATGATGGCCCCGGGCCCTACCACATTACATTGTGCTGTGGACAGTGGACGCAACCATGTCACCTCAGGCAATGGGTAATAGCTTGGACATGGAGCTAAGTCCACCCCCTGTAAGCGATAATGTTGCAATGCAGCATGCACCCAGATGGCGGGCTCGCACTGACGCAGTAATGAAGGAGCGCAAGACTGCTTGGGGTCCAGGATCATACATGCCAAGTGTTGTGTGTATCTGTATTGCAGCAGCATGAGCCAAATGCCTAGCCACATTAGCAGCGCCAGTTCAGCCAGGCATGTACTCTACATCTGTGTCCGCCCTATCCTTACCATAGGCCTACACTCACGTGGCCCACCACCTTCAACGGCCAACATGACAGTGTTGTTGTCAGGCTTGTGGACATGCGCAGACAGGCATGACTAGACTGTGCCGTAGGAGTGCAAGTGATGCAATTGCGCAGCGCACATAAGTAAATGGGTTCGGGGAAGGGAGGAGCAGCTGTGAGGCAACGTAACACACAGTGATGCCGCTCATATGCCACATGCAAGACATGTCAAAAATGAATCCCAAAGTTGCACTCGTCCCACTCCACCTCCAACAAGCCACTTCACATTTCATGAATGCAAGCAGATTACAAACTTACACTAGGGATGATAGCTCCTTTGTCTGAACTATCAGGCGGAAGCACATCTACCCCTCCGACCTCGGAATTGCATGTGCCCGGCAACCCCTGACAGATACTATAGCAGCTTATGCCGACTCCCACACTACGCACAGCCCGACAAGAGACCAACGTATACACACCCCACACACAGGAGTCCTTGCTCGAAGTTATTTTGCATGGAATGGCCTTCACCCCTACTCCCACAACATCCCAGGCGTACAACCGGTGCACACTAAAACAACTCATTGATCCGAGATGTGGCATTTCATCCCAAGAACTGGCACAGGTCAGAATAGTGACGCTTCAACAAGAGCCACTAACACAATGGCCGAACATCCCGGACATATGCACAACCCCTGTCAAGTGGAACTGTAACGTGCACAAATGCTGCATTTACTGGGGGCACTGCCTATGGCAGTGCTGCGGATCAGTTATTGGCTAAGCTTCCGCCTTGCCAACGTCACCTGCGTTAAGCCTGTGTTGCATTGTCGATCATGCATATTTGAGTGGTCCATGGATGTCTGCCTATCCAACAGGACCATAGCTTAACTGGATTTTGACATGTGTGTGCGCCCCCTGTTGGCCCACGACCAGGAGTGTCACAGTGATACCAGTTTATGGGATGCCTTGATACTTAGCATGCATGCTGGCAGCTGGACCTGGGAGATTGCACAAATTCTCATGTACAGTGACCACATTGAACCACTCCCCTATTGGACAGTAGTGCTAATTGGTGTAAGGGGGTGGGTGCAGCACATCTGTCCGGACCTGCTAATGGATCGCCTCGCCGTCCTGTTTGATGACATCGACAACGGCCTCATGTTGGAAATGTTAGCCTATGAAGCTGCAATCGCTTTCATGGACGAGTAACTACATACCTGCAGCCACAACAGATTGGAACACATTGCACATGTCCCGACACCTTGTTGCATCTTGGAGATCTGGTCACATATCCCAAGACAACAGTGGACATGGCTGCATTCGCCTGGACTCCGAATACATGAGCGGACAACAACGCGGCTGAACACACACCTGTGAAATGTGAGGCACTCCCCCGGAGTGGACAGCGGCGCTCGGCAACGTTCCTCATTCTGACATACTGCTGCATTGGTCTGCATGTTGTGGCACTTATCTTGCCCATACTGACATGCATATGCTAATAAAGTCTACGCACCTTCACTTGTATTCAACTGTGATGAGTGTTGATTTGAATGTCAATGCGTGTCTCAATGCCTATCTGGGTCACGGCCGTACATGTGCATTGATAGCATTACCCAGGGAGTACCTTTTTGTGGAATCACTGTCCATACATTCATCCATACTTTCATTCTTGATTGATCATGGCCATGACACATCTGTGTGAATTGGAATGTTTTATTCCCATTCAGTGGAGTGTTGAAGCTGGACCAGTACAGGGCCATGCAAACCCCACTTTACCTTGTTGGGCCGTGGAGGGCCAGCCAGAGTCCTTTCGGGATTGACAAGTTTATAGGGAGTGGAAGACTACACTCTGCAGTGTGATTGCTGTGTCATTGGTAACCGAACCAAATATGGCAGTCCATGTCGAGGTCCAAGGTGAGTGTCTCTCAGAGTATAGGGGGACAGTGGGAGGTGTTATTCCAGGGCATGATCCAGAGGGCAGAACCAAGCTGAACCCAGCCATATGGCAGGGATGAATGCTACCACTTCATTCTAGCCACAAAGCCAGATTAATCATCATCTTCGTCCTCTGATGTGTCAGGTGACACACATGCAGGTGTTGGTGTTTTGACTGCATCACTGTGTGGCAGTGACACATCAGGGGACGGAGGTGGAAAATCTGCCGCACTGTGTGGCACTGACACTTCAGGGGCAGGAGATGTGGATGTAGTAGTAGCACCAGCATCCATCCGTGTCAAGCCTTGTGGTAGCAATGCTACATTTCGCTGGTGTGCAGCCGTGGGGAACATTCTTTCCGCCTACATCCACTCCAAGCTCTCCATCATTCTCCTCATGTGTCCCAACTCACGGATGACATCGTTGGGGCCACTCTGACTAGACAGTTGTTCTTGGCTCAGAGTCATGACTGCAGCAATGTCAGCCATGGCGTGTTGTAGAGCAAGGAGCAGACAGTGGGTTTCCGTTAGGGACTGTGAGTGGTCCCTGATGGGACTTAGACACCCACATATGGCATCTAGTTTGGCTGCCATGAGGTCGAACCCCACACGCAGCTAGTCAGACATCTCCTCCTGGCACCCTAACACACAGCGTTGGAAGGCCATGTGTTGGTCCTGGGAGACAGCCGTGGTGGTGGATGCTTCCTACTGTGTGATCTGTGCAGGGGGAGGGGTCTCATGGATGCAGCTGGGCTGCCCTGCTCCTGGAGGTGGGGTGCCGGAGCTGTCCATGAGCTGTTGGAGTGTGTCGGTGAAGAGGGAGGTCCTCTTCATCATCAGTGCTGAGTTGTTGGGTCTGCTGTGCAGGAGGTGTTGATTTGCCCTCTGTAATGAGAAGGGGAAATGCAGATTGACATTGTGTTCGCATGTATGTTCACGCATTGTACAAGTTTACTGTCAGACTGCCTGGCAATGTACATTGTGACTGTTTATGAGTAGATGCCTATTTGAAGCAAGACACTTGGCATTTCTACACCATCAGGGATGTAAGGTTGTACTTGTACATTGCCATCTCACAGTTTCCTGCTATGCCAAATGTGAATGGCCATTTTCTACACACAAGCGGCAGCAGTTGTATCCTCTGTTCTGTTGTGAAAGTGGTGCAGTTTGTACCACATTGTTGTCAATGTTGGGGTGCTCTGCATCTTATGTGTGTGTGCTGCATTGTGGGTGAGTTGCCCCTTCGGCTCTGATTTGGCTGGCCCTTATCCCTTTCAGGCAGTGTGCCTTTCACTTCTGTGCTTTTACAGTGCTGAGATGTTGCAGACTTGCGTATATTGGGCTCTTGGTCGGAGTTATGGCTCATGTGCATGGTTTGTCCATAAATGTGCTATACTTACTTGTGCATGTGTGCCATTGTGCCCATCTCCCCCCGCCCCCCAGTCCCTGGTTGTTTCTCACCCTGTTGCTGTTAGCTCAGGTCATGTTGTGCCGTGTCTGGTCCCCCAACTCCTGCCACCGTCACCCCAATGATGGTCCCAGGCTGGTCCTCCGTGGGGCTTGTGGGGTTCTGGTTGTCCACTGTACTTGCTCCGGCTACCTCCATGGTGCTTCGCAGGGTATTGTTTGTGTTTTTGGTTGCCGCTTTTACAGTGATTTTGGCCGCCTTACTTGTGGGACTTGCAGGCTGGCGCTGCTTCTTGCTGGATTTTTTATCGCAGTTGTGCCCATTGCAAGTTTTTTCACGTTGGGGTTTAGATTTTTATCGCCGTCCATGGTCCTTTATCGCGTACATTTGACGCGTTGTCAGGAAACTATTGCATGTTACCGCTGTGTTGAGAATACGACGTTGACACGGAGTTATTTTCCCGCGATAGATGGCGATATGAAAGATTGCGTTAACCGATTTTGGCGAGGATTATCGCACGTTCTTGAGAATATCCCCCAGTGTGTCCAAGCCACCATTTCTGGCGGAATTTATATCTCACAAAAATGGAACAGATAGATAATCCAAAAAGCGATTCTGCCAATAAGGCAGCCAACATCTTCATATCCTTTGTAGGATAGATATGCACCATGAGGTGTGAAAGGAAAAACAGCAGTTTCACTCCTCTAAATCAGATTATAAATATCTGAAGGGGACCTTTCAGATGGAATTTAGCAAAACAGAATATTATTTGTGAATCAGATATTGATGGTCAGTTAGGATTGGTGAACAAAGCTGATAGAGGCCTAAGGATTGACAGCAACATATAACCCTCATTTTGGAGCTAAACCTTTACCAGAAAAAAGGATCCTAAGACATCATCTGATATGTGCTCCACAGGTTAGATATGCTGTCTGGAGCCTCAGAGGGACGATGAAAACTAAAACTGAAAAGCCTTCTGGTCGTAGAATATGTTAATTGAAGTCCTTGATGCATGCTTGGTAGTTTTGTAATTGTTGGTTCACTATTTGTGGCTTTTACCATGCTAATATCAAACATGGCTTCACAATCTAAAATGCAATGTGCAAGAGCTTTGTGGTGGAGAGGTTTGCAATATTTGAAAACCCCATGGCTGGAGCACAATGTTGGAGCAAGCTAACAAAGCTGTGCTTTCTTTGGATATTTGTACAAAGAGTCCCCTTGCCTTCTGATGAAAGATGAAACTGTCAAAAGTTACTTTCAAGATTTACCTTCCAGACGTTCACTGCTGACTTTTTGGGGACAGACATACATTTTTAGACACATCTTTACAGGCTCTTGTCTACCAATGAGAAAGGGGTGAACAGAGAGCTTCAGAAGTGTTTACTGCAGTCTATGACTTCTCTGTTCTCCTTGAATCTCACAGGTACAAATGTAAGACTTCGAGGCCCGTGGGTCATTCTGAGCAGTCAGCAAGGAAACGCAGAAGTCAGAGTGCCACACTGACGCTGTACTTGTTCCAGCTAAATTTTCGGAAGCCTTCTTCCTCTTCACTGAGCATAAATACTGAGCTGCACTCAACCTTTGGCTCAAGAAGAAGAAAACTTTTGCCTTCAGTGGCTCAAGAAGCAGAAAGCTGTAGACTTCAGCCTTCCGTCTACCAAGCCAGATAGGACCAAGTGGTGCCACCCCATGTAGCTGGATCCTTCCACTTAACCCCAATAATATTAGTCTGGGCCCTGCAGAGCTACAGGACATCATAGTAAAGAACCACATGTGTAATTTTTATCCCTGCATGTAGTGTCCCTGGCTGCCCTGTCTTACCTCCGAGCAAGACTCTTCTGGCATCACTCCACTAGAAACCTGAGATCCATGGACAAAGCATTTCTAATACCTCACCACATTCGAACCACAAGACACGGGGTGGCTCCATTTCCTATCTGGCCCCCCTCTACTAGAACGGTCTCCCGCACCACATTCGTTTTTTTTCTGACTTTGGAAACTTCAAAAAAATGCTGAAAACATGGCTCTTCTGTTAAGTTGGCTTTTCTCTCCTTAAGTTTGCATAGCACTGGGATACTGCTTCGGGAGTGAGTCGTTTTGCGCTTTGCAAATAATGGTAACATATGGTGGCAATTCTCGACACACGAGAAGTCATCTTTGGAATATAGTGACTATCTCTGGATTATGATGTATTCTCCTGGAATGTAGTGAATATCCATAGCTTTTGTTGGCTTCTTGGCAAAATATTGTGAAGGAAATGGTAAAAATCTAAACTAATTGCAAACAGTGTGGCCTCCAGCACATGCCAAATTGATAAAAACAAGTGCTTGTTTGAGCTATAAAGCCTTTTTCCGTTTATTCATTGTCAGGAGGCAAAAAGGAAGTATGGCTTACCACTTATGGCTCGGTAGGCACACAAGCATTACTCTACAAATCCACTCATGGCAAGCCTATTTCAGAGAAGGAAGTGACAGCGGTGGTAATATAGCATCTGGTGTGATGTTTTGTGTATTTGGAGAATGCATTATGCGATGGTACCTTGACAACGAACTACATTTCTCAGCAGTCCCTTGTTAGACCTGGTACCATTGGCGTGAGTCTCCCTTCCATTTTTCTGATTGCCTCCTCTGTCTGTTTTTTATATGTTTTGCTGGTTTAGATGCTTTGGGCACTGTGCCACTGCCATTCAGTGCCACAGTGCAAGTGCTCCCTATGTTAAATTGATGTATTGATTAGTAACTCCATGATTGGGTTATTTGATTTACTTGTCGGACCCTAGTACAGTGCACTGTGTGTGCCCTGGGCTGCTGGTGGGCTTGCAGCACTGCAGCACTGGTTGTGCCACCCACAGAAGCAGCTTGTAAAGTGTGTCTCAGGTCTGCCATTGCAGAGCCTATGTGCAGTCTGATACTGCCATGCTGACTGACCAAGTGCACCCACTTGCCAGTCCCTAAACCTTCCCATATCTTCATATCAGACACCCCTATGGTAGGCCCAAGGGCAGGGTGCATTGTAGGTATAAGGTAGGACATGCCCTGGTGTGTGTGGCATGTCCTAATAGTAAATTACAGCCATTTTTTCACTATTGCAAGGCCCCATAGGCCAGAATTGGCAGTTTGATTATCACATCTTATAATCCTAACTGACTCAGGGAACATGGTAGAAATCCGAATTTAGTATGCCTGAACACAGAATGATAAAATAAATTTTTCAGTGAAGTTGGTTTTAACATTCGGTGTTTGAAAATACCACTTTTAGAAAGTAGGTATTTTCTTGCTTAACTGTCCAAGACTGCCTCTGCTAGGTTGTGTATTGTGTGTCTGGTTCTGTGAGTGACAGGGGCTGGGGATTCCAGGAGAGAGGGTGAGTCAGCACAGGGCTGAATTGGAAGATCTGCATGTAGATGGGTGTAGGAGTTGCGCCTGGGACATGAATAGGGCTGTGCCTTCCCTCCACAATGCTGGTGTTGTTGGGTTGGCCTGCAGTGGTGTCTTCATTGCCAAGGAGAGGAGAAGGAACTTTTACAAAACTTTCATCATCTTGCAGAATATTACTCCAATGGCTTGAACTTGTGCTTGCCTCCTGCTGAAGTCTCAGGGACAACAGACTTCACCACCAGCTCCCCTCTGAATTTCCTTGCTGGGAATTCTATCTGCAGAAGCCTGCGTGTCGCTGGGAGCTGGAAGCACGACACAACGAGAAGCATGTTGCCGTCGCAGCCTTAGTCATCGCATCGCAGGAGAAGAGTGCCGCCGCCGCATCTCCCAGAAACATGCTTTCGTCGCAGCTGTCTGCTGTCGCATCACCGGAGAAGTGCGTCGCAACCGTGAGGGTCGCCGTCGCATCATCGGAGAAGCGTGTCGCAGGGCCTGTCGCGGCTCCAAAGTACAGAGTTGCCGCAAGGCTGCCAGGGCTTGCTGCATCGTCTCAACATCGTCGCATCAAGGGTGCCATCTTATCGCATCGCACCGGATTGTCGCATTGCATCGAGGCGACATCTTGCCGCATTGCAACCGGGCTGCAGCACGAGAACCTACGCATCACCTCCTCTCCGGTAAGGATCAAGACGCATCCCCTACTCTGCGCAAGCATTTAGGCTTGACGCATCGTCTCCCCCCGAAGCAAGGAACCAACGCATCTCCAATGCTGCAAGCCTGTTGTTTATTTTGCGTTACGCATCCAGGTACTTTTGTGAGAACTGTGTCGCATTTACCAACAACTTGAACTAAGCTAATTCTACCATCTTTAAGTCAATTTTAAGTACAGTATTGTGGATTTTTGTCGTTTGTGGTCTTGTGTTAAGTCTATATAAAGAATACTTATTTCTTATAAAACCTGTGTGGTGTCCATCTGTATTACTGTATGTGTTCACAAATGCTTAACACGCTGCCTCTGAGATAAGCCTGTCTGCTCGTGCCAAGCTACCAAGGGGGCGAGCAGGGGTTATCCAGTAGTGTAATCCCCTTTCCCTGACTTAGAAGCAAGGGTCCCTATTTGGTCAAAGGTACCTACCTCTGCCAACTAGAGACCCCCAGTTCTAACATCCCTAAACTCTCATATTGTATGGATTCAGTGGTGGCCAACGTGGACTATTGTATATTACTCTCCACATGTTTCACTGTGACCTTGCTGTGTAATTGTGCTACAATGTTGCTACAGCCCGGGCCTTGCTACTTGGAGTTAGGATTTCCTTTTCCAAAACACAGTAGCTTCCTCAGGAGTTTGTAGGTGGACATTCGAAAATACAAAGAAGTATCATCAACATGTTGCGAAAACAAGCTATTTAGAACATTTGACTTTAAGAATTGCTAATGATTTTACAAATTGTTGTATTTAAATTTGGTGCTTGACCCTGAAATAGAACAGGAAGCATACTCATGCCAAGTAGACCATGTTACACATGCTGAGTATGTATGATTGATTATACATAAGGTACTAAGAGTTTTCAGCAAGTGAAATATGAACTGCTAAGGACATAAAGCACAGAATATTATGTCTGTTAATGACTTTTTCAGTTGAACAAAAGTGAAGTAATAACAAAGCTTATTTTCAGCAAAGATTACATAGTTATGAAGCATTGTGCCAATACGGGAGAAGTGTTGAGTAACACATATCAAGATACTTGTCTCTAGTTATGCTTCATTCAGGAATATCAAGTTTCATACCAGAACACAGAAAATTGGTTATAGAGAGATATTGTTAAGGTATTTCATTCGATCTGCAGATGTCAGTGCCCTGTTTATATGTGGTAAGTGGTGACAGTCAGAACAGTTTAGTGTTTTCAGACATCCATATCCTAGAACATAACTCCTTGCAGGAGCTCTTTCACATATATACATATTCTCATCCTTATTGACCTATCTGCGGCTTTCAACACAATTATTCATCCAGCTTTACTTGAGACTTTGAAGGGCCGTTCTGGCATTAATGGCATAGTACTAAAATGGTTCGCTTCCCACTGTCAGCACTGTTCGCAACAAATTAAAATCAACTCCTGTCTCTCTAAGCCAACATGAGTCACACTTGGGGTCCCTCAAGGCTCGATCCTCACCCCAGCCCTCTTCAATCTCTTCATGGAACCCCTTACAATTATTCTGAAACAAGAAGGAGTTAAATATCACCTATATGCAGACGACACGCAACTCTACTACAAAATCAAATCACCCATTGACATCCGATACCTCAATGTCACACTAACCAAGATCCAATCCTGGTTTAATGCAAACCACTTAAAGCTGAACCCAGACAAAATGGAATTAATACTGTTTGCTTCATAAAGTAACCACCTTCCTATCCAAGACTGGCTCAAGAACCTGGATGCCCTAAACTGCTCTCTCGCCCTGTCCGACTCTGTTAAGTCACTAGGCATTACCCTGGACAGGAACTTATTGATGAAGGACCACATCAAAAACTCTACAAAAAGTGCGCTTTACTCACTAAAACACATGAAGAAAATGAAACCTTTCATTCCCCAGGACGATTTCAAGACTATTGTTCAATCCCTAGTCCTATCCAAACTGGACTACGGGAACGCCATCCTAACATGGACTCCAAAAGCTCACCTTGCCCCACTAAGGTCAGTCCTGAACAAGGCAGCTCGACTCATAACTGGGGTAAAAAGGGTTGACCACATCACACCAACCCTCCACTCCCTCAACTGACTGCCCATTGAAGGCAGATGTATCTACTAATTGGCCTGCATCACACACAAAACCATTCACTTACATTCCCCCTGTCATGATCCGAGACGCCGCACAGCACCGCCTCGGAAGATCGGACACCAACAACCAGAATCCAAGGCGCCTGCCGGCAACCCGTGACCTCCGGAAGCGCATAAAGCGCGGAACCTCCCAGGAGGCGGGGCCAATGATTCCCATCATCTGGTTAGAGTATCTGGACTCGGAAGCAATCTCCGCGTCGCTTCGTTCCCGCTTGGCTGTTGTCAAGTAATTTCCGCGACCTCCCTGCGAGCAGAACCACGGTGGAGCGCTCACCCAGCAGGCTCCTCCAACAACGACGAAGAGCCGTCTCCGCTCGGCAAACTGCTCAGTCTCCCCGCAGCGAGCAAGTCTCCGGCTTGGTCTTTTCTCCTTTCGGTGAGTAACCCCCGGCGCTCCTCCGCCCAAGGATTCCGGGCGTGACGTAGAAGCGCCGGGTTCCCTCACCAGTTGCTCTTCAGGGTTCTCCGTGCCAGGAAAGGAGGAGACCCGTTCAGGCTTCTAGCGCTCCTCCGCCCAGGGATTCCGGGCGTGACGTAGAAGCGCCAGGAGCAGTAGTTGTTTTTCCGTAGGTTTCTCCGTGTAGGAACGGAAGAGACCCAGCGTGATTCCAGCGCTCCTCCGCCCTAGGAGGTTCCGTGGGGCGTCGAGTGGTAGCGCCTCCACCAGACTATAAAAAAAAACCCTTCTTGAACCTTGGCTTTCCTTCCCTGCTACCCATGACTTAACGAGGTAGCCCCCGGATGAAAGCACCCTGACTAAGCTCCGCCTTTCTCCTACACCTCAAATCGTGCCCCTGCGAGACACCACGAGTCCTGGTGTTTCGCGGAGCCATATCGGAGGGAGGAAGGGAACTCAGGTACGCAGAGAAACTCTGGCCCGGGGTGGTGGCAGAACCCTGAAAGTCCGCCTTGGTGTAACCTATCTCCTTCTCTCTTTTCAGATCTCCTTCCCCGCTGTCCCTACCCTTCCTTCCCTCGCCCACCTGTCTTCAGAGTCCGAGGGTGTTATACATACGCCGGACTGGGGACGGATGGGTGGTGGACCCATACCTAGCATCAACGTCATCCCGAGGAGAGGATTCCAGGGCACCATAACAGAATCATTGGCCCACGAATTTTCCTCCTCCTGATTTCGTCGGTGTTGGTTATGGCCACCTTGGACGACGTGTTAGCCGCGTTGGCCCAAGTGCAACTAGAATTAGCGGCTTCCAGGGCAGACTCCGCAGCGTTGCATTCGCGCTTGGACCGCTTGCAGCGTAACCCCTTTGACGTGGGTCCTGTCCCCCCTGTCCCTACCCCCCCGGTGGTGGTAGAGATGCCCACACAAATCCCCCTGGCCCCCCCAGAAAGGTTTCATGGGGATATACAGAAGGTGCAGGTCTTCCTGACACAGATACAGCTACACTTTCACTGCAAGCCTAAACTTTTCCTCACGAATCAGGCCCGAGTAGCGTTCTTGATCTCATACCTAACCGGAGAGGCAGCACAGTGGGCAGTACCTCTTCTAAGGAGAGATGATGCCCTCCTATACGACTGGGAGTCCTTCCGGCAAGAGTTCGAAAAGACTTTCGACCGCCGGGCCGACACCTTCTCCGCTGATCGTGATCTCCTTGACCTGCGCCAATCCAGTGCGGACTACTTGGGGTACGTCAACAGCTTTCGACAGTTGGTGGCCGAAACCAACTGGCCGGAGTCCAAGCAGACCGCTATCTTCTACCGCGGGTTGACGGAGGATCTAAAGGACGTCATCGCCCAGATTGACCCGCAACCAGTCACTTGCGCTGCCATGATTGAACTGGCTTCCCGGCTAGAATACCGGCTCCAAGAGAGGAAAGGGGAACACAAAAGAAAGGACAAGAACCCTTCGCAGTTTGAGACCCCCCGGTCGTCGGAACCGACAGCGCCCCGAGGTGACCCCATGGAGATCGGGACGGGGAGAGCGTCCCTAACCCTTACCGAGCTGGATCACCGACGGAAACAGGGCCTCTGCCTCTACTGCGGCAAGAAGGGCCATTTCTTGCGTGAATGCCCGGTACGTCCAAAGACTAATAGGCCTAAAGCCAGCCTGGCAGCGGCCTGTATGGGGGAAATGGCGTCGGAAAACCCACGCGCTTGAAGGGTCGGAGAAGGAAGCCTTCAAGCTGTCACTTCATTCCTTCCCTGGAGGCCGACGGCACTAGAGAACCCGACCACCTGTTTCTCACAGTGCAGGTGATCCTCGACAGGGGCCCCATGGCAGTGAGGGCCATGATTGATTCCGGAGCCACGGGCTGCTTTATGGACATCACAGAAGCGGAACGGTTGAGGATTCCTCTGCACACGAAACCCGTTCCCGAGCTGGTGTATGCGGTCGACGGCAAAGAGCTGGAATCCGGTCCCATTCGTCATGTGACCCCGTTGTTATGGATCACCATAGGAAGAGACCACGGCGAATGGCTTGCACTGAACATCATCCAAGCACCAAGATGCAAGCTCATCCTTGGGCTTCCTTGGTT
This sequence comes from Triturus cristatus, assembly GCF_964204655.1. Classification (NCBI taxonomy): domain Eukaryota; kingdom Metazoa; phylum Chordata; class Amphibia; order Caudata; family Salamandridae; genus Triturus; species Triturus cristatus. The sequence continues at coordinate 357,327,264 of NC_140585.1, forward strand.
GAGGCGACACGAGCCTTCCATCCACTGGTCCACCAACTCGATCACATTCGGATCCCCGTTTTGTCAGGCCCAGTGCCATCTACAGGGGGCCCCGGAGGAGGACACCAAAGGGGGCTCTCAATACGTGGCCACTGCCGCAGAGAAGGAAGTGTCTCTCCCCGACTGCTATGCTCAGTATGCGGAGGTCTTCGATAAACAAAAGGCCGAAGAGCTGCCGCCACACCGCGACTATGACTGCCGCATCGACCTGGTTCCAGGAGCCGAACTTCCATGCAGCAGAGTGTACGCCCTAACGGGCCCCGAAACCAGCCACCTAAGAGCGTACCTGGATGAGTATTTGAAACTGGGGTTTATTCGCCCCTCAAGTTCCCCAGCGGCGTCACCCCTGTTTTTCATTCCCAAGGCGAACGGCGAACTTCGATGCTGTATCGACTACCGCTCGCTCAACGCCCTGACCGTCAAGAACCAATACCCCTTGCCTCTCATTCCGGTGCTCTTGGAGCAAGTACAAGGGGCGCGGATCTACACGAGGTTGGACCTCCGGGGGGCATACCATCTGGTACGGATCCGCGCGGGCGACGAGTGGAAGACCGCCTTTAAGACTCGATTCGGCTTGTACGAATATATGGTAATGCCTTTTGGGCTGTGTAACGCCCCGGCCGCGTTCCAATACTTCCTCAACGAAGTATTGAGGGAGTTCCTGGACCACTATGTCGTAGTTTACATCGACGACATCCTGATATTTTCATCGAATCAGGAAGAACATGTCGGTCACGTCCGAAAGGTGTTGGCGGCCCTGGAAAGAAACCGACTGTTTTGTAAACTCACCAAGTGTGAGTTCCATGTCACCACGGTGGAATTCCTTGGTGTCCTGCTCACGCCAGAGGGACAGGTCATGACGGAGCGCAAGGTGCAGGCGGTCGCCAAGAGGCCCCAGCCGACATCCGTGAAAGACATCCAGAGTTTCCTGGGTTTCTCAAACTTCTACAGTAGATTTATCCATCAGTTCTCTCACTTGGTAACACCACTCACCAAGCTAACGCGCAAAGGGACTCCCTTTCTATGGTCCGCTGAAGCCCAGAGGGCGTTCGAACAACTGAAGAGAGCCTTCATCACTGCTCCCATCTTGCGACATGCTGACCCTGCGCTACCATTTCTGGTCGAGGCGGACGCTTCGGACGAAGCAGTAGGCGCAATCCTATCCCAACGACAACCCGACACCGGAGTGCTCCACCCGGTCGCCTTCATGTCCAAGAAGCTGAGTCCGGCTGAACTCAACTACACCATCTCGGAGAAGGAGTTGCTCGCCATTCGGGAGGCGTTCCTGGAATGGCGGCATTGGTTGATGGGGGCCCGACATCAGGTGACGGTGTACACGGACCATCGGAACCTTCAATTCCTACGGTCGGCCCGCCACCTATCCCCCAGGCAACAGAGGTGGATGCTCTTCTTTGCGGAGTACCACGTCTTGGTCACATATCGACCGGGAGCGCTCAACCGAAAAGCCGATGCCCTATCACGCCAGAATTCCCAGGACCTTCCCAGGTGCACCCCAGAACAATCCATAGTCTCACCTGATCTGGTTATAGGTAGCATAAAGACCGACTCCTTCTTGCAGAAAGTGAAACAAGGACTCCGCACCTTCGCCTGGACCACATGGTTGAAGAGCCATAAGGAATGGCGCATCCACCAAGGTCTTCCCCTGTGCGGCTCCAGGCTCCTAGTACCCACGCCCCGGCTTCGGAAGATCGTTTTCTCCTGGTGCCACGAGCAGCCCTGTGCGGGGCACATGGGAGGGACCAAGACATTGGAAAGGGTGCTGAGACAATTCTGGTGGCCCTCCGTCAGACCGGACGTGTTGCAGTGGGTTCAGCAGTGCACGATCTGTGCGCAAATGAAAACCGACCATCAGAGGAAGCAAGGGCTCCTGATGCCTCTTCCCACACCTATGAACCCCTGGGAAAGGATCTCGATAGACTTTGTGGTGGGACTGCCGAAGGACCAGGGATGCACCGCCATCATCGTGGTGGTGGATTACCTCACCAAAATGGGACACTTTATCGCCTGTAAACAAGTCCCCTCTGCAGGGGTGTTGGCGTCTCTCCTGTTGAGACACGTGGTGCGGCTTCATGGACTCCCGTTAGGTATAGTGGCTGACCAAGGCTCGCAGTTCACGGCCAGGTTTTGGAAGGTGTGGTGCGAACAGCTCGGCATCCGCTCTTCCCTCTCCACGAGCTTCCACCCTCAGACGGATGGCCAGACCGAGCGACTCAACTAGACACTCAAACAGTACTTACGCTGTTATGTGAATCAGGCGGCGAACTCTTGGGTGGACTTGCTCTGGGTGGCAGAAGTGGCCTACAACAACGCACAACACTCCGCTACACACCACACTCCCTTCTTCCTAGCCTCAGGGTTCCACCCACGCTTTATACCCTTCATACTCCCTCGTGAGAACACGACTCTCCCCGATCTCCAGATTCGGCTAGGTGCCATCCGCTCTGCTCTCCGACAGGCCCGGTCTCACCTTAAGGTTGCCAAAGGGAAGTACAAGGACCAGGCCGACAAGCATCGTCGACCCGCTCCGGTCTACCACAAGGGGGACAGAGTGTGGTTGTCCACCAGGAATATCCGATTCCGGACGCCCAGCGTCTTCAACCCGAAGTACATTGGACCCTACCCGGTGGTGCGACACGTGAACCCGGTGGCGGTGCAGCTCCGGTTACCACCTCATCTGCGCATCCACCCGGTGTTTCACGTGTCTCTGCTCAAGCCTTCGCTGTGCCCGATAAGGAAAGCTCCAGCTCCTGTGTGGGTCCACCAGGACCGGAAGTACGTTGTGCGGCGCGTCCTGGATTCCAAGTTGGTGCGGGGGAGACTGTGGTACCTCTTGGCCTGGAAGGGGTATGGCCCGGAGGAGAACTCCTGGGAACCGGCTTCGGCGGTGCATGCGGCTCGCCTGGTGGCGGCCTTCCACCGGCGCTCTCCCTCCAGGCCGGGGGCCCCGGCGGTCGTGGGGGCGCCAGTGTGAGGGGGGTGTGCTGTCATGATCCGAGACGCCGCACAGCACCGCCTCGGAAGATCGGACACCAACAACCAGAATCCAAGGCGCCTGCCGGCAACCCGTGACCTCCGGAAGCGCATAAAGCGCGGAACCTCCCAGGAGGCGGGGCCAATGATTCCCATCATCTGGTTAGAGTATCTGGACTCGGAAGCGATCTCCGCGTCGCTTCGTTCCCGCTTGGCTGTTGTCAAGTAATTTCCGCGACCTCCCTGCGAGCAGAACCGCGGTGGTGCGCTCACCCAGCAGGCTCCTCCAACAACGACGAAGAGCCGTCTCCGCTCGGCAAACTGCTCAGTCTCCCCGCAGCGAGCAAGTCTCCGGCTTGGTCTTTTCTCCTTTCGGTGAGTAACCCCCGGCGCTCCTCCGCCCAAGGATTCCGGGCGTGACGTAGAAGCGCCGGGTTCCCTCACCAGTTGCTCTTCAGGGTTCTCCGTGCCAGGAACGGAGGAGACCCGTTCAGGCTTCTAGCGCTCCTCCGCCCAGGGATTCCGGGCGTGACGTAGAAGCGCCAGGAGCAGTAGTTGTTTTTCCGTAGGTTTCTCCGTGTAGGAACGGAAGAGACCCAGCGTGATTCCAGCGCTCCTCCGCCCTAGGAGGTTCCGTGGGGCGTCGAGTGGTAGCGCCTCCACCAGACTATAAAAAAAAACCCTTCTTGAACCTTGGCTTTCCTTCCCTGCTACCCGTGACTTAACGAGGTAGCCCCCGGATGAAAGCACCCTGACTAAGCTCCGCCTTTCTCCTACACCTCAAATCGTCCCCCTGCGAGACACCATGAGTCCTGGTGTTTCGCGGAGCTATATCGGAGGGAGGAAGGGAACTCAGGTACGCAGAGAAACTCTGGCCCGGGGTGGTGGCAGAACCCTGAAGGTCCGCCTTGGTGTAACCTATCTCCTTCTCTCTTTTCAGATCTCCTTCCCCGCTGTCCCTACCCTTCCTTCCCTCGCCCACCTGTCTTCAGAGTCCGAGGGTGTTATACATACGCCGGACTGGGGACGGATGGGTGGTGGACCCATACCTAGCATCAACGTCATCCCGAGGAGAGGATTCCAGGGCACCATAACACCCCCAACTACCTAAACTGCAAACTGGTTAAAGCTGGAAGATCCAGATCCCAGAGAAGCTCCAACTCACTTCTTCTCATCCCCCTGAAATTGAAAAAGAAAACCACTCAGTCCCGATCCTTCTCTGGTAACGTCCCCCGGATATGGAACTCACTCCCGATTGACCTCAGATGCAACCCCTCCTTCCCCTCTTCAAAAGGGACCTGAAACTCCTTCTCCTCAAGAAATACTTTACCGTCTAAGCCAACGCACCTAGACTTCAATAACCGAGCGGACTCCCTGCTCATTTGTCCATCATAGACAGGTGGATATTGGTCTGTTTCAACCTCCTGAGCTTCCCCTCTACCCTTCACTATATGCATAATTATAATGTGTTGCTTATATCCTCTTGCACCCTTATGTCCTGCTATGAGTGTATGCCTAATTATGTTTGGCTTATATCTTTATGCATCCCTATGTCATGCTAGGCAATGCAACTTGTGTTCCCCTGTGTATGTAAAGCGCTCTGATACCCCCGGGTCTAGCTAGCGCTATATAAAACGTATAAATAAATAAATATAGAAAAAGCGTTTGTCCGTGCCCCATCAAGTAGCCGCTCACATGACCCAAAACAGTATTACAATGGAACTCAAAATAAACCTGAATGTATCTTCCAACATCACTTACTAGGTCCCTGTCTCTCTTCCGTAATGGTGGATTTCTCCTTTCCTCAATGATATAGCACTGTATGGTAACTAAGCAGGGACCATACTCCCATGGTTTCCCATGGCTAAGTCAACCTGAACTCCTTTTTGTATATTTATAGCTGTGTACACACATGTACACAATAGTAATCTTACTTCTTAAAGTTCTCTAGTATGGTGTCTTTATTCTGCTGAATTTCTCCTAGGTTTATTTTGTATAAGCATTATTATAAACTCAAATTAATATCCAGCACTAAATAATGCTTCCATATATTAGAATGTGTTAAACCATATAATTAAAAACTCCCACATTATGCTAACTATAGTAAATATGCTGTTACTTACTTGCATGCTAACATTTTAAATGATTAAATTAGCTTAAATTATAAACTCATGTATTAAACAAATATGAAAATAAAAATGTATTAATTCAATTCCTGTGCTGGAACAACAAATGCTCTGCGGGCTGTCCTGCTCAGTGGCTTGAATATACGGTTGATTTCCTCCTGTTACCTTGTCCTCACAAATAAATCCAGTTTACATTAATCCTTTCAGCTGTGCTGTGACTGAATTAACCTTTTCTTGTTTATATTGTGCCGGCTGGAAACGAGGAATACAATGAATTGTACTTATTTAAGCTCCAATGCATTACTTTACCTTTCTGAAAACTAAGCACATGTGCTGTTCAGTTAAAGCAATCTTTTGGGGACAACACAGCCACATTTTGTCTGCAAGGGTCAGCTTCAGATTTCTTTCTATTTTGATGTTGCACATTTCAAAAGAGCAACACATCATCCATCATTTTCAAATGAATATCTTTGCCAGTGTATTCACTTAAATATTTTATACTGTGAATGGATGATGAAAATACATTTCTTGTTTACGGTTCATTAAAATAATATACTATAATTTAAACAGCTTAAGAACATTACCTACTAACTAATAATTTATCATAAAAATATAGATATCGGTTAAAAGGTGCAAGCTAAGACATTAATCCCTGCCATCATCAACAGTTTAAAGCTTTTTCCCACACTTTATAAGCCAGACATGAAAATGTTACCAATTGTGTCACAAATTTTAGTGTATTGCCTTTAGAGGAAAGTGACAGTGCAGCTGAGATTGTACTGATACCTTCCGCCTTAAAGGTGGGGAATTTTCATTAAAACCATATATAATAATGTACATACCTTAAGAACATTACCTGCTCACTAATAATTTATCATAAAAATACAGACATTAGTTAGACGGTGCCAACTAATAAATAACATAATATGCATTTGTTGAAGCGCACATTCACCCAAGGATATCTTGGCGCTGAATAACAGATGTTTACTGTTACCCAACTCAATGGTACTCATTTTATCAAACTCAGAAGGATGAAAGGTTGAGTGGACCCGATGGGATTTGAGCCTGTGGACATAAGGTCAAACACAGGCCTCTACAGTGGATGTTTTAGTACACTAAGCCATCAGACCCGGCATTAGTCCCTGCCATCAACGACAGTCTGAGAGGTTTATTTCCACACCTGATAAGCAAGATATAAAATTTCTACCAATTGTGCCACACATTTTGGTGTATTGCCTTTAAAGCAAAGTGACAGTGCATCTGAGATTGTTCTTATACCTTCCACCTTGAAGGTGGGTTTGAAATATTTTTTCAGAGCCTCTAGCCATTATGGAAATAGACATATAACATGTTCAGTAGATTTATCGGCTGAATTACACATCCTGCATAGGCTATAAAAGTGTCCATTTGAAGACCAAGACCATCAAAGTACTTAAAAAGAAGATACATAAACCTAAAATGCATAAAAGCCTTCTTCTCCCATGCTTCCATATCAAAATCAATGTCACCTTGTCTTGAAAAAGTATAGGTTTTATACTGTGCATCTCTCTAAAACAATTGAGACAAAATATGACTTTCCTGGATGTGCAAGGCGTGTATATAACAGCATTAAAACTAGATGGAATGTGGGACAAAGCACTCAGGAACTCCACACAGTAAGACTGAAGATCAGTAAGTTCCTCACCAACAATTGTGGTTATAGATACTGTCCTCAAATACCCACATATGGGATATACATACAAAGGCGGGGTCTGTGGAGCTGATACCTGTGGTGATGTTATAAAAGTAACATAAAGACAATACTCACAGTGGACAAGAAACACAATCTAGGTTGTCAGGTGTGCCCACGAATCCTGGCGATATCACAGGAACACTCAAGGTGCTAAGATCAAGGGTAGAGAACTAAAACGCACAGCCACGAGTGACAAGGAGCTAGCGAAGACGAATGCTTAACAGGAAAGAAGAGAAAACTAGGTGCACACTTGGCAGAAAGCAAGAAACAAACTACACAGGGAAAATCTAAGGTAAGACAGCAAGAATAGGAAGGTAGCAAACTAGAAACTGGAACTAAGGGGAATGGAAAGAAAGGCAGGGAATAGGAAAAAGGTAACTATAGAAAAAGAGAATGTTCAAGGAACAAGGATGTGCTAAATAGTGCTGACTCAGGAATCAAGGTAGCAAAGTAGACCCCCTTGGGATGTTGTGGCATTGATTGACAAATTTTGCGGCACTAAATGTAGACATTTTGCACCATATAGTTGTGGGTTTTGCAGCAATTTGTTGTCCCATATCTAGTTGTCTTGACTCTCAAAAGCACTGACTATCCAACTAATCCACTTAATACTTCTAATCCAGCTCTTCTCATTCAGAAATGACATGAACAGGGAAGCAGACTTGAAAACCAATGTGTGCTGAAGTGGCCAGTGAGAAAGCAGTGATGTCTGATACATAGGACAATAGCAAACCTTCTCATTGTCACCCTTGCCTTGCCATTTTGAATGAACTTACACACTTGAATTATGAGTTAGTGACTGCCCAGACCTTTTGCTGGTCAATCTGTATGACAATTCCGCAATCTTCCCTCTGGCCATCTCTGCAAGCCTTTTATTTATTTCCCTCTGCCTCCACTCCCGATGTGAAGATCATCAAAACTGTTTCAGGACAAGTTTTCTAGAGGGTATTTATGAGGCTTTTTTTAAAAAAAAAAAAGTATAGCAGCTTCAGCAAGAAATTTAAGTTGAAATGAATGTTTGCATTTGTTTATGTTATGAAAAGGTTTTCACGTGAGACAACACCTGGGACGTCCACTGACCTTCATGTGGCATAGAGTTGGATGTAAAGGCATAGCTATCATTAGTGCAGTGGCACCATAGTCCAAGAATACAAGGAACCCATTGCACCCTAATGATTGCTGATTTTTAATACCCTTCCAGTGGTCAGAGCTCTATTTTCACTCAATATCCTTTTATGATTATGTACTGTCACACTTCTTGTGCCTCTCTGTTTCCTTTCATTTTCCCATCCTTCCCTGTTACGAGTACTTCAGCAGTCTTTAGGTCGAGCCTGGGCAGCCCATGCGCTGCTCTGTGAGGCATATTGTATTGGAGTATGCACTTGAAATCTGGCCAACTCCCCGCTCATTTTTGTCACTGGCTTGTGTCATTGTCCTTCATAAATGCTGGTTTATGATTTGTAAATAGGCTTTAGTCCCTCCTTAGTACCGCCTTTTCTTCATTTGTAACCTGCCATGAGGACACCCCCTTTTACATGTGTTGTTGCTCTGTAGGCTTTAGTTACAGCCTCTGAGCACTATTTAATTTAATGATTTTTACATATCCGCTGTTGCACGCAGGACACGCTCTCTCACAACAGCTTTATTTTTTTTACATAGCACGGTACGCCACACTGATAGTGGCAGCTGTGCCTTTGCTTTACTTGCCCCCCCCAAACGCGACTGCATTTTTTTTTTAACTATTTAATTTGTTTTTTAATTGCCCCATGCCACACTTACACTTTAATGTCTGCTGCGCCCCTTTCCTTAAATGAGCTAAGTCTAAGGAAGGGGGCGTGGCAGCCATTAAAGTGAAAGCGTAGCATGGGGCGCCTTTACAAAAAAAAAGCATTTGTTTGTCAAGTTGACAAACAAATGTAAAAGAGCGCCATACTGCGATTTCCATTTAATGGCAACCATGCCCCTTTCTTTAGATACCGCTGGCCTAAAGAAAGGACCCGGCCGACATTAAAGTTAAAGTGCTGCATGGGCGTTTTTACAAACTAGCATTTGTAATGCAATAAGTGTCGCATTTACGAAACTCACGTAAATGCTTGACCTATTGCATTGCAAATGTTTGTTTTTTGTTACCCCTCACTTACCGATCCATCTTGCTTCTCGCTCTTTGGCCCGCCCCGTCTCTAATACATATGCCGCACTGTACTCCCATTATGTCCCTCATCAAGAATGCCGCAGAGTCTTGGGTACATCAGATTCTATGTGGCAGGTGAGCCCAAGCCAAACTTGAGAGATTGAATTTCCTCTCCAAGACTATTAGCCAAAGATTCTCTCCTACCACTATATAACACTTCCTTAAACTATGGGTAGGTGGAGTGAGAGAATAGCAGTTCTATCAAGAACCGATCCGTTTTTTTTTAATTTACATGTGGCACCTGCAGCTTAAATTGTACCGGTGGTTGCAAGTGTTCCAGCATATATTTCTGGGGAGAGGTGGGCTTTATTTTTTATCATCAGACTTTAACCGAGAGCAAAAAATGGAAAAGTAGAAAAGGGAAAAAGGAGGATTCGAAAGATAGGAAAACTATGACAAATGGTGAAATTATGGATGAAAAAGAACCTGCAAAAGAAAGAGAAAGAACTTGTGGGTGCTGGATGAAAGAGTTTTGATGTGCAGTCAGTATATAGATTCCACAGCATTTGACAGCACGCGCGGCGCGCATATAGGGAACATCCTGGACTTCAGCACCTATTATAATAATGTTTTTAATTAATAATTGAGCCGCTGTGATTGTTTCAGAGGAGAGTGGCTTGGGTTCGTTTCTGCATTCCTTATTCTCCCTCTCCCTACCGCCCTTGACCCCCCTGTACCAGCCTACCATCACCCACCCGCACCTCAACGCCCCCCGACTCTCGACTCCCACTTAAGCACATGGGGATGACGAGCTTCAGTTGAAACGCAAGTTACACAACCATCAGTGCATCATTTTCATTATCTGCACCTTCTGCCTCAGTGCACCTACCATGCACGGGCCTCGAGGGGTGCTTTTAAATATGACACCCTCAACAAGATAAGCTTCAGTTCGGCGTAGGTTTCTATTCTATTTGTAGTGTTACAAACATGGACATTTGGCGCTTTTAAACGCAGACCTACAGTTAGTTTAAATTTAGCTGCGTTTCGCTAATGAAGGTTTACATAAACCAGGTTGACTTGCTCCTACAACAATGTTCTCCCAGAAGCTGAGCCACTCTGTACCACAAAAAATAATAATCATGTGCCTTAATTAGTAGGTTGAAGAGGATTTTAGCTGCGGCTTTTGACCTAGAAATGATTTGTGTGTCAAAAGATGTATGCAGAATAGCTTAACTTTTAATGTTGCAGTATATTCTGGTATGTCGCGGATTGTGCAGATAAGGAGAATAGAGAACGCAAAGAGTGGTGGAGGGCGTGCACGCGCCCTCCTCAGAGCAGTTCACGTATTATTGAGGCGAGGAGAAGCCATGTCTCTTTCCCAGGGAACAAGCATTTGAAGTTTATCTCTTCTCGTCTTCTCACTCCCCAGGCAGGCAGAGGAGAAATGAAAGAAAGACTGCCCGGGGCCTACAAGAAGGGATTCCCTGAAGAAACGCAAAGGCACGTAATCAAGTGCAGAACATCAAGGGCAGGGCCTCACTTATTGACGACAGGGGAGGAAGAAAATTTCAGGGAAGTAATGAGTGCCGGTTCAATTTTTCAATTTAGTTTAATATAGCAAAATACGTGCCTGGCGAAATGCTGGAGACAGTGCAGGTTCTAGTGCTCAAGTGTGAGCAGGCTAGCACCTGCCAGCCACAGGCGTGTTGAATTCCCCCACCCATCCTTGGCCTGCAGGGGTGAAAACAAAGCAGTAAGCAGGGAATTCTAGGCATTGGAGTTTTTAACAAGTGCAGACTGGCTTGCACAAAATCTGACAAGGTCGAATTGTGTAGGAAAGTTGAGTATTATGCAGTGAGGCTGGTTAGGCTTCACTATGTAATACTTTCACATACTCCAAAGATGGTCGTTGGATTCACAATAATAAATCCTTTGCTCAGTCCTAGTAGTGTGACAAAGAGCAGTTAGGTTTTACTAGAGGAACACGCGTTAAGCATTTCAGAGTACCAACATGGATGATAAGTAGTTGACACGACTCAAAAGAAATCCGATACCAATTAATAAAAATAAAGCAGATTTTAACATACATTTAGACACCAAAATGAAGTAAGTCAGATAAGTACAACCGGAGTTATGGATTTTTTGAAGTAATAACAAATCAGTGCGAATCAAAACATCAAAGCGTTAGCATTGCGGTTAATGGTAAAAAGCACCAGTGACAATTGGACACTTGCAGGTCGAGTTGGGTGGAACCCACAGAGGAGTAAGATGATGCCATGACAGTCAGTTTGATTTTACCTGGCTCGAGAGGCCGGGGTGCTGAGTTGTCCTGACTGTCCATAGTGCTGACGTGGGAGCCACGGAGAAGCTGGGTTTACTGCTTAGATGGTGCTGGCTGGAAAAAGGGTGGAATAAGTTGACAATGGGGCCCACTGCTGTGATCAGTTGAAGGCCCTGTGGGGTTCCCTTGTGTCGCAACGTCAAGTAAAGGTTGTGGTTACCAGACTGGCCACCAAGAAGCCTTGGCAGTAAGGTCAGTAAGATGTTATTTTGAAGTCTGGAGCAATCAGTAACCACCTGAAACTTGCTGGAGGTCATGACTACATTGCCCACAATGCATCGGACCATCTACTTTTGGGTGATCGCTTGGCAGGCCCAATGGCCAGCACCCGATGGCCAGCGATTCTTTGGTTCCGATATGTTATTTTTACCTGCGGACTGCTACACCAAGGGAGGATGGAGTTGCCTTTGGTTCTCAAAGGGGTCCCTCTGTCTGGGGAAACTGGTCTTTGGTCTGGGACGAGTCATAGTTGTGCAGTATCGGGATTGCTTTGTTTAAAACCAGAAAAACAAGAGGTCGGTCAAACAGCTAAAAAAAAACGCAATGAGGTGACCAGTGTTGATAGTCTCATAGTGCTTTTTTTTAAAACTTCCATCATGCTGCACAGCAGCTGCGTTGCTGTACAACAAGTCTAATAAACATATTGACAAAGCCAATAGATCTCAAATTTTTTGCCAATGCTTGTTATCAAAAGGACCGCATTCAAATTGCCATGGCCTCCATCACTTGCTGTAGTAGAACGGGCTGCGTTCGTGTTTTACTAGGGTTGTGGCAAAAAAAATGGATTTATGTGGGGACGAAAACAGAAAATTGTGACATGCATCCTTTGTTCATGCGACATCTCCCTGAAAGACAACCAGTGTGATCTTGAGCATGTTACATTCTCCCTGCGTGCATCTCCGCTAATTGAACTGCAGAAGAAAAATCTGAGGCTATGTGGGAGAGGTTTTTCCTCCATAGTGTCAACAAACAGTATAATGAATGTCATTTGAATTCCCACAAAATGTTCGTGGCATGGCTGATTAATATCTATTCTAAACCATGTCCATAGTCAGTTTCTGTGCCCCTTTCACTGAGTTGATTCACAGGCTCATAGGCATAGGACCTATGTTCTCTATGCGCACAAGTGGAGCAATGTGCATGTAGAGCACCCCGGCTTAAGAAAGGGTGGGTTGCAGGGGGGCTCAGAATTAAAAGGCTCAGATGTATGTGCAAAGGAAGCAGACTAGGGGGCAAGAGAGAAGGAATCGAGCTCGCAGGATTTAGAATTAACCATTTAGGAGGGTCAAGCTCAAAAGGGGACCTGAGACAATCAAACTCAGAAATAGATGGTTAGCTAAGTTAATGGATGGATAAATGCAGGGCACGAGTCGGGGTACACGCAGGTGGACGGAGTCCACCCACTTTTTTCACAGGGTGAACGCCGTCCAACCTGCCAAGAATTTGGGCCCCACTGAATAATGTGCTGAACTCGTCCAGGTGTAATTTCCAAACACAGGGACACTTTCAGCAGTGCCTCCACGTTGTTGTCTGCTTTCCATCTGCAACAAGCAACAACGTGCAGGCGGGGACAGGGCTTTCTTATTTAAACTCCTGCTGGGCCCGTACAGTGGCGTAGCTAGAGCATGTGGCGCCCGGGGCTATCCCTCAGATTGCCGCCCCCCCCTATCCCCCGGGGAGGGGGGGGGGGGGAAGGCATGCACTTCAAAGAGGTCCGAGAGACACGTAGTATTGCCGCTAATAGTTACCTTGATCATGCAACTTACATGCACATACATGACACGGTCCAAGGCTACACAGTTGAATACAGCGTGACTGGCAGTGCAAAAGAGAACACACAGACTGCATGATCTATCTGGGGACTCAGAAAAACCGCTTGTGACATCCATCAGAGAGCTGCGTGAACAATTACCTGGTAATCCCCTCAACACAATGCAAACATGCACACACATGACACTGTTCATGTAACCTTCATCTACAGCTGACATTAAATGACCATACATCTCTTCTTAGTCTTATAAGGACCAGTAAAACTCACTCTTTTCCAAATCTTGTTCTAAATATTATCACTTTCCATGTAATGTTCCTTTGATGGGAAGAGGAGGTTTCTGAGGTGGGAGTACAAGGCAAGGGATACTACTCAGGCTCCATCTGTTCGAGCCTTCATGGAGGATCCCTCTTCATTACTAACTCCACCTGACCCCGGACTCTGCAACGCACTCCCTTACAGGCTCCCTCTGTGCGAGCCTTCAGGGAGAATCCCTCTTCATTACTACCTCTACCTGACACCGGACTCTGCAACGCACTCCCTTACAGGCTCCCTCTGTGCGAGCCTTCAGGGAGAATCCCTCTTCATTACTACCTCTACCTGACACCGGACTCTGCAACGCGCTCCCTTACAGGCTCCCTCTGTGCGAGCCTTCAGGGAGAATCCCTCTTCATTACTACCTCCACCTGACCCCGGACTCGGCAACGCTCTCCCTTACAGGCTTGATTATCCACTACTCCTCTCTCCAGTGCACCTTATCTCACATCTGACCTTGGGCCCCAGCCCCATATCAGCCACCATCGGGCTCCACTTTGCTTTTTCCCAGTAAAAACATTAGTAAAATCACCTTCAAACTTAAAACATTGAATATAGCAGTAAATATAATTAGCATGCACTTTAAAGTATGTTCCACAGTAGCCCTTATGACCCGACTGCTAATTAAATAAACAAAAACAGAAAGGCCATGACAGGGCCGGCTTTAGAGCTGATGCGAAAGTCTTTTTTGGCGCCACACTAATAACCTCTTTCTCCGTAAATACCTTTACCACCACCTTCCAACAGTGCCCCTCATCCCTCCATGGCCCCCCTAGTGACCTCCTCCTCAGATTGCCTCACGCCACAAGTGCCCCTCATCACCCCATAGCCCCTCCCCCTCATGACCTCCTCCTTGGACTCCCTCACTGCCACCATCCACCAGTGCCCCTTATCTCTCTGTAGCCTCTCCCCCTCATGACCTCCTCCTCAGACTCCCTCACTACCACCCTCCACCAGTGCTCCTCATCTCACCCTAGCTCCCCCTCCATACCATGACCTCTTCCTCGGATTCCCTCACTGTCACCCAGGGCACAAGTCCTAAAAAAAGAAGTGGGGGGACGCTGACGTCACAACAGCAAGTGATGTCACGAAAGGGGGCTTGCACCATCAGACTCATTGCCTCCCCTCGCTCACCCCTTAGATGGCATTGCATCAGGGAAGCCAGCGCGTGAGCAGCATTCTGAATGAGCTCCGATCTCGCCCCAGAGAGGCCAAAGAGTAAATGTGTGGCTCCATTTGCTCCAGTAATCGAGCTCCCGTTAAAATAAGTGAGGGGACGCCATCCACCCGCCTGGGACCCCGACTCGAGCCCTGCAGTCACCCTCCACCAGTGCCCCTCATCGCTCCACAGCCCCTCCAACTACCTCCTCCTCAGATTCCCTCACTGCCACCCTCCACCAGTGCCCCTCATCGCTCCGTTGCCCCTCTCTCATATGCATTTGTTGTTTAGCGCTACTCATATCAGTGTAGTGTGTCAGCACTTTACACCACGAACACATTATACAGAGACAATGAATCATACAAGTATGTAAATCAGTCTACAGGGAATGTCACATAAGCTAATGAGGATTACAAGGTGTAGGAATCACATGTCATCCATACTGGTGGGCAGTATATTTTGAGAGGGTTTGGTCTGAGGAAACAAAAATGTATCTCTGCCCAAACATACTCATTTTAGCACCATTAGAATGATGAAAGACTGAGGAAGTTCTAACTATATCACAAAATAAATCTATACCATTCATGTTTGTATGCAGCTCTTTGGTGACAGTTCATTGGTCACTGCCCTATGTTAGGATTGTAACTTCTGAACTGCAAGTAACACAAGGATCTCTGTGGCAAAGGCAGCAACCCACTGAGCTTCCACACAAAATACAGTCCATCTGCATTTAAAAACTACTAACAGACAAATAATTGCTCTCCAGCGAATCATTAACCACCAGCGTTATCTGGGCATTTTTTATTGTCTTATTGTTGTCCTGCATCGGCCATGATAATGATAAAAACTATTAAAATAAAGCGCACACAAAGAACCTGTCCTGCTGGACCTGCGCATTTTTTTTTAAAGAAAAGAAACACATTCTCTTACCTACTACTGCACTGAATTATCCACGGACGCAGCAGAGCAGACTACCCCAGGCCAGGTCCTCACGAGAGTGCGTAGTGGTGACGCGCGTGACGCGTCACCGCTACGTTCTCATCGCGAGGGCCGGGCAAAAATGTAGCCCAGGGCCGTCATTGGTCACGCTGGCGCGCTCTCCAAGATTGACAGCCCTGGAGCGGGGCGCGGGCAGATTAACGGTCATCAAAGCGCTGCTTGCACTAAAGTGGGCCGCCCGGCCGCGCTTTGCAGCCGCGGCGGAATTTATAATTTATTTAGTGACACTGTGTCCCTAAATAAATTATAAAGACCGCCGCCCTAAATATAGTGCCGTCTGGGGCGGTCCGCCCCCACCGCCCCCCCCTAACTACGCGCCTGGGCCCGTAACAAAGGCCGAATCTGAGGGGTCATCAGGCCTCCTATTGTTCGAGTCTCTTGGCTTGGAGCAGTCAGGAGCCTCACGCCTGATGCAAATGAAGCGGAGTAGAAGCAAAGCCTCACACCTTCTTAGCACTTCACACATACTTAAAAGAGGCAGCTTTTCACTTTTTTCAGTCCCTGTCCATGGACTATGCATGCACTGTAAGAATAGCAGATGTGTTGGTCTTTCCCAGTATTTACACATAGCAAATTGCATTTATATAGAGCTACCTTCCCCAGAGGAGGCATTGAAATAATTAAAGTACCACTATTTTTTCTTGTATAGCCCTACTCATTCTAATGCAGGGTGTCAGAGCGCTTTACATCAACACATGCATATTACATGTACAATAAATTATATACTTGTAAATGAATGTACAGGATGTGTTACATAAAACTGGTGGATTGCACGGTGTAGAAGTCACATATCATCTTCTATAGATCACTGTGCTATTATCCTCACAATGCACTCAAATGTACACATGATAGACCTACAAAACATATATGTGAGGGCTTTAGATCTGATGTCACTTCTTGTGATGTCACTTCCTTTAAAGTCGTGGCTTTTGATGCCACTTTCTAAGATGTCAATTCCTGTGATGCCATGTGTGATGTCATGCGCTGTGTTGTCGGGCGCCGTGATGTCGTGCGCTGTGATGTTACGCGTCCTGATGTCACGCGCCGTGATGTCGCACTCCGTAACGTCATATTGCATACTGCCTAACTAGGTTAGTCCCCCACTTCTTTTTTTGGGGTCTTGTGCCCTGGATAAATGGATAGCTGTCACACAGGCTCAGGAAACAATGGATGACAGTGACAACGAAGGGGAAAAAGATTAAATCATCTCATGTGCTCAGAAATGAGTGTGTAGTCCACGGACTGAGAGCTGGGTAAATGTGCTGCCTGCATGAAAATAAATGGGTCACTCAAACAGATAAAAGGCTCTGGGATTAATGATCTGCTTTCCTCATCTGCTTGAGTAGAGCTTTATTTCGCATGCCGCAGTCTAAATAGGACGAAAATATTTTCTCTGTATTGTACTCTAGAAAAACAGATTTTATTATAGTTCCAAATTTCTATTAATGGCACAGGAAGTTTACCACGTTGATCCTTTTCACTCTATTTTGGTGTGTGCATGTTTGAGGCAAGGTAGAGGCAGTGGCGGCAATACAACTAAATTGGGGGGGGGAGGATTAGTGGAATTCTTAATTTAAAAAGAAAACTGACCTGTCCTGCCGCCGATGTTGACGCTGCCGGCCGCTTCGGTGCTTCTCTCCTCCCTGCAGGCAATGGGACACAAAGCACAAACTCCCCACCCAATCCAGATGCTGCTCTCATGCTATACCAAAGGGGAGTGGTGATGGACGGAGCATCAGAACCAATCAGACACTCACACCCAGTCAACAGATCTGGGTTTGATCCATCACCGTTCTTTAGCCCACTCTGCCACCCCAGTTCAGACATGGCCATATGCAAATCAGTCTGACCCTGTGCCTCATGGGAACAATCCAGCCCGAACTGCCAAGCCATGCCTTCCCTGGACCGGAAACAAGCTTCCTAGGACCGGTTTCTGGCATTTCATCCGTCTTCAGCCAGGCTTGCTTGAATCCAGTGGCAAAGTGAGCAAGGGACTCACGTCTGAGCATACCCTGCCAACTTATGGCGAACAAAGCGGTACAAAAGGGAGTGGTGATGGACGGAGCATCAGAACCAATCAGACACTCACACCCAGTCAACAGATCTGGGTTTGATCCATCACCGTTCTTTAGCCCACTCTGCCACCCCAGTTCAGACATGGCCATATGCAAATCAGTCTGACCCTGTGCCTCATGGGAACAGTCCAGCCCTAACTGCCAAGCCATGCCTTCCCTGGACCGGAAACAAGCTTCCTAGGACCGGTTTCTGGCATTTCAGCCGTCTTCAGCCAGGCTTGCTTGAATCCAGTGGCAAAGTGAGCAAGGGACTCACGTCTGAGCATACCCTGCCAACTTATGGCGAACAAAGCGGTACAAAAGGGAGTGGTGATGGACGGAGCATCAGAACCAATCAGACACTCACACCCAATCAACAGATCTGGGTTTCATCCATCACCGTTCTTTAGCCCACTCTGCCACCCCAGTTCAGACATGGCCATATGCAAATCAGTCTGACCCTGTGCCTCATGGGAACAGTCCAGCCCGAACTGCCAAGCCATGCCTTCCCTGGACCGGAAACAAGCTACCTAGGACCGGTTTCTGGCATTTCAGCCGTCTTCAGCCAGGCTTGCTTGAATCCTGTAGCAAAGTGAGCAAGGGACTCACCTCTGAGCATACCCTGCCAACTTATGGCGAACAAAGCGGTACAAAAGGGAGTGGTGATGGACGGAGCATCAGAACCAATCAGACACTCACACCCAGTCAACAGATCTGGGTTTGATCCATCACCGTTCTTTAGCCCACTCTGCCACCCCAGTTCAGACATGGCCATATGCAAATCAGTCTGACCCTGTGCCTCATGGGAACAGTCCAGCCCGAACTGCCAAGCCATGCCTTCCCTGGACCGGAAACAAGTTTCCTAGGACCGGTTTCTGGCATTTCAGCCGTCTTCAGCCAGGCTTGCTTGAATCCAGTGGCAAAGTGAGCAAGGGACTCACGTCTGAGCATACCCTGCCAACTTATGGCGAACAAAGCGGTACAAAAGGGAGTGGTGTTGGACGGAGCATCAGAACCAATCAGACACTCACCCCCAGCAACAGATCTGGGTTTGATCCATCACCGTTCTTTAGCCCACTCTGCCACCCCAGTTCAGACATGGCCATATGCAAATCAGTCTGACCCTGTGCCTCATGGGAACAATCCAGCCCGAACTGCCAAGCCATGCCTTCCCTGGACCGGAAACAAGCTTCCTAGGACCGGTTTCTAGCATTTCAGCCGTCTTCAGCCAGGCTTGCTTGAATCCAGTGGCAAAGTGAGCAAGGGACTCACGTCTGAGCATACCCTGCCAACTTATGGCGAACAAAGCGGTACAAAAGGGAGTGGTGATGGACGGAGCATCAGAACCAATCAGACACTCACACCCAGTCAACAGATCTGGGTTTGATCCATCACCGTTCTTTAGCCCACTCTGCCACCCCAGTTCAGACATGGCCATATGCAAATCAGTCTGACCCTGTGCCTCATGGGAACAGTCCAGCCCGAACTGCCAAGCCATGCCTTCCCTGGACCGGAAACAAGCTTCCTAGGACCGGTTTCTGGCATTTCAGCCGTCTTCAGCCAGGCTTGCTTGAATCCAGTGGCAAAGTGAGCAAGGGACTCACGTCTGAGCATACCCTGCCAACTTATGGCGAACAAAGCGGTACAAAAGGGAGTGGTGATGGACGGAGCATCAGAACCAATCAGACACTCACACCCAGTCAACAGATCTGGGTTTGATCCATCACCGTTCTTTAGCCCACTCTGCCACCCCAGTTCAGACATGGCCATATGCAAATCAGTCTGACCCTGTGCCTCATGGGAACAGTCCAGCCCGAACTGCCAAGCCATGCCTTCCCTGGACCGGAAACAAGCTTCCTAGGACCGGTTTCTGGCATTTCAGCCGTCTTCAGCCAGGCTTGCTTGAATCCAGTGGCAAAGTGAGCAAGGGTCTCACGTCTGAGCATACCCTGCCAACTTATGGCGAACAAAGCGGTACAAAAGGGGGTGGTGATGGACGGAGCATCTGAACCAATCAAACACTCACACCCAGTCAACAGATCTGGGTTTGATCCATCACCGTTCTTTAGCCCACTCTGCCACCCCAGTTCAGACATGGCCATATGCAAATCAGTCTGATCCTGTGCCTCATGGGAAAAGTCCAGCCCGAACTGCCAAGCCATGCCTTCCCTGGACCGGAAACAAGCTTCCTAGGACCGGTTTCTAGCATTTCAGCCGTCTTCAGCCAGGCTTGCTTGAATCCAGTGGCAAAGTGAGCAAGGGACTCACGTCTGAGCATACCCTGCCAACTTATGGCGAACAAAGCGGTACAAAAGGGAGTGGTGATGGACGGAGCATCAGAACCAATCAGACACTCACACCCAGTCAACAGATCTGGGTTTGATCCATCACCGTTCTTTAGCCCACTCTGCCACCCCAGTTCAGACATGGCCATATGCAAATCAGTCTGACCCTGTGCCTCATGGGAACAGTCCAGCCCGAACTGCCAAGCCATGCCTTCCCTGGACCGGAAACAAGCTTCCTAGGACCGGTTTCTGGCATTTCAGCCGTCTTCAGCCAGGCTTGCTTGAATCCAGTGGCAAAGTGAGCAAGGGACTCACGTCTGAGCATACCCTGCCAACTTATGGCGAACAAAGCGGTACAAAAGGGAGTGGTGATGGACGGAGCATCAGAACCAATCAGACACTCACACCCAGTCAACAGATCTGGGTTTGATCCATCACCGTTCTTTAGCCCACTCTGCCACCCCAGTTCAGACATGGCCATATGCAAATCAGTCTGACCCTGTGCCTCATGGGAACAGTCCAGCCCGAACTGCCAAGCCATGCCTTCCCTGGACCGGAAACAAGCTTCCTAGGACCGGTTTCTGGCATTTCAGCCGTCTTCAGCCAGGCTTGCTTGAATCCAATGGCAAAGTGAGCAAGGGTCTCACGTCTGAGCATACCCTGCCAACTTATGGCGAACAAAGCGGTACAAAAGGGGGTGGTGATGGACGGAGCATCTGAACCAATCAAACACTCACACCCAGTCAACAGATCTGGGTTTGATCCATCACCGTTCTTTAGCCCACTCTGCCACCCCAGTTCAGACATGGCCATATGCAAATCAGTCTGATCCTGTGCCTCATGGGAAAAGTCCAGCCCGAACTGCCAAGCCATGCCTTCCCTGGACCGGAATCAAGCATCACAGACATATGAGTGGCCATGTGTGTCACGGTCAAACACCCCCTTTTGTACCACTTTGTTCGCCATAAGTTGGCAGGGTATGCTCAGACGTGAGTCCCTTGCTCACTTTGCCACTGGATTCAAGCAAGCCTGGCTGAAGACGGTTGAAATGCCAGAAACCGGTCCTAGGAAGCTTATTTCCGGTCCAGGGAAGGCATGGCTTGGCAGTTCGGGCTGGACTGTTCCCATGAGGCACAGGGTCAGACTGATTTGCATATGGCCATGTCTGAACTGGGGTGGCAGAGTGGGCTAAAGAATGGTGATGGATCAAACCCGGATCTGTTGACTGGGTGTGAGTGTTTGATTGGTTCTGATGCTCCGTCCATCACCACCCCCTTTTGTACCGCTCATGCTATACCAAGCATGAGAGAAGCGTTGGGATTGGCCTGAGCAGGTTGGTCTCACGCTCTTTCAGGCACATGGAGCCTGTAGCTTTTCTCCAGCCTGGCTGTCAACACAGCTGGTTTTTTAGACACCTAAGTGTACATGAGTGTTTGGCCAGCCTAAGATGGTCGGCCAAACCAACATGCTCACTTCACCGTGCCCATCTCTCCTCCTCCCTGCCCGGCCCCGCCCAAGACTCCCTGGCTCAATCAGTCAGCAGGAAATCAAATTATAAAATTGTTTTCTTTTCATTTTATTTTTTGCAGACCTGTGGATTGAGGCTCCACTGCCATTACAGAGGAGCAACCTGGGGGTAGAGGTTGATGCTTAGGGACAAAGTGATCAGAGAGAATCCATTTTGCCTCCACCCTTAGCATAGCTAGCAATGGATTGAGGTCACTTTAGGTCGAGGTGTTTGAACGTGGTCAGACATTATGTCCCAGACATGCACATGGAACAAAATGTTGATGCTGATTAATAAGGAAAGAGCTATTTGCCAAACTTCTTCCATTTACATTTCTTGAGCCCCTATCAGTATAAAGATCGATCCACAGACAACAGAGTTCTTCATAGCTCTGCGCTGAGGTCAACACTGGAAAAATACAGTAAATTCAAGGCATTTTGAGTTATAAGTCGAAATATGGACTGGTGATCATTGGGGAAACATACATTATACTGACAAAAGGCTTAAAACAGCAACTAATTGAAGATTATATATCATGCTTTAAATAAAAGACATAAGGTTAACAAGAGCCTCTAAAGATGTGTGAATTTAAAATAGTTTAATATAACTAGACTTTTAACTTTATTTGCTTTACCTTAATGTATAAAGTTTTTTTTAATTGATTTAAAACTTATGCTCAATTAAGTGGGAAACATTTTCCAGTATGACAGAGGAGGCAGGTACTTTGGAACCTCCGACGGGTGCAGGCTTGGGATATCGGTGTCATGTTGGACACTGGAACGTTTGGAAATCCGGTGTACGTATGTGGGTATGAGGAAGTGTGTGATGGAGCGGCTCTGTGTAATTACAATCCTTATAGGCCCTTTCTGCAATGTATTAAGTGCTTTACCTGAAGTGTTCAGGCATGCATTATTGAAGCATCACTTGCATCAGAATGATTCTTCATCTGGCTCTCAGCGGAGAGGATTACCTTGACAGTCATCACAAATGTCATAAGCGGCCTTTAAACTTTCATTCATCTATGGCTGAAAAGATAAGGTACAATGCTTAGTATCATCAAGAAGATCTTATAGGGTCTCGGTATGATTGGCTTAAAGTTTAAACTTAAGTTACGGGTCAATCTGGCCAGGAGTAGCAAGGAGATAAGGTGGACCCCCAAGTGACCCCAAAGGACAGAGTAGTAGATGATGAAGATATAAACTGGCCAGGTTTCATACATGTGCAGTGCTTTCCCCCAGTACCAATGCACTGGTCTCTGATACACTAGGAGGGGACACTCAGGGGGGCATGAATTTGTACCCTCTTTATGGGGTTGGTGTACATTATCAGGATCCGCATTTAGTCTGTGGCCCAGACGGGTGCGGTAGTGGCAGTAGAGCAGAGGTGAGGGGCTGGTATCAGGGATGCGGTAGAGACACTGCTTCTGTAATGCCATTGGCTAGACAGCCTGGCCACCAAATGCTAAATGACCCATAAGTGTCTGCCCAAAGCATACCTTTGTCTCTTATTTTGTGTTCAAATTTATATTTATTAAGCGCCCGTTCACAGAAGTTGCTTGCTTCTAAAAGGTTATGACGCCACATTTGAACTAACAGATTAAAACGGTAGGTTTAGAAAAGTTTAAGGTTGACAGGCTGGGCAGAAGTGTAACGGAGCTCACTGACAAGCTTGTTACACCCCCTGGCTACTAGCTCAGAGAAGGCTTTATCTCTAATAGTGCTTGTCCGAGTTTATGGGAGGAGTAGCAACAACGGGCCACAAGACTGGATGGGCCTTGCTGGTGTATAGATGCTAAATTTTGAAGACCAATACTGAGGGGTAGAGCCATGGAATACACAATATAAGTTACCCATTACCTTAAAACAAATCTTTTCTTGCTGTGTAACCAGTGCAGATGATTAATGATGGAAGAGATGGGCTCCTGATGGGTAGTACCATGCTACCAGTGATAAAAACGAGAGGCCTTTTTTTGAACTAGCTGCTGACTCTTTAAGAGTTTGTCTGGGAGCCCCAAATAGCCGGTGTTTCCTCAGTCCAGGAGATACTGAATCAGTGCCAGTACTACAGTGATGTGGTAGCTGATCAGGGTAGAATGTTTGGTAGCAGGTTTAGTTGCCAGGCGCAAGTGAAGGCCACTCTGGAGACCTGATGTTCTGTATCAACATAGATGCCCAAGTTGTGCACCACATTAGCAGCTCAAGGATAAGGCCCATAGTTTTGGGACAACTAACTTGATAAAGCTTTTGCACATTGTGTCTGGTGATCAGCAGTTCTGGTTTTGAAGGGTTAAGTTTAAAAAAACTTGGTGGCCATCCAGTAGCAACAGTAAAGAGACTAAAGGTCAGGTCACAGTTGTCAGTAGTGGAGGTGGTTTTGGAACAGCTTCACTGTTGGAGTTTAAAGATTAACTGTGTATCGTCAGCACACATGTAAAACATGCCCACTCTGAACAAGAATTAAGCTAGTGGAGCCAGACAGATGTAAACAAGCAGTGGAGATAATACAAAGACCTAGAGTACCCCACAGGCAGCCAACCTAAAAGGGTAGGAGAAAAATGGTATGAGTGTGAGAGGGACGCAAATCAACATAGTGATCAATAGTCACAACCCAAGATTTTTAATCTGGAGAGCAACATGCCATGACCAATTGTATTGAATGCTGCATTAGGACGAGTAAAACTAGGGCGTCTGTTTCCTATTAGTAATGAACAGAGGCGTGACCAGAAAGCCTCATTTCAAAAACACTTGAAAACAGTGATCACAAAAGTATTAACGTCATCACAATCGCTGATTTCAAAGTTAAAATACTAACTGCTTACTGACATTTTAAGCCTTATTACGAGTTGCACGATACTGGTGGGTTGAAAATTCTGCACCCTTAATTAACGGTATCATTCGGTAATATCCCACTAGAACCTTAGGAGTTAAAGCTCTTGAAATGGGGAATAGCTGTGTGGACCTGGAATTACCTGGTGGGATTGCATACGGCAGTTGTCTTTAAACTGTGGTCCGGATACCTCTAAAGGTCCGAGTCATCTACTCAGGGAGACAGGGGCTGCTTAGAAAATAATTTTTTTTTACAGATTAATAATGTGTAATAAATAAAAAAGCTAAATTGAAAATTGAAAATTTTAAAATGCTCTGTAAACATGTAGGAGTTTTAAATTGGAGATTACAATTTTAGTCGGTACCTCATATTAATTTGCATGAGCAGTGCGAGTCCACAAACAGAATATCCTATGGACGATGGGGGCCTCAATTGAATTTAGAAAAGCTCTAACCTTCCAACTAAACATTTTCTTTAATCTGTTTGTAATTTAAAGACATATTTTATCATTTGTGTATTTGTTTGATGAATGCTTGTTTTCCTATTTTTTTATTGTTTTGTAGTTCAAATCACCGAAATTGCTTCGGCCGGGGTCCCCTGATTTCATTAAGAACTCAGGTTTCAATAATGATTCATTGGGGTTACCCGGATTCCAGTACTGATTAAGTGAGAGACCACAGGAGTAAAGAAAAGTAAGAGCCTCTGGTGTATGGCATTAGCAGCAAGGCAAAGACAGCAACAGAGAAGATGCATCATAAACTTCCTAGATCATAACACATTACCTATTCAAGGGGTTTAACCAACCTGCTTTATGCTGTATGATCACAACTGATAAAGCTGGAATACTTACTGTAATTAAAAACTTAAACGTGGTCAAAGCAATGATAACAGCAACATGAAAATGTGCTGAAAAGGCGTTCACATACATAAGTATTCGAACATTACTGCATACTAAAACATAGATGCATTTGTAATGTACATGTGGTTATATACTGTAAGGCAATATTTCTAATTTAAAAAACACAGGTGACTTTCAGAAAAGCATAGCAAATCAGTTCAAATGTCGAAAGTTTAAAAGATCAAAAGGAAGGGCTAAAAGGTGCAAGATAATCAAAATGGGACACCAGAAGAAGTTGCGTACTGAACGAAAAATGGGAGAAGGGAAAAGAATTTTTCAAACATTTAAAAAGAAGAGATGAAAAGCAACATCGGGCTGCATCCCCTGGGCCTATATATAGCGAGAGTGAGATTAGAATGTCATGGTAGACAATTCCATACCAAGCATAAAGATCAAACACGGCTAGAGTAGTGAGACTGTCATAGTTGCAACAGAAAGAAATGTTTTTAATCTGAAAAAACAGAGTTTGCATGAATAGAAACACTTGTGTGGCTTTTGAATAGTGGGTAATTTCGGTATTGCTGAGGAGTCTGTGCTCGGAAGTGTGCGAGGGTATTGAACTATGAAAGGAGGACATGCAAGACCTCTAGTGGTCCGGTGAGGGTAGATCGCTTGCAAGGTGTGGACCCCAAAAGAGATATGCGGGGTTGTGGTGAGGAGGATTGGGGTCGGGGGGCTTCTCTATAGAACACCATTGTCTGTCTCCTGGTGCCGCTTGTGACCTAGAGGGATCACTGCTTGTGGCTGTGGCATATTACCCCCAGGGGCACCCCTCTGTCCCCCCTCCCCCAACTTGCATACCCAAATAACACACACACAGACTGTTGAGTTGGGTAAAATTGCTGCAGGTTTATTACATAATCCAGAATATGTAATGTGTGGGTTATTTTACGGGCGATCCAAGGGCAGGCAACCAACTGGGTCGCCTGCCCGCCTGATGAGCCGGGCAGCGCGGGAGCGATACCCGCCGTTGCTGCCATCCATGTGATTCTTTCTACGATCACGTGCCGTTGGTAACTTCTACTCACGCCCCCTTCTCGGGGCGGAGCGTCGCTTAGCAAATCCCCGGTTGTTCAGGCCCACAACCGCCCGCAGGACTAGTGGGGTGCCGACACGGCTTCCGTGATCCTCCCATGAGGCTCCTCGGTTTTGGCTCAGGCACCCCCTATGGTGCCGCGCAGTGGTACCCTTTGTACCGCCTGCTTCCAGATCGCCCTGTAACGAAAAAGAGAAACATTACAACGCTCTGAAAACCCCCCCACCCAATGCCTACGCCGGGTAAGCGGTAGGGAGGGATGTGGCGTGGTGGGCGACAAAGAGGTCGCCAGGAGGGTGGGGGAAGGCTAAATAGCCTCCCCTTCCCTACAGGGGCCGGGTAGTGACGCGCTTACGCTTCACTTCCGGCCAGCACGAGGAGGGGGACACTGGTCGGCGTCCCCGCCCCCTCCCCTTGGGAGAGGGTGGGGAGGGGTGACCGGTGCCCCGGTGGCACTAGTGCGCCGACCGCTGTAGGGCCCCCTGCGAAGGCCACGGTCGGCGGCATAGTACCCCTAGGGGCACCCCTCTGTCCCTCCTCCCCCAACTTGCATACCCAAATAAAACACACACAGACTGTTGAGTTGGGTAAAATTGCTGCAGGTTTATTACATAATCCAGAATATGTAATGTGTGGGTTATCTTACGGGCGATCCAAGGGCAGGCAACCAACTGGGTCGCCTGCCCGCCCGATGAGCCGGGCAGCGCGGGAGCGATACCCGCCGCTGCTGCCATCCATGTGATTCTTTCTACGATCACGTGTCGTTGGTAACTTCTACTCACGCCCCCCCTCTCGGGGCAGAGCGTCGCTTAGCAAACCCCCAGTTGTTCAGGCCCGCAGGACTAGTGGGGTGCCGACACGGCTTCCGGGATCCTCCCATGAGGCTCCTCGGTTTTGGCTCAGGCACCCCCTATGGTGCCGCGCAGTGGTACCCTTTGTACCGCCTGCTTCCAGATCGCCCTGTAACTCCGCCTGCAACGAAAAAGAGAAACATTACAACGCTCTGAAAACCCCCCCACCCAATGCCTACGCCGGGTAAGCGGTAGGGAGGGATGTGGCGTGGTGGGCGACAAAGAGGTCGCCAGGAGGGTGGGGGAAGGCTAAATAGCCTCCCCTTCCCTACAGGGGCCGGGTAGTGACGCGCTTGCGCTTCACTTCCGGCCAGCACGAGGAGGGGGACGCTGGTCGGCGTCCCCGCCCCCTCCCCTTGGGAGAGGGTGGGGAGGGGTGACCGGTGCCCCGGTGGCACTAGTGCGCCGACCGCTGTAGGGCCCCCTGCGAAGGCCACGGTCGGCGGCATAGTACCCCTAGGGGCACCCCTCTGTCCCTCCTCCCCCAACTTGCATACCCAAATAAAACACACACAGACTGTTGAGTTGGGTAAAATTGCTGCAGGTTTATTACATAATCCAGAATATGTAATGTGTGGGTTATTTTACGGGCGATCCAAGGGCAGGCAACCAACTGGGTCGCCTGCCCGCCCAATGAGCCGGGCAGCGCGGGAGCGATACCCGCCGCTGCTGCCATCCATGTGATTCTTTCTACGATCACGTGCCGTTGGTAACTTCTACTCACGCCCCCCCTCTCGGGGCGGAGCGTCGCTTAGCAAACCCCCAGTTGTTCAGGCCCACAACCGCCCGCAGGACTAGTGGGGCGCCGACACGGCTTCCGGGATCCTCCCATGAGGCTCCTCGGTTTTGGCTCAGGCATCCCCTATGGTGCCGCGCAGAGGTACCCTTTGTACCGCCTGCTTCCAGATCGCCCTGTAACTCCGCCAGGGCCCTGGAGGCGGCTCACCGTCGCAGCCAGGGCCCCCCACCACACCTTGCTCTTACCTGCAACCTCTCATCTCTAAAGCTTCGCTTAAATTTAATAAAAAGAGGTCCATGCCTACCTGGGACAGGTGTACCCCATCCAAGTCGAAATATCCCTTCACGCTCCCCCTGATCATCTCATGGCGTATAAAACCTAAGCCTCTCTGCGCAGTAAACTTCCGCATTGCCCCGTTAATAAGCCTCCTAGAATGTTCCACTGCCTCCAGCGATTTTGCCCCCCGCCAAGACCTACGTGGGATAATCTCTGACCAGACAACCTCGCACTGGCCCAAGCGCTTGCAAATCTCCCCCAGGTCTCTCTTCATGGCTAGCAGCAGCAGTCTCCTTCCTAGGGTGATGAGGTCATTCCCCCCCAGGTGAATCACCAACGTGTGAGGGAGGGTGGAGCCTTGAGATATTAGTCTCTGCTCCAGCTTGTTCCTTAGCTCAAACCATCTCATGCCAGGGAAACCCATCCACTCCACCTGTGTCTGTGGGAAGTGCCGCATCCAATTTCGGTGCGACGCCCATTGGGCCGCCCTGGCGACAAATGAATGCCCGATCACCCACACCACGCGCCCTAATAAAACAGGAGACATGGTGCACACTCAGGTTATTTAATCACAGTAGATATTCCTCTAATACGATTACACTACAAATCACTGCAAACCAAAATCAAGGGCGAACATATTGTTTACAACAATCCGATTCCCAACGCCCAACTTTCTTCACCTCGGCGGGCGCTAAACCAGCTAGGTGGGCCGCTGTGGCCGCGCCAATCCTAAAAGAGTGGCTGGAATACCTCTTCTCAGGCTGGTCCAGCCCCGCTCTGGACAAGCTGGCCCTGATGCGCTCAAATTGGTATCTGGTCACCGGGGCTTGGTCCCTGTGTAACAGTAAGTACCCCGGGGCGGGGGGGCGGCACCCAAGAAACACCTTTACCCAATGTACTGGGCAAAACCTAGGGTCGCCGAGGGGCTGGAGAACCACATCAATCCCCCGCCCTGCCTGACCAGTCTTAGACTTCCTTAGATGGATGGACAGGGAGTCAGTGACGGACACATCTGAGATAGCTAGGGCATCCCCCGAGCTGTCATGCTTAGACCTGGCAACTAGCTCGCTAATGCGGAATGCGCCGAAAAATGCTAAGCAAAAGGCAACAGAGAACAGCGTGGCCTCGTACAATGAATAGGTGACAGCATCGAGGGCGCCCAGCATGCCTTTCAGGATGTCAAAGTCAATGGGTGCTCGGTTGTCCGTCACCCTTGGTTCATCCCTGGCCCAACCCTTCATGGCGGCCCGGATGGCAAAGGAATTAGTGGGGTCCGCCCCACCAGATAACCTGGTGTCGTGGCTCACTGCCGCTAAATGGCTGCCGACCCAGGAGTGGCTTTTCCCCTGCTCCCTTGCCCATACTACAAACGCCCTGACCTTGATCTCCATAGTTGCCCCCGAAGTACCCAGCGCCAGGGAAACTGCCCTAAATGTTGTCATGTGAGTACCATAATGTTTTCTGGTACCTGGGGCCAAGGCTCTCTCTCCCATCACTTTCAGCCGCTGTCCCATTGCAGGATCCTCCAATAGGTGTTCCGGGAATGCGGTCATCAGAGCTCTCGCCCGCGGCCAGGCCTCCCTGAAGCGGAGCCACTGAAAACGAGAAAGAGCATCAGCTGCCACATTTTTCACGCCTTCAATGTGCCTGGCCTTGAACTCGACATTGATGCGCAGGCAGGCAGGCCCTAACCAATTCCCTCAACAAGCATAGTACTAGCCGGCACCTGGCAGTCTGACCGTTGATCACCTGAACGACCGCCATGTTGTCAGACCAGAATAGGACCTTTCTGTCCGACAACGCCACGGGCCATAGGTGAAGAGCAACTACGATGGGGAAGAGCTCGAGTACCGTAATGTTTTTTGTGATCATGCGCTTGCGTCAGGCATTGGGCCATTCCTGAGCACACCAGTCCTCGCCCAGGATAGCCCCGAAGCCCTCCCTACCAGAGGCATCCGTGAATAAACACAGCTCCTGACTGTCCACCCACGGCTGCCTCCATATCACTGCCCCATTGAAATGGGAAAGGAATTCGTCCCACACGGCCAGGTCCTATTTCAACCCTCAACCGAGCTTGACCCAGTGATGCTTCTTCTTTATCCCCGCGGTGGCCCTCGCTAATCTACGGGCGAAAACCCTCCCCATGGGAATGACCCTGACTGCAAAGTTCAGTTTCCCTAACAAGCATTGGATTTCACCTAGCGTAGCCTTGTCCCTACCAAGCAGACTGTGAATGTCCTGACGCAGGGCCTGTACCTTATCAGCCGGGAGTCTGGACTCGCCATTAACTGTGTCCAACTCAATGTCCAAGAATACTAAAACCTGCGCTGGACCCTCAGTCTTGCCCGGAGCTAGAGGCACACCCAAGTGACTTGCCAAATCCCGGAAACACTGCAGTGCCCTTGCGCACTCCTGCGTGTCTGCTCCCCCGATGAACAGAAAATCGTCCAGGTAGTGGGTCACACCCTCTACACCATACCTGCTCGTTAGGGCCCACTGGAGAAAAGAGCTGAACGCCTCAAAGTACGCGCATGACACTGAGCACCTCCCCTCATCCAGCCAAAAGTTCACTGACTCCCCCTCTGGGTATGACAAATTGTGTATCAGCCGAAACACTCCAGCCTCCTTTTTTGGCACCACCCCCAAGGGGGAGTCTACAAAATGCGGCAGGGGGGGCTGGCAAACGGGCCCGCCACCCTGCCCAAGGCAACCTCCTTTGCTATCTTGGACCGAACTATCTCCGGGTGGTCCCTAGCAGATTTGAGGTACTCCGCATCCCTGCTCACAAGGGGACCGTGGTATGGGATGCGGAAACCTTCTACAAAGCCTTCTGCAATGAGGGTCCCCTCTCTGCTGTTGTGGTATCCATGGAGGGCGGGAAGAAGGTTGGTTATGCTGATGGGAGAGGGGCCTTTCATTCGATCGTGCGGGGCAGGGACAAGCGCGCTGCGTGTTACATCTGCAAAGGCCCAGCGGGCAGGGGCAAGGGGGCGGGCGGTGGAGGGGCCTGTGCCCGCCACCGGCTACTTGCTGGAAGTGGACTGGCCCGGGCTGTCGCGCTTGGAGCATGAGGTTGCGGCATGAGGGGCCCCGCACTCGCTGCAATTGTGGGCGAACCGGCACGCCTTGCCCCAGGAGCATGACCCTGCGTTGAACAGCCTGCAGGTGCCGTTCGACTGTCCTCTAAAGCCCGGCTTGCGGCCCCCTCCTCGTCCGCCTCGAAAGGGTTTCTTATTCTGCGCCCTCCCTTCCTGTTTAGTCTCCTTGCTCTTCTCACTGTTTGGAGTACTCGTTTTTGCAGCCGCTTCTATCGTGTGCTTACCCATATGCATCACCCAAAGCCTGACCTCCAGCTGATCCCACTCTAGTTCTGGACAAATATCCCTCTTCTTTCGGAAGTCACAATCGTACCGGTACCACCCCATGCCCCCACCCTTGGCAGCCTCCTCTGTGATAACGCTTGCGTAATGGAAAAGTCCGGGCCCTTCCTCCGGGAATTTCTCCATTATAACTGCTGCCATTATGGCGAAGGCCTGGCCCCAAGTGACAATGTTTTTCTCAGGCCAAGCTTGAAAGCGCACCTTCCTGTCCTCCTCTTTGGTGCCCATCCTTCTAGTATCTACCCCTTCTGCCCCATGCATGAGAAGGGTGAATATATCGATGAACTCCCTACGCCATATACCCTCCTTGGCCACCAAGGGAACCTGCCAAGCTAAGGAGCAGCGGCCGGATACTAGTGGAGGGGTGGTGACCAGCGGCTTGGGCACCACAGCCAGAGTTGGCGCCGTCGAGGGCCCCGCCGGTGGGACCTGGTTTCCCCGTGCCAAGTCCCAGTTCGGCTTTCCCTTCATTGGTGGTCCCCTGATTCATGGCACCTGGTTGATGTCTCACATCTGACTCTCTCCTTGCACCAGTGCTCCTCCCCTGAGCCTCCTGCTATTTCTGCCTGGTGAGCCTAGAGCTCAGCAGCTCGCAACTGACCTTGCTGCTGTGTCTCCTGGTCTCTATTTGATCCTGCAGCTATGTTCTAGACTTACCTTTGATTTGAGTTTCCATTGTTGTTTGATTCTGTGTTACTGTCCTGATTCATTTTTGGTCTCTGTTGTTTCTCTCTTGATTGCCCTGCCTCTTGTTTTCCCTGTTTACCTTTTCTCTAGTTCTGACTGCACACATCCAGACCTGCATTGTATATGTTGATTTCTTGTCTTGTATTCTATGATCCTGTTCTGATGGCATATTCATGCCCTGTCCTAGATATTGTGCAGATTTCCAGGCATGTGTTTTGAAGTCCTAACTCTGACCCTTATTCTAGTCCAGGTTGTCTCTGAGCCCAGGTCCTAGCTTCCATTGCTTCCAAAGGTGCCAGTTAGACTCCAAGACCTGTGACTTTGGCACAGAGAAACACCTAGCACTCCTTCTCCATAACAGCTGCTGGGTGTCTCCCTGAACTCTTTGAGATTATTCTGCTTCCTGAAAGATCTTTCTCACCTCACAGAGAGATCACTTCCAAAGAGCAGACAAACTGTCATTTATGATAGTTTGTCCATTGTCTCCCTTATTTTATCTTCCTGTTTGTACTTGTGCTCATCATGTAAACATGACATCCAGTTCCCTAGTCATACAGTGATAAGTCTTTTTGAAATGCATAAGCATTGATCACTTCTAGTTTTGGAGGACTTGGGAGGCCTTTTAAGGTGAGGTATGACTAGAATGTGCTTATGAAGTCATTGGAAACATGAAATCCTTGTTGACTGGGTTTCTTGGAATAGCAACTCACAGAGTTAACAGATGGTGCTGAACGATGGCCACAACCCCTCACAGCTAAAAGAAAATCACCCTTAGAATACAGCCAAATGAGCAAACACCTCATGGAAGGAAAGCAATATACATAAGAGAATATGGGCACTGATGCATTATCTTTGTCAAGTAATACATTTGTAGTGGGAGTCTATGCTGACCATATGTCTTACCATTGTTAGATAACTCGTGAGATGGGGAGCTCCCATGGTGGCCTCCCAGAATTCTGATTGCTTGGGTCCCTTGCTGCTTATGAAATCCTCGTGTAATTCCTTTGAGCAGAGTATCCTTCTATTGGCAATTTATTCTGACAGGCATTTGACAATTAGTATTTGCAGATTCACACCCTCTTGACTGTTGATTTCTGGGCATCTTTTGAGGGTCTTGTTCCTTTAAACCTCCCAATAGTAGTTGATAATTGTCATGTCCATGAATAGTTTGTTCACAGAAACATATTTGATCTCTTTTTTTTCTAATTACTACATGTAGACCTATTTTGTTTATGATCATGCATGTCAGACACATGCTGTTACAGAAATGAATTGTTGTTTCTTCATTATCTTGCTGCTTTTAGCAAACTGTCCTCACAGGCTTGTGCTCCTGCTAACACAATTATATTAAATCTGTGAAAGAGCACGGTTTAAAGGTCTTGCACTATGCAGGGTTGATGGGTACAAGAGGTTTCATATTACCTCCTCTGATGAAAGGGTGACTTGGCCTAACTTGTCATGTCGTCCTGAACAAAACAGTACAAAAACAGCCAACAAAACAAAGACCCGCCCTGCTACAGATCAATGACTGGCACATTTCCCAACACAAATCAATAAAGAGAGTGGGTGCTGATCGCCCAAAGCAATCAAGATTGACATAAGCTAATGTGTTAGTAAAAAGAACACTACACACCTTTAGTTAGATGGAAACATACTTTATTGCTCGGTCACAGTTAATAAAAACCTTGTTCCGGCCCAAAGATAAAAGGGAGCTAGTCTAAAAAAATATTTACTATGACTCCTATAGTCAAAAAACATTGACAATGCCAATAGGTCTGGCTTATAACTGAAAGTGCTTGTTCTGTCAATGGAAGTTTGGGCACTCAGAAAATAATCAGATTCACTCCATTCATTCAGCCAGTGACTCATTCTTAAACTCATGCACTTACTCTCCCATAATAAAACACACACACACACACACAGACTCAACAAGCATCTGCAAGGTAAATTAGAAGAATAAAAGTAAGAAACAGAAAACATGTAGCCAACTAAACATGGAGGGCATATGCATGCAATATATAATCAAATTATACCTAGCAGCGGGCAGCTATTTTGTAATGGTAATTTAACATTTTGTATTGTTATTTCAAAGTTCCAACATGGCGTTCACATATTGGACATCTTGAAGCAGTAAAGCAACTGTACACTAGGCACAATACCACTGCAGGATGGTTACTCAATAAACATTGCACTGGGTAGCCATTTTGGAGTGGTATTGCACACAGTTTGTCATTGCTATAAAGATCCAAGATGGCCAACATAATGCTTTTTAAATGGGGCAGTGTCAAGGACTGGACACGCAGAAGATCTGTTGCCTCCCCTGGTTAATTGTCCAAAGAAATTGCAACTCCTCCAAGGGCGCCGTTTAGGAGGGATATATCACAAAGACTAAAATCCACATTTGTCAATCATGTAACTTTTGAGAGATGGTGATATCCCCGCAGTAAATCATAAGCAAGAAGCAAGTGATGAATCAGGGAATGAATGTGTTGCAACGCAACACATCTTCCCCTTGTAACACCCTGCTTTATATACGCCTCATACAGGAACTGACGTCACAGGAAAAGACTCTACTTCATCTGAGATTGGGAATTTTAGACATTAGCCATTTGGACAGATCGCCTACTTGGAAAAGGCTGCTTATAACGTTTGACATTTCCTCTTTACAGAAACTCTTAGCATTCGCTCAGTGCTTAATTTGTAAAATATGAAGTGCAGGTGCGCAAATATTTTGTAGGAGGCCACACCCACTTCCCTCGGCTCCACCCACTTCCACAAATGGCCTCACCCCCTTACTCTAGTTGCCCCACCCACATCCTCAACTGGCACTGCTGACTCTCAAGTACCAGAAAACTAGCACATGGTGGCAAAGGCTCATTTAGTGGACCCTGGGCAGATGCAATTTGGGTGCCCCCATGAAAAATGGTGGCTGAAGTGAAGCAGCATGACAGTAGCAAGTATTGGGTGTTCTAGAGTCCCTATCCCATAGGATTGTAAGAGAGCCAATGTTGAAAAGGAGATGCATTTTTACTTTTTTAGGTCAGAATTACATGCTATCCCCACTTGACAGATCTATCTCTTTGTTTCACAGAATGTAAGCACTTCATGTGGAACTAAACACTATATTTCCCCAAGGGTTTGTACCTCAATTTAAGACCATTCTAGTCAGCTGGTCACTTGTCCTATATGGTGTGGAAAGTCCGGTATGTCGCAGTTAACTGAATGAAGTCACGTGGGGTATTGGTGTTCTTAGCTTTGTGGGCGGCATGCATTCTATAATTGCAAGCACGAGCAGGGTTCAACAAATCAACACGTACATCTGAATTGTTTCTTATTTGAGCAAGAAAAATGGAAGAGATCAAAGAATCAAAAAATGAATGAATACTGATTTTAGAAGGGTTCTATTAACAAAAAAGTGTGCGTCCATGCGCTAGAGATGGAGGAAGAAGGAAGTGGAAAGTGATTGAACAAGAACATTGGGAAAAGGAATGAGAGCAGTGCAAATCCAAAATCAAATGAGAGTAATTAAAACAAAAATATGCCGTTTAGTTTGACTATTAGTGTTATTATCAGTTTATAATATAGCTTTAAAAAAAGAGACATTGCACTTAGCAACATCGTGCTTGGAGGCCCTGAGCTCCCTTACCTCCCCTCTTCTGTAAGGCACTCCCTTTTCACAGCGTCCTTCGGTCATCATTTTGAAAGACATCCATGAAAGCTTTGTGGCTATGTCTCCGGATCCAAAACTGTACAAACCACCTTCTAAAGCATGTGTGTTGGGGGAGGCAGCCTTAGAGCACGTGGTTTCGGAACTCTGCATGTGTTCAATGCATGAAGCTGCTGTTCACTGGTTTGTGAGTGATGCACGCACAGGAGATTATTTTACACGTGGCTGAGAAATGATAATGTGTTTTAGCGACTGTAGCTCAGAGCTGTGACCAGGCACATGCACAGTGCAGGCCTGTGGTGGTTTCACGCTCCTGCTTCATAGTTCAGACACGCTCTGCTTCATGTCACCTCTCAGTGCCCTCTCTGCACTGAAACATCAGCACTCACCATCAGTAGCAGCCCTAAATGGCCTCCAGCGTGAAGCTGATTCTCGTACGTACCACAGGCGTAGGGAAGCAGCACCTTAGGGATGTACAGCTTGGAGGCCAGTCAGTGCCAGCTAGAGCAGCGGGAGCAGTTACAGATGAAGCCAGCGATAATGAGTGCTGCATGGCAGGGCCATGATGCTCTCAACATGGGAGTCTTGTAGTCCTCTCAGCATGGACCTGTCCTAGGCTGCTGAACCTATGACCCTCACTGACCTTCAGATCTCTTGGAGTTGTACTTGTGGGGCATGGCAATAAATGAAACTGAGCAGTGCGCACACGCAGCCTGCAGCCTACTGCGCACAACCCCAATGACTACAGAACCAAAATCCAGCCCAAATAAAATCTCAGTGTCCCTCACGACCCGCCCACCAGGCCGGCA
This sequence comes from Triturus cristatus, assembly GCF_964204655.1. Taxonomy (NCBI): domain Eukaryota; kingdom Metazoa; phylum Chordata; class Amphibia; order Caudata; family Salamandridae; genus Triturus; species Triturus cristatus. The sequence goes on from NC_140585.1 coordinate 357,363,880, forward strand.
ACACTAAAACTAAAGGCCGCGGCCGCCATATCTATTTCGAGAAGAACTTGATTGAGATTCATTCAGCATCTCATGAATCTCGGCATTCTCCTCTTGGCAATGGCATAATTATTGATGATCATGAAATGGGGCGGGCACATGGGCACATGTCGGCTCCTATCCTACGCTAGTGCTAGTTAAAGTTTCTACTGTCTGTGTGCTTAACTCACTGGCTGCTTAAGCCTTACTGGGCATGGGCAGACAGTAACTGTTGGCGGCGGTTCGTTCGCGGTGAGCCCGGGACCCACACTGACTGCAGACAGACAGTCAGTCAGTGCACTGCCTTGCTTTATTAACTGATTAGGGGGCGGAGGGGCCTGCCTGGTGCGTCATGATCTTGTTTGCCTGTCTTACCTGGGTACTGTTGGCCGCCGGGCGATACTGGCTACTGGTAACTACTACGCTGCTGCCACCGAGGCGAGTTGAAAGGCCTCCGTGGCCCGTTGAACTACGATGACTGTGGTGTGGGGTGCCGTGCCATACGCGGGTATGCTGGGGCATGCCAATGCGCAATCAAATCTGCGCACGTTTCTGCCTGCCGCCCAACCCCCGCAGAACTAAAATCCAGCCCAATTCAGTGTCCCGACCTGCCCACCGGGCCGGGAACACTGCTAAGGGCCACGGCCTCCTCGCCAATATATGATCATCAGCAGTACAGTGAGACAGACGCTGACTGCAGATTGCGTCTTTGAGAAGATTGAGATTGAGATTCATCAAATCTCCATTTTCTCATCTTGGCTCAGGCAGGGCAGGGCAGAGGGCCAGGCTCACAGCTGCCGCCGGGCCGCCCGCAACACAATTTGCACTGCTGCTGATCGCTGGGACTGGAACACCGTCACTGCAGACACCTAACTCTCGGCATTGCATCCAGGTACCAGCGCAGCATGTCACATGCAGTCTGCAGACACCAGACAGACAGTAACTGCTTGTGTACCTGACCAGCGTGATGCTTCCCGCCTGGCGCCTTCCTGGATGTTTTTTAAATGTCCCAAGCCGGCGGCACTGAACACTGCTCGCCCCCTTCCCCCCCAACAGTGCCACACGGTCCTTTGAGGTTTCCAGTTGTTAACTCAAGCACATTGACTTTTCCCAAGTCACTACACATAGCTAGGGCCGCCTTCCTTGTGTGTAGTGTGTGTTACTTCAAGTTCCATGACAAAAGCAACTACCATAACAGTAACATTGTGCAGAGAGGCGCTATCAAAATCAATGACGTGCAGCATTGCGTGTAGACGCGCCCTGATAATTAAGTGCCGGTGCTAAGCACCGGAAAGCACCGGCACAAATTAAGCACTGCATTCGCTGCACAAACAATAAAGAAGTCTGGCTTTGACTTCATTAATGCCCGCTGACTTCAGAAGCCGGGCCATAGGCCTTCCTATTCTACTGTCGACGTGGCTTACAGAAATCCCCTATGGGTGTGGAGACATCTGAACCAGCCAGGCAACAAGGATACCTTTCCATGAGCTGATCTATTGCACCATTCCGTATCTTGTCTTAGGCAGGAGCAGAATCTGAATACTGCTCGAACAGGCCAATTGCAGAAGAAGGCTGACCCACAAATTGTCTATGTATATTTATGTGTATGTTTTTTAAGACTTTATTTGATTACACAGGTCTGGCAGACCCTAAGTCAGACCCTCCTAAGAGGGCCTAGCAAGAATGAACACAGTGCACATCTTTCACAAGTAGGACGTATTCAAGGGGGTAACCAACAACAAAAAAACTAAGTAATATGTTAGGTATCAAGTAATAAAAAATACCTGACTATGGGCTTTAAGAGGGTGTAATAACAATCCATCACTGACCACCAATTGTTTTTAACATATGCATTTATTGACAAATAAGTGAGGCCTACTGCTTCTCTGGTAGAGTTTCATAATAAACGTGTCCCTTTGGCCTGTCACCATAATCAACTCATACTTGCTTCATTGAGCTGAGCATAAGCTGTCATCAAAACAAAGGTATCAAGGGCTCTGATATGCTGGGATATGCATAGGGTTGATTTCAGTGGTTTCCTGTTCGAGGCAACCAGGCTTTTCCTGGCGGTCCAGAACTGGAGAAGTTTACTCCAGAAGGACTGACCTAAATAGGGTAGACCTTCTGACATATATGGATCAACAGACCCATAGCGGGTGGGCGGTAGGTCAAATGTTTCTACTGGCAGAGTAAGCTAAGGCACGGCTGTCAAAACTCTGATGCTTCCCCTGACTTAAAATAGAGCGGGCAAACCACTAGTTTGGCAGATGGGGAATCCACCACATCTTGGCAAGGTTGCTTTGGCTTGTGAAAGGAGTAGGGAGAGGCTTTGGTATAGAAGTCAGAGTAGAGTGTGGGGCATTAATATGTCAGTTTAACCAGAATACCAGGCTTAGACTTGTATGTAGCTGGATGCCTAAGCTTTTTGCCTTTGTTTTTGGTGTGATGTAATTGCTGCTTCCAAACTGAGGGTGAAATCAAAAAACTGTGGCTGAGCTATGGAAACAAATCTAAGCTCAGCCTTGGATGCATTCAATTGGAGCCAGTTAGAGGCTATCCAGTTTAAGGGACATTCAGGTACATATATATGCATCACATTATGGATGTAGGTAGGTCCCTTCTGCCAGCAGCCTCTATGGGGAAGTGTTTAAATTCTATTTGCTGAATGAGTGATGCAAGGTGTCATTCGATCAAAGAAAGCACACTCATCAATGGGATACATCAATCAATCAATCATGCATTTGTAAAGCGCGCTACATACCCGAGAGGGTCTCAAGGCGCTGGGGGGGAAGGGGGGCTGCTACTGATCGAAGAGCCAGGTCTTGAGAAGTCTTCTGAAGGCCAGCAGGTCCTGGGTCTGTCGTAGGTTGGCAGGGAGATCGTTCCAGATCTTGGCGGCGAGGTAGGAGAAGGATCTGCCTCCAGCGGTGGTTTTCCGGATGCGAGGAACTGTGGCGAGGGTGGCAGAGCGGAGGTTGCGGGTGGGGGTGTGGAAGCTGAGTCGGTTGTTGAGGTATGTTGGTCCGGTGTTGTCCAGTACAGAGATCATTTAAAATACTCACAGGGTCATTTAGAACCATGGACAGCCCATTAAACAATGGAGGCCCTGGTCTCCACTACCTTCCACAGCTAAATAAAACCGAGAAATCACCTCCTGCCTCATGGAGATTTCTTTCACTTACATTGATTTTTCAGTGTGGCATATACCGTTAAGGCATAGCTGAAAGCCAAACGGAAGCCATGGTTTCCTATAAACTGCATTTATGTTTTTTACATAATCCCAAAGCGGGCATTTGTTTATGAGAACCTTTTCCGGAAAAGATTAAAAACGTGGCTTTTCCAGCTTTGAGTTTTTCTGTTGCTCCTTCTTCCGTTGTTTCCCAAGCCCGGCACCTTATCAATTTTTTTCAGAAGAGCGGTCTCAGCGCGGGGACACACCAGCTGGTGTAACCAGGTGCTTTATAAGTGATATTATTATTAATAAATACAAAAGATTAATGGTAACTACAAATAGCAATTCAGATTCATATGTGGACACTTTCAACTGCAGTGGACCGCTTTCCTACCTATAGGATTTACTAGATCTGACAAGTGATCTTGGAAAATAAATCAAATATGCTTCTAACTTTTGTTAATTTTAGTAGTGTAGATGTTTGTGTCTGCTATCTGTTAATCATTGTTCAGTCACATGCTGCACTCTTGACTTGACTGGTAAATAGGAGACTGACCTGTCATTGAGGATCAGATTTTGTGTTATGTAATTTCCTCCAATGTTAGTATTATGTTCTAATGTGCTCTGATGTTTTTACTGCAGCACAAATAGCTTATCAACATTCTCCGGGAAGGGAAAACATTCAACATACCAAAAACAAATGCATGACAAACAGGTCAACAGAAGTTTGTTCAGTAGCCTGACTTTGCTTATTTGTAAGATAACGTTCAGGGTCATAGCGGTGTCGGCCGCCCACCCAAGTCTCAACCATAGAGATTACACTTACTTGTTTGAAAATGTAAAGACTGCAGTTTATTGGCTGCTTCCACTTACAATTGGTCCATTATAGATTTACCTTGTGCTCTACATTCAGAGCAATAGCTTTATATTGTTTCGCTATCCTGGTGACCATTCAATGTGGGATAATTCCCTCTTTATTGTATGGCCCATCATAATGCTACCATCAAACAGTCCTTCCAGTTAGATATACTAGATGTCCACACAGTTGAGACTATACACTTGAGATGGTAGTGTGTCCCCAAACATTTAGCCTTCCCTCCTCCTATTTTTGCCAAATTCGTTCTTGTCGGGCATAGGACTCTGTGCACTTTTCCACTGCTAACCAGTGCTAAAGAGCTTCTGCTGTCTCCCTAAAACATGGTAAGGTTGACATATACCTGTTGACATGTTTAATTTAGTTATGAGTCCCTTGAAGAGTGGTATACCACATACAGAGAGCCTTTAAATTAAATGCTACCAGTGGGCCTGCAGCACATATTGTGCCACCCACTTACGTATCACCCTAAAACTTGTCCCAGGCCTGCCATTGCAGCCCAAATGCAGTGTCACACTGCCATATTGACTTGGCATTTAAATCCCCTTTGCAAAGACTTAAACTCCCCTTTTTTTGCATATAGGTCACCCCTTAATGTAGGCCCTATGTAGCCTATAGGGCAGGGTTCTGTGTAATAAAAAGGTTGGGCATGTACTTTTAGGTTTTACATCTCCTGGTAGTGAAAAACTCCCAAATCCATTATTCACTACCGTGAGGACTACCCCTCCCATAAGATAACATTAGGGGTTCCTTATTACAATTATTAAGCTGTAATTCCTAATGTAGATATATCATGTTTGGTACCTGTGGCATTGTAATGATAAACCCTCTTTAATGGTAAAGTCAGATTTTTCATTACATTTTTGAAAATACCACTTTTAGCAAGTTGGCATTTTCCTGCCCTAGCCCTTTATGCCTGCAGCCAGTCATGGGTCAAATGACTAGGTGTGGATGAAAGACTTAGCAAATTCCTCCCAGACAGCCAGACAATAGAGGGGCTAGGTGTGCCTCAGTGGGCCATCACTGGCAGGATGGGGGGTGGAGCTGAGAACAGCCCCACTTACACCTGGTAGGCTGTATCCTTTCTCCTCACAATAGGCCTAATGACCATGTATTGTCACTGCAGCCAGCTTGGAGCCAGGACAGTGGAGTCAGGAAATTTCATGCGCTTCAAAGAACCTTTCCAGAAATGTGCCCCTCCTTCTAGGAGAAGGGCACGAGGGTATAGAAATATGACCTTCAGACCCACTGTTCAGTTCACTACTGGACCTGTGGAAGGACTTTGCCAGATCGTTGCTGTACCTGGAAGAGCTGCTTTGCTGCCTGGAGCCTGCCTTGAACCCTCAGAGGCCAGCCCTGCTCTTGACCCTTGCATCTTTACCTATACACAGGATTGCCAGAAGTGACTCCGGTGGCTAGTTTGCTGGCCTCCTGTTCAGAGCCACAGGGACATAACGGGCTCCCACCATCTTGACTCCACACCTGGAGCCAGCCTGAGTGAGGCCTGAGCCCCCAAGAGGTCTCCATCCACTCCTGGACCCTGGTGCACAGATGGCCATTTTCCACAACTGAAGATTTAGACAAAATATGGCCAAAAAGTGCTTTGAGAACAAGGAGGCGACCAGGACTAACCTGGTCGGGTATCCGTCCGAGGTCCATCGGACTGAAACTGCAGCTTCTCCTGCCACGTTCTTCTCCGCAGCAGCAAATTGGTTTCAGCGGTCCTTCGTCAAAGGAGTATCCAAACTTATGGAACTTTCTTCGGCTGCAGCTCTCTGCTTCATCAAAAGAGATTTTTGACTTCCATTTCAGCACCTAAGTCCGAAGGTAAAAATCTTTACCAGGCCTTCACTCCATGGCCGTCCCACGACGACTCTTCCGCCTCGGACACTCCTGCAGCCTTGTCCTGCTGAACCTCTACCTTCTCAGACATTTTTCTTTCTAAATTTTTCTAATTCCTAAGGTAAGTCCTGACCAGGTTCAATCCACTTCTTTTTTCCGAATAGCGCTCCATCGTGATCTACCTTAACTCTCTGCTTTGACCCAGTCTTGCGCGACCAGATGTCTGCAGTTGGTGCTATGATCTTTTAGATTTTGCTAAAAACTTTTAAAAGCATAACTCCGGTTCGACTGATATACTTTTTGTCATTTCGGTGTCAAATAATTTATTAAAATGTACTCTATTTTTCTAAATTGGTTTGGGATTTTTCTTGTGTTGTGTTTTCACTTCATAACTGTTTCTGTGCTGCATAAATACTTTACACGTTGCCTCTAAGTTAGGCTTGACTGCTCTTTGTGCCGAGCTACCCTGGGTTAAGCACAGGTTAATTTACTAACATTTTGTGGTTCACCGTGCAAGGGATTGTGGCTGGTGCTGGACTAGGACTCACACCCCAGTCAACCAACAACCCAATTTCTCACATAGTGCCTAACTCAGTCATGAACAATCCCAATCAGCCATTTTTCTTTCTCCCTTCAGTTAATCAAGAATCCAAGATGGCAGCCACATCTGATAGCTGTGCCTCAGTTACCCACGCACACTAGGTGACCCCTCATTTCTGGTAGCTGTGTTTCAGTGGTCACAATCTTACAGAAGCCATGTTTCATTACTTTTAGGTCATCAGGCTGTCCACTTCTGGAAGCCCTACCTCGGTTAGTCAGGCACACCGGGTGACCCTTCTTGTAAGGTGCGGGTGGTTCAAGGGTTGCAATATTCCAAAAGCCATGTTTCTTTTACTTTCAGGCATTCTGGGTAGCCATCCACTTTCATTAGCCGTGCCCCAGTTTTGCAGGCACTCCCAGTGCACCTCAAATTCTACAGGCTCTGCTATACTCCCCTTTACTCGACCAGGCCTGTCATATGGCCATAGCACTGCCTATACATACATGCCTTTACTGTTGAGCATGCAGAATTCGCTCCCTTCCTCTGTCACTTGTGGGTTCTCAGTGCGAAGGGCAAAACATTTAACTCCTTAGGCCAACACATTTATACGCTGGATGTATCCATATTTTAGACAAGCATGAATCCCTGGTTATTTGGAATGGACGTTTATTTAAAGTGGGTGCCAGGGATGGAGCAAGGACTCGTAGAAAAGAGACTTGTTTGGAGACAATCCTCTCATATCATATTGGACCAGTAAGTCCTACAGTGGCTACTGCTTCTGTTGAACAGAGAGAAACACAGACTGAGAGAACTGTGAAGACATTTCAGATTAACCCACTATCTGTTGATTCAGCACTGACAGTGATATCTCCAGATGTTACTGCTTCAAATGTGACTGATTCAGTACAAATATTGCAAACTGCAGATGCACAGGCAGTGCCTAGAAAAATTGTGACTGTCCCAATTAATATGGTCCCTACTCAAAAGGTTCAAAGAGCTGCAGAAGGAGTAATTATGTCAGGGTTTATTTCAGAAACTCAGAATTCACAGATTATTGAACAGAAATTACCCTAGACAGTCCAAGCACTGAAAGGTGGGGGGAAAATGGTCTTTACAACATCTGCAGCCCAGGATAAAATGAATATTATTGGTATATTTGAAGATGGGATTTTTCAAACCTGCTGTGAGGAAGCAGCAGTGATTAAAAAGATAGAGAGCATGGGGGAACAAATTAACTCAGATTCTGAAAAAGAGAAACAGTTTAGTGCTTTAAATTCAACATTTGAACATGAAGAAATTAACAGTCCCTGCTGTTTAAATCATGAAAATGTGAACCAGTTTCAGGAGAAAGAATTAATTTCCCTGAGTAAGGAAACAGCTGCATTTGCAGTAACTACACGTGATAGACTAACTGATTTGGCTAAAAAATATGAAATTGATGTTTCAGGAAGTTTTCCATTTCAGAAAGATTTCAGGGTACATGTGGATGATGAGGCCATGCATTCTTCATGAATGCAATTGCACATTGCAAAAATAATAAAATATATTTTCGAATGCAATGGGTTGTAGAAATTAGGAGACAAGTGGCAAGAAAACATAAGAAGAAAAAGAAACCACCAGACCTAGCAAGGAAACTGGATAAGAAAAAGAAACCACCAGACCTTGTTAGGGAAAATAATAAACAGGATGAGGCAGAAGCTTTTGCTTACTCATTGATAGAATAGGTGGGAGAAGTGCCTGTTCATGTGCCACGGAACAAAAGTGAACTTGCAGCATTTCGGAACACATTCCCAAAATTGAAAGACAAACTTATGCTGTGGTACCCACAAGTTGATGGACTTATTGAAATTTTAAAAGAGTTGTGCATTAATTTGGAAATATTCTTTGACATTGACATGCAGACTGAATTGTGGTTTGAATATAAAGTTGCTGTGCAAAGGCCAGGTGAGGAGACAATGAAAAAGGTTTGCGAGAATGCACCATCATTTTCTGTTGTTATGGAGAAAAATGTAGCAGTGATTATTTTCCTGAAGGGCAAAGTGCCAGCAAAGGATGTCAATTGGGTACAGATTAAAAGAACACAGGATGGAAGTAAAGGTGTTTTGGTTCGTGCAAATTCAGGTATGGATGTTGCACTGCTGGAAAAAGTATCCTTTTGCCATCTTTGTAACAGATTTGAGCATTGGAAAAAGAAATGTAAATTTAAACCTGATACAGAAAATGGAAATGAGCAAACACAGAGAGAAATGGAGGTGCAAAAAGTGCCAGCCAAGCAAATGCTTATGTCAGTTCAGAAACAGGTACCAATGGCAGGAGTTTTTCAAGCTCAGATGCTTCCACAAAATATGGAAAATGCTCAAATTAATTTAAATAAGTTGTCCAGAGCAAATGTGAATTCTTTCCAGAAACAAAATCAGAACCCATTTCAACAGGTTGCTGTATTTGAAAATGAGAGTTTTAACCCTAACAATTCTGAATCTACCAAGTCCATTGTGAAAGCAGTGGAAGGTCCAGACTTAGTTGTAGGAATTTTAAAAAGAGAAATTACATACCCAGTTTCATAAGAATTTGCTGCAAAAATAAGCCCATTTGAGGAAAGTTACCAATTTGCTGTTTGTGATACAGGCCTGACAGAAAAAAAATTATTTTGCAAATTAAACAGCACAGATTACTGTACACCCGATAATGTTAATTTTCAGATTCCTGATGAGGATGTACATTTTAAAAAAGCCCAACAAGCTGTAGCATTGTTTTCAGAAAGGACAGTTGAAAAATTACCTTCTGATATGAAAGAAATAATAAACACAGAAATAAGAGAGTTCACAGAGAAGGATGTCAGATTAATAAAATGTGCAGAGCATGTCTTAATCAAATTAGAACCAGATGACATGTATTCAAGAACACCATCAGTTGCAGACATTTTACCCTTAATTGGAGATAAACTGAGTAATGGATTTTTGATGGAATTGATTGGAAGTTTGTGTAATATTCCGATCACAGGTTCACAGAACCTAAATGAAAAGAACAGAATAGTGCAGGAGATTAATAGCATAACTTTTCTATGTTGTCCTATGGTACCGAATCCAGCCAAAATAATTGTTCACATTCCATGTGCTGAAGAATGGCTTACTGTTATTGACTTTTGTCAAGTTCATGTCACAGTGCCATTGCATGAAGATAGTCAGGAGTACTGTCAAAAAGAAAATGAATGTCTGGGACACATAATTGGAAAGGGAGCTAGAAAGGTGTCACCAGAGAGAGTGGAAATAATTCACCAGATGAATCCACCTCAAATTCAGAAAGAAGTCAGGATGTTTTGGGGAAAGGTCGGTTGCTATAGTGAGTGGTTACCAAACCTTTCCCTAGTGGCTAAGCCTTTACTGAGGCTGACACACAAGGATGTGTCTGATCCGCTTCCACTAGACAACAATTGCACAAGATCATTCCTAGAGTTGAAAGAGAAAAAGTGTCGCGCCCCGGCACTAGGAATGCAAGTTTATTTAGAAGACAATACACCAATTTGCAGTGAGAGGGAGGGCTGCGCTCTCTCAGCGCCTGTTCAAAAACATGAATGTGTTCAAAGTCTGTGATGTATTTCCCAATGACCTTTGACCCTAACATCACAGAAATGCCAGCAAATGAATTGGTTTGTGATGAAACTGAATATGAGTGTCGAGATGTCATGAATATATGCATGAAGCCAAGATCATACTTTAAGGATGAACGTGTGATTCAGCCCAACAATGTCCATTTTGTAGTTGACCCATATTTGAAAGGTAACAATATTAAGAGCAGCACATTCTGTGCTCCTTATATATTATCTTGACAAAGCTTCATGGCTTTCAGTAGTTTCCTCAGCCCAAAATTCGAAATTGATTGCCCTTACTATAACATGTAGTATATCTGCTCAAATGGAAGTCACTGTTGTCATGGGAGAGAGAAATGCTAATTCAATTGCACAAAATTGTGTTCTGTTAGCATATACCTTCAATGGAATCTTCACAGGTGAATTAATAGAGGCTCAAGAAAATGTTTCAGAAACAGAACAACAAGGTTGGATCAGAACAAATTTTGAGAACAATTACAACTGCACAATAGCAAATGTGCTATCGCAAAAACTGATGCCCAGGTATAGATTGCCAGTTTCTCTGAAATCAGATCATAATGAGGTTTTAAAGATGATGTGTGCAGAACCACAGATCGGACAAGGATGGGATTGTAACTATCTGCCTGAAGTTCCAAGTATAATAAAGCAACACAAAGACAGCACAGAGTTACACTTTGCAAAAGACTGTGCTTCACCATCACTGAAGTGGCTTGAATATGTACATGCAAATGGACTTGCGAAAACAACAGATGAAAAGACTAGCCATTGCTGTGTAGGTCTGGCTGATGTGGAGCGTGCAGTTTCTCACCAGATAGCAGCTGCTACACAAGATCTGCATAATGGATGATGCCAATACTTTGATCTGAGAGATGCTGCTGAAACATCTGAATCTGATCAAAGTGAAAATAAAAGTGAAAAGCTTGGATTGAAAAAGTGCAAAGAATTGATGGTACTCTGTCACAGTTTCTCAGCAGCTGAGTAGTCAAAATGCATGGAAAAAGTACAGAATGCCACACTGTATGAGCCACCCTGATGGTAAGCTAATGACAAAAAGCAAAGAAATGCTGAAACAAATAACTGGGATTGTCAAGAGCTGAAGAGAAAAGAATCTTTGAATGATGAAAGAAAAAACTGTCCTGTTGAATCTTCCTTTTATTATTTTAGTTACTTATTTTAGAGAAGACTAACAGTTCCAAGAAACTACTTACAGAACTCTGCACTAAACATTTGAGCTTGGCTATATATGATCTGATTACAGACAAAACTTGTGTTGCCTTAGAAATAGAGGTAAAATTGTTATATGCTCAGCTTTTGCAAAAAAAGAAAAGTCACCTGTGAGATTAAATAAGTGTGATGATTTACAAATCATTTGAGGATTATAATTTGTTATCATCAAAGGGAGGGATGATGTAGCTCAGATTTCATCTGGATTCAGGCATTGCTTTATTTTTATGTTTCAGACAGACTGCATTTTAAAATGGCACTTTTGGTGCATGCCAAGTGAAAAACATGAAAGAGGCCTACAAATGAAATCATGTGAAAACCATGCTTAATTAATTAATCATGGATCTTTAATGTGTTTAGTTTAGATTTAACCTCACTATAGAATGTACATTTAATTTAGAGAATGGTTTATTTGAAGTTTTAAAGTAGCACATAATTGTGCTGAATTAACATGTGTTTTTGCAATGTAGAAAACTCGTGATTTCAGTTTCCTTTAAAAGGCTCACTGTGGCCTCTTTAGCTTTGAACATAAGAATGGAATGTGTGTTCACTCCTCCCAGCTCCTTTTCCTTGTAATCTACTCTCCCTGTTCCCATCTGAAGAGACTTTAGCTTTGTTGCATATTTAGACAATGCATATTCAGTTCATAACACATCTTTTTATAATGTGTATTAATTAATCAACCACGCCCCAACACTACATGTGGGGCAAACGCATTTTGCATGAAAAGCTATTTAAAACATTAGAGCATGTTGCTATGGGTATGTATTGATTGTTTGCGCTTTGAAAATTTGCATTGGTGCCTGTTTATGCTATGTTGTACATTGCACATTTTTGCATGTTGTGCACAAATGATAGAAAAGCTGCTTTAAACAAAAAGCTTTTGCTACGTAATAACTAATATAGGTTACTAGTATGGGGGAAGTAAACATAATGGATTTTATTTCATAAATTAATATTCTTTTGTGTTTGTTTTGCTTTTGGGCCCACAATAAAAATGGCTGTCTAGGAATCCAGCATGGCTGAGAATTGTTAGCAGTGTGCTGAATGAGAGACGCATGCGCAGATGATTGTGCCAGCTGCATGAACTGCCAGGTGCCTCAAGTGAAGACACATGGGTCAAGGCCACAGTGATCTGCACACTCCTGTCATTGTGCCAATGTAGCAATGTTTGTGGGAGAGTGTCATCCCTGTGTGCAATGTGAAAGCAAGGCGGAAATAGACTTATACATTTTGTCGCTTAATTGTTGCAATAGTGAATAATTATTGATGGTGATACATATGACTGTATTAAGCCTTAACACTTCCTTTGTTAAAACTGGTATTGGTTGGATTTGCGATGAGATCAGGATGATGAGACCCCTGTGTCACCTGTGCTAACCAATCACAGTGCGAGTTCCTACAGAAACTGCAACATTATTAGTATAGTCAGCCATGAATTAGAGTATAAATAATGCCCCCTTAGGGGACGTGTCAGTCTTAGAGGATCAGAAGCAGATCTGACCAGACATCATTTGGGTTAGGTACGTGAACGTCGCGGGTGCAGCCTGGGAGGAGATTGCGTCCGAGGAGACACCGAGGGAAGAGGGGGGCTTGCTCATATTTTTTCCAGAGAGGCATAGGCTAGCCTTGAGCCGTCATATTTTTGGCAAGGCAGATCACATTCTTCTGTGGCCTTGTGAAGGGAGGGCATTTTTAAAGAGCAGCCTCTCTGTTAGACATTGAGAGGGAGAGAGACAGATGAACAGACCAGTGAAGAGAGAGCAGCTGAGAGATTAGGACAGGTTTTTGTCTTATGCATTTATTTCTCTTTATGGGAGATTTTTGCCAATTATTAGTTATTGATTAGGCTTGCAAAACTCACTCTTGAATTATATTTTTCCTGAAACTCTTTAAAGAGTTCTGACTGACATAGAATTAGGGGTTTGCCTTTTCTTTATGGAGTGCTTTGTATGCAATCTATAACATGTTCTGTATTAATTCTATTTTTCATATTTTTCAATTCTGTAACCTGATTATAAATTGATTAATGAATAAAGAATCAGAGAAACTTAACTTTTGACTAGAAAATAAAACCCTTTAAAATACTCACAGCTCTCTTTATTGGCTTAAATATTAATTGCATTTTTATTTCTCATGTTTATGTAAAGTCTCCTGAAAGTGATACACTGTGGCAAAGGTCCATCACCTTTAAAGCGGTAAACTAGAGGTAAATTATGTTTTGCATTGAGAAATTACCGTGAAATTACCACTGGATCACCAGCATAACAGACAGACACTACCAAGTCTCGCCACTTCAAATGCCTTTCCTCAAGACTGACATGTTCATTCCAGTAATGGCAGATGAATGTGTGTTGTTCAATCTGTAATTGGCACCTACAACACTATGGCTAAGGGAGGCGGGGCAGGCTTTTTAATCCTGTGTTATTTCATTTTGCCAAGAATGCCTCAAAGCCATTAAGTTAAATTACTCTATAAGCGTTGACTCCTCTTTCCAGAATTGTCACAAGTTAACAAGCAAGAGACGGACAGGGCAGCACAACCATGTATTTGTAGTGCATGTTAAAGGCACAGCAACTGACAGATGATGAACGGTGGCTGTGGACTCTGGGAGTCAGGGACGGTCAAAAACCAGCTGAATTTCAGCTGAATGCGGGTAATGGTTTGCAGGCTGCAGGGAAAACAAAGAGTGGGCTCTGGTGTGGGTTACTCACCTATGGCTAGAGATGCACCAGCCTGGTGGGCCCAGAGCTCCTTGAGCAAAGATATGGATAGACACGACACACAGGAGCTCTCTGTGGCGGCTATAAGCGGGGTGTACTGTGTAAGAAACTACTGATACTGGTGACGGGGCAATGTACTTCTACCTGCCTTCTCTGTACTGTGTAGGCGAAACCTAATAAACCAGCTTGTTAAGAGAATCTCCATCGCAAATTTGATGGCTTGTGAGCTACATGATGCACCAGTTTACCCATTGTATATTTAGAAGAAAAAAAAATTAATCAATTGGGGGAGTGATATTGTAAAACAGATTATGTAAATACACAAAGCATCTCTTCAGACTAACTTCCGAACTAGAGTTGAAGGGTATCTTGATAGTGCTATTTTACTGTTCAGGATGGGTGTGTTGATTAATTTAAAAAGTAGTACATTCACCCGAAACCACTGCACCTGTCAGCGATAAAAGGTGTTAGTCTAAATTGCGGTTGGGCGGGCAGGTCCTTAATCACTCCTGACCCCAGCAAGGTCAAAAGCCTGATAAGCAGGTCAATGTACAAGGAATTAACCGTACCCCTACTCCTCAAATTCTCATACTTATAGCTATCTTCGATTCAATCCGACCCAGCAGATTTCGCCGAGGTACAGCATTTTTCAGGGGGTTTAGCCTCGTAGCATCCCCCAAAGCTGCCCTAAGTCGGCTCATTACTGCCGTCTTAGTTCAGGGGCAGCCGCGTAGAGTTCTGGGTAAAAGGTAAACTAGATTGAAAAGACTGACACCTGCCATCTTTGTTAACAGCACACTACAGTCTCTCCTCTGCTTCAGGAACTGCGCTGGCTTAAGTTTCGAAGCACATCGAATTTAAGGCATTGTGCTATATGTTCAAGGCCAAACATGGCCCAGCTCCCTTATGCATCCAAGGACTGGTGAGTCCCTATGGGCCTACACCTCTACTGGGATCCTCCAGCCCCTTGCTGTTCACTCGCCCAGGTTTCGACTAACCCGCATGAGGGGACTCTCCTTTGCCTACCTAGGTCCTAAGTTGTGGTATTCTCTCCCAGTCTCTCTTAGGAACTGCAACTCCTTACCTGCTTTTCATAAAAATCTGAAGATCTGGCTTTTTTCTAGCTGTCTTCTGGGGTCACCGTTATCTGCCTCTATCCTGCACCTGGAAACCCCTCGGGGTAAGTGCGTGCACTTTAAGTCTGTTAAATTAAATTTAATTATTCTGGGCAAGGATAATATTATCCAGTTTGAAAGTGTGTGAACAACAATATCAAATACGTTTTTAGTGTAAGCTTTCATGAACTGTTAATTGCATATAATATAATTTGTCTATCCACAAGTATTTTTTTGTCGCTGTTCCTTTCAACTAGGCTTACTTGTTTCACCCTGGGGTTGTCTTGGTGGGGACTGGTGAGTGCACGTGGCCCTGAGGGGATTGCGGAGTGCCGTTGCGCAGTGTGATGAAACCGGACACATCTAATTATAAATTATACAGAATTTGAATTAAACGACACAACAACTCCCATAATGGAAAATACCTGGTTGAGGGTCCTGTGTTGTCTGATATTCATATGTCTAATGTAGTGATTGCTAATTAATGCAGCCTTGAGTGCGGGCCTTTCAAGTTGACAAGTGAAGCAGCAATTGCCACTTCACAGCGCTCCTTATGCAATCAGCCTGTGTGTTTGCCAAAATGTGTGGTTAAAATCACCCAGAAGTGCCTGAAGCACATTTTATTTTTAGAGTTCAATTATATTTGCTTATTTTTCAGAACACAAACTAAAGAAACGAGATAAACGCATTTTGCAGTAGGCAAACAGATTCAAAACAAGCAACGATGGGGAAAACTAAATAAAAACTAGACTGGGTCCCTGCTTCGGCCCCGGGGGGAACTGATGATTGCACGTTGCTCCATGAGGACTGGTGAGTTCAATTGCGATCAGAGTGATGTCTTCCCATAAAGCATGCAGAACTAGGATCACAAGGTCTCCTCTGAGACCAGCATAGGGTGTTGAGCCCATGGCACTTGGACAGCACTGTAGCTTTAAATCAAGGGTGTAGATCTTGTAGTGACAGCAGGGGTGCTGAGAGGCTTAAAAGAAGTTCCACCAAAGCAGATGAAAACAGTTCTTAGGCCATGGGATAGTGATAAGAGAAACACACAGAGGAAGAACAGGAAATAGTATGCTACAGCTAATAAAAACGCAGGAAAAGTAAGTGGCAAGCACACAAGCCAATGAAAAGTGAGGGCGGGATGTAAGCCCCTTTTAAGATTTATATTAAATACAATAGATTTCACAACCACACCGCAAGCGATGTGCAGGAGAAATCTAAAAAGATAAAATAATATGGTATTACTTTCACCAAATGTGCCAAATTGTGCCGAATATTTTGCATTTTCGTGACGATAATTTAGTCAATGCTGCTGCATAATTTGATCCTCCCCTGTCGCATAATTTCAGTGGCCATGACGCAAAGCCATTAAAAACACTGGCCTGAAAAGAGATGTATTGTGAGTTTTCAGATACAGCAGCTGCCATAAACTGCATGGGCTGTGAGCCCCTTCTCAGTGTTTCAGTCTAGGAGGTCCGCACCATCCTCAGCTGGGGCCCAACTCTATGCATCAGTCCATGGCCACAGAACCCTCAAACTCTGATGGGCATGTCTTTGCATCCCCTTCTAATTCCATGTCCTTGTCCTGGGCCTCTACAGAGGCACCAGGCCACACAAAGATCCCAATCGCCCAACCTCCTGGCAACTCTTCTGATTCTCGATCTCTTTTGGTTCACGATTGGCACACCTCACAAGTTTACTGTGAGAACTCAAGTTTTCAGGGGAAGGGGCAGCCATATTGGATGCAGTGGTATTTATTCCGCACCCAAGGACATGCCCCTCACTTGACCTTGTTCCTTTGTTCTTGCTTTTGAAGAGGACAAATCTTACCTGTTTCCCAATTGTTCCTTTTATCTGGTCACCTGCCTCAGCAGTGGCAATCAGCAATTCTAAAACTCCTTACACCAGCTGACCTAGACACATATTTACTGGTCTCCTTCACCTTCAAAACAAAGTCAAAGAGAAACATCTTGAGACCACAGGCTAGTGTCCTCTCACACTTGTGCACACGCAGTCCTTGGCACTAAAATCTATATTTTGGCAATATTAGAACTAGGAAGGACACTGACAATAGAAAATCACCAACTATTTCCTACTCTGGGACAGAAGCGACATTTAGAACCAGGCCGCAGAGGGTAAGAGAGAATTCTGCTTTAAGCAAATTGTGTACTTTTGGGACCCTGTAATTCACGATTTTGCGATGTCAACAGGACGTAAAAGCATTTTTTGTGGTGAAAAGAGCAACAATTTGAAAGAACTCCCAACATTGTGAAATGATTAAGGGATTTCTCGTACCAATAATACGTGTTTCTTATTACACTCCTCTATTGTCTTCATGACCACCATTTTTTCCAAAAGAACAGAACTCAAGTCTGAACAGGGAGCCAGGGAAAGTCCCACAGCAATTCTGTTCTCACTCCCAAAACTTGCCCGCTGGCATTGATAACACAGTCCTGATGGGCAGATTTACAAGCCCCGTGGGCCACTTTTGCGCCACCGTTGCTGACGCAGCGGCGGCGTAAAGCTAGCGCCATGTTGCGTGGGATTTACAACGTGACGCATCTAGGGAAATGCGTCACGTTGTAAAGCCCTGCTCCACATGAAACCTGCGTCAGGTTTCATGTGGGTGTTCCAGCGCAGGGGGAGGGTGTTCCGGTGCAGGAATGCCTTGGAAAAGTGCCTGAGTGAAATCTACAAGATTTCACTCAGGCACTTTTCTGACCCCGCTGCGTCAAAACCTTGCGCCTGCTTGAAGCAGGCGTAAGGTGTGACGCACCATGTGCAAGATAGGCCGGGTTGGCACAGTGCTGGAGTTGTGTCGCGCCCGCAACACAACTCCAGCACTGCGCCAACATTAGGACGTCAGATGCGACACGCATCTGCATCTCCTTGCGCCATGATGCGCCGCATTGTAAATGCGGCGCATCCGTGGTGGCGCAAGGATTGTGATGCGTGTCGCAAGGTTCCTGGCGCATCCCTGCTGATTTGCAGGGATGCGCCAGGAATTGTAAATCTGCCCCATAGTTCCCAACAGTATCCAGTGGTCATGGCGTATTAGGGGAGTGGTGGACTTCATGTCATCCCCACAGAAGTCCTTCAATCTAAGGTTAATGGCCTAGACAGCATCCATGCTACTAAGTAGTAATCCACACATCAAAACAGCATTGCTCATCAGGCATCTCAAATTGACGGTTTGCCATGTGCAAAAACATTGTCTGTGTGAGACATTACACAGAAATCTTTGCTGGAACAGCCTACTGCAGCCTTCTCACTAGAGCTACAACCCATGGTATCTATGTCATAATTTGTGTCTTCCCAATACTAGCCTTTGAGTTCACTTACCATAGGAAATCTTTTGTCTACAGATGTGTGGAAGGTGTATGTGCCCATTGCGTGTCCTGCCTGACCCCAAGACTCCATCCACAGTAGAAATTGCATATTTCCATCTGCCCCATTAATATTCTGAACATCATGCAACGCACCTTTTCCTCTTAAACCCCTCAGTCAAGGGTCCACCATGAAACCCCTAGTCATCCAAGGATGTCTGTTTTCTCCCTTCATCTGAGAGGCTATTTTGAGTGTTGCAATCCTCCCTTTCAGTTATGGTAAATTTAACTCTGTGAGAAGATACATTATGTAAGGGAGTATGACACTATATCCGAATGTGAGGGTGTCAACATGCACGTGTACCTCAATGATGGTAGAGGGACTGGCATATGTCTATGAAAAAGAGAGGTGTTACTATTTACTTGTATACTTATAATTCTTATAGGAGGTCATAGGAGACCCCTGGACATTAATGCATACAAAGGATCATGAAGTTTAGCAACTCTTTTGCACCACAGCAGCCATGTCATTTTTGGGAAATGGAAAGGAGGATGGGTTGTAAATGTTCAGCTGTAGAGTTGAGAGTCCTTCTCGGTTGGCGCTGCTCAATGAGTATAGCAAGTCACACAGCATTCTCGGGCTTATAGTGATGGATAAATATGAACCTATCTTTTCTGAAGCTGCACTATGGCCGGGGTGGCCGGGCTATGTCTGTTTTTGATTGTTCTGGAGACTGTACTGAGATGAAAAGAGCATGTAAGTGCTGACAGTTCCAGATTGCATCACAGTTGCATCATGCATGACAGACTATGTTGCTTTTGTATATAGGCTCCTTGGACAAACCAGAATTGGGAAAGATGCACAGGCATGTTGATCCTATGATTTGAATCATTCAGCAATGTCACTGGTGGTCTCTGGCCAGTCCCAAGTGTCCATCATCTGTGTCGTCTCTGAATAGGTCCCGTCCCACTCTCAGTCTCAACTGACAGCATCTGATGTTTAGCTCTGTAGTTTGATTGTGATGAGCCTGTGAACAGAATCATTGCTTATTTTGCTCCCTGTGGCTTTCTGGAGAATTTTGCCTTTAGACAGGATGGTGCAACAGCTTCATTTGAGGGTCAATCTGATGTGCTATCATGAGCATTTAACCTTTTATGAAGTGTGATATCTTGTCGGGTCTTAGAAGTCTTCTTGGGTGCAGTGACTTGTGGTCACAGCTTCTGAAGTTAGTGCTGTCACCTGTTGTTGTGGGATCTAGATGCTGCAACCCTGTGGCCTGAGAAGTGGGAAACCATGAGAATACTGCATTATGTATGGAGGTTCTGCAATGTGCCCACTGAGCGTTCTGAACCGGGTGGGGGCTTGTTTTCCTAGACAGGTTTAGTATAAGGGCGTTACTGCTCCTGAATATGACTGGCTTTCAACAAATGTTTTTAAGGTCATCCTATGGAACTAGTGCCTTTGGAATCATTGGCAAGATTGATTTTTTTCATACTGGCATTTTATGGGCTGAGGAGCAGGTGGCCTCGAGTTGATGTTGGTGGGCTACTGTTGAGGAGTATGCTGGGTTTGACTATTGAGCGCATAGTCAATGGATTTCTGTTTTTGTGAGGCAGGCTGGGGTTAAGCATTTGTCATATGTAGTTTTGCCTTTCAAGTGGTATCCCCAGGCGCCTGTGGAGGGTTCAGGTGCAAGCTAAACCTTGTATGATGGTCAGGTAAGAATTATGGTTGGACTGAAGCCAAATATACGTTCTTCCATTCTGGTGACCCTAGATCCTTCTTGATTTAATCTAGGAGCAATCTTCTCTGCTTGGGTGTACACGTTGTTAATGTAGACAGTGTTGTCTCACAGGGTCATTTGCTGTGCAAACTCCTGTTTGACTGGATTTACTGTTGTCCAGTACAGGCCAGGAGGCTCCCAATCTGGATCCCGCCCCTCCAACTGAACTGAATCAATTGCTGAATAGCAATGCCTAACTTGTTTGAGTGCTCACAGGTTATGTTTCTCAACATGACAGAAGACAGAGGTTGTCATCCTATGAAGAGAGAGATTTATAAGGTTGCCCGATTGAAGATCAGCTTTCCAGGGTAAATGTACTGAACTGGTAAAGGATGTCAAGAACTTGGGCTTAATTTGTGATGACAAATTAGAATATGTAAGGAAAAAGTGCAATTGTGTACATCCTGTTTTCTGCATTTGCGAGTTTTGTGTACAATACTACCATTCTTACTGGATGAGCAAATATTTACAGTCATCAGAGCATTAGTGGGCTCTCACCTTGAGTACTACACTTCCCTATTTTGGGCTTTAGCAAAAGGTACATTGTGAGGAGTTCAAGTTATCCGTAATTTGGCAGCCAGAGTGATAGTGAGAATTCCCCGTTATATGTTGGCTTCAAATCAGCTTGCCTAAATTTATTGGCTGCCGATTGAGCACCATGTCTCTTTTAAATCCTCGTGCATTTGCCATAAAATAAACTTTGGAAAATCCTCCAGGTTTTTCCAGGAACTACTTACGGTATATATTTCCAGGCACAAACTTCGGTCAGTCACTGCTTGTGATGTCGAGAAAGATTAGAAAGAAATGCTCTCTTTGCCATAGCGAGGTTCACTTGACCTTCAGGAGATTGGTGAAGGTCTCTTCTCCTAAGTCTGTTTTCTTCAAGTTGTTTTAAACCTTTACCTGTAGATCTCTTTCCTCTGATTTTGCTATCTACAGTTACGGGACTGATGCAGCATAACCAGACATTCACCAGGGTGGACTTGAGTTTAATGACATGAAGAAAATGCCTTATTGGGCATCTGCATTAAAGTTTTGAGGGGTTTTTCCCTGTAGATTTGGAGTTGAATAACTGGGTGTATTTTCCAGCTTTCCTTTCTATCCCTGAAAGACAGTGACTTCCTGCACTGCATGCCCCTCACTTCCTGAAACATTGCAACAATGTGATACCATGGCCTCTGGCTAACTTAACATTGATCACGATGGTATGCAAAAAGCAACCCCACAGCCCCTTCGCCGACCTAACAGGAAGGCTGACCCCAACTGCCGTAAAATTAATGCATGTGATGGAGCGGGTAAAATATTTTCTTTTTATATACCCAATCCATTTATATATGTTTATATTAAAATGATTAATAATTAATTATAATAATTAATAGCTTGATGTGAAGGTACTAAACCAACCTTATTAACAGAAAGAACACACGTGGGAATGCATTTGCATGGCTAAAATTAATAAGTGAACTAAGTTTGTATGCATATTAAAACGATAAATGTTGCTTGAGTAATGTTATTGTGATTTGCGCTTAAATAAACCAGCATTAACGGCTTTGGATGTTGCATATGGCTAGATAAATGCATACACATAAGGGTATTAGCAAGGGTTTAACACTGTTTTAATCATTTCTATGTATTAATTACGATTTTGTGTTTCTTTGCTTAAAGTTGACTATTCTGGCCTACCAAAAGATGGCCGCCGACTGAAACCTAACTAAAGTACATTACTTCATCATTTGAACAATGGAGAAAGGCGCCTGCACTGACTTTGCTCGTGTCCCTTGTGTGACCTGTCAGACCATGCCCATGAAGACTACCCTGGGCGAGGTGCCATTGCCCCTGAAAGTGAAGCAAATGTTGCTATTGGAAATATGAACTGTCGAACCCAACCTGTTTCCAACGAACTGATACATTTAGGACTTCGGATTAGTCTTTCCCATACATTTGCTTTGAGACTTCTTCCACATGGGAAAATTTGAAAATGTTTCCTAATGTATTGAGATGTATTTGAATTCAGCCAATCGTTGGCCTAGGAAATGAGAAAATGTAACTTTTATATGTAAATTTTAGTATAAATATTAGTAGACTAGAGAGGGAATTAGAGCAGTCTCCTCATCGCCACTGTATGCAGAAGCTACTGACGGAGAATCGATGATCAGAGATCCCTATGCTGACGGAGAGGACGGTGTCTCTATATGATAGAAAACTCTGACGAACTTATTGAGGACCAGTTCTGACTTAGAGAACGACATTTAGCCAGAATAGGTAAATATGACAAAAGATAATATTGCATTATTAAGATTTAACCTGCATTTAAATTAGATAAAAGAAAATCATTATTTGAATTACTGTGTCGGGTGATTATTTCCATTGAAATGTTTATTGATTATTTGAGAGTAAAGGTATCATTGAACTAAATAACAACTAAATGATTTGATCGACCTCTTGATGGAGGAATTGTTAAGGTGATTCAGGAGATGTGGTTTCCTCTATCAGGGAGAACAGTTGTAGTTCGGATCTGATGTCCCCTTGTAGGTACGGATGGTTTGAGAGAATGAATGTTGGTGTTATGGGCCCCACCAGCGTGTGATGTGTGTATGTGCGTGTGATTGAGAAATCATTCTGTCCGTGGAAGCAGGGGGAAATTTAGAAATCTGAAGTGCACCAGTATTTCTGGTAGCTAGAGATGGTTTTTATTGTTTTGGTTTAATGATTTTTGGCATGTATATAGCTTATCGATTATTGATTGGTATTGATATATGTACTAACACTATATGTTGAAGTCGTATTGAGTTTTATGTGGTCTGTACGGCTTCTGGGAGGTAGGAAGTCGGGAATTGATAACAGTTCCGTAGTAGAGCAGAGGTAAGTGCTGCTCTCGGGAAAGACGGGATTGTAGCTGCCCGTAGGTACACGGGAGAAACGTGTGAAAATTGAAGTTGCACGATGCATTGTCTAGGTTCAATTCAGTAGCATCGCCGAGTGTTACCATTAGTGATATTTTCTGTGTGAGTGAAGAGGTGAATGACAGCAAAGGGTTACCTGTGAAATTTTGGTCTTAGGTACCAGGAAACCAATTGGCATACCGATAACGCTTATCACTGAAAAGGTAGCAGGTGTTCTCTGAGCTTGTTAGAAGGACAAAGTAGAGGTAAGCGCTGCTTTGTTAATGTATGTCAAAATTCTGTAGTAGGACAGACTGTTCGCTGTTCTCGGAAAAGACAGGATTCTGTGTGAATTAACTACATTTTCTTGTGTGAAAGTGCGTGAATGAATTAGCATTCGGGTTAATTGCGAAACTCTGGATTTATTTCTCAGGAGCATTGCGTTTCCAACTATGTGTCTTAATTCTGGAGAAAACAGTTAATTGATGCTTGGTAGAAGGGTGAAGTAGAGGGATGTGCTATTTTGCCAACGGACGTAACGATTCTGTAGTAGGGCAGAGGTAAGCGCTGCTCTCAGAGAAACAGGATTCTCGTGGGAAAGGTCTTTTGCTATTCTATGGTTAGCGAAGCAGACAATGGAGATGTTTGTATGTTGTAACTAACAAGTATTGTAAAATTGAAACAAAGTCTACCGAGTAGTTTTGTAAAGGAGGGGTAGACTGAAGACAGGAGTCAGGAGCAGGAGCTGCTGCAGCGACTGCTGACGTCAGAAAGACCGTGCTGGGATTGGACAGCTAGTCAGAGGGGTGACATAGACGCTCCAGGATTGGTGCGTGAGTAAGGGTCGCGTTGCTATTGGACTGAAGATCGAACAGTCGAAGACAAGACTAAAGGGTTTTTCGAGAGAAAGGAAGATGTATTATCATTCACCCGAGAAAAAGAAGAAATCCTTGTTTAGTCAAATAAAAGGATGGTTTGTGAAAGACAAGGAGATTGTGACTAGGGAAGGACAGTTACTTCCTCCAGCGAAAACACCCGCATCCTTCATGGTTGCGAAATATGGGTACCATACTTGCATCTGGTTAGACAATTGGGCGAAGTATACAAAGGAAGACGGAGTATTAGCGTTTCCAGAAAATGGTTCCTTTAATTTGGCAATATTATGGAATTTACGGGAGAGGATGATGAGCTTAGATCCGCGACCTAGGCCTACGCAGTTTGAGGCGTTGACAGAGTGGGAAGACGAGCTGCATGAGCGAGAAAAACAGAGAAATGGCAGTAGATACAGATATATGTTCGGGCGGCCAAACGATCGGGAAACTCATTGTGATCGAATGAGAAGGTGGCGAGACGCAAGTATGACTGAAGGATTGTTTCCAGTAAGAACTGCGGGGGAAAGTGAGGGAAGGAAATGCATAGAGAAGAAACATAATGTAGAAACCAGAAGGTATGGAGCAAATGAAATAGAAGATGATGTCCTAGATGATATGTTTTACAAAAGTCCACCTCCATACAGGCAGGAATCAGAAACGCCAACCGCAGGTACACCAGTGAGGGAAACTCTGCGAATCATTAAGACAGAAGTTATGACTCCAGAGGTAAAGAGGAGGAATTCTCTTAGGGAACGAGAGATGGAAAATAAGATAGAGAGTGAAAATTCGAGGGAACTAGCAAAAACCACGTTAGAACTGACAGAGAAAATAAGAGAAAATCTAGAAGCAGTTACAGTCCCTGTGACCATAGGTCCCGTTATGCCTATTTTTGAGAAGCAGAAAGAAAGTGAGCATGGTATAACAGTTCCGTATGTGAACAATAGACAGACAGAACAGCCCCTGATGAGAGCAAAAGAGAATCCCTGGAGACACAACATGAGTGAAGGTGAACTACATGTGTCAAATAACCCATTTTATAATCCTGATGCTGTAGAGAGAAGCAGAATGGTAGGGGGACCAATATTAGAACCACAGAGACTGACGGAACCAGGGACTGTAGAAAAATCAGTGGGTATAACTACAGACGAATTGAGCGAATGGCTGAAGGGCTTGCAGGGTAAAGAGAAAGAATCCCAAACTATTGATGTGGCAAAATTACGGATAGTGTTAGAAGAATTAATAGTAGGGACCATCCCCACAGAAAAGCTGAAAAATTACCAAGATGAGGAATTGTTTTTATGTAAAAGCATCACTTGGAGAGCAAAGAATTTACATGACAGACTAGCATAAATAGCAAGTGAAATGGGAATTGACATGGACAAGGTAAAAGCTTTACAGAAGCCTTACCGAGTGGATTTCACGGAAAAGGATATTGAGAATCTGAACCCTGCAGGACGAATAGGGCAGATTAAGGACATAATCACAGTTTTGAGGAAATGGGGAGATGTGGACAAATGGAAAAGCAGGTGGTATAGGAAGCGGGATGATACCTCAGACAGAACTTTTTCAGCATTTCCTGTGAGAGAAAAGGAAAAGGTAGTGACAGAATTCCCCATGAGAGAGATTCCAGGAGGGGGATATGTGCATGTCCCATGGACAAGACAGGACATTTTGTCATTTACAAATGACTTCCCTCGATTACGAGAAAAGCCGGTCGAGTGGTATAGACAGGTAGACAGATTTGTTAAATTGTCAAAAGTGCTGTGGATTGATCTAAATAGCCTATTTGATATAATAGTGCCAGCAGACTTATGGGCAGAATGCAAAATAGTCATAGATTGGCCAACTAAAGAATACCCGAGAGATCCCAAAACAGGAGCACCAGACCCTGAGGTAATGAAGAAATATGAACAAGTTATGGTGTTTCTGAAAAACAAAGTGCCTCCCAAAGAAACAGACTGGGTTAAAATAGATCGAACACATCAAGAAGCAAAAGAATCAGTTCACGCTTACTATGAAAGGCTAATAGTAGCTTTCAAACAGTTTAGTGGAGATGACAATCTGGTAGAAAAGGATCTAAGTCATTTTGTGTACAGATTTGTGTATGGTTTGCGTCCCGAAATTGGGGAAATGATTGAGCAGCATACCGTGGACTGGCAAAGCAAGAAAATAGATGAGATCCTCAGGCATGCTAAATACTTTAGTGATGAGATTGAGGCAAAGCAGCGAAAACTAAAAGAAAAGGCAATGTGGGCTCAAGTGAAAGTCGCAGAGAGACAGGAAGCTCAGCTGGTTGAACAAGCTAATAACCCAGGCATTAAACCGAGATTTGGCCAAGCAAAAGGGAAGGGTAATATAAAGCTAAAAAGAAGTTTCCATGCCACAATTGCGGAAGGTTATGGCACTGGAAATCCGAGTGTAAATATCCACCAAGTACTAATAATGAAAATCCATCATTGAATCCACAGGTGCAGTGCGAGGTGAGTGGCCCACCGCCGCAACAGCAGAAGGCTGTTAATCCACAGAATCAGGTGCCAAAACCGCCATTACCGCAAAGCAGGAACACCCAAAGATATAACAAAGAAGCGGGATTCTACAATGAAGAACAGGTAAACAAACCGCAACGTGCGAGCGCTGTGTCACAATATTGGCTGCAAAAGGACGAGAGTGAGTCAGAGGAGACTTATTGACGGTGCCGAAGAGAGGAAGAAGGGTGCGTACTTGGCGCAACTCTAGAAATAGATCAGACAGGACCATTTGTGGATGGGAAAGTTAATGATGAAAACATTACTTTTCTAGTAGACACTGGAGCTACGCGATCTACTGTCAGGTCAGCAGATGTGAAAAATCTTCCTCTCTCGGATGAAACAATCCAAGTAGTTGATGTGTCAAACACCCAGATAAGGACCTACCTTACCGAACCGGTAAAGGTCAAAATAGGGAAATTCACAGACATGCACCGATTTGTGGTGTGCGATACTAGTCCTGTGAATCTGTTAGGAAGGGATCTTCTGTGCTAAATGAATTGCACCATATTCTGTACCCCAGATGGAATAGCATTTGAGACACCAGACGAGGATGTACTGTATAAGATGACAATAGCTAATCAAGAAAATGGAATTACAGGAACCTATGCAGTATTTAACCCAGATGAATTACCCAAAGAATTGAAGCAGTCAGTGAAGGCAGGAGTCTGGGATTTTACTGGAGAAGATGTAGGCCTTATGAGAAATATAGATCCAGTAAAGATTACACTAAAAGAAGGAGTAGTTTATCCAAACATTCCCCAATATAGACTGACACCGGAAATAATTGAAGGGGTGACACCTTTAATTGAGAAAATGATTCAACAAGGAGTGTTGAGAGAAATAATGAGTAGTCCATGTAACTCACCTATAATGGGACTGAAAAAGCCCAATGGGAAGTTCAGGATTGTGCAAGATTTGAGAAGGATTAACAAGATTGTTGTGTCATGTTGTCCCATTGTTCCAAATCCATCAGTGATTTTGTATCAGATTCCCCATGATGCAGAATGGTACACAGTAATTGATTTGTGTCATGCTTTCTTTTCCATTCCGTTGCATCATGACAGCCAGCCGATTTTTTTTGCATTTCGGTTTGGAGAGCGTATTTTGGCATGGTGCCGAATCCCACAGGGGTACACAGAGAGCCCCTCCATTTTCAATCAGTTGCTAAAGAAATCTCTGGAAAGTCTAACCATGCCTGAAAATTCAGTTTTGGTTCAATATATTGACGACCTATTGGTGGCGTCAAAGACACGCGAAGCCTGTGAAACGGACACAATAGCTTTGCTGAATCATTTGGCAGATGGAGGACTAAAGGTATCTCCGACAAAATTGCAATACTGTAAAAAAGAAGTACAATATTTGGGTCATACCATTGAAAAAGGGCTGAGAAAAGTAACCATAGACAGGATCAGAATCATTAGAGGAATGAGAGCTCCAATGACCCAAAGAGAGGTGAGAATGTTCCTAGGGATGGTTGGTTACTGTCGTCAGTGGGTAAGTAACTTTTCCCTGATTGCCAAACCATTGGTAAAATTGACAAAAAGTGAGGTTAAAGACCCCCTTGAATTGAACAAAGAAGAATTAGCAGCATTCAGGCAGTTAAAGAACAGCCTTTGTGAAGCCCCGGCTCTGGGAATGTCAGACTACGAGAAAGAATTTGAATTATACTGTAGTGAGAGAAATGGATGTGCACTCTCAGTGTTAATACAGAAACATGGAAGGCAAAAAAGACCAGTTGCATATTTTTCGTCAATGTTAGATCCAGTGGCGGTAGGTTTGCCCGGATGTCTGAAAGCAGTAGCTGCTACATGCCGAAGCCTAGAGCAGAGTGAGGGGATTGTGATGGGGTATCCAGTAAGAGTGTTTGTACCTCATAATGTGGCGATCCTTTTAACAAGGAGCCGAACACAGTTCATGTCGCATAGTCGGCTGACTAAGTATGAGAAGGTCATTCTAGGTGCAACCAATGTGAGTCTGGAAAGATGTGTGAATGTGAATCCAGCTACACTTTTACCTGATGCAGAGAGAGTGGAGGTAAGAGATGATGTTGATCATGATTGTTTGGATGTGCTTGAATTTTGCACGAAACCTCGACCAGACATACAAGATTTACCCTTGCCAGAAAGTGATTATGTGTTGTTTGTGGATGGGTCATGCTTGAGAACAGATGAAGGATTGTTGAGTGCGGCCTATGCTATATGCACAGTTGCTGCAGTCATAGAAGCATCACACTTAAAAGGAGTTAAATCCGCTCAAGTAGCAGAACTAGTGGCATTGACTAAGGCATGCAAAATTGGGAAGAATGTGAGAGTGACTGTGATAACAGACAGCCAGTACGGCTTTGGAGTTGTCTACGATTTTGGCCAACTTTGGCTGCAGAGAGGTTTCCTGACCTCAAGTGGAACCCCTATAAAGAATGCAGAAGTGGTGGGAAAATTGCTTGAGGCAATACAGTTGCCAAAGGAACTGTCAGTGGTAAAATGTGCTGCTCATAGTCAGGGTAGTGATTACATCACTACTGGGAATTGCTATGCCAATGACATGGCTCAGTGCTGTGCCCGAAATCAATATTCGATCAATAGGGCCAAGGAAAAGGAAATGTTTTCTTGCTCCATAATGTTTACTAACGTTGTGGGAACATGGGAAGAAGTGAGGCAGTTGCAGGATGAAGCAGGAGATGAAGAAATGAAGCAGTGGGTTGTGCACCAAGGGAGAAAGATCATGTGTGGGTCTATCGGGATGGAAGACCAGTAATGCCTGATAGCATGATGTCAACCATGGCACGGATGTATCATGGCCAAGGACATCTGGGAAGAGATGCCATGATAAGGGCTTTTAAGCAGACCTGGTACAATGCAAAATTCAGGTTGATAGCAGAGAGTCTCTGTCAAAGATGCCTGATATGTCAGCAGTACAATCCTGGAAGGAAAACAGTGGTGAGCTTAGGCACAATAGGCCGAGAGGGAGGACCCTTCACCAGAATGAAAATAGATTTCATTGAAATGCCCCCTTATAACAAGCTGAGGTATGTTCTGGTGGTAGTTTGTTTGTTCTCCAGGTGGGTGGAGGCATACCCAACAAGAAGAAATGATGGGATCACAGTGGCCAAGCTCTTGTTGAGGGAATTCATCCCAAGATACGGGTTCCCAATAACCATAGAATCAGACAGAGGAAGACACTTTTACAATGAGATCATGGCATTGATCTGTGAAGCATTGGGTGTACAACAAAAACTACATTGTGCCTATCGACCAGAGGCTTCTGGTGTGGTTGAGCAAATAAATGGTACGATCAAAAACAGAATATGGAAAATGTTCTTAGCCACAGGAATGAAATGGCCTGATGTCTTGCCTCTAGTCTTGATGACAATTAGATCTACTCCAGACAGAACTACAGGTTTGAGTCCCCACGAAATTATCATGGGACGAGCCATGAGACACGTATTTGTTCCAGTCAACAAGTTGATGACAATAACTGATGACATTATTTTGGATTACTGTAAAGGCCTGGCTGGCGCAGTCCATTCTGTGTTTCACCAGGTTGGAGCGGACGCCACCACCCTTGAGAGAAAACCATCCCATGACCTAAGCCCAGGTGACTGGGTGAGAATAAAAGTCCACAGAAGAAGGAATTGCTTGGTTCCAAGGTGGGGAAGACCAAGGCAAGTCATCTTGACTACAACTGCTGTGAAGTGTGCTGGACTGAAAAATTGGATACATGCAAGTCACACTTTGAGAGTTCCAAATCCAGCAGATAGCATTGGAAAAGAATATTTCGATGAATCAGGATCAAGTGATGATTCAGGCGATGAGAATGCAAAATCAAAAGAAAATCCTGAAAGGGGGGAAAAGGAGCCAAGACTAGTTCAGACTCCAAGAGAAGAAATTCTGAGGAAGAGATTACAGATTTCAGATGGTTCAGATTCTGGAGACGAGCAAAACGTCAGTGGCGAGCACAGAAAAAAGAAGAGAAAAGAAAAGAATGTCCCGTCAGAAGTAACATTTACATCAGACGAAAGAGTAGAAGAAGTTCCACCTGAGGAAATTCTGGAAGGAGAAGAAGGGACAGTCACAGAGAGAGAGGGACAGATTGCGGAAGACCCCCGAGGAGGTGTAGGGAACTGCAACACACAGCTAGGTGAAGGGACAAGTAGTCAGCAGGAAAATTGCGTGCCGGAGACCCGAGGAGGGAGAGAAGTAGGGCAAACACAAGAGGTGGAAAAAGAGACTGTTGAAAAAGAAAAACCAAACGAGACAGAATCTGAAGACAGTAAAACTGAAATACCAGAGGGTCGAGTTCTAAGGAAGAGAACTTGGATTGAGGAAAGAAACAGTAAAGACGGCAAAACAAGAAGGAATGCTAAAGGAGATCTTTGGCCAAACAAAATAAAGAGACTAAGATATCGATTGACACGAGTCAAACCCTCAGAAGCTGAACAAGTGAATGAAGTAACAAGTCAGCATAGAGAAAAGGAGGGAGAGACAAAAGTGTCTGAAGGAAACAGACGATCGAGAAAACCGAACCAGAAGTATAAGTCACCTGAATGGACGTACGTGGCACTGCCTGAACAAGGAGAAGAGGTAGATAGTCAAGGAAATCCAGAGGAGACTTTACTGAAAGTGGTGAAGGAAGAAGAAACAGCGGAAATCCTGAGAGTTATCCTATCCGATATCGGAGAGGAAGCGGAAGATCATGAAATTCTGTATGTGGATGATGAGAAGGAAGTGAAAAACGACGAGAGGCCAAGCTGAGTGATTTCAAGCAGGTCCTTGTAGAAAATATAAAGGATTGAATAAGAAATTGAAGTATTTGGATCACCTGATAAGGGCCTAGCTCTTGCAGGAAAACTACAAAAGACGGAGTAGAAGAGGCTAAGTCAAAAAGACACGGTTAATTCTAACAAGATGGCTAACATAGATGATAACAAAAGTAGATGTACCTTTATGAGAAGATGGTTCAAGGCATGTTGCTGTTGTACAGGACAATTAATGCTTCTTTGGAGCGTACTCGCTCTTTTGATCGCTTTCAAAGTAACTTTTGATACACTAGAGGGACATACAGAGAACATGACTAACATAGTGAAGAGTTCACAAAAGGTAGTTCCATTTAAAACAAGTACTGAGCATATGCACAAGGATAGGTGTATAACTGATTTTTCTAGCAATGTTTTTTCAAAATTATTGTATGAATATGTAAGAACAATGGACGTAAGGGATTGCTACGTATGTATGCAATTACCTGCCTCTGTTTCAGAAGAGGTGACTTATCATCACCTTCCAGCAACTTATGGAATAACATGTAGCGTTTTAACTAGTATATTTTATCAAGTAGGGAAATTAGAATATAATCTGTCTAATATAGATAACATTCTTGGACAATTGCCCATGAATAATGAATTGAATCCAGCTAAAACTGGTAACGTACTAGGTGAGATTTTTATACAAACTAAAGAACTAAATTTAGAATATATTTTTAAGAACAATTTAACTTGTAGTTTGAAGACAGAAGAGAAAACATTTTTAGATATGGTTGAAGAGAGAAGATTGAAAATACACAAAGATGCAGAAGGACATAAAGAAGGGAAAAACATTTAGGAAATAGATGGGAAAAAGGAGACAAAGGGTGATGCTAGACCAACAATAGCTAGAGATTCACCACAGAAAGGCAAATTATGCATTATGAGGGAAAGATCCCAATATGATTATTATTATATAGGGACAAGTGAGTGTCATGATACATATTTTATTGCATCTGGATGGGGATTTAGAGGCGGAGAAGATCCAGTTTTTCCTGGA
Source organism: Triturus cristatus (assembly GCF_964204655.1). Lineage (NCBI taxonomy): Eukaryota > Metazoa > Chordata > Amphibia > Caudata > Salamandridae > Triturus > Triturus cristatus. The sequence goes on from NC_140585.1 coordinate 357,396,183, forward strand.
ATGTACTATATTTGTGGGAACAAGGCTTATTACTGGTTGCCCGACCATTGGTATGGCACATGTTATGTTGGCCTGGTCTTTCCAAAAATCTTTCACATGGATAGAGTAGAAAATAGTGGACCACATAACCTACTAATGCGTAGTAGAAGAGAAACTTGGCTAGAAATTGTATGTGATATTTTTGGAGCCTTGATACCAGCAGTGGGAATATCTTTGAATGCAAATAATATTCGGAAATTGTCAACCATAGTGGATCGCTTGTCAACAAGCACCGCTGGAGGATTTCTTTTGGTAAATACTGAAATGGTTGCCATGCGTGCTATGATTCTGCAAAATTGACTTGCTCTTGATATCTTATTGGCAAAAGAGGGTGGAGTCTGTGGAATGTTGAAAGTTCAACATTGCATGATGAAATAAAACCACTGGAGGTTGAAAGTATCTGGACTAGAATTAGTAATAAGATGGCTGCTATTAAAACTTTCTTAGGTAAATTAGGTAGTACAATATTAGGGAAAATATTATTTCCATTAACGTGTGTGATTTTCATATTATTAATACTTAGATTAGGATGTATGTGTTGCAGACAGTGAAGAAATAAAAAGAAGATTAGACAAGAAATTATCAAAAAGAAGGAAAAGAAACAAGAAAGAGATTTTAATGAGATAGAATTGGAAGAATGGAAAGAGAGTATGTATGACAAAACAAAAAGGGAAGATGAAAAAGAAACAGAATTTTAATTGAGCAAGAAAACATTTCGAATTTCCATAAAAGGGGAAAATAAATTGATTTTTTGTGGGTTTTGTTTGTGGTGATAAAATCACCAAAGGGGGGATTGATGGAGCGGGTAAAATATTTTCTTTTTATATACCCAATCCATTTATATATGTTTATATTAAAATGATTAATAATTAATTATAATAATTAATAGCTTGATGTGAAGGGACTAAACCAACCTTATTAACAGAAAGAACACACGTGGGAATGCATTTGCATGGCTAAAATTAATAAGTGAACTAAGTTTGTATGCATATTAAAACGATGAATGTTGCTTGAGTAATGTTATTGTGATTTGCGCTTAAATAAACCAGCATTAACGGCTTTGGATGTTGCATATGGCTAGATAAATGCATACACATAAGGGTACTAGCAAGGGTTTAACACTGTTTTAATCATTTCTATGTATTAATTACGATTTTGTGTTTCTAAGTTGACTATTCTGGCCTACCAAAAGATGGCCGCCGACTGAAACCTAACTAAAGTACATTACTTCATCATTTGAACAATGGAGAAAGGCGCCTGCACTGACTTCGCTCGTGTCCCTTGTGTGACCTGTCAGACCATGCCCATGAAGACTACCCTGGGCGAGGTGCCAATGCCCCTGAAAGTGAAGCAAATGTTGCTATTGGAAATATGAACTGTCGAACCCAACCTGTTTCCAACGAACTGATACATTTGGGACTTCGGATTAGTCTTTCCCATACATTTGCTTTGAGACTTCTTCCACATGGGAAAATTTGAAAATGTTTCCTAATGTATTGAGATGTATTTGAATTCAGCCAATCGTTGGCCTGGGAAATGAGAAAATGTAACTTTTATATGTAAATTTTAGTATAAATATTAGTAGACTAGAGAGGGAATTAGAGCAGTCTCCTCATCGCCACTTTATGCAGAAGCTACTGACGGAGAATCGATGATCAGAGATCCCTATGCTGACGGAGAGGACGGTGTCTCTATATGATAGAAAACTCTGACGAACTTATTGAGGACCTGTTCTGACTTAGAGAACGACATTTAGCCAGAATAGGTAAATATGACAAAAGATAATATTGCATTATTAAGATTTAACCTGCATTTAAATTAGATAAAAGAAAATCATTATTTGAATTACTGTGTCGGGTGATTATTTCCATTGAAATGTTTATTGATTATTTGAGAGCAAAGGTATCATTGAACTAAATAACAACTAAATGATTTGATCGACCTCTTGATGGAGGAATTGTTAGGGTGATTCAGGAGAAGTGGTTTCCTCTATCAGGGAGAACAGTTGTAGTTCGGATCTGATGTCCCCTTGTAGGTACGGATAGTTTGAGAGAATGAATGTTGGTGTTATGGGCCCCACCAGCGTGTGATGTGTGTATGTGCGTGTGTCTGAGAAATCATTCTGTCCGTGGAAGCAGGGGGAAATTTAGAAATCTGAACTGCACCAGAGCACAAGCCCACAACCAGTACCATGGGCACGACACCGATCTCACCTACGACAAAGACTCCCTCTTGTTAACCATTTCGTTGTGGACCTGATTAGATTACCTTTTCTTTGCATGCAACTCACAAGCCAAGAATATGGCTTGCACGCATTGACAACAAAATAAAGGGTGTATATGTCCATCCACCCCAACACACCTCTCACTTGGTGCACCAAACACCTAACAAATCAGAAATGACAAAGTGTCTTTTGATCCTCAGCAGGACCCCAGAACAAAACAGTTGGATGGTCTCCACTAAATACACTCCACAGTAGGATTCGCCTTTCTTTTGTGTAGAACAACTTATAAGACTATGGATTCATACATCCCATAGAATAACCCTCACTCCCATTTCAGGCCCACCCACACGTAGGACCTCACGTTAAAATAGGAGTCTGCAACTGAAACCCGATAGACACTTCCAAAATGAATGTAAGAACCAGCTGAACCAATGGTACGTCTCTTAATAAAGTCTAAAACTATTCAAGCCTTCATAGTCCACAACTGAATCACTTCCCTGTACGATACACGCAAATGCCTAATTGGGCATCTACATTAAAGCTTTGAGAGGTTTTTTCCTAATGATTAGGAGTTGAATAACTGGGTGTGTTTTCCAACTTTCCTTTCTGTCCCTGAAAGACAGTGACTTCCTCAGCAGGGACAAGAGACTATGGTTGTGGGTCATTACCATAGCTAGATAGTAACAGGTTCATGTCACCTAGTGTGCTGCATCTCTCTCTCACTGTTGTCCATGTGAACAATAGAATTGTGGGGCTTCTCTTTCTCACATAACCATCTAGGTACAGTGGCACTTGTGAAAGGGAACATCGCACAAGCTTAGAAACTAAAGTCATGTTCTGCTGCAGCCAGGCCGGGTTGGGGCTGGGCTCCAGGCCCACCGATGGCCCTCAAACTTCTAGCCAGGATATAATAAATTCCAATCTATTTCAGGTAATATGAATCCTTGTCACAGAATGCCTTCTGCATGGCATTGAAGATTTTACATGTAACCATTTTTTGTACTGGAAACCATCAAAGAGAGTTTAGGTCTGATTGAATTAATTAATTTGATCTATTTGAAATTTGTAATGTGCTGCACAGCAAATGAGGTGAATTCAGAATATATAAACATGATCTGCTCTCAAAACGTGCATGGGGAAACCCAGCTCCTCGAGTGTTTCATGCATTTGAAGCAGGTAAGTTGACGTCTAGCGTCTGAATTTAGTAGGACAGATATGCTCCCAGTACAGAATTCTCTTTTTCTTTTTGTTACTTTCATGTATTTGGTGGATGGAGGGGAGAAAGGATTTTGTAGAGTGCACATGCCACTCTGTCTCAGAGCTATTTCTTTTTTTTTTAGTGTGATATTGGTTTACATCTTAGGCATACTACTTATTAGGGCATTGCTCCCTATTCTCATTCAGCATAGGTTCTAGAGAGGTATGTGAATATTGTAGTCATGCAAATAAAACTGGCTCCATCCTTTCAGTATAAACAATTTGTCTCATGAAAAACTCTTAACATTAAATAATTAAAAGACATTCAGAATTAGGCATCTCAAAATATTTTCCTTCTAATAAGATGATGATTGGGTAAAATCTTAATATTTACAATAGAACCAATATGGTTGATTATTGCTTAAACTAAATAAATTGGATTTTAGCATCAATGCCATTCATGTTCATGACATGAAATTTGAAACCTTTATGCTAACATTCAATGGGTTTTTAACTTTTGTATGCTTAACCCTACGATCAGCCCAGCTCTCCTACGCCGTGGTCCCCTGCACCAGAAAGACCAGATCGGGAGGCCACTGCTTCTCCTTCCACATGGCCAGAGCCTGGAACGACCTTCCGCTCCACCTCAGACAGATAACATCGCTCCCCATCTTCGCAAGAAACCTCAAAACCTGTCTCTTCGACAGACCCCCTCTTGATGTACTGGAACCTGCGAACCCCCCCCCCCACATGCCACAGCACCTTGAGACCCTTACAGGTGAGTAGTCGCGCTTAACAAACACCTGATTTGATTTGATTTATGGTCAAGATCTTTGTACACATTGTAAATAAGTTCTTTTGTATTTATGTGTATTTTGTAGCCCTGAAGAAGTCCATCCGGACGAAACGCGTTGGTTACTGTGGCAATTAATTTTTTTAAAAAAAAGAATGTGAACAAGAATAAAGTATTTTGCTCAAAATACATTTATCGGAGAAGATGAATTATTAAAATTGTGCATGGAATATCATGAGTTAAGTATTGAATATCTATGAATAAGAAACAATACTGTCCATTGATAAGGAGTGCCAAACCATTACAACTGTTTTGTGTTGGAAATCTTTTCCATTGAAAGTTGAAAGGGGTTGAACATTCGGTTTATTGCACCTTTTCAGTGTTTAAATAGTCTTCCATGGTTAGGTTGAGTGCCGTAGGAAATTGCCTCAACCTCTTCTATCTATTTGTTTTAGGTTCTAGAGAGTTGCAACCTGTGGCGGTTAACAAGACTGGAAAAGGCTCCCATGCCAAGGTAGATGAATCTACAATACTTACCAACCAGCTGGAGCAGAACAAGGTCCTCAGCCTGGTCTTACAGCAGCCCAGGATCTGCATGAAGACGACCTTCCTCCTCAAGGACAACAAACACAAAATCAGTGTGCCAAACATTCCATCTTTTATTCAGGGATTTAGGAAACCCATGCAAAGTTTTTGCTGTACTGACGTTATTATCATGTGTAATTTGCACAATTTTGTGTTACACAAATTATGCAAAATGTTGGAAATTACACATGTGCAAACCTTAGCACATATTTTTGCTGCATGGGACTGGTGTGTGCAAAAGAATGTCTCGGTAGATAGGTTTGAAAAGCTAGTATTAAACTCTAGCAGAAAAGTGTCAAAAGATACTTGTTCTCCTGGAACCAATCCCCTTGCTGGTATCTCAAGTGACTTTTAAACATGAGGTATGTATGCCCTTGCGTTCACTTTTTATTTCAGATGCTGCAGGTGCAGTTTGCATAATTTACACCTAATTTCATGTAATTTTTCCAACAATTTTGGGGGATAATATATGCAGCTTCACCCACCTCTAGGAAATAGAGAAGGTGGATTTGGCCAGTTTTTCCATATAGACAAACACATAAGAGATTCTTCTTCAGGGGCCTTAGACCTACCCATACTTTCTGGACAGGGTCATAGGTCACAAGGACACTACACAGGAAACATAGCATGCTCACCCTTATTGCCATAGTGGCTCCCACACATTCAGAGTACAGGAGCGCAAGGAGGGATACTTCTCTCGCCAGGCTCCCTAGACTAACCTGTTGTCTAGACCTGGTGCCATCTCCAGGACACCGAGACAGAGAATGTGGTGTCTGATGGACACTGTCTATGATTGTTACCGGGGAAACACTAGGCTGGTGCTGGCTGCTCCCAGGACGGGAGACACCACCTACCCTGGGCGAAGGACAACTGAGGCGTAAAGGTCAGAGCTGTCGATTTTGGAACTAAGGAACCAGGTTCGAGCCTGGGGGTCGGCTCACCATCCCGTGATTCTGGGCAAATCAGTGAATCTCCCCTTGCCTACCAAAAAATGAATGTATCCTTGTGTAACGTAATTGGTGCTCATGTAAAGCAACCCAATACTTTCGGGTCGAGTTCGCGCTATACAAAACTGCAAAAATAAAAACCTAAGATGCAGAGGAAGTCAATTAAAAGGTAAGTTACTATTACAAAAAACTTCAGAATTTGGGCAGGATACAAAGAAAGTAGCAACCATGCATACTGGTGGGCTGGCAGATCATACCACGTCAGTGGTTGATATTTTAATGAATATCTAGTTCTAGTCCTTGTAACTGGGCTGGATTCAGACTCCCAGCCACCCTCAGAGTCAGCTCAAGTTGTGCCGCAAACGAAGGGCCCAGCGGGCCTCCGTTTTCTAATGCAAATGGCAGAAAACTGTGATTTTCACACGTGTTTCTTAAACGGCGTCTTATCGCTTTGTTCCCCTTCTTAATGTAGTCTTTCTTCCAGCCCGCGTGCTGCCCTCCCCCACCCCAGCGCCCTCTTTGGACACTGACAAAGTCCAAGTGTGGACGGCCTCTTTTCTTAAGACACCAAGAACAAAAGAGTGGACAACGGTATTCAAACCCCGCAGCGGCCTGGGGTAGCCGCACATCGGGGATTCTTAAAAAAAAGCTGATGCTTGTAGAAACATTTAAAGTTAATTTACCCGATTAATTCGATGTGGTACTAATTACTGGCAGCGTTTTGTACCCCTGAGGTTAAACATGGTGATATAGTTGAACAAATAGTGCTTCGACCTCTTTCATTCGGTCTCGTATTCATTTTAAAAGTTTTTTATAGCGCTAGCTTAACCCGTAGGTATCAGAGCGCTTTACATACACACTGTAAAAAAACAGAATGGAAATTGCAATACATAGTAGGTATGCAAATACAGCATGAAAAATAAGGTGGTTTACACAGTCCGCTCGCCAACTATCCTTGAATATCAAGAGGGAGGAGTAAACTCGGATATTGAGGTCTGGGTTCGTTGACGTTGCATATGGCGCAAACGCGCAGGCAGATGTGTTTAATAACTTGAAGCATTGTCGCTCTCCAGTAGAGGAAGTAACAGGCACTAACAGACCCATCGGAATTAACGAGCCATTCCTAATGAGAGCTTAAGTGCTTCATTTCGTCTCCATCCCCACTATGACGTCAGTCCTGCTGTTAGTGCTGACCTGCTCGCCCCTCCCCCCCACCGCCCCCTCCTCCCCATCACTCACCCCAGCACTTGCATCTGTCATTAGCAGTGCCCCCGTGGAGATCAAACCGCGCGAGGCCCTGGGGTCAAAGGCAGGACCAGCCCGAAACTTTTTGTTGCGCTCGAGGAAAACTGCCCTGGGGAAAAACTTTCTAAAATCACTTAATCAGAAGAGGTCCTTGTCAGCACACGAGCACACACACCCACACGTTAGCAAATCAACAGGTTCGTTTTCTAACACATACAACGCTCCCTAGCAATCATACATGTTGCAAAGCACACGCAGACTGATAACGCTTACCAAGTGACCATATCTCTGCAGCCACTTTCTCGCCCGTGTGCACACCTGTCAGTCAGTGAGTCACAACACAAATGAATGAACGAAGAAGCTCCTCATACAATGCTGTAAATATTTATATTTCAAATGCCTCGATGTGTTGTCATGGATACATTAAACGTGTGATATTCTATAGGAGATCTATTGTCATGTTATTGTAAATGTTGTTATTTACTACTTACATTTGGCACAATGATATGGACTCATTGCTGTACTTGCAAGCAACAACTTCATCCCTCCTTTAAACAACCCTCTCACTACATGATGCGCATCAGTTCATGAGCACAACCACGAATGGCCTCACTAGTGTGTTGGGGACTTTGAGCTATAAGTGAATCATAGCCAACAGCATAAGGTACCCATGATTCTCGATTTTGTGCACTTCAACCAGGTGAGTCGCGGAGTGTAATATGATATTTATTGATATGGCTGAGTGTGGGGATGGACCATGCTGCATTCACAACCCTCAGGTTGTTTCAGACTGATGAGATGCCTAGCCTGACCACCAAAATAGAAGTAAGCGAATCAGGAAACTCATACAAGACCCTACATGGCATGCCTTGAAGAAGGCCTCTCGGCTCCTACACTGGAAACAACAAATCGGATAAATGCCTCTCACCTATCAGGAATAGGACCATAGCCCTCAAAGCATTTCTAAAAAAAACACAGATCTCAAGAACGTGGCCAATTATTTGCCCAAATCCAATGTACCTTACTTTAGCAGGATCCTGGAAAAGCAGCAACAAGAATGCTTCAAGAACATGCAGAATAAACTATCTCCTCCACAGACACTGGTCCTGCTTTGGATCCCGAGGAGAACCAAAAAAAGCTATTGCCAACATAATGGAGGTGTGCCTCCTCTCAATGGGTGAGGGAAAAAAATATATGTAATCATTCAGACCCCTTACTTGACCTTGCCATACAACATTGTAGAACCCTTGATTTTGATATATAGGCCAGGAAAATAGGTACTATCTTATCCTAGGTCCAATCTTTTCCCTCCAACCACAGTGAAGAATTCAGAACAGGAACTACTGAATCTTCTACTTGCCTGGTACCGTGCTGCAACCTCAAAGGCTCTTACCTCTCTTTGCCTCGGCTGTCTCTAGTTCAACAGTCATGAATGACCCTTGGACGATCTTCTTGAGAAATGTCAAGTAAATTTTGAGGTGTATGCAGATCATACCTAAGTATATTTCCTGGTAGACATAATCAAACAAAACCTTCAGCATTACTGCATGCCTGGCCCATGTCCTACAATGGATGAAGGTATGTTACTTCATAAACAAAACCAATGCTGAGATCATTTACCCTTCGACTGGCCTGCAGGTCTCTGGACCCTCTCTCAATCCAGAAGAGACTGTGCACTCGGAGTTGTCATTCCTTCCCCATGTCAAGGACATGATTAAAGGTACCAATCTACAACAAACCCTAATATATAAAATACCCTCTTTACTTCAAAGTGACTACAGGGCAGTACTAACTTTAGCCCTCAGCATTTGATGCCTGGGCTACTTTCTCATCATTCATTGGCAGTCTACAAAAAACTGCAAACCTAAGCATACAGAAATCGTCCTAACTTACTCAAGCAGAACCACACCAATTATGCTACTAGTGAAACCCAGAATACAATTCAAGATTCCGTGCACCCTCCAAAAAGCCTACTTAAATAAAGCCCAAAATGCTTCCACAGGTTTTAGCCAAACTGTATCCCATGAAAAAACCTTTGTTTATCATTGTTCGAGACTGTGAAAATCCTTCAGCCCCTTCCTGAGATCAGTACCTTCTCACATTCACTCCTGGAAATTCCTCAAAAAACTGGAAAATTCAGTCTCACTTTACAAATGGAACATCTAGACTCAAGATTTTCAAACATTAGGTATGGTATCAATCAATCAATCAATCAAGATTTATAAATCGCAGCTACTCAGCCGATTGGGTATTCAGACGGTTGCAGGCCCTGGAGGCTTATTCGAACAGCCAAGTCTTGAGGGCTATTCGGAATTCCGAAAGTAAGGTGATGGTCCAGAGCCACGTGGGGAGGATGATCCAGGTCTTTGCTGCAATGTGAAAGAAGGAGCGTCCTCCACTTCTGCTTCGGTAGATGCGGGGAGTATGAGCAAGTGAAAGGGAGGCGGAATGTAGTCTTCTCGACGGTTGTTGGAAGTTCAGGCGGAGGTTAATGTATGCAGGTCCTTGGTTATATAGAGCCTTGTGTGCGTGGGTCAGCAGCTTGAATTGGCATCTCTTCTGAACGGGGAGCCAGTGGAGTTACCTGAGGTGGGGTGTGATGTGGGTTCATCAGGGAAGGCCAAGGATGAATCTGGCTGCAGCATTCTGTATGGTCTGAAGTCTCTGTAGGAGGTGTGCGATGATTCCTACGTAGAGGGCGAAGCATAGTCCTGTCGACTGGTGAGGGCCTGTTTCACAGTGCGTCCCGTGTGTAGGAGTAGCCAGTTGAAGATCTTACTTAGCATGCGCAGAGTGAGGAAGCAGGCGGAGGACACGTGTGGATCTGTGATTTCATGGTGAGCTTGTTGTCAATGATGATTCTGAGATTTCTGACGTTGTAGGGGGGAGTGGTTGTGGGTCCTAGGTCTGATAGCCACCAGGAGTCATTCCATGTGTCGCTGCTTTTGCCAAAGATCAGTACTCCCCGTTATTGGACACGTTTTCCTTCCTTTATTGTTCTTCCCTAAGCTGGTATTGTGTCCCAATTGCATTCTGCACTGACGTGGCTAGAAGGTTGCACAACCCTCCTAAATGAATAAATAAATCAGGCATTGCATCACATTCAGTACACTGTAGCTGACTTTCCAAATAGTTCAGTGGTCTCATGGTTTTACTAGCGCTCTGGCTTCTCCACTGATATGTGAAAACAATAAAAGGTTTTCAGTGGAATGCTTGCAAAAGATTCTGGTCAGATTGGAACAGTCCTTCCAGGTCACATGACCTGAACAGAAACAGAAGCAATCCCAGACCTATTTTGGCATCCGTGAGGTACACCTTGATCTTATGGCATAGCAAGAACAGGACCTACACCTGGGCATACTCGTCACAGTTAGGGCTTCATACTGATACAACAAAAGGTCCCCGGTGGAATGCTGGCAAAACTATCAGCCACATGAAGATGGTCTATTGTGTTGTTACTTACAGCGCCCCTCTATATAGAGACTAACCAAATGCAAATCCACCTCCCACTACTCAAATAGGCACCATAATGGCCAAACTAGCAAGAGACATCTTATCTAAATGGGAACACAAGCAAGCAAAGACATATTAAAATGAATGACAAGTTACCCTAGTTATCACATTAAGGCTAGTGGTTTTGCATGCTAATGACTACATTTTCCCAGAAAAAATGACTTTTGGAATACAGCATTCAAGCTTAGATGAAATGGTTTCCTTTGATAACATATTTTTCCAGTCCTTTTTCTCCTGCCTCCCCAGCCAAATATCTTAGAGGTAAAGATTATAAGACTGTCCCTAGTGAAAAGCACTTCTTTCTGTTTAGAAGCAAACAGCTTGTTTGAAGTGCATAATGCATTTATTTGTATTGCCTTGTTATTTTGTACTCATTTAAGTGGCAAGTGCAATTCTTTTTTACTTTTTTGTCAGGCATAGAATAGGTTAACACACCACACTCTCAAGCTGTGAACATTGCATAGTAACTATTTACTTTACTAGCAATATATTAAGGTAACAATCTACATAGGCGAGATACAGAGATCCAGCCACCAAGCTCAATGTAAAATAGCAAAGTCCCTCGAATCACCCATCCCTATAAATAACATCTAACTCTGTAGTCAATGCAAGGTTGATATTCACCATTTGGTTTTGATATACAAATATAGTATCTCCTGCATAAGAAACTGGATGGCAAATAAATACTTTGGCCGAATTTTCTTGGGGGTTAAAGGGTAAATTTATGCATGCGAAATTTGAGCTCCTGAATGGAAATCAATGGCACAGTCATATATGCAATAAGGGAGAAATTCCGTTGCTCTCTACTTGCTAGACAAATCTCAAAAATCCAGATATGCAAGAGGTATATCTGGATCTTCTAGTTGGTTATGATAGCAAAACCTGTAAAAAGAGTGTACTTCAAACATATTTATTAGCAGTATTCCGATCCAATGGTGATATATTCTTTTTGCAAGTTGATTTGAAAACTGTGTGTTCCTAACCGTGCGGTTCCAAGTACAACAGGAAACATTGGAGCGGTAATAACTTTGAATGTTAAAGATTCAATTTGCCAATTTTACATAGTAATCAATAAGGATTTTGTCACCAAAGTATATCCTCAGACACCAAGGATGTTCCATCAATCACAAGAATAGCTTCCACTAAGGTCTTTTGTATAAATGAAATACCAGGCTATTTGCAAACCTATTCATCAATGAAACTTTCAATCACTCCACAATCAATCTATGCGGTAGTCTTCAGTGGATCCCAAGGAGTTGTGATAGTAAGCCAAAGATTAAATGAGTTTGCTTTACAGAAAATACTATAGAAGTAGAGAGGCTTTCCTCTGGCTTCCTTTTCATGGACTAGCCTGTTAGTTTCCCTGCAAAAAGGGCACTTTTGTATGAAGTATCACCATTGCCACAAAGATAAATACATTTTTCTTATGTTTATCTCAGTTCTGTCTACTCGGGTGAGAAAGATCTATATACTGAGCCAATCTTCATTGGTTGTTCATCTGCTTCCATTTGAAGTTGTTTTCAGCATGGTAACAACTTTTGTCTCTATTCTTCAGGATCACTGTTGAGACTCAAAATGGAGCATTAAATAGATTAGGTCATCACACTCCATAGCTGTAAATTATAAAATGCTGCAGCTGTTGCCTCATTGATCCAATTGGCTTCGCTCTAAGCTTCTGGAAGTCACTGACGTGAGTAACTATTTCCATTTTTCCTTGTAGAAATGTCAGTAACTATAAAGAGTGTATTGGGAGGTCTCGAACTCATCAAACATCTTGGCTAAGCTATTCAGAAAAGTTTGGAAATTATGTAGTATTTGACTGTTCCCATTAATTAAAGACATGGGTCAAATAAAGACTTATTTAGTTAAATATGAGAGAGTAAATAACACTTTTGCCATTTCCATAGGTAAGATTAAGATTTTTTTTATAATGGAGATGAAACTTGGAACTGCTCTGGACATGCAACATCTTCTTCGGCGGCACCACTCTCTTTGCTGGATTACATACCCTCATCCCTGTATTACCTGTTGCTGTTATCTCTCTGATTCTAGTAGCATGTTCTGACTAAGAAATGGTATTAGGAACTGCTGTTCCCAATTCTTCTGAGTTATGAAAATAGTCTCCACACCCACTGTTGGAAATGGCCCTTTTGCAGGGTTATCCCTAAACATTTTGCTTCTTCCTCCTATTTTTTCCTGACCTGCTTGTGTTGATTTTAGGACTCTGGGCACTTTACCACTGCTAATCAGTGCTAAAGTGCATATGCTCTCTGTGTAAATTGTGTTATGGATTGGTGTTTCCATGATTGGATATTTGATTTACTTGTTAGTCCCTAGTAAAGTGCACTGAGTGTTGCAGGGCCTGTAAATCAAATGCTACTAGTTAGACTGCAGCACTGATTGTGCCACCCATGTGAGTAGCCCTGAAAAGGTAACTCAGACCTGCCATTGCAGAGTCTGCGCGCAGTTTGTAACTGCCATGTCGACTTGGCCAGTGCACACACTTGCCAGTCCCTAACCTTCCCTTTTCTTACATGTCAGGCACCCCTAAGGTAGGCCCAAGGTACCCCTGTGGGCAGGGTGCAGTGTATGTTAAAGGTAGGACATGCCCTGGTGTGTGTGGCATGTCCTGATAGTGAATTATGGGCAATTTAGTTTTTCACTATTGCAAGGCTACCTGTTCCCCATAGGACAAAATGGGGAGTTTGTTTATAACATCTTATAAACATAACTGGCCCGGGGAATTAGGTAGGGGAATAAGGTTTAGAATGCCTGAACTCAGAATCTAAAGATGCATCTTTTAGTGAAGGTGATTTTTACATTCTGTGTTTGAAAACACCACTTTTAGAAAGTAGGTATTTTCTTGCTCAGTCATCCCGTGTGCCTCTACTGGAATGTGGATTGCCTGTCTGGGTTTCGGATGACAGAAGGCTGGGGAGCAGGAGTGGCTCCAGATAGTCTAGGTGGGTCAGGAAAGAGCTGAATAGACCTGGGCTGCAATTGGGGAAGGGGGATGAGATTTCCTTGCATCTCAAGGGGGCTGGTCTGCCTCTGACAATGCCGTCTCCACCTCCTGCCAGGAAGTCACACCAGAGAAGGCAGAACTGATTCTGGCTGGGCACAGACACTCTCTGCCTAAGAGATCAAAGGATTTTGGGATATAAATATTGGGGCCCAGACCCCTGAACTTTAGAACTCTTTTGCACCAATAAGACTGCCAAGAAGAAGAGATGGAGAAGCAGTGAGGTGTAACTACCACTTTGCTGTGTTGGCCTGCACTGGCTGCTTCTGTCTTGGGCAGTGAAAGGACTGGACTGGACTTTCTGCAATCTACTTTTGTGAGTTTCTCCAAGGGCTTGAGGTAGAGCTTGCCCCCGTTTAAGAAGTCTCAGGAACAGCAAAGACTTCAAGCTCGTCTGCCCTCAGCACTGGGGACTGTGTGTTTTGTGCTGCAACTGAAGAAAAGCAACCCGACGACGTCTACGACGCCGCTGCCGACTCCATGTCCTGAAGGCACCGCAGAGGGCACTGCCACAACGAGACCCTGATCCCACTGGCGACGCCTGCTGACGCCACCACCAAGCCGCTGCTCGCACCGTGACCTGTGGGCACTGCACTCCGCACCGCCTCGCTTCACGACGACACCTTGGTATCCCCGATGGCGCCGCTCCATGCCGAAATCTACGCCGCTGCTTGCACCAAGGTTCGAGGGCACCGCTCGTAAAGTTACACAACACACCGCCCTCATCCTGCACCGCAGCCTTGGCCTACCGACGCCGGCGCCATCGACTCCAGTTCGTCAGCCTACGACAGCGCTTCAGCAACGACGACAACTCTGCTTGCATCGTGACCTGCCAGCACCCCGACGAGCATGGCATTCACTTTGCACCGCGACCCTGGTCTCACCGACGATGCCATCTGATGCTGCCACCAAGCCGCTGCTCGTACCGTGACCTGAGGGCACAGCACACCGCACCACTGCACTTCGCACCGCAGCTCCCGACGCCTACCGACGCCGGCGCTCCTGACTTCAACAGAGAGGAGTTCGATCTGCAACGCGTGTGACGCCTGTGGACGCCGTGCTTTTGGAAGCTCAACGAGAGGTCACCGACGCCCTGCATTTCTAAAAGGTACTGTTTTGTAGGTCTTCCCAACACCGTGGTTGGCCCGCGACGCCACGGTCAGCCAGAACTGTTTGGATTTGTTTGTTCATGACGCCGTGATCCACCCGGACGGAGCTATCGACATCAAGGAACTATTTTTCAAGCACATTTTGATAACTGAAGATTTTTTCAATACTGTATTGTGGATTTTTATCGTTTTTGGTCTTGTTTTAAGTATACACACATATTGGATATTTTTCTAAACTAGTGTGGTGTCCTTTTATAGTGCTTACACTGTATTACTGTTGGTTATGTGCAAATGCTTTACACACTGCCTCTAAGATAAGCCTGGCTGCTCGTGCCAAGCTACCAAAGGGGTGAGCAGGGGTTATTTTAGGTGTGTAACTGCCTTATCCTGACTAGAGTGGTGGTTTCTACCTGGCTTTGGCGCATGCCCTAGCCTACCAGAAATCCCATTTCTAACACCCACCGATAATTTTACTGGGCTATCCACAATATAAAGGTAACTGGTTGAGCACTCAAACCAAAAAGTATTTATAGCAATATTAGTTGCTAGATTAATCAATACCGCACACTGGAAGTCACACAATTCCTCAGTTTAAGATGCATGGATGAAAAAAAAATCTTTCAATTAGTATCTGAATCTCTAGTACATTACCCAAGGGAAAAGAGTTTTATTAGATAATTCTCTTCTAGAAGGTAAGGGACAAAGTGTCAGTCTTCTAGAAAACCACAAACTGGATTTTATGAACTATATGGATTACCATACCTCACTATATAGCAATAGTAGTTTATTAATTTCATCTGTATCTGGATCTTATAATTATTTGTACTTTTATATCATAATAACTTAACATGAAATAACACAACATAAAGAATTTTAAAAAGGATAGAATGAGCGGTCCCACACTGCACTTCCTTCTTTTAGTGCTATGTGGTAGGAGTGCCAAGGGTCTGAAAAGTGAGGGGAGAAACATCACATGAGAAAGATGAGAGGCTAGTCCACTTACAGCCCCTGCCAAGTACCCCATAACAGGCGTTTGAGCAATGCATTTTAATGTGGTGGTCTGCATTACCGCATTAAAATGCATTATCACGCATTTTAGCGCCTGTTGTCCACCTGCGCGCACGCGCCGCTGAGCCAGTAGAAGTAAGCAACTAGTAACCGCGACTGCCGGTTAGGGCAGCACGACATCGGAGAACTAGTATAGTTGTCTTTGTCTCTCCGCATGTGGAGTGCAATATCCAATCCAGAACTCGGCATGCGACACGACCACTACTTTAAGGGGGGAAAATTATACATAACCAATCAAAAAAAGAGATGTTTCAATGCATACCGTGACTGTACAGTGTCACTGCTGGTGCTGTGCTCAGCTGTGTTTGCCATTGAACATCACTTATGTGCGCAGTCAGACCAGCATTTTAAAGTTATTTAGCAGCGTAGTGAGCTCTCTGAGCTACAGCCCGACTCGCCGCTTAGTGCTTCCTGACAATAAGAAAAGCCTAGACATCAAATCAGAGGAGCTTAAGGGCCAGAGGTGAGGCCTGATAATTTCTCATTGCACTCATGGGTTCCCAAGAAGGAGCGCTTTACAGCTTGCCTATGCCACTAACTCTGATGCACTTCTGTGGTGTGTATTAACTTAGTATCTGAAGGGGCAAGTAAAGCGTGTGTTCATTAGCTGCTGAGACGCTGCCACTGCTGCCTGTCTGTCTTGTGGCATGTAGTTCCTTCGGTGATTGTCAGTAGAATACGTGATTTTTCCGGGATGGCTCCTTCCCTATTGCTGTTATTCCAGCAAAAGGTGCCACCCTCATGCCACTGACAGAGACCTTTCCTTCTGGTGGTTTCCGGCATGATTCTGAATGCTGCCGAAGTATCATGAGCGCCGGCATGATGATCACTGCTGTAATAGTGTTGATATTGACAACCCCCCGCGTAGCAGTAATTGGTCGCACCGCACAAAATAATTAATCAGTGCACACAAATTTTGTTGGAAATCAGTTTGCTGCAGGTTTATTTCATACAAGAAGTATGCCAATGGTGGGTTAACTAACGGGCAATTCAAGGGCATGCAGCGGTGTTTAACCTAAGCTGCTAGCCTGACGAGCCAAACTGTACCACAGCCAACCCAATCGGTGCTACTATTTAAGTGGGGATTATCCCCCTTAAATATCATGGACCACCAGTCTATAACTTTATTCATGCCTTTTTAGGGGCGGAGCATTGCAAGGCAAGCCCCCGGATGCTTACAATCGCCCGAAGGACTAGCGGGGCCCAACTTTTTCATCCAGGGTCCTGCCGTGGAGACTCCGGGGTTTTGGCATAAGGTACCCCTATTGTGCTCCTGAAAAGGGTACCCCTATGTACCAATCAGTCTCCGGATCACCCTGTAACTCCGCCAATGCTCAGGATGTGGCCGCTTCCATATCGGCCCCCCCCCCCACCATGGCAGGCTCCATAACCTTTTACAACCTGCAGTTATCAGTCCTTCTAGCTGGACAATTCCCAATCTACCTCCGACAGGTGTGCCACATCCCTATCGGGGTTACCATGGTGTGTTTGCACTAAAGAGGCCATGCCTAATTTACCAAGCCCTTCTTATTCTATTTGATTTTGAATTAGAGTTGAACCAAGTCCTCCTGCTTGGTGGGCATGTACATGGCTTTATTTACCTTTCCGTAGGAAAGTTCGATGGCTTCCCCGGAAGTTGGGACCTACTGTTCTCTGTTTTAACCACAATTTCGAGTGATGTCTTTATGGTGTCCTCTGTGCCAATTTGGGCCCTCGGATCAAGGGTTGGCTGAGCCCTGTCTTTACCCCTCACTGCCAAGGCCCCGACCTCAGGATTTGCAAGTAAGCATTGTGGTGTCCGCCTCCAAGGCCATGAGTATATTTGTTAATAAGTTATTGTTTGTGGCCAACACAATACCTTTATCTTTACCCACTGACCTACATTTGTATGGGAGTACAGCACCAGCAAGAAATAGGACCCCTTGGGGATTTAAAACTACTGCTTTCTTCGTAGCCACAGTTCTGATTGATATGAAATTGTGCACTGTGTGCAAATTTGTGCATTTACATTTGGGGTTTGACTCAAACCTTGTTTACCACCCTACTTGGCAAGTCACAAATGTAAGGGTTCAAACTGCTGACCTTGTGCCGCATCAGCAAGTGAAATATGGACCCCCACAAGAGGGTCATTTGGCGGGGACAGGGTGGAGTCTTGTGACCGATGGAATCCCCCTTCCCCTGCTTGAGCTAGCACCTTAGGTACGGCCCTCTCTCCCATAGGAATGTATTGAATTTAAGCTGTGTCATGTCCCTTCAAGGACGCCAGGTGATCCTATCCCACCAAGACAAAGGAGAATCCAAAAACAGGGGGTGAGGCCAGAGGTACCCTAAGTGTACTCCAAATATTCTGCTACATTTCGCGTCTTTATGGCCTGCAAAACCCATCAGCATGTCCAGCGGGGAACAAAGAGGATGGGCAGTGGGTGGGGGGCAGGTATAAATACCTGACCCCAGCCCACTGCACACCAGTAATGAGGTGCCAGACATAGGAGGGACTCCCATGGGAATAGGTCCCAGCGACAGGTGCATGAGGATGTACCTAATGCGGCTCTAAAATGGCCACCCTCTTGCAGGGGCCCACTGCGTGCGCCGCGGGCAGTGGCATACTGTACGTACAGCGCTTTTCTATCTTCTACACCCGAAGCCAGAATGGAGCCGCTGGCTCCTTGCTCTTCGAGAGGATTACTAGGCATTTAAAAAAAATACAGACTTTTAACATCTGTTCTCGGCCACATAAAGCCATCTGTATCACATAACTTTCTGTTTTCGTTTTTTTACTTATCGGTCAGGGATCAAGTGCAGCTCAGCATGTGTAAAGTGCTTTTTCATTATACCTTGAGTTTGTAGAATGTTCGAATCAGGGAGAAAATACTGGCTTTTTGTGATTTTTTTTCTAATTTTCTACGTGCTCGTACAGTAAAACGCGAGTTTCTGGTTGCTCAAATGGGTGTTATTTATTATATTTATATGTTTCCCTGGTCTTCATTGCTTGATTTTAGTCACGAGAAAGTGTCACTCATTGTCGTTGAATGTCACTGATAAATACAGAGAAAAATGTTTTATGTCACACATACGCAATCTGAAACATTGACAGCTATGCACTTATCCACTTATATCACTTGTAATAGGGTTTCGTCTGCAGAGACGTGTCTAACAGGAGCTTGCTTATTGAACCCCCCAGAAGAGGAGAATCTTATTTACTTTAAGATATTTAATTCAGGGAAGTTTCAACAAAAACATGTTCACAGTTCAGACAGAAGGCAGCCCAGGGCATTGAGTATCTCAGAGAAAGAACTCCCATGTCCGTGTGTTGTTTGCTCCCGTGAGCGCGCTTGACAAATGTTTCTTTTTCTTATTGGAAACCCAGCGGGGACTTCGCCAGCCCTGCTGCTTGATCCCTCGATTGTGTTGCAAGTGCGTTTTGTTTGGTGTGCTGGAAAGGGTGAAGGCTGAAAGGATTATCTACTTTTCCCCTAACAATGATAAGACTCATTTATAATGGTATCACCAGCTCAGCGGTGGCCTCGGGCCGCCAGCAAACCACTCAGACCCTAATCCCATCTACCTGCTTCAGTACAAAGGGGTGGCATTGAGCAGGCTGGGATGTAGAAGAGACTATACTTAAAATAAAAATAAAAACACGAGCTTTGTATTGTTTTGGAGTTCTGGGGGTGAGCACGGAAGGCGCCTGCCCCTCTTGTCCCTGCAGGCTAAGGGAGGCAATAGCACTTCCGGGGTCATGTTTCAGGGTGATGACTAATGAATGACACATCGGGCACACGCTTGTCGGTAACAAGGACGGAGCGTCTGGTTATTTTAGCTTCTTATCTGGGTTTCCTGCTCTTCATCACGTCAACAAATGCAGCAAGCTGTCAGGTTGTGGAAAGAGTTCTAGTGCGCTCTTGCTAGAGTTGCCCCACCCTCCGACCCCCGTCAAATTCCTCATTGCTTTGAGAAAATAATTTCTGCGTCGGCCTACTTATCCACTATTGCCCCCTTGTGGACAGAATGAGAAATAATGATACGTAAAACTGGCATTCTATTTTGTTTAATTTGATTTGCGTTAGCTTTATTAACATTATTTCAATGACGTGTGTCGATTGTTTTACTGAAGCATGGGAAAAGTGTAATGAACGTTGTGGTGTTTATGGTTGTGTTTTGGCAGATGCTCTTTCTTTCGCCCCAGGCTTCTGCATGTAAATAATATTCCTGTTTATCACTCAATTGAATCCAGGCTTTTTAAGGACTGACCTGACAGCACAGCTGTTGCTGGACCATATGTGATCAACAAAAAAGAGCTTTAAGGCACTGCTGGGGGGCTTTGGCTTCACCCACCTGGTGACTCCCTTGTTTACAGCGTTCGGCTGCCCAAAAGTTTGGTAGTACCACTGAAAACAAGCATTGGCAAGGCCAAGTAGGTCTTACGCCCATGGCTTACTGGCTTTGGCAATGATTTTCGCTGCAGCTGTGGTGTATCTGCAAAAAGCATCAGGAAAAAAAGGACGACAAATAGTGCGAAGACTTGTGCATCCACATGTGTCACCATACATGCATGAATATCACAAAAAGGACACTGTTCCTGAAAAGTAGGGTGCAAAAAGTCACCCATACATGCATGCACATACTTCATGCTACAACCACCACTTGGAGCAGTATATAAAAAAAATACATTGGTAAAATTGTGTATTTAAAAAGGAGTGGCCCGGCAGCAAATGGCAGCTGCTAGGTCTTGCAAAAAAAAAAATGAAAGGAGGGAGGGAGCAAGGAGGAGTGGAAGAGGACGCTAAAATGCTGGCAGCAAATGCCAATTAGCGGGCCTGGAAAAAATTCAATAAAACATTTTAAAATGACTCTGACAGGAAGGGTGGGGGCAGTGCAGTCTTAACTCATGGGCACGCTGGGCAGTTGCCTGGGGGCCCCACGAGCATAGGGGCCCCAGCAGACCAGAATTTAACACTAATTTTCATTTAAACTATTTTAGGTCGAGTCTTGGCAGCCCATGCGCTGCTCTGCGAGTCATGCTGTATTGAGTTAGAGATGTGAAGCCCCGCCCACTCTCCGTCCATATTTTTCATTGGCTTCTGTCGTTGTCGTTTGTAAATGCTGGCTTCTTATTCCTTAATTGCCTTGTTAGTCCCTCCTTAGTACCACCTTGTTTTCATTTGAAACCTCCCATGGCGACTGGGCCTTTTACTTCTGTTGCGACACGGTATGTTTGAATTCGTCTGTAAGCACTATTTTCTTTAATGGGTTTTGCCCTACTACAGGCATAATGTGGTTTCCTTACATTCAGCGCGCCATGCGCACTTTCACTTTCAAAGCAGCCGGATAATGGCAGGCGCTTGTTTGCAATGCCATAGGCCTCGCATTTACAAGAGATTGAGCTGTTGGCATTGTAAATGCCAATAGCTTAAAACTCTTGGAAATGCAAGACCTATGGCATTGCAAATGCTTGTTATGCCTGTGAGGGGCTGTGTAGGCAGGGCCCAGTGCACTGCTTTGCCCGGGAACCTATAATGCTGTTAAGATAGCCCTGGGTGGGGGAGCAACTGAGGAGTGGGTGGGGGAGAAAAAAATACAGGTGAATAATGAGAAGTGGTTGCGGAGAAATGGAGGAGACATGCAAAGGGGGAAAGGAATTGCAGTACAATACATCTCTCAATTGAGAGAGTTTAAGCTATTTGTATTGTTAATGACAATGCCTTTTATTTATCTGATTTGCTAATTAACACATAAATAAATGGCATTATCATTTACAATGCCAATAGCACAAACTCTTGTAAATGCGAGACCTATTCAAAGAAGCTGCCGCCATGGTCCCATGCTGCTCGGAAAGTGAAAGTACTCATGGCGCGCTGAATGTTGCAGGAAAGCATGTCGTACCTGCAGTAGGAGAAGCTCAATAAAGAAAATAGTGCTTACAGACTTAAAAAGACATAGTGTAACAACCAAAGTAAAAGGCCAGTCCTCGTGGGAGGTTAGAAATGAAGACAAGGCGGTCTGATGGGCTCTGAGATATACCTCTGCCTAGTCCGTGTGGGAATTCATTCCTGATCGTGTTTTAATATTTTTAATCTTGTTTGCAATTTTACCTACTTTGACCACATACTGTAAAAGAAGAAACTTGACAATTTGCTATTTTTGCACACTGCTCTCACATTGTTTTCATTGCCTTATTGCACATTGCGCTTCCGGATTCCCGCTGGTGCCGAGAAGTGCCGCCATTTTGGTTAGTTGGCGGTCTAGATCTCTCGCACCAGAGCTTACTTAGCCGCGCGCTTCCCGTGCTCAGAGTCTGATGGGGTAGGACTGCTCTGAGATATACCTCTGCCTAGTCTGTGTGGGAATTCATTCCTGATCGTGTTTTAATATTTTTAATCTTGTTTGTAATTTTACCTACTTTGACCGCATACCCACACTGTAAAAGAAGAAACTTGACCATTTGCTATTTTTGCTCACTGCTCTCACATTGTTTTCATTGCCTTATTGCACATTGCGCTTCCGGATTCCCGCTGGTGCCGAGAAGCGCCGCCATTTTGGTTAGTTGGCGGTCTAGCTCTCTCGCACCAGAGACTACTTAGATGCGCGCTCCCCAGGAGCGCAGCGGACGAGCGCAGCGGGCGCACCGTTGGCCCGCCGAGGGCGCGCCTAAGGCAAGCCCGTCTGCCCTCGTCAGCGCCTCGGAGGCGCCCAGGGCCAGGTATGCTGCCCACGGAACTGCCGGCTTTGTGAGGAAGTATTCGGCCTCCTCTCTCCTGGCCCTGGCCCCCGTCCACAGCTGTCTGGCCGAACGCTGGGATGCTAGCAAAAGTGATAACTATATATGTAACTTTTGCGGTTTAGCTTTGAATTTAGCCCTGGCACACAAAATGGGGCATGTTACTGGTCGGGTACCTCAGCCTTCCGCTGGCCTGGTCAGGGCAGCCTCCGTGAATGCCCGGTCCCTTAGAAAATACCATGCCGAAGTGTTTGATCTACTGGATATCCACTCTCTTGACCTATTATTCCTGACAGAGACCTGGCTTGATTCCTCTTCCAATCCTATTGTAGCCTTAGCTTTGCCCCCGGGATATAAAATTAACCGGGTAGATCGGATGGGTGGAAGAGGGGGGGGGGTGGCGGTTATTTACAAAGACATATGGAACCTTCATAGGATCGAGGGATCTTCTTGGAGTAGTTGTGAAGTACTAGATTTTAGTATACAAATGTCCGCTCACTTTACTCTTGGAGGGTCACTAATCTATAGACCCCCAGGGCCAGCAGGGCCTTTTCTGCAAGAATGGGGGGATGCTATAACATCCAGGGCTATTAGATTCTCTAACCTTTTGATCCTTGGGGACCTAAATATACATCTGGACTGTATAGACAGTAAGGACACACAGGATGTACTGGATGGGTTGCTGCTGGCTCAACTTAAGCAACATCTTAGCCTCCCCACACACCAGGCCGGACATGTACTCGACCCTATTTGCTCCAATTTTCCCATCTTAGAGGTAGAGACCTGTCCAGTGACTTGGTCTTATCATTTTATAACATATTTTTCCTGGGAGGTAGCCAGGTCTGAACCCGTCGTCCCTAAAAGTCAAATTTCTCTGGGTGGAAAAATTGATCCCGCAGCGCTCAACACAGCCTTGGCAGCTTCTAAGCCTATGCTTGTGGGTGAGCTTAACACACAGGTGGCAGAATTTGCCACCTGGGTTTCGACGGCAGTGGCTAAGGTGATCTCCCCCTGGCCGATTAGGACATCGAGAAATTCTCTGTCTAAACCGTGGTTCAATGCCCTTTTAAAGAGTTTGAAACATGACTGCAAGGTTCTAGAACGGGCATGGCAAAAAGGTGGATATAGCCTGGAGGATAAGAAGAAGCTCAGGAACAAACAGAAGGCATATTATGCTTCAATCAAACGGGCCAAAGGGCTCTTCTATTCTACCCGTATAGCAGCAGCAAATAATAATGCCAGGGAACTATACACTATCGTTCAGAGTTTCACGGCGCCTGCGGCGCTATCTAGTGTTCTGCCATCCTCCCCAGCCTGGTGTGACACTCTCTCCCGATCCTTTAGGGACAAGATCATAGGAATTCAAGCATCTTTTGCCTCTCAGGTGACCCAGGTACCGGACGCTTTTGTTGGCCCACTAGAAGGCTCTGCTCATGTCTTCTCTGATTTTAACCCAGTGGCCCCCGATGAATGTCTAAAAATCCTAAAGGCCTTAAAATCCGAATCCCCGTCTGATCCTTGTTCGGCCAGAACATTGGCAATAGTCTTGGAGACCATCCACAAAGAGGTTACTTCCATCATTAACCTCTCGCTGAAGGAAGCGGTTGTTCCCCTTCCCTGGAAGGAAGCTATTATTCGGCCTCTCCTAAAAAAGCTAACGCTTGACCCTCTCTGCCCTGGGAATTATCGTCCCATCTCTTTGCTTCCTGCACTAGCAAAAATCTGTGAAAAGGTGGTTAACAAACAGCTGACCGACTTTGTGGAGAGTGAGTCGATTTTACACCCAGCTCAGTCGGGCTTCCGAGCAGGACATAGCACTGAAACTGTGCTGGTCGAGGTGGCAGAGGCCATACGTGACTGTCTGGATGCGGGCGGGAGGACTGCACTTATTCTGCTTGACCTCTCGGCCGCGTTTGATACGGTCCCCCATCCTCTGCTTCTATCTTGCCTGGCCAGATTGGGATGGCTGGGGCGGTATGGGAATGGTTTCGCTCCTTTTTGGAAGCCCGGACTGAGCAGATTTCGATACCACCTTTTTCCTCCACTCCACAGCGGGTCACTACGGAAGTCCCGCAAGGGTCTGTCCTTAGCCCCCTCTTATTTAATATCTATATGACCCCACTAATCTATATAGCGGAAGGATTGGGAGCTAAGGTAATGGCATACGCAGACGATACCCAGTTACTTTTCACCTGGAAGACAGAGACTATCTCGGTATCTCAGGCACAAACATGCCTGGCTGCAGTATTTCACTGGATGGCGGAGGCAAAACTTAAATGTAATGAAGGGAAATCGGAGGTTATTCTCTTTGGTAAGTTCCCCTCAAATTTCAAAGAGCAACTTTGGCCACCAGAATACCCCTGCCCTACTTCCTCTGAGAAATCGGCAAAGAATCTAGGGGTTTGGTTTGATGAGCATCTTTCATTTGAGACGCACATCAAGAAGGTGGCGGGTGGCTGCTTCAGTTTACTTAAATCATTCAGAAGTTTTTTTCCCCTGCTGCCAATAGCTGCTAGACAAACACTTATATGTGCACTGATTATGTCTCGTTTGGATTATGCTAATGCCCTCTTTTCCGGTATTCCGGCATATATGCTAAAAAAACTTCAGATAGTCCAAAATACTGCTGCCAGATTGTTATCCGGATTATCCTCTAGGGACAGTGTACAGAACGAGCTTTGTCTGTATCACTGGCTTACAGTAGCCGCTAGAGTGAAATTTAAGCTACTGATCTTGGCCTATCGGGCACTGCATGGTAGTGGGCCTATATACCTGCAGAAGCGGATTGAATTCTATGTATCGGGGCGGGCTTTGCGCTCCGCATCTCTGTACTTGGCTCATGTTTCACGCTTTCAGCGACAGAGGATTGGAGGTGGCTCCTTCACGGTGAAGGCAGCTACGGTATGGAATACTCTGCCACTCAGCTTGCGTTCCACCCAGGATTTGGGTACGTTTAAAAAAAAGCTGAAAACTTTTCTGTTTGTTTAAGGATGAGTTTCCAGGATTTGGGTATGTTTAATAAAAGCTGAAATCCTTTCTCCCGCTTGAGGATGAGTACCCCACCTCCATAGACTCGCGCCGGGACACTCCAGAGTATCTGTGCGCGTAATAACTGCATATAACATAACATAACATACTATGGAGAGACTACCAAGCCAAATAATGAATCAGAAGCAAGCATTTACAAAGGGAAATGGCACAAGCCAATGACAAATATTGGCGGAGAGTGGGCGTGGCTACTATTCCATACTCCAATACAGGATGCCGCAGAGCAGCGCATGCGCTGCCCGGGCTCGACCTAAAAACCCAAAGAGCAGGGTTGACAAAGCAATGGACAAGTTGGGGTGGGGGTAGGAGGGAGCAACATGAAGCTTGTGGTGTGTGTATTTGAGTGGGGAAGCAGCACACGATGTAAAAGGTAAGGAAACACATGCGCCCTCATGGAATGGTGAATTAAAAATTAAAAATAGTTCACTGAATGTAAGTAGTGGAAGGATGCAAGTCAGACAATCAAAAGGCTAGAAATAAGCTATGCTCCAGGGAAGGGACAAACAAAAGACGAGGAAGCAAAGCCATCAAATAAAAAGCAAGCAAATGAGAGTGACAAGAAAGCCAGTGTCACTTCTTTTAGGGGTCCCCAAGAAGTCTTCCAACAAGAGACATCAAAAAGCTGTATGTACTTGAGACCCAAAGAGTGCTTGTATTGCAGTTTTTGCATTGTGGAAAAGCTAATGCTCAATGCCGATGGATAGAGTTGATTATGGTGACAAGCCAGTGCGCAGGCTATGTGCTGATCTGCAATCAGCATTTAAGAGTGGATTGTTATATACTGTGTTAAAGCCTGTAGAAATATACTTTTTTACATTGACTCTCACAGATTATTGTAGTAGGCAAGGAATTTAGGGCCTAATTAAGACTACAGGTGTCCATAGGACGGCTGTATTCGCATTCCGAGCACCCCACACTGGCGGTCCGACCGTGGTATTCAGGACCGCTACAACCCCTGGGGATCATGGATCCTGCGGCGGTGGCACAGCAGTCTGAAGCTGCAATAAGCTGGCGGTGCCGCTTAGGAACCGCAAAACATATTATGAGTTTCCTCACTGCCCTCCTTTTCATGGCAGTGAACCCACCATGAAAAGGGTGGCGACGAGGAAACTCAGGGGCCCTAACACGGCCCCCTGTCACCTCTGTGCATGAGGGTGCATGCAGGGGGGCACATGTTATGCCCGCTGTATTTTTGCATCACCTGTTCCTGCACGGAAAGACAAATGCACAACATTGTGAATTTCTTCCTGTGCAGGAACTGGCAGCATCCATCTCACCGCAGTGCGTCTCTGTGCCATAGATACGCACCTCCATGGGATTGCCGCAGCAAGACCGCCCGACCTGGATTACACTCATAATCCGGCGGGCGGTTTGACAATGAGTTTGGCGGTCTTCCAGCGGGGCGCTGGCGTGGTGGACCACTGGACGACTGCCAAACTCGTAATCAGGCCCATAGTGTTGGTCATGCCCTTTGAAAAACCCTGGGGGTAGAATATTTGGACTGTGATAATTCTTGTTAGGCCCTCTTCAGGTGCAGTGTATATCATTTTGTCAACTGTAATTTTGTACATATTTATAATTTTATGCCAGATGATTTTGTTGTGGGATAGCTCATGCACTCAGGGACAGTGATCTCGGTCTAGTCTAGGCTTGGGGAACAAAGCTTTCTGGGAATATGTTGGGCAGGGTAGTGCCTCAGTAATCATGTGTGGGTCTGTCTTGCAGGTTCTGAAGCAAAGAAAGGGCTGAAAAAGAAAATGCAACATGACTGAAAGTTATAAAAAGGAACCACTATGATGAGACCAGCACTGACCATGACATAGCACTGTTTTTTTATGCGGGCGGGAGAGCGTGTCGGGAGGCTTCCACACCCTCTTTGTTGCATGCCCTTCTTCCCTCTGAGAAGTCTCCTGCCCGCCCTCCTGCCAGCAATTTAAAAACAAGCATGTGCAATGCAATAGGTCTCGCATTTATGAGAGTTTAAGCTATTGGCATTGTAAATGACAATGCCTTTTATTTATCTGTTTTGCTAATTAACACATAAATAAAAGGCATTGTCATTTACAATGCCAATAGCTCAAACTCTTGTAAATGTGAAACATATTTAAAGAAGCGGCCGCCATTGTCCCGGGCAGCTCGGAAAGTGAAAGCGCGCATAGCGCCCTGAATGTTGCAGGAAAGCATTTTGTGCCTGCAGTAGGAGAAACTCATTAAAGAAAATAGTGCTTACAGACTAAAACAAGCATTTGCAATGCAATACGTCTCGCATTGGCGATAGTTTAAGCTATTGGCATTGTAAATGGCAATGCCTTTTATTTATGTTTTAAAAACCAACACGTAAATAAAAGGCATTGTCATTTACAATGCCAACAGCTCAAACTTTCGCAAATGCGAGACCTATTGCATTGCAAATGCTTGTTTGTAGTTGTCGTAGACTCAGGAAGTTCATTTCCAATGTAAGCATTTAAATTAAGAGCAAAAATCTTTCTTTGGGCTCATCAGGAAATCTTACATTTATTCGGCTAATATTCAGTCAATTGATGGCCCTCCATCCATTAGAAAGAGCATGCAGATTGTTATTGTTAATTTAGTCTTTTTAGGCGCACAGCTACCCAAGTGTTTCCCGGTGCCGCCTGTCAGGGCAGAGGAAGACCAAGAAAGATAAGCTTTACATATTAAACAACCAAGTTTTTAAACCCTTACGATAGTTCTCGTAACTGGTTTCAGTCCGAAGTGCAATCGGAAGGGAGTTTCACATCAATGCACCAAGATAAGAAAACGACCGGCCGCCCATGCGGGACAGCAGAGAACTGCATACAACCCTAAATCATGTGTGGGAGTTAAAAAGGTCAGACAAATGACTTCATGGATTTTAAAAGCATCATAGGAATCACACAAAACCGTGAGACTTGCTCATAGCTTTGACGCCTCGTCAGGGGTAGTAAGCTCTATATAAATGCAATTACAATTACAATACAATATAATTATCCAAAATAATTAAGGAGCAGCTGTCAATCAAAGAGCACAAACCATCAATGAAAGCACTAACTTCTAAAATGAACTTCATTAGTAGACCAAAGGCAGGGTCCATAGCCCCAGGTTCATAGGCCAGGAGTCAGAATATAGAGGCACTTGGCCAAGCTCGCCATACCTTTCTGTCATCCACACCCACTTTTAATTAGATCCATTCTCTATTTACACTACCAAGTCCATATCCAGCTTCTTGTTTTACTAATTGTCTGTCTGGATGTAGCACGATCCCAGGCCTCAATACACAACTGGAAAATCGTGAACTGTCCATGGATAAACTGTGAACTGGTGGACCAGCACTGTTGGCCTTGCATGACATCTTTGCAGGAGTGGGTGAGAACAGATGCACCCGTATAATGGAACTATCCCCATTAGAATACAACAGTAAACAAACTCCATTCGCATACGCTTGGCTTAAACCTTGATGTCTAGGAAGTTCAAATAGAATATGTGTAATCCATTGTACTGCGTATGCTAAAATACAAGAACTGTGCAATTCAGCAATTCATTTACACTACACAAATCATTTTGTTCTTTACTTTTTTGTATGGTCTTTTAATATCACTCTTCCTATTCCAAGCACTATCCATTTTTATTTAAACTTTTCTGATGCCGTAACACCACTACAACAAAATGTACTGCAATAGTATTAGAGATGACTGGCATTGCAGGCAGACTGAGCATAGTAATGCATCATGTCACATTTAGTAATACAGGACATTGGTGAAAGCATGTCCGTGTGAATCTTATGATGCAAATGAAGTAATTGGCATGTTAGAATGGAAAGCATTGCTCCTTCTTATCAGAGAGGACCTCGCGGATTTGTAAGAAGGTCACTTTGAGAAGGGATGTTGCTTTACTGCCCCTTTGCTGGGTGACAGTCAGCTTGCTCTAACCACACACCTGACCTTGTTGGCTGCCAGCATTGTGCTTGGGACATGTCCCCTCTCCAACATGGTTTCCTCTTATTGTTACTGTATTCAAAAAGGCCTCTTTTATTCAGATGCATGAAAGGGTACTTGCATTATCACTGTTTTAGAAGCTGAGACTTAGTGGTGTTGATATACATTTCATAGATGGGGTCTGATCCAGAAGCCAGAGTACTCTGAACTGGTTTTATTTATTGCACGTAGTGGAGATCCTATACCGGTAACTCGTTCCTAAATAAAGTAGTTATACTTTCCCACTTCCTGTGTCTCCTTACCAGCGTGCGACTTCTAAATGTAACAGAGCCCCCTCATGGAGAAGTGGAGATATGGTAGACAGAACTGCTTTCTAAGCTGCTATATACTGGTCGCCCTTCTTCACCTGGGTGAATGTCATGCTGTGGGTCAGTGTGATTTGTATTGCTGTACAATCTACTTTCAATGTGTCTCTCTTCTTTGAAAATTAATACAGATATATATTTAAAAAAAATATTGAACCTTTGTTCACCGCCACATTATACTGATCCCTTTTAGGCGTTTTCTGGTTAGCTGTCTAGACATGTACAGATTTTGTGCCAGCAGACTAATAATGCGCAGAACATTTTTTGCAGTCTCTCTTCACCAACACAGTCAATTAGCGCAATGGGATAGAACCAGTCCCTGATATTTCAGAAGAGCCACCAGCATAGTCTTGGGCATGGAATTCACCCCCTCCCCGGGTTGTTCTCATTGAAGAGTGGTGGCAGGGCAGAGTGGTGAGTTTTGCTCTTCCGCTGCAGAGTTGTGCTTTTCAAATGTAATATATAGTATGTAGTATTAAAACTGCACGCGCAATGAAGGCACGACCTCTCCCACAAAATACACACACTTACTTAACCGACAGCAAAATGCTGAACTAATGCAGTCACATAGAGGACAAGAAGGCAGTTTGTCAAGCTGAGCAGTGAAACGTGACCTCAAGGAATTCCAATCTGCCACATTGAAACTCTGCAATTCTTAGGTTTGCATTTTCACAATCGAACGACTTGTAGTCCCCTTAAAAACGGGCATCCGGTCTCTATGGCAACATCCACTTACCTGCTTGCCGTAGACCAAGCGCAGCATCCGCTTTCTGATTCCCTGAAGGACCGACTTCGGAATTGGAAAATAAAAACGAGTGGTGCGCGTGCGCGCACCACAGCGAGACATCTGTTTTGCATTATCGGGCACGATAATGCAAAACAGATGTCAGCCGTGCGGGTAACAGACACCAATAGGCCATGGGCAGGGCAAATGCGGGACATGTGCCCGCATTTGCTCAATTGCGTACTGTCTTTGTTAGAAAGATGCACACAACGCCCAATAGTCTGCAACGATAAAAAAACCACACGCACGAGCTTGTGGTCAGCTTTCTGAAGCCCCTACAAGAAGTCTCGCTGTGCGCGGACAGTGCTATGCACTGCAACGCTGGGCGCGAGACCTAAAAAGACAACTATATAACAACCGAAGTAAAAGGGCGAGTCCTCATGGGAGGTTGCAAATGAAGACAAGGCGGTACTAAGGAGGGACAAACAGGTCTATTAACGAATCAGAAACCAGTATTTACGAAGTAAAATAACACAAGCCAATGACAAATATGGGCGGAGAGTGGGCGGGGCTTCCATTCCATACTCCAATACAGCATGCCGCAGAGCAGCGCATGCGCTGCCCAGGCTCCACCCAAAAAATGGTTTGCTCAGTGCATACAATGCATGGAAGAGATAAAGAATGAAATGTATGATGAAAGAGTGTACTTTTCTGATGCAATCTAGTCCTCCGTGTATTCTTATGGAGGCAGAAGGATACATCCAAGAAGGTGTGACTAAAACACTCCTGGGCTGGTCGAATATTTAACTGTCAATGGCTCAAACCAATGTCTGAAGGATCTTGAACCAAAGAAGCCATTGTCTAGAGGAGGCTGATCCAAAATCCCAAAGAGTATGTATAAAATACAATATGCTTGCCAGGAATGGTTCATGTGTCCGTTCACATCAAGTCTAAGCACAGAGAAGACTGAAGTTAGAAGAGGAGGGAATTCCTTAAATTTCACCTCTTGGCCACAGCCTGCTGCTGAAGTCACTTGTACTCTGTCCATGTTATGTTTGTGCTTCTCTTCTTGGTTTATCTAGGTCATTCATTTTCACTTTACACAGTTCTCGTTATGGTGATCATGGATTCCAGGGCTAGGCTTAGGAGGTTAATTTAAGTTCTTTGGGTCGTAAAAGTTCAGACGGTTTGAAAGTAGCTAATTTAAATATACCAAACCCATATTCACACATCATTGGATCAAAGCCATCTAATTGCCTAAGATGTTTCCAAACTGAAGAGACAACCTAAAGGCAGTCTTACTGCACTTCCATCCACAAACATGCTGCACATAGATCCAAACTAGAACCTAGCCGCCTACTATCCAAAACAGTGCAAAACTAAACAATACACACATCTATTCTTCCTATGCTGGTCACTAACACACAGGACTCACCCTCTAAAAAAAGCAAGTCAGAACCAAATGAGATGTCCGCAGACCACTTTGACTGCTGTGAATGAGAATCTCTGCACATAAAGGGATCCCTGACTCCAAAAGAGCTCTAGGACCATAAACAAATGGTAGAAAGAGGGAGACAGTCTGATCTGAATTTTATGTTTCATCAACACTGGTAGACTAAGGGTTTTGCACACCTTATTTGGCCCTGTTAATGGGCCTGCCACAAAGTCCGACCAAGACCACTGTCAGCAAGACCCGTTAAATAAAAGACTGCTTATCCAGGCTTTTCAGGGCTCATGCAGAGGAAAAGAATGACAGAAAAAAGGGGAGAAAGAAGGGATCGTTGCCAGATAAATGCACTTTAATAACGCTCAAGGTTAGGTAAGCAAAGAAATTAAGGAAGCAAAAAAAGGCCTTCTACACTACCCAAATAAGAGCTTTTAATATAGCACTTGCTACTGCACTACTACCATTTCTAAGAGCGATAAATAACACGTGTTTCTATTATACAAATTAATGGTATTTAACTTCCCAATCATGGACAGCTGGAAGGCTGAGCCAGTCTTACCAGAGTTCAGACTTGTAACCTTCATATCACTGCCTTTTTTCAGTGATGAGCGCTCAACTAACTTATCCATCCTCTTGGCAGAGGCTGGCAACCGCTCAGCTGAACTCCCAGGGGTATTTAGACTACACATTCAACCATCTTGTTTTTGCTTCAATGTTGTGTCTGACCTCCGACGCTAACACTCTAGCACCCTCCACGCACCCAATGCTGGTGGCAACAACAACTGCCAGCTCTCGACACCGAGCGACTCCCAAGGCCCGTTCTCCTGCGACACTGCCGCCGCCGCACGTCCACCCACTTCCGGAACTAGACAGCTACTTCCAACCCACTGGACACCAGTGCACCCAAACGCCTGAGCTGCATCCTCCTCAACGTACGCTCCCTGCACAAACACCCAGTAGACGTTTGGGACCTCCTCAACAACCTCTCGCTCGACGTCACCTTCCTCACAGAGACCTGAACCAACACCAGCTCCGCCTCTGACATCGCAACCGCCATCCCCGATGGGTACAAGATCCTGAGGAAAAACCGACCAACCTTTCCGGAGGAGGCCTCGCCATCGTCCACAAATGCTCCCTCGAACTGACAACCTCCATCTTGAATGATGCTTCACCCCCATTTCCAGCTCCAGCCCAACTCCACGTAACACTCGCCTACAGACCACCCAGACCCCGCTCCCCATTCACCAACACCATCACAGACTACATCGCGCGCCATGGTCTTTCCTCCATGGACTACGTACTGCTTTGAGACCTGTATTTCGACCTTGACAACCTCATCGACCCCAACTCCACCGCCCTCCTAGAGAACCTCGCCAACATTGGACTGAAGCAACTCGCCACCACCCCCTCCCACACGACAGGACACACTCTTGACCCCATCTTTGCCGGAGGAAACAACATTCGCTTCAGTTACACCACAGAACCTCTCTGGAAGGACCACCACTGCCTCCACTTCTCCTTCTCAAAACCCACCACACACAAGCCGACGCCACGTCTTCCATGCAGAAACTGGAGCAAGATCACCAAAGTGCACCTCACCTCCGCCCTCAGCCACACTCCTCCCCCTACCATGACAGACGCCAACACCGCAGCCAACAACCTCCTCCAGTGGATCACCAACTGTGCCAACACGCTCGCCCCCCTCCAGAACTCCGACAGACGACACAACACTAAAGCAACCTAGTTCACCATGGACCTCCAAGAATCCAAGCGCCCATGCCGACAACTGAAGAAAGCATGGAGAAACAGCAAAACCCCTGAAGCACACACTGCTGACAGGGCCGCCTCCACGGCACCCCACCAACTCATCAGATCTACAAAGAGAAACTTCATTCAGGACAAAATCCTCTCCAAATCCCACAACTCCAAGGAACTCTTCACCATCATACAAGAATTCACCAGACCCCGCTGCGAAACCACTGATGTCTCTCCCTCCCAGGACCTCAGCAACAAACTAAGTTCCTTCTTCCACCGCAAAATCAGGACACTCCATGACAACTTTGACTACCAACACCAAGGCACCGACCCAACACCATCCACCAGCTGTGCCACCCAGCTGACCCTCCTCACCTGGACCCCTGTCACCACAGAAGACACCGCAAAGACTATGAAGAGCATCCACTCCGGAGCACCCACTGACCCCTGCCCGCCACACATCTTCCACAGGGCCGCCTTCGCACCAGAACTACGACAGACAATTAATTGCGCCCTTGAAACAGGCACGTTCCCCGACAACTGGAAACATGCCGAAGTCAAACCCCTCCTTAAGAAGTCCTCCGCAGACCCGACGGACCTCAAGAACTACAGGCCCATCTCTCTCCTCCCCTTTGCCGCCAAAGTTATTGAGAAAATCGTCAACACCCAGCTAACACACTTCATAAAAACCAACAACATCCTCGACTCATCTCAATCCAGATTCCGCAGCAACCTCAGCGCTGAGACAGCCCTCCTAGCCGCCACTGACAACATCCACATGCTCCTCTATCAAGGCCACACTACAGCCCTCATTCTACTAGACATTTCAGCAGCCTTCGACCCCAATTCCCACCGCGCACTAGCCGACAGACTCCACGACGCCGGCATACAGGAAACTGCCTTAGACTGGATTTGCTCTTTCCTCTCCGGCAGTACACAAAGTATAAGATTGCCGCCCTTCTCTCCCAACCCACAGAAATCAGTTGCGGAGTCCCCCAAGGATCCTCCCTCAGCCCCATGCTCTTCAACATCTACATGGCCCCCTTGCAACCATCGCCAGAAAACACGGCCTCAGCATAGTATCCTACGCTGACGACACCCAGATTATCCTCTCCCTCACCAAGGAACCCAACATCACCAGGCACAGTTTCCAGGAAGGAATTAAGGATGTCACAGCCTGGATGAGCAGCAGCTGCCTGAAGCTCAACTCGGAGAAAACGGAAGTCCTCATCCTCGGATCCATCCCCGCCGCATGGGACAAAACCTGGAGGCCTCCCACCCTCGAAAACCCTCCCACCCCCACAGACCACGCCCGCAACCTCGGTATCATACTCGACTCCTCACTCCCTATGAACCGACAAATCAACGCTGTGTCCTCCAAATGCTTCAACTCCCTCCGCAAGACCTTCAAAAGGATCCCTCGACTCCTGGAAGACCGTGACCCATGCACTCATCACCAGCAGTCTGGACTACGGAAACGCTCTCTATGCTGGAATCAACAAATCACTCCTTCGCAAACTCCAGACCATGCAGAATGCCACAGCCAGACTCGTCCTCAGCATCGCACGTCACAACCACATCACCCAGCACCTCCGCGACCTCCACTGGCTCCCTGTCAAAAAGAGAGTTACCTTCAAGCTGCTCACACATGCCTACAAAGCCCTTCTCAACACCGGACCCCAATACCTCAACGAAAGAATCTCCTTCCACACCCCAAGAGAACCCTCCGCTCTGCCGACCTAGCCCTTGCCGAAATCCCCAGCGTCCACCGAGCCAGAACTGAGGGGGGGGAGGCAGATCCTTCTCCTACCTCGCGTCCAAGATCTGGAACAAACTCTCCCTCCGCATCAGGCAAAGCCCTACACTGCAAGCCTTCAGAAAAGACCTCAAGACATGGCTCTTCGGATGACCTTCGAGCTGCCCAAATTCCCCCTCCCCCCAGTGCCTTGAGACCCTTACAGATGAGTAGTGTGCTCTATAAATCCCTGATCGAGTGAGATGCTATAAGGAAGGACAGACGTATTATAGATCTCATCCAAAGCTCTTCCCTGCAACAATTCAAGAATATAGCCGGTGTAGTTTTATACAAATGTAGCCTCATGGGTGTTCCTTTCCTTAAAAATCAGAAGCAAACAGATATTGAGAGGGCCCAGAAGTAGGAGTTAGAGTTGGCTCTGTTTTACATCATGAAATGTCTGTAGAAAATTGGACCAGGTACACTGTCCCATATCTGCTTGTGAAAAAATGGGTGGTTCATAATGCATCACCAAGGGCTGTGACTGCAAATAGATGCAACAGTCCCAGGTAATACATCAAGGTTCAAGATGGCACCAAGACGGCCAGAGGCGGATGCAGTTCCCGAGACCTTAGGAGTGCCTGTTAGCAGTTTAAGCTTGTTGGATTTGGTCTCATAAGACTTTATGGCTATATTCGTAGAATGTAGAGGGGTATAAGACAACCTTATAGACTTACATCAAAACAGTATTTCTTCTTGTATAATTTGTAGGATTAGACACCATTAACACTGTTGCCCTTTACTTGTTCTTTATTCTGCTGCACAGAATCATTTTGCACTTTTAAATCAGATTTTCTTTGTTTTGACTTCAGAGTTGCGTTTTTTGCACACAAAGTAAATTGTTTGTAGTCTTCAGTGAATTAAAAACTCCTGGTTGTGCCTTTGAGCTGTTACCCAAAATCTATGTGCAATCTGTAGCCAAACCATAAGGGCGAGCTAATTTGATTTTGTGATACCATATTGACTGGCTACTGTAATCCTTCTTTTTGTGGGGACAGCGATTAATCACAGTTTTTTTCTCCTTATGAAACTCATTTCATCTATCTATTTATTGAAATATTTGAATACGTGTAAATGTGGAGTCCCAGAGACCACCAGGGATTCAGTAGAATTTCTTAATCCCCTCTTCAAATCCCTCCTCAATATATACTTAACGTAAACATTGAAAGCCAAAGGAATCGTCATCAAATATTTGCCATACCAAGCTCTATAGAGTCAGCTCCCCAGATTCCATTTGCCATCTCTCGCCTTTTATCCCCTTCACAATCCTTTTATAAACTCTAAATGCAATATTAGGAAACCTAGATAAATGGACAATGGATGTCGGGAACCTTAAGGGTTACGATAGTCGCAGTGTGGCTGAGCAATGACTAACCCAAACCAGGCAGAAATGTATGTCACTAGTATCAGAGATCAAACTTGAAGACCAGGGACCCACCCCAAAAGGAATATTCTGAGTCCATGAAAAGTAAATAAATCAGAATTACCACTCTGCTAAATGCCTGAGTTAGAAATTGGGACTATTCTATTGGAATGCTCCGGACAGCTTAGAAGCACAAAACTCATCTCTTTTCTAAGGTCCTTCAAACTCCATGGTGGTACCGGGGTGTCATCCTGAGCCTTAAGTTCCGGGGACCCAGATCTCATGCTTAGATAGGTCCTTGCCTCGGGTATGGGACTTCCAGGGATGCAGGTACTGTGACCTTCACTGCGGGTACATAATACTCAATTCTGGAGACGTGATACGACATTGCTGTGTGTTAGGAAGTTCAGACCCTTTGTTCTTTCCCACAGAATGTTACAGTTTTCATCCCTCTCTGTCTCCATTTCCATTCATAATTTACCTTGGCAGAGGTTCTGCTGTTGCTACCAACACGTGCACCTACTCAACGCATGCTGATGCTTCACCTTTTTAATTTTGGGAATTTGAATTTACGCATACACACCTTACACACTTCTTCTACGTTTACATCTGGTTCCGTTAGTCAGACCCTGAAAACTCCCAGTGGTTTTCATAGGATCTCGACAGAGGAGGGTCGCGACAGAGATAGGGTGTCGGAGAGCATTGGATGTTAGCCTGGAGTGACAGGCTCCATGAGGGTTTACTGACAGATAAGAGAGTTTAGAATACAGGTGCTTTCGGCAAGAGGACATGCCTTTCACACAAGCAATATATACATCTTAAACAATCAAATTAAAAGTGCAATCAATGTACAAGTCATAAGAAAATCTACACATGAACCTGAAAAGAATATAAAAATGCAATCAACTTCATCTCAGCAAGTGAACAGGGAGACACATCTGCAGGTCCGCACAGTTTCACCTGGATGTGTTTCTCTGGTTCTTTTCAGTTAGGTCCCAGGTTTTAACAAGTTAATGCCCCTTGTGCTTACTTAATGCCTCCGTAATGTCACTGAGTGGCAGGAAAATGCGTTCTTCGGTCCCCACCTGTTCCTTTTCCAGTGTATGTTTAATGGTTGTTGGACAATTTAACAATAACTAAATCAAGAGAATGCAGTAGACCTGGAAGTGGTCAAAGCAACACTTGACTTCCGGAGACACCCGGCCTGCGCGTCGTCCTGTTTCCGCTGTATCTCCTCAGTGTCTGGTCTGGCCGGTGCAAACGCCTTTGTGGAGACCACGTGGAGCGTCATTTGTCTTATCGCCTCGAGGAACATATACAATTGATTAACGATAAAAAGTGCCCGGCTGTACCTCTCCAGAATGCATTAAACATAAACCTGAGCAGCCATCCAGCTATAAATCTATAGCGATGCAATTAAGAGAGACATATAACAAAGACATACAGATCTTTAGCATCGGCTGAAGCCGGTGACTCGCGCTGTTTGCTTCTCGGCCTTGTTAAAATATAGGATCTAGGATGACATCAAACGTAGTGTTAATGGCAGTTGAGCGCTATGTCCTTTGCGTAGATATTTGAACGAGAAGTCAAAAGCCCCTAATGTTTACACTGAAGCCAATATTGTTCACATTGTGCCCAGTGAAACGGGCTCTGAGGATAGTAGGCCCAGATTCTCAAAGGTGTCACGGAACGCAGCAGCCAAAAATGCTGCGCTGCGCTGCGCGACAGGGAGGGAGCAGGAAAGCGCCATATTCACAGAGATCTCTCGCTCCTCCTCTCTCCATAGCGCCTGCGCTGATTTCAGCTGCCGTGTGCCAGACACACTTCTTAGCGCCATAGTGTTTGGGTGCGTGCCTGAGTCTACCAAAGGTTTTGTACACGTACAGGAAAAGTACCCTTCCGGGACAAAATACTATGCTTAGACACTTCGAAGATTTTCTTACATTGTATGTGTGCTGCACAGTGCAGTACGTACGCAAAGTAGGAAAAGAAAAGTGAAATCAAAACTTTCTCCTTTTAACCCCTGCTTTTCAGCGGCACTAATTTTTGGTGCTAAACCCTCTCTACTAACATAAGTAGATAGGATTTAGCATAAAAAAGCATAGGTTGTTGCATGGGAATGTCATTATACCACCCATGTAACGCCCCCTTGACTCCAAGTAAGGCAAAGCAGTGTTTTGCGCTGCTTTGCGTTACTTTTCCATCCAAACCAGCGCAAATACCGATTTGCATTGATGTGTCAATCCCCCGAAAAGTTTAGCGTCGGGTTAGCTTACAAAAAGTAATGCTAACCCTACGCTAAAACTTTATGAATCTTGCCCTAGGTACCAGAAAGGATGCTGTTGTGGCCGATCCTCCCCTAGCTTTCGCCACAGTGGGTACCGGTACGGGTCTGGTACCATGTGGTTACCACTGGCTACATCGTTATCCCAGGTCAGTTCAAAGTGGACCATGTATGTCCCGGCAATCTGCTCCTGGGGAGATACCATCCAGGGAGAAGCTTCTGAGCAACAACCTGGACAGTGCCCGAAATAATTGTACTATCAAAATGTAATCAATGTCCAAACCCAGTCTGCATTAGTAATGCTGTGGTTTGATCTGCTGCAGTCTGCTGGTTTTAAGAGACTTTTTATATGCTGTATTGAGAGATTCAACAGAGAGCTTGATGATGAAGGCATGACTCAGAAAAGATTAAGCGAGACTGATGTATTTGGTCTGGTCCACTATAAGCTGACAACTAGCCCCTTCGTATGATGGTCAGATGAAGCCAGTTCTTCAATTCATCAGTACTTAATAGCTCTATAGCATATTGTCAGACCTACTGGCAAAATAATATATTGGCTACGCTCCTTCCTCGAGTAACAAGCCCATTTTTGTGGCTTCATGTTACAATATTGTGGCCTCTTTCACTGGTCCTATAAGGCGAGTGACTACAGTTGCCTTAATGTAGCACCAGTCATGGTAATTCATGGAGGAGGTCATGGAGGTTAGGGGGCGGAGGGTCTAAAAAAAGATTGTTGCACCGGGAGCCACCAGCTCTGAAGCCGGCCCTGCTTGTTCTCTACAAACCCATCTCCGACCATGCACTGCTCGCCCTTGCACCTTTCCTCCAGACACTTCACCTGTCATGTGCACCTCTTACCTTCCCTCTACCTCTCTGTACTCTAGCTGCACTTATTCTCCACAGCCCAAGATGGACTTACTGTCTCTGTGTGTATTTCTTAGCGCGCTCCCTCATCTTCAACTCCCTCTCTCCTTCATACCATCCATGTCTCCCTTGTCACAGTCCCCTGGATCTTCTCTTCTCCACCCTCTCCTGCAACTGTCACCTGTGGAGGACACCTCAGAATTGAGCCTCTCACCCACACCTTCCACCTCTTCTGTGCACCTCGCATCCTCTCGCCTGCACCACTATTTCTTTTACCTGCCTATGTCCCTTGTCTTCAGCCTCTGCTGTTCTACACTTTCACTTATACTTCTCTAATTCCCCTTGCACCACTCAGGGTCTTTGCACTTCTCATCTCCTTTTGCATAGGTTCCTTCCACCCCTTTCTACCCTAAGCATCTCCCACTGACCTGCTCCATCCTCTGCATCGCTCTCTCTTCCATGTGCCTCTTCTCACTACTTTCCCCATCCCACGGTCTCCTCTCTAAGCCATTTTGAATCTGGAATTCCTTCCCCTCATTTTCAATATGAACCTACAAGCACCAGCCCTCACTACCACCCTCAAACAGTGCCTCATATCTCAGCATAGCCCCTCTCACATACATTTAATTTGTTTTAAAGCGATGATTAGGGTTGGCTTTGCTAATACAAATGTGTATCCACCTAAACTAACCCTTTTTTAGCAACATTAGGATAATGAAAGATTGAGGGAAAAAACATAATGTTCTAGTCTATATTATGCAGTTTGCATGCAGCTATTTGATGTCAGTGCTTAAGTCACTGTTGTATAATTAGGACTGTAACGTAGGAGCTGCTGTAACAAAGGGATCCTACGACAAAAGCAGTAACCCACTGGGCTATCCACAAATAACAGAGTTGTTTGACCTTCGTGGTACGCATTCACACATTAACCCTCTGGGCTACTTTCTGATGAGTCAAAACTGCCACTAGACAAAACTTCAATCTCTGCAGGACCATTAATCACCAGAGTTATCTTGACATGTTTATTGATGACTGAAAACTGCAGGACTCACAAGGAACTCTGCAGCAGGTGCTTTTAAAACTATATGTTATTTCTAAACACAGTATCTACTCTCCTACACCCCTCCCCACCTCCCGAGATCACCACCAGGTGCGGCTGCACCTTCTGCTCGTCCATAAAGCTGGCCCTGAGACAGAGTAAAGACATAAAACAAGTTAAGGTTCTCCTCTTCTGTCCAGTGAGCTGTTTGAAATTGGTCGAGGACCCCACAAAATTATTCCTCCCAGACCCAACAAACGCCTTTCATTGACAAGCCTCATATTATCTTAGTGACCAATAGACCTCACTCTCTGAAACACACTGTAAGCCTAACTGAGAATCCAAAGCCGTTCAGAGAGAACACACTAAATCACATTTAAAATATACAGCCTAGAAGTCATTGAAAACGTGCAGCCCTGCCTGCAAGGCTTTAAAGAAGTAACCAATCACATTTGCCTATTGTCGCTTCGCAGTCTGGAATTCAAGGACTTGCTTATCAAAGGAAGATGGTCTAGCACAGTGATACTCAAAGTACGGCCCGTGGGCCACATGCGGCTCTCCTGACCTTTACATGCGCCCCCCCTCCCCCTGTCAAATGCAGCACTGGGTTGCTGTTTTCTCGAATCAGCACTAACATTGCAAAAGAAGTTAGATAAAAAGGGAAGCCTTTATGTAAAGGTTGATTGAAGTTAAAGAAATGAAGTAAATAGGTTATCCTGCACTGCTTAACGTTAGAAATAGCTTAATTTTTATAGACATCTTGCAACAAAAGTGTAAAAATATGATAAAATCTCTTCAAATTCAAAAAGTGCATTTCATGAACATACAGAACAGTTTCAGCTTTGAACATCACATTATACCAGTGCATTGAGAAGTATTTTTCTTTTTAAAGTGATGGTTTTCAAAAATGAATTTACATTAATTCTTCCCCACCCTGCCAACAATGTCAATAGTGAACTAAGATGCAAGTCAGTTGTTAAGTGCACTTTTTGGGCTGGGTTCCTATTATACATGAAAGGGAAGCCCTTCAGCCCTTCAGCCCTGAAGGGGGGAGAAAGAGAGACTGTTGCGTGTTAAATTGATGTTTTGCCACTCTTTTTAACGATTTTAAACAAACAATCTTGCTATTTGCACACATTTAATTGCACTGTGATTTTACAAACTGCTTTTACTCTGACTCGATTCTCGTAGCGCGGAGCTCATTTTGGAGTGGGATCACTCTCATCGGGTTAGCGCTCTAGTTTGTAAACGCCGACTATAAAAAGCGCCATGGCGCGACCGCACACTGCTGTGAAGGGGGGAGAAAGAGAGACTGTTGCGTGTTAAATTGATGTTTTGCCACTCTTTTTAACGATTTTAAACAAACAATCTTGCTATTTGCACACATTTAATTGCACTGTGATTTTACAAACTGCTTTTACTCTGACTCGATTCTCGTAGCGCGGAGCTCATTTTGGAGTGGGATCACTCTCATCGGGTTAGCGCTCTAGTTTGTAAACGCCGACTATAAAAAGCGCCATGGCGCGACCGCACACTGCTGTGAAGGGGGGAGAAAGAGAGACTGTTGCGTGTTAAATTGATGTTTTGCCACTCTTTTTAACGATTTTAAACAAACAATCTTGCTATTTGCACACATTTAATTGCACTGTGATTTTACAAACTGCTTTTACTCTGACTCGATTCTCGTAGCGCGGAGCTCATTTTGGAGTGGGATCACTCACATCGGGTTAGCGCTCTAGTTTGTAAACGCCGACTATAAAAAGCGCCATGGCGCGACCGCACACTGCTGTGAAGGGGGGAGAAAGAGAGACTGTTGCGTGTTAAATTGATGTTTTGCCACTCTTTTTAACGATTTTAAACAAACAATCTTGCTATTTGCACACATTTAATTGCACTGTGATTTTACAAACTGCTTTTACTCTGACTCGATTCTCGTAGCGCGGAGCTCATTTTGGAGTGGGATCACTCTCATCGGGTTAGCGCTCTAGTTTGTAAACGCAGACTATAAAAAGCGCCATGGCGCGACCGCACACTGCTGTGAAGGGGGGAGAAAGAGAGACTGTTGCGTGTTAAATTGATGTTTTGCCACTCTTTTTAACGATTTTAAACAAACAATCTTGCTATTTGCACACATTTAATTGCACTGTGATTTTACAAACTGCTTTTACTCTGACTCGATTCTCGTAGCGCGGAGCTCATTTTGGAGTGGGATCACTCTCATCGGGTTAGCGCTCTAGTTTGTAAACGCCGACTATAAAAAGCGCCATGGCGCGACCGCACACTGCTGTGAAGGGGGGAGAAAGAGAGACTGTTGCGTGTTAAATTGATGTTTTGCCACTCTTTTTAACGATTTTAAACAAACAATCTTGCTATTTGCACACATTTAATTGCACTGTGATTTTACAAACTGCTTTTACTCTGACTCGATTCTCGTAGCGCGGAGCTCATTTTGGAGTGGGATCACTCTCATCGGGTTAGCGCTCTAGTTTGTAAACGCCGACTATAAAAAGCGCCATGGCGCGACCGCACACTGCTGTGAAGGGGGGAGAAAGAGAGACTGTTGCGTGTTAAATTGATGTTTTGCCACTCTTTTTAACGATTTTAAACAAACAATCTTGCTATTTGCACACATTTAATTGCACTGTGATTTTACAAACTGCTTTTACTCTGACTCGATTCTCGTAGCGCGGAGCTCATTTTGGAGTGGGATCACTCTCATCGGGTTAGCGCTCTAGTTTGTAAACGCCGACTATAAAAAGCGCCATGGCGCGACCGCACACTGCTGTGAAGGGGGGAGAAAGAGAGACTGTTGCGTGTTAAATTGATGTTTTGCCACTCTTTTTAACGATTTTAAACAAACAATCTTGCTATTTGCACACATTTAATTGCACTGTGATTTTACAAACTGCTTTTACTCTGACTCGATTCTCGTAGCGCGGAGCTCATTTTGGAGTGGGATCACTCTCATCGGGTTAGCGCTCTAGTTTGTAAACGCCGACTATAAAAAGCGCCATGGCGCGACCGCACACTGCTGTGAAGGGGGGAGAAAGAGAGACTGTTGCGTGTTAAATTGATGTTTTGCCACTCTTTTTAACGATTTTAAACAAACAATCTTGCTATTTGCACACATTTAATTGCACTGTGATTTTACAAACTGCTTTTACTCTGACTCGATTCTCGTAGCGCGGAGCTCATTTTGGAGTGGGATCACTCTCATCGGGTTAGCGCTCTAGTTTGTAAACGCCGACTATAAAAAGCGCCATGGCGCGACCGCACACTGCTGTGAAGGGGGGAGAAAGAGAGACTGTTGCGTGTTAAATTGATGTTTTGCCACTCTTTTTAACGATTTTAAACAAACAATCTTGCTATTTGCACACATTTAATTGCACTGTGATTTTACAAACTGCTTTTACTCTGACTCGATTCTCGTAGCGCGGAGCTCATTTTGGAGTGGGATCACTCTCATCGGGTTAGCGCTCTAGTTTGTAAACGCCGACTATAAAAAGCGCCATGGCGCGACCGCACACTGCTGTGAAGGGGGGAGAAAGAGAGACTGTTGCGTGTTAAATTGATGTTTTGCCACTCTTTTTAACGATTTTAAACAAACAATCTTGCTATTTGCACACATTTAATTGCACTGTGATTTTACAAACTGCTTTTACTCTGACTCGATTCTCGTAGCGC
Source organism: Triturus cristatus (assembly GCF_964204655.1). Classification (NCBI taxonomy): domain Eukaryota; kingdom Metazoa; phylum Chordata; class Amphibia; order Caudata; family Salamandridae; genus Triturus; species Triturus cristatus. The sequence continues at coordinate 357,440,943 of NC_140585.1, forward strand.
GGAGCTCATTTTGGAGTGGGATCACTCTCATCGGGTTAGCGCTCTAGTTTGTAAACGCCGACTATAAAAAGCGCCATGGCGCGACCGCGCAGCGGACGCGCGCAGCGGGCGCGCCGGCGGCGCGCCGAAGGCGCGCCAAAGGCAAGCCCGTCTGCGCCCGTCCGCGCCAAGACCGCGACTAGCGCCATGGACTATATGCGAGGTACAAAAGTAACTTATTCGCGGGATGAACTCACGTCACTAAATAATGGTAAGTGTTTGTTGCCGTGCTTGCTGCTAACGCATGATACAGTCGGTTCCAACTGTTGTTTAACATGTGGCCTAAGAACATCTTTTTATCCATCTACATGCATAACCAACATCATATGCAACACCTCTACTAGTCAGATGGCCTGCCGCACAGACTGTACAGATACTTTATCACCCCACCTAATTTCTAGTAAGACTGCATTTAGCACTAACGAGCTTAGTTGCGTTTTATTCAATACAAGATCGATGTCCAAACATAAATACGAATTAGAGGATCTTATATCCTCAACCAGTCCGGACCTGATTTTCCTTACGGAAACATGGTCAACAATCTCTTCTGCACCAGATTGGCAAATAGCAATTCCCCTAGGCTACTCACTGGCACAGGTAGACAGGACCTCAACGGTTGGGGGAGGTATTGCGCTCATTTATCGCTCCCATCTACAAACTGTTTTTAAACAAGAACTCACATTAGAAGCTGAAGCTATGTCATTCACGGTAAAATTCAATAACCATGAACTCCTATCCGGTCTACTGGTATATAGACCCCCAGGAGCAAGAGCTCCTTTCATTAAATCCCTCCAGACCTTCTTAGAATCCTGCTATGACACTGCAACACTTACGGTCCTAGGTGACTTTAACTTTCATTTAGATGACTTAAATAACTCTGACTCATCTAATCTAATTGACAACTTGGCAGGTTTCGGACTGGGGCAAATTATATCACGGCCCACCCACGTAGCGGGGCACATACTTGATGGAATCTTCACAAATAATCAAATGATTGAAGTGAAAGACATATTACCGGTCCCCTGGTCAGACCATTCAGTAATATATTTTAAAGTTAACTTGCCTCTGTCAGCAATCGGACGGAAAGTCCGTACTCGGCTAACAAATACTCACCCATGGAAGGATATAAAAAGTGAGGAATTGGTCGGTATTCTGACTAACTGCCCTCCCCATTTGGAGAACAGTGATGAAGGGGCCACTAACTTTGACTCCTGGATCCAAAAGGCAATAGATAAATTGGCCCCTGTAAAACCCACTCAACCCAAAAAACGATTACTTACCTCGCCTTGGTACAAAGCTGAGCTTAAGCTAGCTAAAATACAATGTAGGCGACAGGAACGCCTATGGAGACTAGACTATAGCCCCACATCAAAGAAGGAATACAATCTCACTTTGGAAAAATATAAATCACTAATTAAACAAGCCAAAGTGACTTATTTCACTAACAAAATCCAAGAGGCAAAAAATTCTTCTAAGGAACTTTTTAAAGTAGTCACCACTTTAAGCAAAAGTCCTAATGACACCACTTTTTGTCCTGATCAAAATTTTGTTGATAGTCTTGCTATCTTCTTCCAACGTAAGATCCAAGACGTCTACAATGATCTCCAGAAGCTACAGACTGAACCCAACAAAGACACAGGCAAGCCCCTGGAGAACCGACTCTTGCTAAACGGTCTGTCTAAATTCTCAACTTTTAGCATAAAACAGGTCAATGACGCACTACTTCAAATAAAATCAGGTTCCCCCCTTGATCCGTGCCCCTCCTATATATACCATTTGGCCCCCATGGAAATAAGTGCATCATTAGCCCCCTTGCTTAATAAAATCACTAGTTCAGGTGTTTTCCCATCAAGTTGGAAAAAGGCCTGCATCAGACCCATTCTCAAGAAGCCTTCACTAGACCCACAGGATACTAAACACTATCGCCCAATCTCCTGTCTTCCATTTCCTTCCAAAGTTGCAGAAAAAATGATCAACCAGGAGCTGATGCAATTCATTGATTCCAACAATTTACTAGATGCAACACAACACGGCTTTAGATCACGCCATTCTACAGAATCAGCTTTAATTATGGCTACGGAGGAAATTCGAAAAGTCATGGACAGTGGAGGCAGGGCCACTCTTGTCCTTCTTGATCTAACAGCGGCTTTCGACACTGTTAACCACAGAGTGTTACTGGAAAGATTGAACGAAATAGGTATTAGAGACACTGCTTTGGCGCTTCTGCGCTCCTTCCTTGATGCAAGATCACAGCAAATCCACTGGGAGGGACTTCAGTCTGCTGAACTCTCTCTCCCTTGTGGTGTTCCTCAGGGATCAGCACTATCCCCTACGTTGTTCAATCTATATGTTACCCCATTGGCTAACATAATTAAAAATCATGGCCTAAAGTTAGTGTCGTATGCAGATGACACCCAGCTGGTGGTGTCCCTGACACAAAATCATGAAGCTACTGCGGAGAGATTTAGAAGCTGTCTTGCCGGAGTAATGAGATGGATGAGTTCAAACTTTCTTAAGCTTAACACCGAAAAGACGGAGGTGTTGGAATTCGGTCAAAAACCATCCATCTGGAATGACCTCTGGTGGCCTCCAGAGGCGGGCGTGTGCCCTGTTCCTGCACACAAAGTGAAGAACCTAGGCTTCATGGTGGACAAAGATCTCTCATTAACCCACCAAGTCAATCAGGTCACCTCTGCCTGTTTCCTAATGATTAAAATTCTTCGTAAAATTCTGCCTTTTATCCCTCCGTCCCTAAGGAAAACTGTAGTAGGAGCTCTGATCCTATCTCGTATAGATTACTGTAATGCACTATACTCTGGGATTGGTGAGCGACAACTCTCAAAACTCCAATCTCTGCAGAACGCAGCTGTAAGAGTATTGCTGGACCTCCCAAAACATCATCCCACCTCAGCAAGCATGAAGAGGCTTCATTGGCTTCCGGTGCGCAATCGTATTCAATTCAAGATCCTATGCCTAGTGCACAAAGCAGTATATGGAGGCGGTGCAGATGACGTGGAAACGTTATTTCCTCGGTACGTTCCTAGTCGTACACTCAGATCCATGAGTAAGGGCCTGGTTGGCATTTCTAAATTTAAAAGGGCCCGTTGGGGAGGCAAGGCTTTCTCTTTCCAGGCAGCAAGCCTATGGAACAGAATACCTACAGAACTTCGGCTAACAACAAGTAAGTTTCAGTTTAGAAAGGCCGCGAAAACCTGGCTCTTTACCAAACCATAGATATTCTCCTCGTACCCCTTTCCAGCTCAGCGCCAAGACGCCTCGGCATAAGTGCGCTTAACAAATATTTCAGTCAGTCAGTCAGTCAGCCCTTCAGCCCTTCAGCCTCTCAGCTTGCTTTCTCGGGGAGGACTGCAGCGTCCAGGTGTCATCGCGGCAGGAGCCGCATTACTCCCGTGTCATTCCCAGGCACCAGCCGGCGCATAAAGGCACCGCCGGACTCCCGCAGTGCGGGAAGCCCTTTAGCCCTTCAGCCTCTCAGCTTGCTATCTCGGGGAGGACTGCAGCGTCCAGGTGTCATCGGGGCAGGAGCTGCGTTACTCCCGCGCCATTGCCGGCGCGCCAGCCGGTGCATAAAGGCATGCCTGGGCAAAGCTCGGGCCAAGGGCGGGCCCGTCTGCGCCCGTCAGAGACCTAAAGAGGCCGGGCTGGGCCACGTCTCTGACATTTGTCATTGGACCTGGAGCGAAACGCTCAACCATTAAAGTACTGTCATATTACTTTCCCTTGTTAAAGCCTAGTTTCTGCTTCTGCTTCAAGTGAGGATATAATGAGTAGGCCTAAGTCTAGAAATGGCCAGGGAGTAGATGGGACGCTAGATGCATTCCTGCTAAGGGCTGAGTCAGCGCTCATCCATGAAATAGAACTCACTGAGCGAAGACTATCCTTGGAGCTGCAAAATACCGATAATCGAACTGCATCCATCATCTCTGTTGCTACTGCCCCAGTTTCTCAACTGAGCTTGGAAGCTAATGTACCTCAAAATAACACATTGTATTCAACAACTTTGGACCTTGAAACGATTGAAACCATTAACGTTCCTGATACATGTGTTAATTTAGATGATCCTGAAAAGACGACCAGACTAAATGTTGTTTCTCGGGGCCAAAGCCAAAAAGCCAAAGCTAAAACTAATCATGTGAATAGTCTTGCACCACCTTCTAAGAAAAGAAAGGGACAAACTGGGAATAAACAAAACTTTCTTCTGCCCAAGCCTTTAGGGCGTAGGAAGAAACTTAATGAACATATAGAACATAATCAGACATTTGCTCAATCCTGCGTTGAAGTAGCTTCGGGAGGGGGTGGGTTTCCAACAGAGGATGATTTCTGGAAAAAATTGGAAATGACGGTTGCTACCCCTTTAGATCCACTGTTACAAAGGCTAAATAATATTGAGGATAGGTTATTGAACTTAGAAAAACCAGTGATAAGTTGTAACCTAAATGCGGCAACATCTATCGGGGCAGAGGGCACTGTTAAGAATAGGATCATAGACAAAAACAAATCATGTGATAGAAGTAAAAAATAGATTGACCTACAATGTACAAGTGCACCAGGATTAACATCAAATAGCGCTGGGTACTCTTCTAGGGTTAAAGACATAATGCCAACGAATCCTCAGAATACATATGGTGAAAACAACTCCCACCCTAATAGCGAGAGAGCCCAGAGACCCCAGACCCCAAGTATCACGGAAGGTAGGCTGTCTGATCAAAGAACATCAGGTGGCCCACATGCTGACTTACATTTACCACCCGAAGCAACTCCTTATACTATAATGTTAGCTAATGTCCCCCCATTGTCTTCAAGTGAACCAGAGCACTGGTCTGCATTGAGGAACAAGGCATTACATTTTCTGAGGCAGAGGACGGGCTTAGAAGAGGAGTTATTTGTGGAATTCAAAATGGGACATCGGATTAGGTGGGTGGGGAAATCCACTAAGAAATTTGCAGGCGATTGTATCATCTTAACATTTAGAAATCCACGTCTAGTTAAGACAATCCTAGAAAGGGCAAATATCTGGTCTGCATGTTCAAGGGGGGTGTCTGTTTTACCGCTGGACTTTTTCTACCAGCCACTTAGAATGCTGTGGTCTGTTGTGGATAAAGAGAGATCAAGAATAAATAGTCAGCATCCTGTGCATCCTCCCTTGTATCACCCAAACCGCTATGAGGCACTGAGTGGTTTGGGAGATATTGATTGACTTGCCCCACACTCGACAGATCTAGGGAAGATGGATATCATAAACAATGAATCGGAGATAGTCCCTGATTTATTAAATGGCATTATGGACCATAATCATCTATCTGATCAAGAGGACAGCCCTAATTTCCCATTGCATTTGTATCCAGACAGCGAAGGGAGGGTCAATAAGGACACAAACATCACGCTAGTAGCACAACCCATTCTTAAGACAGATGGGGCAGGGGCAGCGGGACACAGCCGAAATGATTGTCCACTGAGACTTATCTCTTGGAACATTGCGGGTATTAGACCCAGACTATAAGATGAAGTTTGGCTACAATATATGAAGAAATTCGATGTCATGGAGTAGGGAGGAAGTCATTATTGATGGTTTCCGCTCATTTAATGTCCAGGCAACTCCATCTATTTCAGGGAGAGCGAAAGGAGGATTGGCGACACTGATTTCTGTCAAATATGGAGAAGTAAAGACTGAGAATATAGCTGACTCCCCCTGGTATCAGATCATCAAGATTAGGAATTTGATTGATGCCCCAACACTATTGATTAACCTGTACTATAATATTTTTGACCAGAACAACTGTGCGATTATTAATATCCTCAAAGAGGAAATCGATAAGGCTGCGATGAAAAGTTTCCCTCTATGCATAATATGGTTGGGAGATTTCAACTGTACTTTGTGCCAGCATAGTTCGCAAACGGTATACTGAAAACGAACCACTTGCCCATTTTAAACACTCTTCATATGGTAATAAAGATATTAGGGCACGCTTTCTTAAGCCTCTTTTAAAGGAAATTCGTCCCTGTTCTTATCAAGAAGGTTTTAATTATTTACGCTCTTTGTCCACTACTGTAATATGTAGTGCTGTGCTCAACTTCATTAGAACTGCATTGTCAATTAGGAAAAGGTATGAATTGTTACTGGAGAATTAACTTGATGGAATGTTGCATTTTATCGAAAATGTGTTTTTAAAATTGAGAACTTTGATATGAACTCACCCCAATTTTTGTATAGAAGATTTTAAAAATGTTTTATAAAATTATTTTATGTATGGACCACTTTTATGATTCAAGTGAATCGAATAAAGTTATTTGAACAAACGAACGAACGAACAAATGAACATGAACAACATTATAGTTTATTAAATCCAACACTGTCGAAAGATTTGCACATTGCACATTCTGAAGTCATTTATTTCAACATCGTTTTATAGTGATAATGAAGAAAAAGGAGGGAAAGTGAAATAAAACAATTGCCTAGGATCACACAATTTGGTAAAGTGGGAAAGCTGGTATTAATTCCAGGTTTTCTGAATTCATTGTGCAATTCAGCAGATGTATATGCTTTGCTTCTAGTACACCCATCTTACTGGCACCGCCCTGCCTCCCTCTGGAACCTCCTCCTCGTGACTGCCACCCTGCTGGCATCAATGCAGCCCTCAATCGCATCACAGACATTTTGTCCCCTGGGAAAATGTTTCTGAGTACCCATGGTCTAGCAGCTCTAGCACAACTTAGGAGGTGATTTAAAGTTTGCCAGAACAAGCTTAAGGTCTGCTGCACCACTAAGAGGTTGCGGAACAGCTAATTAACCTCCAGCGGAGCGTCTGCTCTGTCCACCATTGATCAATGTAATTGTATTTGTAATTGTGAATCTGGGAAAATCACTTAATCTCCCGGTGCCTACTAGAACATGAATGTGTCCTTTGTTTAATGTAACCGGTGCTCATGTAAAACGCTCCAATACCTTCAGGTCAAGTTGATGCTACATAAAACTGCACAGAGAAAAATAATAGTAGCTGCTTGTCCTCTATTTGGCCGCCACCTTTGCTGATGGGGAGATTTGCCTTATTTATGGCAGTCCTGCCAATGCAGATTTTCCCTGCCCAGGATGGCCACGCAAGGCAGGGCGGACCTGGGCAGGGAACACAAACAATTGCCCTAACCTTAGAAAGGAATCTCCCTGCACATCAAGGCCAGTCTTTTTTTCTTTTTTATAAACAAAAACCTGCTTTTAGGTCGAGCCTAGTGCAGCGCGCATGCGCTACTCTGCGTGACTTTTAGTAAGGCGCTTCAGAAATCTCACCACACGCAGGCTATTGGCCTTTGCGTGCGTCTTTCTAAGAAAGACAGCACTCAATTGGGCAAAGACTGGTTTTTCCACCTTTTCTTGGAATGTTGATGCCTACGGCCTAAACCATGCGGTTATGTGCAGAGGCACGCAGTGTGCCATCTGCTTTGGGTCCCATTTCAAAGCTTTTTTAGTTGCTTTCACTTTCGCAGCCGCATTCTTACAGCGCACGCAGGGGCCATCTGGGTTTAATTAACGTGTGCGCGCTTGTTTTTTATCGCAGAGCCTGTTTCATTGAAACTATTCAGCGCGGCACCCATTTCATGAGCACCGTGCTTTCATTTTCCCGTAGGTGGCCCCCCCTCCCACCACAAAAAAAACAGGTTCTTCACCCATCCCCGCTGCCGGTTAACAAGTTGACCTCGGGTGGTCTCTGTGAGCACTCCGTGTATTTTCACATCCCCCTCCCCCCGCCCGCACCCCACTGTCTGTGCATTGCGGCGCCGCTGCTAATTATGCTGTGCCTGGCCGACGCCACCACAGGGACAGCATAGCGGCAGTCCAGCCATGCGAACACGATATCTCTACAGCCAACGCTTGCAGCTCTGTGACCCTCACTCTACCTCACAGGTATGTCCCTGAACAAACCCGGTCTCAGTCTCTGCTCTGCCTGGGAGATGTGTGCATGATCATCCATCATGATTTTGTGTAGCGCCTTCCTTTGAGATGTGGCAACTTCCGAGCGCTGTCTGTACAAGCAGAGTATAACCATGTAAATTACCTGTATTTAACATATTTCGAATTGCTCCTACCTCTGACAAGTGTATTCAGACTCTAGGTGATTACACCGTGTTCCCAGGATCACACACTTCGGAGGAGGAGCTGGGATTAGAATTCTGGTCTCCTGGCTCTACCTCTGATGCAGTTGTTATTAACCATTTTATTGGTTCTGTCCCATTTAGAGCAAGGCCCCTGGCATGTCAGGGCTATTTAAACAGGGATAAAGATCTTTCCGTTTCTAACTTCAAGTGTGTGGGGGCGATTTGTCTGTGTGAAGGCTGTTGTCGACAGTTGTGGAAATGTGTCTGTGTATGACAAGTGTTTGTGAGGGGGATTCATTCATGAGTGTGTAAGCAGATCTCTGCGTATTTGTGTACGTGTGCGTGCTATGTGTGGTGACCTGCGTGCTGGATGCAGGTGTGTGTTGTAAGTTTAGGGTTCCAAGTGTATCTGTGTAGATGGAATAGTTAAGTGTGTGGGACCAAGTCTCTGTGTTGTCTAGATCTGCATGTGTATGGCAGATGTGTGTGGTCTGTAGAACGGCATCTTATGTCAGGGGTGCTGTGTGTAGCACCATGAGACCTGTGTGTTGTAAAGCAAGCCGGTGTATACACAGTAAGTGTGAGCTTTGGTTCTGAGCCAAGGGACCGGAGACAGCCTGCTCTGAACCCGTCTGACCCTAAAGTGGGTTTGTAATTAAGCGTAGCCTCGAACGCAAGGGGGTTGCAGTGAACATAGCCTCGAACAGAGAGACCTGTAATTACAGAGCATCTCTGTAATTAAGCGGAGCCTCGAACGCAAGGCCTCATGAGCTTCTGTGGAGTTTGTGTTTTGTATTCTGTGAGTTCATGTTTTGCAATGTGGGGGTCTGTATGTGGCTGTATTAGTATTTAGCTGGTCTGAGAGAATTGCGTTGTCCTGAATGCTTTGTGTGTGCGCTGGAGTGTGTGGTGGGTATCTGAGACTTTGAGCTCCTGTGGTGTGTAGGGGGATCTGTGTGACGATCTGTGTGTGGCTGCATCGATGTATGGTTCCGTGAGATTCCGATCTTCTCTAGAGGTTGTGTATAAGGTTGGCTTGTATGCAGCTCATTCAATGTGTATACTTGTTGGTTTTCTATAGCGCTGCATGCCATCTGTTGGAAGCTTCTTGGCTCTCTGTTGCTGAGTTCAGACACCTCTACTGGAACAGTTTACTTTAGTGTGGGGGAAAACCGGAGACAAAAGCAGCAGGAAGAGAGAACCGAAATATTTGTAAAAACAAGCATTGGCATAGGTAATAGGTCTCGCTTTTGGGACCTTATAAGTATTTAGTTATGCAGCACAATATCCTTGGTGCAACAACATCAACCATTGCATGGCTAAACACTTATAAGGTCCCAAAGGCGAGACCTATTGGCTATGCCAATGCTTGTTTCGCCTGAAACTGAAAAAAGTACCAGATGGGACATAGTAATATGGCGGCCCACGTGACAATTTTTCATCAAAATGACCCCCCCCCAGGCAGGAGGGCATCACTCATTATATCTGGTGGTACTTCTCTGGGAGGGCTGAGGCTCTCAGACTAGCAGACTGCCCAGCAGGGCCTATATGACCCTCTTAGTCTCTCCATCGATTCCCGAAACAATTGCATTTTCTTTTTTGAGATGGGACACAATGATGTAAACACTACCCTCACCAGCTGACAGCAAACCTGTATGCTGAGGTTAAAGTCTCTTAACAGTGACAATCCCCCCAGCCACCGCCGCTGTTAAGGGTGATTTCATGGTTGCGCAGTGCTTATTTATTGTAACACAACGTTGTGCTTCTTCTCTAGGCCAACATACTGGACATACAGAATTGTGCTATGTAGTGAGTAGAAGTTTGAAACACCTCTTCAGAATTGTTCCATTGACGTGTCCTATTTATAATTTGTTAATAAAATGTCAATTTTGTGTGAAACAAAAAAGCATGCACGTCTGTGTCATGATTTAGTGCATACTTTCTTACGTTGAACTATGATTCCTTCAAACTAAGGAGCAATTATACTTGCATTTGAAAGCCAAGGGCAGAGATGTGTTGTTCAAATAGCCTCTTGGCTTTTCTCTGTGAAGGACAAAATCAGCGCATTTTAGGTTTCCACACAGGCTTACACGAAGACAGTTGGCTTCCTGGAATGACGTCAGCCATGACACGCGAGAAGGAGGACCCTTACTTTAGTCCACCAGTATCACCAGATACAGTGGGTATAATAAATTATCTAAAAGGAAAGGTGTAAGAAGGGTAACACCTAAAGGAATAGCCAAGAGAAGCACACTATTCAAGTTCTTTTATTTTTGTTTTGCGTGTTATGTTAACAGTGTTTTTATAGCGTGCTAATCACCTGTGAAGGTGTCCTGGCACTCAGTAGCAGGTGTGTGAGGCAATCCCTAGAGGCCTTACTGATAATGCCAGGTCTTCAGCTAAGTCCAGAAGAGAGGAGGAGGCTCTAGTGTGTTGTAGGATGTTGTTCCAGGCTATAGGAGTCAAGACTTCCTGGGCCAACGTAAGCATCGAGGACACAATCAAGACCATGGGAACAATCCACTCCGGATCCCCATCTGACCCTCTCCCGCACCACATCTTCAACAAAGCCAGCAAGTCCACCGCTCCCCACCTGCACAGAATCATCAACCTGTCCTTCGAGACCGCCACCTTCCCTGAGATCTGGAAGCATGCAGAGATCAACGCCCTACTGAAGAAACCCAAGGCGGACCCAAGCGACCTCAAGAACTTCAGGACCATCTCCTTGCTTCCATTCCCAGCTAAAGTCATTGAGAAGATAGTAAACACCCAGCTCACCGGACACCTCGAAGACAGCAACATCCTAGACCCGTCCCAATCAGGATTCCGCATCAACCACAGCACCGAGACAGCCCTCATCGCTGCCACAGATGACATCAGGACCCTGCTGGACAAAGGCGAGACGGCTGCCCTCATCCTCCTGGACCTCTCCACCGCCTTCGACACCGTCTGCCACCTCACACTACGCACACGCCTTCACGACGCAGGGATCCGTAACAAGGCCCTGGACTGGACCACCTCCTTCCTCTCTGGCAGAACGCAGAGAGTCCGCCTACCCCCGTTCCGTTAAGATGCCTCCAAGATCATCTGTGGCGTCCCTCAAGGATCCTCCCTCAGCCCAAAACTGTTCAACGTCTACATGGCACCACTAGCACGCATCGCCCGACAGCACAACCTCAACATAATCTCATACGCCGACGACACTCAGCTGATCCTCTCCCTCACAAAAGACCCCCTCACTGCCAAATCCAACCTTCACCAGGGAATGAAGGCCGTCGCCGACTGGATGGAGGACAGCCACCTAAAACTGAACACAGACAAGATGGAAATCCTCATCCTCGGACCCAACCCCTCCGCACGGGCCTCCAACGGGCCACTCCTGGTGGCCCGTTTCACTGGGGTCCCCCCCCGGCCCCCACCAACCACGCACGCAACCTGGGAGTTATCCTCGACTCGAAACTCTCCATGACCAAACAAGTCAACACAGTCTTCTCCACCTGTTTCAACACACTTCGCATGCCCTGCAAGATCTACAGATGGATTCCAACAAACACAAGGAAAACAGTCACCCAGGCCCTAGTCAGCAGCAGACTCGACTACGGAAACGCCCTCTATGCCGGAGCCCCGTCCAAGCTCATCAGCAGACTACAGAGAATCCAGAATGCCTCCGCACGCCTGATCCTCGACGTCCCGTGCCACGACCACATCACCCCCTACCTGAGGAACCTGCACTGGCTCCCCGTCGACAAAAGAATCTCCTTCAAACTACTGATCCACGCACACAAGGCACTCCACAAAACCGGCGCAGCCTATCTCAACAGCCGACTCTCCTTCTACATACCCAACAGGAACCTCCGCTCCGCCGACCACACCCTGGCCACGGTCCCTCGCATCCGGAGAACCACTTCCGGAGGCAGGTCCTTCTCCCATCACGCCGCCAAGACCTGGAACACCCTCCCCCTCGACCTACGACAAACCGAAGACCTGCTGTCTTTCAGGCGACAACTCAAGACCTGGCTCTTTGACCAGTAACAGCTCCTCGCCCCCCCCCCCCCTCCCAGCGCCTTGAAACCCTCATGGGTATGTAGTGCGCTTTACAAATTTTGTGATTGATTGATTGATTGAAGTATGAGAAGGTGCAGCCTCCTGCTCTGCTCTTGTGTATGCATGGGGTGTGTGCCAATGAGAGACCAGTTCATGAGATCATCTATTCATCAGCACTGATATAAATATGTATAAAACATGCATTTTTCAAAAGGTAATCTCTAGAAGGTGTACCCTCAGGTGCTTGCTGTGCTTGCTTGTAGTAGACCACAGACCACTAGACCCTGAGTAAGTTGTGGAGGGGGACTGGTCCCATGAGAATGATCAATCATGATTGGTCAAGACCTAGAGGACAAAGTGTTCCAATTGACTAGCCTGCAACAAAAGCTGCTCCCGGGATTGGTGGAGGCAACTGCCATATGGTGTGGTTTAAAGTTGGTTGGTGGAAACTGAATTTCCTCTTATTTCTGGATGAAGTGCTAAATACGAAAGAAATCCACTTCTGGATTATTGTCCATCACACTATCCGTAGGGTAGATGAAATTCCATTGTTGGATTCTCATCAGCATTTAGCACTTCCTCTCCAAACTGGATGATTTATAGCCACTACCCAACTCTAAATCAGGGCCTTAGGGACCAGGATACAAAGAAGAGCAGGGCAGCCGCTGGAGGTTGCAGTGAACGGGAAGGTTTGGAAAGACGAGCAGGCATTGGGACATGTTGCAGCAGTTGATATGCTGGACATTGGTATTCTGCATTAACATGTAATAAATTGCTGCCCGTGACACTGATGAAGCAGCTACACATGGATCAGTGTTTGCTGTACCTTGCACAAATAATGTACCATATACACATGCGCAGAACAGTAAAGGATTTACAGTAGTAAACAAAACTTTCACCATGGTGCAATTTCCACTTACACCTGCAAGCATTAATGTTGTTTCCACTTACACCTGCAAGTATAAATGTTGAATACAATAGAAAGTCAGCACATCACACTGTGGATGAAAGAACATGTATCTACCTGGCCCTACTAGCATACCACTACAGCTGCACAAACTCTTGCAAATTTCTATAGGAGGAAAAAACAATGAAAGTGAATGTGATGATGGTTTCCTCGCTTAACAAGTTCAGTCCAGAGTGTCCTTCAAAACTGCAGGATGGCTCCGACAACTAAGTAGACTGTGATTTTGCAAACAAGGCAGAAGCCTGCCTCCTGCAGCCAAAAGGCTTACACAAGAATGAGTTACTCCACCCAGAAACTTGCTCACTCCTGTACCTTTGGAGACTCTTACACTCCAAATGTTCCTATGTGGGAGGATCCCCGAGCCCAGGGGGATCCTCAAATAGAGGAGTCAATCTCCATTTCTCCATGGATGGAGGTTTCCCACCCTTGCAACTGGGGCTGCTAGTTCCTGAGACCTCCTTGCTCTTACATTATTTAGTTTCCTCACACCCAGAGGCTCCACAGCTTCTGCACCCTGTGGGGTTTTCACACTCATCAGGTCCTCACCTCAGCACCCTATGTGGAGAATACCCACCCTTGCAGCAGGGGGGCCCTCACCCCAGAGTATCACCTGCCAGAAGTGAAGAGGCTCCAGGGTGAAGATATAGTGAGCAGCTCCCCTAGTCTTCAGGTTTCTATCTGGCCCTGGAGGGGTATCTCAGGAGCATAAGGGGGGGGGGGCATCATCTGGATTGCTCTCTATCAGGAACATCTTCAGTAGCAACAGTTTTCAGCATGACTTATCTGTTGTTATGTTATGTGTATTTGTAAAGCGCACTATCACCCGCGAGGGTATCCTGGTACTGAGCAGGTGTGTGTGCCTAGCCCTGCCTATGGTAGGTTGGTTAATTGAAAAACAAGGTCTTCACGTTCTTGTGGAATTCAAGAAGGGAGGAGGAGGCTCTGATGTGTGGTGGGAGGCGGTTCCATGCTTTAGGAGCGATGTAAGAACACCTGTCCTTTTGATCTGGTTCTGTGTATCCCTGGGATGTATGCGAGTAGGAGTCCTGTGGACTGCAGCTGTCTGGGTGGTTGGTGGAAGGAGATGCGACTGTTCTGGTAAGTGGGGACTGAGTTGTGTAGCACCTTGAATATGAGTGAAGAGCTTGAATTGAGTATGGTTGTGCATTGAGAGCCAATGGAGTTTCCGGAGTTGTGATGTGAGTTCTGTGTGGAAGGTTGAGGATGAGTCTGGCCACATCTGCACATTTATGCGGTCTATTGTCTGGTAGATCAATTAAAGGATGTCCATTACTAGCCCTTGAGAGTGGGTTATATAATGGCACATAGCAGTGAATGAGATGCTAGGCTAGTTCAGCACAGCCACTGAGAAAACTCTTATATATTCATAATATGACCACAGCGCATGCGTAAACTGAATCTGCTGCAGACCAGAGACGCAACACAGGGTCCAGTCAAAAGCATTTGAAAGCAAGCATACCCCATGCACAGGATACAAACACCACGTAGACAGAAGGGGAAAGACACTGAAGAAAGAACACAACTTTATAGAATTGGTTGAGTTAGACCATCCCTCACTTTACACTGCTAGGGTTGTCCTTGTCCTGTAAACCCAAGGGAAGAAGAATCCTGCTCAGTGCATGTGTACTGTAGGCAGGCTACCTGAGAGTTGAAGCAAGAGGCAGGACACATCGAGTACAGAGTCAGATCTAAGTCAGTTCAATGGCACAGGAGATCCTAATAGCAGAATCAGTTGAGGGTCTAGTAAATGATACAAATGAAACACACAAGCAGAATTAGATCCATCCCTACCTATAATAGATCCTAGAACAGCCAGAAGAGAGTCAAACCCCTTGATGAGGAGCAATCTGCTGACCACAAAGAACAAAAAGGCTAGTGAGGCCGGCAAATGCAAAGAATACCAGATAGAGATGCATTGACAATAGAGGATAGACAATAGCTGGTCTTTTACTCATCCTGAATTTTTTATCTATATTCAGGTTAGTTCAGTATGTGCCTCCAGCCCTGGGGATGCTACTCCACTTAAAATTATGTGCTTTGATTTTGCTATTGCGTAACTGGTCAGGTGGTGCAGCAGCTTTCTGCACTGTAGGGAGTTGGATTTTAGCAACCCACCACATGAGGTGGGCCTGTCGCTTCAGATGTTTTGCCCTGCCCAGCCGTGTCCCCATGCTTGTCATTTTAAGCGCTGCATAGAATGGAGAGCTCTGAACATGGCGCTTCGGTGGCACGGAGTGGAGCTCTTGGGTTATGGTGTGCTCATGATTCGATGACTTTTGTTGTCTACCTCAGTGGTTTCCAATTTAATGGCTACCCACGTGTTTGTCCCACCTCGGAACATTTTGTTCTCGTGGTGTTCTGATTGGCCGGGGCCTGACTCCAGAGGGGTTTTGGTGTGTTAGAGCCTCCTAATGAATGGATTCTGCTGTGGGTAGTTGGGTCCAGGGGCCTCCAATCAAGTTGGCAGTGCCTGTGGTCAGCTTTACACTGAGATTAGCAATCCTAATAACACAGACACATGCTTCCATGAAACTTTGCAGAGCTTGTACAGCCCTCTCCTCTTCCCTCTCACACAGAGCAGGCCAGGAATAAACAAAGGACTTTTATGTGGTGCAGAGACACCTTTTATATATAACACTAGTATTCTCATCCATCCTGCTCTAAAAACAAATTGGATTACTTTTCTTGAGGTTCTTCGTGGCTCATAGAAAATGACAAAAAAAACTTGGAACTTGCAAAGTGGTTGGGTGCAGGGCCTGGCCATTGAAAAACATGTTAATTGTAAAGATAGCGTACAATGTGTACTCGTACCTCATGTTAATGGAGTACTGGCAACTGCTCAGTCCTATCATTTTTCTTACACTCAACAAGTCCTATGCACACGCAAATGAGTGAAGAAAACACAACACAACACAATAATGTTGGTCACGGATGACGACAATGATGTCCCTTTGGAATGTTCGCTTTAATTGTCACAATTCACAGCAAGCCAGCCTATCTTTTTTCTTAATACGTTCATCCAAAAATAATTACGCGCATGGAAGGTACACCCGCGCCGTGCTTTATATTTAGCTCGGTGCCTACTTTTGTGTTCCTTTTAAAAAAAATTATTCTGTTGCAACAGAGCACTCAGTGAGGGGCGGGGCTTGGATAAATCTCACCAGGACGAGCATTTGAGACCCAAGCACCAAATTATGCGTGACTCCTAAAGAAGTGCAGGGGTTGCTCTAAGCCTCTAACCCAGAGGTCTTCAAACTTTTTTACTCTGAGCCCCCCCTAAGCAAAATGTTTTGATGTCAGGCCCCCCTCCAAAACTTTATGACAAGGATGGGGGGAGCAGGAGGGACATGGCTGCGTGCAGGGAGCGGGGTTTATGAGATGATTTCAGGAATACTTTTTCTATAGCTTATGAACTGCACCAAATATGAGACTTATAAAACAGCAAATGCATCAAACAAAAACAGATATTCCAAACAAACTGCTCCCCATAATTGGGGTGTTGTGAGCCCCTCACACTCTTTGACCCCAATGACACTATACCTGCTGCACTAATGATAGCCTGCTACTCAGGACTGCAGTTATCTCCTTTGCCTTTTTTACCTCTTCCCCTCCATGATGGATCATCACCTCTGTCCTAATACTTGACAATAAGCTCTGATGCCCCTTTTTTTAAAGGTAGACAGTCAAAATTGTGATGCAGTGGGCCCCCTAAATCCCTGGGCCCCAGTCCTGCTGCATCTGCTCCTTTATGATAACCTGCAGTGTCCACTTACACACTTGGCAGCAGTACCAGCTTCACTAATGAATGTCCCTTTAAAAAAACAAAAACACTTATATTGTCACCTTCTTTGGGGTATCTTGCTGAAGAAGCAGTCTCTGGCCATTTGTAAACATAAAAATGAGTCTGTATACAGTGCTCCCTATTCTGGGCCTTCTCTTTGACAATATCTATGAATCTCGCGCCTTTCCTCTGTCTCCTAGACCATTACTGTGAGGCCCCCCAGGGATTGAGAGGATTAGGGCTCGGCATCTGAATGCAACCCTGCTGGCCTTCTACCTGCTACCCCATGGACTCAGTTTCACAAAAAAATTGCCCCTGAATGGTTAATACTGACTTTGAGATGCCTCTGCCTGAAACTGAAGTGTGGGTGGTAGTGCAGAAAGTTAAAAAATAAACCATGGAATTATGAGTTTCTGCAGCAGCGTTTTCTACATAATTATCAGTGTACTGCATTTGCTACATAATTTGCAGATTTCAATTAAAAAAACACGATTCTAGCTCAAACGGAACAAAAGTTACTTAAAGCATGGCAAAGTGTTCCGGAGCAGTGGAAGGTCCTTTGCAAAGATTGACTGGTAATCTTGTAGTGGCTTACTGCTGTATTTGCGTGCTACACTGGAACTAATGAGGTGAAATATTTCCCCTGACAGTGTTACAGTAAGTTAAAAGTTCAAAATAATGAAGTAATGCTAACCACAAAATGTGGCGCATTGTGCCGCATAATTTACCTTTCCTTGCTGCATAATTTGGCAAACCTTCCGCATAATGTTGTCCTCTTCTGCTAAATAATTCCAGTGGATCTGCTTAAAGCTTTATGGTGGCAAAGATCTATTCTTTTTAAGATGTAATTTAAAGGAGTTATCAGCTGGGATCTGGACTCATGGAGACACTTACAAGAATGTCTGCATTTGATACAGTTTGATTACTTATTACTAAAAAGTATGTTTTGTAAGAACTTGTTTTATCTCAATCACTGCATCATGTTGCAGCAGCCTAGCTTAGAGTATGTAAATACTGTTTTAAAATAATGACTTACATATTCACAGTGCTTTCTGCCACAGGCTGGGACCTCATAGCACTATAAACAGGGCCATTGGAATTATGCGGCAGGAGAAGACCAAATTATGCAGCATGGTTGACTAAATTCTGCAGCAAGCAACATTGTCCTGGCCTTTATTGCTCCTGACAAGTACCACATTAACATCCACATATAGCAATAAGCAACAGAAAGGTGGCCAGTCAACCTTTAGAAAGGGCCTTCCACTGTGAGGTAACATGTGTTGCTGCATTTTACAATCTGTAAATTACACAGCAGACGATGGATTTTGTGGCAAATGCGGGAAAACCATAACTATGAGCTGTGAGTGCAGGGTGAGTGTGAAAGTAAAGGGTGAGAATGAGGAGTGAGTTGTCTGAATGCAGGGTGAATTCCCAGACACTTGAAGTTAATCAGCATGTTATTGACGGGCGTAGGGTTTCAGATATATGTTAAACTATTGCTACTATGGAATTAAATCAGGGAATCGTGGGTGAAGGAAATAAAAAATGTGCTGATCCTGCAACAAACTTCCAGTCTTATGATTAGGGGTGCCAGCTCATTATTTTGATGTTGCAGACGGGACAAAAATAAACAGTCACCTAAAGCCCTATTTTCAGCACTTATCTGTGCGTACTTCGAAAAGCAAATATAAAGCACTTTTAAATGTGTTCTAGGGCTGCCTGAATGTTTCATGACTGAAAATAAAAGGAACAGACAGAAAGTCAAATTACAAATGAATACATACTTTTTTATTTAAGACCCTATTTAGTGTCAAAGCAAGCGTCTCTGTCACAAGGCACAATCCCTGAGTGCTTAAAAGCCGCCCAAGTATCCCCCATACTAAAAAAACCTAACGCGGATAGGACAGACCTCAACAATTTCCGACCTATCTCCAACATACCCACCTTTGCGAAACTCCTTGAAAAATGTGTTCAATTCCAACTCTGTGCTCACATTGAGAACTACCAGCTCTTGGACCAACATCAATCTGGCTTTCGGAAGGGGCATAGCACTGAATCGGCACTCATTCTTGTGATTGATGACATTCTAAAGATTCTCGATCAAAATGAATCCTGCCTCCTGATCCTCCTTGACCTCTCCTCTGCCTTCGACACGGTCAACCATGACAACCTCTTAACCATCCTGCAAAACAGGATGGGTTTTGGGGATCAGGTGTTACAGTGGTTCTCGTCCTTCCTCCGTCACAGAACGCAAAGAGTCAAGGCAAATTACTCTCTCTCCAAGCCCTCGCCTGTTTTCATGGGGGTCCCCCAAGGATCCGCTTTATCCCCTATCCTCTTCAACCTTTTCTTGGAACCATTAGCTAATGCACTGAACTCCATGGATATTCATTTCCACATTTATGCCGATGACACACAACTCTACTTGAAAATCTCATCCCCTGAAAACCTAATATCACTTAACTCCATCCTAACGTTTACTCAAAATTGGCTATCTGTGAACCATCTCCTGCTCAACACCTCAAAAACAGAATTCTTGCTCGTCTCCCCTCTGAATTACACCCCCAACCTTGACCTCTGGATGAGTCACCTCACTGCGTTCAACTGCACTCCGCTCATCGTAAACTCTGCCAAATCTCTAGGAGTCACCTTAGACAAGAACCTGAATATGAAAAATCATATCAGTAACACATGTAAAGGAGCAAACCACTTGATAAGGACACTAAGAAACATCAAACCTTTCCTTCCACTTAAGGAGTTCAAACAGGTGGTTCAAGCGCTTGTCCTACCGAGGCTAGATTACGGAAATGCTACTCTTTGTGGCCTGCCCAAATACACTTTGGCTCCGCTAAGGGCCTCACTGAATGCTGCTGCGAGATTGGTTACAGGCACCAAACGCAATGAGCGCATTTCGCCAGTCCTAAAATCTCTAAATTGGCTCCCCTATGAAGCACGAATCCAGCTAAAAATTGCCACGATGACACACAATGCTATCCACTTCAAGACGCCCAGGTATCTGGCGCAAAAACTTGAACTATCTTGTGGTGTAAGAGACTCTAGAAGCGCTACTACCTTACTCTTGAAACCACCTATCCTTAACAAAAAAAGAACCTCTAAGAGAGCCTTCTCTGGCGCGGCTCCTAAGATATGGAACTCTCTTCCTCCAGAAATACGCAGAATCACCAGAACAACGGTGTTCAAGCTGGAAGTCAAAAGATTCCTGTTGAATAAACTCCTTCAGTAATTGGGCTAACCCAATGCTAGCGGTGGCTGTCCGTGTGTAGCTCTGAGTTTCTTGTAGCTCCTTGTAGGTTTTGTCAGTCTCTCCCTGTACTTTGCAGAGGTGGCAGGTGGTGCTCTTGCCTATATGATGCTGGTTTGCGCTGGTGCAGCTTGGGGCACCTTGGGGCCCTTGAGTGTGGCAGCTAACTGGAGACTTTACTGCCTTCGAAGGTGTCCTTGCTGCGCTCACTTGCAGGGTGCAGAGGGCCACTTCATGGGCATTCTTCTCTGAGGGCCCATCTTGCTGTGCCTAGTGCAGTCCGTCTCAGCAACTGGGCGTGAGCAGGCAGTCTTCCTGGTGGTGGCGGTGCGCACTCTTGGACCTGTTGACTGCTGTTGCCGGACGGTTAGCAGGATGCTGGGCTGTGCTCTAGTACTGCTGGTCTGTGGGGTGTGATGTAGCCACACTGACGTAGGTCGCGGTGGGCAGTCAGTGTGCTCCCCCGCTCTGTGGATGCGCCCTTGTGGATCCTCCTGCTAGGATCACATTGAAACCTCCTTTGACTGATCCTGCTACTTCTGGCAGGGTAGTGGGGCGTCAGGGTCTCTCCTCTGGTCCGTGGTGCTGCCTGGGCTGACGGTCGCGGGGCACAGCTGGCTACCTGCTCTGGTCAGTCAGTCCTTCAGCATGTTGCACCAGGGGAGCCACTAGGTGGTGGTGCTGCGTCCTCTTGGTGAACTGCCCTGGCCGCTGCGGGTTTTGGGCTTTCTGGGATCCTTTGGTGACGTGCAGCCCGTTGGGGTGGCACACAATGCACCTTGTCTTCTGTGCTTCTTTTGGGGCTTGCCGTGTTTCGCTTCTTTGGCACTTTCCTGTGCTGAGGCAGTCCTGGGGCCTGGTATCCCTTTGCTAAGTGTGGGTTTGAAGTCTCCCCTCTTCCAACTGTTGGCAGCAGCACTTAGGCATGGGTTTTGGAGACGCTTCTGAGCAGTCGTTAGATGGTGCTGCGGTTTCTTTCCTGCTTATGCGGTGTCTCTCAGTGGCCCCTAGGTGACACTGTAGCCATCTCCTCGTAGAAAGTCTCACTCCCAGCTTGAACTGGAGGCTCTTGATTGGGGACAGTTGGCTGTTGCGATAGTAGGTATGTTACACCTGGTCTTGACCTGTGTGTGTGTGTCTGCTTCTTTTTCTTTTTTTGTGAAGACCCAGGCTGGGAGCTCCTGTCTGGGCCTGCTCAGCGTAGTTGCAGGAGGGTGTGTTGCCTCACACACTCACCGGGTGGCAGCACCGTGTCTAAGGTGCTGGGCCCTGGTAGTCTGCTTCTGGGTGGCAGTCACTTAGCCAGTTTGCTGCAGGCTACGGAGTGCTGACAGGGATAGTGTAGGGCTCCTTGCTGTGTTGGCAGGTGCAGTTTGCACCACTGGTCACTAGGTGGTGCTGTCTGTGATTTCAATGCGCAGTGCAGCAGCTTTCCTTCCAAAGGTCGGCCACGCTGGGCTGACGATGCAGGTAGGAGCTTGCCTACCACTGCAGGTGCCTGTGAAAGGCTGCGGAGTTGCTTTGCTTTCTCCCCTCAGCTGTTGGGACTTGGAGTTGGTCTGTGGCGTCATCTGGCGCTGGGTCCATGCACTTGCTGGCAGCCCGAGCCTTCTGCCGCGCACCTACCTCCGGACCGTGCTGATCACTTGAGGAAGGTAGGGGGGCACAATAGGGGTGGCGCACGTGTGCTGGGCGGCTTGCTGGCAGTGACGGAAGTGCTGTAAGCACGGGCCACGCGGCATGTAGTTCTCCGCGGTCCGGCTCGCGCAGGTGCAGGCTTTCCAGCGGGAGGCAGCAGCCTTGGTACCTTTCCTCACTGGCTGGATGTGACACGCTACATGCCCTGGGTGCTGCTCCGCGCCGGTGCGGCCTCGGCAGCTCTTGGGCGGTCACCGGCATCGTGCAGACAGGGGCGGGGGCACGGAGACACTCACTACCTTCCTGTCGGTGCTGCGGGGGCTCAGGTGGTCACGCTGCTAGTGGCAGTGAGTGGGGGACCCTTCCTTGCCTTAACGGTCACCTCAGTGAAGGGCTGGCGGCATGGTGCGATCCACAGGGGCTCTTCGGGACCGCAGTTTTCATAAATGCCTCGCCTCCTAGTAGTGTCTCCTGTAGGGTGATCGCCGGCTGTGCAGGCAGACAGGTGCCGGTGCTTTATGCTGCATCACTCCTCCCACGGCGCACCAGATGCAGCTGTTGTGCACGGGGCTGGGACCCCCTCGTCGCCAGTGTGATGTTGGGCCTCAGGCCCACATCAGGGAACAGACAGACACTAGTGGATTGCAGTGTAGTAACTGGCCACGAGCACGTGCATCCGGGCCCTTTTATTGGCTGTGCCACGTCACTCGTGACACCCGTGATGGATGGGTGTGTGGGTGCAGTGTGTCTAGCCCTCAGGGGAGTGTCTGGGAGTACAGCTTCCTGTGGGACACTAGAACGTGTCCCGCAGGACACTACATCGTGTCCCGCAGGACACTACATCCACTAATGCTAAAGAGAGCATTCCACGAGGGGCGGGCTTGGATAAATCGCACCAGGACAAGCAGTTGAGACCCGAGCACCAAATTATGTGTGACTCTTGAAGAGGTGCAGGGATTGCTCTAACCCATGGCGGGACATCAAATGTATACTTGCGAGACTGCCTGCCACTCCAGCCTCCTATAGTGCCTTCCTTATCCTATCGGTGAATGTAAGGTGGCATTCCGATTTGCTCACCTTGCTCCCAGTTTTGAAAATAGTTTCAGTCTAAACGAAAGTCGCTGTAGTCGGACTATATTCCAGCACAGGGCTTTAAGGGGAATGAAAAAACTGGAGGGTCTCTCATAGGGGCGTGGCCAATGTAAATCAGGGTGTGGCCTAAAACACTTAAGCTAATAATCTGTATTTAGCATAGTGTGCCGCCCCACTGGTATTTTGCTGTTTCTGTCCATTTATCCAGCTATTTAACACAACAAGTAACATTACACCTACAACATGCTAGGACTATTGCCTATGGTTGGAAATTGCATCAGATAAATAAGCAACAACTATGACTTTGTTGTATATATATTGAAAATGCTTCAGTTCCTGTGGGTGAGGATGTGGCTTAAGGCTAGAGCAGCTGACCTTCGAACTGAGAAAGCAGGTTCGAGCCTCACGTCGGCTCAACATACTGTGATTCAAAACATAAATATGGTCTTGTGTTATGTAACTGCTGCTAATGTTTGCGCTATATAATACTGAACACTGAGTCTCTTTGAAGCTACAGCTAAAGCAGTGAGGGATGGTACTATCTAAAAGTTAAACTTTTTTTCCTTTCTTTTCCCACCCTGAAGGTAAAATGGAGAGCCCGATATGGACCCGTTTCGGCGCCTGCTTTTAAGAACTGCCAGTGCTGAGCACCAGAAGGACCTGGCCCACTTAAAGCTCTGTTCCCGTGTCTATGTTGGCTTTGCGCTCCTCGCCTGGGCCCGTTTCCAGACACCAAATTATCGAGGGAAGCTTGGGCCCATGCAGTTTCACTGCCGAGAAGGTAATACCAAAACAACGTTCTTGCTAGCATTGCATGCTAACGTAAACATTGTGTACCCTGTTCAAGATGTCAGCTATATAGATGTGCATGTGTGTAAGACTGTGTCTCACACACATAATAATCTCACAGATACAGTTCTTTATTTAGTCACTTTATTAGTTAGCTTTTTAATCTGTTTATTTATTTGCATTTAGTGTGCACTGGTTGGACCAGCCCTGAACTCCCCGTGAAGCTGCCGTGCATATCAAAGACCAGAATGCCACGTCCCTCGCCTCTTATCGCCCACGCCTCAGGTCCGGCCCCTTTCTGCTGCTCCTGGGCTATCCCAGCAAGGTACTGTACTTCTGTTATTTTCCATCCGGCTTGGCGTGTTGTTGTAGCCTTGTGTCGCTTTCCTTGGTTTCCTTTTACATTCTCTGGGGGTGCCACCCCTCTCGCAACGCTGCCTTTTTTGCAGTTTTATATAGCACAATTCCAACCCGCAGGTATAAGAGCGCTCAAATGAGCACCCACCCACACACACATTCATTTCAGTTTCCAGGCCCTCCATTTGGGGCCCAGAAGCATTTTCATGTTGCTGGCACATGGCGTTAGTATTTGAGATGCCATTCAGCGCCTTTCCTCCAGACCTCAGCATAGTGGATTTGCCTAACTGTGCTTTGGCAGCATTTCTGTGCGTGAGCATCCCAGATTACTTTATTAACATGTGCCATTACTGTAAGAAGTGCTCAGCGTTTTATAAAATAAGCAGTGTTTGAAATAACACACTGCCACAAAAACAACAAAATCATGGGTTCCTTCGTTTTGCTTCATACATTTACCATTTTGAAAGTTTTTTAGGCTTCACAGGGAGTAAAGCCCACTTATATGTAAATCAGATTCCAGAGTCCCGTGTGACGTTTTTATAGTGGTCTCCAACCATGTGCAATATAAGGTATTCAAGGTGCGTTACACTACACCGTTTATCTTCATTTGATACTTTCCGGATGCTTATAGCCTGTTCAAAAATCCATCTCGTTCTGGCTAAAGAAAATGATGTCAATCTTTTAAGGTTTAAAAGTGACTAAAGACAACACTATAACCAATCTTTTCATTTTATTTATTTTTAATAGTTTTATTAGCATGCATTCAGGATCGGACTGGGGCAGAAAATAGGCCCTGGCAGCAAAAAAAGTGGGCCCCATTAGCGAACAAAAATAGCTAATAAAAAGTGTTCCACGTTTGCAAATCAGGACAGTTGTGACTTTGTACACATATGCTATATAGGTGTTTGGTAAAGTATGGTACACTGCATGAATCTGTGCTTGCTGCAGGCCATGTTTGTTGTATATCAGCTAAATCAGTAGTAAAAAACAAACCATATAACAGGTCCACAAACATCCCTCAAAACAACCCACACGCTGGCCTTTCTGACCAGCCCATTGGGCACTACCTGATTGCCCTATAAGCCAGCCCGACCTTGCATGAATTGCAATGAAAATAAGTATATATATATATATATTTCTTTATTCGATCAAAAATATGATCATTTACATCATAACAATTCATATGCACAAAAACAGTTGAAATTTACAATACAGTATTTCATAAGAACATTTTATTTTAAAACAAGCTATCACAGCATCTAAAAATATAAAATACATAGTTCAATTTCCTAAGGTCAGATTGATATATATTATCAAATCAAGTTCTCAGAAGCAATTTTAATCATTTTTGACCTCTTCCACCAGGCAAAGAGCAGAAATCTCGAGATTGCAAATACAAGCCACCTTGTGGTGTCTGACCTAAGAATACGTAGAGCTTCACTGGGGCATATGAAAGATGATAAACGGCAGGGAGGAATTATCCAGGTTTTCCGTGGATCAACATAAGAGGGACAAAAGTAGAAAACATGATCAAGGGTCTCGGGAGAAGTGTGACATGTAGGGCACAGTGATGTTACAGACGCATTTTCCCAGGTGCTTCTTCTTGAATTTAAAGGGAGAGCTCCGTATCTGAATTGAATATACAGGGCTCTTGCCTTGGGGGGTTTCAATGTCGTCCATAAACATTTTGAAACCAAACCATCCTTTAATGTTTAAAAAACTAGAGGTTAAAGTGCCATGTGATTTACCTTCTAAACTTTGTGAGCCCATATACTCCCAGAACCTTTTTTTAAGAAGGGGAACCATTGGTTTTATTATAGACCCTGATTCCTCCCAGATACACCCCAACCCTAATTTTAAAAACCAATCCTTGATCATGTTGAACCACTTGATACAACCTGTTTGTTTATGCAGAGCAATTAACTCTTCCAGGGCCTCCTTCACCGGGACCTGTGTGTTACTAGTCCATATCCTGTTCCAAAACAGGAGAGCCCTAAGAATAGCAACGTGGTTTATAGGTTTAAGACCAAGATCAAGTCTAAGCGGCAGGAGGAGAGTATTCACAGGTAGGTTCAGGATCGCCCTAATACATTTATTTTCAGCAAGGGCTAAATCCTTCAAATATTCCAGCCCCGTATAGGGCTGCTCCTAGACCTTTAGCCCAATGAAGTTCCAGAATGGGCGAGGTCGATCTTTTCAATTTGTGGTGTCCTGATCAGCCTTTCGCTAATGGGTACTCCCAAATAATCAAATGCCTTAACCTGCTCCAAGGTTTGCGTGCCCAGCATAAGTTTACCCTTGTGGGATTTATGGGGGTTAAATGTCATATATTTTGTCTTGGAGCAGTTTTTTTCTAGCCCCCTATCCTTACAGGCTTTGTCAAATTTGTTCAGAAGATTCTGGATACCCTTGGGTGTTCTGGCAATGAGGCACTGCACTGCCTGCTAATTTTGGGGGGTCGCCACCACAATTATACAGCTCTCCTATTAGTCCATTAATGTAAAGGGTAAATAATGTTGGGGGAAGGACACAGCCTTGGCGTACACCTTTACGAACCGATATATCTTTTGAAAGACTACCATCAGAGTTCCATCTGACCTTTGCGTATGTGTCATGGTGTAAACGGATCAAAATATTAAGTAAATATGATGGGAGTCCTAGTTCCCTCAAGGCTAGCCAAAGTTGGGTGCAATCTATAGAGTCCAAGGCCATTTTTAATTCCACAAACATAACATACAAGTGGCCTCCTCTGATGGTCACTTCCTTTCATATTAACAGAAGAAATCTAAAAACTTGGTCTGTGGTGCTTGTAGATGCCCTGAATCCTGCATGTAAATTTGACAAAACATTATTTTCCTCGATCTAATTTTGGATCCTTGTTAAGATAATTTTACAGAAGATTTTTTGGGAGACATCTATAAGGCTGATAGGCCTGTACTTACTGGGAGACCCTTTATCTCCCTTTTTATAGAGAGGGATAATCTCGGCACCCCTCCAGGTCGCTGAGATTTCGCCACCACACATGATGGCATTGAAGACCACTTGGAGCAGAGGTCCCCATATTACAGGCTCAGCCTTGTACATGTCTCCCGGGAGCTTATCTAAGCCCGGGGCTTTCCCACTCTGTAATGATTTTATAGCTTGGGTAGTTTCGTCTAGGGTAAGAGCAGTCTCCTCAGTTGTTGCTAAGTCTAGAGATCTCATTTGTGGGCCTGGGTCATAGGGAACCCATTGTCCTGCATATAACTGCTCAATGTACTCCTCCCACACATGGGGCTGTATATGGAAGTCAGTTTCTGTTTTCAAGTTGGGCGACACGTTTGACAGAAGGTGCCAAAACAATTGGCTGTTCTTTTGCTTCGATGCCTCTACAAGCGAACGCCAGTTTTCTGACTCCCAGTCCCCTTTTACCTTAGTGTGTGCTAGTTTATACAACTTCCTGCTGTTTTTGATGTCTATTGGAGATTTCGACTTTACTGCCTTATTGAACCATGGAGCAGTTCTCCGTTCAAGTAGATTTTCATTACATTGTTTGTTAAAGAATGGTCTTATTGTGGTGGCCAGTTGCAGGAATATGGCCATGATGTCATCTATACTGGCAGCGGTATTACTCAGGTCAGGGAGAGTCTGCTCGACCTCAGAATATATTTTAGGAAAAGCAGTTGGATCAGCCAGTATCATAGGCCATTTAACTCATTTGTTGTTGTTGCTAGTGATTACTGGGGCGCTCTTGGGCCAGGGATGTTCATACAATAGTTTTTTGATGGTGTGTCTGGGCTAGAGTTTAAGTTTCCGTTATTTGGGATAAAATCCAATTGATACAAGTAGATCCGGTTGATGTTTGTATTTTTTATTCTTATTGGTAGCTGCAAACGAAAAGGATGGCACAGCCAACACGTGTTTCGCCCCCTAATTGGCCGTCAGGCCTGGGGCTTCCTCAGGGCAGGTGTTCAGGTAATTCGGTATTTTTAGCGAGGGTTTATAAACCCGAAGATTTCTCTGGTCACGGCTAATGCCAGGTGCTGCTGTAGTCCATGTTGTGGTGGTACCACCACAACATGGACAACAGCAGCACCTGGCATTAGCCGTGACCAGAGAAATCTTCGGGTTTATAAACCCTCGCTAAAAATACCGAATTACCTGAACACCTGCCCTGAGGAAGCCCCAGGCCTGACGGCCAATTAGGGGGCGAAACACGTGTTGGCTGTGCCATCCTTTTCGTTTGCAGCTACCAATAAGAATAAAAAATACAAACATCAACCGGATCTACTTGTATCAATTGGATTTTATCCCAAATAACGGAAACTTAAACTCTAGCCCAGACACACCATCAAAAAACTCGTTTCAATTTAGGGGGAAAGGGGCATCTCCCCCTGTCTCTGGGCAAGAACCAGCACACGAAGGATTTTCGCTTATTAAACGATGAGTAAGGGATGAGGATTTCTTTCCCCTCGCATACATACAACATGTTCATACAATAGGGCTGTGCCAGAAAGCGTGAGAGCCAGGGCATTGTGGTCGCTATCTTCCCGGATTAATACGGCCATGTCTTTAACACTAGACCAGAGTTCAAGATCGACAAGGATATAGTCAATCCTGGTCTTAGTAACCCCCCTCTTAAATGTATGGCAAGCTTCTCTGTCAGAGTCTGTCCGACCGTTGCAGGCTTGGACCCCTTAAGTAATAGTTAATGATAAGACCTGTTGCCCCAACCTGGTATATTTCTTAATGGGTGGTATCTAGAGCTTCGCCATCCCTCTAGCTTTGTCTCCGTCTGGTATTAGGTCCTGGATATAATCAACACGTTAAAAAGTTGTGTTGAAGTCGCCTGCAACTATAAGTTGGTGATTATCCTTGGCTGTGTCAAGATAGTTAGTTAGCATTGCTATTGTGCCAGATAACATATGGGGACTATTGAAACAATTATAGATGTTAAATAGCCTAACTTGAATATTACCTTTCAAAGAGGAGAGATCCAGCCCAAGTATTTCCTCAGAGCCGAGGTGTAAAACCTTAGTTTTGCAGGCTAGTGTGTTTTTAACCCAGATTAGAAGACCACCAGCTGGGCGGCCAACTGTTGACTGCTTGGCTTCGGTGCTGTATGTGGTGAATCCCACCCTATGAACACGTCCTACCGCTCAGGTTTCTTGCGGTAGGCATAGATGGAAATCATCCATTAGCTTGCACCAGTAAGGGTCAATTAGCTTGGACTTTATGCCTACAACATTCCAGGATACGATTTTCAGTCCTGGAGTTCTAGTGTAGGCTCCTGGGTGTGTCCTATGATGTTAATTTCTCCCTCGAGCTCTAATTGTTGGTAGTGGTGACAATTCTTAATTACTAGGTCGCTTGGGGCAATGTCATTATTAATATAGGTCTCAGGGGTTTCATCAGACTGCATGGTGGGTGGTTCCTCAGGAATGATTAATGGGGAAGGAGGTACTATGGGTAGTCAGTCTTGGGACTCTAGATTGGTCAGTAGTTGGTATCTATTTCTTAATTCCAGAAGGGGAACCTTCTGGCGTATAGGGGGCTTCATATTAGGTAGCTTTGTGACCAGATTGTTCCCCCCCTCTGCATTCAAGATGCCTATAGAAGAACCCAAGCGATAGAATATAGATCCCTAGGCCCAGCCTTTGATTTGTTAGGCGTGACCCCCATCCAAGCAGCTGGCTTGCTAGGATTGGGGATCCACAGTTTATGACAATACAGTCTCCAGAGAAGGACTTACATAGGAGGCCAACGCAGCTTACCCGCCTTAGGAACAGAATATCATGATAATTAGTATTTGAAAAATTAGTATTCTGTAATAGCCAGTGACAGACTTTGTTCTTCAACTGGTTTTGTGATTCTTTTGGTTTTCCTGCAGCGGGGGAACATTAGTGAGAATTGCCACGTAGGGGCAACACTCGGGTGGAAGATGGAGAGTCGCCTTGTCATCTCGATTAACCAGTCCAATTTTGTGCTGCATTATGGACGGTGTTTGTTGGTTGCAACCTGCCTTGTTCCCAATAGAGGTTGCACGTGATGGACTAGGCCTGTTTGTGCTAGGGGGCAAGCTTACATTACCCCGGTGTCTAGTACACAAGGGCCCTGAGTATCATTGTGATACTACACTAGCAACATTTCTAGGAAGACCATTATTCACAATACAGGTCAATGGATCGACGTGTATTGCTGAGGACCCCTAACCAGGGTTTGTACCCTCCTGGAGAACTGCCCACCCATCCAACACTTTCCTTTCAGCCCCAGTCCCTGTTGATATTTTAGCAACCAGAGTATACATTAATTCCATAGTTGACTCCAGTTTATCAAGTCTGGCTAGGATAGACAAAACATTCTTGGCAATAGTTTCTTCTAAAAAAAATGTTAATGCCGCAGTGATTTGCGGGGATAGTTCCTCTGGGTAGGAAGGCAAAATTGAGTTGGAGCCATTTGTAGGGGGTGATCTTTGTTATGTTTCAGCGGGGGCTTCTGAGCTCAGGTCCTGAATCTTTTTCCTGGATCTAGTCCGTGTACACCGGGAAGGCTCCAAGTGTTTTACCTTTTTTTTCCCTTTTAACTGGATTCAGGTACTGGTGAAACTGGGGGTGATGAGCAATGCTACTGGGCAGGAGGTGGAACAAATAGACCTCTGGTAAATGCATGATTATTTTAGCCAGTGTCATTCATTTGAGCAGCCTGAACATCAGCCACACCAGGTGGGTCAGTGATAGCCCCAGCCGAGCCCCCTCCCACCGATAACTGACGTTCCGCAACCTGGATCTCCTTATCAATAGCCTTTGCATCCTGAAGAAGAAAACAATCAAGTGTGGAGTTTGGCAGGGCTTTTGGTGTAGCCGCCATCCCCCTCAAAGATTTCAAATTTGCCGCCATTTCAATGGAATTAAGTTACATAAGAAGAATGTGCTTACTTGAACAGGAGGAGCAGGCCAGTAGTAGAGGTAAGCGGGTGTCTGATTCCAGGGACCAAGAAACCGGACCCCGTCGCGCCTCTTTCTGCCGCTGACGGGTGCAGACTGGCCCATCCTTGGCCCGGGCTTAGCCCGGGTGCGGCCCGGGCACGCGCATCCTGCTCTGCGTGAGCCGCAATTAAGTTTTAAAACGCCTCCGGGCGCATGTAGAGAGTCAGCACCTCCTGGCGCGATGCAGCCTGGACGCAAGAGTCCCTTGGGGCTAGGTACAGAATTTGCGGCATCCCACGCTGCGGGAGCCGCGATGAAGTATTAAAGCACCTCCGGGCGCGTGTAGAGCATCAGCGCCTCCTGGCGCAATACAGCCTGGATGCAAGAGTCCCCTGGGGCTAGGCATAGAAGTTGCGGCGTCCCGCGCTGCGGGAGCCGGAATGAAGTTATAAAGCGCCTCCGGGTGCGTGTAGAGCGTCAGCGCCTCCTGGCGCGATGCAGCCTTGATGCATGAGTCCCCTGCGGCTAGGCACAGGAGTTGAGGCATCCCGCTCTGCGGGAGCTGCAATTAAGTTTTAAAGTGCCTCTGGGTGCATGTAGAGCGTCAGCGCCTCCTGGCAGAATGCAGCCTGGACGCAAGAGTCCCCTGGGGCTAGGCACAGAAGTTGCGGCGTCCCACGTTGCGGGAGCCGCTATGAAGTTTTAAAGCGCCACCTGGCGCGATGCAGCCTGGATGCAAGAGTCCCCTTGGGCTAGACACAGAAGTTGCGGCGTCCCGCGCTGCGGGAGCTGCGATGAAGTTTTAAAGTGCCTCCGGGACGTGTAGAGTTTCAGCGCCTCCTGGCGCGATGCAGCCTGGACGCAAGAGTCCCTTGGGGATAGGCACAGAAGTTGCGGTGTGAAAACGAGTAGTTATATACAGAATTGTATCAAGTCAAACAATGATAACATAGTAATCACAAGCATTTGCAAGGCAATATTTCTCGCAATTGCAAGAGTTTGAGCTATTGGCATTGTAAATGACAATGCCTTTTGTTTATATGTTTTAAAAAACTGCAAGCGGTGCGTAAACACACACTTTCTACTTATAGTCCTTGCTTACAAAAAGCAAGGCTGACAGTAAAAGAGGCTCAGTTACTGCCAGTCTTGCTTCTCGTAAGCAACACTTATAAGTACAAAGTGCTTCTTTGCTCACCGCTTGCAGGTTTTCAAAACACATACATAAAAGGCATTGTCATTAACAATGCCAATAGTTCAAACTCTCGCAAATGCGAGACCTATTGCATTGCAAATGCTTGTTGTAAGGAGGCCAGGGCAGACTGCAACTCTCCTCATGCAGTTGAGCTGCACTGCATATCTCAGCTGCAGCTCCAACAGCACCAGCTGAGTATAAATAGTGTCTCTGCCTATATCCAAAACCACATTCCAATAGCAGTAATGTTCTGTACACATGCAAATATCATAATACAAATAAAGATAGCAAATCTCGTTATAATCCCTTAATGACAAGCAGAGCCGAAGCATACGGAGTAGGGTGGTAAGCAAACTATGAATACTGCTCTCCTGTCTGCTGCTGCAGGTGCAGGATCAAAGCATTATCCAGATGAAAAAGAGAGGGAGTTTTGACAAAGGCAAGGTCAAAGAAGCATAAATATAAATATTTTTCAAGAGGCAATGCATCTGTAATTTTAGCGGGTGTCTTATAAGGTGAAATAAAAGCTCTTCCTTCACAGACCAGTATTTGGGTACTTGTCTGTCGTTTTCTCTTCCTCAATTCAGAAACAGCGCACAATAATTATCATATGCCTAAAACGAGACAGTATTCAAACTCAGCACACAATAATGATCATGTGCCTAAAACTAGACAGAGTTATTGGCTTTGCTAGTGCTTGTTAGCTTTATCAGATAAACAAATAACAGGAATGATTTTGTTGTGAAGAAGAATAAGTGAAAGTCTTTCATTTCTGAAAATAAGAGCCTGGTTTCAAGGCAAGCAGATTTAGTCTTCCTTCCCCAGACAGTAGGGCAGTTCTTCTTCAGAATCTTCCCCAGGTCCCGGAGTGCTCTGATGAGAGGATCTGAAGTTGCCATTTTTGTCACCATTGCCACACTCCAAACTACCTAAAATAACAAAGGACAGGCAGACCTAGGTGTGTGCTGCATTTGTCAGTGGCAGGGTGAGCAACTCCTAGAAATCAGCAAGAGGGTGAGTGAGCCCTGAGGTTATCCTTTGAAGCTCAGGAAGGCTGAGTACAACCCTCAGGAAATCCTGCTCAGGAGAGAAACATGGTGCTCCACATTCAAGGCACATTTTTGTCTCTATGTCTGCAAGGAATACACAAAACACCACAGGAGAGCCATTCACAGCAATATGGTTCTGGACACTGGCAAGAGAGGAGCATTTGGTGTAAGCAGAAAAATGTCAACTTTCTAAAAGTTGTATTTTCAGAATAGTAACTTAAAATCCAACTTTACCATGGAAGAGGGTTTTAAATTACAATTTAATTGAGTGGAAGAAGCATTTCTTTCTCTGTTCTCAAACTGAAATTATCACTTGTTAAGTGTATTAAGGTAACCCAGTGTTAGTCTAAGGGAGAAATAGCCTTACAACAGGGAGAAACAACTTTGGGATGTTTTCACTGCCAGGACATGTAAAACTTAAATACACATGACCTGTTTTTTTAAATACGATGCACCCTGCCCTAGGAGAGGTTAGGGCCTACTTTAGGGGTGACTGATAAGCATTATAAAGAAAGATTTACGTCTCGCAAAAGGGTTTTTTGCCAGGTCTAAATGGCAGTTTAAAACTGCACTACAGGCTACAGTGGCAGGCCTGACACATGTTATACAGGGCTACATCAGTGGGTGGCACAATGAGTGCTACTGCCCACAAGCATTTAATTTACAGTCCATGTGTACATGTACTAGGGACTTCCAAATAAATTAAATGTACCAATCAGGTGTAGGCCATTTTTTCCATATTTAGAAGGTAGAGTACAAGGCCGTTTCCACTGGTTGACAAGAGTAAATTGCAGAGTGCTGAAAGCCAACAAAAAAGAGTTCAGCAAAGAAAGGCAAAAATGTGGGGTGACCCCAAATAGACGGCCTGGTCCAAAACCTTCTTCAGACACTTTGACATCAATTAGTAATTACAATTAGCACTTAGGTGACATTTGTCCGGAGCGCTAAGCAGAGAGGCATAAGGTTGAATGACCTGGTTACTTACCAGTAATCTCCATTACTCTGAGTCCAAGTATTCCTCTGTAGAGTCCTTACATTGTGCACCATTCTCTGTCCCACAGAAGTGATTCCCCAGCCGAACTAAAATAATTCTCTGAATACTTAACCAACAGTGCCAGAAATGGGCGGAACTATAAGTTCACCTCCTGTTAATCACAAAGCAGTATAGCAAGAGAAAAAAATAATCAATCCTTTGGCCCCGGGAGGGAGGAGGGATTCAGGATTGTATCGAGGAAGAACTGGACTCGGAGAAATTAAGATTACTGGCAAGTAACTGGGTCATTACCTCCTCATCCGACTTCTATGAGGCAGTCCATACATCGTGAGCCAATACCTAAGCAAAGGCATATTGATGATGTGGAATGGAGAAACAAAATAGCCAAAACACACATTAAATGGAACACCCATTAAATTTAATTTAGAGAATTCAGTATTTTCACCACTGAATTCTCTGTGTTTACATGGCATTAAACATCCTGAACAGAAGACAATACAGCAATCCCAATGTCTAATGTGAAACATCCACCCAATTCTAGATGGTAATGCGAAAGGAATGTATGCAGCAACTTCCATGAAGCCGTCAAAGCAATATCTTTTTTTTTCTAATCAAGATTTTATCCGTCTTATGATTTGTAAATATCAATGAACAAACAGTCTACATACACAGTGCAGTGGCATGTGACAATATGTATACAATGAGGGAGGCAGCACACTGTCTCTCATCCCAGCACAGTTCACCCCATTGCATTCTGGTAAATGCTGTATGCTTACTTCAAAGTTGCTGTAGTTTTTCACCAAAGTTGGTGCAGGTAGTGCTGTTATCACTAGACATGTGTTTGTGGGTTTAGCCCTTCATCAGTAGAGATCAGAAGTAGAAGAGAGCAGAGAAAAGTGATCAGGGGTTGCTGAAATGCTGCCGAGGTCTTCACAGGTCATGGTACCACTCCACAGGCACGCAGGTGCGTCCCAGGTGAGCTCATCAGCTTGTTGGCTCAAAGGAGCTTTTTAAACACTGGGGGGGGGGGAGGGAGAATCCTGCCTCTCATCCCAACACAGCTCACCCCATTGCATTCTGGTAAATGAAGTATGCTTACTTCAAAGTTGCTGTAGTTTTTCACCAAAGTTGCTGCAGGGAGTGCTTTTAACTCTAGACACGTGTTTCTGGGTTTAGCCCTTCACCAATAGAGAGCAGAAGTAGTAGAGAGCAGAGAAAAGTCATCTGGGGTTGATGAAATGCTGTCTGAGTCTTAACATCACAACACTACAAATGTGTGTTTTCAGAACAATTTATCCCATAGTAAGCCCACCATTTCCCGCAAATTTTGTTGTATTCCTCCAGGCATCCTCTGGCCACATAAAGGGGTTCCTCTGGGCATCCTCTGTTCGACAGGACAGTGAAACATTCCCTTCAATAGGTCACCATGACAAGACTAGTCCACACCATGTGGAAGAAATCTCCTTGTTCCTCCAAATAACGGAAACAGTGCCGGTAGGGTGTTTATGTGCGAGCCATAGACCGTTTGGTGAGAGGTAGGACATGTGTAAACAGGACATCTGAATTAGCCAAAGCCTGGAGGAAATAGCCAGGACTCTTGGGGACATACATGCATCCCTCCAGTCATTATCGTCAAAGGGACCCGCCCAAGCCTCTCATTTCTCCTTCAACACACGAAAACGATCCGGCAAATATATTGCCAGAAATTTATAGATACGTATTGCCCATCCCTTCCCCAAAGCCCCAGAAGAATTTTGGCTGCCAGTGGATTATATGCAGGCACAGGTTCTAGGGAGTCACTGTGGGATCTAAGGGCATGGGATACATGAAGAGCAAATGCCTGTCTCCAAGCTTAGATAGGTCTATGGGATCCCAAAATCGAAATCCCCGCAGGGATGCAGTGTGTCTTAGCCAGTTACCATGCCACAAGGGGGTTTCCTTCGTAAATCTCCTGTCCCACATAATCCAGCATAAGGCTGATCACCATGACAACAAGGTCACACTAGTGGCTTCAGGGCCAGTGTGGGAGACAGGGTTCCCGAATAACATTCCCAGAGTTGGGCCATCTCCAGGCGAAAGGACGGTTGGCCCACCCCCATTCATCTAGTCATTCACCGCTAGGATCTGGGAGGCCAAGTAGAAGGAGCGAATATCTGCCGTTCCTATGCTGCCATCGTATAAGGATGCATGCATTTGCGGAATGGATATGAGGGGAGAGGGTGGCTTTGCTCCTAGGGGAAGAAGAGGATCTTTCCTGACTGGTTTGTGAATCATTTTCGGGGAATGAGGAGGAGGAAGTTCTGAAGGACTTAGAGGAACCAGAGTAGTGTCATCATTTTGAAGAGGGCCACTCCTCCCAGGATGTTGAGTGGCAGTTTAGCCCATTTAATGAGGTCAGTTGTTGTTTTATGCATTAGGGGCTGGAGGTTTAAGGCCCAGGTCACGTATGGGTCCAGAATAATGTGGATGCCCAAGTATTAAAAGCTGAGACCGCGAATCAGCATCAATGCCTGCCAGTAAGTCATGTCTCTAACACTTCAAAGGGGAATCAGGAGGGATTTGTACCAATTGACTGTCAGCCCAGAGACCTCACAATAGAGGTTGAGCGCGTGAATCAGACGGGGCCCGGTGATGGCCAGCTGAGAGAAAAAATAAATGTAAGATGTAATCTGCATAAAGGGCTATTCAATCTTCTGAGGCTACACCCCAGTTGAAGCCCCAAATCTGGGCATCGCACCTGACCCAAACTGTCTGTGGTTCAATGTCAAGTGTGAATAAGAGGGGGGACAATGGACAACCCTGTCTCGTGTCCCTTTCTACCTGGAATGGAGAGGATAGTGCCCCGTTGGCCTGGATTCGTGCGCTGGAATGGGTGCACAGAAGGTGGATGTAAATTATTAATTTTGGCCCAAATCCCATCCTTTTTGGCTCATAGTTCCTTCCATTTATGGCACTGCAGGGAAAGTAGTGGCCATATTGGGAGAATTATTTTAATTCAGCTGGGGAATCACTTCTGTGGGACAGAGAATTACTCACAATGTAATACTGTCTT
Source organism: Triturus cristatus (assembly GCF_964204655.1). Lineage (NCBI taxonomy): Eukaryota > Metazoa > Chordata > Amphibia > Caudata > Salamandridae > Triturus > Triturus cristatus. The sequence continues at coordinate 357,478,234 of NC_140585.1, forward strand.
GAGGAGGATGAACAAGGTGGCAATGAGCACGTACACTGCACACCTTTATGACTCATAGACAGGCACTGTGAGAAATTCCTACTGCTTCCAGCCTCAACTATAGAGCTCTCAATTGTGCCCTGTTGTGAACACTCACCCACACCCAGAGACATCCAGTGCACACTCAGTTCATAATATGTGGTATAAAACACTCATATGTTGCAGAGCAAACTTCAGAAAAACATCCCCAAAAAATCTGAATACTTGAAGGAAATGCAAGATCAACTAAATTATGTGAAATGTAAACATGGACTGTATTGGTGGCATGGATTCCCTTAAGGATTCTTACACATATTTGTGAGAAAGAAATCAGAATTGTTGCCTGCAAAGTTAGAGATATGAATATTAGACTAAATAGGGACCCGTTTCAAAGTCAGTTTTTATGGCCTGGCTTGACAGCCCAGCTGTTGCCAAACAATTATGTGAGAATAAACAGGAGAGGGGCTTTGGCTCCACCCACATGTTGGGAGTCAGGAGTACATATTTCGACTGGGCACAAGCTGTGTGCTTCCACAAAAAATCTTGCCCTCCACAGAGCTGTGAACTCTGTTCTATGTTTTCTTAGCTTCTAATGTCTTAGCAATCCAGCTTGCTCTAACATGAACGGAAATTATGCTTCCTTCTGTTTTGAAATGATGTGACCATTGCTGCTGTTGTTATTTTCCTGCTATAATAAAGAATTATGAGCTTTGCACTGAGAGACAGGGAACCTTTCTAGTCTTCTGATCATGATGTACCTAATTAAGGACAACCTAGCTGTCCAAGACCATATTGTATACAGTGTTTCAAATCATGTTACAGGAATAGTCTCTAAAAACCTCTGCCTCTATTGTAATAGTATTATGAGAGAATCTTCAAATATATTCTGTAGTAAATTGTTTCTTTATGCTTATTTCCCATTGGTGCATATCCTGAAAACCATGTACTGTGTAGTAATGTGTGAAATCCTTTGTCTAAAGCCCTATAAAAAGATATACATTTCCTCTGTTTAGTGGAACCCCATTTCCCATGCTTATAAAGTGAATCTATGCTGTATTGTCTCTTGAACTTTACTGAGTTCATTGCACTTTGATTTATATGCCTTAATGCTAACTTTATTGATGGGCTACTTAATGTACACTGCTTTGATAATTCCTTATATAAACCTTTAAAATGTCAGCACGAGTCTGTCATTCTTACTGAAATTGTTACAGTTTTATTCCTATATGTGAGCTAACTTGTGTTAGAGATGCGTCCAATTGGGGAGCACCAAAATCAGTATAGGGGCTACAGCGCTCCTTTAGAATGCTCTTGGTGAAAATAAGAAAGACAGATTTGTGCGTTGAAACAGCTGTGATCATTTTGTTTATTTACTCAACTATCTGAGCTTGAACTTTCAAGGACACACACATGACATAGTAAAGCTATTAAAGAGCCTTAGATGACTAGATAATTTATGGTGTTTATCTCGGGAAGCAGCACAGATGGGAGAAGGACAATCATTAACCTACATGGATTTTTAGGTCTAGCATGTCAGTGTAACTATCACCTGACCCTTTGACCTACACCAGTATTATTCTACAGTTCTGTGGTCCACACAAACACAGTGTAATTCCAATGCTATATACTTGTAATGCTTCAGAGCACCATAAAACATTCCTACATAGCCAGACCTATTGGCATTGTTGATGCTTGTTAATTACCAGGGCTCTGAGACATGGGAGGACCGGTTCCACTTACAGGAAGGGTTTCAGTTTTAAACCATAGAAAACTCAAACTCTTTTCATTAAAAGGGGTGAAGTGTATGGGACTTGCAAGAGTACTGCGGCTACTGGATCGGATATCAGAAATGCGAACGTACGTTTTTTCCTTACCTGTCAGGAGCACCAAGAAAAGACTATGGCAAAGAGAGCGTGACAAAAATGTTGTGTACTTGCCTGCAGGTGCAAGTTACTGGAATTGCATAATTCGAGTCACACAAGACGAGTCCCTGCAGAGTCTGACCGCCGCCGAGGAATCGGGTTTTTGCATGCATGAATTGTGAGGCGGGAGACTAGCCTTGATATTGGTAGTCCTCTGTCTGAATCGGGAAGGTTAGCATGTATGGAAGTGACCTGACACTGGTCCAGAGCACATGCGGTAGACCCTGTGCATATGCACATGCTCCAGCGGAAAAGGCAAATTTACATATTCTCCCTATGTCACAGACTCATCACTCTAACTCATTCATACATTCATTCATTGGTGGGGCCCATAACACCAACACTCATACGTTTCACCCGAATCTGTGCACAGGAGAAAAAGCGCTGGACATGTGGGGGTACCTTGTTACCTATCAGGAGTAATTCCTTTACATTATATACATTATATACATCTGCGCCTATAGAATCCTGACTTTGACATCAAGGCACTCCACCACTTGGTCGACGGACCAATTAGTTGGACTGGTTGATGGTGATTTAGAAACAGCTAAAACACAATTTAAAGCCTCGGAAACATGTGTTTAAATTCCAGTACTCAGTTAAAGAACCACAAACTAATTTCTTATTAATCCAAATTTTGTTTATGTAGTATTAGTTTGCTCTGCATTAGCATTTTGGCGCTACAGAATATAATATAATTCAATTTATTTCAAAAAGACATCAAATCTTTAGAACATAAGCATAGATTATATTGACCAAATCTCGAAATTGGCGACCCTCCGATCACACAGAGGATTATTCAAGGCTCTGCGACAATTTCCAGGATAAACTGTCCAACCCATGACAATAATCAAACCATCAGATGGAATCGCTCTCTCGAATTTAAAGAAACCCAAGGTAAACCATGGAAATCTTCATCAGCTCAACGCAGACTCAACGCCATAGACGATCATCCCAGTGAACCACCCCCCTTTGCAGATCAGAGACTTTTATACCCTTTTTCCCGCTGACTTCAGATCAATGTGCAACAATTTTAGGGGTAAAACTGTTCCGATCCAATTCAATTTGTAAGTTCTCCGAGTTTACTCATGTCCTACTGGTTTCCCATGAGACCTGACATGGCAGAGAACAAATGTATATACTTTTCTGTATTTCACAGGCAAAAGTTCCAGAGTTAGAATGGACTATTGTCTCCTTGGTAGTTCACACCGTTCATCACTTGGCAACCCTCCATGCTCCTATCCTTGACAAGGGACATGCCGGTACAGGAACTAAGGTCACTTGGAGATCTCCCGAGCCATCCGATTCTGCGCAGTAGACATCACGCTCACATAACGGCGGCATCCTCGGAGCTCCATATTAAGTATTGCGGCCCAGCAGGCCCGAATGCCAACTTAAGCAAAAACAGACATAACAGTAATTAGAATATAGAAATGAAGATTCTAATGTTTAATCCCACACTAATCCCAATATATATTAGTATTTTCCTAGCTTGTAGCAACATTTAAAGCAATAATACTCACCATTCTGCATATCTGAAAGCACAAAACATCACAAAAGCAACATGAATTGGGGAGAGGAGTTGGCCTAACGGTTAGGGTGCTCATCCTCAGACCTGGGGGAACTGGGTTCGAGTAACGGTTAGGGTGCTCACCCTCAGACCTGGGGGAACTGGGTTCGAGTCTCGGTAACGACGCTAAACCTCCTGTGATTCTGGGCAAATCACTTAATCTCCCCGTGCCTCACAAAAAAATTAATGTGTGTCCTCATGTATCGTAACTGGTGCTATGTAAAACGCTCTGATACCTGATTGGATTCGGGTCAAGTTCGTGCTATGTAAAACTCTGCTAAAAAAAAAAATCATGCAATTCTCTATTTCACCACAATCTAAAGTTAGTTTGCGTACCACAGTTAATTAATTTAGTTGTTCTGCCATGCAATTTGCATTTTAGTCCCACGTGTATCTTGTGTTTATCAAGGTGTAAGGATTGGTTAGTTGTTCCACTTCAAACTAATTAGTACGAGTTAATGCTTAGAATGATTACGTAATTAATTTCATGCAAATAGAGGAGGTATACAAAATTTTGTTTTACCTGCTCCATCACACACACATATACACAACAAGTGCATTAAGAACCTAAACTATTTTAAACTTGCAAGAAACACAGAGCTGTTGCAACAGGTACCTTAACCCCTCAAGTTATCCAAAAATGCAGATTGGTAGTTGGCAATTAAGAAAAAGAGTTTTCCTAGCAGTCTCTCTTGTAGTCAATTTATTTAGGGCAGAGTTTGAAAAAAATGATGCATTTTGAACAACAGACTACAGGGTGAATAGTCAGATACTCTGCTTCTTTGCACTCCTTTTTGGAACCACTGCTAATATCCCCATGTATTAAATATATATGTATATCTTTTATTATTTTGTACTACAAATCTTACACAGTCCCCATTTAATGTTGATATCAAACATGGTTTCTTCATACTAAATTGCATCCATATCTTTATATTTGTAGCACAGAGCATCTTCCCCATAATAATTCACAAGGAGCTGTTTGCAAAAAGGATACGGCTGGATTTCAATGATAACTAAAATACAATTCAAAAAAGCATGCTAAACATTCTTCGGATTTTGATAAAATGAAAGAAGGCGAGTTTTCTCAAAACTTTTTAATATTTATACTACAAAGTAGATAAATACCAGACGAATAAAGACATTCCAAGATGTCCGACATGTTTGCATGCCCTTCATCTGCATCTGAGCTATAGTCCTCTTTCAGTGTTCATGTGAGTCTGTCTTGCAGCTGTAGAATTACATGGAGAAAGTTTAGTTACACCATGTTTAGCGTGAATGTTGTCATACGGAGATGTATTTGCATGCAAGTTCTCCTGGGCAGCTCGGCGAGAACACGAGGTGCCAGATCCTGTCATACGAGTTCGGAACAGGGTCTCCTTGCCTCAGAAGTGAAAGAGTTTATTGAGGAGAACACAGAGATTTCCAAGGAGCACCTGACTCCAGAGATCAGGCTCAGGCTGCTCACCCCACGCTGCCCATTCTGGCATGGGCGACCCGATTCCTGGCCGTTTGCTGACCCCTACTGGGCAATCTACTGGCCGGGAGGCCAAGCGCTGTCAAGGTAGAAAAGCTAATTAATGTCTTTAGAATAACGAGAATAAACTTAGTTAACTCTTTGATACACTTTATTATTGTGTTACGGCTTAAAAAATCTAAATAGTTAATATACGTAGTTTCCTTTAATATGGCAAAGAGTGATCTCGAAATTTAAGGAGCATAGTCAATATTTTCTGTTCGTTTAATAAGGGATAAGGTATTTATTTATTTTTGCGTTTTTATATAGCGCGTACTTCACGCAGAGGCAGTGGCGTCACTAGGGTTGGTGTCACCCGGTGCGGGTAACTCATGGTGTCACCCCTCACGACTTACCGCATGGACCTCCTCCGCTCTGAGTCCGCCAATGGACACAGTTGGCAAATAACGGGACCATACAGAATCCTTAGTAACGTTAATAAATGTAGGTCCTATATTTACAAAATGTGCCGGTTAACAACAGTGTGATAATGACTCATTAATCAGGTTGTACAGTGGGCTACCTGCTATTCAACAGTTTATTGGAATTTATAATATCATAGGTATGGTACTTTGTACTGGTGTGGTGTTCCCACTATCCAGCAACACGATATATCAGTGGTCGAAGTGGGGGGGAAAAAGTAGGGAAACTGAATCAGTGGGCGGGAATAACCCAAGGATTGGATCAGTGGGTGGAGCCAGAGGTGTGGCCAGAATGCGCAAACATCCCAATTTTTTGTATTTGTTTGGTTTCACTGCCCAGTTTTATCAACCAATGGATACACATGATTATTTAAGGTTATAATGAGTTATTGACAGTAAAATGTATTCACAAAGTGGGATATACTTCTAATCACAGAATGTCCCCAAATACGATAAAAAGCACAAGCCATTTGTCTCCGAGCCATGGAGTTTCTGTCATCAGCACTTCTCCCTTAAGTCGCAGATCATCAGCTTCCTGTGGGGGACGGGACGGCGACGGGTAGCCCTGACGGTTCTGATGCGGCCTAAACTAGAAGGGGGACTGGCGGTCCCCGATTTTGAATTATACTACCTGGCGGCGCAGCTACAAGTGCTGACACAGAATGTGGCCAGGGTATTCCGGGGCCCGGAGCTGGGACGAGAGACGGGCATCCAGAGACATGTCCTGTCTTACATAGTCATGCAACAGAAATTAGACCTGAGAGATTTGTCCATCGAGGAGCGGACTCTCCGGCTATGCTGGCAGAGGGGCATGCGGAGAGCAAAGACGGTAAGACCTTATGCACCGGAGATCCCGCTGGGGATGCTGACGGCGCTGCCGCATGGATGCGACTGGTCCCCGCTAGCGGAGTGGGAGGAGCTGGGGTTGCAGATGGTGGGGGACCTCTATATAGATGGGGTGCTGGCCCCCTTCGGGGCTTTGCAGGAGCAGTTTGGCCTCCCGGATGGGAGTTATCTCCTGCACGCGGCGGTGAGCGCGGCGATACAAAAACACTGGAGAAAGGGGCTGGAGGAGCCCTCTGTGGCACTAACTTGCCAGTACGTGGCAATGGCGGCGGGCAAGATTAAGGCGGTGACATGCCTACAGGCTAGACTGCTGCAGGAGGGGTTGGAGCCGCTCGCGGCATTGAAGGAGCGGTGGGAGGAAAGCATAGGCAAACCCATTCCGGACACGATCTGGAGCCACATCATGCGGAGGACATGGAAGGGTAGCGGGAATGCCCGCTTTCAGCAGGTGCACTTCTTCATCATTCACAGGGCGTATTTGACCCCGGGAAAGATTAGCCGGCACTTTAAGGTGCAGGAGGCCGCTTGCCCGCGCTGCCTCACACTGGGAGCTGAACTAGAGCATATGCTGTGGGGGTGCCCGAAGCTCGGGTCGTACTGGACTGAGGTGGGAGAGATCTTGAATACTGCGACGGACAGGGAGGTCGAGTTTGATATGGGGGCGTGCCTGCTGCTCTGGTTCCCTCACACAGCAAAGACAAAAGTGACGAGTAAATTTATTGACTTGGGGCTTATGTTGGCTCAGAGAGAGATTACGTGGCACTGGAAGTCCCGGGAGGGCCCATCAATCGGGCGGTGGATCTCCGAGTTATTAAAATGGTCTAAATGTGAGAGTGAAGTCAGACGGCGCCAAGCGATTAAGGCGGACAATGAAAAGGGGTTAGAGTGGGTAAGGGCGTGGGAGCAGATCGAGCAGGCCCTGCAGGATTGCCGGCTCGAGCGGGCGGAACGGGAGCGCGAGGAAAACGGAGTTCCTTGAGGCTGAGGACAATAGATGTACCCCTGATGGATGGCACGACTTAGAGTTAGGGACCACTGGAGGGGCCCACAACAGCAGCAGTTGGGGGGTGGGATGGAAGGGGGGGGAGTTCCCTGAGGTGGGAGGGTAATGCTATATTGAGTTGGATGAGGAATGTAGCTGTTGGGACAGAAAAGCAGAGGCTCCCATGGGGCATGATCCAGGCACCGCTGTGAGGCGATAGTTGTGTTACATTGCTTAACTGTCTATATATGCCGCCCGGCCCCCGGGATGTGGGCTGAATGGCTGTGTGCATTGCTAAACCGAAGAATATGATCGGAGATTGTAGGGGGTGCCGGTTGCCCCGATGGTTATGTTGCTGAAAATGTTGCAATAAAAAACATGTTTTAAAAAAAAATCAGCACTTCTCCCTTTTCCACAACAGCAGTTCAAACATGAATGGCTAAAAATCCTAGTTTGCAAATGTTTTCTAAATAAAAATGGCTCTGCCATATTTGGCTCATAATGCAAGATCTGCAGCATGATCTGACCATTTCAACTAATAAATTGTTTGTAGCTCAAACGTATCAAAAGTTAATAAAAAATGTGACTTGTGTTGCTGCGGAGTAGATGACAGTTAATAGCTCACTGTTCTATGTTAGGATTTTAGCTTATAAACTGCAAGTAACAAAAGGTTCTCTCTGACAAAAGCAGTAGCCCACTGGCCTATTTACATTATGTGCACTTTGTGATCTGCATGGTACATGTATTTTGCAGCAGGTACATTAACCATCTGAGCTACCTTTCCATGAGTCAAATCTTCCATTAGACAAAAATCCGATCTCTCTCTAGGAAGAACATTAATCACCAGAGTCATCATGACATTTTTATTGTTACCGAAAATTGCTGGAGGCCAGGAAGGAGGCAGCAAGCACTTTTAAAACCATAATAGACTTGCAAAAATGATGCCTCCACCTAAAGTCAGCACCTGGTGCGGTCACACCGGTTGCACCGCCCTAGAGCTGGCCCTTCTCAAGGGTCCTGTGATCTCAGTGACAGGGTCACTGTTGTTCTAGGGTGTGCTGCTTCATAGGCCTGCCCGCAAGATTGTAGGTGAACTTCAGTATGAATAGTGGTGGACAAGCCTTGAAGGTTAACCTACACTTGTCATGCTAGGGTGCACCTGCTGGTGCTACGACACCAGGGATTCTAATGTCTTGCGAAGCCTTTTAAGGTCTAGCATGAGATAGTGCTCTCTCAGGAGTGGTCTGGTGGACTGGTTATTAAGGCTGAACCTGGTTCCCCAGTTCCAAATTCCTCAGCTCTGGCCATAGTGTCACATCCTCTCCCCTACTGAACACCATACTGCCCCACTGAGAAAAACTCAGATTGCCTTCAACTACAACCCAATTGTTGCCAGCTATAAACACCTGGATGCGGCTCAATTTAAATTACGCACTGGGCAAGAGCAATATGTGGCCTACAAGTAAAAAGTGCCAGCATCCTGGAAAAAGCAAACAATCATAGGGAATGCAAAATTTTGCAAACCATGTGAAATGTAAGCAGGAACAACATGCTTACCTTAACGCTTTTACACTCACTGTTCAGAAATCAGTGAGTGCTTTTGCTTGAAAAGTTAAGGACATGACAACAGGGCCCTGAATGGAGCCATTTCAATGACCATTGCTTATATCCTTACAAAACGTAAGCAGTATGGTAAAAAAAGACAACATCCCTAGATGCAGATCAGCAGTACAAATTTTGTTTTTCAATCCTCACATTGCAGTACCTCCAGGATTGGTGCACTAGTTCCAAGCCCTGGGAAAACAAGGCCAAGACAACAAAAATAGCGCTTCACTGGCAAACTCTTTAAAAGTGGCGCTAATGTGTTTGGGTGTGAATAAAATCAATCTGGCCAGTTTGCTACCACTCTGTCTTACTTTAGTTATTTATTTTGCATATTTTTAAACTTTTATTCCCGAAGCTGCACTTTGCAATTAAATGTCAGAAAAATACAACATTGATTTTCCAGCAAAAGTGATTTTCTTTTTTGGATCCATTTCATAGGGGATCAAATAAAAGAAAGGAGAGGAAAGAGAGTGAGAACCCCGTCTTGCAGCCACTGTCTTAAGTAAGAGAAGAACTGCCGGGCTAGCAGGCGAGAGGCCTCAGCTTGCACACAGAGCTGCTGTGCCTGAAAGTCGTCTTCGCAGGCCTCCCGACAGCTCAAAAGATGGGCCCACAACTCGGTGATCAGAGGCAGGCAACTTCGCTCTGCACTGCCTTCGCCCTCCCCCTGCGCCCTGCTCTGTGTCGCCCCATTTGAGGATGTCTCCCGGTGCGGTCCGCACCCCCATAGTGACTCCACTGCGCAGAGGTGTCAGAGCACTTTTCGATAGAGCAAACTAAATTACATATGGAAAGAGAGTAACATGGTAATAGGTATCAATGCTTATATGTACAACAGTTACTTGTGGTGAGAGTTACAGGTTAACAAATTACATATTCCCTCAAGATTACATATTAAGAAAAGGTGGAGCGATTAGAGTTACACAAAAACATATTTACAAAATTGAGACGGATGGTCGTAGTAGCTCTTGTGAGTGTCATGTGACAATCAGGGTCATGACCTGGGATGAGGGGGCGTGTGCATTGAGGAGGGCTTGGCCGGGAGAATTATTGATCGAAGTGTCTTTGGAAGAAAAGAGTTTTAGGACCTGATTTGAAAAGTGGTGGTACAAAGATTTGGAGTTAGCAAGTTCCAAATTCTAGACGCATTACATGAGAAGATTTGCTCCATAAGTCTTTCCCTTTTAAAAGTTGGAAGTTTGAGCAGTAGATTTTCAGCATTGCGTTAAGGTATGGAGCTGACTGATATTTTGAGTTTGTTGGCCAGGTAGCGAGGGGTGGAAGTGTGTATGGCTTTATGGGTGATGCAAGCAGTCTTATATATTGACCTAGCTTCAATGGGAAGCCAGCAAAGAAAAATCAGTTTGGGTGTAATTTGGGACTTTCTTATGGCCGAAACGCGCCACTGAATGGAGGATGGATTTTAGAGGATATAGGTGAGATTTGGGAGAGAATCTCACCTATAAGGAGAGAATTATAGTAGTACCAAAGATTGAACCAGAGTTTTTAGGTCTTGCTCAGGAATAAAACACCAAATCCCCCAGAGAAGGCGCAGTTGGAAGCATGCGTTCTATCCATGTTTCTGATTTGGGATTGGAAGATGAGTCATTTGTCCAGGATTGCACCTAGGAATTTAGAACTGTCAATGATGGTAGGTTTGATGCTAAGAATGTTCAGACTATCCATCCATGATTGAACAAGCGGTGGAGAGTTAGAGGTTGAGATAAGAAGGAATTTCATTTAAGAGGGATTCAGAATTAGATGATGGGATGTCATCCATTCTTAGATAGAGTTGAGGGTGGTGGCGAGGATTGAAATGTCAAGTGTGGAGGACACCTTTAGGTAGAGTTGGGTGTCAGCATAGTGGTGATAATGGATCTGGGACTTTTTAGTAGGTTTCCCAGCGGTACCATGTAAAGATTGAAAAGGGTGGGCGCAAGCATAGAGCCTTGAGGGACGCCTTTATCCGCAGCCTTTGACGAACAGAAACATTAAGCAATTTTAATCATCTGAGATCTGCCCGTGAGGTATGATTCAAACCATTTGAGTTCTGTACCTTCAATCCCATTCTTTTTTTTTAGTGTGTACAGAAGAGTGTTATGGTTTACAGTCTTAAAGCTGCAGAAAGGTCCAGAATGATCAGGAAATAGGAGTTGCATGAGTCGAGCACTTGAAGTGCTGTTTCATTGCTGTAGCCTTGACTGAAGCCGGGTTGAAATTCATCACGAAGGTTGTTGTCCTTAATATGTTGGGCGAGTTGCTCCACTATGCATCCTCCAGTGATTTTAGTAAGGAAAGGGAGGTTGGTAATGAGGCGGAAATTGTTAAGGTTCTTCTCATCAGTAGAGGGTTTCTATAGAAGTGGGGTCACCTGACCTGTTTTGAGGGCATCAGGAAGGGAGCCTTGACTGAGAAAGAGGTTAACCAGACTTGTACAGTAGGGGAGCGGGGAGTTGTAGAAGTCTATTGCAATGTCGCTAGGGATGGGGACAATAGAATGATTTGAAGGTTTTGTTTTCAGAATGCTCTTGAGGAGGGCATCTTTAGTGATTAAGTCAAAGCTGTGCCAGGAGTCCTTGGATTTGCAGTCCTCAAGTGCGGTAGGATGAGGGACATGGTCAAACATCGATTTCATCTGAAAACATATCTAGGCTACCTCTCTATCTATGCAATCTTCTCTGTTTATGCGACCCTCTCTATTTAGCTATGCATCTCTGCACCTATCTGTCTGTTTGCCTGTCTATACCACCCACGTAATTTGTCTTTGCAGATCTCTGTATTCATCTATCTTGTCAACCTTCTCTGTTTGTAATAAAGCTTTACAAAAACAAAAAAGCATTAGCAGAGGAAATAGGATGCCAGTCAGCTTCTTATCGATTCATTTTTTTGTGTCTGATGTTAGCCAATACCTATTGATTTTACTAGAATTATGTATATAACATAGTTACTTATGTGAGTTTTCAGCCGGATTTCATCAATTAGATTGATATTACGTCATTCAACTTGTTCTTCCACCCACTCCAGCATGCATAATGGGTCAGTGGTTCGGCCCACTTCAGCCATTTCCGATTTTACTGTGAGGTAGGGCATGTTTCCCATTCACAAGGAGCACATCTGCACAAAACGTTGTTCCCTTTAGGGCCAGGGATTCCTATGGTTGTCTGTGCTTTTTGAGACCAACAAAATATTGTTAACCTTAACCAATGTTTTTTTTCAGTTTGATGTGGGTCTGGCAGCTTCCCAACCATAACGTTCTGCAAAAAACATAACGAGAAATTTCAAAGCTAAAAGACTGGTGACCAAAGCCATACCTATTGACTTTGCCCATGCTTGTTTATGAATGGGAGATTTCTAGATCTAAGGTTTCTCCTTTGGGTGTAAGGTGCCTATTTAGATAGGAGAAATAATTGCCCCATACAGTGGATGGCTTGTGGGTGGTACAGAGGACTTTGAATGATGTTTTTCTTGCAACAGGTAACCTATATAGGGCTTTAAGAGCATGGGAGATGTTGTTGTGTCTGTTCAGACTAAGAACTTGTCCGGCAGTGGGAGTCTGGATTTGTTGTAGATTTAAGTAAGTGTTTTGTGAGTCCATTGTAGAGTTATTTGGTAGTGAATTGCCTCACAAAGGCGAGTTCAGGGCATTCTGGGGCCAGCATGTCCTGGAAAGTTTGTTCACCCGCACATATTTGTGCTATTGGGATTTTCCATAATGTTTTTCTCAGTGTTGTCACACCTGGAAAAGGTCAAAGATTTAGCACTATCAAGGTCTGAAGTAAATCTCTTTCCAGGGTGGGAACTGGCAGGTACCACCCCCTATATTTGATTTATAGTGCAGGGAAAGGGCTTCTCCATGAGGAAAAATGTTTTCCATATGGACTTTTCAAAGTACATCCAAAGTGCTTGCCTGACAGGATTTGCTCTTTCATAGCATTGTAAATAACAAGTGTTACTCTACTGAGTTGTGCTCATTTATTTAAGGTTCAACACATTTATTGATCTCAGTGAAATAAAAAGAAAGATTGAAGTTCTCCAAATTTCTTGAACACAAAACTATGTTACTCGTGCATACATTTAGGAAAATTATGGGCCAGGAACGTTTGTGATTTATGTGACTATACATGTGTAGTGTTTGATTTGCGTTTTGAACCCTTCCCAACAATATGCACAGAGTAAAGAACCTAGGAGTGGTATTTGTTGGCTAAAAAGCAATGGCCCCAGGACGCAAATGTTGTGGGCACAGTGTTTCCTTAGAGTTAATGCGCAGATTTTCAATGTTTTTTTTCCGGATGTCAAATCACTTATGGTTAGTTCTGTTCAGAACAGATGATGCAAGTAGTATTTATACTGTTTTAAAATTTAGCTTACTAAACCGCATAGCTCAATATGCAGCAGTGGTGTGTTTGTAATAATGCAAGCATGTGTCATCAGGTCTCTATGTATTTCACTGAACATACTTTGTGATGAAAGTCCCTACGTACATTATACACCAGAACCATCCACCACCTGTGTCCAAAGTTTCTGGAGCTAATGTTTTCTGCTGTACAAACCTCCAGGAATCCTCTGCATGAATGGTACTTGAAAAATTGTGGTCAGAGGATTGCACTAACAGTGCTGCTCAGTTAAGGAATGCATGCTCATCAGTTTAAATTGAGGTTAACAGACCGCGCTTTTCCATTTAAATGGCCTCTGATAATTCACATCTTTCCATCCTGGTTTGCTAGGGGGATTCCAAGAAGGGTGTTGGAATAGGGGAAAGCCTTTGACTATGAGTAACACAGCCACTAGAAAGAAAAATGAATCCTAATCTTGTGACCTGGGAATCTCATATTCCTGATCAGTGGGTAGATTGTCCCGAAAGAGGAAGAGAAAAGTCTGCATCTATTACTACTAGATCATTGATAACATCGTCTTGGAGTGATCAATTGGGTGTGAACATTTGCACCAAACTGAGCAGCACATCTAGGTTATGTGGCAACAATCTAGTGCTAACAAAAGGTACATGAGGTAGCCCCTGTAGCTGCGCTACAGATGTCTTTTACAGGTACGTGCCCAGAAAAAGGCATCTGACCTGTCTGTGGTAATGTGTATACAGATATTCTCAGAAGACGACTCGTGCAAGGGATGGCAAAGCTGGAAATGCCATATTGTCTGCCGCTTAATAGCGCCTTGAGCTGCCTTCTTCCCCCACCAATGCAAAAAGAACAATTGATGGACAGAATACTGAACAATGTCATGCATTCACCCCAGTACAGAGATATGGGCCTAAATCCATCGTTTTTAGCTCCCTATGCCATTCCATTTTAGACCCAGCCATATGCAAACCAGTCTTGACCCTGTTCCCCATGGGAACAGTGCAGCCCGAACTGCCAGGCCTGGTCCTTCATAGACTGGAAACAAGCATCCTAGGACCGGTTTAGGGGTATCACCCCTCATAAGCCAGGCTAGCTTAACTCCAGGGGCATGGAGAGCACGGGACACACGTCTGGGCATACCCATCCCATTCGGGGGGACAAATGCAAAAAAAACAATTGATGGACAGAATGCTGAACATGCCATGCATCACCCCGGTACAGAGATCTGAGCCTAATTCCTCTTCCCTCAGCAGGCAGTGAATAATTATTCAAAGGAACAGAACTTTAAAAGTTGTTGGTTAGTCAGCTCAGTTGTTTTTATTTACTTAAGATTTCTCACATTAATAAAGCCTAGACATGCCAACTGCATCAGAGTGTTCTATAGTTAAATATATACAATTAATGCCTTAAAATACAAAACCTTTTTTTTTTAACCATACTCGAAAATATATGCAAATCTTCAATAAAAACAGAACTGAGAGACAATCGGATGCAAAGTAAAATAGAACAAAAATCACTTCTAAAATAATAGGAATAAGTTCGATTTTGGACTTTTAGGAGTCAAAACAAGCATTGGCAAAGGTAATCTGTTTTTCCTTTATGGCTTATTGGCTTAGCCAATGGTTTATAGCCACACTGTACAACATTCTTGATGCTGTGCAACATGGCTAAATAAAAAATAAATTAAAAAAAAAGCCTTTAACACTGCCGCTCACATCATTTTGTAGGCACACCCACTACACATACATGCGTCTACAAAATGATCAGGGCACTTATTTTTCTTTTTATCTAACTAGCCAAGTTGGATCGGTAACTAAAAGCAAATAATGGGATAAAGGATTTTTTTTTAAGCAGTTGAATAAAAAGCGTAAGCAACATGGGGGAGGGTAGGGGGCGAATGGTGAAGAAACATGGGAGGGTTTGTGAGGGAATGTGGAAGCAACAGGTGAGGGGACTCGAAAGCATGGGGGAGGGGCTGGAGGGTAGCAAAAGCCATAAAGCAGGATGGTGAGACGTAAGCAACACCGGGGTTGGTGGAAAGGAACACGGAGGACATGGGTGGGGCGAAGCAATGAAGATTTTTTTTATTTTTTATAGATCACTTTGGGCTGGGGTGCAGTCCTCCGTCCTCTACGTTTTTTAGGCTAAAATAGGTACTGTGCCATGTCATGAAACAGTTGCTTTTTGGGGTCACTGAAATAAGTAGATAGATATCATTCAAATGCACTCCGGCAATGAAATCACTCAAGAAACACTTACTAGACTTTAAATTAACTCTTACAGCAGATGCCAATATATGTGATAGGGCTGTTTTATTATTTTACTGAGGTCTACTCGAGGCAAACATTAACAGTAACTGGTACGATTAGGTCCCTATTGTAAAACTCAAATATTAAAAATAAACATAATCCTTGAAACTTTCTTCTTGTGGCTCTTTCCTAAGGAAATCTAATTAGGAACACGTTTGTTATGTAAGAAAGTTAGAATAAGACTGCTCCTAAGCAGAAAGTTATGATCAAAATTAGGAGAGTTAATCCGATGATCCGAAGTGTGAGAATGTCCATATTAACCATGTGAGCTAGGTTGATTTTATAACCTAATGTGCTAAAGATGTCAATAAATGATAGAGAGCAGTCGCAAATAGTGATCTTTCTAAATTGGACCCTCCTCTGTTCATTTGGTACCAGTGCAGCGGTGCTATCCAAGAAAATTAGATCCTTAATTTCAAGGTAATGACTCTTCTCTGAAGGTCGGAATGCACGGGTTGGAGACTCTGAGAAAATGAAATATGAAGTAGGAAGTGACATAGAGGAGGGAGTACGGACATCATATTGTATGAAAAGTGTATTTTTTTTTAGACATGGGTTAAAATGGAAATTGAGGAACATGTTGGAAACTGAATTAGAGGTAGGGGAACAGCCTATGTGGTTTTTATCACTTTTAGAAGTTGAAGAATGTACAGCGTTCTTAGTTGCTTCAGGAGAGAGTGGTGTGCTCATGCTTGCACAATTATAAAGTCTGTTTCCCAAACCATGACCAGGGTAAGGTTACTGCTGCAACCCATGGCCAAAGCCAGAGTGAGAGCCGCATTGACTGTACGGCATAATACTACCTCACTTAAATTATGTATTGTGGCAGAATGAATTTAGAATAGAGACATCACAGCAGTGATCAGAAGGAACCTCACATGCATTATTTGCACCCTAGAGACAGATTGGACTACTAGAGCAGCCCATGAAAGTGTAGAATCATCACTAGATGCAGTATTGAGGACAGAAGTTAGGATCAGAATGAGTAGCTTGAAGCTAAAAATTGCAAGCATCTTGCCGCTTAACAATGTCAAGTGATTGATCTTTAGATAAATAAGCACCTAACTCATGCAAAGCCACATTGTTATTATTTTGGATAGTAATTTGCTTAAAACTCGTGTACATGATCTCTTTTGATGTCTGGTATGTACTGTCATTCACAAAGACAGACATAATACAAATGGGATTGGCACAGTAGTCCTCTACCAGAAGTGCCGGAAATGCTTCACTTTAGAATTTCCAAGACATTTTTCCTTTGAAGTCCTTTCAGTCTTGATCCAATTAAAACTTAAAGTGTGCTGTTTTTTCTACCATATACCACCATTCTGTCCACAACCGAGCCTTCGAAAAACAATTGAAGAACTATTCACATTTATGGAAACACAATTTGCCAACAGTACCCTCTTGGAGATTTTAACATTACAGGAAACTTCACTGGAAAAAACTAAATGACATGCGCACAACATGGCTCCACAAACCAATCTTCCTTCCCATGTACAAGAAAGGTAACATTCTTGACCGACTAATTTCTCCACAAAATCATATCTCGCACTACAACACACTTGGACTGGATTGGTCAACCCATCTCCCTATTATTTTCCATTATACACTGATTCCAGGTAGGATTGTTAAACGGTCAAAAATACAATTAGTGGGGAAAAGAATTTTAAAAGGCATACCCATTCATTGACTCTCACATGATCTTAGAACCACTGTTTTGTCTTCTAATGTAACAAGGAGTGCGGACTCTCACACAAACTACTACAGTGTATCAATAAAAGCTGTAATATTCTTCCTTGCCCAGTTAAACCCAAACCCCATGCACCATGGTACACCAGAGATCTCCCCATCAACAAACAAATCACCAAAGAACTTGAAAATTCAACAAAATTTCTTGATGCCCAAAACATTCACAGAAAAGTTAATAAAATAATCATACTAACAAACAAGCCAGCTACGTCAGGGCAATAATAAATAAATGAAGCTGCAAGCTGCTTTAATACACTTTTCAACTACATAAATCACTGTGCTAACCCCGTTCCTTCTACAAAAACCACTAGCTCACAAACGTTTGTAATAGCACTGCCATCTTCGTTACACTGAAAACAAACCAAATTCTTGATGAGTTTCAGAAAAAACAAAAGGCTAATATTACTTGATTCTCCTTTGAATAACGGAGGTGAAACAAAATTTCAGAGACCAGCTGGGAGAACACCCTTAAGACCTCAAAACCTGCTACTGCGACCAACCTCGAAAATGGAGTGAAGAACTTCAAAGCCTAAATCACCAATTGTGCAGACGGCATAGTCTTCATCAAGAGCAACATCATAAGAAAATCCTTCAAAAAGGCCAGCTGGTAAACCCAAGAACTCAGAACAGCGAAACAAGACTGCAAACAGTTGCAGAGGAGATGGCGCACCAGCAAGGACACCTCTGACAGGGCAGCCATCCAGACCTCCCTCAACCTATACCACCACCAGCTGAGGGTAACAAAGAAGACAGCCCTTGCCCCCCTCATCGAAACCAGCGCCGACAACACCAAGGAGCTTTTCACCATTGTAAAGGAATTTTCCAAACCCGGCTGCCAGCGAAAACAACATCAAACCCTCTCCCACTTCTGCCACGACAAGATTGCAACCGTATACAGAAACTTTAAACCTCAACCCACACCTAAAGAGTTTATTGACAGATATGCCAGCACTGTAACAGGCCAGAACCACAAACTGAACCTTCTAGAACATCCTCTCCACCCAGGGCAGCATCTCTGCCATGATATCCATCCACTCGGAAGCTCGCACAGATCCATGCCTGCACCACATCTTCAACCTTGGAAACCAAAGGATAGGCCAGTAACTCACCACCCTATTCAACACCTCTGTCATTACTGCAACATTTACCGATGCCTGGAAACACACCAAAGTCAGACCACTTCTCAAAAAACCCTTCACTGACCCCAACAAACTGAAACTACCGGCCAATCTTCCTGCTCCCATTTCCAGCAAAAGTATTGGAAAAGATCATCAACAATCAACTCGTGACACACCTGGAGCAGAACCAGCTACTCAACGCCTCCCAATCCGGGTTCCGCAGATACTATAGCACCAAAACCACCATGATCACAACCACCGACGACATCCAAACCCTCTTTGACTAAGGAGAAACAGCTTTGATACTTCTCGACCTCTCGGCAACCTTAGACACTGTATCCCACCACACGCTGATCGAAAGACTCCACCACATTGGCATCCCTGGGGATGCACTCAGATCAATCACCTCCTTCCTCACTGGAAGAACCTAGAGGCTCCACCTCCCACCTTCGAACCCAAGGAGATCACCTGCGGTGTCCCCCAGGGCTCATCGCTCAGCCCCGCGTTCTTCAAAGCATATATGTCCCGGCTGGCCAACATCGTCAGATCCCACAGTCTGAACATAATTTTCTATGCAGGCGACGCCCAACTCATCCTCTCATTCACTGATGACCCCACCACCACCAGTACCAACTCCCACAGATGCATGGCAGACATTGTTGAAGAAGAACAACTGCCTGCAGCTGAACACAGTCAAGGCGGAAGTACTGAACTTTGTAGGCGTCTAATTGAGGCCTTGCTCATGGATAGAGCATGTTTCCCTAATCCAGTCTCGAAAGTATCAAGACCTGAATAATCATCCTTTGGGGAGAAAAAGGAATCCTCTAATGATATTTTTTTAGCCAATTCTGTACTGCAAAGCAGGTGGAGGCAACCTTAGCAACCTGAGGTTTCATCGACAGATCCTTATCCAGCCAGAAGTCTATGTTCTTTACTTTAGAGGCCGATTCAGGGAGTGCACCTAGGTTCTCAGGCCAATGCTGTGGACCCCAGAGCCGGGGTTTCTTGCCTAAGGCCATTACCTTAGTCTTATCGCTGTTAAGGTTTAGCGAATTATTATTCATCTATGTGGAAATCGGACCCAAACAGGAGTTCATGGCCTCAGAATTTTGGCACTGAGCAGACAACATAGAGAAGATGATTTGAGTGGCATCTTTGTATGAGAACAAAGGTAGGCCACAATTTTGCACCACGTCCGTAAGTGTACGAACATAAATATTGAATAGCATCGGACTTATAGCAGAGCCCAGAGGGACTCTAAAAGTGAGGACACATGGCTCAGACATAGAGCTGGCTGAGAAAACTTGGAAAGTGCGATATTTCAGAAAAGAAGACCTCGAGGATAAAGCTGTCCCCTATAGACCCAATTTCGCCAATCTTTCCAGGAAAGTGGAATGAGACAACAAAGGCAGCGCTAAGATCGAGCAGAACCGGCACGGCCGTTCCACCCTCATCCGGAAGTCATCTCGGATATTCCGTGACTCCTAGGAGGGTGGATTCGGTACTGCGTCCTGCTCTAATACCTTATTGTGAGGAGTGCATAAAGTTTTGGGATTCCACAAAGGTGGTGATCTGTGAGTTCACATGTTTCTCCAAATTTTTGGAGAGACTGGGAAGCATTGAGATTGGCCTAAAATTGGACTAATTGGTGGGATCCGTGTTAGGTTTTTAAGAGGGCAGAACCATGCCTGAGGAATGCGTTCCTTTTGTAACGATGATTTAAGAAGTCGTCTTACTAAGTTGTTTCTGGTCTGAGTCCAGCAGGTTAAGCGTGGTTGGCGGAAGGGCATCTCTGGAGAGCCCTATTTTACTGATTGAATCAAGGTCAGAAAACGAAGGGTATCCAAAGGGGTCAGTGAATTCATTTTTATAATAGCTTGTGCGGTGTTCGAGATGTAATCTTCACCTGTTGGAGGGTGAAACCAAGCACTGATGTTGGGAATATTATCAACCGCCTGACGTTCAGCTGTCTGAACCTTCACAAGAGAGAGTTGGATGTTCGACACCTTTTTAACAAAAAAGTGTGCCAGCACCTACCATTGCGACTGAGACAGTAAAGGTGACTGAGATACTTCAAAAGGGTCATAAAGTTCTTTGACCACTTTTATAGAGTGTTTTGGAGCAGTTTTGGGAGGTGAAGATTTTATCTGAGTAGAATGATGCTTGAGCAGATGTACAAAGCCAATGATAGTTTTTCAAAGCCGATTTATACATGAGTTTCACATCCTCATCATAGGATTTCCTCCAGGTACTTTCCAGGCCCATACACTGCTTTTTCTCCAAATGTCTAGCCTCAGTAAACCACAGGGCAAGGGGGTGGATTCTGACTGAGGAGCTAAGTTTGGCCAGCAAAATTATCATCAAGGAGTCACATATCCAGTCATCAACCACAGGTTGTTCTAAGTCAGTCACCTGCTTCAGGTTGAGTATTGTATTCCGTATCCGAGCATTCAGAGCATTAGACCAGTTCCTAGACAAGACTAAAGGTCTGGCTGCCCCTGTAGAGGGGGTTAAATGAGTCAGGCTGGAAAAGGGTACTGCCAAGTGGCCTGACCACAGTAACGGCAGGGGAGGGTCTGTAGTGAGGTTCTTGATGCTTGAAAAAATAAGGTCTAGAAAGTGACCTGCCCTGTGTATGGGTGGTGAATTAATTAGAACTGAATTCAACTTGCTCAGATCCTCTATAAAGGCCCAACCAATACTGCACGTGGGATATTACAGATGAATATTAAGATCTTCGAGCAATATAAAGTTGGGGCATTTGAGGCTTTATGGAGAGAGTAAGTCAGTAACCAAGGAAAACCAGTTCCCAGCATAGCCCGGAGGATGGTAAATCAGCGCACCGGATACTGTAAAATTGTGTTTGATAGAGTGAAAAAAAAGGCTTCTCAAGCAGGAATAGATAGCTTCTGTACTTTGTCTGTACTTATCCTTAAAAATGATAGTGATCCCGCCACCCGATTTATCCTGCCTATCCCTTCGAGCAATGGAATAATTTGGCGATGGTGCGGCAATGATATCGGGTACAGAAGCCTCATGAAGCCATGTCTAAGTCAGAAACGGGGCAACAGGGGCTTTATCCAGCAAGAAACTGTATAAGTGCTGATGTTGCCTTGGGAGGGAGCGACAGTTGACGCTGAAAAAGCGGAATTCACTTCCTGACCTGCTACCAAGGTGACGGCTTTATTGCTTGAAGATCCCTGGGCGCAATCCATGGCGATCCACTTACCATCTTTCTTTCACTGTTCTCTGATATGAAGTCTCTGTATCATCATTGACCACAATCTCAACCTGAATGACTGCATTGACCCTTCCAACTTTATCTTCGAGAAAACTAAAGTGGTTAGTTCCACACTCTAACTTCTGGAATGCAGTATATGCACTTGTTATCCGACATCTAGATTGAGGAATGTACTGTAAGAAGACCTTCCCAAAATTCTCTATTGCTCCACTTAGAGGTATGCTCCTTACTGCTGTGTGACTTGTCGTAGGAGCCAGAAAGTTAGACCACATCATTCCCTCTCCTGTTAGTTCGAAGCAAATTTTCCAAATTTCTTGTCCTGAACTTGGCAAGGGGAGTCGGTGGTGGATACCTCTGTGCTGAAGTACAGAATTTCTTGTCATCACTGGTGTGAATACCTGGGCATCGGATACACAAATCTTAGGCATACCTGCTGAAAGTTTGCCTTACTTAAGTTGCAGATAATTCTCTATTCCACCAGTCAGCCAGGATGCTGGTTCTGGGCTGGTCTGCCATTTTGCTTACTCCACTTAGACAGGTACATCCAAGATTTTTTTAATAAACTGTGAGCAGGAAAGTGGGGTGGAGCTGGGAAACTCGGGTCTAGAGAAACCCAAAACAAAAAGGCCAGAGAGGCTGCCCCAGTTAGCCACCTGTTAAGCTGGGGGAAGGGGAGTGGAGAGGTAGCCCTTCCAGAGAACAATGGACCAGGAAAGAGCGGGGGAAACTATGTGGCTACAAATCGACCTTCACTCTCACTTCTCAGAGTTTTAAAACCACAAAGGATCCCTGGAATATTCTTGGGAAGGGAAACCCTGAAATTCTCATCTTCTGTCTGGGCTCCTGCTGTAACCCGTCATCTTAGGTACCACTAAAATGAGCTTTGCAGTAAAGATATATTGTGGGGGAAAAAATTACCTGAAAATAATTGTCATAAAGATTTTCTACTCAAAATAATAGAACAAATACAAGTTGTGATACAAAAAAATGACATTGGAACATAGCATACTTTAAAAGGTAAATGTAAGTGTAGTGGGATCGAGGCTTAAGGGGCATCCCTTGAGAGAAGCATTTGAAGTTGAATGTTGAAGGGGGGGCTGGTAAGGGTTTATTGGGATTTAGGGAACGGTAGCATTAAGGGATAGTAAGGGGTTGATTGGGTTCTAAGATTGGTAACGTTAAGGGGAGTTACAGGCTTTGGTGTTTTAGTGAAGGGTAGCATTAAAGGGTAGTAATGTTTAATTAGGATTTAGGGAAAGTTAGTAAGGGATTTTTCAGGGTTATTAGGGTTCAGCGATGGGTAGCGTCAAAGAGTAGTAAGGGTAGTATTCAGGGAAGTAAGTATGTTTTGGAATCAGGGATGAGTGGTAATGGAAAGTAAGGGGATTTTATGGTTCAGGGAGAGGGTAGTGTAATAAGGTGGAATCTGACTGCATGGTTGCCCCCACTTTTTTTCTGTTGTTTTGCTGGTTATCAACTTAGTTTGGTTGGGATCATGCTATTCAGGACCCCAGCCTATCTGCTTTCCTCTTGAAATTGATTCCATGTACTTTAGATACACTCCAGATTGGAATCTGGGGTACCCATATAAGTCCCTAGTATATGGTATACTATGTACCCAGGGCATAGGTAGCCCAGAGGCCTACCAGGGGCTGCAGCATGTATTATGCCACCCCTGGGAAGCCATCCAAAATGACACCACAGGTCTACTACTGCAGCCTGGATAAGGTGGTGTATGCACCCCTTACTGGGATATAGGTTACCTATATCTCTTCTGATCACTGCACATATTAACCTATCAGTCACCCCTATGGCAGGCCTTGACAATCCCGAAGGCAGGGTGCTGGGTTTTATGTGATAGAGTGCCCATGCATGAGCAGAGCCCCTCTGCAGCATTCGGAATCTATTCTCCAGGGTTGTCTGTGATGCAGCCATACCATATACTCCTAAGTGCATTATAACCTCGCGGTAAATGCTAACTTTGGAATGGCTGTATGGAAACATGTCGTGTTTGGTGTCAAACACCTTGGAATCATACCTCCCTGCCAGTAACTGGCGGGGGAGGTATGATTCCACCCTACTAAAGGGAGAACCATGACTTCACCCGGTAGCAGCTTCACAGACCCTGGCATCACAAAATGGATGCTGCCAGCCACAGACACCAGTCTGCCCTCCTGCTGCTGGACGAAACTCCGGCAGAGGAGGCCTGGACAATAGGTTTCCTGTCACAGGAAGGTGTGACCACCTCCCAGACAGGCTTTAGTGTATTGGGGCTGGGTGGGTGTACTCCAAGAGTGCTTTGATGTTTGCACTGGGGGCACATTTGGTGTCCCTGTGCATAGTCAACCTCAAACCGGTTGCAGGTGCACTCAGCCCCTGCATTGGCGTGAAGCTGGACAAAGGACATGGGTGTAGCCACCCCTCTGTCCTGACCCTCCCATAGGTGGGTCCCCAGAGTTTGTCCCACCCCTTCCTTGGGTATAAAGTAGGAACTCCTGACTACAGGACTTTAGATTTACCTGGACGAAACTCTGCTACAGAATCCCAGAACTTCTACTATCTACACAACGTCTGAAGAATCTCCCTTGGAGTAAAGGAGTTACTCCCCCTGCAAGGCAGGCACGAAATACGCAGCTGTCCAGTTAGCAACTACGCAGCTCCTGCAGGGCTCCGAAGACTTTGCAACACAGGAGGTTGGTTTCCAAGCTTCCCCCAAGGCCGATTGTGCTCTCAGCAACCCTGAGATCCAAAGCCCTCGTGGGGACCGTGCAACCCAACCCCCTGGACACTGTGCACATTTGCAGCAGCATATGCTTCTTGGAGATCCCTGAGACTGTGCTTTGGGCTACTTGTAGTCCAGACCCTGAGCAGTGATTCCACCAAAGATTACTGGCCTACACTCCTCGAGTGACCCGTGGGTTGGTATTTAGTGATTCGTCTCGAGGTCCCTTCGCGATCCCTTGTCCGTCGACTTGTGGGTCCCTGAGAAGGGTACTTTTACTTTCAACGGGCTTTCCTGGTTGCTCCAGACGTGCCCTGACTCTCCATCACTTGGGGAGTCCACAGGACCTTGCTGGTCCACACCAAAGCTATTTTACTCTCACCGAGTGGGTTGCCGTTGCCAAGGCTTGTTGGTCTCCAATCTAGACACCGACCCCCCCCAGCACTCGACATCCTTCGTGGGACAGCTCGTCTGCAGACTGTTGCCGTCGTCGACGCCTCCTGGTCTCCGTGGCAGTGGAGTCCAGCTTCACCTCATCTCACCTGAAACAGCCAACATAGGTGGGCATTTGGCTATCGTGCTCCTGGTCACTGGCAAGTGACCCAGACTCTGTCCCCTCTGCTTTCAGGTTCTTCACATCTTCAATCCAGGCTTGAATCACACCGAACACTTTTGCTTTCCACGGCAGCTGCACTTTGCAGCAACTCTCTATTGACGACCTCCAAGGTTCCCGACACCATTTGACACCTATGCGCCTGGCTTCCCTGGGTTAGGTAACACGAGTACTCCGGTGCTCACGTGGGTGCTGGCCTTAGAACCTTCTAAGTCCGAAAGGGTTTGCTCCAAGTCCTCTCCTAAGTGTCCTTAAACTCTAAAATTTCAACCGCGACTTTCCCATAGGATTATACGGAGCTCGCGGCTGTGTTCTCACACTACACGCGTCCCCCGTGGGTCTCCTGTGTCACTACCTTGGGTGGCTCCTTGGGGTCCCAGTGAATCTACGTGCTCTAGGCACTGTCTAGTCAAGTCGTCCACTTTCTTAATATATGGTTTGGTCTCCCCCTGGGGCCCATTGTATATTGTGCTATTTACTGTCGCTTTAGAACTGTATTATTGTGTGCCTTGCTCTCTAATCTCATAAAGAGGTTAGTGTTTAGAAATAAATAAATATATTTTATATATTCCTTGTGTGGTTCTCCTTTCATTTAGTTATTCAATAGGTTATAATCTGGTAAATCAAGCTGCTTTACACTCCTTCAAGACTTAGACTGAAGGCTGCTCTCCATAGCTACCACTAGGATAGCTTTCAATAAAGGTTGTCTTAAACCTAATCATCAATAAGGGTTGTTTGGACTGGTGCAAGGTGCCCACTATAACTAGTGGACAGCATATACCAGGCCAACTTATCACAGGTAGCATTTTGGGTCTTTCGGGGTTTTAGGGTTCAGGGACAGGTAGCATAAAAGAGTACCAAGGGGGTTTTAGGTTCAAGGTGGGTATTGTGAAGCGATATTAGGAGTTTTTGTAGGGTTTAGGGAAAACATTTTTTGTTCCGTGAAGTATATCCTTAAGAGACAGGAAGATTTTTTTTCCCTGATTCAGGGAATGTTAGCTTTAAGGGTTAGTAGAGTGTTTTATGGTGCAACGAATGGTGTGTAAATGAGTCGGAAGAGGTTTTTGGGGGTCGGGAAGGGTTTTATTAAGCGGCTGTAAGTGGTTTTTAGGGTTCAGGGAAGGGGAACATTGAGGGGTAGTTTGGGGTTTTAAGGGTTCCATGATGGGGAAGCGTTGAATGAGTTATTAGTGTACAGTTAGATAAATTAAAGAATGCATGTAACAAAATTGACTTTTAAAACACATTATTTTTGGAAATATAAGTAATAACAAAGAACAGGACATTTATACCACAATATTTAAGATTAACTAAAACTTTGTGTGAACTTTTATTTCTTTGTGCTACAAAGTACCTGCTCCACTACAAACATGTAATAGACACACTATGTCTCTGTCCAATCATAAGACAGTTGTCCAGATATCTGAATGTGTCCTAATCAGGTGTTAGCAGTTTTCAGGGTCCATTTTTAATTTGCGTTGTGGCATTGGTCGTTTGCATCTCTTTGTCTTAATTAAGGATTACATGAACAGATTTCAACAGCAGGAAAGGATGAGTTGCATTAAAGCTGATAGGGGACAACTTATAATGGAAGGGGAGAGGAGACAGAAGGGTGGAAGCAAAAGAACAGGACTGAGAGTGTGAAGAGGAAAGGTGGAGGAAAATGGAGTGGCGGAAAACTAATGACAAGGGTAAGGAATAGTGAGATAGAAGGAAAGTAAAAGATATGACTAGATCGGGGAATGAAGGAGAAAGAAGTGTTAAACGGACGGAAATAATGAAGGTGCTCAGGGGAGGGTGACTGTGCGAGAGAAGGACTGGGAGAGGATCTCAGACTCCTTAAAAACGCTGCCACACATGGGCACGGATCTCCTAGTTCCTGCTTCATGTGCAACGCTCCCTTTACCATTAAACACCCCTCATGCCAGCCTCAGTGGAACTCCAGTATATCTCTAGTTACAGGCATCAATTTACGATTTACCTCTTGTGTGTCCCTCCCTCCCTTGTTGTCCTACCCGTGCTCCTCCCTTTGTCCCCTTGTCCTCACTTGCTTAAATGAAGATGGTAAATGCATCGAGACAGCGTCCATCTCCGCTCTGGAGAGGAGTGGATATATATGGCTAGAAAGGCCCTCCTCCTACCCTCTCTTGGTATCTTGATGACTGATTGGTCAGCAGCATGTCTGACACCTCCCTTTTCCTCTCTTTCTAAATTGTATTGGTCTGATATGAATCAGAGCCCCTCACCCCCCTTTAAATGGAGCGCTCTGACCGTCATCTTGCTGCTGCTTTTACCGTTTCGCCAACACGAGGACCTAAGCTGCACTGCTGCTGGGTCTAAAAAACTCACACTTTGCTCTAGAATTTTGATAAATGTATATCAGCAGAGAGACCAGGAGAGCACTGTTTGTTTACCAGAGGTTTGAACTTAAAGATTGCCCAGCTCATAAAGGTGACCTGCCGCTACCAAGCCAAGCCACCCTTCCAAACCATGGAGATTGACATTTATGCCAGACACTGTACAGATAGAGGTGATTTGGGTAACTCTATGTCCCTATGTATTCCTGTGGCTGGGCCATAGAAATCCACTGGTTATGTTATGATAAATGAATTTGTAGCGCTCGTTTACCCGAAGGTGTCCTGGCGCTAGGTCAGAGGTTTGGACAGGAAAGTGGAGAGAGGAGTTGGGGGTGAGGAGTTGTCAACCTCAAATCTGGGGAACTGGGGTTCGTGTCTCGGCGATGACGAGTAACATCCTGTGATTCTGGGCAAATTACGTAATCTCCCTGTGCCTAACAAAAAAATATACGTGTCCTCGTGTAACGCAACTGGTGCTATTTAAAGCACTCTGATACCCGATACCTTCGGGTCAAGTTTGCGCTATACAAAACTCTGTTGAAAAAAAAAAAGTGGCCTGGGCCTAGATATTAAAAAGCCACGTTTTAAATTATTTTGTAAAGATGAGCAGGTTGAAGGCAGAATGCATAGGATGAGGTAGCGAGTTCCAAGCCTTGGATGTGCAGGTGATGAGACTCCTGCCTCCCCAGAGAGTGCTCTTGAATTTGGGAACAACAAGAGTTTGAAGAGCCCAAAGAGCAAAGCGTTCTGCTGTGTTCGTACCATTTAAAACCCTGCCTAAGGTGGGACGGACCTGTATTGTGTAGAGCCGTAAAGGCTTTACAACGAGCTTTGAATTTGACTTACCGGAAGCCAATTTAGTTTTTGTTTTGGATTTCGGTTTTGACTGACTTGAATGTAGGTGTTCACGCCTACTTTCATGTATTCCCACTTCACCCAGCAATTAACCCTACTCGTCGGCTTCTGTGCATGCTCCACTCTCATTACAAACTACCATGTACTACCCCTTCCTTAACTAGCATTCCTCCTATTGCCAGCATGCTCAGCTCCTTTTACTTGGCCCTATCAGTCTTTAGTCAGCACCCCCCCGTACCCCTGCCCCCCAATACCAGCTCCCTCTGCCCGCCTCCTTGTATCTCCCTCTGCTCGCCTCCTTGTATCTCCTTCTGCCCTCCTCCTTCTATCTCCCTCTGCTCGCCTCCTTGTATCTCCCTCTGCTCGCCTCCTTGTATCTCCTTCTGCCCCCTCCTTGTATCTCCCTCTGCTCGCCTCCTTGTATCTCCCTCTGCTCGCCTCCTTGTATCTCCCTCTGCTCGCCTCCTTGTATCTCCTTCTGCCCCCCTCCTTGCATCTCCCTCTGCCCGCCTCCTTGCATCTCCCTCTGCCCGCCTCCTTGCATCTCCCTCTGCCCGCCTCCTTGCATCTCCCTCTGCCCGCCTCCTTGCATCTCCCTCTGCCCGCCTCCTTGCATCTCCCTCTGCCCGCCTCCTTGCATCTCCCTCTGCCAGCCTGCTTGCATCTCCTGCTGCTCGCCTCCTTGCATCTCCTTCTGCTCGCCTCCTTGCATCTCCTTCTGCTCGCCTCCTTGCATCTCCTTCTGCTCGCCTCCTTGCATCTCCTTCTGCTCGCCTCCTTGCATCTCCTTCTGCCCGCCTCCTTGCATCTCCTTCTGCCCGCCTCCTTGCATCTCCTTCTGCCCAGTATCATTCCCTCTGCTTCTGGGCCAGGCCGGCCGTAGGGGCCGAGGTGAGAATGCCCTTAGGGTCAGAATAACACTTGTCCCCCAGCCTCAGTAAGTTTGACAGGGGAGTGCCAATGATACTACCGACACTTCGCAGTGGTCTGCCAGGAACGGGAAAAACAGTAAGTCTCCGTGGGCCGGTTTACATGGGCTCTGAACAACCGGCCCGCAGATGACCATGAGGCACCAGTGTCCGACTGCCCGCTTTACCAATCCGACCCTGTGTAGAAACTCACTCCTTTCCAAGTGTGCACCATCCTGCTGCCGCATTACGGATACCCACGGAGAGCTCAGTTGGTCTGCGCCAATCCTGCCTTACGGCCGTGTAGTATACTTGTGCTTCTCACAAGATGGCCACTTGTGGTAATTAGACCTTCCTTTGTGTTCCCTATTTCCCAGCCTCCCAGAATACCTGTGTGCATTCTATCTTGTACTGTTTGAGGGTTCCACTCTTGTCAGTTGATGGTCTGGTCAGCTTGCAAGGTGTGCAAAAAAAGGAACGGTATAAGCTTGTTCATCGGGCAATTACACAGTTGCTGGAAAGAATCCAGTTGTTGCAAATATGTGGAATCCATAGCAGCATCGCTGTTGTTATGGGAAAATTTTGCTCAGGGACACATGTTCATGCTTTGGAAGCTGAGAATAGGAACTCACCCAACCAAAGCCTTCACGGATCCACAATTCCCTAGTGGATGAAGGTGTCAAAGAAAAATCATGCAATCTCCAGGACCTCATCCAGTGCCGCTCTTCTTATCCAACATTTACTAATGTTTGGCAGGACAATGATCTATCTTCCAAAGAAAACACTTTCAGCACACATAAAGGTCCTCGATGAACACTCCATCAAAGCTGAGGGAAATGTTGTTCAAGCCAACTCTGTAGCACTGAGACAAAAAGCCCCCCAAAAAAAAAAAAAAAAAAACTGTGACACAGTTTTTGAACCAGGGAAAGAGAACCAGGATCGGAACTAAGGGTCCTGCAACGCCCAGAAACCGGCTAAAGATGAAACATGCTGGGTCAACGATGGTGTCTGTACTTGAAACTTCTAATTTGAAGCATGGAGGCAACTGTTCAGTAATTTATCTACGATTGGCAGCACAAGTCAGGGTTGGACCAAGTCAGATTGACTGTGACTGTCTCTCCCTGTTTTGTCCGTTGAAGGGGAGTAGGTGATAGTGATGACTTTCGGTTGCTTTGGTCCTGCTTCTCTCTTCACCCTCGACCTCTAAACGATTCTTTGCCTTCGTGACCTTAAAGTCCAAGAGGTCGCTAACCTCCTTCATGTCGTATTGTTGTTGTTTCCCATGTTTTAGGCTTTCTTTTGTATTCTGTTTCCTTATTTTCTTTTCCCTGTAAAGGAGGAAGATGTATAGTATACTTGTGCTTCTCACAAGATGGCCACTTGTGGTAATTAGACCTTCCTTTGTGTTCCCTATTTCCCAGCCCCCCAGAATACCTGTGTGCATTCTTTCTTGTACTGTTTGAGGGTTTCACTCTTGTCAGTTGATGGTCTGATCAGCTGGCAAGGTGTGCACTCAGCTGTGCCCTACAATAAATCTACATGGAACTAACTGGAAGTGTCCTGAGATCTATTTACAACAATTTGGCGACGATTTAGCTGACCAGACCAGAGAGGAAACCATCAAACACGCCTGAGCAGCACCTCGCAAAAAGAACCCACTGCGGTCCACCTATCTGCTGCCAGTAACGTGATCAAAAGAAACAAGAAACCGGATAAACGAGGGTAAAGTCAAAAGAAACGAAACCAAGGAAAGAAAAGTCTACCTTCCCCAACCGTGAGTCAATAACTGATCCCTGTCAGCACCTCACACCAAGAACCCAAGACTGCGCGCCACTCAACTGCAGCAAGGTGAAAAGAAATTGTAATTCAAAGAAACCTACTGCAAGTATTCTCCAGTTGCAGTCGGAACAAGATAAACGAAAGAAACCAATTGATGGCACAGGTCATACATTTATTGCTGCCAGAAACGGGGAAATTAGAAGAAGAAAGAAACCAGTAACTCACGCTCCTATGCCTAGCTGCTGTCATCCTGTGGTCCAAATTTCCGATGGGGCAAAAGTGGAGAAATCCGGAGAAATTCGTCGGAGGCAGATCTGTTGTCACTCTCCATAACTGTGAGTCAGTTTCAAGCTGTGCGTGCTCTAAACCGCATGCGCCATTCCTGCGTTGCTAGGGAGCAGAGTCTCGAGGAAGTTTTCCTCGTTGCCAGGGAGCTCCGTGTTGACCTCCATAGCACGCGTCATTGTGCAATGTCGCACAAAGTGAAACATCACGTCGCAACGTCAGGAAGCCATTTTGCAACTTTCTGCCCTGAATGTGGTTTTTTTCGTTTCCCATGGTAACGAGAGTTACGGGGCCACAACGCGACATTGCCCGCTTCCCGGCGTGAAGACAATGTTCATCGTATGTCACCCGAAGCGTGTTTCAGCAGTCATTACCTCATTGAGGGTGATAGAACACATTCAGCTTTATGAACTATAGGGAATATCAAAGCGCTGGCAGTTCCGATGTTAAGCGCGTGTGTTTTGGTTAAAAGAAGACACTCGCAGAAATCTCACCCATCAGCAGTTTCCGTCATGCTGCGCTTTGAAATGCCCTTTGACTACATAGACTAGTCATATCTCAAAGCATTACAGGGAAGCACAAACGAGTCGATGTTAAGGCTATTAATTCTATGTCAGGACAGGAGGCTCCGATTATGCTTTCTCATTTCTTTATTAGAAATGCTCAGCAGCCAATAAAAACACAGTAGATAAAGAGAAAAACTACAGTACCCATAAACACCAGTGTATCACGTGACCAATCATAGAGACCATAGTATAAAAGGTCATGTAGAAAGTATCATATCCTCTTTGTTTGCTGCTCCGCAGCCAGTTAAGTGTATTTTCTTTATTTGTTACTGAATGAATTGCTTTGTTCTGATAGTGAATTTTTGTGCCTGTTTAATGCTCCGCTGGCGCTTCATATCCACGCGTTGCCACGCTGTTGTTATCCGGTTTCCATGGTTCCCGTAACGTGTTTATCGGCTCTTCCGCTCGCCGCTTTCGTTCTGCGGGGAGCGTAAGGTTTCACCTTCCCTGAGCCGGGCGCTTCGCGCCCGCGTCTCTATTTATTATTGTGGAGAGGGAGAGAGGGGCTTGGAGGCTCGCGCTTTGCCTGCGAGCGCTCCGTTTCTATTCAATACCGGGCGGCCGTTACCGCGCATGCGTGGCAGCCATATTTTGTCAAAAACGGACGATTTTTCGTCAGAAGAAGGTCGCATTTAGCGCCCATTGCCCACAGCCTGTGTATTTTGCCCCAAATACGCCCATTTGCAATATTATATCTTTGGGCTGTACAATCCATCAAAGGCCCTCCCTCCACGTTTAATTCTTGCAGTGTGTTCAGGTTTCTACCTGCATTTTTTGGCTTGCTGTGGGTTTTTTTTCACTCCCCCTGCATTGTGCCTTTGGCCATTATTAATTATTGTCATCTCTGTGGGCATTATACCTTGCTTCACATCTGTGTCATAATGGAGGATTATTATTATGAAGATGACTATTACTATGACGATGATGCCTCTGGCTCTCTGGAGCAGGATTTGGTGGAGGCTTTGGATCAGGGAGTACAACAGTCGGTTAATAAGGCGCTTGTTGGTGCCATTAACCCCTTAAAACGTCATTTGTCTCTCTATGCTCAACAACGGGGCTGGTTGCCGGCTGCTCGTGCCTCCTGTAAATCCACACAAATTTGATTTTCAAAAGTTGGCCAAAAGTTTGTCTTCAGACAGGTCTACTCCTAAGGCGACGGCTGGGACCTCGTTTTCCGCCTTCCCTGATACGGATGCTGATGACACTCATTCCTCCACTTCCTCTGAACTTGACCCTCCTCCACGGAAAAAGGCTCGTAAGGACCACTTCGTGGACGCTCCCTCACATCCCCCTATACTCACTTTTGAACCCTCTGATATTGTTCATGCAAACTCTTCTTCTTGGTTGCCATCTCCTGCAGTGGCGGAATATGTACAAGCTCATATTCGCCAACCTTTTGAAAAGGATGTCAGGGCCCGCCTGAGATCCGAGTGTCCACGACCTGATTTGGCTGACCATTTGGCCGAAACCCCAGAAGTGGATCCTACGATGGTCACATATCTCAAAAAGTACGCCAAAGACCCCAAGAAGGGTCTTGACAGGTCCTGGCATACCTGCCAAGACAAATTGTTAGACTTATTGGGCCCGCTTACTAAAATCTTGGATCTTGGTGTTCTCGCCAAGGAGTCTTCAGCCCTTGTTGATCCTGATGAGCTCATTGAATGGTCCCAGAGGGCTATTTGCCAGTTGGGCAATGCCAACTGCGCAATTTCTTGTGAACGACGCCGTTCCATTCTTCTCAAACTCGATCCAAAGCTGGCGGAGCTCTCATCTTCCGAGTACGGCCCCTTGGCTCAAGGACAGTTATTTGGTCAGCCGTTCCTGAAGGAGCTTACGCACTTTGTGGCCACTTTCAGTGGCCTTGACAAGGCTCAAGCCTCGCTGCGGCGAGCGTTTCGGACGGTTTTTGCCAAGGCCGGACGACATAGGGGGCACTAGTTCGGCCGTGGGTCTCAGCAGAATTCCCAGAGAGGATTCCAGTCCCACAGAGGGGGTGATCAGGACTCCGGATTCACCACTTGTTCCAGTTTCTATCCATCTCGCAAAGGGAGAGGATAGTTTAGGAAAGGTCACTTCGGTGGACACCAAGGAGGTCACCAGGACTCCAACACTTCAGGTGAGGTTAATTCCAGCTTCCGAGGTGGTTTTGGGGGGCAGGATCCAATTTTTTCTCCACAATTGGCGTCTAATCTCCAACGATGCTTGGGTGCTGGAAACGGTTCAGGGTTACAAGATAGAGTTTGACCAGCCCCAGCCTCAAATCCTCCCTCCAACCCCTTGTTTTTCTCCCTTCAGGATCAGGAGTTCATTTCAGCAGAAATAGAATTCCTTCTCGCAAAAGGGGGAATCCTTCGGACTATCCGTCATCCAAGAGGTTTTGTGAGCACGGTGTTTCTGGTTCAGAAACGAGGGGGCGGATCCCGTTTGGTTCTCAATCTAAAGGAGTTCAACGGCGGGGTAGTTTACCGCCATTTCAAAATGGAAGGGATCCATCTGTTGAGAGATCTTCTCCGGGAAGGGGATTGGATGGTTCGCCTAGATCTCAAAGATGCGTATTTGTCGATTCCAATATTCAGGCCCCATCGTCGGTTTTTTCAGTTCCAATGGCAGGGGGACTGGTTCGAATACAAGGTTCTCCTGTTCGGCCTCTCGTCAGCTCCCTGGTGCTTCACAAAGCTTCTGAAGGCCGTCGTGGAATGCTTGCGCGCTCGGGGTGTCCGCATGATTGTATACTTGGACGACATTCTGATCATGGCAGATTGTCTACGCAAGTTGATTTCACATCTGGAATGCGATCGACCTGTTACAATCTCTGAGATTTCTGGTGAATCCTCAGAAATCTGTTTTCACCCCATCTTAAGTGATAGACTTTCTAGGTTTCCAGGTCAATTCTCTGACCTGTCAGCTTCTTTTACCCAATCAGAAGATTCGCTACATCAAGAGGGAGTTGGACTGGAATTTGCGTCACCTTCGGGATTTCAGCGATTGGAGGCTTCACCCTCGCATATTCCGTTCTCTTCGTCGGTTTTGGGGCCAGTGTCACATCGATTTGCTTCTCGCCTCAACACTCAGCTTCCTCGGTTCTTCAGCTGGTGGCCGGATCCGAAAGCCCTGGCCATGGACGCATTTCTACAAATCTGGCCTCCCCTTCTGTGCTACGCCTTTCCCCCGTTCATGATTATTCCCAGAGTCCTGGCTTGCACAAAGCGTTATCAGTCGGAACTGATTCTGATTGCTCCTCTGTGGAGGGCTCAAGCTTGGTTCCCAGTTCTCCTGGAAATGTGTTGTGCAGTGCCGCTCCTTCTTCCCCAGAAGTGGAATCTCTTGCTGGACCCTCTCGGCAATCCGCATCCCCTGATCCAGTCAGGCTCTCTCCTTCTTCTGGCATGGCGACTTTCGGGGATCGTTGGACGGTCCCAGGCCTTTCACGAGACGCTTTCAAGTTTATCAGTGGATCTTGGGCACCCAACACTCATAAACGCTACTCAGGCTCCTGGAAGCGATGGTGTGCTTGGTGTGTTCAACGGGAAACTGATCCCGCTGCAGCGGATGTATCTCTGATCATTATTTTTTTAGCGTCTCTTGCTTCCTCCGGTTTGGCTTATCGGACGGTTAATAATTTCCGTTCCGCCATTTCGGCAGGCCACGTTCCTATTGCTGGTAAACCCGCGGGTGAGCATCCTTTGATTACCAAATTGCTTAAGGGTATCCGTCTAGCGACACCCCCATGTCCTAAGTACGTGTCTTTATGGGATGTATCCATTGTTTTGAGGTTCTTGGAAGCCTGGCCTTCCAATTCTTTGCTTTCCCGTAAACAACTATCAGCCAAACTGACCATGTTGTTATGCCTGGTTTCTTGCAAACGGGTGTCTGATGTTCGTGCTTTGGACTTGGCAGGCCGCAGTTTTACACCTGAGGGTGTCACATTTCGTCTTTCCAAATGTACCAAAATGAATACTTCCTCGATTACCTATCCTTCCTTTCCTAATCATCCCAACCTTTGCGTTGTCCAATGCGTCAAGGATTATGAGGTATGTACTGCTCCTTTACGTTCAGATATGCATGGTCAACTGTTGATTGCTTTGCAGAAGCCTTTTCGCCCTGTTACCCCAGCTACTTTGGCTCGCTGGGTTAGATGGCTCATGTCTGAAGCCGGCATTGATGTTTCCATTTTTGGTGCTCATTTGGCACGTGGGGCTATGGCTTCTAAGGCATTCTCGATGGGTGTTACTTTGTTTGACATCATGAAGGCTGCAGATTGGTCTTCTGATTCTGTGTTCAAAACCTTTTATTACAAGCCAATTGATCATATTGCTTCAGTGGTGGTGGATAAGCTTTGAACAAGCATAATCGGAGCCTCCTGTCCTGACATAGAATTCAGAATTTGCGAACATACATGACAAGAATTTTCAATTCTATTAAGGATAAGGAGGCGAGGATTATCCCACCCGTTGTTATTGTTTTCTGCACATGTTATGCATTTATACTGTTGCTTTTTACATATGCATTATGTTTAGTGTAATTCATTATTTCTCTAACCCCCCCCTATTGTGATTTCATACTATATGTATTGGATGTGTATTATGGCAGTCTGTATCTTTTCAGGTTCTGACCCGAAGTAACGGTGTTGCTGTTCCATCTGGCTTATCCTGCTTTCGATGCTCTTCTGTTTCCGAGGTTCTACTGCCACCGAGTCCTGTGTTCTTCAATGTGGACTTCTGCTGCTGCTGATGGTCTTTTCTATCCCTGATGTTCAACGTTGTTCTTGGACTTCCTGTTTTAATTTAACTGGTTTTTTTCCTCAACAAAGAAAGAGGATATGATACTTTCTACATGACCTTTTATACTATGGTCTCTATGGTTGGTCACGTGATATCCTGGTGTTTATGGGTACTGTAGTTTTTCTCTTTATCTACTGTGTTTTTATTGGCTGCTGAGCATTTCTAATAAAGAAATGAGAAAGCATAATCCTCGCCTCCTTGTCCTTAATAGAATTGAAAATTCTTGTCACGTATGTTCGCAAATTTGGAATTCTTTTACGAGAGTGCCACCTGGTGGATTTTCAAAGTATTTTTTGTGATTGCGTTTCACAATATGGATTTCATTTCAAAGGCAGGCAGAACGAGTGACATGAAAGTAATACTTGAAAATAATAAAACCTACTGCTGCATTGCTCTATTGTTCTGCATTTGAAATCCAGATTAAAACTAAGGCAGTGAAGTGAGAGAAATAATTTAGAAATAATAAAACCTTCTACTGCACTGATAGTAACTTTCAAAAATGTATTTGTGAAGAGGTTGATGCATTAATAAAGCACCAAAGGGAGTATATAACCTGTTATTCCAGCTGATGTTGATTGATTTGTGTAGGCAACAGTTTTATTTTGCCATAATGCCTATGCCGTCTAGTACTACCTGATTAAATATAATGTGATGCAGACACTTCCACCATCAAAGCCCATCACCATTACTAGCACGTCACTTACAACTACAACTCAAAATTACTCCCTGGTACAGTTAACCCTGTGAACCTAGAACCTAGAGAGTATAACACCGTAGAAAAGGAACAGTGGTCAAGTTAACATGATTTTGAAAGTTTGTGGAACAGAAGTAGAAACGGGACTTTGAGTCTAAGGTTTGAGACAGAAAATACACAATCAGAAGTGTCAAGAACTAGAAGCGGGTCAGAGGACCCTGAACAAAGATGAACATCCCATAACAAGTAGCGCATCGACACAGAGAGCCCAAGAACTGGGCAATGAGTCCAACTGCTTGACAGTGAGCCCAAAAGCGGGCTACTGTACCCAAACCAGGGACATTTGTCCTACAGCTAGAAGCTAGTCCGTAACAACGAGAAAATAAAATAATCAGAAAGGAGACTATAGTCCCAGAACCAGAAGACAAAGGTCTCAGAACTAGTACCTGGAGAGGTCAAAGGAGGTTCCAGGACCAGAAGGGGACAAAGGCCCCAGAATCAGAAGGGGACAAAGGTCGTCTCACAATAAGGAGTAGACCAGGCTCTCAGAAGCAGTACCGGGAGAGGACAAAGATGGTCCCAGGACCGCAAGGGGACAAAAGTCTCACAACCAGTACCGGAAGAGGACAAAGGAGGTCCCAGGACTGGAAGGGGACAAAGGTCTTAGAACCAGAAGAGGACAAGAGTTCCAAAACACAACACAGTTTTGTGACGGAGCGGTTCCCAGAACCAGGACAAAGTTCCAGTACCACGACAGAAAATCGTGACACAGAGGTTCCCAGAACCGGGTCTTATAGCCCACAGTACTGTGACAGATAGTCCACAGATTTGTGATAGAGCGGTTCCCAGAAGAGCCAGGACAAAGGTTCAAGTACCACGATCCCTAATCCTGACACAGCGGTTCCCAGAACTGTTCCCACGACAAAGAATCGTGACAGAGAGGTTCTCAGAACCAGGACAAGCGTCCCAGAACCAGGAGGGGACAACGGCCCCAGAACAACGTCAGAGAATCGTGACGGA
This sequence comes from Triturus cristatus, assembly GCF_964204655.1. Lineage (NCBI taxonomy): Eukaryota > Metazoa > Chordata > Amphibia > Caudata > Salamandridae > Triturus > Triturus cristatus. The sequence goes on from NC_140585.1 coordinate 357,516,467, forward strand.
GGGGTTCTCAGAACCACGATGGAGAATCGTGACGGAGAGGCCCAGAACCAGAGAAAGGGGTCCAGAACCAACAGTGGACAAAGGTCCCAGAATCACGTTGGAGAGTCGTGACGAAGAGATCTTCACAACCAGGAGAGGACCAAGGTCGTCCCAGAATCACAAGGGGACAAAGGTCGTCCCGGAACCAGAACCACGACCGAGAATCGTAACAAAGAGATTCCCACAATCAAGAGGGTTCCCACAATCAGGAGGAGACAAAGGTTCCTGCAGAACCAGGAAGGTGTTCCTACAACCAGAAGGGGACAAAGGTTCCTCTGGAACCAGGAAGAGACAAAGATACTCCCACAAGAACTGAGGTCCCAGAACCACTACAGAGAACCTAGAATTATGACTGAGAACTGTGACCGAGAGGTCCCCAGAACAAGAAAGATACAATTGTTTCTTCAGTACCATTAGGGGATAAAAGTCCCAGAACCAATACCAACCCCTAGATAAGGCAGGACTACAAACAGCTGATGGGAACTTCATTGTTACTCAACTTTGTAACTATACAGGGTGCACGGAAATTTCCAAGAGTCATCATCCTACAACGTACACCCCTGGTACCAAACCTAGAGAAAGTAGGACGTCATATAGCTATTCACAGTCTTTTGAACAAAGCAAGAGTACAAGCGGAAAGAAACACGACAACACCTTAAAAAGGGGGTGAGACTTATTACCCTGCAGTGACTGATCAGCGTGTCCAGTTTACCTGTGTGCATTCTATCTTGTACTGTTTGAGGGTTCCACTCTTGTCAGTTGATGGTCTGGTCAGCTGCTGAGGTGTGCACTCAGCTGTGTCCTACAATAAATCTACATGTAACTAACTGGAAGTGTCCTGAGATCTATTTACAACAGGCCCCCTCTTAAATTCCAACACTGAGACCTATAACCATCTCCAACAATGCACCAGACCTCGGGTCAGATGTATATATGTAAATACCTCCGAACTGTGAAATGTAATAGTTGGGCTTTACATTGGGGTGGCCTAACATATATATTCTACCGTAGAAATTCCTCTGACCGGGCAGTGCATACCCCCCCGCCTTTACATCCGCTGTGGCTACATTGTGAAAGGAAAATATGACACTGGTACATTTCTGCCTAAGTATGTGCCGCAGTTTCTTGGATGTACTTGTTCTTGCATCAGGGTAGGCAATGGCCCACTGAATTGCATCCGTGTAACATTCTATACACCCCCCCCCCCCCATATTAACATTGGTTGGTGCCAAAATACGTTTCCCTCGTGTCTCTTTACTTTTGTAGCTGCAGTCTTGTTCTTGGATTGGAAAGTGCAGCTGTCTAATAAGACCCGTTGTTTCCAGTAATAAATACAGTGGGGTTTGGGTCTGCCGATTTTGGTTGTTTAACACAAAATCGCCAGCCTCTGGCCTAATACCATTTGCCGTTTGGGTGTGTATCCTTCCGTCTAAAATTAAGTGTATACACGAGAGACTGTTGTCTCGTTATGGTTAAAACATTTTAAAATTCAAAAATATGTGAAATATTTTAAAAAATACATAAATAATTGCATGCTACTCCGTCAAGACGAAACTAGTTTTTCTGCTTGGTATAAACTTAGCCACTAGAGGATGCTAGACACCATGAAATGGATTTCGGATTTAACGCATGTCCGATTATAAATATTTCGAAAGTTTACATTCTGTGTAATTGCCACTTCAGTGAAATACCTCCGTGCCAGCCTTGAGGTTAAAGTTAGACAAATCCCTAAAAGCATCGGAAATTAGAGAGTGCATCAGTGCATGTCAATTGCTCATTCAGACGCTCACCGAGGAAGACTGGCCATCCACCACAGAGAATCGGGGCCGGACTGGGAACCCAAAGGAGCCCTGGCAAAAAGACCAGACCCCGTACGGTGCACGCCAAGTGCAGAGCGCGAGCCTAACCACTACAAAGGGGGGTTTCGGGAGGGGTTCTCTTGCCGCTCCCCCTACAATATTGGGAAAAAATTGTGCCTCCTACAGCACATTTGTCTTTATATATTCAATAGCGATTAGCTTTTAACGCATAGTAAATGATGACCTTACAGTGCACCCTGATACCACAATCTTTGTCACCATCACCCTCCAACAGTGCCTCTCATTTCTCCATAGCCCCTCTCTCACATGTGTTTTATTTGTTTTATAACACCTCTTGTGCCTATGTAGGGCGTGGGAGCACTTTACATCACACGCAGACAATGAATCATACAATTAATTGTAAATCAGTGTATAGAAAATGTTACATAGACGACAAGGTGTAGGATTCACACATGCTATCATACTGGCAGGCACTTTATAAGAGTGCGTGGTCTGGAGAAGCTCAAACTCAGGACTTGGAACACAACACAGTGGTTAGAGTTTATTTTAATTCTACCCAAACAAACCTTTTTTTTTAGCAACTAAAGAATAATGAAAGACTGGGAAAAACCCATAACTTTCTAACCTGTACCACTGTACCATGCAGTTTGCATGCAGCTCTTTGATAGAAGTTCATAGCTCATTGTCCTAGATTACGATTGAAATTTATGAACTGCACAGTAACAAAATAATCTCTGTGACAAAAGCAGTAACCCACTGAGCTATGCACATAAAATGCAATGATATGTATGGTATACTTTCTTGGCAGCAGGCATATTAACCTTCTGCGCTACCCTAGATGAGTCACAACTGCCACTGGACAAAACTCCCAACTTTCCCCAGCAGGTACGTTAATCACCAGCGTGAACTTGACTCTTATTGTTGGCCGAAAACTTCTGACTATACAAGAAACTCTGCACTGCTACAAAGCTGCCCCCCACTAACAAAACACCCCTCCCCCTTCCAGCCTTCCGGGGAAACACCCGATGCGTCGTATGGCCAGTCTGGCCTTGCAGAGACTCCTGTTCCAAAGTAGACTCCGATAAGAAGACTCACACAGGTGCACTGAGTAGCATCACAAATGACCGAAGATCAAAAGTAGAAAGTTACCTTGTACATAGAGTGCTGTTCTTCATGTTCCCTTGGCTGAGACGTTTGAAACCAGCTCTACTTTCTGAAGCCGTTAGTCCACCCCGGACTGCCACAATATCATTTCATTACCATGGAGGTAGCTGTACCAGAAACAGAATCTGCTACACACCCAGCTCTTGCACATAAGAATGGCCCAAAACAGCAGATGCGCATGTGTCTGATAAGCATGCAAACAGTTCCCTGCTAGGAGCTCTTTCTGTCTGGTTTCGCCCCAGCGTCTCCACAGGTTTTGGGTGCACAGATGTATTCCCCACTGGCTGTACAGATACTACATTGTTACATGACTCTTTCTACCACCTCATTTTATAGGGTCTTCTCCTGCTCAGCACAATGCTTCTTACAACACCACCATCATTATCATTATCATCATCATCTAGCAGTCAACACACCCACAACACATTGGGTACCACTCACTCTTGGCGCCTTTTCGCCACAACTCTACACCCCTCGATGCTGGCCTATCGAAGTGCCTCTCTGCGAATGGCTATGCCATGAATGTTCATGACCTTTTCACTCTGTCCCAACTGCAGATACTTATTGAGCAGAGACGGGGATAGCTTATTCGCTTTTACATGCCTCAAATTTTTCATGACCGAATCCTGTATTTTTTTGGTATGGTGCAGGCCAGTGGAGACTGTGTAGTACGGGAAAGGGAGAATACACTGCTTGAGGGCCACAAACACTGAATTACAGGCCTGGTTGGCATTGTGGTGCAATGCAGCATGGCTGAATGGTGTTGTCTGTTCCAAAAAGGCCAGCTTTCTCCTTATTGGTGTCCTATTGCAAGTACCACTAGTGCATTTTCGGATTCTGAAAGATTCCATGTAGTACAGTTATAATCAGAAACCAGAAACTCTAGACATCAGTCTCTGTCTCAAAAGCATTTATAGTGTCATTTATCATTCTAGTCAATAACCAGCCATTTTTATCTTTCGTATGTACATTGACATTAGGTGGGCCTTCACTGCACAAGAGTTGTCTCACTGGAGAAAATCTTAAGCATTGTTCGAGCACAAGCATCAAATCTCTTCCTGATTGACCTGGTCTGCAGAGCTTGAGTACACTGAAGTGCCATTTACCCACTGGTAGTCCCGTCATTTGCAGGGAAGGTGTCTGGTCTCCTTGGCTTGTCACTTGACACTGGTGCTATTTGTATGGTGCACCTTTGATGACTAGTCAAGGGCAGTGACGGATCAACATGTGCTGTATCAATGCTCTATTGGTGGCTGCAACTTGTCGATGTTCCTTGTGAGGATACCTTCTGATGTACCGCTGAAGAACCAGGCTGAATTAGGCCTGGCGGCGCAGGGTACGCCTGAAATCTTCTGAGTTCGCCTTCCAAATGTACAGAGACCCGGAACACTCTGTTGGCATAGGAACTTCAATTTATTAGCTGCAGCTAGGTACAGTTGTCCTAGAAGTACATCAGTGGTAGGTTATCAGGAGACTGCCCCTTCAATCCGTGGCTCACAGTCTTTTATAGCGCTTGAATCCCCTAAAGCAACAACCCCCTCAATGTGCAATAAAAACAAACAAATCATCCACTAGCAAACATTCTTTGTGCAAGATACAGGATAATAGGTAATAGAAATTCCTTCCCTAGGGTCGTGTTCTCTACCTGACCCTATAGGCCAGGTGGCATGAGCATTCCTAAGTTAAATTAATTTACAACAGGACGTGTTTGCGTGTTGCAGGTGGTGATTCGTAAAACAATTGGAGAGGCAGAGAAGGATCACCAAGGGTCAATAGATGGTTATCACGGGAATTAGTTGCTTCGAGCCGGGTCTCAGAATGTACTTTGCTCAGAGAGACAGGAAAAGGTTGTTTAACATGTTACAGTACAGAGTATAAAAGAAACGCTACGAAGGTCGTCGGTGCCTGAGTGAGGGCAACATCACATTGGTGTCAATACGCAAGATGGAGCCGTAATCAAATTTCCTCAGACCCTCCTTTTGCCATTACTCAGGCAAAAACACAGAGGCTGTTGTCAATCAGAATCAACTTCAATAGCCATGAAATCTACAAGCTGTTGTTGCAACATTATCTTCGTGTTCTCTGCTTTCTGGGATACAGGATGTGGAACACACAGGGTGGCGCAGAGCCCGCATATAGCGGGACCACATTGTAGGCAAAGGCAACATGAGAAGAGAATAGCCAAAGTCGCTCCGACAAAGGTAAGAATCTTCCATCCCCATGTAGACAGTAGTCCCCCAAACCATCCCATCAGAGCCCAATTCCCTTCATCCTGGTGAACGGACTCAGCGATCTTATGTAGTTTAGAGATGGCTTGGTATACTGTAGGGTTGTCTGGAATATAAATGCAACAGCTAGATCCGATCAATTTGCATACGCCCCCACGGTCAGCAAGAATAATATATAATACCATCCTGTTCTGAAGCGTGACAAGGCGGTCAGCAACGAATTCTGCAGTGAGATTACTCAAAGCTCCAGCTGTTTCATTGACAGTGGCTTCTACAACTCGAATTATGTGTCTTATGTCTCTTCTGTTGGCTATTGGACCCCAGAATGGAAGAAGTCCTTTCAAGACATCTCCGACTTCTTGTCCTGACGTATCCTGGTCAGACGCCACCCCTCTTTTCTGTAAATGATGCTTGGCAACTGCTCTATATGTAGGGGGAAACAACCAAGCGATATAACAAGTGCCTCTCTAATTACCAGGTAGAGAAGTGTAAGCATAATTTCCACACACAAAGTATATATTACGTGAGGTAACCATGCGAGGCCAATCTGTCCCATTCAAGGTCACAATATGTTGGCATTTGCTTGTACCTTTATATTCTAACCCTCCTTTCCTAATACAGAATGGTGCTTGTCCAGGTACCACTAGAAAAGTTTGTCCTTTTCAAGAGGTTTTATTAGAGGGCAGGAAATACAAATCCGTAGATCTGGTTTGGCGATCAGCATATTCTGACTTCTCACTATTCGTCCCATATATCCTTTTTCTGTCCTGCCAACATAAATGGTATAGATGTACTCCCAAGCTCCTTACGTCTCGGGTATCACCATCTCCAGAAAATACCCAACTGGCACTCAATTCCCACCATGCACTACACAAACCATTAAATGAAAAAGAAAGGGTAATGTATGGTATTCCAGTATTCACTGAACTTGGCAGAAGACCACAAACCCAACAGTTCGTCGCATTAGTAGCCAATTGATGTTGGTGTAGCATAGAAACAAATGTGTTGTTACGGAATTCACTCCTCGACTCAACATGAGGGGGTAGAGCGACATGTGTATGCATTTCAACGTAACTTTGGGAATTGGCTGCGTAAAAATTACATGTAGTCCCCATCCTATGCAAGACAATATAATACACATTAAAATCAATATTATTAAAGCCACTACAAAACGATTATTCAATAATTTACAATGCTTCGTGCTTATTGTTTGTATTTTGTCCATTCCCTTTTGAACAGTCATTTCCATCTCTAAATGTTGCCCGTCACGGGAGGTTGCTTCACTCAGCTGTGATTGTCTGTAGTTCTTTTTATTTTCCTACAAGTCCCACAGGCCTAGAGCCACACCTTGGGTCACAATTCTGAGACTACGATCACGGCCCTGCAACATGTGGAAATCGGGATAAAGACAAAGACAATGAGGCACTATTGAGGTATTTTTGTTCAGTCTGGGCCTCAAATCGTACCTCTGGGAACCAGGTACAGTTTGTTCTTGGAAAAGGAGATGTGGTTTAGTAGTGTCCAATTTCAATGCCGGTGGTATAGCTGCTTGGAGGACCTCGTCGTCGTCTTTCTCTGATCTGGCAAAGTCTAGGTGTGCATCGCTAAACAGTCCAAATCTTGGAATTCTTTCGCTTTCAGAATCGCTAATTGGGTTACGAACCCACTGATCATAAGGCAAAGGTAGGGGCACTTTCTTGCAATGTACCCCATGTACCCAGTTCTTTTTGCCGACCACCTTCACTGTAGTACGCGTCGTTAGAAGTACTTGGCGAGGTTCTCTCCAGCGAGGTTCCAAGTTCTTCGACCTCTGGAAGTTTTTAATGCAGACCCAATCTCCGGGCCGTATGGTATGACCAGGATCCGTTGAAGCCTGAGGCAAAGTATCTTGTACCTGTTGGTGAAGGACACGTAACTTAGTGGTGAGATCATGCAAATAGTCAATTAACAATGGATGCTCTATCTCGGAGTATATCTTTGTCCTTGAGACACCCCAAACATTTGCAGGGCATCCAAACACAACCTCATAAGGACTAAGCCCCATACGGGAATGGGTGGTTGTTCTGGTGGATAAGAGAGCCAAGGGCAAGGCATCAGGCCAAGCAAGACCCGTGCTGGCTTGTATTTTCGCGAGTTTAAGCTTAAGAGTGCCATTATAGCATTCCACCAAACCTGCTGACTGAGGATGGTTTGCTGCGTGGAACTTTTGTTTAATGCCAAGGGCTGTACATACTTTCTGCATGATCTGACCCACAAATTCACTTCCGGTGTCACTCCAAATAATTCTGGGTAACCCAAATCTCGGCAGAAACACCTTCAAAAGGACTTTTGCCGTGGATAGAGCAGTATTATCTTTCAGGGGATTGGCCTCTATCCATCGGGAGAAGGCACATACCACAACAAGAACATACTTCAGATTGTTACATCGTTCCATGTGAATGTAATCTATTTGCAAAACCTCAAAAGGGTACGTTGGGGGAGCAAAGTGGCCTGCCGGTGTTCTTGTTCCCTTCCCCGGGTTATGCATCAAGCATATAATACAATGCTTAACCAGATTGTCTGCACATTTAGGGATCACCACATTCTGCCATACCGGAGCCAGAAGTTTGCATATACCTTTAGCGCTAATGTGGGCTGGACCATGTGCCATGGTAACTACTAGGAGTACATAAGCATCTGGTAACAACCAGCGTTGATGTTCCGACAAGTCTGTCCAGCACCCTGTCACATCCAACCTTCCTATACTCTCTTTCCACGTACTCCATTCTTTCTCTGTGGCTTCTGCCTGGATCATTTTCACACTGTCCACAGTATTCTCACACATCCCTCCTTGTGCAACCCATCTAGCAGAGCCCGCAACATACATGCGGCTTGTAGTGTCTTTAGCTGTCTCTTTCGCTATCTGGTCTGCGAAAGCATTTCCTTGACCTACATCATCAGTGATCTTCTTATGTGCACTACACTTCACAATTGCTCTCTGAGTGGGCTAGGTAAGTGATTCAAGAAGGTCATTTACCAATTGGCCATGCTGTATCTTAGTGCCATGGGATGTGAGAAACCCTCTTTCCTTCCACAGGCGGCCAAAACTATGGGCCACTCCAAACGCATACTGACTATCAGTATACACATTCACCCTTTTTCCTTCAGCCAACACACAAGCTCTAGTCAGTGCTATCAATTCAGCTGCCTGGGCTGAATTATGTATAATACGCGCTGTTTCCACAACAGTGTACAAGGTAGTGACTGCATAGGCTGAGGTTGTTTCACCATTGGGAAGCTTAAAACAAGAACCGTCCACCCATCGGATCCCATCCGGATCCGGGAGTGGAGTATCCTTTAAATCAACTCTGCCTCTTGTCTCTTCCTCCGTGCGGAGGAAGCAATCATGCTGCTCCTGAGTACCATTTTCTACTGGAATTGGCAGCAATGTTACCGGTTTCAGGGCATTACATCGCTTAATGTGTATGTGGCTAGCCATGAGCGTCAATTCGTACCCCGAAAGGCGGGCACTCGTGAGGTGTTGAGTCTTCATTCTATTTAGGAGGGTCTCTACTGCATGCGGCACCATGACAATGAGGGTATTATCTAATACTAATCCAGCAGACTGGCGAATGGCAACTGCCGCTGCTGCTGTTGGCCTCAAACAGCTAGGTAACTCCTTGGCCACTGGATCTAACGTGGCCGAAAAATAGGCACAGGGACGTTGCTTGTCCCCAAATCGTTGCGTTAAAACTGATAATGCGCAACCTTCTTTCTCATGAACATAGAGTGTGAAAGGCTTACTGTAATCAGGAGTTCCTAACACAGGAGCAGAGCACAAGGCAGTACGTAAATCAGTGAAACTTTTCTGACATTCCGCAGTCCATGGGAGAGGGTGCGGTGTATCTTTAAGAGTAAGTACCAACAAGGGTTTCGCCAGGAGGGAAAAATTGGGGATCCATTGTCTACAATAAGAGGTAATACCTAAAAAGGCACGCACCTCTCTTTGCGTACATGGAATAGGCATTTGGGCTATTGCTTGGATACGTTCTGGGGTCAATCGCCGTCCCTCCTTTGAAAAGAGATGACCTAGATAGGTAACCTCTTGGCAGCAATATTGCAATGTAGACGGTGAAACCTTTGTGGTGGTGGTCAGATAAGTGGCGTAACAGTGAAATAGTAGCCTTTTTACAAGTATCCTCAGAATCTGCTGCAACCAACAGGTCATCCACATATTGAATGAGAGTGGCACCTGGTGGTAAAGACATAGTATCGAGCTGTGATTTTAATGCTTGACTATAAATGGAGGGGCTCTCGCAATAACCTTGAGGAGCCCGCTTGAACCGGAAGCTTCGGCCTGCTAAGGAGAAGCCAAAAATATCCCTACTTTCCTCAGCAATGGGAATGCTGAAGAAAGCATTTGTGAGGTCAATGACAGAAAACCAGGAAGCTGAGGCGGGTATCATTGTCAACAGGGCATTGATATCCGGGACAACAGGGAATTGAGGTACTACAATCTTGTTGACCTCTCTGAGATCAATCACAAAACGATAGACAGGTGGCTGAGAGGGGTCGGTTCGTTTAAAAACAGGCAGAACAGGGCAATTGCATACATTTCCCCTAGTCTCTTCCACCCCACCATTTTGTACCAAATCATGAACTCTAGTCAAAAGAGCTTTTTCGCCGTCACTGGAAATTTTATACTGTGGAATGCGAGGAAATTTAATATTAGGCTTGAGGCTTACAATGTAGGGCGGAATCCGCAGGAGGCCCACATCATTGGGGCCGGAGGCCCAGAGGGTGGCGGGAAGAGATTGTAATTCAGGGGGGAGCTTGTCTTTAGACAAGTACATCGGTGAGGTCAATTTCTTACCTAAGGTAAGACGTACACCAGAAGGAGAACAGTGTAATGTCGCATACAATCTCTTCAATAAATCCAAGCCCAACAAATTTTCACCACAACCAGTTGTTAAAAGGAGCGGGGCCTCCAATTTGTAAGGACCTATTGAAATGGGCAAAGGGCGTGAAACTGGGTTTTGAACTGGGGCGCCAGAAAAACCTACAGAAACATTCGTACAGCCAGACAAAGGTGCCCCAGGGAGTTTAGAGTGAATCATAGAGCTCTTCGTCGCACCAGTGTCTAATAGGAACGGCTCTGTAACACCTAGTGCTACCACATCAACATAAGGCCCCCTTTGGTCCACTAGAACTGATACTACTCCCTTACTTTGTCCATGGCTGTCCTAGCATGGAACGTTGGTTATTAGGCGGCGTACCCCATCCTCTACCTCTGGGTGCTGACTGATAACCACCCCGGCCTCGTGACCCGGGAATGCCACTTGTACGCTGTAACAAAACCGGGCAATTATACTTTAAATCGCCTTCTTCTTTACAGTAGGCGCATTGATTCTGGCCCAGTAGGGGTCGGGGAACAAAAGGCCCAGGCCTTTGCAACTGTCTCTGAAATTGTGGAGGCGGCTGATATTCACTTTTGGCAGGGCGAGGAGGATAAGCTTGTTGCAAAAGAACTTTTGTTTTCAGCTCTTTAGTCTTTTTATCAAGTTTCTCTCTTTCCTCTTTATCCCTATTTTTATAATACTGAGCAGTAGCCACTATCTGGGCCGAAGAGGAGACCGCCCACGCACTTTCGGAATTCTTCAATTTATTAGATATTTCCGGAACCAAATTTGACACAAATTTATCTACAAACAGTCGTTGGCCACCTTCCGTGCTCATATCCTGACCACTATGATCGATAAACGTCTCCTCAAAACGAGTGAAGAAATCAGAGACGTTTTCATCCGCTTTCTGCTTACAAGCTGCTAACTTATCCCAATTAACTCGCAGAGGGGGCATCATAGTTTTCAGTAAGGCAATGATCCTAGCTGGGAGTTCGGTAATTAAAGCCTCAGGTTTGGCACTACCCACTTGGAGTCTGTTCGCGGCAAGTATGGCAGCCCAATCGCCCCCCAATTCCCCGGGATGGTCCTCCTTTCGAATCCTAGCCCATAATGGTTGTGGGACCACATTAGCCATTAGCATGTCTATATCGGCCAAATTCATAATACATGTATCGACAGTTTGGGACAACTCTTTGTAGTACCCAGCAGGATTTTTACGGGGGTCCGGTAAGGACTGTTTAAGGGCCAATACCTCAGATCGTTTCCAAGGAACGTGCACCCACACACGTTGAAAGTGAGCAGGTATAAGAGGATTACCACCCTGAGCTGCAACCTCCTCTCTCCACACTGGGGGAACCTCTCTCATGGGATAGTGTTTTAATTTTCGTCTAACAGAAGAATCGCGTTTTGGCAAAGACCGGCAAGCAAACATCATTCTAAATGTGACAAGCGTCCTTACCGCATCCTCAAGCTCTGTGCCCACAATTAGCCCTTTATCAAACTAGGCCTGAACATCTAGCAGGCCCTGAGGGGCTGGTCCCAATCCCATATCCTCCCACTCTTGACCTAAAATGTTACACATAGTATCAAAAACATATCTCTGCGTTGGTGCCTCCCACTGTTGAAAGGTGACCATAATGTCTTGCACACTATACTGGGGGCCATTCGTGATCCACCTTCGGGCAAGGAGATCTAGCACTTCCCGTTCATCTGGACCTGGGAGCTGACTACGAGTTTGTCTACGAGGAGGAACTGGGGTCATTTGAAGTGTCCCAAAGAGAGAGTACAAAAGGCCAGAAATGGTATCAACCATTCGCCTCAGAGCGGAGGGAGAATTCGTCATTAGGACAGGAGACAGAATATTAGGCGGGGCAGAAGAGGGAGTAATAGGTACAAAGGGAGACGAAGGTAGGGGAGAGCTCGGTAATACCGGAAGAGGCTGTGATGGGGGTGCAGGAACCGATTGAGGAGCGACAGGTGGAACAACAGGTGGGGCAGGTGCTAATAATAAAGGTGCATTCGCTCCCGGGGCAGGCGGTAGTGCAAAAGGTACATTAGCCCCCTGCGCATAGGGCGGAGGTAATCTCAACAGATGGGACATTAAGGGATCCTTCTCAGGGTCCACATTTTTCTCTGTAGGGGAAATTGGCAACGCTGGATAACATTTATCTACCGCCATATGATGTTGCCTATCTGAAACCTCAATCGCATGATCGGTCTCATTATTTTTGAACTGTTGGGCAGCTTGTATAATAGACATATCCCTCCTATCTCTTTTAGCTTGTTTTATTTCTTTCTGTTTGGCCTGCTTATGCCATAAGCGAAAAGAGTCAAACATAGCCGGCCGGGCTTTTCGTTTAAACAAAGTGTCCTCCAAATTATCTAAGATATTGAGCTCAAAACTGCCATTCTGCGACCACCGTAAAACACCATCTTTCCTAGTATAGCGAACCCACGCCTCATTAAAGGCTATGGGGCCAATACCATGTTTAGAATATACTTCATAAGTGGGATTCCCGGCCGGAGGAATTGGACAAGAGTCCTCCAGTCGGGAATCCCTATCGCAACAACAACAAAACCATCTTCCAAACTTACTGAAACCAGGCATCGCTATTCACACTAGTTTCTTTACAAACTTCAAGGGGTTCATTAGTCACTTTATAGTACAAAAACTGTACTCACCCCTCGGTTTCGGCTTTTGCAAAAGTCGAACAAAGACAAAACAAAGACAAAGGAGTGGCCACTATACTTAACTTAACCAGATGTTTTCTTACGCCAACAGAGGTCCGTCTAATGTCTCGCAATACCAATCACCAAGGGAGCCAAAGCGTGGCGGCAGTCAGGGCAGCAGGTCTTCGCAGCCGTTGGAAAGGAGAAGCCACACTGTAAAAACCTTCGGTCCACTTACGACATGCAGGGGTCGATCACGTGGTGCGCGTCCTCCGGAATTTCCTTGCGGGGCTCCTCACGATCCTCGGGCTGGACCCACGACCTCTGAAGCTGCCTCACAGAGGGCACCATTTGAAGAACCAGGCTGAATTAGGCCTGGCAGCGCAGGGTATGCCTGAAATCTTCTGAGTTCGCCTTCCAAATGTACAGAGACACGGAACACTCTGTTGGCATAGGAACTTCAATTTATTAGCTGCAGCTAGGTACAGTTGTCCTAGAAGTACATCAGTGGTAGGTTCTCAGGAGACTGCCACTTCAATCCGTGGCTCACAGTCTTTTATAGAGCTTGAATCCCCTAAAGCAACAACCCCCTAAATGTGCAATAAAAACAAACAAATCATCCACTAGCAAACATTCGTTGTACAAGATACAGGATAATAGGTAATAAAAATTCCTTCCCTAGGGTCGTGTTCTCTACCTGACTCTATAGGCCAGGTGGCATGAGCATTCCTAAGTTAAATTAATTTACAACAGGACGTGTTTGCGTGTTGCAGGTGGTGATTAGTAAAACAATTGGAGAGGCAGAGAAGGATCACCAAGGGTCAATAGATGGTTATCACGGGAATTAGTTGCTTCGAGCCGGGTCTCAGAATGTATTTTGCTCAGAGAGACAGGAAAAGGTCGTTTAACATGTTACAGTACAGAGTATGAAAGAAATGCTACGAAGATCGTTGGTGCCTGAGTGAGGGCAACATCACAATGGTGTCAATACGCAAGATGGAGCCGTAATCAAATTTCCTCACTCCAATGTGTAAACCTATTCAAAAGTGAAAGTTACCTTTGTGAATCGGGCCAGTAATGTATCTACAGTAATTTATTACTAAACCGTTGGCAAAGGCAATAGGTCCCAAAGATGAGTCTTATTGGCTTTATCAATGCTTGTTTCATATATACATCCATCCACTCTTTATTGTTAACATCTATTTCTCACAGAAGTATTACTTATATATTGGGATCACCCAATAGTTTCTGCACCTCACTAGCTTATCAAACCATTGCCATAAGCTGGAGGTTTGACAACTATTTCCCTCTAACCGAACCAGGTCAAAGCCAAGCTATTCATCATCATTGGTCAGCCTCTTTGTAATGTATTTTTTTTCTCAGAATTTCCTTTTTCTTTCCCTCCCTTAGCCAAGCGTTTTTATTCATAATATGGGGTTGTTTTTCTGAGTCGTACCATAAAATTCTCAGAATGAAAATATCTGTACTATAGATTGCTGGCTGCCAGACGAATGGGAGAATGCTGTTTAAGGGAGCATCTGTGCTGGGTAAATCCAGCCAGAAAAAGCATGCTGGATATGGGACCTTCTGCACTGTAGGTGAATTTGAATACAGCTCCATGCACATATATGGCAGAAATGTAATTGGATGAGTATGCACACTTAAAAAATCTAGACTTTCCAATCAATATTTTTCCTCCCTCCCACCCATTAATACCTCCTTACGTTCTCCATCTGCCCTCCCCTGCTCACAGTTTGGCGCATGCGTGCCCTTCCTTTTTTTCCTATTTAATCTGCTGCCATTGCTTCACCATTATGGTATTGGTGGGACCATGGCAAATTCCAAGTTTACAGTGCATCTGTCTTCACACAGTCACTACACATAGTCACTCCTCTCATCCATGGCCGTGGACAAAATGCTCAGATTCCAATCATTCTGTGTCTGTTCTTTTGAAGCAAAGTAGTCCTAGTTGCTCCCATTTCTGTGTCTTTTCCTGCCGCGTTCAGAATTAAGCTCATCACAGTGCCTGCGCTATTGGCTCCTTTTCTGAGAACTACCTCTGCCCTCACCATTAAATAAAAGAAGTCTACACTCTATTTGCAAACCCTGTTTCAAAACCAATTTTTCAAACAGAAATGGTGCAGGACACCAACAGGAGCTACTATGATTACTAACAAAGGGTTGTGAAGTTGGCAGTGTGCGCTATGTATATGGCCAAACTCGCCCCACTGGATTGAATAAGTAACAAATATACACAAAAGGATAAAGTATCTCTTTTACTGGTTATCCACAGTTCATTTGAGCACATTTTCGCCTGCTGCACACACACATTTATTTGTGAAAATGTTATTTTATTAGGTATCTCTTGGATAACCCACATGTTGTTAGAAATGGTTCGGTGTTGGATATTGGAAGTGGATGCGGCGCTACAGCGATTGCTGCTTGCATAAGTGGTGCATCTCATGTCATGGCAAATGACATCGACCCTGGTGAGTAAAATTTGGATTATTTTCCACGTTTAATGTATTTAAATAGAACAGCTGAGTTTGTTAAGTACTTTCTTCAAAGGTATGTATGTCACGTGCAGGTTGTTGGTTTGAGTTATGGAGGATCCAACTTATGATCTGTCAGAGAAAACCAGCTACTTATCACTCTTCGACTTTTTGTTTAAACCTGTACAGTGCTCCCTCTGCCTTTTGACTAGTTTGCACTATAGAAATACCACATACATTAATGCAAATCTGGGTGCGGGTAACACCTAAAATTGTACAGCCCAAAAAGACACCTCAACGTCACATCCACGGAAGGATGAATCTAGGACTTTGTTAAACCCAATTTCATAAGGCAATGTGTCTTCAAGATGAGGCTCCCCACAGCATATCAAATACATTCAATTAAGAAAGGACAGATTCAGTAAGTGAATTTGAGGGCAAAATTAGAACATTTTGAAAAATTCATAAGATGTAATTCAGAAATCGTTGTTCAAGGTGAATAACGTAATTGCCAAGAAATATCTCGGCAAATATAAAGAAAAATAGGCAGCCAAGAAATATTCAAAGTTCATAGGAACTCGGACAGCATCCCTAGTACCATCGAAAAGTCTTAAGAGTTCTCGTACTCTCCCCCAAATTTGAAGGTTTATATAGAAAATCTTCTCTTAAGACTGAATGAAAACTTCAAATGCATCATGGTGTGAGCAAAAGAATAAAATTTTAGCAAATCAGACCATAGAGCGTCATACTACCTTACCACCTAAGCACTATGCCAGGACATGAATATTGAGTCAGCTAGAGAGTCCTGAAGTCATCTGAAGATGGCAGATCAAACTAGTTACAAAACAACAGTAAACTATTGTGCATGAATGCAATACAGCAGGTAGTGAAAGAGCAGTTGAAGCATTACTGAATCATGTTCGAAATATCTTTTATTGGAAAAACGAGAACAGAGTAATTAAAAAGTAAACAAGCATGACGGTCCTTGACTATGTAGAGCAGAAACAGTAAACAGTGACTTTGCAAGGTGAGACATCCGTTTTGAACAAGATGGCGTCAAGGCCTAGTTGGCTTAAGCCATGAAAAGGCACTTTAACAAATCATAACAAAATGTTTTCAAAAGCAGTAATATCAGATAAGTATGCACATATAAATCTAAGTGTAGATCCATATTCTGCTCTCTGTAAACAATGCACAATTTAAAAAAATGCACAAAACTCCCACAAACTGATTGATAAAATATGTCCCATTGGGGAGTTATTTTGACACTAATGTTCAATCACCAAGAGACAATTCAGTCTGTAGTGACCACTAGGCAGATGGAAAATGTTTTATTTATTATTATAATATGACTAGGACATCCAGCTCAAAGTAACATACGAAATAATCTGCTCTGCCCATCACAGACAAAGCGTCTTGCAGGAAACTGCACAATCATGAGGAGCATGGCCTTAGTACAAGCCATGCTAATATGTGCAGCCCCATCTCCCTGAAGTCAAAGGTGACTGTGTAATTAGCTAGCATCCACCATGATGCTGATACAAAAATTGTGTATCACTGACAAGGAAACAACCATCTTAACTTTCCTGACATCCACAATGTAGCCACTGAACACAATTGAGGTGCTTGATGTGAGTCTGCCAATTTAATTATGTATCATCTTTGTTGGATTCCTCAAAGTAAAGAAAAAAAAACTGGACAGTAAAAAACAGAGCCCACATTTTTCTTAGGAGAGCACTGCCCATCATTGTTGACAGGATCAATCGGCTTGCAGAAAACTTGAGAGAAGATGGTTCACCACAGAATCCCTTCCCGACAAATCTGCCTACAAACATGCACTAGGGACTATCACAAAAAGATCAGAGAAGCTTGCAGGTCCCACAATATTAACAGGTTAGATAATGCTGGGAATTGAACCAAAGAAATGTTCAAGGTTTTAAACAAGTTTATTAAGCCTGCTGCCTGTGCTTCCACTATTCCAGCCTCTCAGCCATTGTGCGATGCGCTCTCAGATCATTTTGAGGAGAAAATCTATAGGAACCTTTCAATCTACACTATACAGGCAGAAGCTTCCTCTAGTGTCTCCCCTGCCACCAACCCTTTCGCCTTACTGGAGGAGTTTGAACCCATTACCTCAGCACAAGTCTGATATGATGAGTAAAATTAAATCATCAGGCTCACTGTCTGATCCTTCCCCTCGTACATCATAATGGCTCTTGCTACCATACTCCTTCCTGGTATTACTTCGCTGTTCATTCTTTCTCTTAGCTTTGCAACCTTACCTTTGGACAGGAAAGCAGCACAAGCCATGCCTATTTTGAAAAAACCTAACGCGGATCCCCTTGAGCTCACCAACTACAGACCCGTATGGCTACTTCCTTATCTTAGTAAGATCATGGAGACGTTAGTAAACAAAAAACTTTTATCTTCCTTGGAAGCCCACTTCCTTTTAGTCCTCTCTCGGTCGGGTTTTAGAGTTTCATATAACACAGAAATAGTGCTGGTGGCGATATTGGACACTGTTAGACTTTCTCTTGATGAAGGTCTCCCAGCCATGTTGGTGTTACTTAATATATCTGCCACATTCAACATCACCTCTCATTCTATATTGGTCCAGGGACTAACCTAGATTGGTGTCTGTGGAAACATTCTGGGCTTGCTCAAAAACTTTCTTAGCAACCGGACTCAGACAGTGTACCTCGAATCTTTTAAATCTCTGACCATGATTTTAGATAAGGGTGTTTTGCAGGGCCCTTCAGTGAGCCCGCCCTAGCTCAAGTGGTTATATCATGTGACTTTGAAGTCTTCTCATATACAGATGATACTCAATTGATCATCTCTATGGGACTTAATCCAGAATCCACCAAAAGCAGATGTGGTAATGTATGAGGAAAATTGCTTTCTGATGACTTCGAATTGCTTACAGCTGAACTAACATAAGACTGACATTCTGCTGTTTGGCAAGGCCCATGCATATTGGTCGGATCACTGGTGGCCTTCTGAGTTGGGCTTTATCTCCCACCCTAAAAGGTGGTAAAAGAATCTCGGCATCCTGGCTGAAGAGAACCTCTTCATGTGAGAGCATATAGGATCTACCTGTGGAGCCTCTTTTGGCATCATCCGCATGCTCAAAGGTCTTTCAGTGGCTCTTGTTACACACTAGAAGAACTCTCACTCAGGCACTCATTGTAAGCTGCTTGGATTATGTCAATACCCTTTTGGTAGCTGCTAATGAGTAGCTTCTCTCCAAGCTGCAGGTGTTTCAGAACACCACTGCCCGCCTGGTTTGCAAACTTCCTTCTCGCTCCCCTTCGGAGCCTACACTGAAATAACTACCCTGACTCCGCATGAGAAAATTTTCTCTATTCAAACTCCTGCCCCTGGTTCACAAATCTTTGTGTGGCAAGGGCCCTCTCTGCCTTAGATCCAAAGACCCTTGACCTTGCCTGGTAGGTCGCTCCCCCCCCCCGCTGCAGCTCTGTCTGCACTCCTGCTGACGCCTGCTGCCGCCGCTGAAGTCGAGGCCCTCCACCACCCGCAGGCTACCACCTGCGCCTCATCCCTGGTGGCCAGTGGTGGCCTTAGGTTTGTATCTGCTCTCTGTTGTGCCTGTACTCTGTCTGCCCGTCTCTCTCCTGTACTCCGCAGCCCTCATTCTGTACACCCGTTCCTCTTTTATACCCCCCTGCCCCCTGCTCGCCGCTGCGAGCTCCTTTACTTCTGTGCCCCCACTGCCCGGTTTCCCCTTCTGCCCCTCGTCTGCCTCCCGCCCCTGCTGCGACCTTTCTGCTCTGTGCCCCCTTTTCTGCTTCTGTACCCCTTTTTGCCTTGTTTCCTACCCGCGACTGCACCGCTTCCCTGCTCCCGTCCCCGCCGCTGCTTCCCCTGCGGCCCGCCCCCTCCACGCCCATTCGCTGCCCCTGCCACCTGCCTCCCAGCTGCTCCTCCCTCCCCACCTCCCCATATATGGTGGTCACTGTGCGGCCGCGCGCAGCGAGCCCGCTGCTGGCGTGCCGAAGGCAAGCCCGTCTGCGCCCCTCCGCGCCTAGACCGTGCCCAGCGTCAGAACCCCTGGCCCCCGCACCAGCCATGAAGACCGCCTCCACTACGACGCCACCACCCTCGTCGCTCTCAACCCAGGAAGGACCCACACCTGCTGCAAGGCCGCCCCGAAGCGCACCCACGGTCCCTTCACCTGCCGGAACTGCAGCTTCTCCTGCCTCGAAGGCGCCGAGACACCCGCCACGACGGAACCCAACGAGCTCAGATGCATCCTGATCAACACTCGCTCGGCACGCAAACACGCCGTCGAGCTCTGGGACCTACTCGACACCGCATCCCCGGACGTCACCTTCCTGACCGAGACTTGGATGAACAAAGCCTCCTCTCCAGATATAGCCATCCCTGACGGGTACATGATCACCCGCAGAGACCGCACCACAGAGCCGGAGGAGGAATCGCCATCGTTCACAAGAACACCATCAGGGTCTCAACAAACACCAACGACACTCTCGGCACCGCCGAACACATGCACTTCCAGATCCACACGGACCCCAAGACCACCCTAAGAGGCACCCTCGTCTACAGACCGTCCGGACCCCGACCACAATTCTGCGACTCAATCGCCGACCTCATCAGCATGCACGCGCTGACCTCCACTGACTACATCCTCCTCGGAGACCTGAACTATCATCTGGAGAACAATAACGACAACAACTCCTCCACCCTGATCGACAACTTCGCCAACCTCGGACTAAAACAGCTTGTCACGACGCCGACCCACATTGCCGGTCACACGCTTGATGCCATCTTCTCCTCAAGCCCCGCGTCACCTTCAGCCACGCCTCCGAACTCACCTGGACAGACCACCACAGCATCCACTTCACCTTCCGAAAACCCCTCACACACTACCGCACCCTACAGATGCCCCGCTGCTGCTGGGACAAAGTCACTGAAGAACAACTACAGACAAACCTCGCACTCAACCCACCGACCAACCCCAACGATGGTGCACGCACCCTCAGACGCTGGATGGACGACTGCGCCAACACCTTAGCTCCGCTGAAAAAGCCAACCAACATAGACACCAGCAAGAGATCCAGCTGGTTCACCCCGGAACTCCTAGCATCAAAGCGCACCTGCCGGAAATTGGAGAACAAATAGTACAGCGACAAGACGCCGGACAGCCGTGCTGCCCACAAAGATGCCATCCGCAACCACCACCACCTCATCAGAACGCCAAAAGGACCTCCTTCAAAGACCGCCTTGACAACAACGCACATAACAGCAAGGAGCTCTTCCACATTGTGAAGGAACTGTCCAACTCCAGCTCCAGCGCCAACGACATCCCGCCATCACAAGCCCTGTGCGACTCCCTCGCCACCTTCTTTCACCGCAAGATTACCGACATCCATGACAGCTTCAACCCCCGGACGACCCCTACAGGCCTCAACACGCCGGACCCACCACACCCCATCGACCACGACTCCCTGACAACCTGGGCCAACGTGAGCATCGAGGACACAATCAAGACCATGGGCACAATCCACTCCTGCTCCCCGTCTGACCCTCTCCCACACCACATCTTCAACAAAGCCGGCAGCTCCATTGCACCCCACCTGCGCAGCACCATCAACCTCTCCTTCAAGACCGCTACCTTCCCTGAGAGATGGAAGCACGCTGAGATCAACGACCTACTGAAGAAACCCAAGGCGGATCAGAGCGACCTCAAGAACTTCCGGCCCATCTCCCTGCTTCCGTTCCCAGCAAAGGTCATCGAGAAGATAGTTAACACCCAGCTCACCTGTCACCTCGAAGACAACAGCATCCTGGACGCCTCCCAATCAGGATTCCGCAGTAACCACAGCACCGAGACCACCCTCATCGCCGCCACAGACGACATCAGGATCCTGCTAGACAACGGCGAGACGGCGGCCCCCATTCTCCTGGACCTCTCCGCCGCCTTAGACACCGTCTGCCACCGCACACTACGCACGCACCTCCAAGACGCAGGGATCCGAGACAAGGCCCTGGACTGGACCACCTCCATCCTCTCCGGCAGAACTCGGAGAGTCCACCTCCCCCCGTTCCGGTCCGAAGCCTCCGAGATCATCTGCAGCGTCCCACAGGGATCCTCCCTCAGCCCGATGCTGTTTAACGTCTACATGGCACCACTCGCACGCATCACCCAACAGCACGACCTCAACATAATCTCCTACGCCGATGGCACACAGCTGATCCTCTCCCTTACCAAGGACCCCTCTCACTGCCAAATCCAACCTCCACCAGGGAATGAAGGCTGTCGCCGACTGGATGAAGGAAAGCCGACTTAAGCTGTACTCAGACAAGACAGAGATCCTCATCCTCGGGCCCAACCCATCAGCATGGGGTGACTCCTGGTGGCCCGCATCACTGGGGACACCCCCGGCTCCCACCAACCACGCACGCAACCTGGGACTCATCCTCGACTCGAAACTCACCATGACCAAACAAGTCAATGCAGTCTCCTCTACCTGCTTCAACACCCTCCGTATGCTCCGCAAGATCTACAGATGGATCCCGACAGACACGAGGAAAACAGTCACCCAGGCCCTAGTCAGCAACAGACTAGACTACGGAAATGCCCTCTACGCCGGAGCCCCGTCCAAGCTCATCAACAGACTGCAAAGAATCCAGAACGCCTCTGCATGCCTGATCCTCGACGTCCCGCACCGCGACCACATCACCCCCCACATGAGGAACCTGCACTGGCTTCCCATTGACAGAAGAATCTCCTTCAAGCTCCTGATCCACGCACACAAGGCACTCCACAAAACCGTCCCAGCCTATCTCAACAGTCGACTCTACTTCTACGTACCCAACAGGAAACTCCGCTCCGCTGACCATGCCCTGGCCACGATCCCACGCATCCGTAGAACCACTTCTAGAGGCAGGTCCTTCCGCGCCGCCAAGACCTGGAACACCCTCCCCCTCAACCTACGACAAACTGAAGACCTGCTGACCTTCAGGAGACGACTCGAGACCTGGCTTTTCGACCAGTAGCAGCAGTACATCCCCATTCCCCCCTCACTACCCCCCCCCCCCCAGCGCCTTGAAACCCTCACGGGTAAGTAGTGCGCTTTACAAATCAACTGATTGATTGAAAGGCCAATTTCTGCTATGCTTTTGACGTATTCATTCTACCAAATATGGTGGGCGATCCTTTTCTTATCTTGCTCCCCACCACTGGAACCTAATGCACTTTCATATTTGGTCCGGCACTAAACTACTCAAGACATAGATATTCTGATACACTTTTTTCCTAATAATGCGCTCTAGCACTGAGATACTCCTTTGGTGGTTATTCGTCCTGCGCTACTTTAAATGTCATTAACATAACATAACAGGGCCACACACTTCCACTTCTAGAGCCATGCCGTGCCAGTGCTGCCCACTGTCTTTGGTGGTAGCACCACCCTTTCCTCTACTAAACAAGGTCCGACTTATAGGGAAGCCAAGAATATAGTGTTATTAGGGTTGATCTGCTAATTATAGTAGCTTAGCAGGTAGGTTAATCAGCTACTAGTACAGCTCTGCAAGATCCTATGCAACATTAGACGGTCTTGCATGGTTATTTACTACAATAGCACTTCAAAAGGTCATGAACATCTGCCACATTCCACGGGTCAACTGACTTTGCATTTTACTGAACGTTGGCTGGCCATGGAGGGTCAAAGTCTAACATATCTAATGCCTTATTATTATTATTTTTTTGGTTTTGTCTCTAAATACATCCAATGTTTGTCAATTGGCCAGGCAACCTTCCATGTCACTTCACTGTCCTCAATTGTACATCACCCGCCTCAGCTCACAGGTTGGTTATGCCTTATGCCATTTGTTTTAATTTTGCTCAGTGTTACTGTTTAGGTCGAGCACAGAGGCAGTGCACATGCGCTGCTCTGCAAGACTTGTTGTACTGTAGTATGAAATGGAAGCCCCGCCCACTCTCCGCCCATATTTGTCATTGGCTTGTGTCATTGTCCTTCGTAAACGCTGGCTTCTGATTTGTAAAGAGGCTTGTTAGTCCCTCCTTAGTACCACCTTGTCTTCACTTGTAACCTCCCATGGAGACTTGGCCTTTTACTTCGGTTGTTAAACGGTACTCCTTCTTTAGTCTGTGAGCACTACTTTCATTAATGAGTTTCTCTTACTGCAGGCAGCACATGGGCATCTGTTTTCAATAACAACATGGGCACCCGCTTTCACTTTAACCCGGGTACCTGGTATTATCTCAATCTGCCACCCACCCATTCGCTGCTTAATCTCGATCCGTCGCCCTCTTGTCTGTTGCTCCCCACCAACTAGCCCTAAAACCCCACCTCATCCACGAGACCGTCTAGGTTGCCGCTATCCTTGCTTGTTGGGTATTTGGTGTATGCCACTGTGGTATGTCTCGAGTGGTGTGTCTTCTCTCCTCGAAGGATTTCATTGCATTGTTTGCAGAGTTGTGTGTCGCCTGTGCGCATATGATGGTTTGAGTGGTTCCTTTTTATGGCTTGGATATTTCTCACCCAGAGGTACTTTTTGTAAAACGCGTCATTTCAGGGAAATCTGTCTCCGTATTATTCGAAGCATTCAGTGTGTCTTTTCGAATCTGGTTACCCCTTGCAGAGTTGATGCACAGTGCTATCTGGGGTCCCTGTCATGGAGGCTGGGAGGGTTGAGCAGAGTCAGTCGCACACTTTGAATTTTCTGGCACAGTGTGTCCTTCTTACCCTCCAGGGTTGCCAACGAGAAATATTTCCTCACTCTGTTTACTTCAGATTGCAAGTTCATGCCTCCACTGTGTCCATGTTAATAAACTGATTTCGCTCATGATTGGCACTAATCAGCGTGACGGGTCATAGGGCGATCACGCGGGAGGGGGGGAAGGTGGCATCTGTTTCCGCCCTCAGCTCGTGTGTTGCATGTTCGTAACTGCGCCAGCTTCATTCTGAGACACCCGACAAATGGGTGTGCACGTCCGAGGCCCGCTACTTAGCGTGATCTTCAGTAGCATGGGTCCGCTTCCTGGCCATCCAGTGTGCCGTGGGAATTGTAGTGCACCCTGTACTCCTTGGACAAATAACTCTGTCTCCGTTCGCCTAGTTTTCTTAACTGCAAAAAGTAGGGAGAACTTGGAAAGCACATACACTTAATATTGTGGACTACATATAGCGAGCACTGGCAAAGTCAGTAAGTCTCACCTTTTGGCTTTGCCTATTCTTTTGGTGATGCTGTTAGTTTCCTGATGTGAGCTGTGGAAGTATATAGGCCATACATTCAACAAGCATTTGCATTGCAATAGGTCTCACATTTACACAAGTTTGAGCTATTGGCATTGTAAATGACAATACCTTTTATTTATGTTTTGGTTATTAAAATATAAATTAAAGGCATTGTCATTTACAATGTCAATAGCTTAAACTCGCGTAAATGCGAGACCTATTGCATTGCAAATGCTTGTTTTAAAGTTGTATCTCATTGTTTCATTTGCTGAATTGCACTCTATCTGCCTGATTGTATTCTCTGCTGACTCCTGCACTGAGGCATCTGCCACATAAGCACTTTATTAGTTCCCCCTCACTAAGACACTTAAATTAAGACTCTTGCATGACCCAAGTTTAAGGGCTACTTACAATAATCCCTATCTCTCAAGCAACTGCTTGATTTTCCCTGGTCCGCCGCAGAAACCAACCAACAAAGCAGAGGCTTAGACGGACGCTAATACAGTTGGCGGTCTAGTTCTCTGAATTCCTCCCGTCTCAGGCAGGCTGAAGGGTATTTAAGTAAACGGCGGGCCAAAGGCAAGCCAATCTGGCCCACCCACGCCTGAATGCCAACATGGACCCTGCCTGTTACAGTTCAAAGGGTAAGAAAATGTCTCCTACATCATATTCATATTCTAGTGTGGAGTGTGGAAATATAAGAGAACAAGCCGCTCGTATCTCTAACTTATTATGCACTGTGATATTACCTTTAGAACAAGAAGATTCCCCCATTTGTAAACGTTGTAACTATGTGTCCCTTCTTCTACTTTTCAGGAAAGATGGAACCCTTTAAACAATAATATCCATGGTAAGGAACCACCTAAAATCACATCTAAAATCCCCTAACTCCTCTATCTTGCAGATCCCACAAGTCACTCAGTTACTTGGTCTCTATTTCAACGCACACTTTATTCTGAAACATGGCCTGAAATTATTTGACTTTATATAATGAAAAACCTGATTTATGTTTTATTACTGAAACGTGGCCTCATCCAGATGTTCTTCCCTGTAGCATTTCCTCCCACTAGACTTGATAGACAAACTAAAACAGGCCTGGCCATGGCCGTTGCTTTGCGCAACACAGTGAAAATTACGTTGTTGGAATCCGTTCTTACTGACTGGGTTGAGATGATTACTTTTAAACTAGAGATCTGCCAAAAAACAACTTAGGAAGGTGCATTAGTCCATCATCCTCCTGGCTAAAAAAAAAGAGTTTAGCACGAAGCTGATTGAATGTCTGGCATCACATTTTTTGGATGCCTATAATTTTATGTTAGTGGGCGATTTTAATCATCATGCAGGAGTGATCTCTGATTCAGACACCATACACTTGGTTTCTGACCTGAAATCTTTAGGTCTCTATCAAAAAGTGATATGCCCCACACATATAGCAGGGCATACCTTGGACCTAGTATTCACAGACTCCGCCAACTTGCGAATTGAACGCCCCACCCCGCAGGTCTGGACAGACTACTCCACTATTAATTTTTATGTTAGTGAGGAGAGACCCTTGGACTTCATGGTAACAGCACCAAGGCTGGTCTGACCTTGTAGGAAGGTAGCACTCTCACCATTTACTTCGGTTTTCTCTCTGCCCCCTTTGAGGGGCAATGAAAATATGAATATGGCTTTGAATGATATTGAGGGAGCTTTTTCTCATGCCTTAGATTCTTTTGACTCCCCCTTAAACTTAGTAAATCAAAAAAACTAACCTTTCATTGGTTCACAGACCCTGTACAAAACGAGAAGACAGCTTGTAGAAAGCTGGGACGTGAGTGGAGGACCACAAAATCCCCTGGAGATGAAATAACCTATGCAACTGCATTAGGAATCTATCCTAAAAATATTAAAGGAGTAAGGAAGACTCACATAGTAGATAGGATAAACCACTCGGGAATCTCTACTAAAGAATTATACAAGATTCTGAAGGAAATCACTAATCCTTCAACCTGTGCCTCACCAATTCCTGCTTCCCAGTCTCTCTGCGATGAGCTCGCAAACCATTTTGAAGAAAAATATATCTAAAATGTATACACCTTTTCAAATATTTGGGGACCTGAAGGGTTGATTTTACCCAATTCCCCTGTTATCACCCATCCGATACTCCTGGAAGCTTTCGATCACGTTGCCCCTGTTCATGTGCTGGCTATGTTTAACAGGATCAAGTTGGGATCTCAATACGATCCTGCCCGCCATATATTATGGCCACCTTGGCCCCAGTCCTTCTCCCCACTAATACAGACCTTCTCAAGCTTTCTCAAGCTTTCTTTGAGCACAGAAACTATTCCAATAAGCTGGAACGCAGTGCATGTCAGACCTATATTTTAAAAAACCACAGCAGATCTGCTTGAGTTGGCAAATTATAGACCATTATCGCTGCTCCCATTTCTTGGAAAAGTTATGGAGACCCTAATCAATCAACAGCTCATATCTTTTATGGAAACATATTCTGTGTTAAACCCGTCCCAGTCAGGTTTCTGGGCATCCTATAGCATGGCAAGGTCGCTGATGGAGGTTCTGGATTCAATCAGACTTGCTCTGGGTGAGGGGATCCCAGCCATTCTGGTTTTACTAGACTTGTCCGCAGCATTCAGCACCATCTTGCATACAACTCTAATCTGTAGATTGAGGGAGGTTGGTGTCGGTGACAAAATTCTAGGTTGGCTGAAAATGTTTGACAGATCGCACCCATTTGGTGCAGTTAGACTGCTTTAATTCCAGAACTATGGCCCTTGACAGGGGTGTACCACAGGACCAATCTCTGAGCCCAACCCTCTTTAATATCTATGTGCCCCCTGGCTAAAGTGAAAAGATCATGTGGTTTTGATCATTTCGTACGCTGATGACAGCCAACTTAATTTCACTATGGGGCCAATCCCGGAATCTACCAAACTAAGATTCAGGGAATGTATGGGAAAGATTGCTTGCTGGATGTCAGCCAATTATCTCCAACTGAATGCCAGTAAGACAGAGATTTTGCTTTTTTGGGAAAGTACACTCCTTCTGGTTCTGTGATTGGTGGCCCATGGAACTGGGGTCGATTCCTGCCTCAAAATGTAGGGATCAAAGAACATATTTCCCAACTTTGATCATACAAGCCAATGTGGTATTTTAACTCAATTAAAAAGTAATAAGAGAACATAGGCAAGTTAATCATGCAAGAGATGAACAATTTGATAAAAACTTCAAAGATAAGAGTGACCGTTGTTACAAGTTCAAGTTTAAATTCTTCTTGCCTGTCCAATAAAGTACCCAATAGATCAAAGAATGTCACTGCTGTTAACCATAGTTGGGTATGCCTTCTACACATTGCAGCACTGGCCATAGCAGGCACGTGGGCCGTGTGAACTACTATGACGAGGCAAGTGTTGGTCTAAGAATGCGGTCTGCTGGATACTGAACACATGCAGAGTGTGGATGGTGATGCTGCTGTTGGAGATGGAGGGTGTTGCTGCAGGATCATGTTAGTAATAACAGCTGTTGTTACTGCACATTACAAAAAATAGTAGAAACGATTACAAGAAAATAAAGAAATGCCCATGATGCACGGTTCTCGCAGTGCATAAAAGTCCCATGGCGACCACTAGAACCCGCTTTCACCTCCAGAGGACGGATGGTAAGTGAGTCCTTTTCACTGGTATCTCCGGATTTTAATAACTGCAGCTCCTGGTGCTGGTCAGACTATATCTGTGACTCCGCCATGATTTAAGCTTCGTTGTTGTACATGAAGTGCACGATGTCCACTTTCTGGGACAACACAGCACCCTGGTGGGACTTCACATGCACTGTTTAAAAGAATATGTAAGGGTCTTCATGGTCTTAGCACGCCTATCCCTTCCTGGCTGCTGCTTTGGACCTGTTCTGTTGCGGAGGAATCTCCATTTCCAGTTGGTGATTTTGTTGCGTAGCTTGTGTGAAAGAAGGCGGTGAGCTCAGTCCTCGGAGGGGAGGCACCCACTTCAGGGACAGTGCCGTCCACGGCACATTAGGCAGACAGAGGACTCGGTGAGCTCATTGGAGGGGGGGTCTCAGGGGTCTGCTTCTAGTCTTCGCAGTCGAGCACTTCTCATCGGTGCTAAGTAACTCCCATAAAGTCCCACATCTGCTTCAATCAATCAATCAGTGACTTATAAAGAGCGCTACTCACCCGTGAGGGTCTCAAGGCGCTGGAGGAGATTAGAGAAATACTCTCAGGCTTAAAAGGCAAGGGCATTTCTTCATAGGCTTAGGTTAATTGCCTATTCTGTCACAATTGTCGGCCTCTGGCACACATCTCCTGTGCCGAGTGCAATTCACCATAGACCAAGAAAGGAGGATAAGTACTGAATTTAATTTTTATAAAGATTTTAGCACTGGCCGCGTCTAAGGTCTAAAATGTACATGTATGTAATGTTTATATTTTAATGATTTCCACGATAACCCAGTGGTTTAAATCACCCATTGCAGAGATATGTGCTTGCATAGTTTGAAGGTTACACTTTCAAGTTCTTGCACCTGTAAATAAAGTGTTTGGTTGCCCTATGTCCGAATTTTAGACGAAAAACAAATTATTAATAGCTCTATAATAAAAGAGGTTTAAGTGAATAGGTTCACAACACTAAGGACCAGCTTTATCACTGTACGTCCTCGCATGATTCCAAGGAGAAATTAAGTGTATGTAATGAAAAAACTTTTTTATTTTATTGACTGAAATAATTTCAAAAAACAATTCTCACAGCCTCTTCTGAGGTTAATAGTCATTGTTGCATTTCTTTTTATTCAATTCAAATTGATGTCTACAAGATCAAAGAATTTGAAATCCCTTCCAGGCGGCCGACACGCGTTTTGCGACCTGATGTTTTATTCTTAAAGCTGCAAATGAATGCAAACAGCCTGTTATTAACACACCATGGAAGATTCCCTGATTTACAATTCATAACACTCCCAAGGATCTAAAATGGTACTAATTTCCATCTACAAAAACAGTGTAAAAACACTGTAAACTTAGACAGATCCATTGATCCTGGCAACAAAATACCATGAATTGTATTCATACATGGGGTATATATATATATATATATATATATATATATTACCTACTGGCGGTCGCCAGTAGGTAGTTATAGTTAGGACCACGTTTCCATAGGAAAACCTCAACATTCTATTTTGAATAACTTTGGCGCCGGTCGACGAATCCTCGCGAATTTCTCAAAATAGGTGGGGCGCTACGCTCCGCTCCTACCCTGAAAGTCTCGGGGGGATTCGTCAAGCGGGGGCTGAGATAAAAGGGGGGTCCCAAAACGCGTTTTTCCCATGCATTTTTCCATAGGACCTTTAGAACGAGCTACAGCCCGAACGGCTGAACAGAATTACTAGAAATTTGGCAGAGAGGTAGTCCCTAGGTCAAGGAAGTGCCTTTTGTAGGTTTGGTGTAAATCTGTTCAGTAGATTCTGAGAAAATAGCCTTTAAATCAATATATATATCTGAGCCCGCTTACGGTACGCTTACCGTACGCTTACCGTACGCTTACCGTAAGCTTACGGTGGCGTGCGCGAGCGCGATTCTGATTGGCTCTTAGATCTTAGTAAACATTCGAATCGGCCGAAACCAGGAAGCGGCGTCCGCCATTTTGTCTCTCGCACTGAGTGTTGTTTATCAAACATGATGGCCAAAAACATGTTACGGGGCTGTTTTGACAACTCCCTCCCACATAGTCATGTTGAGGGAGTCCCCAAACATCCCCCAAGAGCAAAAACGGTTTTATTTTTTTTTCGGCATTTTCGCGGGGTACGCTTACCGTACGCTTACCGTACGCTTACCGTAAGCTTACCGTACGCTTACGGTAAAAAAATAAAAATAAAAAAAACACTATCCACACTTACCCCACCCCCTGTGCTTTTGGTGGCCGCAGGCCACCAAATGTGCAGGGCTTATTAATAGAGAAAAAAAACGTAATTTTGGCAACATGAAATTATAAAATCGAAATAAAAAAAACACTATCCACATTGACCTCACCCCCTGTGCTTTTGGTGGCCGAAGGCCACCAAATGTACAGGGCTTATTAAAGTTGATAAAAACCGTGCACGGAACGAACTGCGTTAAGTGGGCGCGCACGCCACAAATGGCGTAAAGTAACTTAGCATTTAAAAAACCGTACAAATTCACTGAAAAAACCATAGGTTTCACACACGTTATAGTTAGGAAATAGCATTTAAAAAACCTTGCTAATTCACTGAAAAAACCATAGGTTTCACACATGTTATAGTTAGCTGGACATTTTACTGATAAAAAACCAATGAAATTCCCCCGTTATAGTTACTGTAGGCAACTATAACTCACGCGACCGTAATCCTCTGCTGATGACATATGTGTCTTTATGAAAAAAAAATATTTGTAATATATGTATAGCTAAAATTTAATGGAAGAAGATATGGGCAAATAAGTGTCTAAATACAGTATTAGCATCAGCAGAGGATTGCGGTCGCGTGAGTTATAGTTGCCTACAGTAACTATAACGGGGGAATTTCATTGGTTTTTTATCAGTAAAATGTCCAGCTAACTATAACATGTGTGAAACCTATGGTTTTTTCAGTGAATTAGCAAGGTTTTTTAAATGCTATTTCCTAACTATAACGTGTGTGAAACCTATGGTTTTTTCAGTGAATATATATATATATATATATATATATATATATATATATCCAGTAGATAGTTATAGTTAGGACCGAGTTCCCATAGGAAATCTGAAAATTCTATTTTGAATAACTTTGGCGCCGGTTGACGAATCCTCGCGAAATTTTCAAAACTAATGGGGCGCTCCGCTCAGCTCCTACCCTGAAAGTCTCGGGGTGATTCGTCAAGGGGGGGCTGAGAAAAAAGGGGGGGTCCCAAAACGCGTTTTCCCCATGCATTTTTCCATAGGACCTTTAGTCGAAGGTACAGCCCGAACGGCTGAACAGAATTACTTGAAATTTGGCAGAGAGGTAGTCCTCAGGTCAGGGAAGTGCCTTTTGCAGGTCTGGTGTCAATCTGTTCATTATTTCCTGAGAAAATAGCATTTAAAAGCATATAAATATCTATACGCGCGCACGGTGCGTGCACGGTGCCGTGCGCGAGCGAAATTCTGATTGGTTGATAGATGTCAGTAAACATCCGAATCGGTCGAAAACAGGAAGTGTCGGCCGCCATTTTGTCTGTCGCACTGAAAAGGAAAGGTGGAAAAAAGGTGGAAAACGTGAAAAGGGGGCAGGGAAGAGAGTTCCTGACCCCCTGGCCTTTGTCAGGGGGTCACAGAAGGACCCCCAAGGGTGAAAAAAACATTGTATTTTTAAAAAAAATCGCGAGGTGCGCGCATGGTGCGCGCAGCGCACCGTGCACCCAAAGAGCGCGCACGTTGAAAAACCTTGAAGAAAAAAAATAATTAATAAATACATAACTTAGCATTTAAAAAACCGTACAAATTCACTTAAAAAACCATAGGTTTCACACACGTTATAGTTAGGAATTAGCATTTAAAAAACCTTGCAAATTCACTTAAAAAACCATAGTTCACACAGGTTATAGTTAGGTGGACATTTCACTCGTAAAAAAACAATAAATTCCAGACCGTTTTGGGTGCTACATAGTTAGAGTATGCAAATTTTGCCCTACTACCTGCACGTCTTTTAATAAGGATTGTTTTTTTCTTTTATAATACACACAATAAATGGGTACCACTCTTCAAGCTTTATTTACGGATAATTTGTTGTTCTAGATCCTGAACAAAGATTGTCCAGTCTTATCAGTTGTTCTTTACAAAGTGAGTGACCTAAAGGCCCATCCTTAATATTTATTTATTTTTTATTTATCTTGATCCATCAAATTACTAGGCACTTAACTATTTGTATATAAAAAAAGTCTTCTCACCATTTTAAACAGTTTCATTATTTAATAAGTAATTATGTTGGCATAGGCCCAATGTTAACTGTAAAAATTAGGCTCTGATACACAGCACCTGAATAAGATTGCCTCCAGCTTTTTGCCTATATGTTCTCTCATTAACCACGCGATGAAGACAAACAGCGGAGGCTCCTCCGCTATGGCTATAAACCGATTTTTTTATCATTTTCTTTTCCTTTCCACTTAGAGGCAGCTAAGTCTGGGCAGGCCCTGATGACAGCAGAGGAGGAGTAGTTGTAGGAAGCTGGCTCTGTATATTCTATACCAAAGTAAGGTATAGTGTGCACAGAGTCCAGTGGATCCCCAAAGGCTTACAGAGGTAAAAGTAGATAAGACCTTACTCTCTATTTGTGGTAGTATGGGCGAGCAGTAAAGCTTTATCAGAGGGTAATGTTAAGCATTTATTGTACACACTCAGGCAAGAAATTATGTCTTGTTTGCATAAAAATATTATTTAGTTGTATTATATTTCAAGCCAGGCCTGGTACAGGCAAGTGTATCAGTACTTTGCAAGAATAAGGCAGTTGAATAGAGTTTGAATGTAATTGGATTGGTTACAGTGAAGTCACTTGTTCATAAACAGTTGGAATTACTTTTCAGTTACTATTGAAATTACATTTTAAATTACTTTTCAGGTTTCTTTTTCTACTGATATTCCTAGTGTTCAGGGGTGTCTTGGCGTCTGGTTTTCATTCCCATCTTCGGTCGCGGTCGGGGGGATCTTCCTCCAGAAAGGGGCTGCAGACATAGTCTGGAGACTTGTGGCAGGTCAGGGATCACCAGTTCCCAAGTCAGGATCGCCGAGGAGACAACCTCATGGTGTTGGGCCACTCGAACTCGGGCCGTGGGTGTCGGGTGAATAGTGGTGCAGAGTCGCGGATTTGGCTGGAGCCAGAGTCTGTTTGTGAGCAAATCCAGTGCTCATGGAAGACAAAGTCTGGTTGGGGAAGGCAGGGCATGTCCTCCGGGTTCTGGGGAGCTGCTGGATGCAGGACACACTGTGATTTTGCTGGAGCAGGTTGAGGTTGGACAGGCCAATAGGGCTGGGGCCAAGTCAGTTGGTGTCCTCCTCCTTCTTCCTGAAGCACGGCTCTTCAGTCTTTCTTCTTGAATTTTCTTGTCTGAAAAGGCAAGGTTCAGAGTTGCCCCCCAAATACTACATTTAGGGGCGTTTCAGGTAGGTAAAGATTGGGACCAATGGGTCCCTCCCATTGGGTGGGTACACCCCCTATTATGCCACCCTCCAGTGGGAGGGGGCATAAGCCTCACTCTGGTTGGCTGGGTCCCCCATCTTCAAGATGGCAGGGACTTGGAGTGCTTAGTGTGCTTCGCCTCACCTCCCCACCTGAGGGGTGTACTTGGCAAAGGTGGGCACACCTCTCCTCCTATCTTGGTTTTCCCGCCAATTCTCCCACAAAGTGGAGGCCAGAACTGGTGGGGGCCAGTTGCTTGGAGAAGTGAGTGAGTGGTGTAGCTCACAAAGGCGGCAAGCCTTTGAAGCTTCTCCTTCGTGGACCCTGCCCATTCTGGGGGAGGAGGCTTGGCACCTCCTGCCCAGGATTTGCTTTGCTTCAGGATCCCGAGAGTGGGAGGCTCTCGACCCAGGGCTCCAGAAACCTGTCTAGGGTGGCAGCCGGCGAACAGCCTGTCAGCCAAGACACTAGAGTCAGGTCATTTTTCAGGCGGCATCTCTAAAATGCCCTCGGAGTACATTTTACATTAGGTCCCACACTGGCATAAGTGTGAGTTTAATGTGCTGAGAAGATTTCAGTAAAGCCATTATGGTGCTGAGGAGTTCACAGTGACAAACCCTCATACCATATACTCTTTATGGCGTTACTGCACTTACAATGTCTAAGATTGGACCTAGACACTGTAGGGGTACAGGGCTCATGCTGTCTAATGCCATAGACAGGGGGTTGTAGGCATGGTACACAGGGATGTGTGCCGTGTAGTCCCTTCACTTAGTTTTTTCACCAAAACATACATTCTGCAATTGCAGTGTGTGTGTGTGTGTGTGTCAGGGTACAGCCCTAAAAGGCCTTCCCTGGTCACAGTGCCCTTGGTACTTTTTGCAAGGTGCTTACATGTGGTCAGAGAGTTTCCAATTTGGGTGTGCAACTGTACAGATTTAGGGAAAGAACATAGGCCCTGGGTACCTGGTTGGCAGGAACCCAGGGCACACTTAGTCAAACAGCATCAACATCAGGCAAAAAAGGGTGAGCAACCATTCAAAAAGAGGCACTTTCCTACTGTATTGCCCACTGTAAAAGTGCATGATGTTTTGTCCGGCTAAGGCAGACCAAACCGTCAGACACACTTAAGTCTTTCTAAACCCAAGCTGTGCTACACAGCCGGGTGGAGATGAGGTGCAGGCTCCTAGGATCTGAGTGGGCATCAAACCAGCCTGCTCAGGCTAATCACATCGCTGCTCTCATGCTCTATTACCAATATGAGAGCAGTGTCTTGATTGGCGTCTAGGAGCCTGCGCAGTGTGCCCCGGCCCATGGGGGATCTTAGTCGGACCTGAGCAGAACAACCCAGAGACGGCGGCCAGCAGCGGCAGGTAAGTGCTTTTTTTGCTTTATTTGCCCCCACACCTTCCCACCCCTCCACTTGTTATGAAGTTTCTGCAAATACGTTCTTAGAAGAATGATCTCGGATAGATTGCCTTAGAATAGATGACATTGTGGTCCTTCTCTGTCTGCTGCTACACCCTTTTGGGGAAACATTGAGCGCTTGGTTGGTTCCTGCATCTGCTTCTTATATTGCTAACGTGGCAGATTACCCATCCTGTGGGATGACTGAATTAGAGGTTGTTGGAAGTTGGTAGAAATAGACTCTTCGACTATAACCTTACACTGCCTGATATACACATCTCAAGTGAACACCACTTGGCCGGGAAAACCTGTCAAGCATCTCAGAAAAAGTATCATACAATGTACAAACTACTTTAATGCATGTTTACCTAAAGGAAGGTCGGAAAAATAATGAAATTAAATGAACATGATAAACCAGTAGGTCAACCTCTGAAACAACTGCTTGAGTGCTTGTTCATTTGAATTCAAGCTCACACAGTGATCTATCTCCTGATGACAAGAACTTTCCCTCCAGTACCCAGCAAAATTAAATAAAGAACTGTCCCCTCTAATTTAAATTACCGTGATTAACACCTCGAGTTTAAATCTCCTAAAAATGCAAAGGGAGCAATAAAAAATGCTCCCCTTAATCTGGCAAAGATAGTTAGAAGTTTAGAATGCATTATAGGTATGAGGTGAAAGTACCAATTTAATAGTGAAGCAGTGTGACAAGCTTTAATCTATATATTCTTCCTTCCCATCCTCTACCCCAATTAGAATATAGCTCTTCCAAGCAACATTGTGATAATAGACTAAGTATTGAGGTAACATTCAGCCCCCCTCTTATAATATATTGGGTTGTAAGCACTAATGGATCCTGTTGTAGAAATGTAAATAGTGGTGAAAAGATCTTATTTTAAAAGACTGACCTCGGACGACCATTTACAATCTTCTTAAAATATTCAAACGACAGGTATAAGATAAAAGAATCGCCAATGCTCTTCGCAAATTAATGTTATTAGAGGTAATACCAGTGGGGATTAAGTAATTCAAGAAGTCTCGAATATCTCACAGTATACATACAACATGTAAATTCTATAAATCAAGAAACTGTGAATATTCCTGTACTACGATGTATAATTTCATCTCCGCATAGAGAGAGGATTACGAATGGTGAATGTATTTAACAGATGAATGCTAGAGCCCCATACTTTATACCTGGTTTTGAAGGCAGGAACAGGAATTCACATTATGAGGTTTGGGTAAATGTTAGGCATGCGCGCTTGGGGTGTTCCGAAGACGAAGAACTGATAAAGTACACGTGCGCTTCACGTCCCTTCTATTACTCTTGGCAAAGAGAGCTATAGCCATGCACTAGCGAGCTCCGGGGGGACCCCCGGTGGAGGCTTGGGTGGGAGCAGTCAAAAAGTGGGGCGCTGTGGAGGAAGATGCGATCTGGGAGGAGGAAGCGAAGGGAAAGCGCAAACACCACATATCCATGGAATGGGGTCAACTCCTACTCCAGTTCAGTCAGCAAACCACATGAGCAGAGCCAGCCGAGGCCCCCCATTTCCAGACTGCATCCACCACACCGCCAGAACCAGTTGGCAGACGTAACGAGCCAGAGCACACACCTGCTGCAGATACCCTCTCAGAGTCCACACCATAGGACATAGCCCAAAAACCCGACAGAGGAATTAGCTAATTCCCCCCTTCTTTCCCCTCCCCCGTAAAGACAGTCGCTAGCCACTAAAGTAGCCCCACACGCCTACACAGAGGACCTACTTACTCCCCTTCCGTCTGCACACACACCCTCTCTCCCCGCTGATCCCAAACGAGTACCCCAGTTCAACACCCAGTTTTTTCAGTTCAGGATACAAACCGGCAGTTCAGATAACGTCAACAGGGGACAGGGACCGTCGCCCACTCACTTGAGCGGAATGCTAAAATTCCCACAAGAACCATAGGTAGGCATAGCCCCATAACCAAACTATAGACATATAGACACATCTCCAGGACACATAAGTCTGCCACAGATAGCCCCAACACATGTGCAATACTGGGATTGTGATAACACATAATGGCAGCTAAGAAGGATAGCAATTACGAATGTACACTCAAGTGCCTAAATTGTCTCTGTCTACCTATGCATGTAACTCGAAATTGAAACACTTTTCTATGCTTCATTGTATCTTAAATGTTAAAAGTTAATTAAAAAAATTTTAACAAAAAAAAATGAGGTTTGTGTAAATGTTGTAATTGTTAAAATAGATGTCACGAACAAGATTGTGACACAAATTGAAAGTGTGAAAGCAGGGGAGAAAGGATGTGCAGAGTTGAACCATATTTCATAAAGGTAGCAGTAGAAACTCTATTATGATACATACGTGTTTTCTGTAGGAAAGATGATTTGAGATAATAGTGAAGCTTTCCTTTCTCGCTAATTGAATATAGGATGCAGGTGTGAAGGCGCAGGCGCGTAAAAGCTGCCTTATCTCAGTTATTTACCTTCTGAAACCTTGAACCAACTATAAGCTGAAAAGAATGATTGGTTTTCATCATATATGTTCTGTCAAGACGCTTAAGTGTGAGAAATAGTGCTTTTAAGGTTGATGAAGGTGGAATTTGTTTGTTATTAATCTTTGCAAATATGTAACTGTGTAGCCAAAAGTTCTCTAATTAGAGAGTGTCGATGGGCACAGGCCGGTACAGGCCCCTCGACGTATACACATGGCAGCCATAGTCGAATGAGCTGAGGATTTTAATGCAACTCAACGAGTGTCAAAGGGTATAAAAGACGCAGCAAAATGTTAGCAAGCTTAAACATTTAGCAGAACCCACTTTGTATATTTCTGCCCCGGGGGCTTGAACAAATAAACTTTGCTTTATTAGTGCACCATGACCACATATTTTCTGTTCTATTTCTTACAGGAAAATTCTACTTTAACTACAGTTGTTGTTTAAAGAAATACTCACCTGTTCACTTTTTTCTTACTCCTCGATTATCATTACTAAATGATACTACCGGGCTGACGTCCATTTCTACACATTTTTAAATGGCTTTCTACTGCTCTAAGTTCAGCAAAAATCAATATATTGAGTTTTTCGTAGTCAAATGTTCTGACAGTTGACTCCTGGTTGAACAATATGTTTGAGGTGGCGCATTTTGGGGAAATGATACATAAACTAACTGATAATCTGTTTTATTTTAATTCTATTTTTGAACCTTTTATTGCAATACAACGCATTTTTATGTTTCAAAGTGTTATATTATTTATATCTCTTTTTGTTGTTGTTGAAGATTACGGTCTGATACCTCATTGCCAGTTATTTTATTAATTTATTCTATGCTTGCTCTGGATGACTTTTTTTTGTATGTAGAATCTGTTTTTTAGTTTATGTTCTTATAATGTAAAAATTATGTTTTAATGTTTCACTGTTATTTTTACATATATAGATTTGAAAATATAATAAAGAATTGCTATAAACAAAAACAAAGATAGATGTAATCCCTATTTATCAACCAGAATGT
Organism: Triturus cristatus; assembly: GCF_964204655.1. Classification (NCBI taxonomy): domain Eukaryota; kingdom Metazoa; phylum Chordata; class Amphibia; order Caudata; family Salamandridae; genus Triturus; species Triturus cristatus. The sequence continues at coordinate 357,555,076 of NC_140585.1, forward strand.
AATAATGTTTTTTCTTTAAATATGTTTTTATTATTTACAAGACAAAAATATTCAATCATGATCAGAATATGAAGGCAAACAGGTACTCATTTAACGACAACACACCCTGGTCGCACGCAGGTGCAAGTGACATAGCCATAGTCAACAGATATTGTGTATCATTTTACAACATAATAGTACCAACTGTCAACAAGATCGTTGATAAGCAGACATATTGGTAACGGCCAGTATCAATGAGAAACATGTGAGAGACACCCGTGCCACGCACTTAAGAATACGAAACAAACCTTTCCCCTCCCTCTTATCCCTACACCCGCCCTGGCGTGTCACACATAGCAACATTATGGCAACAGCAAGGTGTAGCACAAAGGAACACAATATAGGTATACTGCAGCCAGTATCAGGGAGTTCTGCAGCGTCAGAGGCAAATGTAATCAGGGATACACCAGGTACAGGCAGCCAGTCATTGAATACACGTTGGTCAGGGCAAAACAGCCTGGTCTCCAACCGTGGGGTCTGCATCCAGATCAACGTCCGGGACTTTCAGCAAGATTACTAATGCTTCCCTAGCCCTTGCTGCCGCCAAAGCTTTCTCAGTATTTGCTCGGTTAGCGAGCTGTACTCTACCGGTGCCTTCACATCCTGCCCATTTAAAGAGGTCAGCCTTCCATCTCTGAATACTTGGGCCCCTCTTAGATTTCCAATGTGCTGTAATGTCTCTTTTAGCTAAGAGAAGGCCCAAGTCCAAAAGCTTACTAGTGATCTTGTTCTTAGAGGTATGGGGGAACCAGTGCAGTAGACAAAGGCCTATAGTGGGCTCTACTTCTCTCTCAGTAATGTTGCACAATAGCGCAAACACCTCTTCCCAGTACTTCCCAAGCTGGGGGCAGGCCCACATCATGTGACGGAAATCCGCACCCTCCGTGTTGCATCGCAGGCACATTGCTGTATCTGTGCCAAAGTATTTATTAATTTTTGCCGGAGCGAGGTACGCCCTGTGCAGTATAAAAAAGTGCACCAGTTGAAAACGGGCATTTGTAGAGCTTTTCCACGCCCGTTCAACTAGCTCAGCCCACACTTTCTCGGGAATCTCTTCACCTAAGTCCTCCTCTCACTTCTGTCGCAGCACGAGCAACGGAGTCAGTACCTCGTGTGTCATACGCCTATATAGGCAGGTAACTGCCTTAAAGGTTCCCGCCGCTAATACTATGTACTGGCAGGCTATTGAGGTTTGCGGTTCAGATAACCCTTCTCTAGAATGCTTTTGGATGGCCGCAACGAGGGCCGAGTGGAACAGAAAGTCCCCACGAGGCAGGTCGTACCTGTCCTGCAATGTACCGAAGGGAAGCAAGGTGTTATCCTCATATAGGTCCCCTAGTGTATACAGACCCTTCTCCTTCCAGTCGGTCAGCGCAGTCCAGTTGCCCTCATGTGGCTGAGCCGTGCACATGCCCAAAGGGATCTCAGGGGCATAAGGATGCACAATCTGCGCTCTCTTCTGGCTTCTGATCCAGCAAAGCCGAAACGTCCTTAACTCATTAGTGAGTGCCTGAGCCACAACAGCAGTTGTAAAATAATTCGGGAGAGTACCTGCCCAGGGGCCTGCCCTCCATCCCGTTCGCCCGGCCCTCGAAATTCCAACGCAACTGCTTGGGTGAGCCACTGTAGTTGAGCCGCTAAGAAATATGTCTCGAAATCAGGGAGCGCCAGTCCACCTTCGGACTTCACCAGAATGTAATCATGTGCTAAACAAGAGTACCATAATTCAAATATTGCTAAGCTGTGACAGTGTTCAAATCATCAGGTAGTGGTTCAACTTGTTTTTTCAGTTACCGAGGTAATCCAGGTTTCTTAGTCTTGAGCAGGGCTTTGAATGTGCCGGGGCTTGCTGGTGCTCAGCACCGGCAGTTCTAAAAAGCAGGTGCTGAGACGGGTCCCTATCTGACTCTTCATTGTTTTCCCTCACCCTCAGGGTGAAAAATAAATCTGAACTCTGCAGCGGTCCCACCCTTCACTGCATCTTCAAAGAGACTTGTATCGTTTTTTCACAGTCTCATCATTTCAAAACTGAAGTGTTTTCAATATTCTATACAACAAAGCCATAGTTGTTGCTTATTTATCTTATACAGCTAACAACCATTGGCAAACCCAATAGTTCTGGCTTGTTATAGGTGTAATTTTACTTTTTGTATTATATATCCGAATGTAGTGACAGAAGCAGAAAAATACCAGTCGGGCGACACACTATGCTGAGCACAGATTTTTAGATTACTTTTTATCCGTGCACTAATTAAATCGGCCACGCCATTTGAGAGGACCCCCCCCCAGTTTTTTCATCCCACTCAAAGCCCTGGTCTTGAGTATCTTGAAAAGATCTTGTGGTCGCTAAAAGGAGAAATCGACTCTTTTGGAATAACTGTCAGGATCAAGATCATCTTTTTGCGCTCTCTTTTTTGCAAACGGCGAAGTAAGGACTTGTGTCACTCTTGCCTGTTTTATGTCTAACGTGCCTCTTACGTACAGTTATCTGTATATAACTGTTTGTTTTCGTTTCAACAAAATATTATACATGTTTCTGATCACCTGGAAAAAAAACATGCATAGCACATAAGACACTGTCCTGCCTGCCATCTCTAGTTGGCCTTCGGCACAGGAGAGGTTCTTCACCCTTTTTCAGCACGAACTCCGAGTGAAGGACCTGGACTCGCGTGGAAACCCTTATCTAAGACGGCAGATGGCGCTACTGCACCTACAAATAGTAGCTGTGTACTACACAAACGCTGATAGCCTAATATAACCAGGTCACACCAAGGGGTCAGGCAAACCTTTCAGTCAGCATGGCTAACTCTGATGAATTGCCTGTTGAAAACAGACTCGTTCTCTTGATTCCCCTGTTCTCACCTATAAGGCTATAAATAAATTGCACGAGTTGGATGGTAACAGAGTCTTTAAATATACGAGTTTACCAGAGTCACCACCGGGTGTCTTGGGGTGTTCCCATTTGCTAGCAATAGGTCTAATCAATTGCTTTAGAGAGTACATACACCAAGTGGTTGCCCTAAATGCGTTCCTTGACTAGAACAAATAGCTCGTGTCCTGCATCCACCAGGTTTTTATTTTTTTAAACCAATCGGGGACTTCTGCTTTCTGCTGCCGCATGGTAGTCACTACCATGCGGCAGCAGAAGTCCCCGATTGGTTTAAGAAAAAAAAAAAAGAAAACCTCCTCCCGCAGACAACGGGTGTGCAGTTGTGGTGCGCATCAGTACCACATCAACGACACCACAGCCCCACATTACAGTAAGGCAATACATTATCAATACATCACAAAGCCCAATAACTTAACCCAAAAATAAATCAAAGTAAAAACACCACAGCAAAATACAGTTATATAAAACAAACCTAACAGAACACAATTGTGTTATGCTAATGTGTGTTGGAGTTCTGGTGTCATGCTTTGTTAAATTGCATTTTTGTTGCATTGTGTTCTGTATTTTTTGTTCTGGCGTGTTGTGGTGTAGTTTTGTACATGATACATTTTTTGTTTTGCTGTATTATGCGGCCCTCCCCCCCCCCTCCCCCCCATTACCAAAAAGCCTTGCATTTCATTGAAGATCCAGTGTACCACCTCCTAAGATGAACAACCCCTCCCACTCCCCAACTCTACAGCCTGACATGATGGGGGTAAGGGAGAGCAATGTTGAATGCTATTTCACCCCGAAGCATATGAAACAAGCATTGGCATAGCCAATAGGTCTCGCTTTTGGGACCTTATAAGTATTTAGTTATGCAGCACAATATCCTTGGTGCAACAGCATCAACTGTTGCATGGCTAAACACTTCTAAGGTCCCAAAGGCGAGGCCTATTGGCTATGCCAATGCTTGTTCATACTGAGGATGAGAGCAAAAATGGAGGGCCCCATCCAGAGACGTCTCAGCACCTTGTTTTAAGAACTGCCGGTTCTCAGCACCTACAGAACCCGTCCAACTGAAAGCCCTACTGTCAGTTCAAGTAATTTACATTAAATTCTTATCCTAATGATAGGAATTAAAACACAAGAGCTACACTTTCCCATTCAGAAAAGCTTGTCAGACGGACGGGCAGGCAGATGGACGGATGGATGGATAGCTGTATCCGTATGGTTGGTTGGGTGGACGGATGGACAGACAGCAGGACAAAGGGCGAGATAAGTGAAAGTAAAGCGATAGGGAGCCAGCGATGTGGAGACTGTGACAGGGGGCGGGGACAGAGAGGCAGGGAGGTACGCGTGTGTGGGGGGGGGGGAGGGTACTCGCCGGGGAGAAAGGTAATGAATGACGTGAAGAAAGTGTGACCGGAGGGAGAGCACAGGAGAGGATGTGTGTACGTGGGGCGGAGTGATGTAGCTAAAGAGAGGGGGTACGGATGTGCACCGGTAGAGAGCTGTGCTGTGCGGTTGGAGGGATGGAGTGTGCAGGAGTAGAGGAGAGTGCCGGTGGGTGGGAACAGGTGAATTAGGAGGAGAGGAGGAGTAGATGCTAGGGCACAGGTTGAGGAGCGGGAAGGTACAGGTGGAGGGGGTTGTTCTGGTGGAGCAGGAATACAGGTGTAGTAGACGAGATGTGCTGGTGAGGGGGCGTATGGCACAGGTGAGGGGACTCAGGTGCAGCGGGAGTGTGCGTGGAGTAGAGAGGGTACAGGGTGAGGAACGTAGGCGACCTATAAGAAAGGAACCACAGGAAGACAGAGGGTTTGTTTACAAGATCAGAATGTTCGTACATGGCCATTTAATATCAAAAGTTAAAAATACTTCAAGTCACAAATCAAAATCAAAGCTCGAACTCCAAGAGATTAAAGCTGGGAGCAATGTAGAGAGAGACAAGGCAGAGGTTTCACAGACGTAACAAAGAGGAAGACCAAGGGTCTACAGGATGAAACAGAGGGGGTCTGCATTGCAACAGCGATGAAGGCTAGAGCGAGCAGAGAAATCCAGGGGCCACACTTGGAGAGACAGCGGGCCTACAGATCCGTGGCTGGACAGGGAGATGTAGGGAATCTGGAGGGGGAAAAGGTGGATGGAGGTACTAGAGAGGCCGTGAAGAGGGACAGATACAGGCTCTGTACAAGGAGAGACCCAGGGCCTGCAGAGTCTGGGCTAGGGGGTTAGAGCGGGGGAAACAGGCACAGGGAGGGAGGCACAGTGATTAAAGAAAACAGAGGCAAAAAGAAAATGAAGAACTTTTCGAGGAGCTACAGAGGGCTCACAGGAACTAGGCAGTGAAACACCCGACCTATAAGAAAGGAACCACAGGGAGACAGAGGTTTTGTTTACAAGATTAGAATGTTCGTACATGGCCATTTAATATGAAGAGCTTAAAATACTTCAAATCTACAAGTCAATGCCAGTACCATGATGATGCGTAGAGGCCGGTCTGGGTTGTTCTAATTCAAATAGTTGATGTAGCCGGAAAGGGAAATACTGAGCAAGTAGTTCTTCTGCCACAAGGAGTAGTGGTGTGGCCACAACACTGAACACGCAGAAAGTAAAATCACGTGCATGCGACGGTCCGAGGCAGTGCTAAAGTAACGTGGAGGGAGGAGTGAGGGACGAGGAGCGGAGAGGGCAGCAAGCAACGGAGCGGGTGGTGCGGCCGCAATAATGAACATGCTGAAAGCGTAGACAAGCCCGGGAGTTGTGTGTGTGTGTGTGTGTGTGTGCGCGCGCGCGCGCGTGCTAAAACAAAATAAACAAGCTGCGAGATGCGCTCTGTGGTGGGGGAGGGGGAGGGGCATTGAAGCGAGGCGCACGCACTTGGGCGAGCGAGAGGAAAGCCAGATGGCGCCTCTGCTCGTGCCTGTGCGCGTAACCGCACACTGTGTGCCACACAAAGCTGTGGTCGGACTCACTAAATGTCTCGCCAGTGCAGCACATGCGCTGGCTCAGGCGAGACCTAAAAAGTGGTCACCATACAAAAGATACACTGCAATTTATAAACAAAAAGGAACAGCAAGTGCTGTTTGTAATCTCAGCTGTGAACAATACAGAACCAAAATCCTCAGATAAACGTGTTTAGACTCCAGTGACTTGTTTTTTTAATAAAAAGTTTCTATACATTTGTTTTCAAATTTATAAGATGCAAATGGCCATTATAGTCTGTAAAAGGCAAAAAAAAGAAAAATATTGTGCCACCATCATGCCCTTCCGACCCTTTTTGATCCCGGTCTTACCCGACCAATGCCACTGATCCAGCGCTGATCAGGGATCAATACTCCATAACATCACATACAAAGGCCCATACACATTCACCCAAATCCCAGTGAAATCCCTGCAGCGCCTGTAAGTCAGTTTTAAAAATACTTATTCCGTTGTCATATCTGACATTCTAAATACATAACTAAACCTGCATATCAACTCTTTCCTTGGTTGATGGACCATAGTAGTTGAGTAGTTGATGATAATTCTATCTATCTATCTATCTATCTATCTATCTATCTATCTATCTATCTATCTATCTATCTATCTATCTATCTATCTATCTATCTATCTATCTATCTATCTATCTATCAGGAACAGCTAGGCTTCTCTCATCAAACCGACGGACAGCGACGATCTCCCATCTAGCTTTGTACAGGCACAAACACTGGCGAGGAACACGCTTAACCCCTCCCCACAGGGCACCCCAGTTATACCCTGAAACCTACATGTCCAGCCCACAATAGTTGCAACTTCCATGAAAACTCTATTTCTCATTGGCTAAGTCAGGGGGTGTTCTATCACACCACTGTGTCGCGATGACTATTTTTCATAAGGTATTTTGTTATTAGCCTTTCCCACCCTGTCAACCACGTTCTACAGTTACGTATTTCATTATTGGGTACAAATGATACAAATTTTTATTCATTTCGAAGCTTGCTGGTGCTGACTCCGCGAAGGCATGTCAACCTTGACTTCTCGTGCCTCCATTCATAATGTGACTTCACTTTTTCTCCTTTCTGCCTTGTTCAGCTTTATCCCATTCCCCAACTGTCATATACTGTAAGCCCAGATGTGCACTATAGTTAATCAAAAATAAACATTTATTAATTTTATGAAATACACTTTTCACTGTTTACCACCCACCTCTGCACTATCCCGTATAAATAATTCTTGCAAGAGCATTAGTGTGCCTAAGCGGCATTATTTATTTCTTGAAAGCAACATGCAAAAGCAAAATATGAAAATGCGGCTTAGTCTTATTATGCTGGTATAAGTAACAAGGGAACCCGATACGAGTAACTAAGGACCACGGGTACTAGCTTATTTTGTTAACAATAGTCCCTAGCTTATTTAAAGTTAGGAAGTAAACATTCAACATAGACTTCGGTGAGACCTATGTGATTTCCTCCTGTGTCCAGCCGGACAGAGGAGCATTTAATCTTGATTATTTGAGAAGATATAGGTAAATAGGGAAGGGCTGATGAAAACAGGGGCACAGTCCTGTACCAAGTTTCCAAAAGAAAGAAGAAGGAGAAAGGCCAAGAAGTTAGAGGCAATTATAAATTAATAACAGGCAAACACATCTTGGAGCAACAAAAGGGGGCTTACATTACAATGAGTGACTTTCAGTTAAGCTCTCTCCAATAGTAACCACAATACATTTAAACAATTGCCATAATGTGGAACTATTCAAATAAGTCGACGTAACGTTTCGATCCCAAGCTCCTATTATACAGGGATCATCATCAGGACCACAAGATATCTCAACAGAGTAATGCCTGGTAGATTTAAAACGCCTATGAGTAGTGTGTCACGGGGAAACAAAGGAAAAAATGGAAAAAATACAAAGGAAAAATTACACAAAGTCAGCATTTGCGTACTCAGAATTAACAGGTACACTGTCATTTTGTGCTCAGGAGTGGCGCCGCATGTGGTAATGGTGAGTTGAATAAAAAGAAAAAAAGAAAAAAGAAGAACCATTTGGGCGACACCTTTGTATTTGAAAACCGATATGCAACAGGTGGACACGTGAGGAGTAATTCTTGTGAGATGATGATGCATGCGAATAGACAGTTTGGCGACACGTCCGTAGTGCGCATCGAAGTTAAATTGGGTGAAAGGTGCCGAGTAATGCTTGTTAATTGATGATGCATGCGAAACAACGGCGGTTGGTGTGCCGCGCTTACTCGTGCGTGTGGACCGTATCACAATCAGGGTTCAATGTGCATAAGAACAGGATGGGTTGAAGTGGTAGTTACCTCAGTGGGAGAGGGGAAGGGAAGTAGAACTCAGGGGAGTAGCGCCTTCCTGCTCCAATTTAATCCGGGTTGGACTGGGCAATGGGGTGGCTGAATCTAAAAACACACGAGGGTTATAAAGGAAATAGGTGGAGTGGCCTCAAGGGGTTAGTATAATGAGCCTTCTTACCGCTTCAATCGGGAGTCAGGGGAATACGTCTGAGTCTTGGGAGACAGCTGGTGGTGCTGTCTGTATGAAGTTAGCGCTGATGGCGGGAAAAAACAGGGAAAGGTGTTTTAAGGGATGAAACCAGTGAGGGAGAACTAATGGGGCACTGAATTTGAACGGACAGACTGCTTACCGGTTCTAGCATAGGGAGAAAACCGCGCTTTGAAATCAGGGTCTAGAAGCCGCGAATCGGCTAGAATTGAAGTGCATGGGAATGCTAGGGGTAGAAGAGAAGAGACAATGGGTTAACATGGGGGCAATGTTGACTAGTCAGGCAGTGCTTAATAAAATCGAGGTGCTTCTATTGCGGAAAAGGCTTACCCTAAATCAGGACAATCGGCGAGGCACAAGTGATAGAAAGACGGAGGACTGCGTAAGTACGGCTTCCTCCGGTCGGCAGCTACAATGGCTGTCCGCGTGCTGTTTGGGCGGAATATAATTCCGTTAGTGAGTGGCCGATGAAGGGAGGAGAAAAGCATTGCGTGGTGTGCTCGCGCTTACCTTGTTCTTGTCTTGCTTCCGCAATGGGGAGTCGAAGACAGTCGGCGGTGCTGGCTAGTCTGAGGTGGGCGGGGATTGATTTATGCTGGTTGACGGGGTGGAAATGGAAGAGGTACTAATGAATCGCGGGGGCCATTTTGGGATGGGAGAGAGTAGTGAGTGGATCGGTGGATGATGGGGGCCATTTAACGTTGGAAATGAGTGTGGAACAATAAAGTGATGTGAATTAAGGTGCCTTGTGAGTAAAGCAGGTCACAACAGCAGGTCGTCATGCAGAACATTCAAAAATATTTACATTTGCATATGCATTTTCAACTGGACTCAAAGAATTCTATTATGCATGGAACAGTCTTGTGAGTAACATGTTTAGAGGAGTGTTGTCCAATCTTCAGACCTGTTTAGGCCTTTTCGAATTGAGTCATAAGTGATAATTGCCTTTAGTTCCTCTTTATTTAGTAGTTGGGCCATGTTGCCTTCACGTGGTGGTAGTTTGAGCACTTTCAGCACTGTCCAACGGATTTCATCCTCATTGTGTTTGGCCTCTACGAAATGATCAACAAGTGGCGCATTCGGAGTCTTGCACCTGATTCTGCTCCTGTGCTGGCATATTCTGGTTTTTATTTTCTGCGTCGTTTGGCCTATGTAGATCTTTTGGCATGGACACATAATGAGGTAGATCACATTTGTAGTGTTGCAATTAGAGAAGGAAGTGGTGATTGCTGGAATATTGTTAAAAGTGAAACTTTTACCTTCCATACAAAATGCACAAACATTACAATTTTTACATTTGAAATGCCCAAGAATGGGCGGGAGGCCCCATGCACCCTCTAGAGTAGAAGTGTTGACAGAGGAGGGTAGAGCTGCACGGATTAGATGATCCTTGAGATTCTTGCTTTTTTTGAAGGCAAAGAGTGGTTTCTCTAATGTCAATGTTCCTGCATTGAGGATGGGCCAGTGAAGTAGTATCATTTTTCTTAGTTTGTTAGAGACTGGCGAAAAAGTGGTTACACAGGCTAGTCGGTCAGTTTGTTTTTTTGGTTTCGGTGTCAGCAGAATATCCCTCGGGCAGTACCAAGCACGTTTAGAAGCATTTTTGATGATTCCCTTTGGGTATCCTCTTGCTTTTAATTTTGAGGAGAGATAGTTGGCTTCTCTAAAATAATCTGTTTTGCATGAACAGTTTCGTCTTATTCTCAGAAATTGGGAGTAGGGTAATGAATCTCTGAGGGCCCTAGGGTGGTTGCTTGCGTAATTCAATAAAGTATTACGCTCAGTTGGTTTCCGGTATAGTCGTGTCAGTAGTTCCCCTTCACAGTGAAATATTGTGAGGTCTAAAAAGGCAATGGACTCTTTTTCAAACGTGACAGTGAATGATAGGCCTGAACAGTTATTATTCATCCAATGTACGAGAGATGTTATGGATTCTGTATTCTCCTGCCAGATTATAAAAATGTCATCGATATATCTGCGCCAGAGGCAAATGCCTGGGAAGAAGGGGTTGGAATCAGTAAGGATGACATTGGATTCAAGTTGATCCATAAACAGAACTGCCAGATTAGGAGCAAAAATTGCGCCCATAGAGGTTCCTTTGATCTGTTGATAATAAGTGTTGTCAAAAAGGAAAAAGTTCCGTGTGAGACAGATTTCTAGGAGTTGCAAAATGAACGTGGTAGGAACTGCATGGGGTCGTGGTCTTGTGTTGAGAATCTTTTCGATTGCCAGTAGGGCAGTTGTCTGTGGTATGTTGGTGTAAAGTGATTCAACATCCATCGTACACAGTGTTTCATATGTTGGGTTATATGGATGATGTTCAACAAGATTGATCATTGACATGGAATCCCTCACGTAGCATTGTGTTTTAGGAACAAATTCTTTAATAAAAAAGTCTACATATGCTCCTAATGGTTCAAGGATAGAGCCACAGGCTGAAACAATGGGACGGCCTGGTGGGTGAGTGGTGTTTTTATGGATTTTAGGTAGTGTGTATATGACTGGGGTTCGTGGGGTTTTCACATTCAAATAAATGAATTCTTTCTTTGAGAGAAAACCGCTCTTGAGGCCATCTGTTGTTACTTTATGGATTAACTCCTGTATTTCTTTTGTTGGATTAGTTGCCAGTATTAAGTAATGATCTTTATTATCCAACTGCCGTTGAATTTCCGCTACATAGGATGCCTTTTCTTGTAGGACTATGCCTCCACCCTTGTCTGCACTTTTAATGATCAGTGATTCTTTCTCTTTGAGTTGACCAATTGCCAATTTTTCTTTCAATGTGAGATTAAAAGGAATAAAGTGTTTCTTGTTCTGGATTGAGGCAAGATCTTTAAGAACCATTTTTTCGAAGGTAATTATTTCAGATGGGATCTATTTCTTGTCTACTTTTCCTCACCTCCTTCAAAATCATAATATGTCAGCTTTTGCACCTCTATACACTGACGACTATATCAAACAACTATGCTCAGGACCCTCTCTGTTATCTGACACCACAGACTTACCTACAACACTCACTACCTCAATACCCGACCAACTAGAAAAACTTAGAAAGAAGCAGGTCCGTTTACAACTTATGGTTCTTATGCTCACTGAATATCTCAAAGCAGAAGTCATTCCCCTTGGCCTACAAGTGCGTAATATTCCCGGAATCTTCACTGACAACCCAAAGTACATAACAAACTTCAGTTACATAGGTACCACATGCTCACGTCATTGGTTAGTTTTAGGCATAGATATTGCGACGGAAACATTGAAAGCCTTGGATACAGAAATTGCAGACCTCTATAAACAAATTCAAGACTCCAATCCAACCGCAGAGGCCAAAAAACTATTAGAACAGATTGACAAAACAGTTTCGGATTTTCATAGAATAGAGCAAAATAAGAAGTCAAACAAAATCAAAAAAGACCTTAAATCATACAGTACAGAAGCTAACTATCCTTATTTACAGAAAGACTTCTATACCAACAGATCTTACGGCACCTACCAAAACAATCGCCCGTGGGGCAGATACAACAGACGCCACAATCTGGTAGGCTTCTCTGATACATCAGCTGAATCATCTGACAACTCAGACTCAGGTGAGGGCACTAGCACCACAAGACGTGGAGGCGCCCAACAACCGCCTTTTTTAGCCAGAGGCCCCCAGGACCCTCCTCAACGAGGCAGGGGCAAGAGAAACCAAAGATGGTACAACCCCCCGGGAGAACGCAGGACACGCAACAACTTCTACCAATGGTAGATAATGTTCAGTCTCTCACACAATACATCGACACCATTCCCATCTTTAATTTATCTAGCCATTCACTGGCCACAGATGAACTTTCTCTCCTGAGAAAAGGTCTATCATTTGTTCCAACCGTGCCACCCAACTTTATGGAACTCCACACTGAAATTCTGAGATTCTTCAGGCGTATTCGTCTCCAAGCCTTTTTTCAACTGCATCCTACTCCTGAACAAATCAAAAACACTCCTTTTCGACCACCATCCAATTTCTCACCTTCAGCGGGCATGATCCCATCTGAAATAATTACCTTCGAAAAAATGGTTCTTAAAGATCTTGCCTCAATCCAGAACAAGAAACACTTTATTCCTTTTAATCTCACATTGAAAGAAAAATTGGCAATTGGTCAACTCAAAGAGAAAGAATCACTGATCATTAAAAGTGCAGACAAGGGTGGAGGCATAGTCCTACAAGAAAAGGCATCCTATGTAGCGGAAATTCAACGGCAGTTGGATAATAAAGATCATTACTTAATACTGGCAACTAATCCAACAAAAGAAATACAGGAGTTAATCCATAAAGTAACAACAGATGGCCTCAAGAGCGGTTTTCTCTCAAAGAAAGAATTCATTTATTTGAATGTGAAAACCCCACGAACCCCAGTCATATACACACTACCTAAAATCCATAAAAACACCACTCACCCACCAGGCCGTCCCATTGTTTCAGCCTGTGGCTCTATCCTTGAACCATTAGGAGCATATGTAGACTTTTTTATTAAAGAATTTGTTCCTAAAACACAATGCTACGTGAGGGATTCCATGTCAATGATCAATCTTGTTGAACATCATCCATATAACCCAACATATGAAACACTGTGTACGATGGATGTTGAATCACTTTACACCAACATACCACAGACAACTGCCCTACTGGCAATCGAAAAGATTCTCAACACAAGACCACGACCCCATGCAGTTCCTACCACGTTCATTTTGCAACTCCTAGAAATCTGTCTCACACGGAACTTTTTCCTTTTTGACAACACTTATTATCAACAGATCAAAGGAACCTCTATGGGCGCAATTTTTGCTCCTAATCTGGCAGTTCTGTTTATGGATCAACTTGAATCCAATGTCATCCTTACTGATTCCAACCCCTTCTTCCCAGGCATTTGCCTCTGGCGCAGATATATCGATGACATTTTTATAATCTGGCAGGAGAATACAGAATCCATAACATCTCTCGTACATTGGATGAATAATAACTGTTCAGGCCTATCATTCACTGTCACGTTTGAAAAAGAGTCCATTGCCTTTTTAGACCTCACAATATTTCACTGTGAAGGGGAACTACTGACACGACTATACCGGAAACCAACTGAGCGTAATACTTTATTGAATTACGCAAGCAACCACCCTAGGGCCCTCAGAGATTCATTACCCTACTCCCAATTTCTGAGAATAAGACGAAACTGTTCATGCAAAACAGATTATTTTAGAGAAGCCAACTATCTCTCCTCAAAATTAAAAGCAAGAGGATACCCAAAGGGAATCATCAAAAATGCTTCTAAACGTGCTTGGTACTGCCCGAGGGATATTCTGCTGACACCGAAACCAAAAAAACAAACTGACCGACTAGCCTGTGTAACCACTTTTTCGCCAGTCTCTAACAAACTAAGAAAAATGATACTACTTCACTGGCCCATCCTCAATGCAGGAACATTGACATTAGAGAAACCACTCTTTGCCTTCAAAAAAAGCAAGAATCTCAAGGATCATCTAATCCGTGCAGCTCTACCCTCCTCTGTCAACACTTCTACTCTAGAGGGTGCATGGGGCCTCCCGCCCATTCTTGGGCATTTCAAATGTAAAAATTGTAATGTTTGTGCATTTTGTATGGAAGGTAAAAGTTTCACTTTTAACAATATTCCAGCAATCACCACTTCCTTCTCTAATTGCAACACTACAAATGTGATCTACCTCATTATGTGTCCATGCCAAAAGATCTACATAGGCCAAACGACGCAGAAAATAAAAACCAGAATATGCCAGCACAGGAGCAGAATCAGGTGCAAGACTCCGAATGCGCCACTTGTTGATCATTTCGTAGAGGCCAAACACAATGAGGATGAAATCCGTTGGACAGTGCTGAAAGTGCTCAAACTACCACCACGTGGAGGCAACATGGCCCAACTACTAAATAAAGAGGAACTAAAGGCAATTATCACTTATGACTCAATTCGAAAAGGCCTAAACAGGTCTGAAGATTGGACAACACTCCTCTAAACATGTTACTCACAAGACTGTTCCATGCATAATAGAATTCTTTGAGTCCAGTTGAAAATGCATATGCAAATGTAAATATTTTTGAATGTTCTGCATGACGACCTGCTGTTGTGACCTGCTTTACTCACAAGGCACCTTAATTCACATCACTTTATTGTTCCACACTCATTTCCAACGTTAAATGGCCCCCATCATCCACCGATCCACTCACTACTCTCTCCCATCCCAAAATGGCCCCCGCGATTCATTAGTACCTCTTCCATTTCCACCCCGTCAACCAGCATAAATCAATCCCCGCCCACCTCAGACTAGCCAGCACCGCCGACTGTCTTCGACTCCCCATTGCGGAAGCAAGACAAGAACAAGGTAAGCGCGAGCACACCACGCAATGCTTTTCTCCTCCCTTCATCGGCCACTCACTAACGGAATTATATTCCGCCCAAACAGCACGCGGACAGCCATTGTAGCTGCCGACCGGAGGAAGCCGTACTTACGCAGTCCTCCGTCTTTCTATCACTTGTGCCTCGCCGATTGTCCTGATTTAGGGTAAGCCTTTTCCGCAATAGAAGCACCTCGATTTTATTAAGCACTGCCTGACTAGTCAACATTGCCCCCATGTTAACCCATTGTCTCTTCTCTTCTACCCCTAGCATTCCCATGCACTTCAATTCTAGCCGATTCGCGGCTTCTAGACCCTGATTTCAAAGCGCGGTTTTCTCCCTATGCTAGAACCGGTAAGCAGTCTGTCCGTTCAAATTCAGTGCCCCATTAGTTCTCCCTCACTGGTTTCATCCCCTAAAACACCTTTCCCTGTTTTTTCCCGCCATCAGCGCTAACTTCATACAGACAGCACCACCAGCTGTCTCCCAAGACTCAGACGTATTCCCCTGACTCCCGATTGAAGCGGTAAGAAGGCTCATTATACTAACCCCTTGAGGCCACTCCACCTATTTCCTTTATAACCCTCGTGTGTTTTTAGATTCAGCCACCCCATTGCCCAGTCCAACCCGGATTAAATTGGAGCAGGAAGGCGCTACTCCCCTGAGTTCTACTTCCCTTCCCCTCTCCCACTGAGGTAACTACCACTTCAACCCATCCTGTTCTTATGCACATTGAACCCTGATTGTGATACGGTCCACACGCACGAGTAAGCGCGGCACACCAACCGCCGTTGTTTCGCATGCATCATCAATTAACAAGCATTACTCGGCACCTTTCACCCAATTTAACTTCGATGCGCACTACGGACGTGTCGCCAAACTGTCTATTCGCATGCATCATCATCTCACAAGAATTACTCCTCACGTGTCCACCTGTTGCATATCGGTTTTCAAATACAAAGGTGTCGCCCAAATGGTTCTTCTTTTTTCTTTTTTTCTTTTTATTCAACTCACCATTACCACATGCGGCGCCACTCCTGAGCACAAAATGACAGTGTACCTGTTAATTCTGAGTACGCAAATGCTGACTTTGTGTAATTTTTCCTTTGTATTTTTTCCATTTTTTCCTTTGTTTCCCCGTGACACACTACTCATAGGCGTTTTAAATCTACCAGGCATTACTCTGTTGAGATATCTTGTGGTCCTGATGATGATCCCTGTATAATAGGAGCTTGGGATCGAAACGTTACGTCGACTTATTTGAATAGTTCCACATTATGGCAATTGTTTAAATGTATTGTGGTTACTATTGGAGAGAGCTTAACTGAAAGTCACTCATTGTAATGTAAGCCCCCTTTTGTTGCTCCAAGATGTGTTTGCCTGTTATTAATTTATAATTGCCTCTAACTTCTTGGCCTTTCTCCTTCTTCTTTCTTTTGGAAACTTGGTACAGGACTGTGCCCCTGTTTTCATCAGCCCTTCCCTATTTACCTATATCTTCTCAAATAATCAAGATTAAATGCTCCTCTGTCCGGCTGGACACAGGAGGAAATCACATAGGTCTCACCGAAGTCTATGTTGAATGTTTACTTCCTAACTTTAAATAAGCTAGGGACTATTGTTAACAAAATAAGCTAGTACCCGTGGTCCTTAGTTACTCGTATCGGGTTCCCTTGTTACTTATACCAGTACATAGCGCAATCGCTGGATTGCAAGGGTCTTCTCTACCCTTCCCAACCAATCCTTTGGTCGGGCCTTCCTAGTATTGTTTCTTTACCTCAATTATCACCCTTATCACACACTAGACTTCACTAGTGTATTTCTTGTCTACTTTTCCTCACCTCCTTCAAAATCATAATATGTCAGCTTTTGCACCTCTATACACTGACGACTATATCAAACAACTATGCTCAGGACCCTCTCTGTTATCTGACACCACAGACTTACCTACAACACTCACTACCTCAATACCCGACCAACTAGAAAAACTTAGAAAGAAGCAGGTCCGTTTACAACTTATGGTTCTTATGCTCACTGAATATCTCAAAGCAGAAGTCATTCCCCTTGGCCTACAAGTGCGTAATATTCCCGGAATCTTCACTGACAACCCAAAGTACATAACAAACTTCAGTTACATAGGTACCACATGCTCACGTCATTGGTTAGTTTTAGGCATAGATATTGCGACGGAAACATTGAAAGCCTTGGATACAGAAATTGCAGACCTCTATAAACAAATTCAAGACTCCAATCCAACCGCAGAGGCCAAAAAACTATTAGAACAGATTGACAAAACAGTTTCGGATTTTCATAGAATAGAGCAAAATAAGAAGTCAAACAAAATCAAAAAAGACCTTAAATCATACAGTACAGAAGCTAACTATCCTTATTTACAGAAAGACTTCTATACCAACAGATCTTACGGCACCTACCAAAACAATCGCCCGTGGGGCAGATACAACAGACGCCACAATCTGGTAGGCTTCTCTGATACATCAGCTGAATCATCTGACAACTCAGACTCAGGTGAGGGCACTAGCACCACAAGACGTGGAGGCGCCCAACAACCGCCTTTTTTAGCCAGAGGCCCCCAGGACCCTCCTCAACGAGGCAGGGGCAAGAGAAACCAAAGATGGTACAACCCCCCGGGAGGACGCAGGACACGCAACAACTTCTACCAATGGTAGATAATGTTCAGTCTCTCACACAATACATCGACACCATTCCCATCTTTAATTTATCTAGCCATTCACTGGCCACAGATGAACTTTCTCTCCTGAGAAAAGGTCTATCATTTGTTCCAACCGTGCCACCCAACTTTATGGAACTCCACACTGAAATTCTGAGATTCTTCAGGCGTATTCGTCTCCAAGCCTTTTTTCAACTGCATCCTACTCCTGAACAAATCAAAAACACTCCTTTTCGACCACCATCCAATTTCTCACCTTCAGCGGGCATGATCCCATCTGAAATAATTACCTTCGAAAAAATGGTTCTTAAAGATCTTGCCTCAATCCAGAACAAGAAACACTTTATTCCTTTTAATCTCACATTGAAAGAAAAATTGGCAATTGGTCAACTCAAAGAGAAAGAATCACTGATCATTAAAAGTGCAGACAAGGGTGGAGGCATAGTCCTACAAGAAAAGGCATCCTATGTAGCGGAAATTCAACGGCAGTTGGATAATAAAGATCATTACTTAATACTGGCAACTAATCCAACAAAAGAAATACAGGAGTTAATCCATAAAGTAACAACAGATGGCCTCAAGAGCGGTTTTCTCTCAAAGAAAGAATTCATTTATTTGAATGTGAAAACCCCACGAACCCCAGTCATATACACACTACCTAAAATCCATAAAAACACCACTCACCCACCAGGCCGTCCCATTGTTTCAGCCTGTGGCTCTATCCTTGAACCATTAGGAGCATATGTAGACTTTTTTATTAAAGAATTTGTTCCTAAAACACAATGCTACGTGAGGGATTCCATGTCAATGATCAATCTTGTTGAACATCATCCATATAACCCAACATATGAAACACTGTGTACGATGGATGTTGAATCACTTTACACCAACATACCACAGACAACTGCCCTACTGGCAATCGAAAAGATTCTCAACACAAGACCACGACCCCATGCAGTTCCTACCACGTTCATTTTGCAACTCCTAGAAATCTGTCTCACACGGAACTTTTTCCTTTTTGACAACACTTATTATCAACAGATCAAAGGAACCTCTATGGGCGCAATTTTTGCTCCTAATCTGGCAGTTCTGTTTATGGATCAACTTGAATCCAATGTCATCCTTACTGATTCCAACCCCTTCTTCCCAGGCATTTGCCTCTGGCGCAGATATATCGATGACATTTTTATAATCTGGCAGGAGAATACAGAATCCATAACATCTCTCGTACATTGGATGAATAATAACTGTTCAGGCCTATCATTCACTGTCACGTTTGAAAAAGAGTCCATTGCCTTTTTAGACCTCACAATATTTCACTGTGAAGGGGAACTACTGACACGACTATACCGGAAACCAACTGAGCGTAATACTTTATTGAATTACGCAAGCAACCACCCTAGGGCCCTCAGAGATTCATTACCCTACTCCCAATTTCTGAGAATAAGACGAAACTGTTCATGCAAAACAGATTATTTTAGAGAAGCCAACTATCTCTCCTCAAAATTAAAAGCAAGAGGATACCCAAAGGGAATCATCAAAAATGCTTCTAAACGTGCTTGGTACTGCCCGAGGGATATTCTGCTGACACCGAAACCAAAAAAACAAACTGACCGACTAGCCTGTGTAACCACTTTTTCGCCAGTCTCTAACAAACTAAGAAAAATGATACTACTTCACTGGCCCATCCTCAATGCAGGAACATTGACATTAGAGAAACCACTCTTTGCCTTCAAAAAAAGCAAGAATCTCAAGGATCATCTAATCCGTGCAGCTCTACCCTCCTCTGTCAACACTTCTACTCTAGAGGGTGCATGGGGCCTCCCGCCCATTCTTGGGCATTTCAAATGTAAAAATTGTAATGTTTGTGCATTTTGTATGGAAGGTAAAAGTTTCACTTTTAACAATATTCCAGCAATCACCACTTCCTTCTCTAATTGCAACACTACAAATGTGATCTACCTCATTATGTGTCCATGCCAAAAGATCTACATAGGCCAAACGACGCAGAAAATAAAAACCAGAATATGCCAGCACAGGAGCAGAATCAGGTGCAAGACTCCGAATGCGCCACTTGTTGATCATTTCGTAGAGGCCAAACACAATGAGGATGAAATCCGTTGGACAGTGCTGAAAGTGCTCAAACTACCACCACGTGGAGGCAACATGGCCCAACTACTAAATAAAGAGGAACTAAAGGCAATTATCACTTATGACTCAATTCGAAAAGGCCTAAACAGGTCTGAAGATTGGACAACACTCCTCTAAACATGTTACTCACAAGACTGTTCCATGCATAATAGAATTCTTTGAGTCCAGTTGAAAATGCATATGCAAATGTAAATATTTTTGAATGTTCTGCATGACGACCTGCTGTTGTGACCTGCTTTACTCACAAGGCACCTTAATTCACATCACTTTATTGTTCCACACTCATTTCCAACGTTAAATGGCCCCCATCATCCACCGATCCACTCACTACTCTCTCCCATCCCAAAATGGCCCCCGCGATTCATTAGTACCTCTTCCATTTCCACCCCGTCAACCAGCATAAATCAATCCCCGCCCACCTCAGACTAGCCAGCACCGCCGACTGTCTTCGACTCCCCATTGCGGAAGCAAGACAAGAACAAGGTAAGCGCGAGCACACCACGCAATGCTTTTCTCCTCCCTTCATCGGCCACTCACTAACGGAATTATATTCCGCCCAAACAGCACGCGGACAGCCATTGTAGCTGCCGACCGGAGGAAGCCGTACTTACGCAGTCCTCCGTCTTTCTATCACTTGTGCCTCGCCGATTGTCCTGATTTACGGTAAGCCTTTTCCGCAATAGAAGCACCTCGATTTTATTAAGCACTGCCTGACTAGTCAACATTGCCCCCATGTTAACCCATTGTCTCTTCTCTTCTACCCCTAGCATTCCCATGCACTTCAATTCTAGCCGATTCGCGGCTTCTAGACCCTGATTTCAAAGCGCGGTTTTCTCCCTATGCTAGAACCGGTAAGCAGTCTGTCCGTTCAAATTCAGTGCCCCATTAGTTCTCCCTCACTGGTTTCATCCCTTAAAACACCTTTCCCTGTTTTTTCCCGCCATCAGCGCTAACTTCATACAGACAGCACCACCAGCTGTCTCCCAAGACTCAGACGTATTCCCCTGACTCCCGATTGAAGCGGTAAGAAGGCTCATTATACTAACCCCTTGAGGCCACTCCACCTATTTCCTTTATAACCCTCGTGTGTTTTTAGATTCAGCCACCCCATTGCCCAGTCCAACCCGGATTAAATTGGAGCAGGAAGGCGCTACTCCCCTGAGTTCTACTTCCCTTCCCCTCTCCCACTGAGGTAACTACCACTTCAACCCATCCTGTTCTTATGCACATTGAACCCTGATTGTGATACGGTCCACACGCACGAGTAAGCGCGGCACACCAACCGCCGTTGTTTCGCATGCATCATCAATTAACAAGCATTACTCGGCACCTTTCACCCAATTTAACTTCGATGCGCACTACGGACGTGTCGCCAAACTGTCTATTCGCATGCATCATCATCTCACAAGAATTACTCCTCACGTGTCCACCTGTTGCATATCGGTTTTCAAATACAAAGGTGTCGCCCAAATGGTTCTTCTTTTTTCTTTTTTTCTTTTTATTCAACTCACCATTACCACATGCGGCGCCACTCCTGAGCACAAAATGACAGTGTACCTGTTAATTCTGAGTACGCAAATGCTGACTTTGTGTAATTTTTCCTTTGTATTTTTTCCATTTTTTCCTTTGTTTCCCCGTGACACACTACTCATAGGCGTTTTAAATCTACCAGGCATTACTCTGTTGAGATATCTTGTGGTCCTGATGATGATCCCTGTATAATAGGAGCTTGGGATCGAAACGTTACGTCGACTTATTTGAATAGTTCCACATTATGGCAATTGTTTAAATGTATTGTGGTTACTATTGGAGAGAGCTTAACTGAAAGTCACTCATTGTAATGTAAGCCCCCTTTTGTTGCTCCAAGATGTGTTTGCCTGTTATTAATTTATAATTGCCTCTAACTTCTTGGCCTTTCTCCTTCTTCTTTCTTTTGGAAACTTGGTACAGGACTGTGCCCCTGTTTTCATCAGCCCTTCCCTATTTACCTATATCTTCTCAAATAATCAAGATTAAATGCTCCTCTGTCCGGCTGGACACAGGAGGAAATCACATAGGTCTCACCGAAGTCTATGTTGAATGTTTACTTCCTAACTTTAAATAAGCTAGGGACTATTGTTAGTCTTATTATGCATCAGTTCAGATTAGTGCGCACATTCGCAAAGCGTTTTCTCTCAGTAAATGCGACTTAGTCTGGTCATACATTAGTCCACATTAGTGTACATATGCGCAAAGCGTTTTCTCCCACGTATTGATTTCCTTAGCATGTTAATTTTTTTCATTCCACACTATTAGTTAAATGTTAATGGAGAATAAATCCAAGCAGGTATCCATTTTGCAAAACCCTGCTCCATCAATTCCCCCTTTAATGGTATTTTTGAGCCCTCACAAAATACCCATCATACCAACTGCCATTTGTCTTTTTATCTATAGTTTGGTCGTTTTTCTCTCTCTATTGTGTTCTCTTCTAATTCTTTCATAATTTCGTAATAGTCTCCTTTCATATCTTCTAATTCAATCTAATTTCTTTTTCTCTTTCTGGCTTACCCTGAAACCTGGGTAAGCCAGAAAGTTGCCATACGTTTGTTATCTGATTCTGTCGTTTCTTTCTTCCTGCATCTACCCTTTCAGCATTTATATACTATTATTATTGATAAGGTCACTATAGCTATTGAAATCAGTGGCATTAGTATTTTCTCTAATAAGCTACTTCCAAATATGGAAAACCATTTACCTACAGAGGAAAAACTGTTACCAAGTCTCTCCCAAACACCGTCAACCTCCAGTTGGGTCATACCTTCATGTAATTTCGTAATATTCTTAATATATCCCTCTAGTCCTTTACTTTTATCAGGGATATAAGTACAGCAGTGTTGGATTTTCAACATGCCACAGACTCCACCCTCTTTTGCTAATAATACATCAAGGGCAAGTCGATTTTGCATAACCATTGATCTGATTGCAACCATTTCGGTATCAATAATCAAGCACCCACCAGCAGTGTCCGTTGATAAACGATCAACTACTGTGGATAATTTTCGAATTTTGTGAGAATTCAAAACGACTCCAACTGACGATATCAGTGCACCAAATATATCACCTACTGTTTCTGAAAAACTCGCTCTTTTGAGGCGTGTTAGTCCATGTTTTATTCAATTGATTCCACCATTTTTACCCACATGGTAGACCTTAGGGACTACAATACCAAAATAACAGCTACCATACCATCGTGCGGGCAACCTATAGTAGGCACTTTTACCACACAAATAATAAATCCCAGGAAAAACAGGATTAGTTCCACCTTTCAATCCCCACCCACCAGTGATTAGGAAGGTATGTTCACATTCACTAGTACCAATGAAATCATTATTATAGTCAGTTTTTAGTCTATACAAGCAGATTTTCCCCTTATGATACCAATTCAGTGACATTGCAGCATATGTCTTGCCTTTCCTATAATTTCCTTCTTTGTAAGCCCATGGTGGTGCTTATGACCTCTGTTCAGCTTTCTTTTGAAATTCCTGTCTTCTATTTTCTGCTAGATAAATGAAATCTTTTTCTTCAGGCCGTAAAACTACATCGAAGATTATTTCTATGAGCATTTATTAGGTCTATTTTCTGTGTAATATGGAAATATTCACCCATGAACCCTGCATTCTTATTACTATTCGCCAGGTTCATAAAACAGGCTGGTTAAGACACTACATGACACACCATATGTTAAAGGTAGGTGGTGATAGGTCACCCCCTCTGAGACAGACTAAGGTAATTTCATGCACACGTAACAATCACACACATCCATTGTTTTGACATACTCATGCAATAGTTTAGTAAAAACATTTAACGGGAGGTCATTCATTGATTTATCATGACGATAAATACTTTGATCTAGTTGCTCTATATTAGTAATAGGTGTTTCTTTAGTAACAAAATTCACTCTTTCACTTATTACATTTAGTATTATTTTTGTTATTAGTCACCATTAGAATAGGCCCAATGACAGTTAATAACAACCACATCAACATTAATGATAAGACACTACATAAGCAAGCTTTAATACATCTACGTTTTAGACTAGATTTTGGATGTCCAGTCACTGTTGCTTCTGCCATTTTTGGTATACTGTAAAAATATAAAAATATAAAACTTGTTCACTCTAAAATGATTCAAAAACTACTAAAAATAGCGTAATCCTACACTTCAAGGCTTTCTTCTTTACCCCTTCTCTTTCTTTCTTTTGTTTTTCTTTTTTTCCAAGAGTCTTCTTTAAATCTTCTGAATCTCTCCATTTTTATTTTCAACTAGAATTTTTGCACTTTATATTTTCCCAGTGCTTTTAAGGCAGTCTTAATTTGCTTTCATCAATCTGCTCAATATTAGTACTGTCTTTTTCCTTAATTGGATCTGTATTCTCAATTTCTTCCAAAATCACGTAAGTCCATTCGGGAGCTGTGTATTTCTTGCTTGGAATTCTTACTCTTCTGGTTTTTCGCCCTGATTCTTCTTCTGACTCTTCCTGTTCTGCTTGGCTGGAGACTTCATTTATTAGCTCTGGCTTTCTATCTGATTTTCTTTTCCTCAGAATGTATCTCAGTCTTTTCACACCACTTGGCCAATTATCACCTTTTCTTGCTCTTTTCACTTGAACCACTTCTTCAAATTCTTGTTCTGGCTCACAATGTCTTTTATTTGGCCCTTCTTTTGATTGTACCTGTTCTTGATCTTCAGTGATTTCCCTTTCTTCTTCTTCCAGTTGTTCGACAGCAGTTTCATGAGACCCAGTAGCTGGTGCCCACTCTACTTGACTTGTGCTTGGTTGTTCATCATCTGTATGTTCTTCAGAATCTGTCACTTTAGAGACTTCAGCTTCACAGCCTTCAGTCTCTGGTTCTTTTCTTTGTTTCTATAACACACAAAATGGGAGGAGGGTCTGAGGGAAAATATTTAAAGACCTGCAAAGAAACGATTCCCCTAAAGAATACAATAGTAACACAGATAAATCCTTGGGTCTAGACATACAAAACTAAGTACATAGAGTGACAGACTAGAGTCTCACAGAGTTCCCTTTCAGGACGAATACCCTCACCCACCAAAGGTAGCATGCTTCATCATCTGGGTATCTCCTCTTAATGGAACAATCTAGTCCCACTAAGGGCTACAACCTCTTCTCTGAGAAGAGGGAGCTCAGGGATGTTTTGAATGAGCCTACCCTATGGAGTATACACTAAATCCCACAGATGAGAGATGCTCCAAGAGAAATGGTGAGGATGCAGTGCAAAATAAATATAACTAGTCAGGTAGTGAAGCTAAAACTGCCAAGTAAGGAACAAAAATATGTCTTTAATGGCTTGTTCCTACTGACAGGGTTAAAAAGAAGCAGTATTGATTTGAACTGCTCTGTGTTCGACATGATTCAGCCCTGGTTAATCCAAGAGGTATCAGGGCTTTCGTCAGGACCTAAGAAGATTGCTGCTGCCAGTGAAAAAAAGGTTTATAAATAGTGATGATATCAAACCAGTTATCCCTTCAATTTCGATTTTTCGGATTTTACTGGTTGTACCTATATGAGTGAGACAAAAAATGGGGGAAAACAAACAGAAACCTTTATCAATCAGTCACTCTTGCTGTGATTTTAGTTTAGTGAGGAAGGAAAAGCAAAACATTTCCTTCCAGTCTAATCACACAATTTTGTGTAGTTACGATAATTGCTAGCTTCACTCTGCCAAAGTTTCTTGGACAAGAGGCCACACCTCAACCTGGTGACAGCTCAGGGTAGGGGGCCCCAGTCTAAAAAAGGGATAACGTTGTGTCAAACATACCCATCATTATGTTGACACTGCTCCCATCTACAATTTTGTGTGTAAGTCAAGTAAACACATTAAAAACCATGTCGAGTGCTAACACATACACATTACTAGATGTACAAGGGGTGTTGGTAGTGTCCCGGTACTAATCTGACAGGTCAACGAGTAGTAGGGACTGCCATTTAAATAACGCCACGCAAAAAGCAACAGCGTAGATGAGTATAATCATCTTGAAGCCAGATTGTTGTTTGGTTAAGTGAAACTATCATAGGGCAACGGCAACAGATTATAACTACTACACTACTGCGTCCCATAATTGCTTCATGACTGTCACTGTAAGTTTTATGCGTCATCTCTGAGAATATTTTTGCAGACAGAAAACAAAAACCACCAAGCTAAGGTGATAGGTAAAAGAAAGGTCGTATGTACTCCTGATATAATACATGACTCTCTCCAGGAGCTGGCACAGCTTAACCTTGATCAAAGCGATCTGCCAGATACTATTTACGGAGAGTGGCGTATTGATGGCATTCAAATGTCGATCATGGCAATAAAAGCATACAATTCATTATTGCCCACAACTATCCTTTTCATACCCTAAAAGAGCGGGGACAACAATCTCAAACAAACCATCTAAGTCTTTTAACAAAACCTTTGAAACTTTCACAAACCTCTCTACCGGTTTGTACCATTCTACAGGTTTTTCACTTAACCTGGGAAAATCATTCGTAAAGGATAATATATCCTGTCTTGTCCAGGGAACGTGAACATATCCACCACCTGGAACTTCTCTCATCGGACACACCCTTTCAGCTTGACCTGTCTCTCTTAGAGGAAACAAAGAAACATCTTTGTTGGCAATCGCTTCTTCTTCTTCTTTTTCGTACATCTACTTTTCCATCGTTCTACATCTCCCAATTTCTTCAAAATATTCATCAACTCCTTTACCTGCAATCTTTTACCAGATGCATTCAAACTTTCTAAATCCTTATCAGTAAAATCCAATCCATACGTTTTCTGCAATACCTTTGACTTTGTTATATCTACTCCAAACTCACAAGCAGCCTCTGTTATCTTCTCATGAAGATTCCTTGCTTTCCAAGTAATATTTTTGCACAAATAATAATTCATCTCGGTAAGTACTCAATCTGTCTGGACTTATTGTACCAATAATCATCTCTTCCAAACCTATTCTCAGTTTACTCACATCTATATTTTGTGGTTGGGGTTTTCGTTTCTCCATCCCCCTTATCCAATCATCTAATTCAGCTGATGAAGGACCCATTGAACTCCCTGTCACTGGAGTTACAATCGGCTCTATTCTCCTCAGAACCATTTGTGCTCTTTTCTTAGGGGTTTCAGTTATTAACTCACAAACCGGAAGATCAATCATTGAGGTACTTGTTTCAGCCTCTCTAACCTGATCAGCTACCGTCTCCATCTCTGTTTTGGGACTAATCCTTGGAACTGTCAATGCATGTACTTTTGATATATTCTGCTTCGCTCCATACAACGGAACTATAGGTCCTATTGTTACCGGCACTGTCAATGCTTCCGCATTCAGACTCAATTGATTTATTTTCTGTGTCAACTCTTCTCTTGCGTTATTCAACATGTCCATTTCTTTCTCCTGTGCTACTCTAGTAACTACCGGGATCTGCGGAACTTGCGGTATTATCGGGGTTCCCATTAATGGTGCGTTTGGGGTTACTTCACCTGAATTTTCCTGATAGGGCAGAGGTCTTTTAGTCAAAATGTCATCTAATAACTCATCATCAGAATCATCGGAATCATTTGCGTCATATGTCTCTATATTTTTATTTTTCTCTTTACATTTGCCTCCTGTCTGTTCCTCACTGGGTACAAACCTTCCGTTATCACAGCTCTCCTCCATCTTTTCAATTTATCTTCTCTCTTCTCAAAAGAATATCCAAACATCATATTTCTAGATCTTATGTTACCTCTAAATGTCTCTCTTTCGAATGCCTCAACTTCCCATTCCTCTAATGCTTCATACTGTGTAGGTCTGGGATTTGGCTCTAGCAAACTCATTCACTCTCTTAAATTCTGTAGAATCCTCACAATAAATGTACCATGTTCTGGAAAAGCCAAAACACCATCATCTTTGGTACATTTCCTCCAGTTCTCTAACCAAGTACATGTATAGTAACCTCATTCTAACATCATGAAAGAAGCAGGCGTTCTTGCAGATGGAATAGGAATTCCTTCTCTAGTCACTATTGGTGTGTATTTCTTAAAAAGATCCTTTATTTTACTAATAAACTTCATTTTTCCGACTCTTCACTCTAAAATACCTTAGCCAAAACAAACAAGGAAATCCTTCCATAATGCTACTTGTTCTATTTGCTAGCGCTCATCCAATACCAGTGCGACTCACACCAATCAACCAATCAGAGCTCTCTACGTATCTGTTGTCTTAGCCAATACTAGCACGGCTCACACCAACCAACCAATCAGATCTCAGTACACGCCCGCTGTATTTCCAATGCCAGCGCAGCCTTTTGTGACGTCAGTATTACTCCTTCTACTGACCCTCCCGTTACAAAATAATACGGCAATGTATTTCTAGGTTTTCTTAATCAAAATTCTTGTTAGAAATGACATAGAACAATGCTACTTTGTATGCGCCACTGAATAAAGAGATAGTCTTCACTTTGCAAAAGATTTTCTTACACTGCAAGGAATAATAACGACCAGCGTTATTTTACCTATCTAACAAGCTCCAGGAGGACCTGGTACTCCTCTAGGGATAAGGCCAAAATTTCACAAGCGGACTTTTTGGTGTAAAAGAGGTCTTGTTACTTCCCTGTGGATAAGGCCAGAGTTTCGTAGGGAGACCCTTCGCTATTTCAAACACTACTCACATAAGAAATAGTCCCTAAATATAACACCTACAACCCTGCGTAGCTTCGGTATTATAACAACAGACAAAGTACTTCTGCAGTGTGATTTCTTTATCCACACTATTCCTCTGCCTACTTCAGGCTTAAATATTCATCCCGGGATCTTAGGTATCTCTGTACCCGTACCTTTGGACAACATAGAACAAGACACTAACTTTTCATGTTAAGAACAAATAATCAAAAATTATTACCAAACTAATCAATACTAACCATCAATCTGCTATCAGAAGCCTGATCCAGCGCTGATCAGGGATCAGTACTCAATAACATCACATACAAAGGCACATACACATTCACCCAAAACTCAGTGAAATCCCTGCAGCGCTTGTAAGTCAGTTTTAAAAATACTTATTCCGTTGTCATATCTGACATTCTAAATACATAACTAAACCTGCATATCAACTCTCTTTCCTTGGTTGATGGACCATAGTAGTTGAGTAGTTGATGATAATTCTATCTATCTATCTATCTATCTATCTATCTATCTATCTATCTATCTATCTATCTCTCTATCTCTCTATCTCTCTATCTCTCTATCTCTCTATCTCTCTATCTATCTATCTATCTATCTCTCTATCTCTCTATCTCTCTATCTCTCTATCTCTCTAGCTCTCTAGCTCTCTAGCTCTCTAGCTCTCTAGCTCTCTAGCTCTCTAGCTCTCTAGCTCTCTAGCTCTCTAGCTCTCTAGCTCTCTAGCTCTCTAGCTCTCTATCTAGCTCTCTAGCTCTCCATCCATATAGTTAGCTCATTAACCACAGACTCTCAGTAAGATTAATAAAGTTTATCATAAATTAATGTGAGATAATTGAATGCTCAATTCATACAGATTCACAATAGCAAACAACGTGAATCATTAGAAGAGAGAAAACAAACATCAGTAAATGCAACAGCGTCATACTCCTATCAAATGAACGAAAATGCATATGAAGGAGTGGATAGGAGAAGAGACATCAGTTTCAGAGACAAAATACATTTGCAAATGATTATGCAAAGTAGAGATTCAGAGAGCTATACTAACCCAAGAAATTCAGAGAAATGCTACCCCCCTGGCCAAGGAAGTAGTGGGGGTCCCCTGAGATAGGGTCAGGGAACAAAGATCTCCGAATAGTGGAGTAGGACAAGATCAGCAACAGCTAGGCCTCTCTTATCAAACCGACGGACAGCGACAATCTCCCATCTAGCTTCGGAGAGGCACACCACTGGCGACGAACACACTTGACTCCACCCCCCAGGGCACCCCAGTTATACCCTAAAACCTACAGGTCCAACCCACAATAGTTGCAACTTTTCTGGAAACTCGATTTCTCATTGGCTAAGTCAGGGGGTGTTCTATCACCCCACTGTGTTGCGAGAACTATTTTTCATAAGGTCTTTTGTTCTTAGCCTTTCCCACCCTGTCAACCTCGTTCTACAGTTACGTATTACATTATGGGGTACAAATGATACACATTTTTGTTCATTTCGATGCTTGCTGGTGCTGACTCCGCGGAAGGTCCCACGGTCATCCTCTGTCACTAGGCAGGCACACATTAACTTGGCATACGTGTCAACCTTGACTTCTCGTGCCTCCATTCATAACTTGACTTCACTTTTTCTCCTTTCTGCCTTGTTCAGCATTATCCCATTTCCCAACTGTCATATACTGTAGGCCCAGATGTGCACTATGGTTAATCAAACATAAACATTTATTAATTTTATGAAATGCGCTTTTCACTGTTTACCACCCACCTCTGCACTATTCCGTATTAATAATTCTTGCAAGAGCATTAGTGTGCATAAGCGGCATTATTTATTTCTTGCAAGCAACCTACAAAAGCAAAATATGAAAATGCAGCCTAGTCTCATTATGCATTAGTGATAATGCTCAGTTGTTCCATCCCCCCCCCCCCCCCACTCCCTCTCCCAAGGCAGAAAAGTTTTTAAAGTTGTGTGCTACTGGTGGTTATTTGATGCAGTTATTCGCAGCTTTCAAGGACTAACAGAGTTAGACTGGTAATTAAGTTCATGAAATATTTGGAAAATGAATTTCAGCACAAAATCAACAACAAAAGGAAAAACTGAATGTCCTGGAGCTGGGAGCTATTTAATAGATAAATCTGTTATGAAAGGAAAACACGAAACTATACATTGGGTTTCAGAAAAGATAAACTAAAAACAATGACTGCTTTGCAGTTATTGCTCAGTGCGAATAAGAAAAATGCACAAATTACGCCACTAGCCAACTCAATAATGTGTACCCTACCTGTAATGTACAGAGCATTTAAAACCATCTACAACTGCCAGCACTAACTAGAATCATTTAATGTCCAGTGCCAATGAACACTGCACTCTTAATCATCAACAAAGTATGTTATGTTATGTTAAACTTTATTTGTAGAGCGCACGTACACCAGGTTGGTTTCTTGGCACTGCTCTGAAGGTGTTAGACTAAGGTGTTACTAGTATGCCTGTTAAATAGCCATGCTTTTTGGAGTTTGCGGAAGCTCATGAGGTCTGCGCAGGATCTAATCTCAAGAGGCAGGGAGTTCCAGTATTTGGGGCCTTGGTTGGCGAACCTTGTCCCCCCCAGTGCGTTTTAGCCTGGATGAAGGGATGGTCAGGAGATGCATATAAGCAGATCGTAGGTTGCGGGTTGGAGTGTACCTGTTGATCAAGCTGTTAATTAAGTTTGGGTTTTTGCTATTCAGGGATTTAAACATGATGTATCCCACCTTGAAGGCGCATCTCTGGGTTATTGGAAGTAAGTGTAACTTCTTCAGAAGAGGGGTAATATGTTGGCGCCTTTTTTCTTGAAAAATCAGCCTGGCCACCTGGTTTTGAACCATTTGAAGGCGGTGGGTAAGATAGGCTGGGATGCCAAAGTATAGTGAGTTGGCATAGTCGATGTGGGATATCACCATAGCGAGAACTGCCTGTATTTTTGCTTCCTGTGTAAGGAACCTGCTGATTTTTCTTATTTTCCTTAGTTAAAAGCAGCATGTTGAGATCACAGATCCAATTTGATTTTTCATGGTAAGGTCATTGTTGATTATGACTCCCAAGGTTTTCGCAGATGTAGAGGGGACGGGGGGCTGTCCCAGTTCTTTAAGCCAGAATTGGGAGCTCCAGGGGTTCAATGAGCCTCCCGTGAGGATCACTTCGGATTTAACTTGAGATGGTTGCTGTTCATCCGTGACTGTGGTAGGGGAGTCATTGATAGAAAATATTAGTTGGAAATCATCTGCGTAGTTGAAGGTTTGGACTTTCCTTTTTTTTAGTGCATGGATCAGGGGGAGGAGGTATAAATAAGTGAGGGGAGAGAGAGGAGCCCTGAGAACACCACAAGTGTTTTTAATCTTGGGGGTTGTGAAGTTTCCCAGGTGAACCACTTGATAACGGTTTGTTAAGAAGGAGCTTATCCATTCGAGGGCCGATCTTGTGTTCCTGCATCCATGACGCGGTCGACCGTGTCAAAAGCAGCAGAGAGATCCAGCAGCACCAGGGCTTGGGGGGGATTCTCCGTCCGCTTCCTCTCACAGGGAATCCAGGACTGACAGTATTACTGATTCTGTGGAGTGAGCTGGGCAGAACCCTGCTAGATAAGGTGCCAGGTAATCTGACTGCTCAAGAAAGGCAGATAGGCTTTTGGCTACGGGGGCTTCGAGTAGTTTGGCCAGGTAAGGAAGCAGTGAGATAGGTCAGTAATTGGTAAGGGTTCCGGTATCAGCTCCTGGCTGTTTCAGGAGGGGGATGAGAAACGCCTCTTTAAAGGCATCAGATACGTAACCCTGGGATAGCTATTTGTTTAAGAGGGCCATGACTGGGTCTGGGCAGGCCGTGAAGGCTTCCCTTAGGATCCAAGGGGGGCAACAGTCCCTAGGAGAGCCAGATTTTACTTTGGTCAATAGGTCTGTAAAACTTCTTGGCTTATCATTGGGATCTGTTCTAGCCTGTGTGGGTTTTTTGGTTTAATTTGACAAGTGGGCCTTGGGCATATGGGGATGCTTGCTTTGATAATTTTTATTTTGTCAATGAAGAAGTTGTTCAGGGAGTTGCATAGGGATTGAGAAGGTGTGGCTTTTAATGCCACTCTATCAGGGTTGGATAGATCATTAATTGTTGAGAAAATGTCCTTTGATCGGTTTTTGGAGGTGATGGTTTTAAGTGAGAGATATTCGGCCTGTGTGGTAAGAATCGTTTTTTTGTAAGTTCTAACGGCTGTTAGATAGGTGCTTTTGTCGTCAGGTGAGTAATTGCTTCTCCATTTCCTTTCTGCTTGGCGCAGAGCAAGTTTTTATTCCATTAAGTCAGTGGAAAACCATTTCTGGGCTTCGTGGCGATGTGCTCGTTGTATTTTCCTAAGTGGGGCATGTTTATTGCTAGCTGTCAAGAGCCAGTCCGACAGGTTTTTCTCACTCTCATCTATAGAGGATTGGCTGATGGGGATTGTATTGGCCAGGGTTTCTAGGAATTGACATTTGTCGATGGTGTTCCAGCTCCTAAAGTATCCAGGGTCAGGTAGGGGACTTTTAAGTTTGGTAAGGTTATTTATGGAAACTTTGATGAGATTGTGATCGGACCAGATACAGGGAGTTACATCTGGATTTGTCATAGTTAGGTTTGTAGACCATACCTGGTATAATGTATGCCCTTTAATGTGCGTAGCGGAGGTGATGTGCCGGCTAAGGTTTAGCCCCATAAGTAAGTCTGTTAATTCAGCTGAGTGAGGTCCACCTGCTGGGTTGTTAGCCCAGTAATTGAGATCGTCAATCAGTAGTATTTTCGCGTGATTTGTTATGAGATGTGTCATCTGTTCACTCAGAGACTGTGGGAACTGTGGAATGCTCTGTGGTGGTCTCTAGAGTATAATACAGATTAGAGGGGCAGAGTTGGACTCTAGTTTAATCACTAGGTTATCTACCTGTGGTAGGTTGAGGGGGGGTAAGTGCTGAGAATTTTAAGTCTTGGGGTATTATAGATGCCACCTCCCCCCCCCCTGTTTTTCCCTAGTGGCGGTTAGCTTGGAGGATGTAATAGTCGCTAGGTAATGCTGCTAGGATATCAGGGGAGGAGTCCTGTGTTAGCCAGGTTTCTGTTAACAGTAGGATATCTGGTTTTTCGTTCGCCAGTAAGTTGTGTATTTCAAGTTGGTGTTTGACCATGGAGCGGGTATTTAGATAAATAACTATTAGGGGTTGTACCTTGTTTGTAGCCTTGAGGTTCGTACTTTTACTCGGATTTGTACGATCACAGAATTCGGGAATGAGGATCTTTTTACCATTATCCCGTTCGTGGCTATGTTAGCAAGACAGCGCCGGTCGATTGCTAGTATAAGTAGGAATAGTTTAAATGTATTTGTGAGGAACTGTTATTAGCTTCACCACACAGCTGCTGGAAGAAAGCAAGGAGGACTCCAGCAATAAACCGAAGTGAAGAAAGTTACTTCTGTTGGGTGGGAACAGTGAAATGAGACCTCTCCAGCTTGCACAGAACTGGAGACTATCGCTTTTGTTGCACAAACTGTTACCACAACTTCTCTTTGATCCTGGCAGATTTCATCAAGGAGAGGAACTGTTATCTGCATTCAATAGGCTGTCGCCATTAAAAGGATAGTTCCTCCTTCCTTTTGGATGCCAGCAGCCAAGCATGTGTGGACTGACTGCAAGCAGGGTGGGACTGCAACATCTGGAGCAGCCATGTAATGGCCTGCATGATGCCGCCACTAGTCTGCTGTAAATAAATATAAACAAGCATTGTCAAAACCAACAGGTCTTGGCAGTTGGAGAGCTACAGGCATTGTCACTGTTAATGTGTGTTAGCTATGAATCTAGTTGTCACCACGCCTGCGTTCGTTTACGGCGCTGGTGACATTGACATACAGTTTGTCGGCAGAAGAACGGTCACGTAGCTGGTGATGGCTGTTTTGTCACGACTGAGTGAGTGCATTTGGCACATTAAAGTTGAGCTCCCATAGCTCCTGGATGAGACCGAGCAATATAGAGAGAGGTGGAGGGTAAGGAAACACATAAGTGAGAGAGAGCAGCACAGGCGGGGTAGAGAGGACAGAAGCACACACGTCTGAAGCAACTAATGCTGGGGGCGTGTATTGGAGAGATGGCATTATGTTATCCTTCACTTCGATGTTGTCCTGTCATAGGTTTTGAAGATAACCACCCAGGCAAAGATCCATATGAGAATGTGAACTTCTCCACTTGCTCCTACTCATGTAATGCTGTTTTTTTAAATGAACAACCACACAGAGCCTACAGTGCTCAAAAACGTTACCTTTAAATAACTATTTAATTTCTACATTGCTGTTTGCAAAGCTGGCGCCTGTGCAGGTCCTTCGATTTGCTTTATTTTAATGAACGTAAGAAGAAAGCAAGCAGGTCGGCACCGACAGCGTCCCCTCCTCGTAGACACGCACAGGCTGAAAAAAAAAATCACCCCACACTGAATATACAGAAGTGTGACTCACGGACAGCGGTACTGGTGGCAAAAGGAGGGCATTTTCTTCTCACTTTGAAGTCCGAGAAAGAAAAGTAAACAGGCGCCCTCCGAAAACATCTGACATTTGACTTCCGTATTTGAATGCGCAGGAAAGTGACGAGATAAGAACAAGATTTACACACCTTTGTACAGAAACGGAGCAAGTAAAAACACAAGGGTTCGTGTGAACTTCTCTTCAACAAAGAAAAAAGTAGTTCCTAAAGCAGTTGCTAAAATGCGATCAGTGGATGGATAGTAGTAATTGGTCCATGCTGTCGGGGATGGCTAAATGCAGGAAGAGGCACGATACATGCATGACATGGACAAATGAGGAAAATGATGGAACCAGCGAATGGGAAGCCTATGGGCGGGCTGATGCCCATAAAGTGAATACATTATGCCTCTTCGAGACAGCACATGCGCTGTCTAGCTGAGACCAAACAATTAACTCTGGCGGAGCATAATACGGCTGCTATGGTCCATTGGGTGTTGGAGGTAATCTGTACCCCCTACCTGCTGTAGTAATATCTGTGCAGGCAGCCTCCACCAGAGGGAAGAAGGACAACCGTCATATAAAGATAGCCCAGAAAATTAAAAAAGAAAGATGTTTCTGGATCTCCGTGGTTATTTTTTTTATTTAGTATTCTTTTTATTAAAAAGTTGTGATAGTACAGTGAGGTACAGTGCGTAGCCATGCAGCATTAAAAAATGATAATAGTATAGTAGCAATCAAATATTACAATACTGGTTAAGCATATTATCTTATCGCTCCTAGGTCTGTGCCCCCTTTTTCCCTCCGCAGTTCCTCCATTGGGGAAATACATATATCACCTCTCGATGTATTCCATTTAGCCCATTTATGATCCCATTTCTCAGGACAGCCCCTATGCTTGAATATCTCTTCCTCTGCAATCATTGCACTATCCATGTCAATTACCCAGCTCTGAAACCTAGGCAATTCTCCAGTTCCAAAGAGCTGGGCAATGTTTCTCTTGGCAAGGGTAAATCCCAATGAGGCCCACGTGCGATCGGTCTGGGTTAGGTCAGTGGCCTCCCATATGTTCAGCAGGCATAGCCCAGGGAGCCGGTGATAACCTTCCCACTCACCTCCTTAAGTGTGGAGACAATTCTTTCCCAATATGGGCGGATGTTTGGGCGATCCCAGATCGTATGAAAGAACGTGCCTTCCCCGGAGCACCGTCTAAGGCACTCCGGGTCAGGTCGGCGGCCAATTTTGACTAGTGTGTGTGCGGAAAGATATGATCTGTGCAGGATTTTTAATTGGATCAGTCGTAGCTGCATTGGGATAGCCTCCTCCTTGGGCGAAGAAAGTGCCTCCTGCCAATCGTCATCTTCTAAATACCCAATTTGTGTTTACCATAACTGCCGTAGATGTATTAGCGGGTCGGGCTTGTTAATTAATTTACGATATGTAAGCGATATTGCTTTACGTGACATGGGCTCCGTTAGGAGTCTGTCTTCCAATGGGGATGCCTGGGGCAAAACCTCGCCATGTGGTATAGTGGTAGTTATAGCTTGGCGTATTTGCAGGTATCGGAATGTCTCTGACTCATTCAATTGGTATTCTGCTTGTAGGTCGCTAAATGGGAGTATCTCGTTCCGTTTCCAAAGGTCACCAACAGAAGAAATGCCGATCATATCCCATTTGTGATCTACGTGGTTATTAAAGCCATCGCATAGCTGGCATTTATGCAAATGTGGTAAGAGATGGTGACTTTAAAGGAGAGTGGACAGACCTGCATTTGAGTTTACTTTTCATTCGTACAATAGCTGTTTGCAACTGTAGCATTAGTAAAAAAGAAAATGAGGTGGGATGGGAAGAACTTGGAGCAACATGGAGTATATGGTGGAATGGTGTGATGGGGAAAAAGCAGCATACGAGGGAGTGAACTCGAAATCACATGCCCTTTCATGGAGTGCTTAGAGAGAAAAAAAAAGTAGTGCCTGAAAAGTAAGTAGTGGAAGGACATAAGTAATGAGGCTATGCTCCAGGGTAGGGATAAATGCAAGAAGAGGAAGAAAAGGCCACATAAGTTAACAAAATGCAAGCAAAGGAGAGTGCAAATAATGCCAGGTAATGGTAAACAATGGGCAGGCTCGAAGCCCACTGTAAGGTGACAATGGGTCTTTTTGCAACCAGACAGCTTGCGCTCTCTAGTAGACAAGACCCAAAAAGGACCTTTATCTAATCACGAGGCTCTCACTTAATTTCAAAGAGTAGATGAGAAACACTTATCAAAGCTTATAATCAAGGTAATATCTGGTTCTTCTTCTAATCCATATCCTCATAAAATAAGCAACAGTTTAGTGCCAGTCATCAATGAATTATCAATTATGTATCAATAACCAATGATATACTTTACTTAATAAGTCTCTCGACCCGGGCATTGTGCCCATGCCATCTAAAGATGCCATTATAATCCTGCTTCAGTGGGGCGATGATCCTAACATAAAAAGAAAATACCAACCTATATTGCTGCTCCCTTATCCAGTTAAAATCATGGAAGCACATGTGGCGCAGGGGACATGTAATCAACCGTAAGCCTCAAATTACTTGCATCCCTTACAGTCAGGCTTTCTCCCACTGCATAGCACCGAGGCAGTCATTCTTTCAGTAGGCGATGATGATGACCAAGGACTAACTTCTGCCCTTGTCCTGCTGGATTTATCTGGATTTATCTACCACCTTCTGGAGACCATGGGTACTCACATACATTTTTCCAGGGGCCGCAAAGTTTGTTCTATGGTGCAACCGAGTGCTGCACTTATGCCAGTGGGGGGTGTAAAGTGGGTGTAGGGGAAGCAAAACATGTATATGTAGTGGCTGTCTTTAAAGTTGAAGGTGTTCCTGAAATTAAGGGCCTAGTTACAGCCTTTTTCCTAACTGTAAATTAACCTGTAAATAAGTGCTTGCTGCATATTTAAAAATGTTTTTTTTTCATTTCTTTTTTACTGTAGTACTGAGTTGAGTAAACAGCAGCCCAGTGCTGCTGCTACCCAGGGGGCTGCATGTAAAGGTTAGGAGGGCCGCATGCTGCTCCAGGGCCTTACTTTGAGTATCACTGCTGTAGAACATGAAAATCTGTCTGGCCATGTGGAGGAGGCAGGATACCGTGGTACCAAATTGAGCTGGTTAAAATCTTTCCTAATTGGACAATCTGAAGTGGTCCAGGTTGCTAACTTTGTGGCAAAATCTGTTAGTCTACTATGTAGAGTTCCACAGGTATCATCTATATCACCCTACTAAGTCAACATATATGTCAAGTCTTTAATACAGCAGTTGGCATCCAGGGGTTGTAAGCTTTACACCTACGCAGATGATTCCCAACTTATTCTGCGTTCGAATGGAACATCCACATCCCAATTAGAATTTCAAGACACAATGGAAGTCATAGTTAAGTGGATGAATACCAACAAATTAAAACTTAATACAGATAAAATTGAAATCGTAATTTTTAATGACCATCTGTCCATGTGGACTCACTCGTGTTGGACTCCGGAAATTGGACCTACTCCCTTTCTTAAGGCATCGGTAAAAAGCTTGGGCGTCATGATGGATTCCAATCCTACTCCGTAACCTCAGATAGCTAAAAACTTTGCAAAAAACTACCAATTCTTTCATATGAAGCATTCAAATTTATAACGGCAGTAAACACTTGGAGACTGGATAACTCCAACGTGCTGTACCAGGGGGGGTTTACCCAAGAAAGAACTCGGCAGGCTCTAAAGCATACAAAACTAAGCAGCAAGACTGGTGTTTCAACTTCCAAGACCTACAGATGTCACTCATTACGACAAAAATTGTGCTGGTTCATGGTGATTCAGTGTACCCATTTCGAAATTTGCTGGATAGCCTATAAAAAGGATTGCGAAAGCCAAAGTAATAATGCTCTACTATGCACTAAGACAAGATCAGTCATGAGGGTTCTTCATCAACTTTTATTCAGTTCTACTGCAGCAGGGGCTATTGAGTCGAAGCATCTAACGCACAGTTCTCACACTGTCATGTAGTTCCCACTAATCCATAGGACCTGCACGTTTGTTGGACAACATTAACTTTGAGTGAGGTGCCTAGACTGATTCCGGGTACTCTCGCAGGATATGCTGGACTATGGACCAGCTAGCTCACAGTGCTACCAGAAGCCCCCCTAACCTTACCAGGGATCAAATGGTTTCTGGCAACCTCTGAACATAACCCTGACCCCTCAGGGATCGTGGTAACAGATCAGAACCTTTCGCTCAGTCACTCGTACTTACTTGTGCTCAGAGAAATATACAGAGATTACACACTGGAACGGTTTCAATATATTTATTGAACCAATGTTATTCTTGTATAGAATACATTTGCTGTGATAATCAGTAGACAGAAGCAGATGAAAGTGATTACAAGCACCAAAAGAATAAATAGTAGATATAGTTCTACCTTGGTGCTAAAACACTGTATACATGCAGGCATATAAACAAAGCAGTAATCAAGCATACTCCTAGTTTGCAAACCCTTCTCTGCGTGTATCTAGAGTGAGTGTAGGTGTGAAGCCAAGAATCACCCCAAGGGACGATCCTACCCTTTTTGAAGCTGGCTTGGTATGGTGTACACTTATGTAAGAGGGCACCTTGCACCAATCCAGACGACCCTTATGGTGATATTAGTGGTCTTAGACAACCTTAGAAAGCTCTCTAAGTGGTAGCTGTGGAGAGAAGCCTTCAGGCTTAGTCCAGAAGGATTGTAAAGCAACTTGTTTTACCAGAACGTTATCTTATAAGTAAAGACTAAGTGAAAAAGAACCACACAGTTTTTTTAATAAAAATATGTATTTATTATAATATACTCACTGACACATTCAGGCATCTCCTAGCCAGAGATATACACAATACCTTTCAATAGAAACAGGTAAGTAGCACACAATAGTCGCCAGGGGGAGAGCAAACCATATACTAAAATAGTGGTATGCAAACCACGACTCATGTCAAGACTAAGGGTGGGCGTAGTTCGCGAAGTAGCACTTCGTGAAGCTACGCAAAGTGAAGTTCGCACTACGCGAGCTACGCGTAGCACTTCGCGAACTGCGTAGTACCTTGTTCGCACTGTGCCAGATGTCGTTTTCAATGATTGCACAGTGCGGACAAGCAACCGGCACTGTGCAATCATTGAAAATGGCATCTTGCACAGTGCGAGCTGTAGTTTTCTGCTGCTCGAGTAGATTTTTACTCGAGCGGCAGCTTTCTCAACGCGAACTGGTAGTTTCTCATCGCGAGCGGTCGTGAGCATACGCGAGCCCTCGCAATGAGAAACCTGACCTCCTCGCGTTGGGAATCTCGCCGGGAGGTTTATTTTCCATGCTCGCGATCGCGAACAAGGAAAAAGTCTCGCCGGGATGTCATTTTGCTTGCTCGCGGTCGCCAACTTGACGTTGAGGACCGCGAGCAAGCAAAAAATGACCGCAGCACTACGCAACACTACGCTACGCGTGTTCGCACTGTGCTACGTGCAGTTCGCGTAGTGCGAAGTAGCGCGAACTTCGCAAACTACGCGAGCGTAGCGTAGTGCTTCGCCCAGGCCTAGTCAAGACTATACCCAGAAGATGTAGATGTGCTGGGTACCCAAGGAACCACCCAAGGTAAGTAACCAGGAGCCCCACGGAGGCCGTGCGCAGAGTGGTAACGCGACCGCAGGATCAATGCAAGTCAATAGGTAAGTTGCTGTGTCAATTTCAAAGAAGGACCCTTCCCAGTGGACCCTGAAGAAACCTTGTGGAAGATAGAAGGTTGGAGAGCCACCCCACCAATGGATACCTTAGGAACCATGATACCTGCACCAGGGAAGCCAGGTACATACATAGGAAGTGGCTTCGGAAACCACCGTCAAACTCAATAGAGGACTGCAGGAAGATGCCGCTCCTGGAGAAGGTGAAAGTCTCCGGTGAAACCCAAAGGTGGATTCAAGATTTGAAGAACCTGAAAGCAGAGGGGACAGAGTCTTTGCCACTCAGGAGTGACCAGGAGGCACTGGAGAGGAATGCCCACCAATGTTGAGTGTTGCAGGAGAGCTGATGGTGACGTTTGAAACTGCAGCTGTGTGGACCAGGCGATGCTGTGGAAGACCAGAAGCCGTACATGAGCTGTCTCATGTCGGATGTCGATAGTTGAGGTGTCGGTGTCTGGCGGGAGCGCGAACAAGCCTTGGCAACTGCAACCAACGTGGCAGTTGAAGTTGCAATGTCGGAACCAGCAAGGTCCAGGAGACTTACCACAAGCAGGGGAGTCAGGGCAGGTCCTGAGCAATCGGGGAGCCTGTGGAATTCAAAGATGACCCTCAAGAGGACCCACAGGACGGAGGGACTGGAGTCACGAGAGGACCTCGAGCAGCTCAACAAAGATGCAGGCCCATGATGAAAGAGTTGCAGTGAGGATGATAATCTTGGTCACTGGAGATGCTTGAGGTGGGGGCTACTTGGAACCTGAAGATCTTGGTGGAAGGAAGCCAACAAGCCTTTGCAACTGCAAGTCGACTTGGTGCACAGGGGTTCGATTCCTGCGGCTCCGATGAGGGATACTGGCCTCAAACTTGGTGAGAGGACAGGGTAGGCCTCAAGGGATGTGAAGAACCACCACATGTGTTGCTCAGCCTTCCAGAGTCCGTGGGAGCCCAGGATCAGCAGACTTGTCAGCTTAGTTGCAGCTTCACTTCCCAGGTGTGTTGGATGCCCACAGGCCTTGGAAGGTTTCTGTATGGAGCACAGGCACGGATGTTGCAGCAGACAGGCAGGGCAATGAGATCAGGAGCAGCAGGAGTCTTCCTTGTTGCAGCCTTGATGCCCAGAGCGAGGTAACAGGTAAGCCCATAAATACCCTAAGGAAAGGGTTGGGACAATTCAGGGGTCCCTCCTTAAGGAGGGGCTGGACAAGGGGGAGGATACTTACCTGTCCTTTGTCCAGTTT
Organism: Triturus cristatus; assembly: GCF_964204655.1. NCBI lineage: Eukaryota > Metazoa > Chordata > Amphibia > Caudata > Salamandridae > Triturus > Triturus cristatus. Next base: position 357,596,881 of record NC_140585.1, read on the forward strand.
CACGCCAGAGCAGGAGCCAACAGCTCCCTGAACTGGTTTGAACTGAACTATGCATGGAGGGCAACAAGTGTGCCCTGCACGCTGACTATGTGGTGCTGGCAGGTGCCCCCACCCTGCCCCAGTACACTAAACCCCATCAGGGAGGTGGTCACACCTCCCTGTGACAGGATGACTATTGTTCTGCCTTCCCCTGCCTGAGCTTGGCTCAGCAGCAGGAGGGCAGAAACGTGTCTCTGGCCGGCAGCAGCCCTAGCTTGCTGTCCTGGTCTGGAAGACTGGTACCAGGAGCACAGAGGGCCTCCCAAAGGAGCTCTATGGTGCCTGGAATCATACCTCCCATACCGTTTATGGTGTGGGGGTATGATTCCAACATGTTTGATACCAAACATGATAGGTTTTGTTAAAGCCAGTTTAGAGATGGTCATTGTGTAATGACGCAGTGTCCCTCTATATATTATATGGTTGTCTCACAACCTGGGGAAAGGGACTCTTTAGGCTGTAGGGGTTTCCTGCACATTTAGGGGCACCCTCACAATTAGAACCAAGCACCCTGCCTTTAGGATTGAAAGGCCTGCTTTAGGGGTGACTTTTAGGTTTTAAGTGCACTGACCTTTGATATAGGTAAACCTATATAATTCATAAGTGGTGCTAGCACCAGCTTACACAGGCCTGTAGTTACAGTTTTGGTGGTCTCCCATTGGTAGCATAATACATGCTTCAGCCCATGTGGGTCCCCTGGTGCACCTATGCCCTCGGAACCTTAGTACCATATACTAGGGACTGATGAGGTTACACCAGTGTCCCAAATGGGATGTACCCAAGTACTTACCAAACCAATTTATGGGAGAAAGCACAGAGACTGGAGTCGTGGTTAGCAGAATCCTAGTCAGACTAGTCAGAAACATCATTACATCAGTGCTTAATTTGTAAAATAATAAGTCCCGGGGCTCTCGTCAGGAGGCCACTGCAGCTTGCAACACATGTTGCCCCTTCAATGCTGCCAACGATAGAAACAACACAAGTACTAGCCAGCAATCTCCCACATGTGAGACTATTCAGACTATTTCAGGCCCCCAAAGCTATAAGAATGGCTTAGGAGGCGGGTAATAGTCATTTAAATGTTTATTGAATGACTAGTTACCTGTTGTCGTGGTCATCATAAATTAGCCAGACAGCGCCACCTTGTGGCAGCTATCACAAGTGCTGCTTTTGAGAATTAAGTGCCGCTTCGAGCACCGGAAACTAGAGCTCAAATTAAGGCACTGGTTGCAAATCACACTGCCCGCTGATGAAGGCGGGATAGCTTGCAGCTTATTTCACCAATTGAAGTTATGTGACCTCAACCGAATCAGACTATATCAGGAGTTTTCTGTACAGGTAATTCACTGCCTCAAGCAAAGAAAGAAACTCCACCATTAAAAAGTCAGTACCTGCAACACTCCTCTGGAGCATACCTATGGCTCTCAATTCTATAGACCCGGCCCTGTGAAATAAGTGCCGGTGCTTAGCAACGGAAAGCACCGGCACAAATTAAGCACTGCATTACATCAAGCAAAAAGTGGGAGTAATCATAAAAGCATATCCTACTTTCCTACAAATCCCATTTCCTGGTGGGAGAGAATGTAAGAGCTCACGGAGATGACAGACCGCTGCTTGGTGAAGTCTCAGCATGCGTTGGCTCTCTGTGTCAGCTGAAGTGCCTCCTCTTCTAATCTTTTGGAATACTTATTATTTATAATAAAAAACATCCTTGTGATGTACATAAAGATTAGCGATGTTATGGAAATGTAGATAGGCCTGTTGCCCCATGGATGAAGATAGAACGACATTTGTACATAAAAGGGCCTTGTACATGGTGTTCTGGGCAATGTGATAATGTTATGCGAAGCTAGATGTGTAAACATAAATAGTTTCCGAGAAACTAATCCAACATTGTTGCGCACAAAAATATGTGCAAAAGGTCACAGCGGAAATGTTATTGTGAAAAAGAGGACAATATAAGAAATGAGCAGCTTTGCTACATGGGCCTACCTTGGGAACATATCTAGACAGTCCTTATATTCAGTTCTGATTATATAGGGATACATGTTAAGCACTGAGTCATTGCATTGGCGCCCTTCATTCAAACCAAGGATTAAGTAAAAGCAGATGTGCATACGTGCACTTCAAGTGTCAAATGAAAGGAACACCCTCCTCAGTACTTTCAGATCAACTTAAACTTATGAAAAGAACACAGGGTGGGTGACGCATATTTAGTGGGAAGACCCCCAAAGTGTGAAATTTAAAAATTACTCTCCATATGAATGATTTAGCACCTTTTTTTTGGCCATCTAAATACCACTTGCAAATAGAGGTCAGCCTCCTCCAACCTCTTGAGAATGCCCAGATTTGGGAACAGCAGAGCGGGGGCAGGTACGCCTGCAGCTGCCTGGAATTCTCTTCCTTCTCAAATTCGTCATGAACCAGATCTGTTGCATTCCGGTAAAAAAATGTGGCTTTATAAACAAACATTCCTGCTTTAATAGGCTTTCCATAATACCCTTTCTGATAACGTAAGCACCAAGAAACCTATGGTGTACGTGCGCTCAATAAATATCTATTAACATAATAGAACATTCTCTTACATATGCAGGAACATCCGACTCATCTATGATCTTCCAAAGGATGAGCTGTAGCAGCAGAAAAATAATATTTTAAATCTAATTGGGGTGCAAGATGAGGTAAAGCAGAAAATGGCACCAGATTATTATAATACAGGCCTGCAAAAGTGTGTTGTTTTAGTGTTTGCAGAGTACTCCAGCCGGCAAAAGTTTTTTTTTGGCCTGAGCACTTCGAACCCTTGCACTTCTTTTGCCTGGAAGCAAATGAACAAAGTGGCCAAACACTATTCTTGTTACAGCCTATGAGTGTGACAGGACAACCACCATTCTTGCTATACTGTCACTTTGTGAGCAGTCTTATTTCTGGCTTGAGAGGCAGCCTGCTAGGCAGGTCTTGAATAGGGGTGGGCGGAATTTGCGAAATTCACTTTCGCAAATTATCGCGAAAATGTTTAAAATTATCGCAAACAAGCGGAAATATCACGAAGATGCGGAATTTTTTTTCCCGCATGATCGCGAGATTTTCTGCATGGTTGCGGGTCGCCAACTTACCCATGTGGTTGCTCGCGGGCGCGGCCATCTTGTTTTGAGTTGTCTCGGGGTGCATGATCGCGAGAAGAAAGACGTGATCGCGCGACGCATGACGTCACTGCTGGCTCGAACTGTCGCGAGACAGCGCAAATGGCTAAAAACAATCCAACATCTCATGGAGAACGCGACCGGATCAAGAAAACTTGTCGGCGAACGCAGGGATTCAGGTAAGGCGATCGCGCGCGCGAGAATGCATTATTTTACAGCGCGAGCAAGAAACAAATGATCGCCAAGCTGCGGAAAGCGGAAATTTTTACATTTTTGCGCTCTCCGCGGAACGCGAAAATGTCAAATTATCGCAATTTCCGCGAACGGAACGAAATTTTCGCCCAGGCCTAGTCTTGAACTTTGCTAGTGAAGCTTATGCGAACTCCTGCAAGTCCTGAGACGGGTAACAGCCTGTTGTCGGCAGGCTAGACCGATCCCTTTCCGCACCCATCTTCATAATTTAGGGCCAGATATATTATTACCTTGGTCACTAAAACTGGTCAAAGTTAATGATCAGTATTTTTCGCAACCAGAGTGGACTTTTGCAGGCAGACCTATGTACCAAAAAGAAGGACATAACACCTCTAAATCTTGTTAAGAATCTGTCCCACATTCAACTATCCAAACAAGAAGCCAACATTCTCAACAAAGGATTATCTTTCTGCCCAACGGCCCCATGGAATCTAACAAAAACACGAATAGATCTGTTCAAATTCATCCGCAGATTAAAATTAAAAGTGTTCTTTGCAGACCAATACATGAGACATGAGCCGTCTGTCACAACAATAACATCTGAACTATCAATTCAGGAACTCGAACACGTAGACCTACTGACCAACCTCAGTGAGGCAAACGAAGACCCAGATTCACTAACCAGAACAGCACTTGAACTTGGAATCGACACAAATCTCTCAATTGACAGCAAACTAGCCAAAAAATCAACCTTCTTACCACAATTACCCTCAGGTAACAGCATAGATGCCTTCCATCTAGCAGTCATGCATGATTTGGAACATGAACACACTAAATACCGCAAAAAATCCAAATACCTCCCACAAAATATTACACAGGAAGAAAGAAATGCCATCAAAAACCTTAAAGAAAGAAAAGACCTAATTGTCAAAGAAGCTGACAAAGGTGGAAATCCCGTGACACTCCACATTGACGACTACATACAAGAGGCAAATAGACAACTTGCCGACACGGCCTGCTATGAACTCCTTACCACAGACCCCACAAAAGACATACTAAAATCAATCACAACCATGCTGAACAATTGGTACACCTCTGGACTTATTACACAATCTGAAAAACTTTTCCTGTACATTGCACATCCAACCATGCCCCCCTTATACCTCCTCCCAAAGATCCATAAAGGAACTTACCCCCCACCAGGCAGACCCATCATAGCAGGCATCAACTCACCATGCTCCAGGCTTGGAGAATATGTTGACAGAAAATTACAAGGTCTTATGAAGGAGATCCCATCCTTCATCCAAGACACTAAGGACATTCTAGACAAACTACAAAACATCACCTGGGAACCGGACTTCATACTGGTTTGTATAGACATTGTCAGTCTCTATACATCTATCCAACACCATGACGGACTCAGTGCAGTACAACAATCACTATGGACACAATCGGCAAACCTACTAGAAAGCAATAAAATGATTTTGGAAATGCTCGACTTCTGCTTAAAAAACAATGTTTTCAGTTTCAACGGAAAGATATACCGACAGACACGCGGTACGGCTATGGGAGCCAAATTTGCGCCGCCGTACGCCTGCATCCTCATGAGCCATGTGGAAAAATTCTGGCTATGGGACCCTGAGTTCACTGAGTACACCGCCCATATCGTAATGTGGCGACGCTATATAGACGACATCCTCTGTATTTGGCAAGGAGATGAGACATTGCTCAAAAAATTCTTGAAGCAATTAGATCAAAACCCGTGGGGAATCAAAACAACCCATACCTTCTCCAAGGAAGAGATTAACTTTTTGGATGTAACTCTGTATGTGAAAGACAATACCCTACAAAGCAAACTCTATCGGAAAGAAACAGCTGCCAATTCCATCTTACGTGCCGATAGCTTCCACCCACGACACAACATAAGAAACATCCCCAAGGGAGAATTACTAAGAACTCGCAGAAACTGCAGTGAGGACGAGGTCTTCAAAACAAAAGGAGAAGAATTGGTGTCTAGACTCACACAACGAGGATATGAACAATCAATGCTTAAAAACACAATGACTACAGTTGCCAAAATTGAAAGAAAACAGATGTTCAGACAAAACAAAGGAGAAGCAAAAAAGAACGATTCAGCTATACGCTTCATAACGGATTACAACAACGGCCACCACCAAATTAGACAAAGCCTCAAGAAACACTGGCATCTGTTACAACAAACACCAAACCTCACTCAAGATCTAAAAACATACCCAGAGATAACATTCAGACGCGCCCCTAATCTGAAGGACATACTGTGCAAATCAGAATTTGTGGACAAACGGAACATGGTCAGCACATTCCTGGACAGACCTCCAGGATTCCACATTTGCAGAAATTGCAATATTTGCAAACTTAGCAACAACAAAACAACAAAAGTCCTACTAACTGAAGGACGAGAATTCTTTATAAAAGAATGGATTGACTGCAACAGCAAATTCTGTGTCTATGTGATAATCTGTCCCTGCAATCTTCCTTACATCGGCAGTACAATCAGACCACTACGGACCAGGATTCAGGAACATTACCGTAACATCCACAAACACCACTCAGGCCATCCACTTACTGAACACTTCGAAGACCATCATCCTCACAAAAAAGACTTCCGCTTCTTTGGTTTGGAGATTGTACACCAAACGAAAAGAGGGGGAGACCGCGAACTCAAACTGCGAAGACGCGAAAGTGAACTAATAATGAACTATAAAACCACCAATCTGGGGCTCAATAAGGATGCGGAAATGCATATATGGTTGGGAGATGACTAGATGCCCCAACACATTGCTACAACCGCACCCTCCATTACCCGAGGACTAACACAACGCGTCCGCTGTCAATAATTCCCAACTAAGGTTCCCTTAATACTACAAAGGAACATACAGCATACCCTCCTGATTGATGCCAATCTTTCAGAATATGTAAGATACCAGGTGGCATACATTGTGACTATTGGGCGTTTCTGTGTGAATTAACATAACTCTGCCCACTGTACTGTCTTAAAATTCTGCTTTTCAGAGCCCACTGATATATGGACAGTTAATTATTTTTATAATTATATTTTTTTGCATATGTCTCAAGTGATTAAGATGCCTGACACACTCACTTACTTTCCTTTGGTATTAACCTCTTACAACCTTATATTTACTTTCGTCTCGCCCCTATTTTTGCTTTAGTTCATTTTTCTCATTAAATGTTGATCGTTATTCTATTCCACTGTCAATCCCCAACCCAATATGGCGCCCAGCTAAAGCATCCTGTTACTTCCGGGTTATGAACCGGAAGTCTCCTCACACGACTCCTCTTCACGGCTCGCTACCTTGAGCTGTCACTACCATTACAACCTTATATTTACTTTCGTCTCGCCCCTATTTTTGCTTTAATTCACTTCTCTCATATATTGTTGATCGTTATTCTAATCTCGCCGATCCCACTGTCAATCCCCTACCCAATATGGCGCCCAGCTTAAGCATCCTGTCACTTCCGGGTTATGAACCGGAAGTCTCCTCACACGACTACTCTTCAATGCTCGCTACCTTGAGCTGTCACTACCACCACAACATGGACAACAGCAGCACCTGGCATTAGCCGTGACCAGAGGTAAGGGACTCCTTCCCACGCTCCCACCTCCCCCCACCCTGCCACCTAGCATTACAGAACTGCCTTCCGCTTACAAGTTTCCTTGCTTGTTCCCCTTTGTGCTTTCTCCGCCTTTTAGAAATCTTCGGGTTTATAAACCCTCGCTAAAAATACTGAATTATCCGAACACCTGGTAAGGAATTCCTGATCCTGCTTAATTTTTCAATCGCACTTGCTCACCTTATCGTCTAGAGCATGCGTATGCCTCACATCACTTTTAACACTGTCTTGTACCCCGTATAGACAAACATCCACGTGTGGCTGTGAATACTTATAGTGTTTAGAAAACTTTAGAGCACCGCTCCCACTCGGCAATAGTTCCACTCTTATAAATCTAGTGCTTACTTCTTTGATACAGATTGTACTACCTACGAACCATTACCTGCACTACTCAACTTTCATTTGTGAATTATATGTCACCTTATCCCCGTTTGTCCAAATGTACAAACATATCCTGTAACGCATGACGCACCAGTACCTCATACTTCACGAGGTCACTGATTCACTTTATCGGCGAAACATTCTTCTACCAAACCTTTGTCACATTTCTTTTTTAAAATAATTTGTATGAATAGACCTTGTGACCCAGGACGCGCCGGTATCGTATACCATGCGAAGTCACTATTTCACTTTTGGCGCCAAAAAACTCCATTCCTTCCATTATCCATTTAGGAAAAAACTAATGCGAACTTTTCCTCCCTTATCTTGTACTTGACCCGGTAACCTGATGTGGCCTTCTCATAATTCTTACTGTAACTATATTTTTATTCTATTTTTCAATGATTCTCTGTTCTTGTTTATAATAATAACTCGTAATGCCGATTGTGGATATTCACTATTCTCTTCAAAATGTCGATAACTGATTTTACACGTCCTATAATCGCGAAATTTCAAATTGAACTTTGGAATCGCTTAAATGCCATGTAATTTTTACGGTTGATTTACTTTGTTTCATTATGCTCCTATTTTGGCCCACTTTCCCCTCTATATCGCTTGATGATTATAATGTCAATAATATTATGTGTTCGTTCGCGCTAACACACATCGGGTACTGTGAAAAATTGTAAAATGTACTTCAAACTGAAATTTGTCGAACGTTCTCCACAAAATACACCCACCTTTCGTGTTCTAAATCTCACTCTCGTATCACAACTGCTTATCCTCTCCCTTCAAACCGACTACACTCTGTACCATAATTTCACTATATTTCTGTCTCCCTCACTGACACACTCGCTCTTACTCATGCCACACATGTTGCTTTCTTTACTTTATCCCAACCTGCCGCACGCCTACCCTGATCCCCTTCTCACCTTACCTTCATTTTCTCTTCCCACACTTATCTTTCTCTCCTATTAACACTGCGTCTCCTTATGATAATAATTTTTATCACTGAATACACACACGACTGACCACACCATGTCCTTATCCAACCTTGGTTTTACATTGTTTATGTGCAGCCCTGAGGAAGCCCCAGGCCTGACGGCCAATTAGGGGGCGAAACACGTGTTGGCTGTGCCATCCTTTTCGTTTGCAGCTACCAATAAGAATAAAAAATACAAACATCAACCGGATCTACTTGTATCAATTGGATTTTATCCCAAATAACGGAAACTTAAACTCTAGCCCAGACACACCATCAAAAAACTATGTACCAATAGGCCCGTTAACAAAAGTCTGAATCTGAGTGGGTTAAACTCCAACCCACCTCAGTAATATTCATGAAGTAAGGCGTAAATTTCAACTTACTCTGATTGGACACAATCACAGGAATTGTGGTCTGCAGTGGTCAGCAAACAACCATGTCTTTGAAACTGCCTACTTGTCTTACCACTTTTTTTTTCTCACAAGTTAGGGATCGAAAGAGGACCCTTCCTATTTGCGAACCTCAAGTTAGGGCGCTGTAACTTTTCAATGGTTTACAGCCAGAATTAGTTTCAAACCACTGATACATTGAATACCGGATCAGTATTTGGAAAGAATGCCCCTTACAAATACCAAAATTAGCAGCCATTTGCAGTCCCGCAAAAGGATTTGGTACAACTTTACTGACTCATAAAACGGGATTCATAAATTGCAAAAACAATTTTTGTGGTGAAGAAAATTGTTGCTAAATCTGTCCCTAATCCTGTGGGCTCTCACTCTGCTGGTAAAGCTTTTCAATAGATGGAAACTCTCCAGTAATAAGTGACAACAGGAAAAATTCTGTATTGAAGTAGACCTTTTCCACTTAATGGCCTATCACAAAACCCCTATACAAAATGTAGTGGTGGTTTTGTCAACAGTTTTATAAGTGGACAGTTGGAGGGGGACAGCAGCGGTAGATTAATAGCCTTAATAACCGTAAGCTTTGGATACCACCCCGACCTCACACCTATCCTGGACTATCTGTGTGGGACAATACACCTTTGAAATTGGTCATTGTTACTTTTCAGGAGGCAAAGCCCCTTGATCTTCATTCAGGTCTCTTCTTGAGTGATAAGTGGGCGGTGTACCTCCTTTACCTCAGTACCTTTGCATTGACAATATTGACCACTGCCGTTACCTCAGCTTGGCACTAATGCCCAGATTGGTGGAACTCAAAATAGAAAACTAAATTAACATAGTGTGAGTAATGGCAAGTTCATATAATGCATGGTAATTGCAATGTAAATGGCCAGTGCTCTAGTCATTATCATGCAATTGGGGGTCTGGATAATTTCATTCCATTTGGTCAGGCTTTTTTCTCATTTGGTTGACACTTTCTAGATTCATTATATGGGGTCACTTAATTTTTATGAAGTCTGACATAAAGGCCTTTGCATAACTTAGACATGAATACACCAGAGCAATTTAAGACTGAATCCTGTGTGATAGGCTTAAGCATGCAGAGATATATTGTAGTGTTTTTATATCAAAGAAAGCATCTTATTGTCTTAATTAGGATTTTGCGTGAAGGGTTGGAGTCCATGATTGCTTGAAGATTGTTTACCTGCTTGAGTGGCAGTCCTACTCGGCAACGAGGCAAATATGCAGTCCTAATTTTCCCATACTAAACCTGTACCTATTGTGCCATGTCCTGTACTTGACATCAGTGTTGAGCAAGACTCCTGGGTATAGTAGTGTAATTTGGAGACCTCCATCATTCTATTCTGTAGATGCTATATTTGGGAGGCATTGCTGCACGGTTGTAATTCTGGTAAAAGTGTTAAGAGACCACCTGGACAGAGCCACAGGGATTAACATGGACGGGCTGGCAAGCTTTTCATTGGCACTTCTTCATTAGATCGAAGAGGAGGGTGAAATCCATTTGGGTCAGAGGAAGCTAATTAGGTTAGATTGGAATGAGAGGCTCTGGTCTTCTGAGATGACTTTGACCCAGATTTTTAATCTTATCCCTGAGCTCTTTCTTGAAGTGTGGCAATCCTTCCATTCTGTGCCTTGAATATCAGACATAAATCATACAGAGATTTCTGGTGCATTTCTGGTGTATCTGGGGATGTTAGGGGACTGTTAAACCGTTGCCACTTGGCTTAGGCAATTCTGCAAGCCGTTTATCTGGCAATTAGTGTTAGTGAGTCCCAGCCATCTATAATTAATCTTGATCTCTGCCTGGTAGGGTGTTGCCTCCTCGTTTAGTTAAACTATTCTAATCAGGCAGTTGAATTTGCTGCACCCTAGGATTTTCCTTTACTGCCACCCAGGTCCTCAAAAGGGTGGCATGGCTCTTTTTTTCCTTACCCCTTTGCCAAAAGAGTGACAGGAAGAAAAACACCCAACAACTACACTTGCATCCTGTTCCTGGACATGGAAAGAGGGTACAAGTGACAGGACAGTTATTTGTTTCAGGCAATCGGAACACAGGAGCTGGGTGCCCGCTTTGCTAAGAGACTATGTATAATCTCCCACCGAAAAAGTTATAGAACCCCCCCCCCCAACCCTCCCATTTTTCTTTATTGCACACCCTAACAGATTGTTCTAGCTAAAAAACTTTGCTTAACACTCACTATGTTTCTATGTTACTTTTGATGTCTGTATATATTGAACTCTAGAGTCATCTTTCAGTTTTTGGAAGCCCTCTGGGTGGAAATTTGTTCTGATGTGTTCCGTTATCTTTCCCCTTTGCCTGGATCAAAGCCTCATCTTCCATTTCTCTCCTGTTACTACAGTTTCATTAGAATGTTCTGTCACTAACATTCCAATTCTAGAGTCAGTCAAAGAAATGGCACTTGGAATTGGAGAGGCTGCTGGTGCCTGTTCCCTCCTTGAATAAACCGACTTAAGCATGTAATTTAGATATTTATCAGTTTCATAACATTTCAATCTCCTCTTTGCTTTTGTCACATCAAGGGCCACACACCTGAATTCCCAGGGCTTCTAGATCCTAAGATCTTCCACCACTTCCCCTTGAGGTTAATGCTCAACAAATACATCGTCAATTACTTGTGTTTAAAATACATCCTGAAATGCTTGCATTGGAGGACACAAAACATGGGCAGCAAAAAAGGACTGTGGCCGTTCTTAGTCCTAATGCCGATATGCTGACAGCCATATTTTTGTGTGCATCCACTATTCAAATCCAAATGGGAGTCACTTCGTTTTTTGATTTCTTAAAGTCACAGATGGACTCATGAAACAGTTGTCTTAAGTGCTTAAAAAAACAATGATACAAGTAGGCTTTAAGTCCATACTGTCCTTTTTGCAATTCTGCTCTTGATGGACTGCCATTGTTCACTCGAAAGGTCCCGCTTCGCTAAACAGTAGTCTCATCAAGGGCAGAACTCTGTTATCTAAGGTAACTATAAGTGCTGAATTTCACTGGTTTTGTACGAGTGAAATCTGAGCCTAACTATACCGTCCCTGTAACTTTTGTTTTGTTCAGTGAAGTTAAAAGTTTTATAAATTCTATTTCCTAACTATAACGTCCTTGTAACCTTTGTTTTTTTCTGTAAATTTCTAAGGTTTTTCTAATACTATTTCCTAAATGGATCCTTTGACAGTGTGAGTTGGAAAGTGGTGTGTAAGTGGCTGTATGAGTGTGTGTATGGGTGTGATAGTGGTTTTGTGGGTGTGAGTGGCTATTTGGGTTGGGGAGTGAGTTTGTGAGGAAGTGTACAAGTCTGTGAGTGGGTGTTTGAGTGGCTGTTGGGCTGTTGACTGGGTGTGTAAGTGTTGTATGGATGTGTGAGTAGATGTGTGAGTGATTTTGTGGGTGTGTGAGTAGCAGTATAGGTGTGAGAGTGGCATACTTCTAAGGTAGATAGGGCGGAGCCAAACAGACAATGTCTGTGGGTCATTCTGCACTTATGCATATTTATAGTCATTGAAAGGGAGAACAATTAACTATTCATTTACCTTTATCAAGAATTTCAGACTGTTTTTTTAGTGTGGAATTGTAGAGGAAACACACTTGCTTTGCCTTTGCGAAGGGCAGATAGTTAGGATATTTTGTCCTTTATAAAAGTGGAGCTTCAGACTGGAGCACCTGTTATGTTTAGATTAGTAAGTGCCTCATGTGGAGGTTTAATTTTTGTGAAATGAGCATCAGGTCCAGATAGGAATACCACCGGCCCGTTTATCCAACAAGAGTCCCAATTTTTCCACAAAATCTCTTACCAGCTGGAGTAGTTTTAGTGGTTAATTAGTAAGTGCCATCTAATTTGGTAAATGCAAGCTGTGTATTCTACACTATAACTGCATAATGGAAAATGAGGAAATGTCTCCACACCCTTCTGTGTGTTTTTGCAATGTGATTGTTCCTCTTTTGTCTTCATCCAGAAATCTGTGATAACACGAATCCTCCTATAGAGACGACAACGACACTACATAGAGTTAAATCTCTACCAAAAATGGGTTATTTCTCCTAACTATACAAGGGCTTTTTTATTTGGTGGAGACGTCCTCATTTTCCTGAGCATCAAGAAGGCGTCATCATTTTCTTCTGCATCAAGAAACCGATGTGTCCAGAAGGATTTTCTTTTTTCATTTTTTTTATATTCGTTAAATAAATCGCGAAAAGTTGCGAAACTTGTATTCCACTACCGCGAATATTCGGGACATCGCTGTGATTTTTTTTAAAGTACAAAAAACATATATACACATATTGTAATTAATGTTTGTGATTAGTAGTTTACTAATATAACCAGACCCCCCAGGATATTGCGGCATAGATTTGCAAATTTAGCGGCACAAAAATGGAAATTTAGCGGCACAAAAGTGGAAATTTCGCGGCATTATTTCGGCACCTTATTTTATTCATAATCATATCTTTTCAGCCTTAAATCAATGTAAACTGATTTAACAGGGTATTCCACTGTGAAACTGGCATGTTTAAAGTGTCTTCGGCTCTATGGAAGCACAGCTCCAATCTGCACCTCATGAGAGGGGGCCCTATTTCTTGCTGAGATGTTCTAGTACCCATGTATGCACCTCTGCCGGGGCACCGCTGCATCCTGGACCCGTCCATTTTAAAAAACAGTAATTTCTATCACCCTTTTTAACATTGAAAATATATTGATAATACAAATATGACCCATAGAGGAAGTCCTGCTTTGATGCTAGAGATCTTTACTAGAAAGTAATGCAGCAAATTAAGTGTGGCAATTTAAGTGACACTTTGTGAGTGGACAAAGACAAGGATTAAAAACTATCCTCTTTTCTGAAACCCAATGGTCTAAAAGGGGCCTTAATATATCCCCAGCAGTTCTGAAGCGCTGCTGCAGAGTACATAGCTGCCAGGGTTTCAGATTGCTTGTGTGCCATTTTCATAAATTTACTGTAAATATGAGTGACATTCAATGACTATGAGTGACACTTTCTCCTGAACAAAATCAAGCAATGAAGTCTAGGGAAACAGATAAATATAAGAAATTACCCCAATTTGAGCAATTAGAAACTCTAAGAATATCTTGAAACTGCAGCAAAGTACCAGAAATGGAAGGACACTAGCCTAGTGTCTTTGTAACCTGATTCACATACTTTGCAGAAGGCATAATAATCCTCTGCCCTATTTTATCATGACAAAACGCTGATCTCACACCAGCAGGAGCGTTATTCAGCAGTTAACTTGACATTTTTATTGTTGCATGAAAACTCTTGGACACAAAAGGAATTTAGTTTCATTCTTTATATAAACAGCCTAGTGTCCAGATGTTATATTAAGTCCTTTCATGAAAGATGATGGCCAAAGTAGTATAAGTTCTTCCAGAAATTGATATTTGTCCTGTTTTTAAGTTTGTAATTTCGGTTTCCAATTTAGACCCTTCTGCTCTGCATCGTTGTTTCATTAATATAAGGTATTTTCCACTTATTCATATCTGCAATATAGACATCTGAACTGAAATTCGGGCAGGCCATATTTTAGTTAGCTGTTTTGATCAATCTGTCAAAAGACACAGTTTTGGAATCCGGTAGTGTTAAGTACAGAAATCGCCCAGAATTTATTGGGCAGAGTAATAAAGGTAAAAGAGCAAGCTTCACACTCATGGTTCCATGTGTAACTCAGTCCAAATTAGTCATCAGTGCCTATTTCTTCTTCTTCTAAAACTCCAAGGATGACCATCATAAACTCCTGTGCATCTTGTTAGGTATTCTAAGTAAATAAAATTGATCCACTACATATATCTACTAGATCTTGAATGCCGGAAGCACAATGTATTACAAGCAAACAAAAGGATCTCTGTGAGAAAAACAATAACTGAGTTATCCTCAGAAAATATGGTTTTGCAAATATGCGTGCTACATGTGATCACAATATTTGTATTATATTTCACTGAGCTTGTAGTCTGTTGACCAGTCTAGAGAAGTTAGTTACAATGAAGCATTGCTGCATTGTTAGCAGATATGACGTGTGGTTGCTAGTATCAAAATGAAAATTGCATTTGTTAAAAAGTTTCAGGAAAGGCACACACTTTACATGCAATGGGTCTCTACGGTTGGGAACCCCAACAGCACCGAAAAAAAGAATTGCCTTCTGATGTGGGATGCTGTGATTGGGTCAATGAGTGTGGTGCCAGTGGAACACAGAGGATTTGGCAAAGCGTGATGTTTCCCTTTCAGGGTCCTCTGGAAAGAAAAAAATGAATAACTGACCCAGCACTGGTAAAGTTGGAAAAACATATAACTGAAGGTATATATTTATGTAGTATAACTGAGAACTATAGTCAGTGGCAGGTGTATCATCCTAGGTTGAAGGGGAAACAAGTATATTCTTAAAAT